>NC_090922.1:590673783-592128783 GCF_040938575.1 Ambystoma mexicanum | reverse complement strand
TTTTTAACCAGCATAGGTAACCCTGCACTTGGCAGGGCTTCAAAAAATTGAGTGAAACTCTTTAATGTTCCTCTCCACGGAAATCTTTAGTAAAAGGCGAAAGATTTATTCGGTTTGAAGAGAAACCAGAGTATGCGCTCTAGTGGCCCCGACTGCGGCCGCAAAAAATGCAACACCTCACTAGCTCAGGGTGACTTAGTGAAGCAGTGCACACGATGACGCTTTTTGAGATGAAGCGAATGGAGAATGCTATCGGGCTCCGAACCCGTGGCAGAATGACTTTATTTGCAAGCAATCCCATCCAAAGTCATGAAACCTGGCAGGGGATTGTGGGTATGCAAATTTCTCCAGACCGCAGGCCATGTGACATTGGCCAAAAGGCAGGCAGAGTCTGCCTTTGCCTGAGGACTCCCCTCGTTTACATAAGGTCTAGGGCTTCTGGGAGGCAGGCGTGAGATTTTCTTTTGGGCCCCAGAGATGGGGCTCCTCCCCCAGGATGTTGAAGAAGCAGCCCGCTCTCTCCTTTCTCAGGACACAGGGGTCATTTTCCGCCCTCACCCTGTCTTGCACGGGTGCTGGGCCTCCTGGGCTGCCAGCGGGCAAAGAACGGCGTTTGTCAGGCGTTCGTCAGCCGATCGGGGCCCGGGCCCAAACCCCTGCCCACTGGGGCCATATCCTCCTGGATGCTAGCTTGGAGCCAGCCTCTGCTGGCTCACCAGCAGGTGGCGACAGCAGCAAGCATTAGCTAAAGGCTCCCCCCTCTGGCTACCACTGCAAGGCATCAGCCTGGCTGTGCTGCGAGGACCCCTGCAAAGGCTGACTGACAGCTGGGGGGTGCAAGCCAACAGCTGAAAAGCAGGCTTTGCGCTTTCATTTGCTCTGTTTCTTTTTTTTTTTAACCAGCATAGGTAACCCTGCACTTGGCAGGGCTTCAAAAAATTGAGTGAAACTCTTTAATGTTCCTCTCCACGGAAATCTTTAGTAAAAGGCGAAAGATTTATTCGGTTTGAAGAGAAACCAGAGTATGCGCTCTGGTGGCCCCGACTGCGGCCGCAAAAAATGCAACACCTCACTAGCTCAGGGTGACTTAGTGAAGCAGTGCACACGATGACGCTTTTTGAGATGAAGCGAATGGAGAATGCTATCGGGCTCCGAACCCGTGGCAGAATGACTTTATTTGCAAGCAATCCCATCCAAAGTCATGAAACCTGGCAGGGGATTGTGGGTATGCAAATTTCTCCAGACCGCAGGCCATGTGACATTGGCCAAAAGGCAGGCAGAGTCTGCCTTTGCCTGAGGACTCCCCTCGTTTACATAAGGTCTAGGGCTTCTGGGAGGCAGGCGTGAGATTTTCTTTTGGGCCCCAGAGATGGGGCTCCTCCCCCAGGATGTTGAAGAAGCAGCCCGCTCTCTCCTTTCTCAGGACACAGGGGTCATTTTCCGCCCTCACCCTGTCTTGCACGGGTGCTGGGCCTCCTGGGCTGCCAGCGGGCAAAGAACGGCGTTTGTCAGGCGTTCGTCAGCCGATCGGGGCCCGGGCCCAAACCCCTGCCCACTGGGGCCATATCCTCCTGGATGCTAGCTTGCAGCCAGCCTCTGCTGGCTCACCAGCAGGTGGCGACAGCAGCAAGCATTAGCTAAAGGCTCCCCCCTCTGGCTACCACTGCAAGGCATCAGCCTGGCTGTGCTGCGAGGACCCCTGCAAAGGCTGACTGACAGCTGGGGGGTGCAAGCCAACAGCTGAAAAGCAGGCTTTGCGCTTTCATTTGCTCTGTTTCTTTTTTTTTTTAACCAGCATAGGTAACCCTGCACTTGGCAGGGCTTCAAAAAATTGAGTGAAACTCTTTAATGTTCCTCTCCACGGAAATCTTTAGTAAAAGGCGAAAGATTTATTCGGTTTGAAGAGAAACCAGAGTATGCGCTCTGGTGGCCCCGACTGCGGCCGCAAAAAATGCAACACCTCACTAGCTCAGGGTGACTTAGTGAAGCAGTGCACACGATGACGCTTTTTGAGATGAAGCGAATGGAGAATGCTATCGGGCTCCGAACCCGTGGCAGAATGACTTTATTTGCAAGCAATCCCATCCAAAGTCATGAAACCTGGCAGGGGATTGTGGGTATGCAAATTTCTCCAGACCGCAGGCCATGTGACATTGGCCAAAAGGCAGGCAGAGTCTGCCTTTGCCTGAGGACTCCCCTCGTTTACATAAGGTCTAGGGCTTCTGGGAGGCAGGCGTGAGATTTTCTTTTGGGCCCCAGAGATGGGGCTCCTCCCCCAGGATGTTGAAGAAGCAGCCCGCTCTCTCCTTTCTCAGGACACAGGGGTCATTTTCCGCCCTCACCCTGTCTTGCACGGGTGCTGGGCCTCCTGGGCTGCCAGCGGGCAAAGAACGGCGTTTGTCAGGCGTTCGTCAGCCGATCGGGGCCCGGGCCCAAACCCCTGCCCACTGGGGCCATATCCTCCTGGATGCTAGCTTGCAGCCAGCCTCTGCTGGCTCACCAGCAGGTGGCGACAGCAGCAAGCATTAGCTAAAGGCTCCCCCCTCTGGCTACCACTGCAAGGCATCAGCCTGGCTGTGCTGCGAGGACCCCTGCAAAGGCTGACTGACAGCTGGGGGGTGCAAGCCAACAGCTGAAAAGCAGGCTTTGCGCTTTCATTTGCTCTGTTTCTTTTTAACCAGCATAGGTAAACCTGCACTTGGCAGGGCTTCAAAAAATTGAGTGAAACTCTTTAATGTTCCTCTCCACGGAAATCTTTAGTAAAAGGCGAAAGATTTATTCGGTTTGAAGAGAAACCAGAGTATGCGCTCTAGTGGCCCCGACTGCGGCCGCAAAAAATGCAACACCTCACTAGCTCAGGGTGACTTAGTGAAGCAGTGCACACGATGACGCTTTTTGAGATGAAGCGAATGGAGAATGCTATCGGGCTCCGAACCCGTGGCAGAATGACTTTATTTGCAAGCAATCCCATCCAAAGTCATGAAACCTGGCAGGGGATTGTGGGTATGCAAATTTCTCCAGACCGCAGGCCATGTGACATTGGCCAAAAGGCAGGCAGAGTCTGCCTTTGCCTGAGGACTCCCCTCGTTTACATAAGGTCTAGGGCTTCTGGGAGGCAGGCGTGAGATTTTCTTTTGGGCCCCAGAGATGGGGCTCCTCCCCCAGGATGTTGAAGAAGCAGCCCGCTCTCTCCTTTCTCAGGACACAGGGGTCATTTTCCGCCCTCACCCTGTCTTGCACGGGTGCTGGGCCTCCTGGGCTGCCAGCGGGCAAAGGACGGCGTTTGTCAGGCGTTCGTCAGCCGATCGGGGCCCGGGCCCAAACCCCTGCCCACTGGGGCCATATCCTCCTGGATGCTAGCTTGGAGCCAGCCTCTGCTGGCTCACCAGCAGGTGGCGACAGCAGCAAGCATTAGCTAAAGGCTCCCCCCTCTGGCTACCACTGCAAGGCATCAGCCTGGCTGTGCTGCGAGGACCCCTGCAAAGGCTGACTGACAGCTGGGGGGTGCAAGCCAACAGCTGAAAAGCAGGCTTTGCGCTTTCATTTGCTCTGTTTCTTTTTTTTTTTAACCAGCATAGGTAACCCTGCACTTGGCAGGGCTTCAAAAAATTGAGTGAAACTCTTTAATGTTCCTCTCCACGGAAATCTTTAGTAAAAGGCGAAAGATTTATTCGGTTTGAAGAGAAACCAGAGTATGCGCTCTAGTGGCCCCGACTGCGGCCGCAAAAAATGCAACACCTCACTAGCTCAGGGTGACTTAGTGAAGCAGTGCACACGATGACGCTTTTTGAGATGAAGCGAATGGAGAATGCTATCGGGCTCCGAACCCGTGGCAGAATGACTTTATTTGCAAGCAATCCCATCCAAAGTCATGAAACCTGGCAGGGGATTGTGGGTATGCAAATTTCTCCAGACCGCAGGCCATGTGACATTGGCCAAAAGGCAGGCAGAGTCTGCCTTTGCCTGAGGACTCCCCTCGTTTACATAAGGTCTAGGGCTTCTGGGAGGCAGGCGTGAGATTTTCTTTTGGGCCCCAGAGATGGGGCTCCTCCCCCAGGATGTTGAAAAAGCAGCCCGCTCTCTCCTTTCTCAGGACACAGGGGTCATTTTCCGCCCTCACCCTGTCTTGCACGGGTGCTGGGCCTCCTGGGCTGCCAGCGGGCAAAGAACGGCGTTTGTCAGGCGTTCGTCAGCCGATCGGGGCCCGGGCCCAAACCCCTGCCCACTGGGGCCATATCCTCCTGGATGCTAGCTTGGAGCCAGCCTCTGCTGGCTCACCAGCAGGTGGCGACAGCAGCAAGCATTAGCTAAAGGCTCCCCCCTCTGGCTACCACTGCAAGGCATCAGCCTGGCTGTGCTGCGAGGACCCCTGCAAAGGCTGACTGACAGCTGGGGGGTGCAAGCCAACAGCTGAAAAGCAGGCTTTGCGCTTTCATTTGCTCTGTTTCTTTTTTTTTTTAACCAGCATAGGTAACCCTGCACTTGGCAGGGCTTCAAAAAATTGAGTGAAACTCTTTAATGTTCCTCTCCACGGAAATCTTTAGTAAAAGGCGAAAGATTTATTCGGTTTGAAGAGAAACCAGAGTATGCGCTCTGGTGGCCCCGACTGCGGCCGCAAAAAATGCAACACCTCACTAGCTCAGGGTGACTTAGTGAAGCAGTGCACACGATGACGCTTTTTGAGATGAAGCGAATGGAGAATGCTATCGGGCTCCGAACCCGTGGCAGAATGACTTTATTTGCAAGCAATCCCATCCAAAGTCATGAAACCTGGCAGGGGATTGTGGGTATGCAAATTTCTCCAGACCGCAGGCCATGTGACATTGGCCAAAAGGCAGGCAGAGTCTGCCTTTGCCTGAGGACTCCCCTCGTTTACATAAGGTCTAGGGCTTCTGGGAGGCAGGCGTGAGATTTTCTTTTGGGCCCCAGAGATGGGGCTCCTCCCCCAGGATGTTGAAGAAGCAGCCCGCTCTCTCCTTTCTCAGGACACAGGGGTCATTTTCCGCCCTCACCCTGTCTTGCACGGGTGCTGGGCCTCCTGGGCTGCCAGCGGGCAAAGAACGGCGTTTGTCAGGCGTTCGTCAGCCGATCGGGGCCCGGGCCCAAACCCCTGCCCACTGGGGCCATATCCTCCTGGATGCTAGCTTGCAGCCAGCCTCTGCTGGCTCACCAGCAGGTGGCGACAGCAGCAAGCATTAGCTAAAGGCTCCCCCCTCTGGCTACCACTGCAAGGCATCAGCCTGGCTGTGCTGCGAGGACCCCTGCAAAGGCTGACTGACAGCTGGGGGGTGCAAGCCAACAGCTGAAAAGCAGGCTTTGCGCTTTCATTTGCTCTGTTTCTTTTTAACCAGCATAGGTAACCAGGGCTTTAAGTGGGCCGGGGCCTGCCGGGGCTGGGCCCCGGCAGTCTCCGAAATTTCGTTTTGAGGCGGGGCCCTGCCGGGGCCCACTAATCTCCCCTGTCAGCCCCGGCCACTACAGGAAAAAGCATTTTTTTCTACAGCCTGAAGCTCTCGCTCGTATGCGAGAGCTTCGGGCTTCAGAAAAAAATGCCTTTCAGCCATAATGGTGGCGCCGCACCTGCGAGGCATCCCTTTAATCAAGGGATGCACGTGGGCCGGCGCCACCATTATGGAGAAAACGTGTGGCCGCTGGAAGCAGAGGCCTTGCTTTCTAAATACTGAAGCTCCCGTGGATTCTCGGGAGTTTCAGTCTTTAGGAAAAAGGCCTCTGCTTCCAGTGGCCTCACCCTTTCAGTCTTAATGGTGACGCTGCCCCTCCCCAGCTGGCGAGGGGCAGCGCCACCATTAAGGCTGAATAGGAGAGGCGCTGTCCCCTGCCAGGCAAGCCTATAGAATAGAAATGCAGAGATCAGCACCCTCTCCCCCAAAGGGGAGAGGGTGCTAATCTCTACAAAAGGCTGCCTGGCAGGGGTGCCAGTAGCCCATTGAGCCGGGGCTCGTCAAGGGGGCGTGGCCTAACGGCCCATCAAGACCCCCGTTGTTAGGCCACGCCCCCTCGATGGGCCCCGGCTCGATTTGTAGTGCCACTTAAGGCACTGTAGGTAACCCTGCACTTGGCAGGGCTTCAAAAAATTGAGTGAAACTCTTTAATGTTCCTCTCCACGGAAATCTTTAGTAAAAGGCGAAAGATTTATTCGGTTTGAAGAGAAACCAGAGTATGCGCTCTAGTGGCCCCGACTGCGGCCGCAAAAAATGCAACACCTCACTAGCTCAGGGTGACTTAGTGAAGCAGTGCACACGATGACGCTTTTTGAGATGAAGCGAATGGAGAATGCTATCGGGCTCCGAACCCGTGGCAGAATGACTTTATTTGCAAGCAATCCCATCCAAAGTCATGAAACCTGGCAGGGGATTGTGGGTATGCAAATTTCTCCAGACCGCAGGCCATGTGACATTGGCCAAAAGGCAGGCAGAGTCTGCCTTTGCCTGAGGACTCCCCTCGTTTACATAAGGTCTAGGGCTTCTGGGAGGCAGGCGTGAGATTTTCTTTTGGGCCCCAGAGATGGGGCTCCTCCCCCAGGATGTTGAAGAAGCAGCCCGCTCTCTCCTTTCTCAGGACACAGGGGTCATTTTCCGCCCTCACCCTGTCTTGCACGGGTGCTGGGCCTCCTGGGCTGCCAGCGGGCAAAGGACGGCGTTTGTCAGGCGTTCGTCAGCCGATCGGGGCCCGGGCCCAAACCCCTGCCCACTGGGGCCATATCCTCCTGGATGCTAGCTTGGAGCCAGCCTCTGCTGGCTCACCAGCAGGTGGCGACAGCGGCAAGCATTAGCTAAAGGCTCCCCCCTCTGGCTACCACTGCAAGGCATCAGCCTGGCTGTGCTGCGAGGACCCCTGCAAAGGCTGACTGACAGCTGGGGGGTGCAAGCCAACAGCTGAAAAGCAGGCTTTGCGCTTTCATTTGCTCTGTTTCTTTTTAACCAGCATAGGTAACCCTGCACTTGGCAGGGCTTCAAAAAATTGAGTGAAACTCTTTAATGTTCCTCTCCACGGAAATCTTTAGTAAAAGGCGAAAGATTTATTCGGTTTGAAGAGAAACCAGAGTATGCGCTCTAGTGGCCCCGACTGCGGCCGCAAAAAATGCAACACCTCACTAGCTCAGGGTGACTTAGTGAAGCAGTGCACACGATGACGCTTTTTGAGATGAAGCGAATGGAGAATGCTATCGGGCTCCGAACCCGTGGCAGAATGACTTTATTTGCAAGCAATCCCATCCAAAGTCATGAAACCTGGCAGGGGATTGTGGGTATGCAAATTTCTCCAGACCGCAGGCCATGTGACATTGGCCAAAAGGCAGGCAGAGTCTGCCTTTGCCTGAGGACTCCCCTCGTTTACATAAGGTCTAGGGCTTCTGGGAGGCAGGCGTGAGATTTTCTTTTGGGCCCCAGAGATGGGGCTCCTCCCCCAGGATGTTGAAAAAGCAGCCCGCTCTCTCCTTTCTCAGGACACAGGGGTCATTTTCCGCCCTCACCCTGTCTTGCACGGGTGCTGGGCCTCCTGGGCTGCCAGGTTCTTTTGCCCGCCGGGCAAAGGACGGCGTTTGTCAGGCGTTCGTCAACCGATCGGGGCCCGGGCCCAAACCCCTGCCCACTGGGGCCATATCCTCCTGGATGCTAGCTTGCAGCCAGCCTCTGCTGGCTCACCAGCAGGTGGCGACAGCAGCAAGCATTAGCTAAAGGCTCCCCCCTCTGGCTACCACTGCAAGGCATCAGCCTGGCTGTGCTGCGAGGACCCCTGCAAAGGCTGACTGACAGCTGGGGGGTGCAAGCCAACAGCTGAAAAGCAGGCTTTGCGCTTTCATTTGCTCTGTTTCTTTTTTTTTTTAACCAGCATAGGTAACCCTGCACTTGGCAGGGCTTCAAAAAATTGAGTGAAACTCTTTAATGTTCCTCTCCACGGAAATCTTTAGTAAAAGGCGAAAGATTTATTCGGTTTGAAGAGAAACCAGAGTATGCGCTCTAGTGGCCCCGACTGCGGCCGCAAAAAATGCAACACCTCACTAGCTCAGGGTGACTTAGTGAAGCAGTGCACACGATGACGCTTTTTGAGATGAAGCGAATGGAGAATGCTATCGGGCTCCGAACCCGTGGCAGAATGACTTTATTTGCAAGCAATCCCATCCAAAGTCATGAAACCTGGCAGGGGATTGTGGGTATGCAAATTTCTCCAGACCGCAGGCCATGTGACATTGGCCAAAAGGCAGGCAGAGTCTGCCTTTGCCTGAGGACTCCCCTCGTTTACATAAGGTCTAGGGCTTCTGGGAGGCAGGCGTGAGATTTTCTTTTGGGCCCCAGAGATGGGGCTCCTCCCCCAGGATGTTGAAGAAGCAGCCCGCTCTCTCCTTTCTCAGGACACAGGGATCATTTTCCGCCCTCACCCTGTCTTGCACGGGTGCTGGGCCTCCTGGGCTGCCAGCGGGCAAAGAACGGCGTTTGTCAGGCGTTCGTCAGCCGATCGGGGCCCGGGCCCAAACCCCTGCCCACTGGGGCCATATCCTCCTGGATGCTAGCTTGGAGCCAGCCTCTGCTGGCTCACCAGCAGGTGGCGACAGCAGCAAGCATTAGCTAAAGGCTCCCCCCTCTGGCTACCACTGCAAAGCATCAGCCTGGCTGTGCTGCGAGGACCCCTGCAAAGGCTGACTGACAGCTGGGGGGTGCAAGCCAACAGCTGAAAAGCAGGCTTTGCGCTTTCATTTGCTCTGTTTCTTTTTTTTTTTAACCAGCATAGGTAACCCTGCACTTGGCAGGGCTTCAAAAAATTGAGTGAAACTCTTTAATGTTCCTCTCCACGGAAATCTTTAGTAAAAGGCGAAAGATTTATTCGGTTTGAAGAGAAACCAGAGTATGCGCTCTAGTGGCCCCGACTGCGGCCGCAAAAAATGCAACACCTCACTAGCTCAGGGTGACTTAGTGAAGCAGTGCACACGATGACGCTTTTTGAGATGAAGCGAATGGAGAATGCTATCGGGCTCCGAACCCGTGGCAGAATGACTTTATTTGCAAGCAATCCCATCCAAAGTCATGAAACCTGGCAGGGGATTGTGGGTATGCAAATTTCTCCAGACCGCAGGCCATGTGACATTGGCCAAAAGGCAGGCAGAGTCTGCCTTTGCCTGAGGACTCCCCTCGTTTACATAAGGTCTAGGGCTTCTGGGAGGCAGGCGTGAGATTTTCTTTTGGGCCCCAGAGATGGGGCTCCTCCCCCAGGATGTTGAAAAAGCAGCCCGCTCTCTCCTTTCTCAGGACACAGGGGTCATTTTCCGCCCTCACCCTGTCTTGCACGGGTGCTGGGCCTCCTGGGCTGCCAGCGGGCAAAGAACGGCGTTTGTCAGGCGTTCGTCAGCCGATCGGGGCCCGGGCCCAAACCCCTGCCCACTGGGGCCATATCCTCCTGGATGCTAGCTTGGAGCCAGCCTCTGCTGGCTCACCAGCAGGTGGCGACAGCAGCAAGCATTAGCTAAAGGCTCCCCCCTCTGGCTACCACTGCAAGGCATCAGCCTGGCTGTGCTGCGAGGACCCCTGCAAAGGCTGACTGACAGCTGGGGGGTGCAAGCCAACAGCTGAAAAGCAGGCTTTGCGCTTTCATTTGCTCTGTTTCTTTTTTTTTTTAACCAGCATAGGTAACCCTGCACTTGGCAGGGCTTCAAAAAATTGAGTGAAACTCTTTAATGTTCCTCTCCACGGAAATCTTTAGTAAAAGGCGAAAGATTTATTCGGTTTGAAGAGAAACCAGAGTATGCGCTCTGGTGGCCCCGACTGCGGCCGCAAAAAATGCAACACCTCACTAGCTCAGGGTGACTTAGTGAAGCAGTGCACACGATGACGCTTTTTGAGATGAAGCGAATGGAGAATGCTATCGGGCTCCGAACCCGTGGCAGAATGACTTTATTTGCAAGCAATCCCATCCAAAGTCATGAAACCTGGCAGGGGATTGTGGGTATGCAAATTTCTCCAGACCGCAGGCCATGTGACATTGGCCAAAAGGCAGGCAGAGTCTGCCTTTGCCTGAGGACTCCCCTCGTTTACATAAGGTCTAGGGCTTCTGGGAGGCAGGCGTGAGATTTTCTTTTGGGCCCCAGAGATGGGGCTCCTCCCCCAGGATGTTGAAGAAGCAGCCCGCTCTCTCCTTTCTCAGGACACAGGGGTCATTTTCCGCCCTCACCCTGTCTTGCACGGGTGCTGGGCCTCCTGGGCTGCCAGCGGGCAAAGAACGGCGTTTGTCAGGCGTTCGTCAGCCGATCGGGGCCCGGGCCCAAACCCCTGCCCACTGGGGCCATATCCTCCTGGATGCTAGCTTGCAGCCAGCCTCTGCTGGCTCACCAGCAGGTGGCGACAGCAGCAAGCATTAGCTAAAGGCTCCCCCCTCTGGCTACCACTGCAAGGCATCAGCCTGGCTGTGCTGCGAGGACCCCTGCAAAGGCTGACTGACAGCTGGGGGGTGCAAGCCAACAGCTGAAAAGCAGGCTTTGCGCTTTCATTTGCTCTGTTTCTTTTTAACCAGCATAGGTAACCCTGCACTTGGCAGGGCTTCAAAAAATTGAGGATAACTCTTTAATGTTCCTCTCCACGGAAATCTTTAGTAAAAGGCGAAAGATTTATTCGGTTTGAAGAGAAACCAGAGTATGCGCTCTAGTGGCCCCGACTGCGGCCGCAAAAAATGCAACACCTCACTAGCTCAGGGTGACTTAGTGAAGCAGTGCACACGATGACGCTTTTTGAGATGAAGCGAATGGAGAATGCTATCGGGCTCCGAACCCGTGGCAGAATGACTTTATTTGCAAGCAATCCCATCCAAAGTCATGAAACCTGGCAGGGGATTGTGGGTATGCAAATTTCTCCAGACCGCAGGCCATGTGACATTGGCCAAAAGGCAGGCAGAGTCTGCCTTTGCCTGAGGACTCCCCTCGTTTACATAAGGTCTAGGGCTTCTGGGAGGCAGGCGTGAGATTTTCTTTTGGGCCCCAGAGATGGGGCTCCTCCCCCAGGATGTTGAAGAAGCAGCCCGCTCTCTCCTTTCTCAGGACACAGGGGTCATTTTCCGCCCTCACCCTGTCTTGCACGGGTGCTGGGCCTCCTGGGCTGCCAGCGGGCAAAGGACGGCGTTTGTCAGGCGTTCGTCAGCCGATCGGGGCCCGGGCCCAAACCCCTGCCCACTGGGGCCATATCCTCCTGGATGCTAGCTTGGAGCCAGCCTCTGCTGGCTCACCAGCAGGTGGCGACAGCGGCAAGCATTAGCTAAAGGCTCCCCCCTCTGGCTACCACTGCAAGGCATCAGCCTGGCTGTGCTGCGAGGACCCCTGCAAAGGCTGACTGACAGCTGGGGGGTGCAAGCCAACAGCTGAAAAGCAGGCTTTGCGCTTTCATTTGCTCTGTTTCTTTTTAACCAGCATAGGTAACCCTGCACTTGGCAGGGCTTCAAAAAATTGAGTGAAACTCTTTAATGTTCCTCTCCACGGAAATCTTTAGTAAAAGGCGAAAGATTTATTCGGTTTGAAGAGAAACCAGAGTATGCGCTCTAGTGGCCCCGACTGCGGCCGCAAAAAATGCAACACCTCACTAGCTCAGGGTGACTTAGTGAAGCAGTGCACACGATGACGCTTTTTGAGATGAAGCGAATGGAGAATGCTATCGGGCTCCGAACCCGTGGCAGAATGACTTTATTTGCAAGCAATCCCATCCAAAGTCATGAAACCTGGCAGGGGATTGTGGGTATGCAAATTTCTCCAGACCGCAGGCCATGTGACATTGGCCAAAAGGCAGGCAGAGTCTGCCTTTGCCTGAGGACTCCCCTCGTTTACATAAGGTCTAGGGCTTCTGGGAGGCAGGCGTGAGATTTTCTTTTGGGCCCCAGAGATGGGGCTCCTCCCCCAGGATGTTGAAGAAGCAGCCCGCTCTCTCCTTTCTCAGGACACAGGGGTCATTTTCCGCCCTCACCCTGTCTTGCACGGGTGCTGGGCCTCCTGGGCTGCCAGCGGGCAAAGAACGGCGTTTGTCAGGCGTTCGTCAGCCGATCGGGGCCCGGGCCCAAACCCCTGCCCACTGGGGCCATATCCTCCTGGATGCTAGCTTGGAGCCAGCCTCTGCTGGCTCACCAGCAGGTGGCGACAGCAGCAAGCATTAGCTAAAGGCTCCCCCTCTGGCTACCACTGCAAGGCATCAGCCTGGCTGTGCTGCGAGGACCCCTGCAAAGGCTGACTGACAGCTGGGGGGTGCAAGCCAACAGCTGAAAAGCAGGCTTTGCGCTTTCATTTGCTCTGTTTCTTTTTTTTTTTAACCAGCATAGGTAACCCTGCACTTGGCAGGGCTTCAAAAAATTGAGTGAAACTCTTTAATGTTCCTCTCCACGGAAATCTTTAGTAAAAGGCGAAAGATTTATTCGGTTTGAAGAGAAACCAGAGTATGCGCTCTGGTGGCCCCGACTGCGGCCGCAAAAAATGCAACACCTCACTAGCTCAGGGTGACTTAGTGAAGCAGTGCACACGATGACGCTTTTTGAGATGAAGCGAATGGAGAATGCTATCGGGCTCCGAACCCGTGGCAGAATGACTTTATTTGCAAGCAATCCCATCCAAAGTCATGAAACCTGGCAGGGGATTGTGGGTATGCAAATTTCTCCAGACCGCAGGCCATGTGACATTGGCCAAAAGGCAGGCAGAGTCTGCCTTTGCCTGAGGACTCCCCTCGTTTACATAAGGTCTAGGGCTTCTGGGAGGCAGGCGTGAGATTTTCTTTTGGGCCCCAGAGATGGGGCTCCTCCCCCAGGATGTTGAAGAAGCAGCCCGCTCTCTCCTTTCTCAGGACACAGGGGTCATTTTCCGCCCTCACCCTGTCTTGCACGGGTGCTGGGCCTCCTGGGCTGCCAGCGGGCAAAGAACGGCGTTTGTCAGGCGTTCGTCAGCCGATCGGGGCCCGGGCCCAAACCCCTGCCCACTGGGGCCATATCCTCCTGGATGCTAGCTTGCAGCCAGCCTCTGCTGGCTCACCAGCAGGTGGCGACAGCAGCAAGCATTAGCTAAAGGCTCCCCCCTCTGGCTACCACTGCAAGGCATCAGCCTGGCTGTGCTGCGAGGACCCCTGCAAAGGCTGACTGACAGCTGGGGGGTGCAAGCCAACAGCTGAAAAGCAGGCTTTGCGCTTTCATTTGCTCTGTTTCTTTTTAACCAGCATAGGTAACCCTGCACTTGGCAGGGCTTCAAAAAATTGAGTGAAACTCTTTAATGTTCCTCTCCACGGAAATCTTTAGTAAAAGGCGAAAGATTTATTCGGTTTGAAGAGAAACCAGAGTATGCGCTCTAGTGGCCCCGACTGCGGCCGCAAAAAATGCAACACCTCACTAGCTCAGGGTGACTTAGTGAAGCAGTGCACACGATGACGCTTTTTGAGATAAAGCGAATGGAGAATGCTATCGGGCTCCGAACCCGTGGCAGAATGACTTTATTTGCAAGCAATCCCATCCAAAGTCATGAAACCTGGCAGGGGATTGTGGGTATGCAAATTTCTCCAGACCGCAGGCCATGTGACATTGGCCAAAAGGCAGGCAGAGTCTGCCTTTGCCTGAGGACTCCCCTCGTTTACATAAGGTCTAGGGCTTCTGGGAGGCAGGCGTGAGATTTTCTTTTGGGCCCCAGAGATGGGGCTCCTCCCCCAGGATGTTGAAGAAGCAGCCCGCTCTCTCCTTTCTCAGGACACAGGGGTCATTTTCCGCCCTCACCCTGTCTTGCACGGGTGCTGGGCCTCCTGGGCTGCCAGCGGGCAAAGGACGGCGTTTGTCAGGCGTTCGTCAGCCGATCGGGGCCCGGGCCCAAACCCCTGCCCACTGGGGCCATATCCTCCTGGATGCTAGCTTGGAGCCAGCCTCTGCTGGCTCACCAGCAGGTGGCGACAGCGGCAAGCATTAGCTAAAGGCTCCCCCCTCTGGCTACCACTGCAAGGCATCAGCCTGGCTGTGCTGCGAGGACCCCTGCAAAGGCTGACTGACAGCTGGGGGGTGCAAGCCAACAGCTGAAAAGCAGGCTTTGCGCTTTCATTTGCTCTGTTTCTTTTTAACCAGCATAGGTAACCCTGCACTTGGCAGGGCTTCAAAAAATTGAGTGAAACTCTTTAATGTTCCTCTCCACGGAAATCTTTAGTAAAAGGCGAAAGATTTATTCGGTTTGAAGAGAAACCAGAGTATGCGCTCTAGTGGCCCCGACTGCGGCCGCAAAAAATGCAACACCTCACTAGCTCAGGGTGACTTAGTGAAGCAGTGCACACGATGACGCTTTTTGAGATGAAGCGAATGGAGAATGCTATCGGGCTCCGAACCCGTGGCAGAATGACTTTATTTGCAAGCAATCCCATCCAAAGTCATGAAACCTGGCAGGGGATTGTGGGTATGCAAATTTCTCCAGACCGCAGGCCATGTGACATTGGCCAAAAGGCAGGCAGAGTCTGCCTTTGCCTGAGGACTCCCCTCGTTTACATAAGGTCTAGGGCTTCTGGGAGGCAGGCGTGAGATTTTCTTTTGGGCCCCAGAGATGGGGCTCCTCCCCCAGGATGTTGAAAAAGCAGCCCGCTCTCTCCTTTCTCAGGACACAGGGGTCATTTTCCGCCCTCACCCTGTCTTGCACGGGTGCTGGGCCTCCTGGGCTGCCAGGTTCTTTTGCCCGCCGGGCAAAGGACGGCGTTTGTCAGGCGTTCGTCAACCGATCGGGGCCCGGGCCCAAACCCCTGCCCACTGGGGCCATATCCTCCTGGATGCTAGCTTGCAGCCAGCCTCTGCTGGCTCACCAGCAGGTGGCGACAGCAGCAAGCATTAGCTAAAGGCTCCCCCCTCTGGCTACCACTGCAAGGCATCAGCCTGGCTGTGCTGCGAGGACCCCTGCAAAGGCTGACTGACAGCTGGGGGGTGCAAGCCAACAGCTGAAAAGCAGGCTTTGCGCTTTTATTTGCTCTGTTTCTTTTTTTTTTTAACCAGCATAGGTAACCCTGCACTTGGCAGGGCTTCAAAAAATTGAGTGAAACTCTTTAATGTTCCTCTCCACGGAAATCTTTAGTAAAAGGCGAAAGATTTATTCGGTTTGAAGAGAAACCAGAGTATGCGCTCTAGTGGCCCCGACTGCGGCCGCAAAAAATGCAACACCTCACTAGCTCAGGGTGACTTAGTGAAGCAGTGCACACGATGACGCTTTTTGAGATGAAGCGAATGGAGAATGCTATCGGGCTCCGAACCCGTGGCAGAATGACTTTATTTGCAAGCAATCCCATCCAAAGTCATGAAACCTGGCAGGGGATTGTGGGTATGCAAATTTCTCCAGACCGCAGGCCATGTGACATTGGCCAAAAGGCAGGCAGAGTCTGCCTTTGCCTGAGGACTCCCCTCGTTTACATAAGGTCTAGGGCTTCTGGGAGGCAGGCGTGAGATTTTCTTTTGGGCCCCAGAGATGGGGCTCCTCCCCCAGGATGTTGAAGAAGCAGCCCGCTCTCTCCTTTCTCAGGACACAGGGATCATTTTCCGCCCTCACCCTGTCTTGCACGGGTGCTGGGCCTCCTGGGCTGCCAGCGGGCAAAGAACGGCGTTTGTCAGGCGTTCGTCAGCCGATCGGGGCCCGGGCCCAAACCCCTGCCCACTGGGGCCATATCCTCCTGGATGCTAGCTTGGAGCCAGCCTCTGCTGGCTCACCAGCAGGTGGCGACAGCAGCAAGCATTAGCTAAAGGCTCCCCCCTCTGGCTACCACTGCAAAGCATCAGCCTGGCTGTGCTGCGAGGACCCCTGCAAAGGCTGACTGACAGCTGGGGGGTGCAAGCCAACAGCTGAAAAGCAGGCTTTGCGCTTTCATTTGCTCTGTTTCTTTTTTTTTTTAACCAGCATAGGTAACCCTGCACTTGGCAGGGCTTCAAAAAATTGAGTGAAACTCTTTAATGTTCCTCTCCACGGAAATCTTTAGTAAAAGGCGAAAGATTTATTCGGTTTGAAGAGAAACCAGAGTATGCGCTCTAGTGGCCCCGACTGCGGCCGCAAAAAATGCAACACCTCACTAGCTCAGGGTGACTTAGTGAAGCAGTGCACACGATGACGCTTTTTGAGATGAAGCGAATGGAGAATGCTATCGGGCTCCGAACCCGTGGCAGAATGACTTTATTTGCAAGCAATCCCATCCAAAGTCATGAAACCTGGCAGGGGATTGTGGGTATGCAAATTTCTCCAGACCGCAGGCCATGTGACATTGGCCAAAAGGCAGGCAGAGTCTGCCTTTGCCTGAGGACTCCCCTCGTTTACATAAGGTCTAGGGCTTCTGGGAGGCAGGCGTGAGATTTTCTTTTGGGCCCCAGAGATGGGGCTCCTCCCCCAGGATGTTGAAAAAGCAGCCCGCTCTCTCCTTTCTCAGGACACAGGGGTCATTTTCCGCCCTCACCCTGTCTTGCACGGGTGCTGGGCCTCCTGGGCTGCCAGCGGGCAAAGAACGGCGTTTGTCAGGCGTTCGTCAGCCGATCGGGGCCCGGGCCCAAACCCCTGCCCACTGGGGCCATATCCTCCTGGATGCTAGCTTGGAGCCAGCCTCTGCTGGCTCACCAGCAGGTGGCGACAGCAGCAAGCATTAGCTAAAGGCTCCCCCCTCTGGCTACCACTGCAAAGCATCAGCCTGGCTGTGCTGCGAGGACCCCTGCAAAGGCTGACTGACAGCTGGGGGGTGCAAGCCAACAGCTGAAAAGCAGGCTTTGCGCTTTCATTTGCTCTGTTTCTTTTTTTTTTTAACCAGCATAGGTAACCCTGCACTTGGCAGGGCTTCAAAAAATTGAGTGAAACTCTTTAATGTTCCTCTCCACGGAAATCTTTAGTAAAAGGCGAAAGATTTATTCGGTTTGAAGAGAAACCAGAGTATGCGCTCTAGTGGCCCCGACTGCGGCCGCAAAAAATGCAACACCTCACTAGCTCAGGGTGACTTAGTGAAGCAGTGCACACGATGACGCTTTTTGAGATGAAGCGAATGGAGAATGCTATCGGGCTCCGAACCCGTGGCAGAATGACTTTATTTGCAAGCAATCCCATCCAAAGTCATGAAACCTGGCAGGGGATTGTGGGTATGCAAATTTCTCCAGACCGCAGGCCATGTGACATTGGCCAAAAGGCAGGCAGAGTCTGCCTTTGCCTGAGGACTCCCCTCGTTTACATAAGGTCTAGGGCTTCTGGGAGGCAGGCGTGAGATTTTCTTTTGGGCCCCAGAGATGGGGCTCCTCCCCCAGGATGTTGAAAAAGCAGCCCGCTCTCTCCTTTCTCAGGACACAGGGGTCATTTTCCGCCCTCACCCTGTCTTGCACGGGTGCTGGGCCTCCTGGGCTGCCAGCGGGCAAAGAACGGCGTTTGTCAGGCGTTCGTCAGCCGATCGGGGCCCGGGCCCAAACCCCTGCCCACTGGGGCCATATCCTCCTGGATGCTAGCTTGGAGCCAGCCTCTGCTGGCTCACCAGCAGGTGGCGACAGCAGCAAGCATTAGCTAAAGGCTCCCCCCTCTGGCTACCACTGCAAGGCATCAGCCTGGCTGTGCTGCGAGGACCCCTGCAAAGGCTGACTGACAGCTGGGGGGTGCAAGCCAACAGCTGAAAAGCAGGCTTTGCGCTTTCATTTGCTCTGTTTCTTTTTTTTTTTAACCAGCATAGGTAACCCTGCACTTGGCAGGGCTTCAAAAAATTGAGTGAAACTCTTTAATGTTCCTCTCCACGGAAATCTTTAGTAAAAGGCGAAAGATTTATTCGGTTTGAAGAGAAACCAGAGTATGCGCTCTGGTGGCCCCGACTGCGGCCGCAAAAAATGCAACACCTCACTAGCTCAGGGTGACTTAGTGAAGCAGTGCACACGATGACGCTTTTTGAGATGAAGCGAATGGAGAATGCTATCGGGCTCCGAACCCGTGGCAGAATGACTTTATTTGCAAGCAATCCCATCCAAAGTCATGAAACCTGGCAGGGGATTGTGGGTATGCAAATTTCTCCAGACCGCAGGCCATGTGACATTGGCCAAAAGGCAGGCAGAGTCTGCCTTTGCCTGAGGACTCCCCTCGTTTACATAAGGTCTAGGGCTTCTGGGAGGCAGGCGTGAGATTTTCTTTTGGGCCCCAGAGATGGGGCTCCTCCCCCAGGATGTTGAAGAAGCAGCCCGCTCTCTCCTTTCTCAGGACACAGGGGTCATTTTCCGCCCTCACCCTGTCTTGCACGGGTGCTGGGCCTCCTGGGCTGCCAGCGGGCAAAGAACGGCGTTTGTCAGGCGTTCGTCAGCCGATCGGGGCCCGGGCCCAAACCCCTGCCCACTGGGGCCATATCCTCCTGGATGCTAGCTTGCAGCCAGCCTCTGCTGGCTCACCAGCAGGTGGCGACAGCAGCAAGCATTAGCTAAAGGCTCCCCCCTCTGGCTACCACTGCAAGGCATCAGCCTGGCTGTGCTGCGAGGACCCCTGCAAAGGCTGACTGACAGCTGGGGGGTGCAAGCCAACAGCTGAAAAGCAGGCTTTGCGCTTTCATTTGCTCTGTTTCTTTTTAACCAGCATAGGTAACCCTGCACTTGGCAGGGCTTCAAAAAATTGAGGATAACTCTTTAATGTTCCTCTCCACGGAAATCTTTAGTAAAAGGCGAAAGATTTATTCGGTTTGAAGAGAAACCAGAGTATGCGCTCTAGTGGCCCCGACTGCGGCCGCAAAAAATGCAACACCTCACTAGCTCAGGGTGACTTAGTGAAGCAGTGCACACGATGACGCTTTTTGAGATGAAGCGAATGGAGAATGCTATCGGGCTCCGAACCCGTGGCAGAATGACTTTATTTGCAAGCAATCCCATCCAAAGTCATGAAACCTGGCAGGGGATTGTGGGTATGCAAATTTCTCCAGACCGCAGGCCATGTGACATTGGCCAAAAGGCAGGCAGAGTCTGCCTTTGCCTGAGGACTCCCCTCGTTTACATAAGGTCTAGGGCTTCTGGGAGGCAGGCGTGAGATTTTCTTTTGGGCCCCAGAGATGGGGCTCCTCCCCCAGGATGTTGAAGAAGCAGCCCGCTCTCTCCTTTCTCAGGACACAGGGGTCATTTTCCGCCCTCACCCTGTCTTGCACGGGTGCTGGGCCTCCTGGGCTGCCAGCGGGCAAAGGACGGCGTTTGTCAGGCGTTCGTCAGCCGATCGGGGCCCGGGCCCAAACCCCTGCCCACTGGGGCCATATCCTCCTGGATGCTAGCTTGGAGCCAGCCTCTGCTGGCTCACCAGCAGGTGGCGACAGCGGCAAGCATTAGCTAAAGGCTCCCCCCTCTGGCTACCACTGCAAGGCATCAGCCTGGCTGTGCTGCGAGGACCCCTGCAAAGGCTGACTGACAGCTGGGGGGTGCAAGCCAACAGCTGAAAAGCAGGCTTTGCGCTTTCATTTGCTCTGTTTCTTTTTAACCAGCATAGGTAACCCTGCACTTGGCAGGGCTTCAAAAAATTGAGTGAAACTCTTTAATGTTCCTCTCCACGGAAATCTTTAGTAAAAGGCGAAAGATTTATTCGGTTTGAAGAGAAACCAGAGTATGCGCTCTAGTGGCCCCGACTGCGGCCGCAAAAAATGCAACACCTCACTAGCTCAGGGTGACTTAGTGAAGCAGTGCACACGATGACGCTTTTTGAGATGAAGCGAATGGAGAATGCTATCGGGCTCCGAACCCGTGGCAGAATGACTTTATTTGCAAGCAATCCCATCCAAAGTCATGAAACCTGGCAGGGGATTGTGGGTATGCAAATTTCTCCAGACCGCAGGCCATGTGACATTGGCCAAAAGGCAGGCAGAGTCTGCCTTTGCCTGAGGACTCCCCTCGTTTACATAAGGTCTAGGGCTTCTGGGAGGCAGGCGTGAGATTTTCTTTTGGGCCCCAGAGATGGGGCTCCTCCCCCAGGATGTTGAAGAAGCAGCCCGCTCTCTCCTTTCTCAGGACACAGGGGTCATTTTCCGCCCTCACCCTGTCTTGCACGGGTGCTGGGCCTCCTGGGCTGCCAGCGGGCAAAGAACGGCGTTTGTCAGGCGTTCGTCAGCCGATCGGGGCCCGGGCCCAAACCCCTGCCCACTGGGGCCATATCCTCCTGGATGCTAGCTTGGAGCCAGCCTCTGCTGGCTCACCAGCAGGTGGCGACAGCAGCAAGCATTAGCTAAAGGCTCCCCCTCTGGCTACCACTGCAAGGCATCAGCCTGGCTGTGCTGCGAGGACCCCTGCAAAGGCTGACTGACAGCTGGGGGGTGCAAGCCAACAGCTGAAAAGCAGGCTTTGCGCTTTCATTTGCTCTGTTTCTTTTTTTTTTTAACCAGCATAGGTAACCCTGCACTTGGCAGGGCTTCAAAAAATTGAGTGAAACTCTTTAATGTTCCTCTCCACGGAAATCTTTAGTAAAAGGCGAAAGATTTATTCGGTTTGAAGAGAAACCAGAGTATGCGCTCTGGTGGCCCCGACTGCGGCCGCAAAAAATGCAACACCTCACTAGCTCAGGGTGACTTAGTGAAGCAGTGCACACGATGACGCTTTTTGAGATGAAGCGAATGGAGAATGCTATCGGGCTCCGAACCCGTGGCAGAATGACTTTATTTGCAAGCAATCCCATCCAAAGTCATGAAACCTGGCAGGGGATTGTGGGTATGCAAATTTCTCCAGACCGCAGGCCATGTGACATTGGCCAAAAGGCAGGCAGAGTCTGCCTTTGCCTGAGGACTCCCCTCGTTTACATAAGGTCTAGGGCTTCTGGGAGGCAGGCGTGAGATTTTCTTTTGGGCCCCAGAGATGGGGCTCCTCCCCCAGGATGTTGAAGAAGCAGCCCGCTCTCTCCTTTCTCAGGACACAGGGGTCATTTTCCGCCCTCACCCTGTCTTGCACGGGTGCTGGGCCTCCTGGGCTGCCAGCGGGCAAAGAACGGCGTTTGTCAGGCGTTCGTCAGCCGATCGGGGCCCGGGCCCAAACCCCTGCCCACTGGGGCCATATCCTCCTGGATGCTAGCTTGCAGCCAGCCTCTGCTGGCTCACCAGCAGGTGGCGACAGCAGCAAGCATTAGCTAAAGGCTCCCCCCTCTGGCTACCACTGCAAGGCATCAGCCTGGCTGTGCTGCGAGGACCCCTGCAAAGGCTGACTGACAGCTGGGGGGTGCAAGCCAACAGCTGAAAAGCAGGCTTTGCGCTTTCATTTGCTCTGTTTCTTTTTAACCAGCATAGGTAACCCTGCACTTGGCAGGGCTTCAAAAAATTGAGTGAAACTCTTTAATGTTCCTCTCCACGGAAATCTTTAGTAAAAGGCGAAAGATTTATTCGGTTTGAAGAGAAACCAGAGTATGCGCTCTAGTGGCCCCGACTGCGGCCGCAAAAAATGCAACACCTCACTAGCTCAGGGTGACTTAGTGAAGCAGTGCACACGATGACGCTTTTTGAGATAAAGCGAATGGAGAATGCTATCGGGCTCCGAACCCGTGGCAGAATGACTTTATTTGCAAGCAATCCCATCCAAAGTCATGAAACCTGGCAGGGGATTGTGGGTATGCAAATTTCTCCAGACCGCAGGCCATGTGACATTGGCCAAAAGGCAGGCAGAGTCTGCCTTTGCCTGAGGACTCCCCTCGTTTACATAAGGTCTAGGGCTTCTGGGAGGCAGGCGTGAGATTTTCTTTTGGGCCCCAGAGATGGGGCTCCTCCCCCAGGATGTTGAAGAAGCAGCCCGCTCTCTCCTTTCTCAGGACACAGGGGTCATTTTCCGCCCTCACCCTGTCTTGCACGGGTGCTGGGCCTCCTGGGCTGCCAGCGGGCAAAGGACGGCGTTTGTCAGGCGTTCGTCAGCCGATCGGGGCCCGGGCCCAAACCCCTGCCCACTGGGGCCATATCCTCCTGGATGCTAGCTTGGAGCCAGCCTCTGCTGGCTCACCAGCAGGTGGCGACAGCGGCAAGCATTAGCTAAAGGCTCCCCCCTCTGGCTACCACTGCAAGGCATCAGCCTGGCTGTGCTGCGAGGACCCCTGCAAAGGCTGACTGACAGCTGGGGGGTGCAAGCCAACAGCTGAAAAGCAGGCTTTGCGCTTTCATTTGCTCTGTTTCTTTTTAACCAGCATAGGTAACCCTGCACTTGGCAGGGCTTCAAAAAATTGAGTGAAACTCTTTAATGTTCCTCTCCACGGAAATCTTTAGTAAAAGGCGAAAGATTTATTCGGTTTGAAGAGAAACCAGAGTATGCGCTCTAGTGGCCCCGACTGCGGCCGCAAAAAATGCAACACCTCACTAGCTCAGGGTGACTTAGTGAAGCAGTGCACACGATGACGCTTTTTGAGATGAAGCGAATGGAGAATGCTATCGGGCTCCGAACCCGTGGCAGAATGACTTTATTTGCAAGCAATCCCATCCAAAGTCATGAAACCTGGCAGGGGATTGTGGGTATGCAAATTTCTCCAGACCGCAGGCCATGTGACATTGGCCAAAAGGCAGGCAGAGTCTGCCTTTGCCTGAGGACTCCCCTCGTTTACATAAGGTCTAGGGCTTCTGGGAGGCAGGCGTGAGATTTTCTTTTGGGCCCCAGAGATGGGGCTCCTCCCCCAGGATGTTGAAGAAGCAGCCCGCTCTCTCCTTTCTCAGGACACAGGGATCATTTTCCGCCCTCACCCTGTCTTGCACGGGTGCTGGGCCTCCTGGGCTGCCAGCGGGCAAAGAACGGCGTTTGTCAGGCGTTCGTCAGCCGATCGGGGCCCGGGCCCAAACCCCTGCCCACTGGGGCCATATCCTCCTGGATGCTAGCTTGGAGCCAGCCTCTGCTGGCTCACCAGCAGGTGGCGACAGCAGCAAGCATTAGCTAAAGGCTCCCCCCTCTGGCTACCACTGCAAAGCATCAGCCTGGCTGTGCTGCGAGGACCCCTGCAAAGGCTGACTGACAGCTGGGGGGTGCAAGCCAACAGCTGAAAAGCAGGCTTTGCGCTTTCATTTGCTCTGTTTCTTTTTTTTTTTAACCAGCATAGGTAACCCTGCACTTGGCAGGGCTTCAAAAAATTGAGTGAAACTCTTTAATGTTCCTCTCCACGGAAATCTTTAGTAAAAGGCGAAAGATTTATTCGGTTTGAAGAGAAACCAGAGTATGCGCTCTAGTGGCCCCGACTGCGGCCGCAAAAAATGCAACACCTCACTAGCTCAGGGTGACTTAGTGAAGCAGTGCACACGATGACGCTTTTTGAGATGAAGCGAATGGAGAATGCTATCGGGCTCCGAACCCGTGGCAGAATGACTTTATTTGCAAGCAATCCCATCCAAAGTCATGAAACCTGGCAGGGGATTGTGGGTATGCAAATTTCTCCAGACCGCAGGCCATGTGACATTGGCCAAAAGGCAGGCAGAGTCTGCCTTTGCCTGAGGACTCCCCTCGTTTACATAAGGTCTAGGGCTTCTGGGAGGCAGGCGTGAGATTTTCTTTTGGGCCCCAGAGATGGGGCTCCTCCCCCAGGATGTTGAAAAAGCAGCCCGCTCTCTCCTTTCTCAGGACACAGGGGTCATTTTCCGCCCTCACCCTGTCTTGCACGGGTGCTGGGCCTCCTGGGCTGCCAGGTTCTTTTGCCCGCCGGGCAAAGGACGGCGTTTGTCAGGCGTTCGTCAACCGATCGGGGCCCGGGCCCAAACCCCTGCCCACTGGGGCCATATCCTCCTGGATGCTAGCTTGCAGCCAGCCTCTGCTGGCTCACCAGCAGGTGGCGACAGCAGCAAGCATTAGCTAAAGGCTCCCCCCTCTGGCTACCACTGCAAGGCATCAGCCTGGCTGTGCTGCGAGGACCCCTGCAAAGGCTGACTGACAGCTGGGGGGTGCAAGCCAACAGCTGAAAAGCAGGCTTTGCGCTTTTATTTGCTCTGTTTCTTTTTTTTTTTAACCAGCATAGGTAACCCTGCACTTGGCAGGGCTTCAAAAAATTGAGTGAAACTCTTTAATGTTCCTCTCCACGGAAATCTTTAGTAAAAGGCGAAAGATTTATTCGGTTTGAAGAGAAACCAGAGTATGCGCTCTAGTGGCCCCGACTGCGGCCGCAAAAAATGCAACACCTCACTAGCTCAGGGTGACTTAGTGAAGCAGTGCACACGATGACGCTTTTTGAGATGAAGCGAATGGAGAATGCTATCGGGCTCCGAACCCGTGGCAGAATGACTTTATTTGCAAGCAATCCCATCCAAAGTCATGAAACCTGGCAGGGGATTGTGGGTATGCAAATTTCTCCAGACCGCAGGCCATGTGACATTGGCCAAAAGGCAGGCAGAGTCTGCCTTTGCCTGAGGACTCCCCTCGTTTACATAAGGTCTAGGGCTTCTGGGAGGCAGGCGTGAGATTTTCTTTTGGGCCCCAGAGATGGGGCTCCTCCCCCAGGATGTTGAAGAAGCAGCCCGCTCTCTCCTTTCTCAGGACACAGGGATCATTTTCCGCCCTCACCCTGTCTTGCACGGGTGCTGGGCCTCCTGGGCTGCCAGCGGGCAAAGAACGGCGTTTGTCAGGCGTTCGTCAGCCGATCGGGGCCCGGGCCCAAACCCCTGCCCACTGGGGCCATATCCTCCTGGATGCTAGCTTGGAGCCAGCCTCTGCTGGCTCACCAGCAGGTGGCGACAGCAGCAAGCATTAGCTAAAGGCTCCCCCCTCTGGCTACCACTGCAAAGCATCAGCCTGGCTGTGCTGCGAGGACCCCTGCAAAGGCTGACTGACAGCTGGGGGGTGCAAGCCAACAGCTGAAAAGCAGGCTTTGCGCTTTCATTTGCTCTGTTTCTTTTTTTTTTTAACCAGCATAGGTAACCCTGCACTTGGCAGGGCTTCAAAAAATTGAGTGAAACTCTTTAATGTTCCTCTCCACGGAAATCTTTAGTAAAAGGCGAAAGATTTATTCGGTTTGAAGAGAAACCAGAGTATGCGCTCTAGTGGCCCCGACTGCGGCCGCAAAAAATGCAACACCTCACTAGCTCAGGGTGACTTAGTGAAGCAGTGCACACGATGACGCTTTTTGAGATGAAGCGAATGGAGAATGCTATCGGGCTCCGAACCCGTGGCAGAATGACTTTATTTGCAAGCAATCCCATCCAAAGTCATGAAACCTGGCAGGGGATTGTGGGTATGCAAATTTCTCCAGACCGCAGGCCATGTGACATTGGCCAAAAGGCAGGCAGAGTCTGCCTTTGCCTGAGGACTCCCCTCGTTTACATAAGGTCTAGGGCTTCTGGGAGGCAGGCGTGAGATTTTCTTTTGGGCCCCAGAGATGGGGCTCCTCCCCCAGGATGTTGAAGAAGCAGCCCGCTCTCTCCTTTCTCAGGACACAGGGGTCATTTTCCGCCCTCACCCTGTCTTGCACGGGTGCTGGGCCTCCTGGGCTGCCAGCGGGCAAAGAACGGCGTTTGTCAGGCGTTCGTCAGCCGATCGGGGCCCGGGCCCAAACCCCTGCCCACTGGGGCCATATCCTCCTGGATGCTAGCTTGGAGCCAGCCTCTGCTGGCTCACCAGCAGGTGGCGACAGCAGCAAGCATTAGCTAAAGGCTCCCCCCTCTGGCTACCACTGCAAGGCATCAGCCTGGCTGTGCTGCGAGGACCCCTGCAAAGGCTGACTGACAGCTGGGGGGTGCAAGCCAACAGCTGAAAAGCAGGCTTTGCGCTTTCATTTGCTCTGTTTCTTTTTTTTTTTAACCAGCATAGGTAACCCTGCACTTGGCAGGGCTTCAAAAAATTGAGTGAAACTCTTTAATGTTCCTCTCCACGGAAATCTTTAGTAAAAGGCGAAAGATTTATTCGGTTTGAAGAGAAACCAGAGTATGCGCTCTGGTGGCCCCGACTGCGGCCGCAAAAAATGCAACACCTCACTAGCTCAGGGTGACTTAGTGAAGCAGTGCACACGATGACGCTTTTTGAGATGAAGCGAATGGAGAATGCTATCGGGCTCCGAACCCGTGGCAGAATGACTTTATTTGCAAGCAATCCCATCCAAAGTCATGAAACCTGGCAGGGGATTGTGGGTATGCAAATTTCTCCAGACCGCAGGCCATGTGACATTGGCCAAAAGGCAGGCAGAGTCTGCCTTTGCCTGAGGACTCCCCTCGTTTACATAAGGTCTAGGGCTTCTGGGAGGCAGGCGTGAGATTTTCTTTTGGGCCCCAGAGATGGGGCTCCTCCCCCAGGATGTTGAAGAAGCAGCCCGCTCTCTCCTTTCTCAGGACACAGGGGTCATTTTCCGCCCTCACCCTGTCTTGCACGGGTGCTGGGCCTCCTGGGCTGCCAGCGGGCAAAGAACGGCGTTTGTCAGGCGTTCGTCAGCCGATCGGGGCCCGGGCCCAAACCCCTGCCCACTGGGGCCATATCCTCCTGGATGCTAGCTTGCAGCCAGCCTCTGCTGGCTCACCAGCAGGTGGCGACAGCAGCAAGCATTAGCTAAAGGCTCCCCCCTCTGGCTACCACTGCAAGGCATCAGCCTGGCTGTGCTGCGAGGACCCCTGCAAAGGCTGACTGACAGCTGGGGGGTGCAAGCCAACAGCTGAAAAGCAGGCTTTGCGCTTTCATTTGCTCTGTTTCTTTTTTTTTTTAACCAGCATAGGTAACCCTGCACTTGGCAGGGCTTCAAAAAATTGAGTGAAACTCTTTAATGTTCCTCTCCACGGAAATCTTTAGTAAAAGGCGAAAGATTTATTCGGTTTGAAGAGAAACCAGAGTATGCGCTCTGGTGGCCCCGACTGCGGCCGCAAAAAATGCAACACCTCACTAGCTCAGGGTGACTTAGTGAAGCAGTGCACACGATGACGCTTTTTGAGATGAAGCGAATGGAGAATGCTATCGGGCTCCGAACCCGTGGCAGAATGACTTTATTTGCAAGCAATCCCATCCAAAGTCATGAAACCTGGCAGGGGATTGTGGGTATGCAAATTTCTCCAGACCGCAGGCCATGTGACATTGGCCAAAAGGCAGGCAGAGTCTGCCTTTGCCTGAGGACTCCCCTCGTTTACATAAGGTCTAGGGCTTCTGGGAGGCAGGCGTGAGATTTTCTTTTGGGCCCCAGAGATGGGGCTCCTCCCCCAGGATGTTGAAGAAGCAGCCCGCTCTCTCCTTTCTCAGGACACAGGGGTCATTTTCCGCCCTCACCCTGTCTTGCACGGGTGCTGGGCCTCCTGGGCTGCCAGCGGGCAAAGAACGGCGTTTGTCAGGCGTTCGTCAGCCGATCGGGGCCCGGGCCCAAACCCCTGCCCACTGGGGCCATATCCTCCTGGATGCTAGCTTGCAGCCAGCCTCTGCTGGCTCACCAGCAGGTGGCGACAGCAGCAAGCATTAGCTAAAGGCTCCCCCCTCTGGCTACCACTGCAAGGCATCAGCCTGGCTGTGCTGCGAGGACCCCTGCAAAGGCTGACTGACAGCTGGGGGGTGCAAGCCAACAGCTGAAAAGCAGGCTTTGCGCTTTCATTTGCTCTGTTTCTTTTTAACCAGCATAGGTAAACCTGCACTTGGCAGGGCTTCAAAAAATTGAGTGAAACTCTTTAATGTTCCTCTCCACGGAAATCTTTAGTAAAAGGCGAAAGATTTATTCGGTTTGAAGAGAAACCAGAGTATGCGCTCTAGTGGCCCCGACTGCGGCCGCAAAAAATGCAACACCTCACTAGCTCAGGGTGACTTAGTGAAGCAGTGCACACGATGACGCTTTTTGAGATGAAGCGAATGGAGAATGCTATCGGGCTCCGAACCCGTGGCAGAATGACTTTATTTGCAAGCAATCCCATCCAAAGTCATGAAACCTGGCAGGGGATTGTGGGTATGCAAATTTCTCCAGACCGCAGGCCATGTGACATTGGCCAAAAGGCAGGCAGAGTCTGCCTTTGCCTGAGGACTCCCCTCGTTTACATAAGGTCTAGGGCTTCTGGGAGGCAGGCGTGAGATTTTCTTTTGGGCCCCAGAGATGGGGCTCCTCCCCCAGGATGTTGAAGAAGCAGCCCGCTCTCTCCTTTCTCAGGACACAGGGGTCATTTTCCGCCCTCACCCTGTCTTGCACGGGTGCTGGGCCTCCTGGGCTGCCAGCGGGCAAAGGACGGCGTTTGTCAGGCGTTCGTCAGCCGATCGGGGCCCGGGCCCAAACCCCTGCCCACTGGGGCCATATCCTCCTGGATGCTAGCTTGGAGCCAGCCTCTGCTGGCTCACCAGCAGGTGGCGACAGCAGCAAGCATTAGCTAAAGGCTCCCCCCTCTGGCTACCACTGCAAGGCATCAGCCTGGCTGTGCTGCGAGGACCCCTGCAAAGGCTGACTGACAGCTGGGGGGTGCAAGCCAACAGCTGAAAAGCAGGCTTTGCGCTTTCATTTGCTCTGTTTCTTTTTTTTTTTAACCAGCATAGGTAACCCTGCACTTGGCAGGGCTTCAAAAAATTGAGTGAAACTCTTTAATGTTCCTCTCCACGGAAATCTTTAGTAAAAGGCGAAAGATTTATTCGGTTTGAAGAGAAACCAGAGTATGCGCTCTAGTGGCCCCGACTGCGGCCGCAAAAAATGCAACACCTCACTAGCTCAGGGTGACTTAGTGAAGCAGTGCACACGATGACGCTTTTTGAGATGAAGCGAATGGAGAATGCTATCGGGCTCCGAACCCGTGGCAGAATGACTTTATTTGCAAGCAATCCCATCCAAAGTCATGAAACCTGGCAGGGGATTGTGGGTATGCAAATTTCTCCAGACCGCAGGCCATGTGACATTGGCCAAAAGGCAGGCAGAGTCTGCCTTTGCCTGAGGACTCCCCTCGTTTACATAAGGTCTAGGGCTTCTGGGAGGCAGGCGTGAGATTTTCTTTTGGGCCCCAGAGATGGGGCTCCTCCCCCAGGATGTTGAAGAAGCAGCCCGCTCTCTCCTTTCTCAGGACACAGGGATCATTTTCCGCCCTCACCCTGTCTTGCACGGGTGCTGGGCCTCCTGGGCTGCCAGCGGGCAAAGAACGGCGTTTGTCAGGCGTTCGTCAGCCGATCGGGGCCCGGGCCCAAACCCCTGCCCACTGGGGCCATATCCTCCTGGATGCTAGCTTGGAGCCAGCCTCTGCTGGCTCACCAGCAGGTGGCGACAGCAGCAAGCATTAGCTAAAGGCTCCCCCCTCTGGCTACCACTGCAAAGCATCAGCCTGGCTGTGCTGCGAGGACCCCTGCAAAGGC
Source organism: Ambystoma mexicanum (assembly GCF_040938575.1). NCBI lineage: Eukaryota > Metazoa > Chordata > Amphibia > Caudata > Ambystomatidae > Ambystoma > Ambystoma mexicanum. Next base: position 592,099,638 of record NC_090922.1, on the reverse strand, counting down.
TGACTGACAGCTGGGGGGTGCAAGCCAACAGCTGAAAAGCAGGCTTTGCGCTTTCATTTGCTCTGTTTCTTTTTTTTTTTAACCAGCATAGGTAACCCTGCACTTGGCAGGGCTTCAAAAAATTGAGTGAAACTCTTTAATGTTCCTCTCCACGGAAATCTTTAGTAAAAGGCGAAAGATTTATTCAGTTTGAAGAGAAACCAGAGTATGCGCTCTAGTGGCCCCGACTGCGGCCGCAAAAAATGCAACACCTCACTAGCTCAGGGTGACTTAGTGAAGCAGTGCACACGATGACGCTTTTTGAGATGAAGCGAATGGAGAATGCTATCGGGCTCCGAACCCGTGGCAGAATGACTTTATTTGCAAGCAATCCCATCCAAAGTCATGAAACCTGGCAGGGGATTGTGGGTATGCAAATTTCTCCAGACCGCAGGCCATGTGACATTGGCCAAAAGGCAGGCAGAGTCTGCCTTTGCCTGAGGACTCCCCTCGTTTACATAAGGTCTAGGGCTTCTGGGAGGCAGGCGTGAGATTTTCTTTTGGGCCCCAGAGATGGGGCTCCTCCCCCAGGATGTTGAAAAAGCAGCCCGCTCTCTCCTTTCTCAGGACACAGGGGTCATTTTCCGCCCTCACCCTGTCTTGCACGGGTGCTGGGCCTCCTGGGCTGCCAGCGGGCAAAGAACGGCGTTTGTCAGGCGTTCGTCAGCCGATCGGGGCCCGGGCCCAAACCCCTGCCCACTGGGGCCATATCCTCCTGGATGCTAGCTTGGAGCCAGCCTCTGCTGGCTCACCAGCAGGTGGCGACAGCAGCAAGCATTAGCTAAAGGCTCCCCCCTCTGGCTACCACTGCAAGGCATCAGCCTGGCTGTGCTGCGAGGACCCCTGCAAAGGCTGACTGACAGCTGGGGGGTGCAAGCCAACAGCTGAAAAGCAGGCTTTGCGCTTTCATTTGCTCTGTTTCTTTTTTTTTTTAACCAGCATAGGTAACCCTGCACTTGGCAGGGCTTCAAAAAATTGAGTGAAACTCTTTAATGTTCCTCTCCACGGAAATCTTTAGTAAAAGGCGAAAGATTTATTCGGTTTGAAGAGAAACCAGAGTATGCGCTCTGGTGGCCCCGACTGCGGCCGCAAAAAATGCAACACCTCACTAGCTCAGGGTGACTTAGTGAAGCAGTGCACACGATGACGCTTTTTGAGATGAAGCGAATGGAGAATGCTATCGGGCTCCGAACCCGTGGCAGAATGACTTTATTTGCAAGCAATCCCATCCAAAGTCATGAAACCTGGCAGGGGATTGTGGGTATGCAAATTTCTCCAGACCGCAGGCCATGTGACATTGGCCAAAAGGCAGGCAGAGTCTGCCTTTGCCTGAGGACTCCCCTCGTTTACATAAGGTCTAGGGCTTCTGGGAGGCAGGCGTGAGATTTTCTTTTGGGCCCCAGAGATGGGGCTCCTCCCCCAGGATGTTGAAGAAGCAGCCCGCTCTCTCCTTTCTCAGGACACAGGGGTCATTTTCCGCCCTCACCCTGTCTTGCACGGGTGCTGGGCCTCCTGGGCTGCCAGCGGGCAAAGAACGGCGTTTGTCAGGCGTTCGTCAGCCGATCGGGGCCCGGGCCCAAACCCCTGCCCACTGGGGCCATATCCTCCTGGATGCTAGCTTGCAGCCAGCCTCTGCTGGCTCACCAGCAGGTGGCGACAGCAGCAAGCATTAGCTAAAGGCTCCCCCCTCTGGCTACCACTGCAAGGCATCAGCCTGGCTGTGCTGCGAGGACCCCTGCAAAGGCTGACTGACAGCTGGGGGGTGCAAGCCAACAGCTGAAAAGCAGGCTTTGCGCTTTCATTTGCTCTGTTTCTTTTTAACCAGCATAGGTAACCAGGGCTTTAAGTGGGCCGGGGCCTGCCGGGGCTGGGCCCCGGCAGTCTCCGAAATTTCGTTTTGAGGCGGGGCCCTGCCGGGGCCCACTAATCTCCCCTGTCAGCCCCGGCCACTACAGGAAAAAGCATTTTTTTCTACAGCCTGAAGCTCTCGCTCGTATGCGAGAGCTTCGGGCTTCAGAAAAAAATGCCTTTCAGCCATAATGGTGGCGCCGCACCTGCGAGGCATCCCTTTAATCAAGGGATGCACGTGGGCCGGCGCCACCATTATGGAGAAAACGTGTGGCCGCTGGAAGCAGAGGCCTTGCTTTCTAAATACTGAAGCTCCCGTGGATTCTCGGGAGTTTCAGTCTTTAGGAAAAAGGCCTCTGCTTCCAGTGGCCTCACCCTTTCAGTCTTAATGGTGACGCTGCCCCTCCCCAGCTGGCGAGGGGCAGCGCCACCATTAAGGCTGAATAGGAGAGGCGCTGTCCCCTGCCAGGCAAGCCTATAGAATAGAAATGCAGAGATCAGCACCCTCTCCCCCAAAGGGGAGAGGGTGCTAATCTCTACAAAAGGCTGCCTGGCAGGGGTGCCAGTAGCCCATTGAGCCGGGGCTCGTCAAGGGGGCGTGGCCTAACGGCCCATCAAGACCCCCGTTGTTAGGCCACGCCCCCTCGATGGGCCCCGGCTCGATTTGTAGTGCCACTTAAGGCACTGTAGGTAACCCTGCACTTGGCAGGGCTTCAAAAAATTGAGTGAAACTCTTTAATGTTCCTCTCCACGGAAATCTTTAGTAAAAGGCGAAAGATTTATTCGGTTTGAAGAGAAACCAGAGTATGCGCTCTAGTGGCCCCGACTGCGGCCGCAAAAAATGCAACACCTCACTAGCTCAGGGTGACTTAGTGAAGCAGTGCACACGATGACGCTTTTTGAGATGAAGCGAATGGAGAATGCTATCGGGCTCCGAACCCGTGGCAGAATGACTTTATTTGCAAGCAATCCCATCCAAAGTCATGAAACCTGGCAGGGGATTGTGGGTATGCAAATTTCTCCAGACCGCAGGCCATGTGACATTGGCCAAAAGGCAGGCAGAGTCTGCCTTTGCCTGAGGACTCCCCTCGTTTACATAAGGTCTAGGGCTTCTGGGAGGCAGGCGTGAGATTTTCTTTTGGGCCCCAGAGATGGGGCTCCTCCCCCAGGATGTTGAAGAAGCAGCCCGCTCTCTCCTTTCTCAGGACACAGGGGTCATTTTCCGCCCTCACCCTGTCTTGCACGGGTGCTGGGCCTCCTGGGCTGCCAGCGGGCAAAGGACGGCGTTTGTCAGGCGTTCGTCAGCCGATCGGGGCCCGGGCCCAAACCCCTGCCCACTGGGGCCATATCCTCCTGGATGCTAGCTTGGAGCCAGCCTCTGCTGGCTCACCAGCAGGTGGCGACAGCGGCAAGCATTAGCTAAAGGCTCCCCCCTCTGGCTACCACTGCAAGGCATCAGCCTGGCTGTGCTGCGAGGACCCCTGCAAAGGCTGACTGACAGCTGGGGGGTGCAAGCCAACAGCTGAAAAGCAGGCTTTGCGCTTTCATTTGCTCTGTTTCTTTTTAACCAGCATAGGTAACCCTGCACTTGGCAGGGCTTCAAAAAATTGAGTGAAACTCTTTAATGTTCCTCTCCACGGAAATCTTTAGTAAAAGGCGAAAGATTTATTCGGTTTGAAGAGAAACCAGAGTATGCGCTCTAGTGGCCCCGACTGCGGCCGCAAAAAATGCAACACCTCACTAGCTCAGGGTGACTTAGTGAAGCAGTGCACACGATGACGCTTTTTGAGATGAAGCGAATGGAGAATGCTATCGGGCTCCGAACCCGTGGCAGAATGACTTTATTTGCAAGCAATCCCATCCAAAGTCATGAAACCTGGCAGGGGATTGTGGGTATGCAAATTTCTCCAGACCGCAGGCCATGTGACATTGGCCAAAAGGCAGGCAGAGTCTGCCTTTGCCTGAGGACTCCCCTCGTTTACATAAGGTCTAGGGCTTCTGGGAGGCAGGCGTGAGATTTTCTTTTGGGCCCCAGAGATGGGGCTCCTCCCCCAGGATGTTGAAAAAGCAGCCCGCTCTCTCCTTTCTCAGGACACAGGGGTCATTTTCCGCCCTCACCCTGTCTTGCACGGGTGCTGGGCCTCCTGGGCTGCCAGGTTCTTTTGCCCGCCGGGCAAAGGACGGCGTTTGTCAGGCGTTCGTCAACCGATCGGGGCCCGGGCCCAAACCCCTGCCCACTGGGGCCATATCCTCCTGGATGCTAGCTTGCAGCCAGCCTCTGCTGGCTCACCAGCAGGTGGCGACAGCAGCAAGCATTAGCTAAAGGCTCCCCCCTCTGGCTACCACTGCAAGGCATCAGCCTGGCTGTGCTGCGAGGACCCCTGCAAAGGCTGACTGACAGCTGGGGGGTGCAAGCCAACAGCTGAAAAGCAGGCTTTGCGCTTTCATTTGCTCTGTTTCTTTTTTTTTTTAACCAGCATAGGTAACCCTGCACTTGGCAGGGCTTCAAAAAATTGAGTGAAACTCTTTAATGTTCCTCTCCACGGAAATCTTTAGTAAAAGGCGAAAGATTTATTCGGTTTGAAGAGAAACCAGAGTATGCGCTCTAGTGGCCCCGACTGCGGCCGCAAAAAATGCAACACCTCACTAGCTCAGGGTGACTTAGTGAAGCAGTGCACACGATGACGCTTTTTGAGATGAAGCGAATGGAGAATGCTATCGGGCTCCGAACCCGTGGCAGAATGACTTTATTTGCAAGCAATCCCATCCAAAGTCATGAAACCTGGCAGGGGATTGTGGGTATGCAAATTTCTCCAGACCGCAGGCCATGTGACATTGGCCAAAAGGCAGGCAGAGTCTGCCTTTGCCTGAGGACTCCCCTCGTTTACATAAGGTCTAGGGCTTCTGGGAGGCAGGCGTGAGATTTTCTTTTGGGCCCCAGAGATGGGGCTCCTCCCCCAGGATGTTGAAGAAGCAGCCCGCTCTCTCCTTTCTCAGGACACAGGGATCATTTTCCGCCCTCACCCTGTCTTGCACGGGTGCTGGGCCTCCTGGGCTGCCAGCGGGCAAAGAACGGCGTTTGTCAGGCGTTCGTCAGCCGATCGGGGCCCGGGCCCAAACCCCTGCCCACTGGGGCCATATCCTCCTGGATGCTAGCTTGGAGCCAGCCTCTGCTGGCTCACCAGCAGGTGGCGACAGCAGCAAGCATTAGCTAAAGGCTCCCCCCTCTGGCTACCACTGCAAAGCATCAGCCTGGCTGTGCTGCGAGGACCCCTGCAAAGGCTGACTGACAGCTGGGGGGTGCAAGCCAACAGCTGAAAAGCAGGCTTTGCGCTTTCATTTGCTCTGTTTCTTTTTTTTTTTAACCAGCATAGGTAACCCTGCACTTGGCAGGGCTTCAAAAAATTGAGTGAAACTCTTTAATGTTCCTCTCCACGGAAATCTTTAGTAAAAGGCGAAAGATTTATTCGGTTTGAAGAGAAACCAGAGTATGCGCTCTAGTGGCCCCGACTGCGGCCGCAAAAAATGCAACACCTCACTAGCTCAGGGTGACTTAGTGAAGCAGTGCACACGATGACGCTTTTTGAGATGAAGCGAATGGAGAATGCTATCGGGCTCCGAACCCGTGGCAGAATGACTTTATTTGCAAGCAATCCCATCCAAAGTCATGAAACCTGGCAGGGGATTGTGGGTATGCAAATTTCTCCAGACCGCAGGCCATGTGACATTGGCCAAAAGGCAGGCAGAGTCTGCCTTTGCCTGAGGACTCCCCTCGTTTACATAAGGTCTAGGGCTTCTGGGAGGCAGGCGTGAGATTTTCTTTTGGGCCCCAGAGATGGGGCTCCTCCCCCAGGATGTTGAAAAAGCAGCCCGCTCTCTCCTTTCTCAGGACACAGGGGTCATTTTCCGCCCTCACCCTGTCTTGCACGGGTGCTGGGCCTCCTGGGCTGCCAGCGGGCAAAGAACGGCGTTTGTCAGGCGTTCGTCAGCCGATCGGGGCCCGGGCCCAAACCCCTGCCCACTGGGGCCATATCCTCCTGGATGCTAGCTTGGAGCCAGCCTCTGCTGGCTCACCAGCAGGTGGCGACAGCAGCAAGCATTAGCTAAAGGCTCCCCCCTCTGGCTACCACTGCAAGGCATCAGCCTGGCTGTGCTGCGAGGACCCCTGCAAAGGCTGACTGACAGCTGGGGGGTGCAAGCCAACAGCTGAAAAGCAGGCTTTGCGCTTTCATTTGCTCTGTTTCTTTTTTTTTTTAACCAGCATAGGTAACCCTGCACTTGGCAGGGCTTCAAAAAATTGAGTGAAACTCTTTAATGTTCCTCTCCACGGAAATCTTTAGTAAAAGGCGAAAGATTTATTCGGTTTGAAGAGAAACCAGAGTATGCGCTCTGGTGGCCCCGACTGCGGCCGCAAAAAATGCAACACCTCACTAGCTCAGGGTGACTTAGTGAAGCAGTGCACACGATGACGCTTTTTGAGATGAAGCGAATGGAGAATGCTATCGGGCTCCGAACCCGTGGCAGAATGACTTTATTTGCAAGCAATCCCATCCAAAGTCATGAAACCTGGCAGGGGATTGTGGGTATGCAAATTTCTCCAGACCGCAGGCCATGTGACATTGGCCAAAAGGCAGGCAGAGTCTGCCTTTGCCTGAGGACTCCCCTCGTTTACATAAGGTCTAGGGCTTCTGGGAGGCAGGCGTGAGATTTTCTTTTGGGCCCCAGAGATGGGGCTCCTCCCCCAGGATGTTGAAGAAGCAGCCCGCTCTCTCCTTTCTCAGGACACAGGGGTCATTTTCCGCCCTCACCCTGTCTTGCACGGGTGCTGGGCCTCCTGGGCTGCCAGCGGGCAAAGAACGGCGTTTGTCAGGCGTTCGTCAGCCGATCGGGGCCCGGGCCCAAACCCCTGCCCACTGGGGCCATATCCTCCTGGATGCTAGCTTGCAGCCAGCCTCTGCTGGCTCACCAGCAGGTGGCGACAGCAGCAAGCATTAGCTAAAGGCTCCCCCCTCTGGCTACCACTGCAAGGCATCAGCCTGGCTGTGCTGCGAGGACCCCTGCAAAGGCTGACTGACAGCTGGGGGGTGCAAGCCAACAGCTGAAAAGCAGGCTTTGCGCTTTCATTTGCTCTGTTTCTTTTTAACCAGCATAGGTAACCCTGCACTTGGCAGGGCTTCAAAAAATTGAGGATAACTCTTTAATGTTCCTCTCCACGGAAATCTTTAGTAAAAGGCGAAAGATTTATTCGGTTTGAAGAGAAACCAGAGTATGCGCTCTAGTGGCCCCGACTGCGGCCGCAAAAAATGCAACACCTCACTAGCTCAGGGTGACTTAGTGAAGCAGTGCACACGATGACGCTTTTTGAGATGAAGCGAATGGAGAATGCTATCGGGCTCCGAACCCGTGGCAGAATGACTTTATTTGCAAGCAATCCCATCCAAAGTCATGAAACCTGGCAGGGGATTGTGGGTATGCAAATTTCTCCAGACCGCAGGCCATGTGACATTGGCCAAAAGGCAGGCAGAGTCTGCCTTTGCCTGAGGACTCCCCTCGTTTACATAAGGTCTAGGGCTTCTGGGAGGCAGGCGTGAGATTTTCTTTTGGGCCCCAGAGATGGGGCTCCTCCCCCAGGATGTTGAAGAAGCAGCCCGCTCTCTCCTTTCTCAGGACACAGGGGTCATTTTCCGCCCTCACCCTGTCTTGCACGGGTGCTGGGCCTCCTGGGCTGCCAGCGGGCAAAGGACGGCGTTTGTCAGGCGTTCGTCAGCCGATCGGGGCCCGGGCCCAAACCCCTGCCCACTGGGGCCATATCCTCCTGGATGCTAGCTTGGAGCCAGCCTCTGCTGGCTCACCAGCAGGTGGCGACAGCGGCAAGCATTAGCTAAAGGCTCCCCCCTCTGGCTACCACTGCAAGGCATCAGCCTGGCTGTGCTGCGAGGACCCCTGCAAAGGCTGACTGACAGCTGGGGGGTGCAAGCCAACAGCTGAAAAGCAGGCTTTGCGCTTTCATTTGCTCTGTTTCTTTTTAACCAGCATAGGTAACCCTGCACTTGGCAGGGCTTCAAAAAATTGAGTGAAACTCTTTAATGTTCCTCTCCACGGAAATCTTTAGTAAAAGGCGAAAGATTTATTCGGTTTGAAGAGAAACCAGAGTATGCGCTCTAGTGGCCCCGACTGCGGCCGCAAAAAATGCAACACCTCACTAGCTCAGGGTGACTTAGTGAAGCAGTGCACACGATGACGCTTTTTGAGATGAAGCGAATGGAGAATGCTATCGGGCTCCGAACCCGTGGCAGAATGACTTTATTTGCAAGCAATCCCATCCAAAGTCATGAAACCTGGCAGGGGATTGTGGGTATGCAAATTTCTCCAGACCGCAGGCCATGTGACATTGGCCAAAAGGCAGGCAGAGTCTGCCTTTGCCTGAGGACTCCCCTCGTTTACATAAGGTCTAGGGCTTCTGGGAGGCAGGCGTGAGATTTTCTTTTGGGCCCCAGAGATGGGGCTCCTCCCCCAGGATGTTGAAGAAGCAGCCCGCTCTCTCCTTTCTCAGGACACAGGGGTCATTTTCCGCCCTCACCCTGTCTTGCACGGGTGCTGGGCCTCCTGGGCTGCCAGCGGGCAAAGAACGGCGTTTGTCAGGCGTTCGTCAGCCGATCGGGGCCCGGGCCCAAACCCCTGCCCACTGGGGCCATATCCTCCTGGATGCTAGCTTGGAGCCAGCCTCTGCTGGCTCACCAGCAGGTGGCGACAGCAGCAAGCATTAGCTAAAGGCTCCCCCTCTGGCTACCACTGCAAGGCATCAGCCTGGCTGTGCTGCGAGGACCCCTGCAAAGGCTGACTGACAGCTGGGGGGTGCAAGCCAACAGCTGAAAAGCAGGCTTTGCGCTTTCATTTGCTCTGTTTCTTTTTTTTTTTAACCAGCATAGGTAACCCTGCACTTGGCAGGGCTTCAAAAAATTGAGTGAAACTCTTTAATGTTCCTCTCCACGGAAATCTTTAGTAAAAGGCGAAAGATTTATTCGGTTTGAAGAGAAACCAGAGTATGCGCTCTGGTGGCCCCGACTGCGGCCGCAAAAAATGCAACACCTCACTAGCTCAGGGTGACTTAGTGAAGCAGTGCACACGATGACGCTTTTTGAGATGAAGCGAATGGAGAATGCTATCGGGCTCCGAACCCGTGGCAGAATGACTTTATTTGCAAGCAATCCCATCCAAAGTCATGAAACCTGGCAGGGGATTGTGGGTATGCAAATTTCTCCAGACCGCAGGCCATGTGACATTGGCCAAAAGGCAGGCAGAGTCTGCCTTTGCCTGAGGACTCCCCTCGTTTACATAAGGTCTAGGGCTTCTGGGAGGCAGGCGTGAGATTTTCTTTTGGGCCCCAGAGATGGGGCTCCTCCCCCAGGATGTTGAAGAAGCAGCCCGCTCTCTCCTTTCTCAGGACACAGGGGTCATTTTCCGCCCTCACCCTGTCTTGCACGGGTGCTGGGCCTCCTGGGCTGCCAGCGGGCAAAGAACGGCGTTTGTCAGGCGTTCGTCAGCCGATCGGGGCCCGGGCCCAAACCCCTGCCCACTGGGGCCATATCCTCCTGGATGCTAGCTTGCAGCCAGCCTCTGCTGGCTCACCAGCAGGTGGCGACAGCAGCAAGCATTAGCTAAAGGCTCCCCCCTCTGGCTACCACTGCAAGGCATCAGCCTGGCTGTGCTGCGAGGACCCCTGCAAAGGCTGACTGACAGCTGGGGGGTGCAAGCCAACAGCTGAAAAGCAGGCTTTGCGCTTTCATTTGCTCTGTTTCTTTTTAACCAGCATAGGTAACCCTGCACTTGGCAGGGCTTCAAAAAATTGAGTGAAACTCTTTAATGTTCCTCTCCACGGAAATCTTTAGTAAAAGGCGAAAGATTTATTCGGTTTGAAGAGAAACCAGAGTATGCGCTCTAGTGGCCCCGACTGCGGCCGCAAAAAATGCAACACCTCACTAGCTCAGGGTGACTTAGTGAAGCAGTGCACACGATGACGCTTTTTGAGATAAAGCGAATGGAGAATGCTATCGGGCTCCGAACCCGTGGCAGAATGACTTTATTTGCAAGCAATCCCATCCAAAGTCATGAAACCTGGCAGGGGATTGTGGGTATGCAAATTTCTCCAGACCGCAGGCCATGTGACATTGGCCAAAAGGCAGGCAGAGTCTGCCTTTGCCTGAGGACTCCCCTCGTTTACATAAGGTCTAGGGCTTCTGGGAGGCAGGCGTGAGATTTTCTTTTGGGCCCCAGAGATGGGGCTCCTCCCCCAGGATGTTGAAGAAGCAGCCCGCTCTCTCCTTTCTCAGGACACAGGGGTCATTTTCCGCCCTCACCCTGTCTTGCACGGGTGCTGGGCCTCCTGGGCTGCCAGCGGGCAAAGGACGGCGTTTGTCAGGCGTTCGTCAGCCGATCGGGGCCCGGGCCCAAACCCCTGCCCACTGGGGCCATATCCTCCTGGATGCTAGCTTGGAGCCAGCCTCTGCTGGCTCACCAGCAGGTGGCGACAGCGGCAAGCATTAGCTAAAGGCTCCCCCCTCTGGCTACCACTGCAAGGCATCAGCCTGGCTGTGCTGCGAGGACCCCTGCAAAGGCTGACTGACAGCTGGGGGGTGCAAGCCAACAGCTGAAAAGCAGGCTTTGCGCTTTCATTTGCTCTGTTTCTTTTTAACCAGCATAGGTAACCCTGCACTTGGCAGGGCTTCAAAAAATTGAGTGAAACTCTTTAATGTTCCTCTCCACGGAAATCTTTAGTAAAAGGCGAAAGATTTATTCGGTTTGAAGAGAAACCAGAGTATGCGCTCTAGTGGCCCCGACTGCGGCCGCAAAAAATGCAACACCTCACTAGCTCAGGGTGACTTAGTGAAGCAGTGCACACGATGACGCTTTTTGAGATGAAGCGAATGGAGAATGCTATCGGGCTCCGAACCCGTGGCAGAATGACTTTATTTGCAAGCAATCCCATCCAAAGTCATGAAACCTGGCAGGGGATTGTGGGTATGCAAATTTCTCCAGACCGCAGGCCATGTGACATTGGCCAAAAGGCAGGCAGAGTCTGCCTTTGCCTGAGGACTCCCCTCGTTTACATAAGGTCTAGGGCTTCTGGGAGGCAGGCGTGAGATTTTCTTTTGGGCCCCAGAGATGGGGCTCCTCCCCCAGGATGTTGAAAAAGCAGCCCGCTCTCTCCTTTCTCAGGACACAGGGGTCATTTTCCGCCCTCACCCTGTCTTGCACGGGTGCTGGGCCTCCTGGGCTGCCAGGTTCTTTTGCCCGCCGGGCAAAGGACGGCGTTTGTCAGGCGTTCGTCAACCGATCGGGGCCCGGGCCCAAACCCCTGCCCACTGGGGCCATATCCTCCTGGATGCTAGCTTGCAGCCAGCCTCTGCTGGCTCACCAGCAGGTGGCGACAGCAGCAAGCATTAGCTAAAGGCTCCCCCCTCTGGCTACCACTGCAAGGCATCAGCCTGGCTGTGCTGCGAGGACCCCTGCAAAGGCTGACTGACAGCTGGGGGGTGCAAGCCAACAGCTGAAAAGCAGGCTTTGCGCTTTTATTTGCTCTGTTTCTTTTTTTTTTTAACCAGCATAGGTAACCCTGCACTTGGCAGGGCTTCAAAAAATTGAGTGAAACTCTTTAATGTTCCTCTCCACGGAAATCTTTAGTAAAAGGCGAAAGATTTATTCGGTTTGAAGAGAAACCAGAGTATGCGCTCTAGTGGCCCCGACTGCGGCCGCAAAAAATGCAACACCTCACTAGCTCAGGGTGACTTAGTGAAGCAGTGCACACGATGACGCTTTTTGAGATGAAGCGAATGGAGAATGCTATCGGGCTCCGAACCCGTGGCAGAATGACTTTATTTGCAAGCAATCCCATCCAAAGTCATGAAACCTGGCAGGGGATTGTGGGTATGCAAATTTCTCCAGACCGCAGGCCATGTGACATTGGCCAAAAGGCAGGCAGAGTCTGCCTTTGCCTGAGGACTCCCCTCGTTTACATAAGGTCTAGGGCTTCTGGGAGGCAGGCGTGAGATTTTCTTTTGGGCCCCAGAGATGGGGCTCCTCCCCCAGGATGTTGAAGAAGCAGCCCGCTCTCTCCTTTCTCAGGACACAGGGATCATTTTCCGCCCTCACCCTGTCTTGCACGGGTGCTGGGCCTCCTGGGCTGCCAGCGGGCAAAGAACGGCGTTTGTCAGGCGTTCGTCAGCCGATCGGGGCCCGGGCCCAAACCCCTGCCCACTGGGGCCATATCCTCCTGGATGCTAGCTTGGAGCCAGCCTCTGCTGGCTCACCAGCAGGTGGCGACAGCAGCAAGCATTAGCTAAAGGCTCCCCCCTCTGGCTACCACTGCAAAGCATCAGCCTGGCTGTGCTGCGAGGACCCCTGCAAAGGCTGACTGACAGCTGGGGGGTGCAAGCCAACAGCTGAAAAGCAGGCTTTGCGCTTTCATTTGCTCTGTTTCTTTTTTTTTTTAACCAGCATAGGTAACCCTGCACTTGGCAGGGCTTCAAAAAATTGAGTGAAACTCTTTAATGTTCCTCTCCACGGAAATCTTTAGTAAAAGGCGAAAGATTTATTCGGTTTGAAGAGAAACCAGAGTATGCGCTCTAGTGGCCCCGACTGCGGCCGCAAAAAATGCAACACCTCACTAGCTCAGGGTGACTTAGTGAAGCAGTGCACACGATGACGCTTTTTGAGATGAAGCGAATGGAGAATGCTATCGGGCTCCGAACCCGTGGCAGAATGACTTTATTTGCAAGCAATCCCATCCAAAGTCATGAAACCTGGCAGGGGATTGTGGGTATGCAAATTTCTCCAGACCGCAGGCCATGTGACATTGGCCAAAAGGCAGGCAGAGTCTGCCTTTGCCTGAGGACTCCCCTCGTTTACATAAGGTCTAGGGCTTCTGGGAGGCAGGCGTGAGATTTTCTTTTGGGCCCCAGAGATGGGGCTCCTCCCCCAGGATGTTGAAGAAGCAGCCCGCTCTCTCCTTTCTCAGGACACAGGGGTCATTTTCCGCCCTCACCCTGTCTTGCACGGGTGCTGGGCCTCCTGGGCTGCCAGCGGGCAAAGAACGGCGTTTGTCAGGCGTTCGTCAGCCGATCGGGGCCCGGGCCCAAACCCCTGCCCACTGGGGCCATATCCTCCTGGATGCTAGCTTGGAGCCAGCCTCTGCTGGCTCACCAGCAGGTGGCGACAGCAGCAAGCATTAGCTAAAGGCTCCCCCCTCTGGCTACCACTGCAAGGCATCAGCCTGGCTGTGCTGCGAGGACCCCTGCAAAGGCTGACTGACAGCTGGGGGGTGCAAGCCAACAGCTGAAAAGCAGGCTTTGCGCTTTCATTTGCTCTGTTTCTTTTTTTTTTTAACCAGCATAGGTAACCCTGCACTTGGCAGGGCTTCAAAAAATTGAGTGAAACTCTTTAATGTTCCTCTCCACGGAAATCTTTAGTAAAAGGCGAAAGATTTATTCGGTTTGAAGAGAAACCAGAGTATGCGCTCTGGTGGCCCCGACTGCGGCCGCAAAAAATGCAACACCTCACTAGCTCAGGGTGACTTAGTGAAGCAGTGCACACGATGACGCTTTTTGAGATGAAGCGAATGGAGAATGCTATCGGGCTCCGAACCCGTGGCAGAATGACTTTATTTGCAAGCAATCCCATCCAAAGTCATGAAACCTGGCAGGGGATTGTGGGTATGCAAATTTCTCCAGACCGCAGGCCATGTGACATTGGCCAAAAGGCAGGCAGAGTCTGCCTTTGCCTGAGGACTCCCCTCGTTTACATAAGGTCTAGGGCTTCTGGGAGGCAGGCGTGAGATTTTCTTTTGGGCCCCAGAGATGGGGCTCCTCCCCCAGGATGTTGAAGAAGCAGCCCGCTCTCTCCTTTCTCAGGACACAGGGGTCATTTTCCGCCCTCACCCTGTCTTGCACGGGTGCTGGGCCTCCTGGGCTGCCAGCGGGCAAAGAACGGCGTTTGTCAGGCGTTCGTCAGCCGATCGGGGCCCGGGCCCAAACCCCTGCCCACTGGGGCCATATCCTCCTGGATGCTAGCTTGCAGCCAGCCTCTGCTGGCTCACCAGCAGGTGGCGACAGCAGCAAGCATTAGCTAAAGGCTCCCCCCTCTGGCTACCACTGCAAGGCATCAGCCTGGCTGTGCTGCGAGGACCCCTGCAAAGGCTGACTGACAGCTGGGGGGTGCAAGCCAACAGCTGAAAAGCAGGCTTTGCGCTTTCATTTGCTCTGTTTCTTTTTTTTTTTAACCAGCATAGGTAACCCTGCACTTGGCAGGGCTTCAAAAAATTGAGTGAAACTCTTTAATGTTCCTCTCCACGGAAATCTTTAGTAAAAGGCGAAAGATTTATTCGGTTTGAAGAGAAACCAGAGTATGCGCTCTGGTGGCCCCGACTGCGGCCGCAAAAAATGCAACACCTCACTAGCTCAGGGTGACTTAGTGAAGCAGTGCACACGATGACGCTTTTTGAGATGAAGCGAATGGAGAATGCTATCGGGCTCCGAACCCGTGGCAGAATGACTTTATTTGCAAGCAATCCCATCCAAAGTCATGAAACCTGGCAGGGGATTGTGGGTATGCAAATTTCTCCAGACCGCAGGCCATGTGACATTGGCCAAAAGGCAGGCAGAGTCTGCCTTTGCCTGAGGACTCCCCTCGTTTACATAAGGTCTAGGGCTTCTGGGAGGCAGGCGTGAGATTTTCTTTTGGGCCCCAGAGATGGGGCTCCTCCCCCAGGATGTTGAAGAAGCAGCCCGCTCTCTCCTTTCTCAGGACACAGGGGTCATTTTCCGCCCTCACCCTGTCTTGCACGGGTGCTGGGCCTCCTGGGCTGCCAGCGGGCAAAGAACGGCGTTTGTCAGGCGTTCGTCAGCCGATCGGGGCCCGGGCCCAAACCCCTGCCCACTGGGGCCATATCCTCCTGGATGCTAGCTTGCAGCCAGCCTCTGCTGGCTCACCAGCAGGTGGCGACAGCAGCAAGCATTAGCTAAAGGCTCCCCCCTCTGGCTACCACTGCAAGGCATCAGCCTGGCTGTGCTGCGAGGACCCCTGCAAAGGCTGACTGACAGCTGGGGGGTGCAAGCCAACAGCTGAAAAGCAGGCTTTGCGCTTTCATTTGCTCTGTTTCTTTTTAACCAGCATAGGTAACCCTGCACTTGGCAGGGCTTCAAAAAATTGAGTGAAACTCTTTAATGTTCCTCTCCACGGAAATCTTTAGTAAAAGGCGAAAGATTTATTCGGTTTGAAGAGAAACCAGAGTATGCGCTCTAGTGGCCCCGACTGCGGCCGCAAAAAATGCAACACCTCACTAGCTCAGGGTGACTTAGTGAAGCAGTGCACACGATGACGCTTTTTGAGATGAAGCGAATGGAGAATGCTATCGGGCTCCGAACCCGTGGCAGAATGACTTTATTTGCAAGCAATCCCATCCAAAGTCATGAAACCTGGCAGGGGATTGTGGGTATGCAAATTTCTCCAGACCGCAGGCCATGTGACATTGGCCAAAAGGCAGGCAGAGTCTGCCTTTGCCTGAGGACTCCCCTCGTTTACATAAGGTCTAGGGCTTCTGGGAGGCAGGCGTGAGATTTTCTTTTGGGCCCCAGAGATGGGGCTCCTCCCCCAGGATGTTGAAGAAGCAGCCCGCTCTCTCCTTTCTCAGGACACAGGGGTCATTTTCCGCCCTCACCCTGTCTTGCACGGGTGCTGGGCCTCCTGGGCTGCCAGCGGGCAAAGGACGGCGTTTGTCAGGCGTTCGTCAGCCGATCGGGGCCCGGGCCCAAACCCCTGCCCACTGGGGCCATATCCTCCTGGATGCTAGCTTGGAGCCAGCCTCTGCTGGCTCACCAGCAGGTGGCGACAGCAGCAAGCATTAGCTAAAGGCTCCCCCCTCTGGCTACCACTGCAAGGCATCAGCCTGGCTGTGCTGCGAGGACCCCTGCAAAGGCTGACTGACAGCTGGGGGGTGCAAGCCAACAGCTGAAAAGCAGGCTTTGCGCTTTCATTTGCTCTGTTTCTTTTTAACCAGCATAGGTAACCCTGCACTTGGCAGGGCTTCAAAAAATTGAGTGAAACTCTTTAATGTTCCTCTCCACGGAAATCTTTAGTAAAAGGCGAAAGATTTATTCGGTTTGAAGAGAAACCAGAGTATGCGCTCTAGTGGCCCCGACTGCGGCCGCAAAAAATGCAACACCTCACTAGCTCAGGGTGACTTAGTGAAGCAGTGCACACGATGACGCTTTTTGAGATGAAGCGAATGGAGAATGCTATCGGGCTCCGAACCCGTGGCAGAATGACTTTATTTGCAAGCAATCCCATCCAAAGTCATGAAACCTGGCAGGGGATTGTGGGTATGCAAATTTCTCCAGACCGCAGGCCATGTGACATTGGCCAAAAGGCAGGCAGAGTCTGCCTTTGCCTGAGGACTCCCCTCGTTTACATAAGGTCTAGGGCTTCTGGGAGGCAGGCGTGAGATTTTCTTTTGGGCCCCAGAGATGGGGCTCCTCCCCCAGGATGTTGAAGAAGCAGCCCGCTCTCTCCTTTCTCAGGACACAGGGATCATTTTCCGCCCTCACCCTGTCTTGCACGGGTGCTGGGCCTCCTGGGCTGCCAGCGGGCAAAGAACGGCGTTTGTCAGGCGTTCGTCAGCCGATCGGGGCCCGGGCCCAAACCCCTGCCCACTGGGGCCATATCCTCCTGGATGCTAGCTTGGAGCCAGCCTCTGCTGGCTCACCAGCAGGTGGCGACAGCAGCAAGCATTAGCTAAAGGCTCCCCCCTCTGGCTACCACTGCAAAGCATCAGCCTGGCTGTGCTGCGAGGACCCCTGCAAAGGCTGACTGACAGCTGGGGGGTGCAAGCCAACAGCTGAAAAGCAGGCTTTGCGCTTTCATTTGCTCTGTTTCTTTTTTTTTTTAACCAGCATAGGTAACCCTGCACTTGGCAGGGCTTCAAAAAATTGAGTGAAACTCTTTAATGTTCCTCTCCACGGAAATCTTTAGTAAAAGGCGAAAGATTTATTCGGTTTGAAGAGAAACCAGAGTATGCGCTCTAGTGGCCCCGACTGCGGCCGCAAAAAATGCAACACCTCACTAGCTCAGGGTGACTTAGTGAAGCAGTGCACACGATGATGCTTTTTGAGATGAAGCGAATGGAGAATGCTATCGGGCTCCGAACCCGTGGCAGAATGACTTTATTTGCAAGCAATCCCATCCAAAGTCATGAAACCTGGCAGGGGATTGTGGGTATGCAAATTTCTCCAGACCGCAGGCCATGTGACATTGGCCAAAAGGCAGGCAGAGTCTGCCTTTGCCTGAGGACTCCCCTCGTTTACATAAGGTCTAGGGCTTCTGGGAGGCAGGCGTGAGATTTTCTTTTGGGCCCCAGAGATGGGGCTCCTCCCCCAGGATGTTGAAAAAGCAGCCCGCTCTCTCCTTTCTCAGGACACAGGGGTCATTTTCCGCCCTCACCCTGTCTTGCACGGGTGCTGGGCCTCCTGGGCTGCCAGGTTCTTTTGCCCGCCAGGGCAAAGCCCGCCGGGCAAAGGACGGCGTTTGTCAGGCGTTCGTCAGCCGATCGGGGCCCGGGCCCAAACCCCTGCCCACTGGGGCCATATCCTCCTGGATGCTAGCTTGGAGCCAGCCTCTGCTAGCTCACCAGCAGGTGGCGACAGCAGCAAGCATTAGCTAAAGGCTCCCCCCTCTGGCTACCACTGCAAGGCATCAGCCTGGCTGTGCTGCGAGGACCCCTGCAAAGGCTGACTGACAGCTGGGGGGTGCAAGCCAACAGCTGAAAAGCAGGCTTTGCGCTTTTATTTGCTCTGTTTCTTTTTTTTTTTAACCAGCATAGGTAACCCTGCACTTGGCAGGGCTTCAAAAAATTGAGTGAAACTCTTTAATGTTCCTCTCCACGGAAATCTTTAGTAAAAGGCGAAAGATTTATTCGGTTTGAAGAGAAACCAGAGTATGCGCTCTAGTGGCCCCGACTGCGGCCGCAAAAAATGCAACACCTCACTAGCTCAGGGTGACTTAGTGAAGAGGTGCACACGATGACGCTTTTTGAGATGAAGCGAATGGAGAATGCTATCGGGCTCCGAACCCGTGGCAGAATGACTTTATTTGCAAGCAATCCCATCCAAAGTCATGAAACCTGGCAGGGGATTGTGGGTATGCAAATTTCTCCAGACCGCAGGCCATGTGACATTGGCCAAAAGGCAGGCAGAGTCTGCCTTTGCCTGAGGACTCCCCTCGTTTACATAAGGTCTAGGGCTTCTGGGAGGCAGGCGTGAGATTTTCTTTTGGGCCCCAGAGATGGGGCTCCTCCCCCAGGATGTTGAAGAAGCAGCCCGCTCTCTCCTTTCTCAGGACACAGGGATCATTTTCCGCCCTCACCCTGTCTTGCACGGGTGCTGGGCCTCCTGGGCTGCCAGCGGGCAAAGAACGGCGTTTGTCAGGCGTTCGTCAGCCGATCGGGGCCCGGGCCCAAACCCCTGCCCACTGGGGCCATATCCTCCTGGATGCTAGCTTGGAGCCAGCCTCTGCTGGCTCACCAGCAGGTGGCGACAGCAGCAAGCATTAGCTAAAGGCTCCCCCCTCTGGCTACCACTGCAAAGCATCAGCCTGGCTGTGCTGCGAGGACCCCTGCAAAGGCTGACTGACAGCTGGGGGGTGCAAGCCAACAGCTGAAAAGCAGGCTTTGCGCTTTCATTTGCTCTGTTTCTTTTTTTTTTTAACCAGCATAGGTAACCCTGCACTTGGCAGGGCTTCAAAAAATTGAGTGAAACTCTTTAATGTTCCTCTCCACGGAAATCTTTAGTAAAAGGCGAAAGATTTATTCGGTTTGAAGAGAAACCAGAGTATGCGCTCTAGTGGCCCCGACTGCGGCCGCAAAAAATGCAACACCTCACTAGCTCAGGGTGACTTAGTGAAGCAGTGCACACGATGACGCTTTTTGAGATGAAGCGAATGGAGAATGCTATCGGGCTCCGAACCCGTGGCAGAATGACTTTATTTGCAAGCAATCCCATCCAAAGTCATGAAACCTGGCAGGGGATTGTGGGTATGCAAATTTCTCCAGACCGCAGGCCATGTGACATTGGCCAAAAGGCAGGCAGAGTCTGCCTTTGCCTGAGGACTCCCCTCGTTTACATAAGGTCTAGGGCTTCTGGGAGGCAGGCGTGAGATTTTCTTTTGGGCCCCAGAGATGGGGCTCCTCCCCCAGGATGTTGAAGAAGCAGCCCGCTCTCTCCTTTCTCAGGACACAGGGGTCATTTTCCGCCCTCACCCTGTCTTGCACGGGTGCTGGGCCTCCTGGGCTGCCAGCGGGCAAAGAACGGCGTTTGTCAGGCGTTCGTCAGCCGATCGGGGCCCGGGCCCAAACCCCTGCCCACTGGGGCCATATCCTCCTGGATGCTAGCTTGCAGCCAGCCTCTGCTGGCTCACCAGCAGGTGGCGACAGCAGCAAGCATTAGCTAAAGGCTCCCCCCTCTGGCTACCACTGCAAGGCATCAGCCTGGCTGTGCTGCGAGGACCCCTGCAAAGGCTGACTGACAGCTGGGGGGTGCAAGCCAACAGCTGAAAAGCAGGCTTTGCGCTTTCATTTGCTCTGTTTCTTTTTTTTTTTAACCAGCATAGGTAACCCTGCACTTGGCAGGGCTTCAAAAAATTGAGTGAAACTCTTTAATGTTCCTCTCCACGGAAATCTTTAGTAAAAGGCGAAAGATTTATTCGGTTTGAAGAGAAACCAGAGTATGCGCTCTGGTGGCCCCGACTGCGGCCGCAAAAAATGCAACACCTCACTAGCTCAGGGTGACTTAGTGAAGCAGTGCACACGATGACGCTTTTTGAGATGAAGCGAATGGAGAATGCTATCGGGCTCCGAACCCGTGGCAGAATGACTTTATTTGCAAGCAATCCCATCCAAAGTCATGAAACCTGGCAGGGGATTGTGGGTATGCAAATTTCTCCAGACCGCAGGCCATGTGACATTGGCCAAAAGGCAGGCAGAGTCTGCCTTTGCCTGAGGACTCCCCTCGTTTACATAAGGTCTAGGGCTTCTGGGAGGCAGGCGTGAGATTTTCTTTTGGGCCCCAGAGATGGGGCTCCTCCCCCAGGATGTTGAAGAAGCAGCCCGCTCTCTCCTTTCTCAGGACACAGGGGTCATTTTCCGCCCTCACCCTGTCTTGCACGGGTGCTGGGCCTCCTGGGCTGCCAGCGGGCAAAGAACGGCGTTTGTCAGGCGTTCGTCAGCCGATCGGGGCCCGGGCCCAAACCCCTGCCCACTGGGGCCATATCCTCCTGGATGCTAGCTTGCAGCCAGCCTCTGCTGGCTCACCAGCAGGTGGCGACAGCAGCAAGCATTAGCTAAAGGCTCCCCCCTCTGGCTACCACTGCAAGGCATCAGCCTGGCTGTGCTGCGAGGACCCCTGCAAAGGCTGACTGACAGCTGGGGGGTGCAAGCCAACAGCTGAAAAGCAGGCTTTGCGCTTTCATTTGCTCTGTTTCTTTTTAACCAGCATAGGTAACCCTGCACTTGGCAGGGCTTCAAAAAATTGAGTGAAACTCTTTAATGTTCCTCTCCACGGAAATCTTTAGTAAAAGGCGAAAGATTTATTCGGTTTGAAGAGAAACCAGAGTATGCGCTCTAGTGGCCCCGACTGCGGCCGCAAAAAATGCAACACCTCACTAGCTCAGGGTGACTTAGTGAAGCAGTGCACACGATGACGCTTTTTGAGATGAAGCGAATGGAGAATGCTATCGGGCTCCGAACCCGTGGCAGAATGACTTTATTTGCAAGCAATCCCATCCAAAGTCATGAAACCTGGCAGGGGATTGTGGGTATGCAAATTTCTCCAGACCGCAGGCCATGTGACATTGGCCAAAAGGCAGGCAGAGTCTGCCTTTGCCTGAGGACTCCCCTCGTTTACATAAGGTCTAGGGCTTCTGGGAGGCAGGCGTGAGATTTTCTTTTGGGCCCCAGAGATGGGGCTCCTCCCCCAGGATGTTGAAGAAGCAGCCCGCTCTCTCCTTTCTCAGGACACAGGGGTCATTTTCCGCCCTCACCCTGTCTTGCACGGGTGCTGGGCCTCCTGGGCTGCCAGCGGGCAAAGGACGGCGTTTGTCAGGCGTTCGTCAGCCGATCGGGGCCCGGGCCCAAACCCCTGCCCACTGGGGCCATATCCTCCTGGATGCTAGCTTGGAGCCAGCCTCTGCTGGCTCACCAGCAGGTGGCGACAGCAGCAAGCATTAGCTAAAGGCTCCCCCCTCTGGCTACCACTGCAAGGCATCAGCCTGGCTGTGCTGCGAGGACCCCTGCAAAGGCTGACTGACAGCTGGGGGGTGCAAGCCAACAGCTGAAAAGCAGGCTTTGCGCTTTCATTTGCTCTGTTTCTTTTTAACCAGCATAGGTAACCCTGCACTTGGCAGGGCTTCAAAAAATTGAGTGAAACTCTTTAATGTTCCTCTCCACGGAAATCTTTAGTAAAAGGCGAAAGATTTATTCGGTTTGAAGAGAAACCAGAGTATGCGCTCTAGTGGCCCCGACTGCGGCCGCAAAAAATGCAACACCTCACTAGCTCAGGGTGACTTAGTGAAGCAGTGCACACGATGACGCTTTTTGAGATGAAGCGAATGGAGAATGCTATCGGGCTCCGAACCCGTGGCAGAATGACTTTATTTGCAAGCAATCCCATCCAAAGTCATGAAACCTGGCAGGGGATTGTGGGTATGCAAATTTCTCCAGACCGCAGGCCATGTGACATTGGCCAAAAGGCAGGCAGAGTCTGCCTTTGCCTGAGGACTCCCCTCGTTTACATAAGGTCTAGGGCTTCTGGGAGGCAGGCGTGAGATTTTCTTTTGGGCCCCAGAGATGGGGCTCCTCCCCCAGGATGTTGAAGAAGCAGCCCGCTCTCTCCTTTCTCAGGACACAGGGATCATTTTCCGCCCTCACCCTGTCTTGCACGGGTGCTGGGCCTCCTGGGCTGCCAGCGGGCAAAGAACGGCGTTTGTCAGGCGTTCGTCAGCCGATCGGGGCCCGGGCCCAAACCCCTGCCCACTGGGGCCATATCCTCCTGGATGCTAGCTTGGAGCCAGCCTCTGCTGGCTCACCAGCAGGTGGCGACAGCAGCAAGCATTAGCTAAAGGCTCCCCCCTCTGGCTACCACTGCAAAGCATCAGCCTGGCTGTGCTGCGAGGACCCCTGCAAAGGCTGACTGACAGCTGGGGGGTGCAAGCCAACAGCTGAAAAGCAGGCTTTGCGCTTTCATTTGCTCTGTTTCTTTTTTTTTTTAACCAGCATAGGTAACCCTGCACTTGGCAGGGCTTCAAAAAATTGAGTGAAACTCTTTAATGTTCCTCTCCACGGAAATCTTTAGTAAAAGGCGAAAGATTTATTCGGTTTGAAGAGAAACCAGAGTATGCGCTCTAGTGGCCCCGACTGCGGCCGCAAAAAATGCAACACCTCACTAGCTCAGGGTGACTTAGTGAAGCAGTGCACACGATGACGCTTTTTGAGATGAAGCGAATGGAGAATGCTATCGGGCTCCGAACCCGTGGCAGAATGACTTTATTTGCAAGCAATCCCATCCAAAGTCATGAAACCTGGCAGGGGATTGTGGGTATGCAAATTTCTCCAGACCGCAGGCCATGTGACATTGGCCAAAAGGCAGGCAGAGTCTGCCTTTGCCTGAGGACTCCCCTCGTTTACATAAGGTCTAGGGCTTCTGGGAGGCAGGCGTGAGATTTTCTTTTGGGCCCCAGAGATGGGGCTCCTCCCCCAGGATGTTGAAAAAGCAGCCCGCTCTCTCCTTTCTCAGGACACAGGGGTCATTTTCCGCCCTCACCCTGTCTTGCACGGGTGCTGGGCCTCCTGGGCTGCCAGGTTCTTTTGCCCGCCAGGGCAAAGCCCGCCGGGCAAAGGACGGCGTTTGTCAGGCGTTCGTCAGCCGATCGGGGCCCGGGCCCAAACCCCTGCCCACTGGGGCCATATCCTCCTGGATGCTAGCTTGGAGCCAGCCTCTGCTAGCTCACCAGCAGGTGGCGACAGCAGCAAGCATTAGCTAAAGGCTCCCCCCTCTGGCTACCACTGCAAGGCATCAGCCTGGCTGTGCTGCGAGGACCCCTGCAAAGGCTGACTGACAGCTGGGGGGTGCAAGCCAACAGCTGAAAAGCAGGCTTTGCGCTTTCATTTGCTCTGTTTCTTTTTTTTTTTAACCAGCATAGGTAACCCTGCACTTGGCAGGGCTTCAAAAAATTGAGTGAAACTCTTTAATGTTCCTCTCCACGGAAATCTTTAGTAAAAGGCGAAAGATTTATTCGGTTTGAAGAGAAACCAGAGTATGCGCTCTAGTGGCCCCGACTGCGGCCGCAAAAAATGCAACACCTCACTAGCTCAGGGTGACTTAGTGAAGAGGTGCACACGATGACGCTTTTTGAGATGAAGCGAATGGAGAATGCTATCGGGCTCCGAACCCGTGGCAGAATGACTTTATTTGCAAGCAATCCCATCCAAAGTCATGAAACCTGGCAGGGGATTGTGGGTATGCAAATTTCTCCAGACCGCAGGCCATGTGACATTGGCCAAAAGGCAGGCAGAGTCTGCCTTTGCCTGAGGACTCCCCTCGTTTACATAAGGTCTAGGGCTTCTGGGAGGCAGGCGTGAGATTTTCTTTTGGGCCCCAGAGATGGGGCTCCTCCCCCAGGATGTTGAAGAAGCAGCCCGCTCTCTCCTTTCTCAGGACACAGGGATCATTTTCCGCCCTCACCCTGTCTTGCACGGGTGCTGGGCCTCCTGGGCTGCCAGCGGGCAAAGAACGGCGTTTGTCAGGCGTTCGTCAGCCGATCGGGGCCCGGGCCCAAACCCCTGCCCACTGGGGCCATATCCTCCTGGATGCTAGCTTGGAGCCAGCCTCTGCTGGCTCACCAGCAGGTGGCGACAGCAGCAAGCATTAGCTAAAGGCTCCCCCCTCTGGCTACCACTGCAAAGCATCAGCCTGGCTGTGCTGCGAGGACCCCTGCAAAGGCTGACTGACAGCTGGGGGGTGCAAGCCAACAGCTGAAAAGCAGGCTTTGCGCTTTCATTTGCTCTGTTTCTTTTTTTTTTTAACCAGCATAGGTAACCCTGCACTTGGCAGGGCTTCAAAAAATTGAGTGAAACTCTTTAATGTTCCTCTCCACGGAAATCTTTAGTAAAAGGCGAAAGATTTATTCGGTTTGAAGAGAAACCAGAGTATGCGCTCTAGTGGCCCCGACTGCGGCCGCAAAAAATGCAACACCTCACTAGCTCAGGGTGACTTAGTGAAGCAGTGCACACGATGACGCTTTTTGAGATGAAGCGAATGGAGAATGCTATCGGGCTCCGAACCCGTGGCAGAATGACTTTATTTGCAAGCAATCCCATCCAAAGTCATGAAACCTGGCAGGGGATTGTGGGTATGCAAATTTCTCCAGACCGCAGGCCATGTGACATTGGCCAAAAGGCAGGCAGAGTCTGCCTTTGCCTGAGGACTCCCCTCGTTTACATAAGGTCTAGGGCTTCTGGGAGGCAGGCGTGAGATTTTCTTTTGGGCCCCAGAGATGGTGCTCCTCCCCCAGGATGTTGAAAAAGCAGCCCGCTCTCTCCTTTCTCAGGACACAGGGGTCATTTTCCGCCCTCACCCTGTCTTGCACGGGTGCTGGGCCTCCTGGGCTGCCAGCGGGCAAAGAACGGCGTTTGTCAGGCGTTCGTCAGCCGATCGGGGCCCGGGCCCAAACCCCTGCCCACTGGGGCCATATCCTCCTGGATGCTAGCTTGCAGCCAGCCTCTGCTGGCTCACCAGCAGGTGGCGACAGCAGCAAGCATTAGCTAAAGGCTCCCCCCTCTGGCTACCACTGCAAGGCATCAGCCTGGCTGTGCTGCGAGGACCCCTGCAAAGGCTGACTGACAGCTGGGGGGTGCAAGCCAACAGCTGAAAAGCAGGCTTTGCGCTTTCATTTGCTCTGTTTCTTTTTAACCAGCATAGGTAACCCTGCACTTGGCAGGGCTTCAAAAAATTGAGTGAAACTCTTTAATGTTCCTCTCCACGGAAATCTTTAGTAAAAGGCGAAAGATTTATTCGGTTTGAAGAGAAACCAGAGTATGCGCTCTAGTGGCCCCGACTGCGGCCGCAAAAAATGCAACACCTCACTAGCTCAGGGTGACTTAGTGAAGCAGTGCACACGATGACGCTTTTTGAGATGAAGCGAATGGAGAATGCTATCGGGCTCCGAACCCGTGGCAGAATGACTTTATTTGCAAGCAATCCCATCCAAAGTCATGAAACCTGGCAGGGGATTGTGGGTATGCAAATTTCTCCAGACCGCAGGCCATGTGACATTGGCCAAAAGGCAGGCAGAGTCTGCCTTTGCCTGAGGACTCCCCTCGTTTACATAAGGTCTAGGGCTTCTGGGAGGCAGGCGTGAGATTTTCTTTTGGGCCCCAGAGATGGGGCTCCTCCCCCAGGATGTTGAAGAAGCAGCCCGCTCTCTCCTTTCTCAGGACACAGGGGTCATTTTCCGCCCTCACCCTGTCTTGCACGGGTGCTGGGCCTCCTGGGCTGCCAGCGGGCAAAGGACGGCGTTTGTCAGGCGTTCGTCAGCCGATCGGGGCCCGGGCCCAAACCCCTGCCCACTGGGGCCATATCCTCCTGGATGCTAGCTTGGAGCCAGCCTCTGCTGGCTCACCAGCAGGTGGCGACAGCAGCAAGCATTAGCTAAAGGCTCCCCCCTCTGGCTACCACTGCAAGGCATCAGCCTGGCTGTGCTGCGAGGACCCCTGCAAAGGCTGACTGACAGCTGGGGGGTGCAAGCCAACAGCTGAAAAGCAGGCTTTGCGCTTTCATTTGCTCTGTTTCTTTTTAACCAGCATAGGTAACCCTGCACTTGGCAGGGCTTCAAAAAATTGAGTGAAACTCTTTAATGTTCCTCTCCACGGAAATCTTTAGTAAAAGGCGAAAGATTTATTCGGTTTGAAGAGAAACCAGAGTATGCGCTCTAGTGGCCCCGACTGCGGCCGCAAAAAATGCAACACCTCACTAGCTCAGGGTGACTTAGTGAAGCAGTGCACACGATGACGCTTTTTGAGATGAAGCGAATGGAGAATGCTATCGGGCTCCGAACCCGTGGCAGAATGACTTTATTTGCAAGCAATCCCATCCAAAGTCATGAAACCTGGCAGGGGATTGTGGGTATGCAAATTTCTCCAGACCGCAGGCCATGTGACATTGGCCAAAAGGCAGGCAGAGTCTGCCTTTGCCTGAGGACTCCCCTCGTTTACATAAGGTCTAGGGCTTCTGGGAGGCAGGCGTGAGATTTTCTTTTGGGCCCCAGAGATGGGGCTCCTCCCCCAGGATGTTGAAGAAGCAGCCCGCTCTCTCCTTTCTCAGGACACAGGGATCATTTTCCGCCCTCACCCTGTCTTGCACGGGTGCTGGGCCTCCTGGGCTGCCAGCGGGCAAAGAACGGCGTTTGTCAGGCGTTCGTCAGCCGATCGGGGCCCGGGCCCAAACCCCTGCCCACTGGGGCCATATCCTCCTGGATGCTAGCTTGGAGCCAGCCTCTGCTGGCTCACCAGCAGGTGGCGACAGCAGCAAGCATTAGCTAAAGGCTCCCCCCTCTGGCTACCACTGCAAAGCATCAGCCTGGCTGTGCTGCGAGGACCCCTGCAAAGGCTGACTGACAGCTGGGGGGTGCAAGCCAACAGCTGAAAAGCAGGCTTTGCGCTTTCATTTGCTCTGTTTCTTTTTTTTTTTAACCAGCATAGGTAACCCTGCACTTGGCAGGGCTTCAAAAAATTGAGTGAAACTCTTTAATGTTCCTCTCCACGGAAATCTTTAGTAAAAGGCGAAAGATTTATTCGGTTTGAAGAGAAACCAGAGTATGCGCTCTAGTGGCCCCGACTGCGGCCGCAAAAAATGCAACACCTCACTAGCTCAGGGTGACTTAGTGAAGCAGTGCACACGATGACGCTTTTTGAGATGAAGCGAATGGAGAATGCTATCGGGCTCCGAACCCGTGGCAGAATGACTTTATTTGCAAGCAATCCCATCCAAAGTCATGAAACCTGGCAGGGGATTGTGGGTATGCAAATTTCTCCAGACCGCAGGCCATGTGACATTGGCCAAAAGGCAGGCAGAGTCTGCCTTTGCCTGAGGACTCCCCTCGTTTACATAAGGTCTAGGGCTTCTGGGAGGCAGGCGTGAGATTTTCTTTTGGGCCCCAGAGATGGGGCTCCTCCCCCAGGATGTTGAAAAAGCAGCCCGCTCTCTCCTTTCTCAGGACACAGGGGTCATTTTCCGCCCTCACCCTGTCTTGCACGGGTGCTGGGCCTCCTGGGCTGCCAGGTTCTTTTGCCCGCCAGGGCAAAGCCCGCCGGGCAAAGGACGGCGTTTGTCAGGCGTTCGTCAGCCGATCGGGGCCCGGGCCCAAACCCCTGCCCACTGGGGCCATATCCTCCTGGATGCTAGCTTGGAGCCAGCCTCTGCTAGCTCACCAGCAGGTGGCGACAGCAGCAAGCATTAGCTAAAGGCTCCCCCCTCTGGCTACCACTGCAAGGCATCAGCCTGGCTGTGCTGCGAGGACCCCTGCAAAGGCTGACTGACAGCTGGGGGGTGCAAGCCAACAGCTGAAAAGCAGGCTTTGCGCTTTCATTTGCTCTGTTTCTTTTTTTTTTTAACCAGCATAGGTAACCCTGCACTTGGCAGGGCTTCAAAAAATTGAGTGAAACTCTTTAATGTTCCTCTCCACGGAAATCTTTAGTAAAAGGCGAAAGATTTATTCGGTTTGAAGAGAAACCAGAGTATGCGCTCTAGTGGCCCCGACTGCGGCCGCAAAAAATGCAACACCTCACTAGCTCAGGGTGACTTAGTGAAGAGGTGCACACGATGACGCTTTTTGAGATGAAGCGAATGGAGAATGCTATCGGGCTCCGAACCCGTGGCAGAATGACTTTATTTGCAAGCAATCCCATCCAAAGTCATGAAACCTGGCAGGGGATTGTGGGTATGCAAATTTCTCCAGACCGCAGGCCATGTGACATTGGCCAAAAGGCAGGCAGAGTCTGCCTTTGCCTGAGGACTCCCCTCGTTTACATAAGGTCTAGGGCTTCTGGGAGGCAGGCGTGAGATTTTCTTTTGGGCCCCAGAGATGGGGCTCCTCCCCCAGGATGTTGAAGAAGCAGCCCGCTCTCTCCTTTCTCAGGACACAGGGATCATTTTCCGCCCTCACCCTGTCTTGCACGGGTGCTGGGCCTCCTGGGCTGCCAGCGGGCAAAGAACGGCGTTTGTCAGGCGTTCGTCAGCCGATCGGGGCCCGGGCCCAAACCCCTGCCCACTGGGGCCATATCCTCCTGGATGCTAGCTTGGAGCCAGCCTCTGCTGGCTCACCAGCAGGTGGCGACAGCAGCAAGCATTAGCTAAAGGCTCCCCCCTCTGGCTACCACTGCAAAGCATCAGCCTGGCTGTGCTGCGAGGACCCCTGCAAAGGCTGACTGACAGCTGGGGGGTGCAAGCCAACAGCTGAAAAGCAGGCTTTGCGCTTTCATTTGCTCTGTTTCTTTTTTTTTTTAACCAGCATAGGTAACCCTGCACTTGGCAGGGCTTCAAAAAATTGAGTGAAACTCTTTAATGTTCCTCTCCACGGAAATCTTTAGTAAAAGGCGAAAGATTTATTCGGTTTGAAGAGAAACCAGAGTATGCGCTCTAGTGGCCCCGACTGCGGCCGCAAAAAATGCAACACCTCACTAGCTCAGGGTGACTTAGTGAAGCAGTGCACACGATGACGCTTTTTGAGATGAAGCGAATGGAGAATGCTATCGGGCTCCGAACCCGTGGCAGAATGACTTTATTTGCAAGCAATCCCATCCAAAGTCATGAAACCTGGCAGGGGATTGTGGGTATGCAAATTTCTCCAGACCGCAGGCCATGTGACATTGGCCAAAAGGCAGGCAGAGTCTGCCTTTGCCTGAGGACTCCCCTCGTTTACATAAGGTCTAGGGCTTCTGGGAGGCAGGCGTGAGATTTTCTTTTGGGCCCCAGAGATGGGGCTCCTCCCCCAGGATGTTGAAAAAGCAGCCCGCTCTCTCCTTTCTCAGGACACAGGGGTCATTTTCCGCCCTCACCCTGTCTTGCACGGGTGCTGGGCCTCCTGGGCTGCCAGGTTCTTTTGCCCGCCAGGGCAAAGCCCGCCGGGCAAAGGACGGCGTTTGTCAGGCGTTCGTCAGCCGATCGGGGCCCGGGCCCAAACCCCTGCCCACTGGGGCCATATCCTCCTGGATGCTAGCTTGGAGCCAGCCTCTGCTGGCTCACCAGCAGGTGGCAACAGCAGCAAGCATTAGCTAAAGGCTCCCCCCTCTGGCTACCACTGCAAGGCATCAGCCTGGCTGTGCTGCGAGGACCCCTGCAAAGGCTGACTGACAGCTGGGGGGTGCAAGCCAACAGCTGAAAAGCAGGCTTTGCGCTTTTATTTGCTCTGTTTCTTTTTTTTTTTAACCAGCATAGGTAACCCTGCACTTGGCAGGGCTTCAAAAAATTGAGTGAAACTCTTTAATGTTCCTCTCCACGGAAATCTTTAGTAAAAGGCGAAAGATTTATTCGGTTTGAAGAGAAACCAGAGTATGCGCTCTAGTGGCCCCGACTGCGGCCGCAAAAAATGCAACACCTCACTAGCTCAGGGTGACTTAGTGAAGCAGTGCACACGATGACGCTTTTTGAGATGAAGCGAATGGAGAATGCTATCGGGCTCCGAACCCGTGGCAGAATGACTTTATTTGCAAGCAATCCCATCCAAAGTCATGAAACCTGGCAGGGGATTGTGGGTATGCAAATTTCTCCAGACCGCAGGCCATGTGACATTGGCCAAAAGGCAGGCAGAGTCTGCCTTTGCCTGAGGACTCCCCTCGTTTACATAAGGTCTAGGGCTTCTGGGAGGCAGGCGTGAGATTTTCTTTTGGGCCCCAGAGATGGGGCTCCTCCCCCAGGATGTTGAAGAAGCAGCCCGCTCTCTCCTTTCTCAGGACACAGGGATCATTTTCCGCCCTCACCCTGTCTTGCACGGGTGCTGGGCCTCCTGGGCTGCCAGCGGGCAAAGAACGGCGTTTGTCAGGCGTTCGTCAGCCGATCGGGGCCCGGGCCCAAACCCCTGCCCACTGGGGCCATATCCTCCTGGATGCTAGCTTGGAGCCAGCCTCTGCTGGCTCACCAGCAGGTGGCGACAGCAGCAAGCATTAGCTAAAGGCTCCCCCCTCTGGCTACCACTGCAAAGCATCAGCCTGGCTGTGCTGCGAGGACCCCTGCAAAGGCTGACTGACAGCTGGGGGGTGCAAGCCAACAGCTGAAAAGCAGGCTTTGCGCTTTCATTTGCTCTGTTTCTTTTTTTTTTTAACCAGCATAGGTAACCCTGCACTTGGCAGGGCTTCAAAAAATTGAGTGAAACTCTTTAATGTTCCTCTCCACGGAAATCTTTAGTAAAAGGCGAAAGATTTATTCGGTTTGAAGAGAAACCAGAGTATGCGCTCTAGTGGCCCCGACTGCGGCCGCAAAAAATGCAACACCTCACTAGCTCAGGGTGACTTAGTGAAGCAGTGCACACGATGACGCTTTTTGAGATGAAGCGAATGGAGAATGCTATCGGGCTCCGAACCCGTGGCAGAATGACTTTATTTGCAAGCAATCCCATCCAAAGTCATGAAACCTGGCAGGGGATTGTGGGTATGCAAATTTCTCCAGACCGCAGGCCATGTGACATTGGCCAAAAGGCAGGCAGAGTCTGCCTTTGCCTGAGGACTCCCCTCGTTTACATAAGGTCTAGGGCTTCTGGGAGGCAGGCGTGAGATTTTCTTTTGGGCCCCAGAGATGGGGCTCCTCCCCCAGGATGTTGAAAAAGCAGCCCGCTCTCTCCTTTCTCAGGACACAGGGGTCATTTTCCGCCCTCACCCTGTCTTGCACGGGTGCTGGGCCTCCTGGGCTGCCAGCGGGCAAAGAACGGCGTTTGTCAGGCGTTCGTCAGCCGATCGGGGCCCGGGCCCAAACCCCTGCCCACTGGGGCCATATCCTCCTGGATGCTAGCTTGGAGCCAGCCTCTGCTGGCTCACCAGCAGGTGGCGACAGCAGCAAGCATTAGCTAAAGGCTCCCCCCTCTGGCTACCACTGCAAGGCATCAGCCTGGCTGTGCTGCGAGGACCCCTGCAAAGGCTGACTGACAGCTGGGGGGTGCAAGCCAACAGCTGAAAAGCAGGCTTTGCGCTTTCATTTGCTCTGTTTCTTTTTTTTTTTAACCAGCATAGGTAACCCTGCACTTGGCAGGGCTTCAAAAAATTGAGTGAAACTCTTTAATGTTCCTCTCCACGGAAATCTTTAGTAAAAGGCGAAAGATTTATTCGGTTTGAAGAGAAACCAGAGTATGCGCTCTGGTGGCCCCGACTGCGGCCGCAAAAAATGCAACACCTCACTAGCTCAGGGTGACTTAGTGAAGCAGTGCACACGATGACGCTTTTTGAGATGAAGCGAATGGAGAATGCTATCGGGCTCCGAACCCGTGGCAGAATGACTTTATTTGCAAGCAATCCCATCCAAAGTCATGAAACCTGGCAGGGGATTGTGGGTATGCAAATTTCTCCAGACCGCAGGCCATGTGACATTGGCCAAAAGGCAGGCAGAGTCTGCCTTTGCCTGAGGACTCCCCTCGTTTACATAAGGTCTAGGGCTTCTGGGAGGCAGGCGTGAGATTTTCTTTTGGGCCCCAGAGATGGGGCTCCTCCCCCAGGATGTTGAAGAAGCAGCCCGCTCTCTCCTTTCTCAGGACACAGGGGTCATTTTCCGCCCTCACCCTGTCTTGCACGGGTGCTGGGCCTCCTGGGCTGCCAGCGGGCAAAGAACGGCGTTTGTCAGGCGTTCGTCAGCCGATCGGGGCCCGGGCCCAAACCCCTGCCCACTGGGGCCATATCCTCCTGGATGCTAGCTTGCAGCCAGCCTCTGCTGGCTCACCAGCAGGTGGCGACAGCAGCAAGCATTAGCTAAAGGCTCCCCCCTCTGGCTACCACTGCAAGGCATCAGCCTGGCTGTGCTGCGAGGACCCCTGCAAAGGCTGACTGACAGCTGGGGGGTGCAAGCCAACAGCTGAAAAGCAGGCTTTGCGCTTTCATTTGCTCTGTTTCTTTTTAACCAGCATAGGTAACCCTGCACTTGGCAGGGCTTCAAAAAATTGAGTGAAACTCTTTAATGTTCCTCTCCACGGAAATCTTTAGTAAAAGGCGAAAGATTTATTCGGTTTGAAGAGAAACCAGAGTATGCGCTCTAGTGGCCCCGACTGCGGCCGCAAAAAATGCAACACCTCACTAGCTCAGGGTGACTTAGTGAAGCAGTGCACACGATGACGCTTTTTGAGATGAAGCGAATGGAGAATGCTATCGGGCTCCGAACCCGTGGCAGAATGACTTTATTTGCAAGCAATCCCATCCAAAGTCATGAAACCTGGCAGGGGATTGTGGGTATGCAAATTTCTCCAGACCGCAGGCCATGTGACATTGGCCAAAAGGCAGGCAGAGTCTGCCTTTGCCTGAGGACTCCCCTCGTTTACATAAGGTCTAGGGCTTCTGGGAGGCAGGCGTGAGATTTTCTTTTGGGCCCCAGAGATGGGGCTCCTCCCCCAGGATGTTGAAGAAGCAGCCCGCTCTCTCCTTTCTCAGGACACAGGGGTCATTTTCCGCCCTCACCCTGTCTTGCACGGGTGCTGGGCCTCCTGGGCTGCCAGCGGGCAAAGGACGGCGTTTGTCAGGCGTTCGTCAGCCGATCGGGGCCCGGGCCCAAACCCCTGCCCACTGGGGCCATATCCTCCTGGATGCTAGCTTGGAGCCAGCCTCTGCTGGCTCACCAGCAGGTGGCAACAGCAGCAAGCATTAGCTAAAGGCTCCCCCCTCTGGCTACCACTGCAAGGCATCAGCCTGGCTGTGCTGCGAGGACCCCTGCAAAGGCTGACTGACAGCTGGGGGGTGCAAGCCAACAGCTGAAAAGCAGGCTTTGCGCTTTTATTTGCTCTGTTTCTTTTTTTTTTTAACCAGCATAGGTAACCCTGCACTTGGCAGGGCTTCAAAAAATTGAGTGAAACTCTTTAATGTTCCTCTCCACGGAAATCTTTAGTAAAAGGCGAAAGATTTATTCGGTTTGAAGAGAAACCAGAGTATGCGCTCTAGTGGCCCCGACTGCGGCCGCAAAAAATGCAACACCTCACTAGCTCAGGGTGACTTAGTGAAGCAGTGCACACGATGACGCTTTTTGAGATGAAGCGAATGGAGAATGCTATCGGGCTCCGAACCCGTGGCAGAATGACTTTATTTGCAAGCAATCCCATCCAAAGTCATGAAACCTGGCAGGGGATTGTGGGTATGCAAATTTCTCCAGACCGCAGGCCATGTGACATTGGCCAAAAGGCAGGCAGAGTCTGCCTTTGCCTGAGGACTCCCCTCGTTTACATAAGGTCTAGGGCTTCTGGGAGGCAGGCGTGAGATTTTCTTTTGGGCCCCAGAGATGGGGCTCCTCCCCCAGGATGTTGAAGAAGCAGCCCGCTCTCTCCTTTCTCAGGACACAGGGATCATTTTCCGCCCTCACCCTGTCTTGCACGGGTGCTGGGCCTCCTGGGCTGCCAGCGGGCAAAGAACGGCGTTTGTCAGGCGTTCGTCAGCCGATCGGGGCCCGGGCCCAAACCCCTGCCCACTGGGGCCATATCCTCCTGGATGCTAGCTTGGAGCCAGCCTCTGCTGGCTCACCAGCAGGTGGCGACAGCAGCAAGCATTAGCTAAAGGCTCCCCCCTCTGGCTACCACTGCAAAGCATCAGCCTGGCTGTGCTGCGAGGACCCCTGCAAAGGCTGACTGACAGCTGGGGGGTGCAAGCCAACAGCTGAAAAGCAGGCTTTGCGCTTTCATTTGCTCTGTTTCTTTTTTTTTTTAACCAGCATAGGTAACCCTGCACTTGGCAGGGCTTCAAAAAATTGAGTGAAACTCTTTAATGTTCCTCTCCACGGAAATCTTTAGTAAAAGGCGAAAGATTTATTCGGTTTGAAGAGAAACCAGAGTATGCGCTCTAGTGGCCCCGACTGCGGCCGCAAAAAATGCAACACCTCACTAGCTCAGGGTGACTTAGTGAAGCAGTGCACACGATGACGCTTTTTGAGATGAAGCGAATGGAGAATGCTATCGGGCTCCGAACCCGTGGCAGAATGACTTTATTTGCAAGCAATCCCATCCAAAGTCATGAAACCTGGCAGGGGATTGTGGGTATGCAAATTTCTCCAGACCGCAGGCCATGTGACATTGGCCAAAAGGCAGGCAGAGTCTGCCTTTGCCTGAGGACTCCCCTCGTTTACATAAGGTCTAGGGCTTCTGGGAGGCAGGCGTGAGATTTTCTTTTGGGCCCCAGAGATGGGGCTCCTCCCCCAGGATGTTGAAAAAGCAGCCCGCTCTCTCCTTTCTCAGGACACAGGGGTCATTTTCCGCCCTCACCCTGTCTTGCACGGGTGCTGGGCCTCCTGGGCTGCCAGCGGGCAAAGAACGGCGTTTGTCAGGCGTTCGTCAGCCGATCGGGGCCCGGGCCCAAACCCCTGCCCACTGGGGCCATATCCTCCTGGATGCTAGCTTGCAGCCAGCCTCTGCTGGCTCACCAGCAGGTGGCGACAGCAGCAAGCATTAGCTAAAGGCTCCCCCCTCTGGCTACCACTGCAAGGCATCAGCCTGGCTGTGCTGCGAGGACCCCTGCAAAGGCTGACTGACAGCTGGGGGGTGCAAGCCAACAGCTGAAAAGCAGGCTTTGCGCTTTCATTTGCTCTGTTTCTTTTTAACCAGCATAGGTAACCCTGCACTTGGCAGGGCTTCAAAAAATTGAGTGAAACTCTTTAATGTTCCTCTCCACGGAAATCTTTAGTAAAAGGCGAAAGATTTATTCGGTTTGAAGAGAAACCAGAGTATGCGCTCTAGTGGCCCCGACTGCGGCCGCAAAAAATGCAACACCTCACTAGCTCAGGGTGACTTAGTGAAGCAGTGCACACGATGACGCTTTTTGAGATGAAGCGAATGGAGAATGCTATCGGGCTCCGAACCCGTGGCAGAATGACTTTATTTGCAAGCAATCCCATCCAAAGTCATGAAACCTGGCAGGGGATTGTGGGTATGCAAATTTCTCCAGACCGCAGGCCATGTGACATTGGCCAAAAGGCAGGCAGAGTCTGCCTTTGCCTGAGGACTCCCCTCGTTTACATAAGGTCTAGGGCTTCTGGGAGGCAGGCGTGAGATTTTCTTTTGGGCCCCAGAGATGGGGCTCCTCCCCCAGGATGTTGAAGAAGCAGCCCGCTCTCTCCTTTCTCAGGACACAGGGGTCATTTTCCGCCCTCACCCTGTCTTGCACGGGTGCTGGGCCTCCTGGGCTGCCAGCGGGCAAAGGACGGCGTTTGTCAGGCGTTCGTCAGCCGATCGGGGCCCGGGCCCAAACCCCTGCCCACTGGGGCCATATCCTCCTGGATGCTAGCTTGGAGCCAGCCTCTGCTGGCTCACCAGCAGGTGGCGACAGCAGCAAGCATTAGCTAAAGGCTCCCCCCTCTGGCTACCACTGCAAGGCATCAGCCTGGCTGTGCTGCGAGGACCCCTGCAAAGGCTGACTGACAGCTGGGGGGTGCAAGCCAACAGCTGAAAAGCAGGCTTTGCGCTTTCATTTGCTCTGTTTCTTTTTAACCAGCATAGGTAACCCTGCACTTGGCAGGGCTTCAAAAAATTGAGTGAAACTCTTTAATGTTCCTCTCCACGGAAATCTTTAGTAAAAGGCGAAAGATTTATTCGGTTTGAAGAGAAACCAGAGTATGCGCTCTAGTGGCCCCGACTGCGGCCGCAAAAAATGCAACACCTCACTAGCTCAGGGTGACTTAGTGAAGCAGTGCACACGATGACGCTTTTTGAGATGAAGCGAATGGAGAATGCTATCGGGCTCCGAACCCGTGGCAGAATGACTTTATTTGCAAGCAATCCCATCCAAAGTCATGAAACCTGGCAGGGGATTGTGGGTATGCAAATTTCTCCAGACCGCAGGCCATGTGACATTGGCCAAAAGGCAGGCAGAGTCTGCCTTTGCCTGAGGACTCCCCTCGTTTACATAAGGTCTAGGGCTTCTGGGAGGCAGGCGTGAGATTTTCTTTTGGGCCCCAGAGATGGGGCTCCTCCCCCAGGATGTTGAAGAAGCAGCCCGCTCTCTCCTTTCTCAGGACACAGGGATCATTTTCCGCCCTCACCCTGTCTTGCACGGGTGCTGGGCCTCCTGGGCTGCCAGCGGGCAAAGAACGGCGTTTGTCAGGCGTTCGTCAGCCGATCGGGGCCCGGGCCCAAACCCCTGCCCACTGGGGCCATATCCTCCTGGATGCTAGCTTGGAGCCAGCCTCTGCTGGCTCACCAGCAGGTGGCGACAGCAGCAAGCATTAGCTAAAGGCTCCCCCCTCTGGCTACCACTGCAAAGCATCAGCCTGGCTGTGCTGCGAGGACCCCTGCAAAGGCTGACTGACAGCTGGGGGGTGCAAGCCAACAGCTGAAAAGCAGGCTTTGCGCTTTCATTTGCTCTGTTTCTTTTTTTTTTTAACCAGCATAGGTAACCCTGCACTTGGCAGGGCTTCAAAAAATTGAGTGAAACTCTTTAATGTTCCTCTCCACGGAAATCTTTAGTAAAAGGCGAAAGATTTATTCGGTTTGAAGAGAAACCAGAGTATGCGCTCTAGTGGCCCCGACTGCGGCCGCAAAAAATGCAACACCTCACTAGCTCAGGGTGACTTAGTGAAGCAGTGCACACGATGACGCTTTTTGAGATGAAGCGAATGGAGAATGCTATCGGGCTCCGAACCCGTGGCAGAATGACTTTATTTGCAAGCAATCCCATCCAAAGTCATGAAACCTGGCAGGGGATTGTGGGTATGCAAATTTCTCCAGACCGCAGGCCATGTGACATTGGCCAAAAGGCAGGCAGAGTCTGCCTTTGCCTGAGGACTCCCCTCGTTTACATAAGGTCTAGGGCTTCTGGGAGGCAGGCGTGAGATTTTCTTTTGGGCCCCAGAGATGGGGCTCCTCCCCCAGGATGTTGAAAAAGCAGCCCGCTCTCTCCTTTCTCAGGACACAGGGGTCATTTTCCGCCCTCACCCTGTCTTGCACGGGTGCTGGGCCTCCTGGGCTGCCAGGTTCTTTTGCCCGCCAGGGCAAAGCCCGCCGGGCAAAGGACGGCGTTTGTCAGGCGTTCGTCAGCCGATCGGGGCCCGGGCCCAAACCCCTGCCCACTGGGGCCATATCCTCCTGGATGCTAGCTTGGAGCCAGCCTCTGCTAGCTCACCAGCAGGTGGCGACAGCAGCAAGCATTAGCTAAAGGCTCCCCCCTCTGGCTACCACTGCAAGGCATCAGCCTGGCTGTGCTGCGAGGACCCCTGCAAAGGCTGACTGACAGCTGGGGGGTGCAAGCCAACAGCTGAAAAGCAGGCTTTGCGCTTTCATTTGCTCTGTTTCTTTTTTTTTTTAACCAGCATAGGTAACCCTGCACTTGGCAGGGCTTCAAAAAATTGAGTGAAACTCTTTAATGTTCCTCTCCACGGAAATCTTTAGTAAAAGGCGAAAGATTTATTCGGTTTGAAGAGAAACCAGAGTATGCGCTCTAGTGGCCCCGACTGCGGCCGCAAAAAATGCAACACCTCACTAGCTCAGGGTGACTTAGTGAAGAGGTGCACACGATGACGCTTTTTGAGATGAAGCGAATGGAGAATGCTATCGGGCTCCGAACCCGTGGCAGAATGACTTTATTTGCAAGCAATCCCATCCAAAGTCATGAAACCTGGCAGGGGATTGTGGGTATGCAAATTTCTCCAGACCGCAGGCCATGTGACATTGGCCAAAAGGCAGGCAGAGTCTGCCTTTGCCTGAGGACTCCCCTCGTTTACATAAGGTCTAGGGCTTCTGGGAGGCAGGCGTGAGATTTTCTTTTGGGCCCCAGAGATGGGGCTCCTCCCCCAGGATGTTGAAGAAGCAGCCCGCTCTCTCCTTTCTCAGGACACAGGGATCATTTTCCGCCCTCACCCTGTCTTGCACGGGTGCTGGGCCTCCTGGGCTGCCAGCGGGCAAAGAACGGCGTTTGTCAGGCGTTCGTCAGCCGATCGGGGCCCGGGCCCAAACCCCTGCCCACTGGGGCCATATCCTCCTGGATGCTAGCTTGGAGCCAGCCTCTGCTGGCTCACCAGCAGGTGGCGACAGCAGCAAGCATTAGCTAAAGGCTCCCCCCTCTGGCTACCACTGCAAAGCATCAGCCTGGCTGTGCTGCGAGGACCCCTGCAAAGGCTGACTGACAGCTGGGGGGTGCAAGCCAACAGCTGAAAAGCAGGCTTTGCGCTTTCATTTGCTCTGTTTCTTTTTTTTTTTAACCAGCATAGGTAACCCTGCACTTGGCAGGGCTTCAAAAAATTGAGTGAAACTCTTTAATGTTCCTCTCCACGGAAATCTTTAGTAAAAGGCGAAAGATTTATTCGGTTTGAAGAGAAACCAGAGTATGCGCTCTAGTGGCCCCGACTGCGGCCGCAAAAAATGCAACACCTCACTAGCTCAGGGTGACTTAGTGAAGCAGTGCACACGATGACGCTTTTTGAGATGAAGCGAATGGAGAATGCTATCGGGCTCCGAACCCGTGGCAGAATGACTTTATTTGCAAGCAATCCCATCCAAAGTCATGAAACCTGGCAGGGGATTGTGGGTATGCAAATTTCTCCAGACCGCAGGCCATGTGACATTGGCCAAAAGGCAGGCAGAGTCTGCCTTTGCCTGAGGACTCCCCTCGTTTACATAAGGTCTAGGGCTTCTGGGAGGCAGGCGTGAGATTTTCTTTTGGGCCCCAGAGATGGGGCTCCTCCCCCAGGATGTTGAAAAAGCAGCCCGCTCTCTCCTTTCTCAGGACACAGGGGTCATTTTCCGCCCTCACCCTGTCTTGCACGGGTGCTGGGCCTCCTGGGCTGCCAGGTTCTTTTGCCCGCCAGGGCAAAGCCCGCCGGGCAAAGGACGGCGTTTGTCAGGCGTTCGTCAGCCGATCGGGGCCCGGGCCCAAACCCCTGCCCACTGGGGCCATATCCTCCTGGATGCTAGCTTGGAGCCAGCCTCTGCTGGCTCACCAGCAGGTGGCAACAGCAGCAAGCATTAGCTAAAGGCTCCCCCCTCTGGCTACCACTGCAAGGCATCAGCCTGGCTGTGCTGCGAGGACCCCTGCAAAGGCTGACTGACAGCTGGGGGGTGCAAGCCAACAGCTGAAAAGCAGGCTTTGCGCTTTTATTTGCTCTGTTTCTTTTTTTTTTTAACCAGCATAGGTAACCCTGCACTTGGCAGGGCTTCAAAAAATTGAGTGAAACTCTTTAATGTTCCTCTCCACGGAAATCTTTAGTAAAAGGCGAAAGATTTATTCGGTTTGAAGAGAAACCAGAGTATGCGCTCTAGTGGCCCCGACTGCGGCCGCAAAAAATGCAACACCTCACTAGCTCAGGGTGACTTAGTGAAGCAGTGCACACGATGACGCTTTTTGAGATGAAGCGAATGGAGAATGCTATCGGGCTCCGAACCCGTGGCAGAATGACTTTATTTGCAAGCAATCCCATCCAAAGTCATGAAACCTGGCAGGGGATTGTGGGTATGCAAATTTCTCCAGACCGCAGGCCATGTGACATTGGCCAAAAGGCAGGCAGAGTCTGCCTTTGCCTGAGGACTCCCCTCGTTTACATAAGGTCTAGGGCTTCTGGGAGGCAGGCGTGAGATTTTCTTTTGGGCCCCAGAGATGGGGCTCCTCCCCCAGGATGTTGAAGAAGCAGCCCGCTCTCTCCTTTCTCAGGACACAGGGATCATTTTCCGCCCTCACCCTGTCTTGCACGGGTGCTGGGCCTCCTGGGCTGCCAGCGGGCAAAGAACGGCGTTTGTCAGGCGTTCGTCAGCCGATCGGGGCCCGGGCCCAAACCCCTGCCCACTGGGGCCATATCCTCCTGGATGCTAGCTTGGAGCCAGCCTCTGCTGGCTCACCAGCAGGTGGCGACAGCAGCAAGCATTAGCTAAAGGCTCCCCCCTCTGGCTACCACTGCAAAGCATCAGCCTGGCTGTGCTGCGAGGACCCCTGCAAAGGCTGACTGACAGCTGGGGGGTGCAAGCCAACAGCTGAAAAGCAGGCTTTGCGCTTTCATTTGCTCTGTTTCTTTTTTTTTTTAACCAGCATAGGTAACCCTGCACTTGGCAGGGCTTCAAAAAATTGAGTGAAACTCTTTAATGTTCCTCTCCACGGAAATCTTTAGTAAAAGGCGAAAGATTTATTCGGTTTGAAGAGAAACCAGAGTATGCGCTCTAGTGGCCCCGACTGCGGCCGCAAAAAATGCAACACCTCACTAGCTCAGGGTGACTTAGTGAAGCAGTGCACACGATGACGCTTTTTGAGATGAAGCGAATGGAGAATGCTATCGGGCTCCGAACCCGTGGCAGAATGACTTTATTTGCAAGCAATCCCATCCAAAGTCATGAAACCTGGCAGGGGATTGTGGGTATGCAAATTTCTCCAGACCGCAGGCCATGTGACATTGGCCAAAAGGCAGGCAGAGTCTGCCTTTGCCTGAGGACTCCCCTCGTTTACATAAGGTCTAGGGCTTCTGGGAGGCAGGCGTGAGATTTTCTTTTGGGCCCCAGAGATGGGGCTCCTCCCCCAGGATGTTGAAAAAGCAGCCCGCTCTCTCCTTTCTCAGGACACAGGGGTCATTTTCCGCCCTCACCCTGTCTTGCACGGGTGCTGGGCCTCCTGGGCTGCCAGCGGGCAAAGAACGGCGTTTGTCAGGCGTTCGTCAGCCGATCGGGGCCCGGGCCCAAACCCCTGCCCACTGGGGCCATATCCTCCTGGATGCTAGCTTGGAGCCAGCCTCTGCTGGCTCACCAGCAGGTGGCGACAGCAGCAAGCATTAGCTAAAGGCTCCCCCCTCTGGCTACCACTGCAAGGCATCAGCCTGGCTGTGCTGCGAGGACCCCTGCAAAGGCTGACTGACAGCTGGGGGGTGCAAGCCAACAGCTGAAAAGCAGGCTTTGCGCTTTCATTTGCTCTGTTTCTTTTTTTTTTTAACCAGCATAGGTAACCCTGCACTTGGCAGGGCTTCAAAAAATTGAGTGAAACTCTTTAATGTTCCTCTCCACGGAAATCTTTAGTAAAAGGCGAAAGATTTATTCGGTTTGAAGAGAAACCAGAGTATGCGCTCTGGTGGCCCCGACTGCGGCCGCAAAAAATGCAACACCTCACTAGCTCAGGGTGACTTAGTGAAGCAGTGCACACGATGACGCTTTTTGAGATGAAGCGAATGGAGAATGCTATCGGGCTCCGAACCCGTGGCAGAATGACTTTATTTGCAAGCAATCCCATCCAAAGTCATGAAACCTGGCAGGGGATTGTGGGTATGCAAATTTCTCCAGACCGCAGGCCATGTGACATTGGCCAAAAGGCAGGCAGAGTCTGCCTTTGCCTGAGGACTCCCCTCGTTTACATAAGGTCTAGGGCTTCTGGGAGGCAGGCGTGAGATTTTCTTTTGGGCCCCAGAGATGGGGCTCCTCCCCCAGGATGTTGAAGAAGCAGCCCGCTCTCTCCTTTCTCAGGACACAGGGGTCATTTTCCGCCCTCACCCTGTCTTGCACGGGTGCTGGGCCTCCTGGGCTGCCAGCGGGCAAAGAACGGCGTTTGTCAGGCGTTCGTCAGCCGATCGGGGCCCGGGCCCAAACCCCTGCCCACTGGGGCCATATCCTCCTGGATGCTAGCTTGCAGCCAGCCTCTGCTGGCTCACCAGCAGGTGGCGACAGCAGCAAGCATTAGCTAAAGGCTCCCCCCTCTGGCTACCACTGCAAGGCATCAGCCTGGCTGTGCTGCGAGGACCCCTGCAAAGGCTGACTGACAGCTGGGGGGTGCAAGCCAACAGCTGAAAAGCAGGCTTTGCGCTTTCATTTGCTCTGTTTCTTTTTAACCAGCATAGGTAACCCTGCACTTGGCAGGGCTTCAAAAAATTGAGTGAAACTCTTTAATGTTCCTCTCCACGGAAATCTTTAGTAAAAGGCGAAAGATTTATTCGGTTTGAAGAGAAACCAGAGTATGCGCTCTAGTGGCCCCGACTGCGGCCGCAAAAAATGCAACACCTCACTAGCTCAGGGTGACTTAGTGAAGCAGTGCACACGATGACGCTTTTTGAGATGAAGCGAATGGAGAATGCTATCGGGCTCCGAACCCGTGGCAGAATGACTTTATTTGCAAGCAATCCCATCCAAAGTCATGAAACCTGGCAGGGGATTGTGGGTATGCAAATTTCTCCAGACCGCAGGCCATGTGACATTGGCCAAAAGGCAGGCAGAGTCTGCCTTTGCCTGAGGACTCCCCTCGTTTACATAAGGTCTAGGGCTTCTGGGAGGCAGGCGTGAGATTTTCTTTTGGGCCCCAGAGATGGGGCTCCTCCCCCAGGATGTTGAAGAAGCAGCCCGCTCTCTCCTTTCTCAGGACACAGGGGTCATTTTCCGCCCTCACCCTGTCTTGCACGGGTGCTGGGCCTCCTGGGCTGCCAGCGGGCAAAGGACGGCGTTTGTCAGGCGTTCGTCAGCCGATCGGGGCCCGGGCCCAAACCCCTGCCCACTGGGGCCATATCCTCCTGGATGCTAGCTTGGAGCCAGCCTCTGCTGGCTCACCAGCAGGTGGCAACAGCAGCAAGCATTAGCTAAAGGCTCCCCCCTCTGGCTACCACTGCA
The DNA here is from genome assembly GCF_040938575.1 of Ambystoma mexicanum. Taxonomy (NCBI): domain Eukaryota; kingdom Metazoa; phylum Chordata; class Amphibia; order Caudata; family Ambystomatidae; genus Ambystoma; species Ambystoma mexicanum. The sequence continues at coordinate 592,056,942 of NC_090922.1, read as the reverse complement.
AGGCATCAGCCTGGCTGTGCTGCGAGGACCCCTGCAAAGGCTGACTGACAGCTGGGGGGTGCAAGCCAACAGCTGAAAAGCAGGCTTTGCGCTTTTATTTGCTCTGTTTCTTTTTTTTTTTAACCAGCATAGGTAACCCTGCACTTGGCAGGGCTTCAAAAAATTGAGTGAAACTCTTTAATGTTCCTCTCCACGGAAATCTTTAGTAAAAGGCGAAAGATTTATTCGGTTTGAAGAGAAACCAGAGTATGCGCTCTAGTGGCCCCGACTGCGGCCGCAAAAAATGCAACACCTCACTAGCTCAGGGTGACTTAGTGAAGCAGTGCACACGATGACGCTTTTTGAGATGAAGCGAATGGAGAATGCTATCGGGCTCCGAACCCGTGGCAGAATGACTTTATTTGCAAGCAATCCCATCCAAAGTCATGAAACCTGGCAGGGGATTGTGGGTATGCAAATTTCTCCAGACCGCAGGCCATGTGACATTGGCCAAAAGGCAGGCAGAGTCTGCCTTTGCCTGAGGACTCCCCTCGTTTACATAAGGTCTAGGGCTTCTGGGAGGCAGGCGTGAGATTTTCTTTTGGGCCCCAGAGATGGGGCTCCTCCCCCAGGATGTTGAAGAAGCAGCCCGCTCTCTCCTTTCTCAGGACACAGGGATCATTTTCCGCCCTCACCCTGTCTTGCACGGGTGCTGGGCCTCCTGGGCTGCCAGCGGGCAAAGAACGGCGTTTGTCAGGCGTTCGTCAGCCGATCGGGGCCCGGGCCCAAACCCCTGCCCACTGGGGCCATATCCTCCTGGATGCTAGCTTGGAGCCAGCCTCTGCTGGCTCACCAGCAGGTGGCGACAGCAGCAAGCATTAGCTAAAGGCTCCCCCCTCTGGCTACCACTGCAAAGCATCAGCCTGGCTGTGCTGCGAGGACCCCTGCAAAGGCTGACTGACAGCTGGGGGGTGCAAGCCAACAGCTGAAAAGCAGGCTTTGCGCTTTCATTTGCTCTGTTTCTTTTTTTTTTTAACCAGCATAGGTAACCCTGCACTTGGCAGGGCTTCAAAAAATTGAGTGAAACTCTTTAATGTTCCTCTCCACGGAAATCTTTAGTAAAAGGCGAAAGATTTATTCGGTTTGAAGAGAAACCAGAGTATGCGCTCTAGTGGCCCCGACTGCGGCCGCAAAAAATGCAACACCTCACTAGCTCAGGGTGACTTAGTGAAGCAGTGCACACGATGACGCTTTTTGAGATGAAGCGAATGGAGAATGCTATCGGGCTCCGAACCCGTGGCAGAATGACTTTATTTGCAAGCAATCCCATCCAAAGTCATGAAACCTGGCAGGGGATTGTGGGTATGCAAATTTCTCCAGACCGCAGGCCATGTGACATTGGCCAAAAGGCAGGCAGAGTCTGCCTTTGCCTGAGGACTCCCCTCGTTTACATAAGGTCTAGGGCTTCTGGGAGGCAGGCGTGAGATTTTCTTTTGGGCCCCAGAGATGGGGCTCCTCCCCCAGGATGTTGAAAAAGCAGCCCGCTCTCTCCTTTCTCAGGACACAGGGGTCATTTTCCGCCCTCACCCTGTCTTGCACGGGTGCTGGGCCTCCTGGGCTGCCAGGTTCTTTTGCCCGCCAGGGCAAAGCCCGCCGGGCAAAGGACGGCGTTTGTCAGGCGTTCGTCAGCCGATCGGGGCCCGGGCCCAAACCCCTGCCCACTGGGGCCATATCCTCCTGGATGCTAGCTTGGAGCCAGCCTCTGCTAGCTCACCAGCAGGTGGCGACAGCAGCAAGCATTAGCTAAAGGCTCCCCCCTCTGGCTACCACTGCAAGGCATCAGCCTGGCTGTGCTGCGAGGACCCCTGCAAAGGCTGACTGACAGCTGGGGGGTGCAAGCCAACAGCTGAAAAGCAGGCTTTGCGCTTTCATTTGCTCTGTTTCTTTTTTTTTTTAACCAGCATAGGTAACCCTGCACTTGGCAGGGCTTCAAAAAATTGAGTGAAACTCTTTAATGTTCCTCTCCACGGAAATCTTTAGTAAAAGGCGAAAGATTTATTCGGTTTGAAGAGAAACCAGAGTATGCGCTCTAGTGGCCCCGACTGCGGCCGCAAAAAATGCAACACCTCACTAGCTCAGGGTGACTTAGTGAAGAGGTGCACACGATGACGCTTTTTGAGATGAAGCGAATGGAGAATGCTATCGGGCTCCGAACCCGTGGCAGAATGACTTTATTTGCAAGCAATCCCATCCAAAGTCATGAAACCTGGCAGGGGATTGTGGGTATGCAAATTTCTCCAGACCGCAGGCCATGTGACATTGGCCAAAAGGCAGGCAGAGTCTGCCTTTGCCTGAGGACTCCCCTCGTTTACATAAGGTCTAGGGCTTCTGGGAGGCAGGCGTGAGATTTTCTTTTGGGCCCCAGAGATGGGGCTCCTCCCCCAGGATGTTGAAGAAGCAGCCCGCTCTCTCCTTTCTCAGGACACAGGGATCATTTTCCGCCCTCACCCTGTCTTGCACGGGTGCTGGGCCTCCTGGGCTGCCAGCGGGCAAAGAACGGCGTTTGTCAGGCGTTCGTCAGCCGATCGGGGCCCGGGCCCAAACCCCTGCCCACTGGGGCCATATCCTCCTGGATGCTAGCTTGGAGCCAGCCTCTGCTGGCTCACCAGCAGGTGGCGACAGCAGCAAGCATTAGCTAAAGGCTCCCCCCTCTGGCTACCACTGCAAAGCATCAGCCTGGCTGTGCTGCGAGGACCCCTGCAAAGGCTGACTGACAGCTGGGGGGTGCAAGCCAACAGCTGAAAAGCAGGCTTTGCGCTTTCATTTGCTCTGTTTCTTTTTTTTTTTAACCAGCATAGGTAACCCTGCACTTGGCAGGGCTTCAAAAAATTGAGTGAAACTCTTTAATGTTCCTCTCCACGGAAATCTTTAGTAAAAGGCGAAAGATTTATTCGGTTTGAAGAGAAACCAGAGTATGCGCTCTAGTGGCCCCGACTGCGGCCGCAAAAAATGCAACACCTCACTAGCTCAGGGTGACTTAGTGAAGCAGTGCACACGATGACGCTTTTTGAGATGAAGCGAATGGAGAATGCTATCGGGCTCCGAACCCGTGGCAGAATGACTTTATTTGCAAGCAATCCCATCCAAAGTCATGAAACCTGGCAGGGGATTGTGGGTATGCAAATTTCTCCAGACCGCAGGCCATGTGACATTGGCCAAAAGGCAGGCAGAGTCTGCCTTTGCCTGAGGACTCCCCTCGTTTACATAAGGTCTAGGGCTTCTGGGAGGCAGGCGTGAGATTTTCTTTTGGGCCCCAGAGATGGGGCTCCTCCCCCAGGATGTTGAAAAAGCAGCCCGCTCTCTCCTTTCTCAGGACACAGGGGTCATTTTCCGCCCTCACCCTGTCTTGCACGGGTGCTGGGCCTCCTGGGCTGCCAGGTTCTTTTGCCCGCCAGGGCAAAGCCCGCCGGGCAAAGGACGGCGTTTGTCAGGCGTTCGTCAGCCGATCGGGGCCCGGGCCCAAACCCCTGCCCACTGGGGCCATATCCTCCTGGATGCTAGCTTGGAGCCAGCCTCTGCTGGCTCACCAGCAGGTGGCAACAGCAGCAAGCATTAGCTAAAGGCTCCCCCCTCTGGCTACCACTGCAAGGCATCAGCCTGGCTGTGCTGCGAGGACCCCTGCAAAGGCTGACTGACAGCTGGGGGGTGCAAGCCAACAGCTGAAAAGCAGGCTTTGCGCTTTTATTTGCTCTGTTTCTTTTTTTTTTTAACCAGCATAGGTAACCCTGCACTTGGCAGGGCTTCAAAAAATTGAGTGAAACTCTTTAATGTTCCTCTCCACGGAAATCTTTAGTAAAAGGCGAAAGATTTATTCGGTTTGAAGAGAAACCAGAGTATGCGCTCTAGTGGCCCCGACTGCGGCCGCAAAAAATGCAACACCTCACTAGCTCAGGGTGACTTAGTGAAGCAGTGCACACGATGACGCTTTTTGAGATGAAGCGAATGGAGAATGCTATCGGGCTCCGAACCCGTGGCAGAATGACTTTATTTGCAAGCAATCCCATCCAAAGTCATGAAACCTGGCAGGGGATTGTGGGTATGCAAATTTCTCCAGACCGCAGGCCATGTGACATTGGCCAAAAGGCAGGCAGAGTCTGCCTTTGCCTGAGGACTCCCCTCGTTTACATAAGGTCTAGGGCTTCTGGGAGGCAGGCGTGAGATTTTCTTTTGGGCCCCAGAGATGGGGCTCCTCCCCCAGGATGTTGAAGAAGCAGCCCGCTCTCTCCTTTCTCAGGACACAGGGATCATTTTCCGCCCTCACCCTGTCTTGCACGGGTGCTGGGCCTCCTGGGCTGCCAGCGGGCAAAGAACGGCGTTTGTCAGGCGTTCGTCAGCCGATCGGGGCCCGGGCCCAAACCCCTGCCCACTGGGGCCATATCCTCCTGGATGCTAGCTTGGAGCCAGCCTCTGCTGGCTCACCAGCAGGTGGCGACAGCAGCAAGCATTAGCTAAAGGCTCCCCCCTCTGGCTACCACTGCAAAGCATCAGCCTGGCTGTGCTGCGAGGACCCCTGCAAAGGCTGACTGACAGCTGGGGGGTGCAAGCCAACAGCTGAAAAGCAGGCTTTGCGCTTTCATTTGCTCTGTTTCTTTTTTTTTTTAACCAGCATAGGTAACCCTGCACTTGGCAGGGCTTCAAAAAATTGAGTGAAACTCTTTAATGTTCCTCTCCACGGAAATCTTTAGTAAAAGGCGAAAGATTTATTCGGTTTGAAGAGAAACCAGAGTATGCGCTCTAGTGGCCCCGACTGCGGCCGCAAAAAATGCAACACCTCACTAGCTCAGGGTGACTTAGTGAAGCAGTGCACACGATGACGCTTTTTGAGATGAAGCGAATGGAGAATGCTATCGGGCTCCGAACCCGTGGCAGAATGACTTTATTTGCAAGCAATCCCATCCAAAGTCATGAAACCTGGCAGGGGATTGTGGGTATGCAAATTTCTCCAGACCGCAGGCCATGTGACATTGGCCAAAAGGCAGGCAGAGTCTGCCTTTGCCTGAGGACTCCCCTCGTTTACATAAGGTCTAGGGCTTCTGGGAGGCAGGCGTGAGATTTTCTTTTGGGCCCCAGAGATGGGGCTCCTCCCCCAGGATGTTGAAAAAGCAGCCCGCTCTCTCCTTTCTCAGGACACAGGGGTCATTTTCCGCCCTCACCCTGTCTTGCACGGGTGCTGGGCCTCCTGGGCTGCCAGCGGGCAAAGAACGGCGTTTGTCAGGCGTTCGTCAGCCGATCGGGGCCCGGGCCCAAACCCCTGCCCACTGGGGCCATATCCTCCTGGATGCTAGCTTGGAGCCAGCCTCTGCTGGCTCACCAGCAGGTGGCGACAGCAGCAAGCATTAGCTAAAGGCTCCCCCCTCTGGCTACCACTGCAAGGCATCAGCCTGGCTGTGCTGCGAGGACCCCTGCAAAGGCTGACTGACAGCTGGGGGGTGCAAGCCAACAGCTGAAAAGCAGGCTTTGCGCTTTCATTTGCTCTGTTTCTTTTTTTTTTTAACCAGCATAGGTAACCCTGCACTTGGCAGGGCTTCAAAAAATTGAGTGAAACTCTTTAATGTTCCTCTCCACGGAAATCTTTAGTAAAAGGCGAAAGATTTATTCGGTTTGAAGAGAAACCAGAGTATGCGCTCTGGTGGCCCCGACTGCGGCCGCAAAAAATGCAACACCTCACTAGCTCAGGGTGACTTAGTGAAGCAGTGCACACGATGACGCTTTTTGAGATGAAGCGAATGGAGAATGCTATCGGGCTCCGAACCCGTGGCAGAATGACTTTATTTGCAAGCAATCCCATCCAAAGTCATGAAACCTGGCAGGGGATTGTGGGTATGCAAATTTCTCCAGACCGCAGGCCATGTGACATTGGCCAAAAGGCAGGCAGAGTCTGCCTTTGCCTGAGGACTCCCCTCGTTTACATAAGGTCTAGGGCTTCTGGGAGGCAGGCGTGAGATTTTCTTTTGGGCCCCAGAGATGGGGCTCCTCCCCCAGGATGTTGAAGAAGCAGCCCGCTCTCTCCTTTCTCAGGACACAGGGGTCATTTTCCGCCCTCACCCTGTCTTGCACGGGTGCTGGGCCTCCTGGGCTGCCAGCGGGCAAAGAACGGCGTTTGTCAGGCGTTCGTCAGCCGATCGGGGCCCGGGCCCAAACCCCTGCCCACTGGGGCCATATCCTCCTGGATGCTAGCTTGCAGCCAGCCTCTGCTGGCTCACCAGCAGGTGGCGACAGCAGCAAGCATTAGCTAAAGGCTCCCCCCTCTGGCTACCACTGCAAGGCATCAGCCTGGCTGTGCTGCGAGGACCCCTGCAAAGGCTGACTGACAGCTGGGGGGTGCAAGCCAACAGCTGAAAAGCAGGCTTTGCGCTTTCATTTGCTCTGTTTCTTTTTAACCAGCATAGGTAACCCTGCACTTGGCAGGGCTTCAAAAAATTGAGTGAAACTCTTTAATGTTCCTCTCCACGGAAATCTTTAGTAAAAGGCGAAAGATTTATTCGGTTTGAAGAGAAACCAGAGTATGCGCTCTAGTGGCCCCGACTGCGGCCGCAAAAAATGCAACACCTCACTAGCTCAGGGTGACTTAGTGAAGCAGTGCACACGATGACGCTTTTTGAGATGAAGCGAATGGAGAATGCTATCGGGCTCCGAACCCGTGGCAGAATGACTTTATTTGCAAGCAATCCCATCCAAAGTCATGAAACCTGGCAGGGGATTGTGGGTATGCAAATTTCTCCAGACCGCAGGCCATGTGACATTGGCCAAAAGGCAGGCAGAGTCTGCCTTTGCCTGAGGACTCCCCTCGTTTACATAAGGTCTAGGGCTTCTGGGAGGCAGGCGTGAGATTTTCTTTTGGGCCCCAGAGATGGGGCTCCTCCCCCAGGATGTTGAAGAAGCAGCCCGCTCTCTCCTTTCTCAGGACACAGGGGTCATTTTCCGCCCTCACCCTGTCTTGCACGGGTGCTGGGCCTCCTGGGCTGCCAGCGGGCAAAGGACGGCGTTTGTCAGGCGTTCGTCAGCCGATCGGGGCCCGGGCCCAAACCCCTGCCCACTGGGGCCATATCCTCCTGGATGCTAGCTTGGAGCCAGCCTCTGCTGGCTCACCAGCAGGTGGCAACAGCAGCAAGCATTAGCTAAAGGCTCCCCCCTCTGGCTACCACTGCAAGGCATCAGCCTGGCTGTGCTGCGAGGACCCCTGCAAAGGCTGACTGACAGCTGGGGGGTGCAAGCCAACAGCTGAAAAGCAGGCTTTGCGCTTTTATTTGCTCTGTTTCTTTTTTTTTTTAACCAGCATAGGTAACCCTGCACTTGGCAGGGCTTCAAAAAATTGAGTGAAACTCTTTAATGTTCCTCTCCACGGAAATCTTTAGTAAAAGGCGAAAGATTTATTCGGTTTGAAGAGAAACCAGAGTATGCGCTCTAGTGGCCCCGACTGCGGCCGCAAAAAATGCAACACCTCACTAGCTCAGGGTGACTTAGTGAAGCAGTGCACACGATGACGCTTTTTGAGATGAAGCGAATGGAGAATGCTATCGGGCTCCGAACCCGTGGCAGAATGACTTTATTTGCAAGCAATCCCATCCAAAGTCATGAAACCTGGCAGGGGATTGTGGGTATGCAAATTTCTCCAGACCGCAGGCCATGTGACATTGGCCAAAAGGCAGGCAGAGTCTGCCTTTGCCTGAGGACTCCCCTCGTTTACATAAGGTCTAGGGCTTCTGGGAGGCAGGCGTGAGATTTTCTTTTGGGCCCCAGAGATGGGGCTCCTCCCCCAGGATGTTGAAGAAGCAGCCCGCTCTCTCCTTTCTCAGGACACAGGGATCATTTTCCGCCCTCACCCTGTCTTGCACGGGTGCTGGGCCTCCTGGGCTGCCAGCGGGCAAAGAACGGCGTTTGTCAGGCGTTCGTCAGCCGATCGGGGCCCGGGCCCAAACCCCTGCCCACTGGGGCCATATCCTCCTGGATGCTAGCTTGGAGCCAGCCTCTGCTGGCTCACCAGCAGGTGGCGACAGCAGCAAGCATTAGCTAAAGGCTCCCCCCTCTGGCTACCACTGCAAAGCATCAGCCTGGCTGTGCTGCGAGGACCCCTGCAAAGGCTGACTGACAGCTGGGGGGTGCAAGCCAACAGCTGAAAAGCAGGCTTTGCGCTTTCATTTGCTCTGTTTCTTTTTTTTTTTAACCAGCATAGGTAACCCTGCACTTGGCAGGGCTTCAAAAAATTGAGTGAAACTCTTTAATGTTCCTCTCCACGGAAATCTTTAGTAAAAGGCGAAAGATTTATTCGGTTTGAAGAGAAACCAGAGTATGCGCTCTAGTGGCCCCGACTGCGGCCGCAAAAAATGCAACACCTCACTAGCTCAGGGTGACTTAGTGAAGCAGTGCACACGATGACGCTTTTTGAGATGAAGCGAATGGAGAATGCTATCGGGCTCCGAACCCGTGGCAGAATGACTTTATTTGCAAGCAATCCCATCCAAAGTCATGAAACCTGGCAGGGGATTGTGGGTATGCAAATTTCTCCAGACCGCAGGCCATGTGACATTGGCCAAAAGGCAGGCAGAGTCTGCCTTTGCCTGAGGACTCCCCTCGTTTACATAAGGTCTAGGGCTTCTGGGAGGCAGGCGTGAGATTTTCTTTTGGGCCCCAGAGATGGGGCTCCTCCCCCAGGATGTTGAAAAAGCAGCCCGCTCTCTCCTTTCTCAGGACACAGGGGTCATTTTCCGCCCTCACCCTGTCTTGCACGGGTGCTGGGCCTCCTGGGCTGCCAGGTTCTTTTGCCCGCCAGGGCAAAGCCCGCCGGGCAAAGGACGGCGTTTGTCAGGCGTTCGTCAGCCGATCGGGGCCCGGGCCCAAACCCCTGCCCACTGGGGCCATATCCTCCTGGATGCTAGCTTGGAGCCAGCCTCTGCTAGCTCACCAGCAGGTGGCGACAGCAGCAAGCATTAGCTAAAGGCTCCCCCCTCTGGCTACCACTGCAAGGCATCAGCCTGGCTGTGCTGCGAGGACCCCTGCAAAGGCTGACTGACAGCTGGGGGGTGCAAGCCAACAGCTGAAAAGCAGGCTTTGCGCTTTCATTTGCTCTGTTTCTTTTTTTTTTTAACCAGCATAGGTAACCCTGCACTTGGCAGGGCTTCAAAAAATTGAGTGAAACTCTTTAATGTTCCTCTCCACGGAAATCTTTAGTAAAAGGCGAAAGATTTATTCGGTTTGAAGAGAAACCAGAGTATGCGCTCTAGTGGCCCCGACTGCGGCCGCAAAAAATGCAACACCTCACTAGCTCAGGGTGACTTAGTGAAGAGGTGCACACGATGACGCTTTTTGAGATGAAGCGAATGGAGAATGCTATCGGGCTCCGAACCCGTGGCAGAATGACTTTATTTGCAAGCAATCCCATCCAAAGTCATGAAACCTGGCAGGGGATTGTGGGTATGCAAATTTCTCCAGACCGCAGGCCATGTGACATTGGCCAAAAGGCAGGCAGAGTCTGCCTTTGCCTGAGGACTCCCCTCGTTTACATAAGGTCTAGGGCTTCTGGGAGGCAGGCGTGAGATTTTCTTTTGGGCCCCAGAGATGGGGCTCCTCCCCCAGGATGTTGAAGAAGCAGCCCGCTCTCTCCTTTCTCAGGACACAGGGATCATTTTCCGCCCTCACCCTGTCTTGCACGGGTGCTGGGCCTCCTGGGCTGCCAGCGGGCAAAGAACGGCGTTTGTCAGGCGTTCGTCAGCCGATCGGGGCCCGGGCCCAAACCCCTGCCCACTGGGGCCATATCCTCCTGGATGCTAGCTTGGAGCCAGCCTCTGCTGGCTCACCAGCAGGTGGCGACAGCAGCAAGCATTAGCTAAAGGCTCCCCCCTCTGGCTACCACTGCAAAGCATCAGCCTGGCTGTGCTGCGAGGACCCCTGCAAAGGCTGACTGACAGCTGGGGGGTGCAAGCCAACAGCTGAAAAGCAGGCTTTGCGCTTTCATTTGCTCTGTTTCTTTTTTTTTTTAACCAGCATAGGTAACCCTGCACTTGGCAGGGCTTCAAAAAATTGAGTGAAACTCTTTAATGTTCCTCTCCACGGAAATCTTTAGTAAAAGGCGAAAGATTTATTCGGTTTGAAGAGAAACCAGAGTATGCGCTCTAGTGGCCCCGACTGCGGCCGCAAAAAATGCAACACCTCACTAGCTCAGGGTGACTTAGTGAAGCAGTGCACACGATGACGCTTTTTGAGATGAAGCGAATGGAGAATGCTATCGGGCTCCGAACCCGTGGCAGAATGACTTTATTTGCAAGCAATCCCATCCAAAGTCATGAAACCTGGCAGGGGATTGTGGGTATGCAAATTTCTCCAGACCGCAGGCCATGTGACATTGGCCAAAAGGCAGGCAGAGTCTGCCTTTGCCTGAGGACTCCCCTCGTTTACATAAGGTCTAGGGCTTCTGGGAGGCAGGCGTGAGATTTTCTTTTGGGCCCCAGAGATGGGGCTCCTCCCCCAGGATGTTGAAAAAGCAGCCCGCTCTCTCCTTTCTCAGGACACAGGGGTCATTTTCCGCCCTCACCCTGTCTTGCACGGGTGCTGGGCCTCCTGGGCTGCCAGGTTCTTTTGCCCGCCAGGGCAAAGCCCGCCGGGCAAAGGACGGCGTTTGTCAGGCGTTCGTCAGCCGATCGGGGCCCGGGCCCAAACCCCTGCCCACTGGGGCCATATCCTCCTGGATGCTAGCTTGGAGCCAGCCTCTGCTGGCTCACCAGCAGGTGGCAACAGCAGCAAGCATTAGCTAAAGGCTCCCCCCTCTGGCTACCACTGCAAGGCATCAGCCTGGCTGTGCTGCGAGGACCCCTGCAAAGGCTGACTGACAGCTGGGGGGTGCAAGCCAACAGCTGAAAAGCAGGCTTTGCGCTTTTATTTGCTCTGTTTCTTTTTTTTTTTAACCAGCATAGGTAACCCTGCACTTGGCAGGGCTTCAAAAAATTGAGTGAAACTCTTTAATGTTCCTCTCCACGGAAATCTTTAGTAAAAGGCGAAAGATTTATTCGGTTTGAAGAGAAACCAGAGTATGCGCTCTAGTGGCCCCGACTGCGGCCGCAAAAAATGCAACACCTCACTAGCTCAGGGTGACTTAGTGAAGCAGTGCACACGATGACGCTTTTTGAGATGAAGCGAATGGAGAATGCTATCGGGCTCCGAACCCGTGGCAGAATGACTTTATTTGCAAGCAATCCCATCCAAAGTCATGAAACCTGGCAGGGGATTGTGGGTATGCAAATTTCTCCAGACCGCAGGCCATGTGACATTGGCCAAAAGGCAGGCAGAGTCTGCCTTTGCCTGAGGACTCCCCTCGTTTACATAAGGTCTAGGGCTTCTGGGAGGCAGGCGTGAGATTTTCTTTTGGGCCCCAGAGATGGGGCTCCTCCCCCAGGATGTTGAAGAAGCAGCCCGCTCTCTCCTTTCTCAGGACACAGGGATCATTTTCCGCCCTCACCCTGTCTTGCACGGGTGCTGGGCCTCCTGGGCTGCCAGCGGGCAAAGAACGGCGTTTGTCAGGCGTTCGTCAGCCGATCGGGGCCCGGGCCCAAACCCCTGCCCACTGGGGCCATATCCTCCTGGATGCTAGCTTGGAGCCAGCCTCTGCTAGCTCACCAGCAGGTGGCGACAGCAGCAAGCATTAGCTAAAGGCTCCCCCCTCTGGCTACCACTGCAAGGCATCAGCCTGGCTGTGCTGCGAGGACCCCTGCAAAGGCTGACTGACAGCTGGGGGGTGCAAGCCAACAGCTGAAAAGCAGGCTTTGCGCTTTCATTTGCTCTGTTTCTTTTTTTTTTTAACCAGCATAGGTAACCCTGCACTTGGCAGGGCTTCAAAAAATTGAGTGAAACTCTTTAATGTTCCTCTCCACGGAAATCTTTAGTAAAAGGCGAAAGATTTATTCGGTTTGAAGAGAAACCAGAGTATGCGCTCTAGTGGCCCCGACTGCGGCCGCAAAAAATGCAACACCTCACTAGCTCAGGGTGACTTAGTGAAGAGGTGCACACGATGACGCTTTTTGAGATGAAGCGAATGGAGAATGCTATCGGGCTCCGAACCCGTGGCAGAATGACTTTATTTGCAAGCAATCCCATCCAAAGTCATGAAACCTGGCAGGGGATTGTGGGTATGCAAATTTCTCCAGACCGCAGGCCATGTGACATTGGCCAAAAGGCAGGCAGAGTCTGCCTTTGCCTGAGGACTCCCCTCGTTTACATAAGGTCTAGGGCTTCTGGGAGGCAGGCGTGAGATTTTCTTTTGGGCCCCAGAGATGGGGCTCCTCCCCCAGGATGTTGAAGAAGCAGCCCGCTCTCTCCTTTCTCAGGACACAGGGATCATTTTCCGCCCTCACCCTGTCTTGCACGGGTGCTGGGCCTCCTGGGCTGCCAGCGGGCAAAGAACGGCGTTTGTCAGGCGTTCGTCAGCCGATCGGGGCCCGGGCCCAAACCCCTGCCCACTGGGGCCATATCCTCCTGGATGCTAGCTTGGAGCCAGCCTCTGCTGGCTCACCAGCAGGTGGCGACAGCAGCAAGCATTAGCTAAAGGCTCCCCCCTCTGGCTACCACTGCAAAGCATCAGCCTGGCTGTGCTGCGAGGACCCCTGCAAAGGCTGACTGACAGCTGGGGGGTGCAAGCCAACAGCTGAAAAGCAGGCTTTGCGCTTTCATTTGCTCTGTTTCTTTTTTTTTTTAACCAGCATAGGTAACCCTGCACTTGGCAGGGCTTCAAAAAATTGAGTGAAACTCTTTAATGTTCCTCTCCACGGAAATCTTTAGTAAAAGGCGAAAGATTTATTCGGTTTGAAGAGAAACCAGAGTATGCGCTCTAGTGGCCCCGACTGCGGCCGCAAAAAATGCAACACCTCACTAGCTCAGGGTGACTTAGTGAAGCAGTGCACACGATGACGCTTTTTGAGATGAAGCGAATGGAGAATGCTATCGGGCTCCGAACCCGTGGCAGAATGACTTTATTTGCAAGCAATCCCATCCAAAGTCATGAAACCTGGCAGGGGATTGTGGGTATGCAAATTTCTCCAGACCGCAGGCCATGTGACATTGGCCAAAAGGCAGGCAGAGTCTGCCTTTGCCTGAGGACTCCCCTCGTTTACATAAGGTCTAGGGCTTCTGGGAGGCAGGCGTGAGATTTTCTTTTGGGCCCCAGAGATGGGGCTCCTCCCCCAGGATGTTGAAAAAGCAGCCCGCTCTCTCCTTTCTCAGGACACAGGGGTCATTTTCCGCCCTCACCCTGTCTTGCACGGGTGCTGGGCCTCCTGGGCTGCCAGGTTCTTTTGCCCGCCAGGGCAAAGCCCGCCGGGCAAAGGACGGCGTTTGTCAGGCGTTCGTCAGCCGATCGGGGCCCGGGCCCAAACCCCTGCCCACTGGGGCCATATCCTCCTGGATGCTAGCTTGGAGCCAGCCTCTGCTGGCTCACCAGCAGGTGGCAACAGCAGCAAGCATTAGCTAAAGGCTCCCCCCTCTGGCTACCACTGCAAGGCATCAGCCTGGCTGTGCTGCGAGGACCCCTGCAAAGGCTGACTGACAGCTGGGGGGTGCAAGCCAACAGCTGAAAAGCAGGCTTTGCGCTTTTATTTGCTCTGTTTCTTTTTTTTTTTAACCAGCATAGGTAACCCTGCACTTGGCAGGGCTTCAAAAAATTGAGTGAAACTCTTTAATGTTCCTCTCCACGGAAATCTTTAGTAAAAGGCGAAAGATTTATTCGGTTTGAAGAGAAACCAGAGTATGCGCTCTAGTGGCCCCGACTGCGGCCGCAAAAAATGCAACACCTCACTAGCTCAGGGTGACTTAGTGAAGCAGTGCACACGATGACGCTTTTTGAGATGAAGCGAATGGAGAATGCTATCGGGCTCCGAACCCGTGGCAGAATGACTTTATTTGCAAGCAATCCCATCCAAAGTCATGAAACCTGGCAGGGGATTGTGGGTATGCAAATTTCTCCAGACCGCAGGCCATGTGACATTGGCCAAAAGGCAGGCAGAGTCTGCCTTTGCCTGAGGACTCCCCTCGTTTACATAAGGTCTAGGGCTTCTGGGAGGCAGGCGTGAGATTTTCTTTTGGGCCCCAGAGATGGGGCTCCTCCCCCAGGATGTTGAAGAAGCAGCCCGCTCTCTCCTTTCTCAGGACACAGGGATCATTTTCCGCCCTCACCCTGTCTTGCACGGGTGCTGGGCCTCCTGGGCTGCCAGCGGGCAAAGAACGGCGTTTGTCAGGCGTTCGTCAGCCGATCGGGGCCCGGGCCCAAACCCCTGCCCACTGGGGCCATATCCTCCTGGATGCTAGCTTGGAGCCAGCCTCTGCTGGCTCACCAGCAGGTGGCGACAGCAGCAAGCATTAGCTAAAGGCTCCCCCCTCTGGCTACCACTGCAAAGCATCAGCCTGGCTGTGCTGCGAGGACCCCTGCAAAGGCTGACTGACAGCTGGGGGGTGCAAGCCAACAGCTGAAAAGCAGGCTTTGCGCTTTCATTTGCTCTGTTTCTTTTTTTTTTTAACCAGCATAGGTAACCCTGCACTTGGCAGGGCTTCAAAAAATTGAGTGAAACTCTTTAATGTTCCTCTCCACGGAAATCTTTAGTAAAAGGCGAAAGATTTATTCGGTTTGAAGAGAAACCAGAGTATGCGCTCTAGTGGCCCCGACTGCGGCCGCAAAAAATGCAACACCTCACTAGCTCAGGGTGACTTAGTGAAGCAGTGCACACGATGACGCTTTTTGAGATGAAGCGAATGGAGAATGCTATCGGGCTCCGAACCCGTGGCAGAATGACTTTATTTGCAAGCAATCCCATCCAAAGTCATGAAACCTGGCAGGGGATTGTGGGTATGCAAATTTCTCCAGACCGCAGGCCATGTGACATTGGCCAAAAGGCAGGCAGAGTCTGCCTTTGCCTGAGGACTCCCCTCGTTTACATAAGGTCTAGGGCTTCTGGGAGGCAGGCGTGAGATTTTCTTTTGGGCCCCAGAGATGGGGCTCCTCCCCCAGGATGTTGAAAAAGCAGCCCGCTCTCTCCTTTCTCAGGACACAGGGGTCATTTTCCGCCCTCACCCTGTCTTGCACGGGTGCTGGGCCTCCTGGGCTGCCAGCGGGCAAAGAACGGCGTTTGTCAGGCGTTCGTCAGCCGATCGGGGCCCGGGCCCAAACCCCTGCCCACTGGGGCCATATCCTCCTGGATGCTAGCTTGGAGCCAGCCTCTGCTGGCTCACCAGCAGGTGGCGACAGCAGCAAGCATTAGCTAAAGGCTCCCCCCTCTGGCTACCACTGCAAGGCATCAGCCTGGCTGTGCTGCGAGGACCCCTGCAAAGGCTGACTGACAGCTGGGGGGTGCAAGCCAACAGCTGAAAAGCAGGCTTTGCGCTTTCATTTGCTCTGTTTCTTTTTTTTTTTAACCAGCATAGGTAACCCTGCACTTGGCAGGGCTTCAAAAAATTGAGTGAAACTCTTTAATGTTCCTCTCCACGGAAATCTTTAGTAAAAGGCGAAAGATTTATTCGGTTTGAAGAGAAACCAGAGTATGCGCTCTGGTGGCCCCGACTGCGGCCGCAAAAAATGCAACACCTCACTAGCTCAGGGTGACTTAGTGAAGCAGTGCACACGATGACGCTTTTTGAGATGAAGCGAATGGAGAATGCTATCGGGCTCCGAACCCGTGGCAGAATGACTTTATTTGCAAGCAATCCCATCCAAAGTCATGAAACCTGGCAGGGGATTGTGGGTATGCAAATTTCTCCAGACCGCAGGCCATGTGACATTGGCCAAAAGGCAGGCAGAGTCTGCCTTTGCCTGAGGACTCCCCTCGTTTACATAAGGTCTAGGGCTTCTGGGAGGCAGGCGTGAGATTTTCTTTTGGGCCCCAGAGATGGGGCTCCTCCCCCAGGATGTTGAAGAAGCAGCCCGCTCTCTCCTTTCTCAGGACACAGGGGTCATTTTCCGCCCTCACCCTGTCTTGCACGGGTGCTGGGCCTCCTGGGCTGCCAGCGGGCAAAGAACGGCGTTTGTCAGGCGTTCGTCAGCCGATCGGGGCCCGGGCCCAAACCCCTGCCCACTGGGGCCATATCCTCCTGGATGCTAGCTTGCAGCCAGCCTCTGCTGGCTCACCAGCAGGTGGCGACAGCAGCAAGCATTAGCTAAAGGCTCCCCCCTCTGGCTACCACTGCAAGGCATCAGCCTGGCTGTGCTGCGAGGACCCCTGCAAAGGCTGACTGACAGCTGGGGGGTGCAAGCCAACAGCTGAAAAGCAGGCTTTGCGCTTTCATTTGCTCTGTTTCTTTTTAACCAGCATAGGTAACCCTGCACTTGGCAGGGCTTCAAAAAATTGAGTGAAACTCTTTAATGTTCCTCTCCACGGAAATCTTTAGTAAAAGGCGAAAGATTTATTCGGTTTGAAGAGAAACCAGAGTATGCGCTCTAGTGGCCCCGACTGCGGCCGCAAAAAATGCAACACCTCACTAGCTCAGGGTGACTTAGTGAAGCAGTGCACACGATGACGCTTTTTGAGATGAAGCGAATGGAGAATGCTATCGGGCTCCGAACCCGTGGCAGAATGACTTTATTTGCAAGCAATCCCATCCAAAGTCATGAAACCTGGCAGGGGATTGTGGGTATGCAAATTTCTCCAGACCGCAGGCCATGTGACATTGGCCAAAAGGCAGGCAGAGTCTGCCTTTGCCTGAGGACTCCCCTCGTTTACATAAGGTCTAGGGCTTCTGGGAGGCAGGCGTGAGATTTTCTTTTGGGCCCCAGAGATGGGGCTCCTCCCCCAGGATGTTGAAGAAGCAGCCCGCTCTCTCCTTTCTCAGGACACAGGGGTCATTTTCCGCCCTCACCCTGTCTTGCACGGGTGCTGGGCCTCCTGGGCTGCCAGCGGGCAAAGGACGGCGTTTGTCAGGCGTTCGTCAGCCGATCGGGGCCCGGGCCCAAACCCCTGCCCACTGGGGCCATATCCTCCTGGATGCTAGCTTGGAGCCAGCCTCTGCTGGCTCACCAGCAGGTGGCAACAGCAGCAAGCATTAGCTAAAGGCTCCCCCCTCTGGCTACCACTGCAAGGCATCAGCCTGGCTGTGCTGCGAGGACCCCTGCAAAGGCTGACTGACAGCTGGGGGGTGCAAGCCAACAGCTGAAAAGCAGGCTTTGCGCTTTTATTTGCTCTGTTTCTTTTTTTTTTTAACCAGCATAGGTAACCCTGCACTTGGCAGGGCTTCAAAAAATTGAGTGAAACTCTTTAATGTTCCTCTCCACGGAAATCTTTAGTAAAAGGCGAAAGATTTATTCGGTTTGAAGAGAAACCAGAGTATGCGCTCTAGTGGCCCCGACTGCGGCCGCAAAAAATGCAACACCTCACTAGCTCAGGGTGACTTAGTGAAGCAGTGCACACGATGACGCTTTTTGAGATGAAGCGAATGGAGAATGCTATCGGGCTCCGAACCCGTGGCAGAATGACTTTATTTGCAAGCAATCCCATCCAAAGTCATGAAACCTGGCAGGGGATTGTGGGTATGCAAATTTCTCCAGACCGCAGGCCATGTGACATTGGCCAAAAGGCAGGCAGAGTCTGCCTTTGCCTGAGGACTCCCCTCGTTTACATAAGGTCTAGGGCTTCTGGGAGGCAGGCGTGAGATTTTCTTTTGGGCCCCAGAGATGGGGCTCCTCCCCCAGGATGTTGAAGAAGCAGCCCGCTCTCTCCTTTCTCAGGACACAGGGATCATTTTCCGCCCTCACCCTGTCTTGCACGGGTGCTGGGCCTCCTGGGCTGCCAGCGGGCAAAGAACGGCGTTTGTCAGGCGTTCGTCAGCCGATCGGGGCCCGGGCCCAAACCCCTGCCCACTGGGGCCATATCCTCCTGGATGCTAGCTTGGAGCCAGCCTCTGCTGGCTCACCAGCAGGTGGCGACAGCAGCAAGCATTAGCTAAAGGCTCCCCCCTCTGGCTACCACTGCAAAGCATCAGCCTGGCTGTGCTGCGAGGACCCCTGCAAAGGCTGACTGACAGCTGGGGGGTGCAAGCCAACAGCTGAAAAGCAGGCTTTGCGCTTTCATTTGCTCTGTTTCTTTTTTTTTTTAACCAGCATAGGTAACCCTGCACTTGGCAGGGCTTCAAAAAATTGAGTGAAACTCTTTAATGTTCCTCTCCACGGAAATCTTTAGTAAAAGGCGAAAGATTTATTCGGTTTGAAGAGAAACCAGAGTATGCGCTCTAGTGGCCCCGACTGCGGCCGCAAAAAATGCAACACCTCACTAGCTCAGGGTGACTTAGTGAAGCAGTGCACACGATGACGCTTTTTGAGATGAAGCGAATGGAGAATGCTATCGGGCTCCGAACCCGTGGCAGAATGACTTTATTTGCAAGCAATCCCATCCAAAGTCATGAAACCTGGCAGGGGATTGTGGGTATGCAAATTTCTCCAGACCGCAGGCCATGTGACATTGGCCAAAAGGCAGGCAGAGTCTGCCTTTGCCTGAGGACTCCCCTCGTTTACATAAGGTCTAGGGCTTCTGGGAGGCAGGCGTGAGATTTTCTTTTGGGCCCCAGAGATGGGGCTCCTCCCCCAGGATGTTGAAAAAGCAGCCCGCTCTCTCCTTTCTCAGGACACAGGGGTCATTTTCCGCCCTCACCCTGTCTTGCACGGGTGCTGGGCCTCCTGGGCTGCCAGGTTCTTTTGCCCGCCAGGGCAAAGCCCGCCGGGCAAAGGACGGCGTTTGTCAGGCGTTCGTCAGCCGATCGGGGCCCGGGCCCAAACCCCTGCCCACTGGGGCCATATCCTCCTGGATGCTAGCTTGGAGCCAGCCTCTGCTAGCTCACCAGCAGGTGGCGACAGCAGCAAGCATTAGCTAAAGGCTCCCCCCTCTGGCTACCACTGCAAGGCATCAGCCTGGCTGTGCTGCGAGGACCCCTGCAAAGGCTGACTGACAGCTGGGGGGTGCAAGCCAACAGCTGAAAAGCAGGCTTTGCGCTTTCATTTGCTCTGTTTCTTTTTTTTTTTAACCAGCATAGGTAACCCTGCACTTGGCAGGGCTTCAAAAAATTGAGTGAAACTCTTTAATGTTCCTCTCCACGGAAATCTTTAGTAAAAGGCGAAAGATTTATTCGGTTTGAAGAGAAACCAGAGTATGCGCTCTAGTGGCCCCGACTGCGGCCGCAAAAAATGCAACACCTCACTAGCTCAGGGTGACTTAGTGAAGAGGTGCACACGATGACGCTTTTTGAGATGAAGCGAATGGAGAATGCTATCGGGCTCCGAACCCGTGGCAGAATGACTTTATTTGCAAGCAATCCCATCCAAAGTCATGAAACCTGGCAGGGGATTGTGGGTATGCAAATTTCTCCAGACCGCAGGCCATGTGACATTGGCCAAAAGGCAGGCAGAGTCTGCCTTTGCCTGAGGACTCCCCTCGTTTACATAAGGTCTAGGGCTTCTGGGAGGCAGGCGTGAGATTTTCTTTTGGGCCCCAGAGATGGGGCTCCTCCCCCAGGATGTTGAAGAAGCAGCCCGCTCTCTCCTTTCTCAGGACACAGGGATCATTTTCCGCCCTCACCCTGTCTTGCACGGGTGCTGGGCCTCCTGGGCTGCCAGCGGGCAAAGAACGGCGTTTGTCAGGCGTTCGTCAGCCGATCGGGGCCCGGGCCCAAACCCCTGCCCACTGGGGCCATATCCTCCTGGATGCTAGCTTGGAGCCAGCCTCTGCTGGCTCACCAGCAGGTGGCGACAGCAGCAAGCATTAGCTAAAGGCTCCCCCCTCTGGCTACCACTGCAAAGCATCAGCCTGGCTGTGCTGCGAGGACCCCTGCAAAGGCTGACTGACAGCTGGGGGGTGCAAGCCAACAGCTGAAAAGCAGGCTTTGCGCTTTCATTTGCTCTGTTTCTTTTTTTTTTTAACCAGCATAGGTAACCCTGCACTTGGCAGGGCTTCAAAAAATTGAGTGAAACTCTTTAATGTTCCTCTCCACGGAAATCTTTAGTAAAAGGCGAAAGATTTATTCGGTTTGAAGAGAAACCAGAGTATGCGCTCTAGTGGCCCCGACTGCGGCCGCAAAAAATGCAACACCTCACTAGCTCAGGGTGACTTAGTGAAGCAGTGCACACGATGACGCTTTTTGAGATGAAGCGAATGGAGAATGCTATCGGGCTCCGAACCCGTGGCAGAATGACTTTATTTGCAAGCAATCCCATCCAAAGTCATGAAACCTGGCAGGGGATTGTGGGTATGCAAATTTCTCCAGACCGCAGGCCATGTGACATTGGCCAAAAGGCAGGCAGAGTCTGCCTTTGCCTGAGGACTCCCCTCGTTTACATAAGGTCTAGGGCTTCTGGGAGGCAGGCGTGAGATTTTCTTTTGGGCCCCAGAGATGGGGCTCCTCCCCCAGGATGTTGAAAAAGCAGCCCGCTCTCTCCTTTCTCAGGACACAGGGGTCATTTTCCGCCCTCACCCTGTCTTGCACGGGTGCTGGGCCTCCTGGGCTGCCAGGTTCTTTTGCCCGCCAGGGCAAAGCCCGCCGGGCAAAGGACGGCGTTTGTCAGGCGTTCGTCAGCCGATCGGGGCCCGGGCCCAAACCCCTGCCCACTGGGGCCATATCCTCCTGGATGCTAGCTTGGAGCCAGCCTCTGCTGGCTCACCAGCAGGTGGCAACAGCAGCAAGCATTAGCTAAAGGCTCCCCCCTCTGGCTACCACTGCAAGGCATCAGCCTGGCTGTGCTGCGAGGACCCCTGCAAAGGCTGACTGACAGCTGGGGGGTGCAAGCCAACAGCTGAAAAGCAGGCTTTGCGCTTTTATTTGCTCTGTTTCTTTTTTTTTTTAACCAGCATAGGTAACCCTGCACTTGGCAGGGCTTCAAAAAATTGAGTGAAACTCTTTAATGTTCCTCTCCACGGAAATCTTTAGTAAAAGGCGAAAGATTTATTCGGTTTGAAGAGAAACCAGAGTATGCGCTCTAGTGGCCCCGACTGCGGCCGCAAAAAATGCAACACCTCACTAGCTCAGGGTGACTTAGTGAAGCAGTGCACACGATGACGCTTTTTGAGATGAAGCGAATGGAGAATGCTATCGGGCTCCGAACCCGTGGCAGAATGACTTTATTTGCAAGCAATCCCATCCAAAGTCATGAAACCTGGCAGGGGATTGTGGGTATGCAAATTTCTCCAGACCGCAGGCCATGTGACATTGGCCAAAAGGCAGGCAGAGTCTGCCTTTGCCTGAGGACTCCCCTCGTTTACATAAGGTCTAGGGCTTCTGGGAGGCAGGCGTGAGATTTTCTTTTGGGCCCCAGAGATGGGGCTCCTCCCCCAGGATGTTGAAGAAGCAGCCCGCTCTCTCCTTTCTCAGGACACAGGGATCATTTTCCGCCCTCACCCTGTCTTGCACGGGTGCTGGGCCTCCTGGGCTGCCAGCGGGCAAAGAACGGCGTTTGTCAGGCGTTCGTCAGCCGATCGGGGCCCGGGCCCAAACCCCTGCCCACTGGGGCCATATCCTCCTGGATGCTAGCTTGGAGCCAGCCTCTGCTGGCTCACCAGCAGGTGGCGACAGCAGCAAGCATTAGCTAAAGGCTCCCCCCTCTGGCTACCACTGCAAAGCATCAGCCTGGCTGTGCTGCGAGGACCCCTGCAAAGGCTGACTGACAGCTGGGGGGTGCAAGCCAACAGCTGAAAAGCAGGCTTTGCGCTTTCATTTGCTCTGTTTCTTTTTTTTTTTAACCAGCATAGGTAACCCTGCACTTGGCAGGGCTTCAAAAAATTGAGTGAAACTCTTTAATGTTCCTCTCCACGGAAATCTTTAGTAAAAGGCGAAAGATTTATTCGGTTTGAAGAGAAACCAGAGTATGCGCTCTAGTGGCCCCGACTGCGGCCGCAAAAAATGCAACACCTCACTAGCTCAGGGTGACTTAGTGAAGCAGTGCACACGATGACGCTTTTTGAGATGAAGCGAATGGAGAATGCTATCGGGCTCCGAACCCGTGGCAGAATGACTTTATTTGCAAGCAATCCCATCCAAAGTCATGAAACCTGGCAGGGGATTGTGGGTATGCAAATTTCTCCAGACCGCAGGCCATGTGACATTGGCCAAAAGGCAGGCAGAGTCTGCCTTTGCCTGAGGACTCCCCTCGTTTACATAAGGTCTAGGGCTTCTGGGAGGCAGGCGTGAGATTTTCTTTTGGGCCCCAGAGATGGGGCTCCTCCCCCAGGATGTTGAAAAAGCAGCCCGCTCTCTCCTTTCTCAGGACACAGGGGTCATTTTCCGCCCTCACCCTGTCTTGCACGGGTGCTGGGCCTCCTGGGATGCCAGCGGGCAAAGAACGGCGTTTGTCAGGCGTTCGTCAGCCGATCGGGGCCCGGGCCCAAACCCCTGCCCACTGGGGCCATATCCTCCTGGATGCTAGCTTGGAGCCAGCCTCTGCTGGCTCACCAGCAGGTGGCGACAGCAGCAAGCATTAGCTAAAGGCTCCCCCCTCTGGCTACCACTGCAAGGCATCAGCCTGGCTGTGCTGCGAGGACCCCTGCAAAGGCTGACTGACAGCTGGGGGGTGCAAGCCAACAGCTGAAAAGCAGGCTTTGCGCTTTCATTTGCTCTGTTTCTTTTTTTTTTTAACCAGCATAGGTAACCCTGCACTTGGCAGGGCTTCAAAAAATTGAGTGAAACTCTTTAATGTTCCTCTCCACGGAAATCTTTAGTAAAAGGCGAAAGATTTATTCGGTTTGAAGAGAAACCAGAGTATGCGCTCTGGTGGCCCCGACTGCGGCCGCAAAAAATGCAACACCTCACTAGCTCAGGGTGACTTAGTGAAGCAGTGCACACGATGACGCTTTTTGAGATGAAGCGAATGGAGAATGCTATCGGGCTCCGAACCCGTGGCAGAATGACTTTATTTGCAAGCAATCCCATCCAAAGTCATGAAACCTGGCAGGGGATTGTGGGTATGCAAATTTCTCCAGACCGCAGGCCATGTGACATTGGCCAAAAGGCAGGCAGAGTCTGCCTTTGCCTGAGGACTCCCCTCGTTTACATAAGGTCTAGGGCTTCTGGGAGGCAGGCGTGAGATTTTCTTTTGGGCCCCAGAGATGGGGCTCCTCCCCCAGGATGTTGAAGAAGCAGCCCGCTCTCTCCTTTCTCAGGACACAGGGGTCATTTTCCGCCCTCACCCTGTCTTGCACGGGTGCTGGGCCTCCTGGGCTGCCAGCAGGCAAAGAACGGCGTTTGTCAGGCGTTCGTCAGCCGATCGGGGCCCGGGCCCAAACCCCTGCCCACTGGGGCCATATCCTCCTGGATGCTAGCTTGCAGCCAGCCTCTGCTGGCTCACCAGCAGGTGGCGACAGCAGCAAGCATTAGCTAAAGGCTCCCCCCTCTGGCTACCACTGCAAGGCATCAGCCTGGCTGTGCTGCGAGGACCCCTGCAAAGGCTGACTGACAGCTGGGGGGTGCAAGCCAACAGCTGAAAAGCAGGCTTTGCGCTTTCATTTGCTCTGTTTCTTTTTAACCAGCATAGGTAACCCTGCACTTGGCAGGGCTTCAAAAAATTGAGTGAAACTCTTTAATGTTCCTCTCCACGGAAATCTTTAGTAAAAGGCGAAAGATTTATTCGGTTTGAAGAGAAACCAGAGTATGCGCTCTAGTGGCCCCGACTGCGGCCGCAAAAAATGCAACACCTCACTAGCTCAGGGTGACTTAGTGAAGCAGTGCACACGATGACGCTTTTTGAGATGAAGCGAATGGAGAATGCTATCGGGCTCCGAACCCGTGGCAGAATGACTTTATTTGCAAGCAATCCCATCCAAAGTCATGAAACCTGGCAGGGGATTGTGGGTATGCAAATTTCTCCAGACCGCAGGCCATGTGACATTGGCCAAAAGGCAGGCAGAGTCTGCCTTTGCCTGAGGACTCCCCTCGTTTACATAAGGTCTAGGGCTTCTGGGAGGCAGGCGTGAGATTTTCTTTTGGGCCCCAGAGATGGGGCTCCTCCCCCAGGATGTTGAAGAAGCAGCCCGCTCTCTCCTTTCTCAGGACACAGGGGTCATTTTCCGCCCTCACCCTGTCTTGCACGGGTGCTGGGCCTCCTGGGCTGCCAGCGGGCAAAGGACGGCGTTTGTCAGGCGTTCGTCAGCCGATCGGGGCCCGGGCCCAAACCCCTGCCCACTGGGGCCATATCCTCCTGGATGCTAGCTTGGAGCCAGCCTCTGCTGGCTCACCAGCAGGTGGCAACAGCAGCAAGCATTAGCTAAAGGCTCCCCCCTCTGGCTACCACTGCAAGGCATCAGCCTGGCTGTGCTGCGAGGACCCCTGCAAAGGCTGACTGACAGCTGGGGGGTGCAAGCCAACAGCTGAAAAGCAGGCTTTGCGCTTTTATTTGCTCTGTTTCTTTTTTTTTTTAACCAGCATAGGTAACCCTGCACTTGGCAGGGCTTCAAAAAATTGAGTGAAACTCTTTAATGTTCCTCTCCACGGAAATCTTTAGTAAAAGGCGAAAGATTTATTCGGTTTGAAGAGAAACCAGAGTATGCGCTCTAGTGGCCCCGACTGCGGCCGCAAAAAATGCAACACCTCACTAGCTCAGGGTGACTTAGTGAAGCAGTGCACACGATGACGCTTTTTGAGATGAAGCGAATGGAGAATGCTATCGGGCTCCGAACCCGTGGCAGAATGACTTTATTTGCAAGCAATCCCATCCAAAGTCATGAAACCTGGCAGGGGATTGTGGGTATGCAAATTTCTCCAGACCGCAGGCCATGTGACATTGGCCAAAAGGCAGGCAGAGTCTGCCTTTGCCTGAGGACTCCCCTCGTTTACATAAGGTCTAGGGCTTCTGGGAGGCAGGCGTGAGATTTTCTTTTGGGCCCCAGAGATGGGGCTCCTCCCCCAGGATGTTGAAGAAGCAGCCCGCTCTCTCCTTTCTCAGGACACAGGGATCATTTTCCGCCCTCACCCTGTCTTGCACGGGTGCTGGGCCTCCTGGGCTGCCAGCGGGCAAAGAACGGCGTTTGTCAGGCGTTCGTCAGCCGATCGGGGCCCGGGCCCAAACCCCTGCCCACTGGGGCCATATCCTCCTGGATGCTAGCTTGGAGCCAGCCTCTGCTGGCTCACCAGCAGGTGGCGACAGCAGCAAGCATTAGCTAAAGGCTCCCCCCTCTGGCTACCACTGCAAAGCATCAGCCTGGCTGTGCTGCGAGGACCCCTGCAAAGGCTGACTGACAGCTGGGGGGTGCAAGCCAACAGCTGAAAAGCAGGCTTTGCGCTTTCATTTGCTCTGTTTCTTTTTTTTTTTAACCAGCATAGGTAACCCTGCACTTGGCAGGGCTTCAAAAAATTGAGTGAAACTCTTTAATGTTCCTCTCCACGGAAATCTTTAGTAAAAGGCGAAAGATTTATTCGGTTTGAAGAGAAACCAGAGTATGCGCTCTAGTGGCCCCGACTGCGGCCGCAAAAAATGCAACACCTCACTAGCTCAGGGTGACTTAGTGAAGCAGTGCACACGATGACGCTTTTTGAGATGAAGCGAATGGAGAATGCTATCGGGCTCCGAACCCGTGGCAGAATGACTTTATTTGCAAGCAATCCCATCCAAAGTCATGAAACCTGGCAGGGGATTGTGGGTATGCAAATTTCTCCAGACCGCAGGCCATGTGACATTGGCCAAAAGGCAGGCAGAGTCTGCCTTTGCCTGAGGACTCCCCTCGTTTACATAAGGTCTAGGGCTTCTGGGAGGCAGGCGTGAGATTTTCTTTTGGGCCCCAGAGATGGGGCTCCTCCCCCAGGATGTTGAAAAAGCAGCCCGCTCTCTCCTTTCTCAGGACACAGGGGTCATTTTCCGCCCTCACCCTGTCTTGCACGGGTGCTGGGCCTCCTGGGCTGCCAGGTTCTTTTGCCCGCCAGGGCAAAGCCCGCCGGGCAAAGGACGGCGTTTGTCAGGCGTTCGTCAGCCGATCGGGGCCCGGGCCCAAACCCCTGCCCACTGGGGCCATATCCTCCTGGATGCTAGCTTGGAGCCAGCCTCTGCTAGCTCACCAGCAGGTGGCGACAGCAGCAAGCATTAGCTAAAGGCTCCCCCCTCTGGCTACCACTGCAAGGCATCAGCCTGGCTGTGCTGCGAGGACCCCTGCAAAGGCTGACTGACAGCTGGGGGGTGCAAGCCAACAGCTGAAAAGCAGGCTTTGCGCTTTCATTTGCTCTGTTTCTTTTTTTTTTTAACCAGCATAGGTAACCCTGCACTTGGCAGGGCTTCAAAAAATTGAGTGAAACTCTTTAATGTTCCTCTCCACGGAAATCTTTAGTAAAAGGCGAAAGATTTATTCGGTTTGAAGAGAAACCAGAGTATGCGCTCTAGTGGCCCCGACTGCGGCCGCAAAAAATGCAACACCTCACTAGCTCAGGGTGACTTAGTGAAGAGGTGCACACGATGACGCTTTTTGAGATGAAGCGAATGGAGAATGCTATCGGGCTCCGAACCCGTGGCAGAATGACTTTATTTGCAAGCAATCCCATCCAAAGTCATGAAACCTGGCAGGGGATTGTGGGTATGCAAATTTCTCCAGACCGCAGGCCATGTGACATTGGCCAAAAGGCAGGCAGAGTCTGCCTTTGCCTGAGGACTCCCCTCGTTTACATAAGGTCTAGGGCTTCTGGGAGGCAGGCGTGAGATTTTCTTTTGGGCCCCAGAGATGGGGCTCCTCCCCCAGGATGTTGAAGAAGCAGCCCGCTCTCTCCTTTCTCAGGACACAGGGATCATTTTCCGCCCTCACCCTGTCTTGCACGGGTGCTGGGCCTCCTGGGCTGCCAGCGGGCAAAGAACGGCGTTTGTCAGGCGTTCGTCAGCCGATCGGGGCCCGGGCCCAAACCCCTGCCCACTGGGGCCATATCCTCCTGGATGCTAGCTTGGAGCCAGCCTCTGCTGGCTCACCAGCAGGTGGCGACAGCAGCAAGCATTAGCTAAAGGCTCCCCCCTCTGGCTACCACTGCAAAGCATCAGCCTGGCTGTGCTGCGAGGACCCCTGCAAAGGCTGACTGACAGCTGGGGGGTGCAAGCCAACAGCTGAAAAGCAGGCTTTGCGCTTTCATTTGCTCTGTTTCTTTTTTTTTTTAACCAGCATAGGTAACCCTGCACTTGGCAGGGCTTCAAAAAATTGAGTGAAACTCTTTAATGTTCCTCTCCACGGAAATCTTTAGTAAAAGGCGAAAGATTTATTCGGTTTGAAGAGAAACCAGAGTATGCGCTCTAGTGGCCCCGACTGCGGCCGCAAAAAATGCAACACCTCACTAGCTCAGGGTGACTTAGTGAAGCAGTGCACACGATGACGCTTTTTGAGATGAAGCGAATGGAGAATGCTATCGGGCTCCGAACCCGTGGCAGAATGACTTTATTTGCAAGCAATCCCATCCAAAGTCATGAAACCTGGCAGGGGATTGTGGGTATGCAAATTTCTCCAGACCGCAGGCCATGTGACATTGGCCAAAAGGCAGGCAGAGTCTGCCTTTGCCTGAGGACTCCCCTCGTTTACATAAGGTCTAGGGCTTCTGGGAGGCAGGCGTGAGATTTTCTTTTGGGCCCCAGAGATGGGGCTCCTCCCCCAGGATGTTGAAAAAGCAGCCCGCTCTCTCCTTTCTCAGGACACAGGGGTCATTTTCCGCCCTCACCCTGTCTTGCACGGGTGCTGGGCCTCCTGGGCTGCCAGGTTCTTTTGCCCGCCAGGGCAAAGCCCGCCGGGCAAAGGACGGCGTTTGTCAGGCGTTCGTCAGCCGATCGGGGCCCGGGCCCAAACCCCTGCCCACTGGGGCCATATCCTCCTGGATGCTAGCTTGGAGCCAGCCTCTGCTGGCTCACCAGCAGGTGGCAACAGCAGCAAGCATTAGCTAAAGGCTCCCCCCTCTGGCTACCACTGCAAGGCATCAGCCTGGCTGTGCTGCGAGGACCCCTGCAAAGGCTGACTGACAGCTGGGGGGTGCAAGCCAACAGCTGAAAAGCAGGCTTTGCGCTTTTATTTGCTCTGTTTCTTTTTTTTTTTAACCAGCATAGGTAACCCTGCACTTGGCAGGGCTTCAAAAAATTGAGTGAAACTCTTTAATGTTCCTCTCCACGGAAATCTTTAGTAAAAGGCGAAAGATTTATTCGGTTTGAAGAGAAACCAGAGTATGCGCTCTAGTGGCCCCGACTGCGGCCGCAAAAAATGCAACACCTCACTAGCTCAGGGTGACTTAGTGAAGCAGTGCACACGATGACGCTTTTTGAGATGAAGCGAATGGAGAATGCTATCGGGCTCCGAACCCGTGGCAGAATGACTTTATTTGCAAGCAATCCCATCCAAAGTCATGAAACCTGGCAGGGGATTGTGGGTATGCAAATTTCTCCAGACCGCAGGCCATGTGACATTGGCCAAAAGGCAGGCAGAGTCTGCCTTTGCCTGAGGACTCCCCTCGTTTACATAAGGTCTAGGGCTTCTGGGAGGCAGGCGTGAGATTTTCTTTTGGGCCCCAGAGATGGGGCTCCTCCCCCAGGATGTTGAAGAAGCAGCCCGCTCTCTCCTTTCTCAGGACACAGGGATCATTTTCCGCCCTCACCCTGTCTTGCACGGGTGCTGGGCCTCCTGGGCTGCCAGCGGGCAAAGAACGGCGTTTGTCAGGCGTTCGTCAGCCGATCGGGGCCCGGGCCCAAACCCCTGCCCACTGGGGCCATATCCTCCTGGATGCTAGCTTGGAGCCAGCCTCTGCTGGCTCACCAGCAGGTGGCGACAGCAGCAAGCATTAGCTAAAGGCTCCCCCCTCTGGCTACCACTGCAAAGCATCAGCCTGGCTGTGCTGCGAGGACCCCTGCAAAGGCTGACTGACAGCTGGGGGGTGCAAGCCAACAGCTGAAAAGCAGGCTTTGCGCTTTCATTTGCTCTGTTTCTTTTTTTTTTTAACCAGCATAGGTAACCCTGCACTTGGCAGGGCTTCAAAAAATTGAGTGAAACTCTTTAATGTTCCTCTCCACGGAAATCTTTAGTAAAAGGCGAAAGATTTATTCGGTTTGAAGAGAAACCAGAGTATGCGCTCTAGTGGCCCCGACTGCGGCCGCAAAAAATGCAACACCTCACTAGCTCAGGGTGACTTAGTGAAGCAGTGCACACGATGACGCTTTTTGAGATGAAGCGAATGGAGAATGCTATCGGGCTCCGAACCCGTGGCAGAATGACTTTATTTGCAAGCAATCCCATCCAAAGTCATGAAACCTGGCAGGGGATTGTGGGTATGCAAATTTCTCCAGACCGCAGGCCATGTGACATTGGCCAAAAGGCAGGCAGAGTCTGCCTTTGCCTGAGGACTCCCCTCGTTTACATAAGGTCTAGGGCTTCTGGGAGGCAGGCGTGAGATTTTCTTTTGGGCCCCAGAGATGGGGCTCCTCCCCCAGGATGTTGAAAAAGCAGCCCGCTCTCTCCTTTCTCAGGACACAGGGGTCATTTTCCGCCCTCACCCTGTCTTGCACGGGTGCTGGGCCTCCTGGGCTGCCAGCGGGCAAAGAACGGCGTTTGTCAGGCGTTCGTCAGCCGATCGGGGCCCGGGCCCAAACCCCTGCCCACTGGGGCCATATCCTCCTGGATGCTAGCTTGGAGCCAGCCTCTGCTGGCTCACCAGCAGGTGGCGACAGCAGCAAGCATTAGCTAAAGGCTCCCCCCTCTGGCTACCACTGCAAGGCATCAGCCTGGCTGTGCTGCGAGGACCCCTGCAAAGGCTGACTGACAGCTGGGGGGTGCAAGCCAACAGCTGAAAAGCAGGCTTTGCGCTTTCATTTGCTCTGTTTCTTTTTTTTTTTAACCAGCATAGGTAACCCTGCACTTGGCAGGGCTTCAAAAAATTGAGTGAAACTCTTTAATGTTCCTCTCCACGGAAATCTTTAGTAAAAGGCGAAAGATTTATTCGGTTTGAAGAGAAACCAGAGTATGCGCTCTGGTGGCCCCGACTGCGGCCGCAAAAAATGCAACACCTCACTAGCTCAGGGTGACTTAGTGAAGCAGTGCACACGATGACGCTTTTTGAGATGAAGCGAATGGAGAATGCTATCGGGCTCCGAACCCGTGGCAGAATGACTTTATTTGCAAGCAATCCCATCCAAAGTCATGAAACCTGGCAGGGGATTGTGGGTATGCAAATTTCTCCAGACCGCAGGCCATGTGACATTGGCCAAAAGGCAGGCAGAGTCTGCCTTTGCCTGAGGACTCCCCTCGTTTACATAAGGTCTAGGGCTTCTGGGAGGCAGGCGTGAGATTTTCTTTTGGGCCCCAGAGATGGGGCTCCTCCCCCAGGATGTTGAAGAAGCAGCCCGCTCTCTCCTTTCTCAGGACACAGGGGTCATTTTCCGCCCTCACCCTGTCTTGCACGGGTGCTGGGCCTCCTGGGCTGCCAGCGGGCAAAGAACGGCGTTTGTCAGGCGTTCGTCAGCCGATCGGGGCCCGGGCCCAAACCCCTGCCCACTGGGGCCATATCCTCCTGGATGCTAGCTTGCAGCCAGCCTCTGCTGGCTCACCAGCAGGTGGCGACAGCAGCAAGCATTAGCTAAAGGCTCCCCCCTCTGGCTACCACTGCAAGGCATCAGCCTGGCTGTGCTGCGAGGACCCCTGCAAAGGCTGACTGACAGCTGGGGGGTGCAAGCCAACAGCTGAAAAGCAGGCTTTGCGCTTTCATTTGCTCTGTTTCTTTTTAACCAGCATAGGTAACCCTGCACTTGGCAGGGCTTCAAAAAATTGAGTGAAACTCTTTAATGTTCCTCTCCACGGAAATCTTTAGTAAAAGGCGAAAGATTTATTCGGTTTGAAGAGAAACCAGAGTATGCGCTCTAGTGGCCCCGACTGCGGCCGCAAAAAATGCAACACCTCACTAGCTCAGGGTGACTTAGTGAAGCAGTGCACACGATGACGCTTTTTGAGATGAAGCGAATGGAGAATGCTATCGGGCTCCGAACCCGTGGCAGAATGACTTTATTTGCAAGCAATCCCATCCAAAGTCATGAAACCTGGCAGGGGATTGTGGGTATGCAAATTTCTCCAGACCGCAGGCCATGTGACATTGGCCAAAAGGCAGGCAGAGTCTGCCTTTGCCTGAGGACTCCCCTCGTTTACATAAGGTCTAGGGCTTCTGGGAGGCAGGCGTGAGATTTTCTTTTGGGCCCCAGAGATGGGGCTCCTCCCCCAGGATGTTGAAGAAGCAGCCCGCTCTCTCCTTTCTCAGGACACAGGGGTCATTTTCCGCCCTCACCCTGTCTTGCACGGGTGCTGGGCCTCCTGGGCTGCCAGCGGGCAAAGGACGGCGTTTGTCAGGCGTTCGTCAGCCGATCGGGGCCCGGGCCCAAACCCCTGCCCACTGGGGCCATATCCTCCTGGATGCTAGCTTGGAGCCAGCCTCTGCTGGCTCACCAGCAGGTGGCAACAGCAGCAAGCATTAGCTAAAGGCTCCCCCCTCTGGCTACCACTGCAAGGCATCAGCCTGGCTGTGCTGCGAGGACCCCTGCAAAGGCTGACTGACAGCTGGGGGGTGCAAGCCAACAGCTGAAAAGCAGGCTTTGCGCTTTTATTTGCTCTGTTTCTTTTTTTTTTTAACCAGCATAGGTAACCCTGCACTTGGCAGGGCTTCAAAAAATTGAGTGAAACTCTTTAATGTTCCTCTCCACGGAAATCTTTAGTAAAAGGCGAAAGATTTATTCGGTTTGAAGAGAAACCAGAGTATGCGCTCTAGTGGCCCCGACTGCGGCCGCAAAAAATGCAACACCTCACTAGCTCAGGGTGACTTAGTGAAGCAGTGCACACGATGACGCTTTTTGAGATGAAGCGAATGGAGAATGCTATCGGGCTCCGAACCCGTGGCAGAATGACTTTATTTGCAAGCAATCCCATCCAAAGTCATGAAACCTGGCAGGGGATTGTGGGTATGCAAATTTCTCCAGACCGCAGGCCATGTGACATTGGCCAAAAGGCAGGCAGAGTCTGCCTTTGCCTGAGGACTCCCCTCGTTTACATAAGGTCTAGGGCTTCTGGGAGGCAGGCGTGAGATTTTCTTTTGGGCCCCAGAGATGGGGCTCCTCCCCCAGGATGTTGAAGAAGCAGCCCGCTCTCTCCTTTCTCAGGACACAGGGATCATTTTCCGCCCTCACCCTGTCTTGCACGGGTGCTGGGCCTCCTGGGCTGCCAGCGGGCAAAGAACGGCGTTTGTCAGGCGTTCGTCAGCCGATCGGGGCCCGGGCCCAAACCCCTGCCCACTGGGGCCATATCCTCCTGGATGCTAGCTTGGAGCCAGCCTCTGCTGGCTCACCAGCAGGTGGCGACAGCAGCAAGCATTAGCTAAAGGCTCCCCCCTCTGGCTACCACTGCAAAGCATCAGCCTGGCTGTGCTGCGAGGACCCCTGCAAAGGCTGACTGACAGCTGGGGGGTGCAAGCCAACAGCTGAAAAGCAGGCTTTGCGCTTTCATTTGCTCTGTTTCTTTTTTTTTTTAACCAGCATAGGTAACCCTGCACTTGGCAGGGCTTCAAAAAATTGAGTGAAACTCTTTAATGTTCCTCTCCACGGAAATCTTTAGTAAAAGGCGAAAGATTTATTCGGTTTGAAGAGAAACCAGAGTATGCGCTCTAGTGGCCCCGACTGCGGCCGCAAAAAATGCAACACCTCACTAGCTCAGGGTGACTTAGTGAAGCAGTGCACACGATGACGCTTTTTGAGATGAAGCGAATGGAGAATGCTATCGGGCTCCGAACCCGTGGCAGAATGACTTTATTTGCAAGCAATCCCATCCAAAGTCATGAAACCTGGCAGGGGATTGTGGGTATGCAAATTTCTCCAGACCGCAGGCCATGTGACATTGGCCAAAAGGCAGGCAGAGTCTGCCTTTGCCTGAGGACTCCCCTCGTTTACATAAGGTCTAGGGCTTCTGGGAGGCAGGCGTGAGATTTTCTTTTGGGCCCCAGAGATGGGGCTCCTCCCCCAGGATGTTGAAAAAGCAGCCCGCTCTCTCCTTTCTCAGGACACAGGGGTCATTTTCCGCCCTCACCCTGTCTTGCACGGGTGCTGGGCCTCCTGGGCTGCCAGCGGGCAAAGAACGGCGTTTGTCAGGCGTTCGTCAGCCGATCGGGGCCCGGGCCCAAACCCCTGCCCACTGGGGCCATATCCTCCTGGATGCTAGCTTGGAGCCAGCCTCTGCTGGCTCACCAGCAGGTGGCGACAGCAGCAAGCATTAGCTAAAGGCTCCCCCCTCTGGCTACCACTGCAAGGCATCAGCCTGGCTGTGCTGCGAGGACCCCTGCAAAGGCTGACTGACAGCTGGGGGGTGCAAGCCAACAGCTGAAAAGCAGGCTTTGCGCTTTCATTTGCTCTGTTTCTTTTTTTTTTTAACCAGCATAGGTAACCCTGCACTTGGCAGGGCTTCAAAAAATTGAGTGAAACTCTTTAATGTTCCTCTCCACGGAAATCTTTAGTAAAAGGCGAAAGATTTATTCGGTTTGAAGAGAAACCAGAGTATGCGCTCTGGTGGCCCCGACTGCGGCCGCAAAAAATGCAACACCTCACTAGCTCAGGGTGACTTAGTGAAGCAGTGCACACGATGACGCTTTTTGAGATGAAGCGAATGGAGAATGCTATCGGGCTCCGAACCCGTGGCAGAATGACTTTATTTGCAAGCAATCCCATCCAAAGTCATGAAACCTGGCAGGGGATTGTGGGTATGCAAATTTCTCCAGACCGCAGGCCATGTGACATTGGCCAAAAGGCAGGCAGAGTCTGCCTTTGCCTGAGGACTCCCCTCGTTTACATAAGGTCTAGGGCTTCTGGGAGGCAGGCGTGAGATTTTCTTTTGGGCCCCAGAGATGGGGCTCCTCCCCCAGGATGTTGAAGAAGCAGCCCGCTCTCTCCTTTCTCAGGACACAGGGGTCATTTTCCGCCCTCACCCTGTCTTGCACGGGTGCTGGGCCTCCTGGGCTGCCAGCGGGCAAAGAACGGCGTTTGTCAGGCGTTCGTCAGCCGATCGGGGCCCGGGCCCAAACCCCTGCCCACTGGGGCCATATCCTCCTGGATGCTAGCTTGCAGCCAGCCTCTGCTGGCTCACCAGCAGGTGGCGACAGCAGCAAGCATTAGCTAAAGGCTCCCCCCTCTGGCTACCACTGCAAGGCATCAGCCTGGCTGTGCTGCGAGGACCCCTGCAAAGGCTGACTGACAGCTGGGGGGTGCAAGCCAACAGCTGAAAAGCAGGCTTTGCGCTTTCATTTGCTCTGTTTCTTTTTAACCAGCATAGGTAACCCTGCACTTGGCAGGGCTTCAAAAAATTGAGTGAAACTCTTTAATGTTCCTCTCCACGGAAATCTTTAGTAAAAGGCGAAAGATTTATTCGGTTTGAAGAGAAACCAGAGTATGCGCTCTAGTGGCCCCGACTGCGGCCGCAAAAAATGCAACACCTCACTAGCTCAGGGTGACTTAGTGAAGCAGTGCACACGATGACGCTTTTTGAGATGAAGCGAATGGAGAATGCTATCGGGCTCCGAACCCGTGGCAGAATGACTTTATTTGCAAGCAATCCCATCCAAAGTCATGAAACCTGGCAGGGGATTGTGGGTATGCAAATTTCTCCAGACCGCAGGCCATGTGACATTGGCCAAAAGGCAGGCAGAGTCTGCCTTTGCCTGAGGACTCCCCTCGTTTACATAAGGTCTAGGGCTTCTGGGAGGCAGGCGTGAGATTTTCTTTTGGGCCCCAGAGATGGGGCTCCTCCCCCAGGATGTTGAAGAAGCAGCCCGCTCTCTCCTTTCTCAGGACACAGGGGTCATTTTCCGCCCTCACCCTGTCTTGCACGGGTGCTGGGCCTCCTGGGCTGCCAGCGGGCAAAGGACGGCGTTTGTCAGGCGTTCGTCAGCCGATCGGGGCCCGGGCCCAAACCCCTGCCCACTGGGGCCATATCCTCCTGGATGCTAGCTTGGAGCCAGCCTCTGCTGGCTCACCAGCAGGTGGCAACAGCAGCAAGCATTAGCTAAAGGCTCCCCCCTCTGGCTACCACTGCAAGGCATCAGCCTGGCTGTGCTGCGAGGACCCCTGCAAAGGCTGACTGACAGCTGGGGGGTGCAAGCCAACAGCTGAAAAGCAGGCTTTGCGCTTTTATTTGCTCTGTTTCTTTTTTTTTTTAACCAGCATAGGTAACCCTGCACTTGGCAGGGCTTCAAAAAATTGAGTGAAACTCTTTAATGTTCCTCTCCACGGAAATCTTTAGTAAAAGGCGAAAGATTTATTCGGTTTGAAGAGAAACCAGAGTATGCGCTCTAGTGGCCCCGACTGCGGCCGCAAAAAATGCAACACCTCACTAGCTCAGGGTGACTTAGTGAAGCAGTGCACACGATGACGCTTTTTGAGATGAAGCGAATGGAGAATGCTATCGGGCTCCGAACCCGTGGCAGAATGACTTTATTTGCAAGCAATCCCATCCAAAGTCATGAAACCTGGCAGGGGATTGTGGGTATGCAAATTTCTCCAGACCGCAGGCCATGTGACATTGGCCAAAAGGCAGGCAGAGTCTGCCTTTGCCTGAGGACTCCCCTCGTTTACATAAGGTCTAGGGCTTCTGGGAGGCAGGCGTGAGATTTTCTTTTGGGCCCCAGAGATGGGGCTCCTCCCCCAGGATGTTGAAGAAGCAGCCCGCTCTCTCCTTTCTCAGGACACAGGGATCATTTTCCGCCCTCACCCTGTCTTGCACGGGTGCTGGGCCTCCTGGGCTGCCAGCGGGCAAAGAACGGCGTTTGTCAGGCGTTCGTCAGCCGATCGGGGCCCGGGCCCAAACCCCTGCCCACTGGGGCCATATCCTCCTGGATGCTAGCTTGGAGCCAGCCTCTGCTGGCTCACCAGCAGGTGGCGACAGCAGCAAGCATTAGCTAAAGGCTCCCCCCTCTGGCTACCACTGCAAAGCATCAGCCTGGCTGTGCTGCGAGGACCCCTGCAAAGGCTGACTGACAGCTGGGGGGTGCAAGCCAACAGCTGAAAAGCAGGCTTTGCGCTTTCATTTGCTCTGTTTCTTTTTTTTTTTAACCAGCATAGGTAACCCTGCACTTGGCAGGGCTTCAAAAAATTGAGTGAAACTCTTTAATGTTCCTCTCCACGGAAATCTTTAGTAAAAGGCGAAAGATTTATTCGGTTTGAAGAGAAACCAGAGTATGCGCTCTAGTGGCCCCGACTGCGGCCGCAAAAAATGCAACACCTCACTAGCTCAGGGTGACTTAGTGAAGCAGTGCACACGATGACGCTTTTTGAGATGAAGCGAATGGAGAATGCTATCGGGCTCCGAACCCGTGGCAGAATGACTTTATTTGCAAGCAATCCCATCCAAAGTCATGAAACCTGGCAGGGGATTGTGGGTATGCAAATTTCTCCAGACCGCAGGCCATGTGACATTGGCCAAAAGGCAGGCAGAGTCTGCCTTTGCCTGAGGACTCCCCTCGTTTACATAAGGTCTAGGGCTTCTGGGAGGCAGGCGTGAGATTTTCTTTTGGGCCCCAGAGATGGGGCTCCTCCCCCAGGATGTTGAAAAAGCAGCCCGCTCTCTCCTTTCTCAGGACACAGGGGTCATTTTCCGCCCTCACCCTGTCTTGCACGGGTGCTGGGCCTCCTGGGCTGCCAGCGGGCAAAGAACGGCGTTTGTCAGGCGTTCGTCAGCCGATCGGGGCCCGGGCCCAAACCCCTGCCCACTGGGGCCATATCCTCCTGGATGCTAGCTTGGAGCCAGCCTCTGCTGGCTCACCAGCAGGTGGCGACAGCAGCAAGCATTAGCTAAAGGCTCCCCCCTCTGGCTACCACTGCAAGGCATCAGCCTGGCTGTGCTGCGAGGACCCCTGCAAAGGCTGACTGACAGCTGGGGGGTGCAAGCCAACAGCTGAAAAGCAGGCTTTGCGCTTTCATTTGCTCTGTTTCTTTTTTTTTTTAACCAGCATAGGTAACCCTGCA
Source organism: Ambystoma mexicanum (assembly GCF_040938575.1). NCBI lineage: Eukaryota > Metazoa > Chordata > Amphibia > Caudata > Ambystomatidae > Ambystoma > Ambystoma mexicanum. Next base: position 592,019,996 of record NC_090922.1, on the reverse strand, counting down.
CTTGGCAGGGCTTCAAAAAATTGAGTGAAACTCTTTAATGTTCCTCTCCACGGAAATCTTTAGTAAAAGGCGAAAGATTTATTCGGTTTGAAGAGAAACCAGAGTATGCGCTCTGGTGGCCCCGACTGCGGCCGCAAAAAATGCAACACCTCACTAGCTCAGGGTGACTTAGTGAAGCAGTGCACACGATGACGCTTTTTGAGATGAAGCGAATGGAGAATGCTATCGGGCTCCGAACCCGTGGCAGAATGACTTTATTTGCAAGCAATCCCATCCAAAGTCATGAAACCTGGCAGGGGATTGTGGGTATGCAAATTTCTCCAGACCGCAGGCCATGTGACATTGGCCAAAAGGCAGGCAGAGTCTGCCTTTGCCTGAGGACTCCCCTCGTTTACATAAGGTCTAGGGCTTCTGGGAGGCAGGCGTGAGATTTTCTTTTGGGCCCCAGAGATGGGGCTCCTCCCCCAGGATGTTGAAGAAGCAGCCCGCTCTCTCCTTTCTCAGGACACAGGGGTCATTTTCCGCCCTCACCCTGTCTTGCACGGGTGCTGGGCCTCCTGGGCTGCCAGCGGGCAAAGAACGGCGTTTGTCAGGCGTTCGTCAGCCGATCGGGGCCCGGGCCCAAACCCCTGCCCACTGGGGCCATATCCTCCTGGATGCTAGCTTGCAGCCAGCCTCTGCTGGCTCACCAGCAGGTGGCGACAGCAGCAAGCATTAGCTAAAGGCTCCCCCCTCTGGCTACCACTGCAAGGCATCAGCCTGGCTGTGCTGCGAGGACCCCTGCAAAGGCTGACTGACAGCTGGGGGGTGCAAGCCAACAGCTGAAAAGCAGGCTTTGCGCTTTCATTTGCTCTGTTTCTTTTTAACCAGCATAGGTAACCCTGCACTTGGCAGGGCTTCAAAAAATTGAGTGAAACTCTTTAATGTTCCTCTCCACGGAAATCTTTAGTAAAAGGCGAAAGATTTATTCGGTTTGAAGAGAAACCAGAGTATGCGCTCTAGTGGCCCCGACTGCGGCCGCAAAAAATGCAACACCTCACTAGCTCAGGGTGACTTAGTGAAGCAGTGCACACGATGACGCTTTTTGAGATGAAGCGAATGGAGAATGCTATCGGGCTCCGAACCCGTGGCAGAATGACTTTATTTGCAAGCAATCCCATCCAAAGTCATGAAACCTGGCAGGGGATTGTGGGTATGCAAATTTCTCCAGACCGCAGGCCATGTGACATTGGCCAAAAGGCAGGCAGAGTCTGCCTTTGCCTGAGGACTCCCCTCGTTTACATAAGGTCTAGGGCTTCTGGGAGGCAGGCGTGAGATTTTCTTTTGGGCCCCAGAGATGGGGCTCCTCCCCCAGGATGTTGAAGAAGCAGCCCGCTCTCTCCTTTCTCAGGACACAGGGGTCATTTTCCGCCCTCACCCTGTCTTGCACGGGTGCTGGGCCTCCTGGGCTGCCAGCGGGCAAAGGACGGCGTTTGTCAGGCGTTCGTCAGCCGATCGGGGCCCGGGCCCAAACCCCTGCCCACTGGGGCCATATCCTCCTGGATGCTAGCTTGGAGCCAGCCTCTGCTGGCTCACCAGCAGGTGGCGACAGCGGCAAGCATTAGCTAAAGGCTCCCCCCTCTGGCTACCACTGCAAGGCATCAGCCTGGCTGTGCTGCGAGGACCCCTGCAAAGGCTGACTGACAGCTGGGGGGTGCAAGCCAACAGCTGAAAAGCAGGCTTTGCGCTTTCATTTGCTCTGTTTCTTTTTTTTTTTAACCAGCATAGGTAACCCTGCACTTGGCAGGGCTTCAAAAAATTGAGTGAAACTCTTTAATGTTCCTCTCCACGGAAATCTTTAGTAAAAGGCGAAAGATTTATTCGGTTTGAAGAGAAACCAGAGTATGCGCTCTAGTGGCCCCGACTGCGGCCGCAAAAAATGCAACACCTCACTAGCTCAGGGTGACTTAGTGAAGAGGTGCACACGATGACGCTTTTTGAGATGAAGCGAATGGAGAATGCTATCGGGCTCCGAACCCGTGGCAGAATGACTTTATTTGCAAGCAATCCCATCCAAAGTCATGAAACCTGGCAGGGGATTGTGGGTATGCAAATTTCTCCAGACCGCAGGCCATGTGACATTGGCCAAAAGGCAGGCAGAGTCTGCCTTTGCCTGAGGACTCCCCTCGTTTACATAAGGTCTAGGGCTTCTGGGAGGCAGGCGTGAGATTTTCTTTTGGGCCCCAGAGATGGGGCTCCTCCCCCAGGATGTTGAAGAAGCAGCCCGCTCTCTCCTTTCTCAGGACACAGGGATCATTTTCCGCCCTCACCCTGTCTTGCACGGGTGCTGGGCCTCCTGGGCTGCCAGCGGGCAAAGAACGGCGTTTGTCAGGCGTTCGTCAGCCGATCGGGGCCCGGGCCCAAACCCCTGCCCACTGGGGCCATATCCTCCTGGATGCTAGCTTGGAGCCAGCCTCTGCTGGCTCACCAGCAGGTGGCGACAGCAGCAAGCATTAGCTAAAGGCTCCCCCCTCTGGCTACCACTGCAAAGCATCAGCCTGGCTGTGCTGCGAGGACCCCTGCAAAGGCTGACTGACAGCTGGGGGGTGCAAGCCAACAGCTGAAAAGCAGGCTTTGCGCTTTCATTTGCTCTGTTTCTTTTTTTTTTTAACCAGCATAGGTAACCCTGCACTTGGCAGGGCTTCAAAAAATTGAGTGAAACTCTTTAATGTTCCTCTCCACGGAAATCTTTAGTAAAAGGCGAAAGATTTATTCGGTTTGAAGAGAAACCAGAGTATGCGCTCTAGTGGCCCCGACTGCGGCCGCAAAAAATGCAACACCTCACTAGCTCAGGGTGACTTAGTGAAGCAGTGCACACGATGACGCTTTTTGAGATGAAGCGAATGGAGAATGCTATCGGGCTCCGAACCCGTGGCAGAATGACTTTATTTGCAAGCAATCCCATCCAAAGTCATGAAACCTGGCAGGGGATTGTGGGTATGCAAATTTCTCCAGACCGCAGGCCATGTGACATTGGCCAAAAGGCAGGCAGAGTCTGCCTTTGCCTGAGGACTCCCCTCGTTTACATAAGGTCTAGGGCTTCTGGGAGGCAGGCGTGAGATTTTCTTTTGGGCCCCAGAGATGGGGCTCCTCCCCCAGGATGTTGAAAAAGCAGCCCGCTCTCTCCTTTCTCAGGACACAGGGGTCATTTTCCGCCCTCACCCTGTCTTGCACGGGTGCTGGGCCTCCTGGGCTGCCAGCGGGCAAAGGACGGCGTTTGTCAGGCGTTCGTCAGCCGATCGGGGCCCGGGCCCAAACCCCTGCCCACTGGGGCCATATCCTCCTGGATGCTAGCTTGGAGCCAGCCTCTGCTGGCTCACCAGCAGGTGGCGACAGCGGCAAGCATTAGCTAAAGGCTCCCCCCTCTGGCTACCACTGCAAGGCATCAGCCTGGCTGTGCTGCGAGGACCCCTGCAAAGGCTGACTGACAGCTGGGGGGTGCAAGCCAACAGCTGAAAAGCAGGCTTTGCGCTTTCATTTGCTCTGTTTCTTTTTTTTTTTAACCAGCATAGGTAACCCTGCACTTGGCAGGGCTTCAAAAAATTGAGTGAAACTCTTTAATGTTCCTCTCCACGGAAATCTTTAGTAAAAGGCGAAAGATTTATTCGGTTTGAAGAGAAACCAGAGTATGCGCTCTAGTGGCCCCGACTGCGGCCGCAAAAAATGCAACACCTCACTAGCTCAGGGTGACTTAGTGAAGCAGTGCACACGATGACGCTTTTTGAGATGAAGCGAATGGAGAATGCTATCGGGCTCCGAACCCGTGGCAGAATGACTTTATTTGCAAGCAATCCCATCCAAAGTCATGAAACCTGGCAGGGGATTGTGGGTATGCAAATTTCTCCAGACCGCAGGCCATGTGACATTGGCCAAAAGGCAGGCAGAGTCTGCCTTTGCCTGAGGACTCCCCTCGTTTACATAAGGTCTAGGGCTTCTGGGAGGCAGGCGTGAGATTTTCTTTTGGGCCCCAGAGATGGGGCTCCTCCCCTAGGATGTTGAAGAAGCAGCCCGCTCTCTCCTTTCTCAGGACACAGGGATCATTTTCCGCCCTCACCCTGTCTTGCACGGGTGCTGGGCCTCCTGGGCTGCCAGCGGGCAAAGAACGGCGTTTGTCAGGCGTTCGTCAGCCGATCGGGGCCCGGGCCCAAACCCCTGCCCACTGGGGCCATATCCTCCTGGATGCTAGCTTGGAGCCAGCCTCTGCTGGCTCACCAGCAGGTGGCGACAGCAGCAAGCATTAGCTAAAGGCTCCCCCCTCTGGCTACCACTGCAAAGCATCAGCCTGGCTGTGCTGCGAGGACCCCTGCAAAGGCTGACTGACAGCTGGGGGGTGCAAGCCAACAGCTGAAAAGCAGGCTTTGCGCTTTCATTTGCTCTGTTTCTTTTTTTTTTTAACCAGCATAGGTAACCCTGCACTTGGCAGGGCTTCAAAAAATTGAGTGAAACTCTTTAATGTTCCTCTCCACGGAAATCTTTAGTAAAAGGCGAAAGATTTATTCGGTTTGAAGAGAAACCAGAGTATGCGCTCTAGTGGCCCCGACTGCGGCCGCAAAAAATGCAACACCTCACTAGCTCAGGGTGACTTAGTGAAGCAGTGCACACGATGACGCTTTTTGAGATGAAGCGAATGGAGAATGCTATCGGGCTCCGAACCCGTGGCAGAATGACTTTATTTGCAAGCAATCCCATCCAAAGTCATGAAACCTGGCAGGGGATTGTGGGTATGCAAATTTCTCCAGACCGCAGGCCATGTGACATTGGCCAAAAGGCAGGCAGAGTCTGCCTTTGCCTGAGGACTCCCCTCGTTTACATAAGGTCTAGGGCTTCTGGGAGGCAGGCGTGAGATTTTCTTTTGGGCCCCAGAGATGGGGCTCCTCCCCCAGGATGTTGAAAAAGCAGCCCGCTCTCTCCTTTCTCAGGACACAGGGGTCATTTTCCGCCCTCACCCTGTCTTGCACGGGTGCTGGGCCTCCTGGGCTGCCAGCGGGCAAAGAACGGCGTTTGTCAGGCGTTCGTCAGCCGATCGGGGCCCGGGCCCAAACCCCTGCCCACTGGGGCCATATCCTCCTGGATGCTAGCTTGGAGCCAGCCTCTGCTGGCTCACCAGCAGGTGGCGACAGCAGCAAGCATTAGCTAAAGGCTCCCCCCTCTGGCTACCACTGCAAGGCATCAGCCTGGCTGTGCTGCGAGGACCCCTGCAAAGGCTGACTGACAGCTGGGGGGTGCAAGCCAACAGCTGAAAAGCAGGCTTTGCGCTTTCATTTGCTCTGTTTCTTTTTTTTTTTAACCAGCATAGGTAACCCTGCACTTGGCAGGGCTTCAAAAAATTGAGTGAAACTCTTTAATGTTCCTCTCCACGGAAATCTTTAGTAAAAGGCGAAAGATTTATTCGGTTTGAAGAGAAACCAGAGTATGCGCTCTGGTGGCCCCGACTGCGGCCGCAAAAAATGCAACACCTCACTAGCTCAGGGTGACTTAGTGAAGCAGTGCACACGATGACGCTTTTTGAGATGAAGCGAATGGAGAATGCTATCGGGCTCCGAACCCGTGGCAGAATGACTTTATTTGCAAGCAATCCCATCCAAAGTCATGAAACCTGGCAGGGGATTGTGGGTATGCAAATTTCTCCAGACCGCAGGCCATGTGACATTGGCCAAAAGGCAGGCAGAGTCTGCCTTTGCCTGAGGACTCCCCTCGTTTACATAAGGTCTAGGGCTTCTGGGAGGCAGGCGTGAGATTTTCTTTTGGGCCCCAGAGATGGGGCTCCTCCCCCAGGATGTTGAAGAAGCAGCCCGCTCTCTCCTTTCTCAGGACACAGGGGTCATTTTCCGCCCTCACCCTGTCTTGCACGGGTGCTGGGCCTCCTGGGCTGCCAGCGGGCAAAGAACGGCGTTTGTCAGGCGTTCGTCAGCCGATCGGGGCCCGGGCCCAAACCCCTGCCCACTGGGGCCATATCCTCCTGGATGCTAGCTTGCAGCCAGCCTCTGCTGGCTCACCAGCAGGTGGCGACAGCAGCAAGCATTAGCTAAAGGCTCCCCCCTCTGGCTACCACTGCAAGGCATCAGCCTGGCTGTGCTGCGAGGACCCCTGCAAAGGCTGACTGACAGCTGGGGGGTGCAAGCCAACAGCTGAAAAGCAGGCTTTGCGCTTTCATTTGCTCTGTTTCTTTTTAACCAGCATAGGTAACCCTGCACTTGGCAGGGCTTCAAAAAATTGAGTGAAACTCTTTAATGTTCCTCTCCACGGAAATCTTTAGTAAAAGGCGAAAGATTTATTCGGTTTGAAGAGAAACCAGAGTATGCGCTCTAGTGGCCCCGACTGCGGCCGCAAAAAATGCAACACCTCACTAGCTCAGGGTGACTTAGTGAAGAGGTGCACACGATGACGCTTTTTGAGATGAAGCGAATGGAGAATGCTATCGGGCTCCGAACCCGTGGCAGAATGACTTTATTTGCAAGCAATCCCATCCAAAGTCATGAAACCTGGCAGGGGATTGTGGGTATGCAAATTTCTCCAGACCGCAGGCCATGTGACATTGGCCAAAAGGCAGGCAGAGTCTGCCTTTGCCTGAGGACTCCCCTCGTTTACATAAGGTCTAGGGCTTCTGGGAGGCAGGCGTGAGATTTTCTTTTGGGCCCCAGAGATGGGGCTCCTCCCCCAGGATGTTGAAGAAGCAGCCCGCTCTCTCCTTTCTCAGGACACAGGGATCATTTTCCGCCCTCACCCTGTCTTGCACGGGTGCTGGGCCTCCTGGGCTGCCAGCGGGCAAAGAACGGCGTTTGTCAGGCGTTCGTCAGCCGATCGGGGCCCGGGCCCAAACCCCTGCCCACTGGGGCCATATCCTCCTGGATGCTAGCTTGGAGCCAGCCTCTGCTGGCTCACCAGCAGGTGGCGACAGCAGCAAGCATTAGCTAAAGGCTCCCCCCTCTGGCTACCACTGCAAAGCATCAGCCTGGCTGTGCTGCGAGGACCCCTGCAAAGGCTGACTGACAGCTGGGGGGTGCAAGCCAACAGCTGAAAAGCAGGCTTTGCGCTTTCATTTGCTCTGTTTCTTTTTTTTTTTAACCAGCATAGGTAACCCTGCACTTGGCAGGGCTTCAAAAAATTGAGTGAAACTCTTTAATGTTCCTCTCCACGGAAATCTTTAGTAAAAGGCGAAAGATTTATTCGGTTTGAAGAGAAACCAGAGTATGCGCTCTAGTGGCCCCGACTGCGGCCGCAAAAAATGCAACACCTCACTAGCTCAGGGTGACTTAGTGAAGCAGTGCACACGATGACGCTTTTTGAGATGAAGCGAATGGAGAATGCTATCGGGCTCCGAACCCGTGGCAGAATGACTTTATTTGCAAGCAATCCCATCCAAAGTCATGAAACCTGGCAGGGGATTGTGGGTATGCAAATTTCTCCAGACCGCAGGCCATGTGACATTGGCCAAAAGGCAGGCAGAGTCTGCCTTTGCCTGAGGACTCCCCTCGTTTACATAAGGTCTAGGGCTTCTGGGAGGCAGGCGTGAGATTTTCTTTTGGGCCCCAGAGATGGGGCTCCTCCCCCAGGATGTTGAAGAAGCAGCCCGCTCTCTCCTTTCTCAGGACACAGGGGTCATTTTCCGCCCTCACCCTGTCTTGCACGGGTGCTGGGCCTCCTGGGCTGCCAGCGGGCAAAGAACGGCGTTTGTCAGGCGTTCGTCAGCCGATCGGGGCCCGGGCCCAAACCCCTGCCCACTGGGGCCATATCCTCCTGGATGCTAGCTTGCAGCCAGCCTCTGCTGGCTCACCAGCAGGTGGCGACAGCAGCAAGCATTAGCTAAAGGCTCCCCCCTCTGGCTACCACTGCAAGGCATCAGCCTGGCTGTGCTGCGAGGACCCCTGCAAAGGCTGACTGACAGCTGGGGGGTGCAAGCCAACAGCTGAAAAGCAGGCTTTGCGCTTTCATTTGCTCTGTTTCTTTTTTTTTTTAACCAGCATAGGTAACCCTGCACTTGGCAGGGCTTCAAAAAATTGAGTGAAACTCTTTAATGTTCCTCTCCACGGAAATCTTTAGTAAAAGGCGAAAGATTTATTCGGTTTGAAGAGAAACCAGAGTATGCGCTCTGGTGGCCCCGACTGCGGCCGCAAAAAATGCAACACCTCACTAGCTCAGGGTGACTTAGTGAAGCAGTGCACACGATGACGCTTTTTGAGATGAAGCGAATGGAGAATGCTATCGGGCTCCGAACCCGTGGCAGAATGACTTTATTTGCAAGCAATCCCATCCAAAGTCATGAAACCTGGCAGGGGATTGTGGGTATGCAAATTTCTCCAGACCGCAGGCCATGTGACATTGGCCAAAAGGCAGGCAGAGTCTGCCTTTGCCTGAGGACTCCCCTCGTTTACATAAGGTCTAGGGCTTCTGGGAGGCAGGCGTGAGATTTTCTTTTGGGCCCCAGAGATGGGGCTCCTCCCCCAGGATGTTGAAGAAGCAGCCCGCTCTCTCCTTTCTCAGGACACAGGGGTCATTTTCAGCCCTCACCCTGTCTTGCACGGGTGCTGGGCCTCCTGGGCTGCCAGCGGGCAAAGAACGGCGTTTGTCAGGCGTTCGTCAGCCGATCGGGGCCCGGGCCCAAACCCCTGCCCACTGGGGCCATATCCTCCTGGATGCTAGCTTGCAGCCAGCCTCTGCTGGCTCACCAGCAGGTGGCGACAGCAGCAAGCATTAGCTAAAGGCTCCCCCCTCTGGCTACCACTGCAAGGCATCAGCCTGGCTGTGCTGCGAGGACCCCTGCAAAGGCTGACTGACAGCTGGGGGGTGCAAGCCAACAGCTGAAAAGCAGGCTTTGCGCTTTCATTTGCTCTGTTTCTTTTTTTTTTTAACCAGCATAGGTAACCCTGCACTTGGCAGGGCTTCAAAAAATTGAGTGAAACTCTTTAATGTTCCTCTCCACGGAAATCTTTAGTAAAAGGCGAAAGATTTATTCGGTTTGAAGAGAAACCAGAGTATGCGCTCTAGTGGCCCCGACTGCGGCCGCAAAAAATGCAACACCTCACTAGCTCAGGGTGACTTAGTGAAGCAGTGCACACGATGACGCTTTTTGAGATGAAGCGAATGGAGAATGCTATCGGGCTCCGAACCCGTGGCAGAATGACTTTATTTGCAAGCAATCCCATCCAAAGTCATGAAACCTGGCAGGGGATTGTGGGTATGCAAATTTCTCCAGACCGCAGGCCATGTGACATTGGCCAAAAGGCAGGCAGAGTCTGCCTTTGCCTGAGGACTCCCCTCGTTTACATAAGGTCTAGGGCTTCTGGGAGGCAGGCGTGAGATTTTCTTTTGGGCCCCAGAGATGGGGCTCCTCCCCCAGGATGTTGAAAAAGCAGCCCGCTCTCTCCTTTCTCAGGACACAGGGGTCATTTTCCGCCCTCACCCTGTCTTGCACGGGTGCTGGGCCTCCTGGGCTGCCAGCGGGCAAAGAACGGCGTTTGTCAGGCGTTCGTCAGCCGATCGGGGCCCGGGCCCAAACCCCTGCCCACTGGGGCCATATCCTCCTGGATGCTAGCTTGGAGCCAGCCTCTGCTGGCTCACCAGCAGGTGGCGACAGCAGCAAGCATTAGCTAAAGGCTCCCCCCTCTGGCTACCACTGCAAGGCATCAGCCTGGCTGTGCTGCGAGGACCCCTGCAAAGGCTGACTGACAGCTGGGGGGTGCAAGCCAACAGCTGAAAAGCAGGCTTTGCGCTTTCATTTGCTCTGTTTCTTTTTTTTTTTAACCAGCATAGGTAACCCTGCACTTGGCAGGGCTTCAAAAAATTGAGTGAAACTCTTTAATGTTCCTCTCCACGGAAATCTTTAGTAAAAGGCGAAAGATTTATTCGGTTTGAAGAGAAACCAGAGTATGCGCTCTGGTGGCCCCGACTGCGGCCGCAAAAAATGCAACACCTCACTAGCTCAGGGTGACTTAGTGAAGCAGTGCACACGATGACGCTTTTTGAGATGAAGCGAATGGAGAATGCTATCGGGCTCCGAACCCGTGGCAGAATGACTTTATTTGCAAGCAATCCCATCCAAAGTCATGAAACCTGGCAGGGGATTGTGGGTATGCAAATTTCTCCAGACCGCAGGCCATGTGACATTGGCCAAAAGGCAGGCAGAGTCTGCCTTTGCCTGAGGACTCCCCTCGTTTACATAAGGTCTAGGGCTTCTGGGAGGCAGGCGTGAGATTTTCTTTTGGGCCCCAGAGATGGGGCTCCTCCCCCAGGATGTTGAAGAAGCAGCCCGCTCTCTCCTTTCTCAGGACACAGGGGTCATTTTCCGCCCTCACCCTGTCTTGCACGGGTGCTGGGCCTCCTGGGCTGCCAGCGGGCAAAGAACGGCGTTTGTCAGGCGTTCGTCAGCCGATCGGGGCCCGGGCCCAAACCCCTGCCCACTGGGGCCATATCCTCCTGGATGCTAGCTTGCAGCCAGCCTCTGCTGGCTCACCAGCAGGTGGCGACAGCAGCAAGCATTAGCTAAAGGCTCCCCCCTCTGGCTACCACTGCAAGGCATCAGCCTGGCTGTGCTGCGAGGACCCCTGCAAAGGCTGACTGACAGCTGGGGGGTGCAAGCCAACAGCTGAAAAGCAGGCTTTGCGCTTTCATTTGCTCTGTTTCTTTTTAACCAGCATAGGTAACCCTGCACTTGGCAGGGCTTCAAAAAATTGAGTGAAACTCTTTAATGTTCCTCTCCACGGAAATCTTTAGTAAAAGGCGAAAGATTTATTCGGTTTGAAGAGAAACCAGAGTATGCGCTCTAGTGGCCCCGACTGCGGCCGCAAAAAATGCAACACCTCACTAGCTCAGGGTGACTTAGTGAAGCAGTGCACACGATGACGCTTTTTGAGATGAAGCGAATGGAGAATGCTATCGGGCTCCGAACCCGTGGCAGAATGACTTTATTTGCAAGCAATCCCATCCAAAGTCATGAAACCTGGCAGGGGATTGTGGGTATGCAAATTTCTCCAGACCGCAGGCCATGTGACATTGGCCAAAAGGCAGGCAGAGTCTGCCTTTGCCTGAGGACTCCCCTCGTTTACATAAGGTCTAGGGCTTCTGGGAGGCAGGCGTGAGATTTTCTTTTGGGCCCCAGAGATGGGGCTCCTCCCCCAGGATGTTGAAGAAGCAGCCCGCTCTCTCCTTTCTCAGGACACAGGGGTCATTTTCCGCCCTCACCCTGTCTTGCACGGGTGCTGGGCCTCCTGGGCTGCCAGCGGGCAAAGGACGGCGTTTGTCAGGCGTTCGTCAGCCGATCGGGGCCCGGGCCCAAACCCCTGCCCACTGGGGCCATATCCTCCTGGATGCTAGCTTGGAGCCAGCCTCTGCTGGCTCACCAGCAGGTGGCGACAGCGGCAAGCATTAGCTAAAGGCTCCCCCCTCTGGCTACCACTGCAAGGCATCAGCCTGGCTGTGCTGCGAGGACCCCTGCAAAGGCTGACTGACAGCTGGGGGGTGCAAGCCAACAGCTGAAAAGCAGGCTTTGCGCTTTCATTTGCTCTGTTTCTTTTTAACCAGCATAGGTAACCCTGCACTTGGCAGGGCTTCAAAAAATTGAGTGAAACTCTTTAATGTTCCTCTCCACGGAAATCTTTAGTAAAAGGCGAAAGATTTATTCGGTTTGAAGAGAAACCAGAGTATGCGCTCTAGTGGCCCCGACTGCGGCCGCAAAAAATGCAACACCTCACTAGCTCAGGGTGACTTAGTGAAGCAGTGCACACGATGACGCTTTTTGAGATGAAGCGAATGGAGAATGCTATCGGGCTCCGAACCCGTGGCAGAATGACTTTATTTGCAAGCAATCCCATCCAAAGTCATGAAACCTGGCAGGGGATTGTGGGTATGCAAATTTCTCCAGACCGCAGGCCATGTGACATTGGCCAAAAGGCAGGCAGAGTCTGCCTTTGCCTGAGGACTCCCCTCGTTTACATAAGGTCTAGGGCTTCTGGGAGGCAGGCGTGAGATTTTCTTTTGGGCCCCAGAGATGGGGCTCCTCCCCCAGGATGTTGAAAAAGCAGCCCGCTCTCTCCTTTCTCAGGACACAGGGGTCATTTTCCGCCCTCACCCTGTCTTGCACGGGTGCTGGGCCTCCTGGGCTGCCAGGTTCTTTTGCCCGCCGGGCAAAGGACGGCGTTTGTCAGGCGTTCGTCAACCGATCGGGGCCCGGGCCCAAACCCCTGCCCACTGGGGCCATATCCTCCTGGATGCTAGCTTGCAGCCAGCCTCTGCTGGCTCACCAGCAGGTGGCGACAGCAGCAAGCATTAGCTAAAGGCTCCCCCCTCTGGCTACCACTGCAAGGCATCAGCCTGGCTGTGCTGCGAGGACCCCTGCAAAGGCTGACTGACAGCTGGGGGGTGCAAGCCAACAGCTGAAAAGCAGGCTTTGCGCTTTCATTTGCTCTGTTTCTTTTTTTTTTTAACCAGCATAGGTAACCCTGCACTTGGCAGGGCTTCAAAAAATTGAGTGAAACTCTTTAATGTTCCTCTCCACGGAAATCTTTAGTAAAAGGCGAAAGATTTATTCGGTTTGAAGAGAAACCAGAGTATGCGCTCTAGTGGCCCCGACTGCGGCCGCAAAAAATGCAACACCTCACTAGCTCAGGGTGACTTAGTGAAGCAGTGCACACGATGACGCTTTTTGAGATGAAGCGAATGGAGAATGCTATCGGGCTCCGAACCCGTGGCAGAATGACTTTATTTGCAAGCAATCCCATCCAAAGTCATGAAACCTGGCAGGGGATTGTGGGTATGCAAATTTCTCCAGACCGCAGGCCATGTGACATTGGCCAAAAGGTAGGCAGAGTCTGCCTTTGCCTGAGGACTCCCCTCGTTTACATAAGGTCTAGGGCTTCTGGGAGGCAGGCGTGAGATTTTCTTTTGGGCCCCAGAGATGGGGCTCCTCCCCCAGGATGTTGAAGAAGCAGCCCGCTCTCTCCTTTCTCAGGACACAGGGATCATTTTCCGCCCTCACCCTGTCTTGCACGGGTGCTGGGCCTCCTGGGCTGCCAGCGGGCAAAGAACGGCGTTTGTCAGGCGTTCGTCAGCCGATCGGGGCCCGGGCCCAAACCCCTGCCCACTGGGGCCATATCCTCCTGGATGCTAGCTTGGAGCCAGCCTCTGCTGGCTCACCAGCAGGTGGCGACAGCAGCAAGCATTAGCTAAAGGCTCCCCCCTCTGGCTACCACTGCAAGGCATCAGCCTGGCTGTGCTGCGAGGACCCCTGCAAAGGCTGACTGACAGCTGGGGGGTGCAAGCCAACAGCTGAAAAGCAGGCTTTGCGCTTTCATTTGCTCTGTTTCTTTTTTTTTTTAACCAGCATAGGTAACCCTGCACTTGGCAGGGCTTCAAAAAATTGAGTGAAACTCTTTAATGTTCCTCTCCACGGAAATCTTTAGTAAAAGGCGAAAGATTTATTCGGTTTGAAGAGAAACCAGAGTATGCACTCTAGTGGCCCCGACTGCGGCCGCAAAAAATGCAACACCTCACTAGCTCAGGGTGACTTAGTGAAGCAGTGCACACGATGACGCTTTTTGAGATGAAGCGAATGGAGAATGCTATCGGGCTCCGAACCCGTGGCAGAATGACTTTATTTGCAAGCAATCCCATCCAAAGTCATGAAACCTGGCAGGGGATTGTGGGTATGCAAATTTCTCCAGACCGCAGGCCATGTGACATTGGCCAAAAGGCAGGCAGAGTCTGCCTTTGCCTGAGGACTCCCCTCGTTTACATAAGGTCTAGGGCTTCTGGGAGGCAGGCGTGAGATTTTCTTTTGGGCCCCAGAGATGGGGCTCCTCCCCCAGGATGTTGAAGAAGCAGCCCGCTCTCTCCTTTCTCAGGACACAGGGGTCATTTTCCGCCCTCACCCTGTCTTGCACGGGTGCTGGGCCTCCTGGGCTGCCAGCGGGCAAAGAACGGCGTTTGTCAGGCGTTCGTCAGCCGATCGGGGCCCGGGCCCAAACCCCTGCCCACTGGGGCCATATCCTCCTGGATGCTAGCTTGGAGCCAGCCTCTGCTGGCTCACCAGCAGGTGGCGACAGCAGCAAGCATTAGCTAAAGGCTCCCCCCTCTGGCTACCACTGCAAGGCATCAGCCTGGCTGTGCTGCGAGGACCCCTGCAAAGGCTGACTGACAGCTGGGGGGTGCAAGCCAACAGCTGAAAAGCAGGCTTTGCGCTTTCATTTGCTCTGTTTCTTTTTTTTTTTAACCAGCATAGGTAACCCTGCACTTGGCAGGGCTTCAAAAAATTGAGTGAAACTCTTTAATGTTCCTCTCCACGGAAATCTTTAGTAAAAGGCGAAAGATTTATTCGGTTTGAAGAGAAACCAGAGTATGCGCTCTGGTGGCCCCGACTGCGGCCGCAAAAAATGCAACACCTCACTAGCTCAGGGTGACTTAGTGAAGCAGTGCACACGATGACGCTTTTTGAGATGAAGCGAATGGAGAATGCTATCGGGCTCCGAACCCGTGGCAGAATGACTTTATTTGCAAGCAATCCCATCCAAAGTCATGAAACCTGGCAGGGGATTGTGGGTATGCAAATTTCTCCAGACCGCAGGCCATGTGACATTGGCCAAAAGGCAGGCAGAGTCTGCCTTTGCCTGAGGACTCCCCTCGTTTACATAAGGTCTAGGGCTTCTGGGAGGCAGGCGTGAGATTTTCTTTTGGGCCCCAGAGATGGGGCTCCTCCCCCAGGATGTTGAAGAAGCAGCCCGCTCTCTCCTTTCTCAGGACACAGGGGTCATTTTCCGCCCTCACCCTGTCTTGCACGGGTGCTGGGCCTCCTGGGCTGCCAGCGGGCAAAGAACGGCGTTTGTCAGGCGTTCGTCAGCCGATCGGGGCCCGGGCCCAAACCCCTGCCCACTGGGGCCATATCCTCCTGGATGCTAGCTTGCAGCCAGCCTCTGCTGGCTCACCAGCAGGTGGCGACAGCAGCAAGCATTAGCTAAAGGCTCCCCCCTCTGGCTACCACTGCAAGGCATCAGCCTGGCTGTGCTGCGAGGACCCCTGCAAAGGCTGACTGACAGCTGGGGGGTGCAAGCCAACAGCTGAAAAGCAGGCTTTGCGCTTTCATTTGCTCTGTTTCTTTTTAACCAGCATAGGTAACCCTGCACTTGGCAGGGCTTCAAAAAATTGAGTGAAACTCTTTAATGTTCCTCTCCACGGAAATCTTTAGTAAAAGGCGAAAGATTTATTCGGTTTGAAGAGAAACCAGAGTATGCGCTCTAGTGGCCCCGACTGCGGCCGCAAAAAATGCAACACCTCACTAGCTCAGGGTGACTTAGTGAAGCAGTGCACACGATGACGCTTTTTGAGATGAAGCGAATGGAGAATGCTATCGGGCTCCGAACCCGTGGCAGAATGACTTTATTTGCAAGCAATCCCATCCAAAGTCATGAAACCTGGCAGGGGATTGTGGGTATGCAAATTTCTCCAGACCGCAGGCCATGTGACATTGGCCAAAAGGCAGGCAGAGTCTGCCTTTGCCTGAGGACTCCCCTCGTTTACATAAGGTCTAGGGCTTCTGGGAGGCAGGCGTGAGATTTTCTTTTGGGCCCCAGAGATGGGGCTCCTCCCCCAGGATGTTGAAGAAGCAGCCCGCTCTCTCCTTTCTCAGGACACAGGGGTCATTTTCCGCCCTCACCCTGTCTTGCACGGGTGCTGGGCCTCCTGGGCTGCCAGCGGGCAAAGGACGGCGTTTGTCAGGCGTTCGTCAGCCGATCGGGGCCCGGGCCCAAACCCCTGCCCACTGGGGCCATATCCTCCTGGATGCTAGCTTGGAGCCAGCCTCTGCTGGCTCACCAGCAGGTGGCGACAGCGGCAAGCATTAGCTAAAGGCTCCCCCCTCTGGCTACCACTGCAAGGCATCAGCCTGGCTGTGCTGCGAGGACCCCTGCAAAGGCTGACTGACAGCTGGGGGGTGCAAGCCAACGGCTGAAAAGCAGGCTTTGCGCTTTCATTTGCTCTGTTTCTTTTTAACCAGCATAGGTAACCCTGCACTTGGCAGGGCTTCAAAAAATTGAGTGAAACTCTTTAATGTTCCTCTCCACGGAAATCTTTAGTAAAAGGCGAAAGATTTATTCGGTTTGAAGAGAAACCAGAGTATGCGCTCTAGTGGCCCCGACTGCGGCCGCAAAAAATGCAACACCTCACTAGCTCAGGGTGACTTAGTGAAGCAGTGCACACGATGACGCTTTTTGAGATGAAGCGAATGGAGAATGCTATCGGGCTCCGAACCCGTGGCAGAATGACTTTATTTGCAAGCAATCCCATCCAAAGTCATGAAACCTGGCAGGGGATTGTGGGTATGCAAATTTCTCCAGACCGCAGGCCATGTGACATTGGCCAAAAGGCAGGCAGAGTCTGCCTTTGCCTGAGGACTCCCCTCGTTTACATAAGGTCTAGGGCTTCTGGGAGGCAGGCGTGAGATTTTCTTTTGGGCCCCAGAGATGGGGCTCCTCCCCCAGGATGTTGAAAAAGCAGCCCGCTCTCTCCTTTCTCAGGACACAGGGGTCATTTTCCGCCCTCACCCTGTCTTGCACGGGTGCTGGGCCTCCTGGGCTGCCAGGTTCTTTTGCCCGCCGGGCAAAGGACGGCGTTTGTCAGGCGTTCGTCAACCGATCGGGGCCCGGGCCCAAACCCCTGCCCACTGGGGCCATATCCTCCTGGATGCTAGCTTGCAGCCAGCCTCTGCTGGCTCACCAGCAGGTGGCGACAGCAGCAAGCATTAGCTAAAGGCTCCCCCCTCTGGCTACCACTGCAAGGCATCAGCCTGGCTGTGCTGCGAGGACCCCTGCAAAGGCTGACTGACAGCTGGGGGGTGCAAGCCAACAGCTGAAAAGCAGGCTTTGCGCTTTCATTTGCTCTGTTTCTTTTTTTTTTTAACCAGCATAGGTAACCCTGCACTTGGCAGGGCTTCAAAAAATTGAGTGAAACTCTTTAATGTTCCTCTCCACGGAAATCTTTAGTAAAAGGCGAAAGATTTATTCGGTTTGAAGAGAAACCAGAGTATGCGCTCTAGTGGCCCCGACTGCGGCCGCAAAAAATGCAACACCTCACTAGCTCAGGGTGACTTAGTGAAGCAGTGCACACGATGACGCTTTTTGAGATGAAGCGAATGGAGAATGCTATCGGGCTCCGAACCCGTGGCAGAATGACTTTATTTGCAAGCAATCCCATCCAAAGTCATGAAACCTGGCAGGGGATTGTGGGTATGCAAATTTCTCCAGACCGCAGGCCATGTGACATTGGCCAAAAGGCAGGCAGAGTCTGCCTTTGCCTGAGGACTCCCCTCGTTTACATAAGGTCTAGGGCTTCTGGGAGGCAGGCGTGAGATTTTCTTTTGGGCCCCAGAGATGGGGCTCCTCCCCCAGGATGTTGAAAAAGCAGCCCGCTCTCTCCTTTCTCAGGACACAGGGGTCATTTTCCGCCCTCACCCTGTCTTGCACGGGTGCTGGGCCTCCTGGGCTGCCAGGTTCTTTTGCCCGCCAGGGCAAAGCCCGCCGGGCAAAGGACGGCGTTTGTCAGGCGTTCGTCAGCCGATCGGGGCCCGGGCCCAAACCCCTGCCCACTGGGGCCATATCCTCCTGGATGCTAGCTTGGAGCCAGCCTCTGCTGGCTCACCAGCAGGTGGCAACAGCAGCAAGCATTAGCTAAAGGCTCCCCCCTCTGGCTACCACTGCAAGGCATCAGCCTGGCTGTGCTGCGAGGACCCCTGCAAAGGCTGACTGACAGCTGGGGGGTGCAAGCCAACAGCTGAAAAGCAGGCTTTGCGCTTTTATTTGCTCTGTTTCTTTTTTTTTTTAACCAGCATAGGTAACCCTGCACTTGGCAGGGCTTCAAAAAATTGAGTGAAACTCTTTAATGTTCCTCTCCACGGAAATCTTTAGTAAAAGGCGAAAGATTTATTCGGTTTGAAGAGAAACCAGAGTATGCGCTCTAGTGGCCCCGACTGCGGCCGCAAAAAATGCAACACCTCACTAGCTCAGGGTGACTTAGTGAAGCAGTGCACACGATGACGCTTTTTGAGATGAAGCGAATGGAGAATGCTATCGGGCTCCGAACCCGTGGCAGAATGACTTTATTTGCAAGCAATCCCATCCAAAGTCATGAAACCTGGCAGGGGATTGTGGGTATGCAAATTTCTCCAGACCGCAGGCCATGTGACATTGGCCAAAAGGCAGGCAGAGTCTGCCTTTGCCTGAGGACTCCCCTCGTTTACATAAGGTCTAGGGCTTCTGGGAGGCAGGCGTGAGATTTTCTTTTGGGCCCCAGAGATGGGGCTCCTCCCCCAGGATGTTGAAGAAGCAGCCCGCTCTCTCCTTTCTCAGGACACAGGGATCATTTTCCGCCCTCACCCTGTCTTGCACGGGTGCTGGGCCTCCTGGGCTGCCAGCGGGCAAAGAACGGCGTTTGTCAGGCGTTCGTCAGCCGATCGGGGCCCGGGCCCAAACCCCTGCCCACTGGGGCCATATCCTCCTGGATGCTAGCTTGGAGCCAGCCTCTGCTGGCTCACCAGCAGGTGGCGACAGCAGCAAGCATTAGCTAAAGGCTCCCCCCTCTGGCTACCACTGCAAAGCATCAGCCTGGCTGTGCTGCGAGGACCCCTGCAAAGGCTGACTGACAGCTGGGGGGTGCAAGCCAACAGCTGAAAAGCAGGCTTTGCGCTTTCATTTGCTCTGTTTCTTTTTTTTTTTAACCAGCATAGGTAACCCTGCACTTGGCAGGGCTTCAAAAAATTGAGTGAAACTCTTTAATGTTCCTCTCCACGGAAATCTTTAGTAAAAGGCGAAAGATTTATTCGGTTTGAAGAGAAACCAGAGTATGCGCTCTAGTGGCCCCGACTGCGGCCGCAAAAAATGCAACACCTCACTAGCTCAGGGTGACTTAGTGAAGCAGTGCACACGATGACGCTTTTTGAGATGAAGCGAATGGAGAATGCTATCGGGCTCCGAACCCGTGGCAGAATGACTTTATTTGCAAGCAATCCCATCCAAAGTCATGAAACCTGGCAGGGGATTGTGGGTATGCAAATTTCTCCAGACCGCAGGCCATGTGACATTGGCCAAAAGGCAGGCAGAGTCTGCCTTTGCCTGAGGACTCCCCTCGTTTACATAAGGTCTAGGGCTTCTGGGAGGCAGGCGTGAGATTTTCTTTTGGGCCCCAGAGATGGGGCTCCTCCCCCAGGATGTTGAAAAAGCAGCCCGCTCTCTCCTTTCTCAGGACACAGGGGTCATTTTCCGCCCTCACCCTGTCTTGCACGGGTGCTGGGCCTCCTGGGCTGCCAGCGGGCAAAGAACGGCGTTTGTCAGGCGTTCGTCAGCCGATCGGGGCCCGGGCCCAAACCCCTGCCCACTGGGGCCATATCCTCCTGGATGCTAGCTTGGAGCCAGCCTCTGCTGGCTCACCAGCAGGTGGCGACAGCAGCAAGCATTAGCTAAAGGCTCCCCCCTCTGGCTACCACTGCAAGGCATCAGCCTGGCTGTGCTGCGAGGACCCCTGCAAAGGCTGACTGACAGCTGGGGGGTGCAAGCCAACAGCTGAAAAGCAGGCTTTGCGCTTTCATTTGCTCTGTTTCTTTTTTTTTTTAACCAGCATAGGTAACCCTGCACTTGGCAGGGCTTCAAAAAATTGAGTGAAACTCTTTAATGTTCCTCTCCACGGAAATCTTTAGTAAAAGGCGAAAGATTTATTCGGTTTGAAGAGAAACCAGAGTATGCGCTCTGGTGGCCCCGACTGCGGCCGCAAAAAATGCAACACCTCACTAGCTCAGGGTGACTTAGTGAAGCAGTGCACACGATGACGCTTTTTGAGATGAAGCGAATGGAGAATGCTATCGGGCTCCGAACCCGTGGCAGAATGACTTTATTTGCAAGCAATCCCATCCAAAGTCATGAAACCTGGCAGGGGATTGTGGGTATGCAAATTTCTCCAGACCGCAGGCCATGTGACATTGGCCAAAAGGCAGGCAGAGTCTGCCTTTGCCTGAGGACTCCCCTCGTTTACATAAGGTCTAGGGCTTCTGGGAGGCAGGCGTGAGATTTTCTTTTGGGCCCCAGAGATGGGGCTCCTCCCCCAGGATGTTGAAGAAGCAGCCCGCTCTCTCCTTTCTCAGGACACAGGGGTCATTTTCCGCCCTCACCCTGTCTTGCACGGGTGCTGGGCCTCCTGGGCTGCCAGCGGGCAAAGAACGGCGTTTGTCAGGCGTTCGTCAGCCGATCGGGGCCCGGGCCCAAACCCCTGCCCACTGGGGCCATATCCTCCTGGATGCTAGCTTGCAGCCAGCCTCTGCTGGCTCACCAGCAGGTGGCGACAGCAGCAAGCATTAGCTAAAGGCTCCCCCCTCTGGCTACCACTGCAAGGCATCAGCCTGGCTGTGCTGCGAGGACCCCTGCAAAGGCTGACTGACAGCTGGGGGGTGCAAGCCAACAGCTGAAAAGCAGGCTTTGCGCTTTCATTTGCTCTGTTTCTTTTTAACCAGCATAGGTAACCCTGCACTTGGCAGGGCTTCAAAAAATTGAGTGAAACTCTTTAATGTTCCTCTCCACGGAAATCTTTAGTAAAAGGCGAAAGATTTATTCGGTTTGAAGAGAAACCAGAGTATGCGCTCTAGTGGCCCCGACTGCGGCCGCAAAAAATGCAACACCTCACTAGCTCAGGGTGACTTAGTGAAGCAGTGCACACGATGACGCTTTTTGAGATGAAGCGAATGGAGAATGCTATCGGGCTCCGAACCCGTGGCAGAATGACTTTATTTGCAAGCAATCCCATCCAAAGTCATGAAACCTGGCAGGGGATTGTGGGTATGCAAATTTCTCCAGACCGCAGGCCATGTGACATTGGCCAAAAGGCAGGCAGAGTCTGCCTTTGCCTGAGGACTCCCCTCGTTTACATAAGGTCTAGGGCTTCTGGGAGGCAGGCGTGAGATTTTCTTTTGGGCCCCAGAGATGGGGCTCCTCCCCCAGGATGTTGAAGAAGCAGCCCGCTCTCTCCTTTCTCAGGACACAGGGGTCATTTTCCGCCCTCACCCTGTCTTGCACGGGTGCTGGGCCTCCTGGGCTGCCAGCGGGCAAAGGACGGCGTTTGTCAGGCGTTCGTCAGCCGATCGGGGCCCGGGCCCAAACCCCTGCCCACTGGGGCCATATCCTCCTGGATGCTAGCTTGGAGCCAGCCTCTGCTGGCTCACCAGCAGGTGGCGACAGCGGCAAGCATTAGCTAAAGGCTCCCCCCTCTGGCTACCACTGCAAGGCATCAGCCTGGCTGTGCTGCGAGGACCCCTGCAAAGGCTGACTGACAGCTGGGGGGTGCAAGCCAACAGCTGAAAAGCAGGCTTTGCGCTTTCATTTGCTCTGTTTCTTTTTTTTTTTAACCAGCATAGGTAACCCTGCACTTGGCAGGGCTTCAAAAAATTGAGTGAAACTCTTTAATGTTCCTCTCCACGGAAATCTTTAGTAAAAGGCGAAAGATTTATTCGGTTTGAAGAGAAACCAGAGTATGCGCTCTAGTGGCCCCGACTGCGGCCGCAAAAAATGCAACACCTCACTAGCTCAGGGTGACTTAGTGAAGAGGTGCACACGATGACGCTTTTTGAGATGAAGCGAATGGAGAATGCTATCGGGCTCCGAACCCGTGGCAGAATGACTTTATTTGCAAGCAATCCCATCCAAAGTCATGAAACCTGGCAGGGGATTGTGGGTATGCAAATTTCTCCAGACCGCAGGCCATGTGACATTGGCCAAAAGGCAGGCAGAGTCTGCCTTTGCCTGAGGACTCCCCTCGTTTACATAAGGTCTAGGGCTTCTGGGAGGCAGGCGTGAGATTTTCTTTTGGGCCCCAGAGATGGGGCTCCTCCCCCAGGATGTTGAAGAAGCAGCCCGCTCTCTCCTTTCTCAGGACACAGGGATCATTTTCCGCCCTCACCCTGTCTTGCACGGGTGCTGGGCCTCCTGGGCTGCCAGCGGGCAAAGAACGGCGTTTGTCAGGCGTTCGTCAGCCGATCGGGGCCCGGGCCCAAACCCCTGCCCACTGGGGCCATATCCTCCTGGATGCTAGCTTGGAGCCAGCCTCTGCTGGCTCACCAGCAGGTGGCGACAGCAGCAAGCATTAGCTAAAGGCTCCCCCCTCTGGCTACCACTGCAAAGCATCAGCCTGGCTGTGCTGCGAGGACCCCTGCAAAGGCTGACTGACAGCTGGGGGGTGCAAGCCAACAGCTGAAAAGCAGGCTTTGCGCTTTCATTTGCTCTGTTTCTTTTTTTTTTTAACCAGCATAGGTAACCCTGCACTTGGCAGGGCTTCAAAAAATTGAGTGAAACTCTTTAATGTTCCTCTCCACGGAAATCTTTAGTAAAAGGCGAAAGATTTATTCGGTTTGAAGAGAAACCAGAGTATGCGCTCTAGTGGCCCCGACTGCGGCCGCAAAAAATGCAACACCTCACTAGCTCAGGGTGACTTAGTGAAGCAGTGCACACGATGACGCTTTTTGAGATGAAGCGAATGGAGAATGCTATCGGGCTCCGAACCCGTGGCAGAATGACTTTATTTGCAAGCAATCCCATCCAAAGTCATGAAACCTGGCAGGGGATTGTGGGTATGCAAATTTCTCCAGACCGCAGGCCATGTGACATTGGCCAAAAGGCAGGCAGAGTCTGCCTTTGCCTGAGGACTCCCCTCGTTTACATAAGGTCTAGGGCTTCTGGGAGGCAGGCGTGAGATTTTCTTTTGGGCCCCAGAGATGGGGCTCCTCCCCCAGGATGTTGAAAAAGCAGCCCGCTCTCTCCTTTCTCAGGACACAGGGGTCATTTTCCGCCCTCACCCTGTCTTGCACGGGTGCTGGGCCTCCTGGGCTGCCAGCGGGCAAAGGACGGCGTTTGTCAGGCGTTCGTCAGCCGATCGGGGCCCGGGCCCAAACCCCTGCCCACTGGGGCCATATCCTCCTGGATGCTAGCTTGGAGCCAGCCTCTGCTGGCTCACCAGCAGGTGGCGACAGCGGCAAGCATTAGCTAAAGGCTCCCCCCTCTGGCTACCACTGCAAGGCATCAGCCTGGCTGTGCTGCGAGGACCCCTGCAAAGGCTGACTGACAGCTGGGGGGTGCAAGCCAACAGCTGAAAAGCAGGCTTTGCGCTTTCATTTGCTCTGTTTCTTTTTTTTTTTAACCAGCATAGGTAACCCTGCACTTGGCAGGGCTTCAAAAAATTGAGTGAAACTCTTTAATGTTCCTCTCCACGGAAATCTTTAGTAAAAGGCGAAAGATTTATTCGGTTTGAAGAGAAACCAGAGTATGCGCTCTAGTGGCCCCGACTGCGGCCGCAAAAAATGCAACACCTCACTAGCTCAGGGTGACTTAGTGAAGCAGTGCACACGATGACGCTTTTTGAGATGAAGCGAATGGAGAATGCTATCGGGCTCCGAACCCGTGGCAGAATGACTTTATTTGCAAGCAATCCCATCCAAAGTCATGAAACCTGGCAGGGGATTGTGGGTATGCAAATTTCTCCAGACCGCAGGCCATGTGACATTGGCCAAAAGGCAGGCAGAGTCTGCCTTTGCCTGAGGACTCCCCTCGTTTACATAAGGTCTAGGGCTTCTGGGAGGCAGGCGTGAGATTTTCTTTTGGGCCCCAGAGATGGGGCTCCTCCCCCAGGATGTTGAAGAAGCAGCCCGCTCTCTCCTTTCTCAGGACACAGGGATCATTTTCCGCCCTCACCCTGTCTTGCACGGGTGCTGGGCCTCCTGGGCTGCCAGCGGGCAAAGAACGGCGTTTGTCAGGCGTTCGTCAGCCGATCGGGGCCCGGGCCCAAACCCCTGCCCACTGGGGCCATATCCTCCTGGATGCTAGCTTGGAGCCAGCCTCTGCTGGCTCACCAGCAGGTGGCGACAGCAGCAAGCATTAGCTAAAGGCTCCCCCCTCTGGCTACCACTGCAAAGCATCAGCCTGGCTGTGCTGCGAGGACCCCTGCAAAGGCTGACTGACAGCTGGGGGGTGCAAGCCAACAGCTGAAAAGCAGGCTTTGCGCTTTCATTTGCTCTGTTTCTTTTTTTTTTTAACCAGCATAGGTAACCCTGCACTTGGCAGGGCTTCAAAAAATTGAGTGAAACTCTTTAATGTTCCTCTCCACGGAAATCTTTAGTAAAAGGCGAAAGATTTATTCGGTTTGAAGAGAAACCAGAGTATGCGCTCTAGTGGCCCCGACTGCGGCCGCAAAAAATGCAACACCTCACTAGCTCAGGGTGACTTAGTGAAGCAGTGCACACGATGACGCTTTTTGAGATGAAGCGAATGGAGAATGCTATCGGGCTCCGAACCCGTGGCAGAATGACTTTATTTGCAAGCAATCCCATCCAAAGTCATGAAACCTGGCAGGGGATTGTGGGTATGCAAATTTCTCCAGACCGCAGGCCATGTGACATTGGCCAAAAGGCAGGCAGAGTCTGCCTTTGCCTGAGGACTCCCCTCGTTTACATAAGGTCTAGGGCTTCTGGGAGGCAGGCGTGAGATTTTCTTTTGGGCCCCAGAGATGGGGCTCCTCCCCCAGGATGTTGAAAAAGCAGCCCGCTCTCTCCTTTCTCAGGACACAGGGGTCATTTTCCGCCCTCACCCTGTCTTGCACGGGTGCTGGGCCTCCTGGGCTGCCAGCGGGCAAAGAACGGCGTTTGTCAGGCGTTCGTCAGCCGATCGGGGCCCGGGCCCAAACCCCTGCCCACTGGGGCCATATCCTCCTGGATGCTAGCTTGGAGCCAGCCTCTGCTGGCTCACCAGCAGGTGGCGACAGCAGCAAGCATTAGCTAAAGGCTCCCCCCTCTGGCTACCACTGCAAGGCATCAGCCTGGCTGTGCTGCGAGGACCCCTGCAAAGGCTGACTGACAGCTGGGGGGTGCAAGCCAACAGCTGAAAAGCAGGCTTTGCGCTTTCATTTGCTCTGTTTCTTTTTTTTTTTAACCAGCATAGGTAACCCTGCACTTGGCAGGGCTTCAAAAAATTGAGTGAAACTCTTTAATGTTCCTCTCCACGGAAATCTTTAGTAAAAGGCGAAAGATTTATTCGGTTTGAAGAGAAACCAGAGTATGCGCTCTGGTGGCCCCGACTGCGGCCGCAAAAAATGCAACACCTCACTAGCTCAGGGTGACTTAGTGAAGCAGTGCACACGATGACGCTTTTTGAGATGAAGCGAATGGAGAATGCTATCGGGCTCCGAACCCGTGGCAGAATGACTTTATTTGCAAGCAATCCCATCCAAAGTCATGAAACCTGGCAGGGGATTGTGGGTATGCAAATTTCTCCAGACCGCAGGCCATGTGACATTGGCCAAAAGGCAGGCAGAGTCTGCCTTTGCCTGAGGACTCCCCTCGTTTACATAAGGTCTAGGGCTTCTGGGAGGCAGGCGTGAGATTTTCTTTTGGGCCCCAGAGATGGGGCTCCTCCCCCAGGATGTTGAAGAAGCAGCCCGCTCTCTCCTTTCTCAGGACACAGGGGTCATTTTCCGCCCTCACCCTGTCTTGCACGGGTGCTGGGCCTCCTGGGCTGCCAGCGGGCAAAGAACGGCGTTTGTCAGGCGTTCGTCAGCCGATCGGGGCCCGGGCCCAAACCCCTGCCCACTGGGGCCATATCCTCCTGGATGCTAGCTTGCAGCCAGCCTCTGCTGGCTCACCAGCAGGTGGCGACAGCAGCAAGCATTAGCTAAAGGCTCCCCCCTCTGGCTACCACTGCAAGGCATCAGCCTGGCTGTGCTGCGAGGACCCCTGCAAAGGCTGACTGACAGCTGGGGGGTGCAAGCCAACAGCTGAAAAGCAGGCTTTGCGCTTTCATTTGCTCTGTTTCTTTTTAACCAGCATAGGTAACCCTGCACTTGGCAGGGCTTCAAAAAATTGAGTGAAACTCTTTAATGTTCCTCTCCACGGAAATCTTTAGTAAAAGGCGAAAGATTTATTCGGTTTGAAGAGAAACCAGAGTATGCGCTCTAGTGGCCCCGACTGCGGCCGCAAAAAATGCAACACCTCACTAGCTCAGGGTGACTTAGTGAAGCAGTGCACACGATGACGCTTTTTGAGATGAAGCGAATGGAGAATGCTATCGGGCTCCGAACCCGTGGCAGAATGACTTTATTTGCAAGCAATCCCATCCAAAGTCATGAAACCTGGCAGGGGATTGTGGGTATGCAAATTTCTCCAGACCGCAGGCCATGTGACATTGGCCAAAAGGCAGGCAGAGTCTGCCTTTGCCTGAGGACTCCCCTCGTTTACATAAGGTCTAGGGCTTCTGGGAGGCAGGCGTGAGATTTTCTTTTGGGCCCCAGAGATGGGGCTCCTCCCCCAGGATGTTGAAGAAGCAGCCCGCTCTCTCCTTTCTCAGGACACAGGGGTCATTTTCCGCCCTCACCCTGTCTTGCACGGGTGCTGGGCCTCCTGGGCTGCCAGCGGGCAAAGGACGGCGTTTGTCAGGCGTTCGTCAGCCGATCGGGGCCCGGGCCCAAACCCCTGCCCACTGGGGCCATATCCTCCTGGATGCTAGCTTGGAGCCAGCCTCTGCTGGCTCACCAGCAGGTGGCGACAGCGGCAAGCATTAGCTAAAGGCTCCCCCCTCTGGCTACCACTGCAAGGCATCAGCCTGGCTGTGCTGCGAGGACCCCTGCAAAGGCTGACTGACAGCTGGGGGGTGCAAGCCAACAGCTGAAAAGCAGGCTTTGCGCTTTCATTTGCTCTGTTTCTTTTTTTTTTTAACCAGCATAGGTAACCCTGCACTTGGCAGGGCTTCAAAAAATTGAGTGAAACTCTTTAATGTTCCTCTCCACGGAAATCTTTAGTAAAAGGCGAAAGATTTATTCGGTTTGAAGAGAAACCAGAGTATGCGCTCTAGTGGCCCCGACTGCGGCCGCAAAAAATGCAACACCTCACTAGCTCAGGGTGACTTAGTGAAGCAGTGCACACGATGACGCTTTTTGAGATGAAGCGAATGGAGAATGCTATCGGGCTCCGAACCCGTGGCAGAATGACTTTATTTGCAAGCAATCCCATCCAAAGTCATGAAACCTGGCAGGGGATTGTGGGTATGCAAATTTCTCCAGACCGCAGGCCATGTGACATTGGCCAAAAGGCAGGCAGAGTCTGCCTTTGCCTGAGGACTCCCCTCGTTTACATAAGGTCTAGGGCTTCTGGGAGGCAGGCGTGAGATTTTCTTTTGGGCCCCAGAGATGGGGCTCCTCCCCCAGGATGTTGAAGAAGCAGCCCGCTCTCTCCTTTCTCAGGACACAGGGATCATTTTCCGCCCTCACCCTGTCTTGCACGGGTGCTGGGCCTCCTGGGCTGCCAGCGGGCAAAGAACGGCGTTTGTCAGGCGTTCGTCAGCCGATCGGGGCCCGGGCCCAAACCCCTGCCCACTGGGGCCATATCCTCCTGGATGCTAGCTTGGAGCCAGCCTCTGCTGGCTCACCAGCAGGTGGCGACAGCAGCAAGCATTAGCTAAAGGCTCCCCCCTCTGGCTACCACTGCAAAGCATCAGCCTGGCTGTGCTGCGAGGACCCCTGCAAAGGCTGACTGACAGCTGGGGGGTGCAAGCCAACAGCTGAAAAGCAGGCTTTGCGCTTTCATTTGCTCTGTTTCTTTTTTTTTTTAACCAGCATAGGTAACCCTGCACTTGGCAGGGCTTCAAAAAATTGAGTGAAACTCTTTAATGTTCCTCTCCACGGAAATCTTTAGTAAAAGGCGAAAGATTTATTCGGTTTGAAGAGAAACCAGAGTATGCGCTCTAGTGGCCCCGACTGCGGCCGCAAAAAATGCAACACCTCACTAGCTCAGGGTGACTTAGTGAAGCAGTGCACACGATGACGCTTTTTGAGATGAAGCGAATGGAGAATGCTATCGGGCTCCGAACCCGTGGCAGAATGACTTTATTTGCAAGCAATCCCATCCAAAGTCATGAAACCTGGCAGGGGATTGTGGGTATGCAAATTTCTCCAGACCGCAGGCCATGTGACATTGGCCAAAAGGCAGGCAGAGTCTGCCTTTGCCTGAGGACTCCCCTCGTTTACATAAGGTCTAGGGCTTCTGGGAGGCAGGCGTGAGATTTTCTTTTGGGCCCCAGAGATGGGGCTCCTCCCCCAGGATGTTGAAAAAGCAGCCCGCTCTCTCCTTTCTCAGGACACAGGGGTCATTTTCCGCCCTCACCCTGTCTTGCACGGGTGCTGGGCCTCCTGGGCTGCCAGCGGGCAAAGAACGGCGTTTGTCAGGCGTTCGTCAGCCGATCGGGGCCCGGGCCCAAACCCCTGCCCACTGGGGCCATATCCTCCTGGATGCTAGCTTGGAGCCAGCCTCTGCTGGCTCACCAGCAGGTGGCGACAGCAGCAAGCATTAGCTAAAGGCTCCCCCCTCTGGCTACCACTGCAAGGCATCAGCCTGGCTGTGCTGCGAGGACCCCTGCAAAGGCTGACTGACAGCTGGGGGGTGCAAGCCAACAGCTGAAAAGCAGGCTTTGCGCTTTCATTTGCTCTGTTTCTTTTTTTTTTTAACCAGCATAGGTAACCCTGCACTTGGCAGGGCTTCAAAAAATTGAGTGAAACTCTTTAATGTTCCTCTCCACGGAAATCTTTAGTAAAAGGCGAAAGATTTATTCGGTTTGAAGAGAAACCAGAGTATGCGCTCTGGTGGCCCCGACTGCGGCCGCAAAAAATGCAACACCTCACTAGCTCAGGGTGACTTAGTGAAGCAGTGCACACGATGACGCTTTTTGAGATGAAGCGAATGGAGAATGCTATCGGGCTCCGAACCCGTGGCAGAATGACTTTATTTGCAAGCAATCCCATCCAAAGTCATGAAACCTGGCAGGGGATTGTGGGTATGCAAATTTCTCCAGACCGCAGGCCATGTGACATTGGCCAAAAGGCAGGCAGAGTCTGCCTTTGCCTGAGGACTCCCCTCGTTTACATAAGGTCTAGGGCTTCTGGGAGGCAGGCGTGAGATTTTCTTTTGGGCCCCAGAGATGGGGCTCCTCCCCCAGGATGTTGAAGAAGCAGCCCGCTCTCTCCTTTCTCAGGACACAGGGGTCATTTTCCGCCCTCACCCTGTCTTGCACGGGTGCTGGGCCTCCTGGGCTGCCAGCGGGCAAAGAACGGCGTTTGTCAGGCGTTCGTCAGCCGATCGGGGCCCGGGCCCAAACCCCTGCCCACTGGGGCCATATCCTCCTGGATGCTAGCTTGCAGCCAGCCTCTGCTGGCTCACCAGCAGGTGGCGACAGCAGCAAGCATTAGCTAAAGGCTCCCCCCTCTGGCTACCACTGCAAGGCATCAGCCTGGCTGTGCTGCGAGGACCCCTGCAAAGGCTGACTGACAGCTGGGGGGTGCAAGCCAACAGCTGAAAAGCAGGCTTTGCGCTTTCATTTGCTCTGTTTCTTTTTAACCAGCATAGGTAACCCTGCACTTGGCAGGGCTTCAAAAAATTGAGTGAAACTCTTTAATGTTCCTCTCCACGGAAATCTTTAGTAAAAGGCGAAAGATTTATTCGGTTTGAAGAGAAACCAGAGTATGCGCTCTAGTGGCCCCGACTGCGGCCGCAAAAAATGCAACACCTCACTAGCTCAGGGTGACTTAGTGAAGCAGTGCACACGATGACGCTTTTTGAGATGAAGCGAATGGAGAATGCTATCGGGCTCCGAACCCGTGGCAGAATGACTTTATTTGCAAGCAATCCCATCCAAAGTCATGAAACCTGGCAGGGGATTGTGGGTATGCAAATTTCTCCAGACCGCAGGCCATGTGACATTGGCCAAAAGGCAGGCAGAGTCTGCCTTTGCCTGAGGACTCCCCTCGTTTACATAAGGTCTAGGGCTTCTGGGAGGCAGGCGTGAGATTTTCTTTTGGGCCCCAGAGATGGGGCTCCTCCCCCAGGATGTTGAAGAAGCAGCCCGCTCTCTCCTTTCTCAGGACACAGGGGTCATTTTCCGCCCTCACCCTGTCTTGCACGGGTGCTGGGCCTCCTGGGCTGCCAGCGGGCAAAGGACGGCGTTTGTCAGGCGTTCGTCAGCCGATCGGGGCCCGGGCCCAAACCCCTGCCCACTGGGGCCATATCCTCCTGGATGCTAGCTTGGAGCCAGCCTCTGCTGGCTCACCAGCAGGTGGCGACAGCGGCAAGCATTAGCTAAAGGCTCCCCCCTCTGGCTACCACTGCAAGGCATCAGCCTGGCTGTGCTGCGAGGACCCCTGCAAAGGCTGACTGACAGCTGGGGGGTGCAAGCCAACAGCTGAAAAGCAGGCTTTGCGCTTTCATTTGCTCTGTTTCTTTTTTTTTTTAACCAGCATAGGTAACCCTGCACTTGGCAGGGCTTCAAAAAATTGAGTGAAACTCTTTAATGTTCCTCTCCACGGAAATCTTTAGTAAAAGGCGAAAGATTTATTCGGTTTGAAGAGAAACCAGAGTATGCGCTCTAGTGGCCCCGACTGCGGCCGCAAAAAATGCAACACCTCACTAGCTCAGGGTGACTTAGTGAAGAGGTGCACACGATGACGCTTTTTGAGATGAAGCGAATGGAGAATGCTATCGGGCTCCGAACCCGTGGCAGAATGACTTTATTTGCAAGCAATCCCATCCAAAGTCATGAAACCTGGCAGGGGATTGTGGGTATGCAAATTTCTCCAGACCGCAGGCCATGTGACATTGGCCAAAAGGCAGGCAGAGTCTGCCTTTGCCTGAGGACTCCCCTCGTTTACATAAGGTCTAGGGCTTCTGGGAGGCAGGCGTGAGATTTTCTTTTGGGCCCCAGAGATGGGGCTCCTCCCCCAGGATGTTGAAGAAGCAGCCCGCTCTCTCCTTTCTCAGGACACAGGGATCATTTTCCGCCCTCACCCTGTCTTGCACGGGTGCTGGGCCTCCTGGGCTGCCAGCGGGCAAAGAACGGCGTTTGTCAGGCGTTCGTCAGCCGATCGGGGCCCGGGCCCAAACCCCTGCCCACTGGGGCCATATCCTCCTGGATGCTAGCTTGGAGCCAGCCTCTGCTGGCTCACCAGCAGGTGGCGACAGCAGCAAGCATTAGCTAAAGGCTCCCCCCTCTGGCTACCACTGCAAAGCATCAGCCTGGCTGTGCTGCGAGGACCCCTGCAAAGGCTGACTGACAGCTGGGGGGTGCAAGCCAACAGCTGAAAAGCAGGCTTTGCGCTTTCATTTGCTCTGTTTCTTTTTTTTTTTAACCAGCATAGGTAACCCTGCACTTGGCAGGGCTTCAAAAAATTGAGTGAAACTCTTTAATGTTCCTCTCCACGGAAATCTTTAGTAAAAGGCGAAAGATTTATTCGGTTTGAAGAGAAACCAGAGTATGCGCTCTAGTGGCCCCGACTGCGGCCGCAAAAAATGCAACACCTCACTAGCTCAGGGTGACTTAGTGAAGCAGTGCACACGATGACGCTTTTTGAGATGAAGCGAATGGAGAATGCTATCGGGCTCCGAACCCGTGGCAGAATGACTTTATTTGCAAGCAATCCCATCCAAAGTCATGAAACCTGGCAGGGGATTGTGGGTATGCAAATTTCTCCAGACCGCAGGCCATGTGACATTGGCCAAAAGGCAGGCAGAGTCTGCCTTTGCCTGAGGACTCCCCTCGTTTACATAAGGTCTAGGGCTTCTGGGAGGCAGGCGTGAGATTTTCTTTTGGGCCCCAGAGATGGGGCTCCTCCCCCAGGATGTTGAAAAAGCAGCCCGCTCTCTCCTTTCTCAGGACACAGGGGTCATTTTCCGCCCTCACCCTGTCTTGCACGGGTGCTGGGCCTCCTGGGCTGCCAGCGGGCAAAGGACGGCGTTTGTCAGGCGTTCGTCAGCCGATCGGGGCCCGGGCCCAAACCCCTGCCCACTGGGGCCATATCCTCCTGGATGCTAGCTTGGAGCCAGCCTCTGCTGGCTCACCAGCAGGTGGCGACAGCGGCAAGCATTAGCTAAAGGCTCCCCCCTCTGGCTACCACTGCAAGGCATCAGCCTGGCTGTGCTGCGAGGACCCCTGCAAAGGCTGACTGACAGCTGGGGGGTGCAAGCCAACAGCTGAAAAGCAGGCTTTGCGCTTTCATTTGCTCTGTTTCTTTTTTTTTTTAACCAGCATAGGTAACCCTGCACTTGGCAGGGCTTCAAAAAATTGAGTGAAACTCTTTAATGTTCCTCTCCACGGAAATCTTTAGTAAAAGGCGAAAGATTTATTCGGTTTGAAGAGAAACCAGAGTATGCGCTCTAGTGGCCCCGACTGCGGCCGCAAAAAATGCAACACCTCACTAGCTCAGGGTGACTTAGTGAAGCAGTGCACACGATGACGCTTTTTGAGATGAAGCGAATGGAGAATGCTATCGGGCTCCGAACCCGTGGCAGAATGACTTTATTTGCAAGCAATCCCATCCAAAGTCATGAAACCTGGCAGGGGATTGTGGGTATGCAAATTTCTCCAGACCGCAGGCCATGTGACATTGGCCAAAAGGCAGGCAGAGTCTGCCTTTGCCTGAGGACTCCCCTCGTTTACATAAGGTCTAGGGCTTCTGGGAGGCAGGCGTGAGATTTTCTTTTGGGCCCCAGAGATGGGGCTCCTCCCCCAGGATGTTGAAGAAGCAGCCCGCTCTCTCCTTTCTCAGGACACAGGGATCATTTTCCGCCCTCACCCTGTCTTGCACGGGTGCTGGGCCTCCTGGGCTGCCAGCGGGCAAAGAACGGCGTTTGTCAGGCGTTCGTCAGCCGATCGGGGCCCGGGCCCAAACCCCTGCCCACTGGGGCCATATCCTCCTGGATGCTAGCTTGGAGCCAGCCTCTGCTGGCTCACCAGCAGGTGGCGACAGCAGCAAGCATTAGCTAAAGGCTCCCCCCTCTGGCTACCACTGCAAAGCATCAGCCTGGCTGTGCTGCGAGGACCCCTGCAAAGGCTGACTGACAGCTGGGGGGTGCAAGCCAACAGCTGAAAAGCAGGCTTTGCGCTTTCATTTGCTCTGTTTCTTTTTTTTTTTAACCAGCATAGGTAACCCTGCACTTGGCAGGGCTTCAAAAAATTGAGTGAAACTCTTTAATGTTCCTCTCCACGGAAATCTTTAGTAAAAGGCGAAAGATTTATTCGGTTTGAAGAGAAACCAGAGTATGCGCTCTAGTGGCCCCGACTGCGGCCGCAAAAAATGCAACACCTCACTAGCTCAGGGTGACTTAGTGAAGCAGTGCACACGATGACGCTTTTTGAGATGAAGCGAATGGAGAATGCTATCGGGCTCCGAACCCGTGGCAGAATGACTTTATTTGCAAGCAATCCCATCCAAAGTCATGAAACCTGGCAGGGGATTGTGGGTATGCAAATTTCTCCAGACCGCAGGCCATGTGACATTGGCCAAAAGGCAGGCAGAGTCTGCCTTTGCCTGAGGACTCCCCTCGTTTACATAAGGTCTAGGGCTTCTGGGAGGCAGGCGTGAGATTTTCTTTTGGGCCCCAGAGATGGGGCTCCTCCCCCAGGATGTTGAAAAAGCAGCCCGCTCTCTCCTTTCTCAGGACACAGGGGTCATTTTCCGCCCTCACCCTGTCTTGCACGGGTGCTGGGCCTCCTGGGCTGCCAGCGGGCAAAGAACGGCGTTTGTCAGGCGTTCGTCAGCCGATCGGGGCCCGGGCCCAAACCCCTGCCCACTGGGGCCATATCCTCCTGGATGCTAGCTTGGAGCCAGCCTCTGCTGGCTCACCAGCAGGTGGCGACAGCAGCAAGCATTAGCTAAAGGCTCCCCCCTCTGGCTACCACTGCAAGGCATCAGCCTGGCTGTGCTGCGAGGACCCCTGCAAAGGCTGACTGACAGCTGGGGGGTGCAAGCCAACAGCTGAAAAGCAGGCTTTGCGCTTTCATTTGCTCTGTTTCTTTTTTTTTTTAACCAGCATAGGTAACCCTGCACTTGGCAGGGCTTCAAAAAATTGAGTGAAACTCTTTAATGTTCCTCTCCACGGAAATCTTTAGTAAAAGGCGAAAGATTTATTCGGTTTGAAGAGAAACCAGAGTATGCGCTCTGGTGGCCCCGACTGCGGCCGCAAAAAATGCAACACCTCACTAGCTCAGGGTGACTTAGTGAAGCAGTGCACACGATGACGCTTTTTGAGATGAAGCGAATGGAGAATGCTATCGGGCTCCGAACCCGTGGCAGAATGACTTTATTTGCAAGCAATCCCATCCAAAGTCATGAAACCTGGCAGGGGATTGTGGGTATGCAAATTTCTCCAGACCGCAGGCCATGTGACATTGGCCAAAAGGCAGGCAGAGTCTGCCTTTGCCTGAGGACTCCCCTCGTTTACATAAGGTCTAGGGCTTCTGGGAGGCAGGCGTGAGATTTTCTTTTGGGCCCCAGAGATGGGGCTCCTCCCCCAGGATGTTGAAGAAGCAGCCCGCTCTCTCCTTTCTCAGGACACAGGGGTCATTTTCCGCCCTCACCCTGTCTTGCACGGGTGCTGGGCCTCCTGGGCTGCCAGCGGGCAAAGAACGGCGTTTGTCAGGCGTTCGTCAGCCGATCGGGGCCCGGGCCCAAACCCCTGCCCACTGGGGCCATATCCTCCTGGATGCTAGCTTGCAGCCAGCCTCTGCTGGCTCACCAGCAGGTGGCGACAGCAGCAAGCATTAGCTAAAGGCTCCCCCCTCTGGCTACCACTGCAAGGCATCAGCCTGGCTGTGCTGCGAGGACCCCTGCAAAGGCTGACTGACAGCTGGGGGGTGCAAGCCAACAGCTGAAAAGCAGGCTTTGCGCTTTCATTTGCTCTGTTTCTTTTTAACCAGCATAGGTAACCCTGCAC
Source organism: Ambystoma mexicanum (assembly GCF_040938575.1). Lineage (NCBI taxonomy): Eukaryota > Metazoa > Chordata > Amphibia > Caudata > Ambystomatidae > Ambystoma > Ambystoma mexicanum. The sequence continues at coordinate 591,985,210 of NC_090922.1, read as the reverse complement.
TTGGCAGGGCTTCAAAAAATTGAGTGAAACTCTTTAATGTTCCTCTCCACGGAAATCTTTAGTAAAAGGCGAAAGATTTATTCGGTTTGAAGAGAAACCAGAGTATGCGCTCTAGTGGCCCCGACTGCGGCCGCAAAAAATGCAACACCTCACTAGCTCAGGGTGACTTAGTGAAGCAGTGCACACGATGACGCTTTTTGAGATGAAGCGAATGGAGAATGCTATCGGGCTCCGAACCCGTGGCAGAATGACTTTATTTGCAAGCAATCCCATCCAAAGTCATGAAACCTGGCAGGGGATTGTGGGTATGCAAATTTCTCCAGACCGCAGGCCATGTGACATTGGCCAAAAGGCAGGCAGAGTCTGCCTTTGCCTGAGGACTCCCCTCGTTTACATAAGGTCTAGGGCTTCTGGGAGGCAGGCGTGAGATTTTCTTTTGGGCCCCAGAGATGGGGCTCCTCCCCCAGGATGTTGAAGAAGCAGCCCGCTCTCTCCTTTCTCAGGACACAGGGGTCATTTTCCGCCCTCACCCTGTCTTGCACGGGTGCTGGGCCTCCTGGGCTGCCAGCGGGCAAAGGACGGCGTTTGTCAGGCGTTCGTCAGCCGATCGGGGCCCGGGCCCAAACCCCTGCCCACTGGGGCCATATCCTCCTGGATGCTAGCTTGGAGCCAGCCTCTGCTGGCTCACCAGCAGGTGGCGACAGCGGCAAGCATTAGCTAAAGGCTCCCCCCTCTGGCTACCACTGCAAGGCATCAGCCTGGCTGTGCTGCGAGGACCCCTGCAAAGGCTGACTGACAGCTGGGGGGTGCAAGCCAACAGCTGAAAAGCAGGCTTTGCGCTTTCATTTGCTCTGTTTCTTTTTTTTTTTAACCAGCATAGGTAACCCTGCACTTGGCAGGGCTTCAAAAAATTGAGTGAAACTCTTTAATGTTCCTCTCCACGGAAATCTTTAGTAAAAGGCGAAAGATTTATTCGGTTTGAAGAGAAACCAGAGTATGCGCTCTAGTGGCCCCGACTGCGGCCGCAAAAAATGCAACACCTCACTAGCTCAGGGTGACTTAGTGAAGAGGTGCACACGATGACGCTTTTTGAGATGAAGCGAATGGAGAATGCTATCGGGCTCCGAACCCGTGGCAGAATGACTTTATTTGCAAGCAATCCCATCCAAAGTCATGAAACCTGGCAGGGGATTGTGGGTATGCAAATTTCTCCAGACCGCAGGCCATGTGACATTGGCCAAAAGGCAGGCAGAGTCTGCCTTTGCCTGAGGACTCCCCTCGTTTACATAAGGTCTAGGGCTTCTGGGAGGCAGGCGTGAGATTTTCTTTTGGGCCCCAGAGATGGGGCTCCTCCCCCAGGATGTTGAAGAAGCAGCCCGCTCTCTCCTTTCTCAGGACACAGGGATCATTTTCCGCCCTCACCCTGTCTTGCACGGGTGCTGGGCCTCCTGGGCTGCCAGCGGGCAAAGAACGGCGTTTGTCAGGCGTTCGTCAGCCGATCGGGGCCCGGGCCCAAACCCCTGCCCACTGGGGCCATATCCTCCTGGATGCTAGCTTGGAGCCAGCCTCTGCTGGCTCACCAGCAGGTGGCGACAGCAGCAAGCATTAGCTAAAGGCTCCCCCCTCTGGCTACCACTGCAAAGCATCAGCCTGGCTGTGCTGCGAGGACCCCTGCAAAGGCTGACTGACAGCTGGGGGGTGCAAGCCAACAGCTGAAAAGCAGGCTTTGCGCTTTCATTTGCTCTGTTTCTTTTTTTTTTTAACCAGCATAGGTAACCCTGCACTTGGCAGGGCTTCAAAAAATTGAGTGAAACTCTTTAATGTTCCTCTCCACGGAAATCTTTAGTAAAAGGCGAAAGATTTATTCGGTTTGAAGAGAAACCAGAGTATGCGCTCTAGTGGCCCCGACTGCGGCCGCAAAAAATGCAACACCTCACTAGCTCAGGGTGACTTAGTGAAGCAGTGCACACGATGACGCTTTTTGAGATGAAGCGAATGGAGAATGCTATCGGGCTCCGAACCCGTGGCAGAATGACTTTATTTGCAAGCAATCCCATCCAAAGTCATGAAACCTGGCAGGGGATTGTGGGTATGCAAATTTCTCCAGACCGCAGGCCATGTGACATTGGCCAAAAGGCAGGCAGAGTCTGCCTTTGCCTGAGGACTCCCCTCGTTTACATAAGGTCTAGGGCTTCTGGGAGGCAGGCGTGAGATTTTCTTTTGGGCCCCAGAGATGGGGCTCCTCCCCCAGGATGTTGAAAAAGCAGCCCGCTCTCTCCTTTCTCAGGACACAGGGGTCATTTTCCGCCCTCACCCTGTCTTGCACGGGTGCTGGGCCTCCTGGGCTGCCAGCGGGCAAAGGACGGCGTTTGTCAGGCGTTCGTCAGCCGATCGGGGCCCGGGCCCAAACCCCTGCCCACTGGGGCCATATCCTCCTGGATGCTAGCTTGGAGCCAGCCTCTGCTGGCTCACCAGCAGGTGGCGACAGCGGCAAGCATTAGCTAAAGGCTCCCCCCTCTGGCTACCACTGCAAGGCATCAGCCTGGCTGTGCTGCGAGGACCCCTGCAAAGGCTGACTGACAGCTGGGGGGTGCAAGCCAACAGCTGAAAAGCAGGCTTTGCGCTTTCATTTGCTCTGTTTCTTTTTTTTTTTAACCAGCATAGGTAACCCTGCACTTGGCAGGGCTTCAAAAAATTGAGTGAAACTCTTTAATGTTCCTCTCCACGGAAATCTTTAGTAAAAGGCGAAAGATTTATTCGGTTTGAAGAGAAACCAGAGTATGCGCTCTAGTGGCCCCGACTGCGGCCGCAAAAAATGCAACACCTCACTAGCTCAGGGTGACTTAGTGAAGCAGTGCACACGATGACGCTTTTTGAGATGAAGCGAATGGAGAATGCTATCGGGCTCCGAACCCGTGGCAGAATGACTTTATTTGCAAGCAATCCCATCCAAAGTCATGAAACCTGGCAGGGGATTGTGGGTATGCAAATTTCTCCAGACCGCAGGCCATGTGACATTGGCCAAAAGGCAGGCAGAGTCTGCCTTTGCCTGAGGACTCCCCTCGTTTACATAAGGTCTAGGGCTTCTGGGAGGCAGGCGTGAGATTTTCTTTTGGGCCCCAGAGATGGGGCTCCTCCCCCAGGATGTTGAAGAAGCAGCCCGCTCTCTCCTTTCTCAGGACACAGGGATCATTTTCCGCCCTCACCCTGTCTTGCACGGGTGCTGGGCCTCCTGGGCTGCCAGCGGGCAAAGAACGGCGTTTGTCAGGCGTTCGTCAGCCGATCGGGGCCCGGGCCCAAACCCCTGCCCACTGGGGCCATATCCTCCTGGATGCTAGCTTGGAGCCAGCCTCTGCTGGCTCACCAGCAGGTGGCGACAGCAGCAAGCATTAGCTAAAGGCTCCCCCCTCTGGCTACCACTGCAAAGCATCAGCCTGGCTGTGCTGCGAGGACCCCTGCAAAGGCTGACTGACAGCTGGGGGGTGCAAGCCAACAGCTGAAAAGCAGGCTTTGCGCTTTCATTTGCTCTGTTTCTTTTTTTTTTTAACCAGCATAGGTAACCCTGCACTTGGCAGGGCTTCAAAAAATTGAGTGAAACTCTTTAATGTTCCTCTCCACGGAAATCTTTAGTAAAAGGCGAAAGATTTATTCGGTTTGAAGAGAAACCAGAGTATGCGCTCTAGTGGCCCCGACTGCGGCCGCAAAAAATGCAACACCTCACTAGCTCAGGGTGACTTAGTGAAGCAGTGCACACGATGACGCTTTTTGAGATGAAGCGAATGGAGAATGCTATCGGGCTCCGAACCCGTGGCAGAATGACTTTATTTGCAAGCAATCCCATCCAAAGTCATGAAACCTGGCAGGGGATTGTGGGTATGCAAATTTCTCCAGACCGCAGGCCATGTGACATTGGCCAAAAGGCAGGCAGAGTCTGCCTTTGCCTGAGGACTCCCCTCGTTTACATAAGGTCTAGGGCTTCTGGGAGGCAGGCGTGAGATTTTCTTTTGGGCCCCAGAGATGGGGCTCCTCCCCCAGGATGTTGAAAAAGCAGCCCGCTCTCTCCTTTCTCAGGACACAGGGGTCATTTTCCGCCCTCACCCTGTCTTGCACGGGTGCTGGGCCTCCTGGGCTGCCAGCGGGCAAAGAACGGCGTTTGTCAGGCGTTCGTCAGCCGATCGGGGCCCGGGCCCAAACCCCTGCCCACTGGGGCCATATCCTCCTGGATGCTAGCTTGGAGCCAGCCTCTGCTGGCTCACCAGCAGGTGGCGACAGCAGCAAGCATTAGCTAAAGGCTCCCCCCTCTGGCTACCACTGCAAGGCATCAGCCTGGCTGTGCTGCGAGGACCCCTGCAAAGGCTGACTGACAGCTGGGGGGTGCAAGCCAACAGCTGAAAAGCAGGCTTTGCGCTTTCATTTGCTCTGTTTCTTTTTTTTTTTAACCAGCATAGGTAACCCTGCACTTGGCAGGGCTTCAAAAAATTGAGTGAAACTCTTTAATGTTCCTCTCCACGGAAATCTTTAGTAAAAGGCGAAAGATTTATTCGGTTTGAAGAGAAACCAGAGTATGCGCTCTGGTGGCCCCGACTGCGGCCGCAAAAAATGCAACACCTCACTAGCTCAGGGTGACTTAGTGAAGCAGTGCACACGATGACGCTTTTTGAGATGAAGCGAATGGAGAATGCTATCGGGCTCCGAACCCGTGGCAGAATGACTTTATTTGCAAGCAATCCCATCCAAAGTCATGAAACCTGGCAGGGGATTGTGGGTATGCAAATTTCTCCAGACCGCAGGCCATGTGACATTGGCCAAAAGGCAGGCAGAGTCTGCCTTTGCCTGAGGACTCCCCTCGTTTACATAAGGTCTAGGGCTTCTGGGAGGCAGGCGTGAGATTTTCTTTTGGGCCCCAGAGATGGGGCTCCTCCCCCAGGATGTTGAAGAAGCAGCCCGCTCTCTCCTTTCTCAGGACACAGGGGTCATTTTCCGCCCTCACCCTGTCTTGCACGGGTGCTGGGCCTCCTGGGCTGCCAGCGGGCAAAGAACGGCGTTTGTCAGGCGTTCGTCAGCCGATCGGGGCCCGGGCCCAAACCCCTGCCCACTGGGGCCATATCCTCCTGGATGCTAGCTTGCAGCCAGCCTCTGCTGGCTCACCAGCAGGTGGCGACAGCAGCAAGCATTAGCTAAAGGCTCCCCCCTCTGGCTACCACTGCAAGGCATCAGCCTGGCTGTGCTGCGAGGACCCCTGCAAAGGCTGACTGACAGCTGGGGGGTGCAAGCCAACAGCTGAAAAGCAGGCTTTGCGCTTTCATTTGCTCTGTTTCTTTTTAACCAGCATAGGTAACCCTGCACTTGGCAGGGCTTCAAAAAATTGAGTGAAACTCTTTAATGTTCCTCTCCACGGAAATCTTTAGTAAAAGGCGAAAGATTTATTCGGTTTGAAGAGAAACCAGAGTATGCGCTCTAGTGGCCCCGACTGCGGCCGCAAAAAATGCAACACCTCACTAGCTCAGGGTGACTTAGTGAAGAGGTGCACACGATGACGCTTTTTGAGATGAAGCGAATGGAGAATGCTATCGGGCTCCGAACCCGTGGCAGAATGACTTTATTTGCAAGCAATCCCATCCAAAGTCATGAAACCTGGCAGGGGATTGTGGGTATGCAAATTTCTCCAGACCGCAGGCCATGTGACATTGGCCAAAAGGCAGGCAGAGTCTGCCTTTGCCTGAGGACTCCCCTCGTTTACATAAGGTCTAGGGCTTCTGGGAGGCAGGCGTGAGATTTTCTTTTGGGCCCCAGAGATGGGGCTCCTCCCCCAGGATGTTGAAGAAGCAGCCCGCTCTCTCCTTTCTCAGGACACAGGGATCATTTTCCGCCCTCACCCTGTCTTGCACGGGTGCTGGGCCTCCTGGGCTGCCAGCGGGCAAAGAACGGCGTTTGTCAGGCGTTCGTCAGCCGATCGGGGCCCGGGCCCAAACCCCTGCCCACTGGGGCCATATCCTCCTGGATGCTAGCTTGGAGCCAGCCTCTGCTGGCTCACCAGCAGGTGGCGACAGCAGCAAGCATTAGCTAAAGGCTCCCCCCTCTGGCTACCACTGCAAAGCATCAGCCTGGCTGTGCTGCGAGGACCCCTGCAAAGGCTGACTGACAGCTGGGGGGTGCAAGCCAACAGCTGAAAAGCAGGCTTTGCGCTTTCATTTGCTCTGTTTCTTTTTTTTTTTAACCAGCATAGGTAACCCTGCACTTGGCAGGGCTTCAAAAAATTGAGTGAAACTCTTTAATGTTCCTCTCCACGGAAATCTTTAGTAAAAGGCGAAAGATTTATTCGGTTTGAAGAGAAACCAGAGTATGCGCTCTAGTGGCCCCGACTGCGGCCGCAAAAAATGCAACACCTCACTAGCTCAGGGTGACTTAGTGAAGCAGTGCACACGATGACGCTTTTTGAGATGAAGCGAATGGAGAATGCTATCGGGCTCCGAACCCGTGGCAGAATGACTTTATTTGCAAGCAATCCCATCCAAAGTCATGAAACCTGGCAGGGGATTGTGGGTATGCAAATTTCTCCAGACCGCAGGCCATGTGACATTGGCCAAAAGGCAGGCAGAGTCTGCCTTTGCCTGAGGACTCCCCTCGTTTACATAAGGTCTAGGGCTTCTGGGAGGCAGGCGTGAGATTTTCTTTTGGGCCCCAGAGATGGGGCTCCTCCCCCAGGATGTTGAAGAAGCAGCCCGCTCTCTCCTTTCTCAGGACACAGGGGTCATTTTCCGCCCTCACCCTGTCTTGCACGGGTGCTGGGCCTCCTGGGCTGCCAGCGGGCAAAGAACGGCGTTTGTCAGGCGTTCGTCAGCCGATCGGGGCCCGGGCCCAAACCCCTGCCCACTGGGGCCATATCCTCCTGGATGCTAGCTTGCAGCCAGCCTCTGCTGGCTCACCAGCAGGTGGCGACAGCAGCAAGCATTAGCTAAAGGCTCCCCCCTCTGGCTACCACTGCAAGGCATCAGCCTGGCTGTGCTGCGAGGACCCCTGCAAAGGCTGACTGACAGCTGGGGGGTGCAAGCCAACAGCTGAAAAGCAGGCTTTGCGCTTTCATTTGCTCTGTTTCTTTTTTTTTTTAACCAGCATAGGTAACCCTGCACTTGGCAGGGCTTCAAAAAATTGAGTGAAACTCTTTAATGTTCCTCTCCACGGAAATCTTTAGTAAAAGGCGAAAGATTTATTCGGTTTGAAGAGAAACCAGAGTATGCGCTCTGGTGGCCCCGACTGCGGCCGCAAAAAATGCAACACCTCACTAGCTCAGGGTGACTTAGTGAAGCAGTGCACACGATGACGCTTTTTGAGATGAAGCGAATGGAGAATGCTATCGGGCTCCGAACCCGTGGCAGAATGACTTTATTTGCAAGCAATCCCATCCAAAGTCATGAAACCTGGCAGGGGATTGTGGGTATGCAAATTTCTCCAGACCGCAGGCCATGTGACATTGGCCAAAAGGCAGGCAGAGTCTGCCTTTGCCTGAGGACTCCCCTCGTTTACATAAGGTCTAGGGCTTCTGGGAGGCAGGCGTGAGATTTTCTTTTGGGCCCCAGAGATGGGGCTCCTCCCCCAGGATGTTGAAGAAGCAGCCCGCTCTCTCCTTTCTCAGGACACAGGGGTCATTTTCCGCCCTCACCCTGTCTTGCACGGGTGCTGGGCCTCCTGGGCTGCCAGCGGGCAAAGAACGGCGTTTGTCAGGCGTTCGTCAGCCGATCGGGGCCCGGGCCCAAACCCCTGCCCACTGGGGCCATATCCTCCTGGATGCTAGCTTGCAGCCAGCCTCTGCTGGCTCACCAGCAGGTGGCGACAGCAGCAAGCATTAGCTAAAGGCTCCCCCCTCTGGCTACCACTGCAAGGCATCAGCCTGGCTGTGCTGCGAGGACCCCTGCAAAGGCTGACTGACAGCTGGGGGGTGCAAGCCAACAGCTGAAAAGCAGGCTTTGCGCTTTCATTTGCTCTGTTTCTTTTTTTTTTTAACCAGCATAGGTAACCCTGCACTTGGCAGGGCTTCAAAAAATTGAGTGAAACTCTTTAATGTTCCTCTCCACGGAAATCTTTAGTAAAAGGCGAAAGATTTATTCGGTTTGAAGAGAAACCAGAGTATGCGCTCTAGTGGCCCCGACTGCGGCCGCAAAAAATGCAACACCTCACTAGCTCAGGGTGACTTAGTGAAGCAGTGCACACGATGACGCTTTTTGAGATGAAGCGAATGGAGAATGCTATCGGGCTCCGAACCCGTGGCAGAATGACTTTATTTGCAAGCAATCCCATCCAAAGTCATGAAACCTGGCAGGGGATTGTGGGTATGCAAATTTCTCCAGACCGCAGGCCATGTGACATTGGCCAAAAGGCAGGCAGAGTCTGCCTTTGCCTGAGGACTCCCCTCGTTTACATAAGGTCTAGGGCTTCTGGGAGGCAGGCGTGAGATTTTCTTTTGGGCCCCAGAGATGGGGCTCCTCCCCCAGGATGTTGAAAAAGCAGCCCGCTCTCTCCTTTCTCAGGACACAGGGGTCATTTTCCGCCCTCACCCTGTCTTGCACGGGTGCTGGGCCTCCTGGGCTGCCAGCGGGCAAAGAACGGCGTTTGTCAGGCGTTCGTCAGCCGATCGGGGCCCGGGCCCAAACCCCTGCCCACTGGGGCCATATCCTCCTGGATGCTAGCTTGGAGCCAGCCTCTGCTGGCTCACCAGCAGGTGGCGACAGCAGCAAGCATTAGCTAAAGGCTCCCCCCTCTGGCTACCACTGCAAGGCATCAGCCTGGCTGTGCTGCGAGGACCCCTGCAAAGGCTGACTGACAGCTGGGGGGTGCAAGCCAACAGCTGAAAAGCAGGCTTTGCGCTTTCATTTGCTCTGTTTCTTTTTTTTTTTAACCAGCATAGGTAACCCTGCACTTGGCAGGGCTTCAAAAAATTGAGTGAAACTCTTTAATGTTCCTCTCCACGGAAATCTTTAGTAAAAGGCGAAAGATTTATTCGGTTTGAAGAGAAACCAGAGTATGCGCTCTGGTGGCCCCGACTGCGGCCGCAAAAAATGCAACACCTCACTAGCTCAGGGTGACTTAGTGAAGCAGTGCACACGATGACGCTTTTTGAGATGAAGCGAATGGAGAATGCTATCGGGCTCCGAACCCGTGGCAGAATGACTTTATTTGCAAGCAATCCCATCCAAAGTCATGAAACCTGGCAGGGGATTGTGGGTATGCAAATTTCTCCAGACCGCAGGCCATGTGACATTGGCCAAAAGGCAGGCAGAGTCTGCCTTTGCCTGAGGACTCCCCTCGTTTACATAAGGTCTAGGGCTTCTGGGAGGCAGGCGTGAGATTTTCTTTTGGGCCCCAGAGATGGGGCTCCTCCCCCAGGATGTTGAAGAAGCAGCCCGCTCTCTCCTTTCTCAGGACACAGGGGTCATTTTCCGCCCTCACCCTGTCTTGCACGGGTGCTGGGCCTCCTGGGCTGCCAGCGGGCAAAGAACGGCGTTTGTCAGGCGTTCGTCAGCCGATCGGGGCCCGGGCCCAAACCCCTGCCCACTGGGGCCATATCCTCCTGGATGCTAGCTTGCAGCCAGCCTCTGCTGGCTCACCAGCAGGTGGCGACAGCAGCAAGCATTAGCTAAAGGCTCCCCCCTCTGGCTACCACTGCAAGGCATCAGCCTGGCTGTGCTGCGAGGACCCCTGCAAAGGCTGACTGACAGCTGGGGGGTGCAAGCCAACAGCTGAAAAGCAGGCTTTGCGCTTTCATTTGCTCTGTTTCTTTTTAACCAGCATAGGTAACCCTGCACTTGGCAGGGCTTCAAAAAATTGAGTGAAACTCTTTAATGTTCCTCTCCACGGAAATCTTTAGTAAAAGGCGAAAGATTTATTCGGTTTGAAGAGAAACCAGAGTATGCGCTCTAGTGGCCCCGACTGCGGCCGCAAAAAATGCAACACCTCACTAGCTCAGGGTGACTTAGTGAAGCAGTGCACACGATGACGCTTTTTGAGATGAAGCGAATGGAGAATGCTATCGGGCTCCGAACCCGTGGCAGAATGACTTTATTTGCAAGCAATCCCATCCAAAGTCATGAAACCTGGCAGGGGATTGTGGGTATGCAAATTTCTCCAGACCGCAGGCCATGTGACATTGGCCAAAAGGCAGGCAGAGTCTGCCTTTGCCTGAGGACTCCCCTCGTTTACATAAGGTCTAGGGCTTCTGGGAGGCAGGCGTGAGATTTTCTTTTGGGCCCCAGAGATGGGGCTCCTCCCCCAGGATGTTGAAGAAGCAGCCCGCTCTCTCCTTTCTCAGGACACAGGGGTCATTTTCCGCCCTCACCCTGTCTTGCACGGGTGCTGGGCCTCCTGGGCTGCCAGCGGGCAAAGGACGGCGTTTGTCAGGCGTTCGTCAGCCGATCGGGGCCCGGGCCCAAACCCCTGCCCACTGGGGCCATATCCTCCTGGATGCTAGCTTGGAGCCAGCCTCTGCTGGCTCACCAGCAGGTGGCGACAGCGGCAAGCATTAGCTAAAGGCTCCCCCCTCTGGCTACCACTGCAAGGCATCAGCCTGGCTGTGCTGCGAGGACCCCTGCAAAGGCTGACTGACAGCTGGGGGGTGCAAGCCAACAGCTGAAAAGCAGGCTTTGCGCTTTCATTTGCTCTGTTTCTTTTTAACCAGCATAGGTAACCCTGCACTTGGCAGGGCTTCAAAAAATTGAGTGAAACTCTTTAATGTTCCTCTCCACGGAAATCTTTAGTAAAAGGCGAAAGATTTATTCGGTTTGAAGAGAAACCAGAGTATGCGCTCTAGTGGCCCCGACTGCGGCCGCAAAAAATGCAACACCTCACTAGCTCAGGGTGACTTAGTGAAGCAGTGCACACGATGACGCTTTTTGAGATGAAGCGAATGGAGAATGCTATCGGGCTCCGAACCCGTGGCAGAATGACTTTATTTGCAAGCAATCCCATCCAAAGTCATGAAACCTGGCAGGGGATTGTGGGTATGCAAATTTCTCCAGACCGCAGGCCATGTGACATTGGCCAAAAGGCAGGCAGAGTCTGCCTTTGCCTGAGGACTCCCCTCGTTTACATAAGGTCTAGGGCTTCTGGGAGGCAGGCGTGAGATTTTCTTTTGGGCCCCAGAGATGGGGCTCCTCCCCCAGGATGTTGAAAAAGCAGCCCGCTCTCTCCTTTCTCAGGACACAGGGGTCATTTTCCGCCCTCACCCTGTCTTGCACGGGTGCTGGGCCTCCTGGGCTGCCAGGTTCTTTTGCCCGCCGGGCAAAGGACGGCGTTTGTCAGGCGTTCGTCAACCGATCGGGGCCCGGGCCCAAACCCCTGCCCACTGGGGCCATATCCTCCTGGATGCTAGCTTGCAGCCAGCCTCTGCTGGCTCACCAGCAGGTGGCGACAGCAGCAAGCATTAGCTAAAGGCTCCCCCCTCTGGCTACCACTGCAAGGCATCAGCCTGGCTGTGCTGCGAGGACCCCTGCAAAGGCTGACTGACAGCTGGGGGGTGCAAGCCAACAGCTGAAAAGCAGGCTTTGCGCTTTCATTTGCTCTGTTTCTTTTTTTTTTTAACCAGCATAGGTAACCCTGCACTTGGCAGGGCTTCAAAAAATTGAGTGAAACTCTTTAATGTTCCTCTCCACGGAAATCTTTAGTAAAAGGCGAAAGATTTATTCGGTTTGAAGAGAAACCAGAGTATGCGCTCTAGTGGCCCCGACTGCGGCCGCAAAAAATGCAACACCTCACTAGCTCAGGGTGACTTAGTGAAGCAGTGCACACGATGACGCTTTTTGAGATGAAGCGAATGGAGAATGCTATCGGGCTCCGAACCCGTGGCAGAATGACTTTATTTGCAAGCAATCCCATCCAAAGTCATGAAACCTGGCAGGGGATTGTGGGTATGCAAATTTCTCCAGACCGCAGGCCATGTGACATTGGCCAAAAGGTAGGCAGAGTCTGCCTTTGCCTGAGGACTCCCCTCGTTTACATAAGGTCTAGGGCTTCTGGGAGGCAGGCGTGAGATTTTCTTTTGGGCCCCAGAGATGGGGCTCCTCCCCCAGGATGTTGAAGAAGCAGCCCGCTCTCTCCTTTCTCAGGACACAGGGATCATTTTCCGCCCTCACCCTGTCTTGCACGGGTGCTGGGCCTCCTGGGCTGCCAGCGGGCAAAGAACGGCGTTTGTCAGGCGTTCGTCAGCCGATCGGGGCCCGGGCCCAAACCCCTGCCCACTGGGGCCATATCCTCCTGGATGCTAGCTTGGAGCCAGCCTCTGCTGGCTCACCAGCAGGTGGCGACAGCAGCAAGCATTAGCTAAAGGCTCCCCCCTCTGGCTACCACTGCAAGGCATCAGCCTGGCTGTGCTGCGAGGACCCCTGCAAAGGCTGACTGACAGCTGGGGGGTGCAAGCCAACAGCTGAAAAGCAGGCTTTGCGCTTTCATTTGCTCTGTTTCTTTTTTTTTTTAACCAGCATAGGTAACCCTGCACTTGGCAGGGCTTCAAAAAATTGAGTGAAACTCTTTAATGTTCCTCTCCACGGAAATCTTTAGTAAAAGGCGAAAGATTTATTCGGTTTGAAGAGAAACCAGAGTATGCACTCTAGTGGCCCCGACTGCGGCCGCAAAAAATGCAACACCTCACTAGCTCAGGGTGACTTAGTGAAGCAGTGCACACGATGACGCTTTTTGAGATGAAGCGAATGGAGAATGCTATCGGGCTCCGAACCCGTGGCAGAATGACTTTATTTGCAAGCAATCCCATCCAAAGTCATGAAACCTGGCAGGGGATTGTGGGTATGCAAATTTCTCCAGACCGCAGGCCATGTGACATTGGCCAAAAGGCAGGCAGAGTCTGCCTTTGCCTGAGGACTCCCCTCGTTTACATAAGGTCTAGGGCTTCTGGGAGGCAGGCGTGAGATTTTCTTTTGGGCCCCAGAGATGGGGCTCCTCCCCCAGGATGTTGAAGAAGCAGCCCGCTCTCTCCTTTCTCAGGACACAGGGGTCATTTTCCGCCCTCACCCTGTCTTGCACGGGTGCTGGGCCTCCTGGGCTGCCAGCGGGCAAAGAACGGCGTTTGTCAGGCGTTCGTCAGCCGATCGGGGCCCGGGCCCAAACCCCTGCCCACTGGGGCCATATCCTCCTGGATGCTAGCTTGGAGCCAGCCTCTGCTGGCTCACCAGCAGGTGGCGACAGCAGCAAGCATTAGCTAAAGGCTCCCCCCTCTGGCTACCACTGCAAGGCATCAGCCTGGCTGTGCTGCGAGGACCCCTGCAAAGGCTGACTGACAGCTGGGGGGTGCAAGCCAACAGCTGAAAAGCAGGCTTTGCGCTTTCATTTGCTCTGTTTCTTTTTTTTTTTAACCAGCATAGGTAACCCTGCACTTGGCAGGGCTTCAAAAAATTGAGTGAAACTCTTTAATGTTCCTCTCCACGGAAATCTTTAGTAAAAGGCGAAAGATTTATTCGGTTTGAAGAGAAACCAGAGTATGCGCTCTGGTGGCCCCGACTGCGGCCGCAAAAAATGCAACACCTCACTAGCTCAGGGTGACTTAGTGAAGCAGTGCACACGATGACGCTTTTTGAGATGAAGCGAATGGAGAATGCTATCGGGCTCCGAACCCGTGGCAGAATGACTTTATTTGCAAGCAATCCCATCCAAAGTCATGAAACCTGGCAGGGGATTGTGGGTATGCAAATTTCTCCAGACCGCAGGCCATGTGACATTGGCCAAAAGGCAGGCAGAGTCTGCCTTTGCCTGAGGACTCCCCTCGTTTACATAAGGTCTAGGGCTTCTGGGAGGCAGGCGTGAGATTTTCTTTTGGGCCCCAGAGATGGGGCTCCTCCCCCAGGATGTTGAAGAAGCAGCCCGCTCTCTCCTTTCTCAGGACACAGGGGTCATTTTCCGCCCTCACCCTGTCTTGCACGGGTGCTGGGCCTCCTGGGCTGCCAGCGGGCAAAGAACGGCGTTTGTCAGGCGTTCGTCAGCCGATCGGGGCCCGGGCCCAAACCCCTGCCCACTGGGGCCATATCCTCCTGGATGCTAGCTTGCAGCCAGCCTCTGCTGGCTCACCAGCAGGTGGCGACAGCAGCAAGCATTAGCTAAAGGCTCCCCCCTCTGGCTACCACTGCAAGGCATCAGCCTGGCTGTGCTGCGAGGACCCCTGCAAAGGCTGACTGACAGCTGGGGGGTGCAAGCCAACAGCTGAAAAGCAGGCTTTGCGCTTTCATTTGCTCTGTTTCTTTTTAACCAGCATAGGTAACCCTGCACTTGGCAGGGCTTCAAAAAATTGAGTGAAACTCTTTAATGTTCCTCTCCACGGAAATCTTTAGTAAAAGGCGAAAGATTTATTCGGTTTGAAGAGAAACCAGAGTATGCGCTCTAGTGGCCCCGACTGCGGCCGCAAAAAATGCAACACCTCACTAGCTCAGGGTGACTTAGTGAAGCAGTGCACACGATGACGCTTTTTGAGATGAAGCGAATGGAGAATGCTATCGGGCTCCGAACCCGTGGCAGAATGACTTTATTTGCAAGCAATCCCATCCAAAGTCATGAAACCTGGCAGGGGATTGTGGGTATGCAAATTTCTCCAGACCGCAGGCCATGTGACATTGGCCAAAAGGCAGGCAGAGTCTGCCTTTGCCTGAGGACTCCCCTCGTTTACATAAGGTCTAGGGCTTCTGGGAGGCAGGCGTGAGATTTTCTTTTGGGCCCCAGAGATGGGGCTCCTCCCCCAGGATGTTGAAGAAGCAGCCCGCTCTCTCCTTTCTCAGGACACAGGGGTCATTTTCCGCCCTCACCCTGTCTTGCACGGGTGCTGGGCCTCCTGGGCTGCCAGCGGGCAAAGGACGGCGTTTGTCAGGCGTTCGTCAGCCGATCGGGGCCCGGGCCCAAACCCCTGCCCACTGGGGCCATATCCTCCTGGATGCTAGCTTGGAGCCAGCCTCTGCTGGCTCACCAGCAGGTGGCGACAGCGGCAAGCATTAGCTAAAGGCTCCCCCCTCTGGCTACCACTGCAAGGCATCAGCCTGGCTGTGCTGCGAGGACCCCTGCAAAGGCTGACTGACAGCTGGGGGGTGCAAGCCAACAGCTGAAAAGCAGGCTTTGCGCTTTCATTTGCTCTGTTTCTTTTTAACCAGCATAGGTAACCCTGCACTTGGCAGGGCTTCAAAAAATTGAGTGAAACTCTTTAATGTTCCTCTCCACGGAAATCTTTAGTAAAAGGCGAAAGATTTATTCGGTTTGAAGAGAAACCAGAGTATGCGCTCTAGTGGCCCCGACTGCGGCCGCAAAAAATGCAACACCTCACTAGCTCAGGGTGACTTAGTGAAGCAGTGCACACGATGACGCTTTTTGAGATGAAGCGAATGGAGAATGCTATCGGGCTCCGAACCCGTGGCAGAATGACTTTATTTGCAAGCAATCCCATCCAAAGTCATGAAACCTGGCAGGGGATTGTGGGTATGCAAATTTCTCCAGACCGCAGGCCATGTGACATTGGCCAAAAGGCAGGCAGAGTCTGCCTTTGCCTGAGGACTCCCCTCGTTTACATAAGGTCTAGGGCTTCTGGGAGGCAGGCGTGAGATTTTCTTTTGGGCCCCAGAGATGGGGCTCCTCCCCCAGGATGTTGAAAAAGCAGCCCGCTCTCTCCTTTCTCAGGACACAGGGGTCATTTTCCGCCCTCACCCTGTCTTGCACGGGTGCTGGGCCTCCTGGGCTGCCAGGTTCTTTTGCCCGCCGGGCAAAGGACGGCGTTTGTCAGGCGTTCGTCAACCGATCGGGGCCCGGGCCCAAACCCCTGCCCACTGGGGCCATATCCTCCTGGATGCTAGCTTGCAGCCAGCCTCTGCTGGCTCACCAGCAGGTGGCGACAGCAGCAAGCATTAGCTAAAGGCTCCCCCCTCTGGCTACCACTGCAAGGCATCAGCCTGGCTGTGCTGCGAGGACCCCTGCAAAGGCTGACTGACAGCTGGGGGGTGCAAGCCAACAGCTGAAAAGCAGGCTTTGCGCTTTCATTTGCTCTGTTTCTTTTTTTTTTTAACCAGCATAGGTAACCCTGCACTTGGCAGGGCTTCAAAAAATTGAGTGAAACTCTTTAATGTTCCTCTCCACGGAAATCTTTAGTAAAAGGCGAAAGATTTATTCGGTTTGAAGAGAAACCAGAGTATGCGCTCTAGTGGCCCCGACTGCGGCCGCAAAAAATGCAACACCTCACTAGCTCAGGGTGACTTAGTGAAGCAGTGCACACGATGACGCTTTTTGAGATGAAGCGAATGGAGAATGCTATCGGGCTCCGAACCCGTGGCAGAATGACTTTATTTGCAAGCAATCCCATCCAAAGTCATGAAACCTGGCAGGGGATTGTGGGTATGCAAATTTCTCCAGACCGCAGGCCATGTGACATTGGCCAAAAGGTAGGCAGAGTCTGCCTTTGCCTGAGGACTCCCCTCGTTTACATAAGGTCTAGGGCTTCTGGGAGGCAGGCGTGAGATTTTCTTTTGGGCCCCAGAGATGGGGCTCCTCCCCCAGGATGTTGAAGAAGCAGCCCGCTCTCTCCTTTCTCAGGACACAGGGATCATTTTCCGCCCTCACCCTGTCTTGCACGGGTGCTGGGCCTCCTGGGCTGCCAGCGGGCAAAGAACGGCGTTTGTCAGGCGTTCGTCAGCCGATCGGGGCCCGGGCCCAAACCCCTGCCCACTGGGGCCATATCCTCCTGGATGCTAGCTTGGAGCCAGCCTCTGCTGGCTCACCAGCAGGTGGCGACAGCAGCAAGCATTAGCTAAAGGCTCCCCCCTCTGGCTACCACTGCAAGGCATCAGCCTGGCTGTGCTGCGAGGACCCCTGCAAAGGCTGACTGACAGCTGGGGGGTGCAAGCCAACAGCTGAAAAGCAGGCTTTGCGCTTTCATTTGCTCTGTTTCTTTTTTTTTTTAACCAGCATAGGTAACCCTGCACTTGGCAGGGCTTCAAAAAATTGAGTGAAACTCTTTAATGTTCCTCTCCACGGAAATCTTTAGTAAAAGGCGAAAGATTTATTCGGTTTGAAGAGAAACCAGAGTATGCACTCTAGTGGCCCCGACTGCGGCCGCAAAAAATGCAACACCTCACTAGCTCAGGGTGACTTAGTGAAGCAGTGCACACGATGACGCTTTTTGAGATGAAGCGAATGGAGAATGCTATCGGGCTCCGAACCCGTGGCAGAATGACTTTATTTGCAAGCAATCCCATCCAAAGTCATGAAACCTGGCAGGGGATTGTGGGTATGCAAATTTCTCCAGACCGCAGGCCATGTGACATTGGCCAAAAGGCAGGCAGAGTCTGCCTTTGCCTGAGGACTCCCCTCGTTTACATAAGGTCTAGGGCTTCTGGGAGGCAGGCGTGAGATTTTCTTTTGGGCCCCAGAGATGGGGCTCCTCCCCCAGGATGTTGAAGAAGCAGCCCGCTCTCTCCTTTCTCAGGACACAGGGGTCATTTTCCGCCCTCACCCTGTCTTGCACGGGTGCTGGGCCTCCTGGGCTGCCAGCGGGCAAAGAACGGCGTTTGTCAGGCGTTCGTCAGCCGATCGGGGCCCGGGCCCAAACCCCTGCCCACTGGGGCCATATCCTCCTGGATGCTAGCTTGGAGCCAGCCTCTGCTGGCTCACCAGCAGGTGGCGACAGCAGCAAGCATTAGCTAAAGGCTCCCCCCTCTGGCTACCACTGCAAGGCATCAGCCTGGCTGTGCTGCGAGGACCCCTGCAAAGGCTGACTGACAGCTGGGGGGTGCAAGCCAACAGCTGAAAAGCAGGCTTTGCGCTTTCATTTGCTCTGTTTCTTTTTTTTTTTAACCAGCATAGGTAACCCTGCACTTGGCAGGGCTTCAAAAAATTGAGTGAAACTCTTTAATGTTCCTCTCCACGGAAATCTTTAGTAAAAGGCGAAAGATTTATTCGGTTTGAAGAGAAACCAGAGTATGCGCTCTGGTGGCCCCGACTGCGGCCGCAAAAAATGCAACACCTCACTAGCTCAGGGTGACTTAGTGAAGCAGTGCACACGATGACGCTTTTTGAGATGAAGCGAATGGAGAATGCTATCGGGCTCCGAACCCGTGGCAGAATGACTTTATTTGCAAGCAATCCCATCCAAAGTCATGAAACCTGGCAGGGGATTGTGGGTATGCAAATTTCTCCAGACCGCAGGCCATGTGACATTGGCCAAAAGGCAGGCAGAGTCTGCCTTTGCCTGAGGACTCCCCTCGTTTACATAAGGTCTAGGGCTTCTGGGAGGCAGGCGTGAGATTTTCTTTTGGGCCCCAGAGATGGGGCTCCTCCCCCAGGATGTTGAAGAAGCAGCCCGCTCTCTCCTTTCTCAGGACACAGGGGTCATTTTCCGCCCTCACCCTGTCTTGCACGGGTGCTGGGCCTCCTGGGCTGCCAGCGGGCAAAGAACGGCGTTTGTCAGGCGTTCGTCAGCCGATCGGGGCCCGGGCCCAAACCCCTGCCCACTGGGGCCATATCCTCCTGGATGCTAGCTTGCAGCCAGCCTCTGCTGGCTCACCAGCAGGTGGCGACAGCAGCAAGCATTAGCTAAAGGCTCCCCCCTCTGGCTACCACTGCAAGGCATCAGCCTGGCTGTGCTGCGAGGACCCCTGCAAAGGCTGACTGACAGCTGGGGGGTGCAAGCCAACAGCTGAAAAGCAGGCTTTGCGCTTTCATTTGCTCTGTTTCTTTTTAACCAGCATAGGTAACCCTGCACTTGGCAGGGCTTCAAAAAATTGAGTGAAACTCTTTAATGTTCCTCTCCACGGAAATCTTTAGTAAAAGGCGAAAGATTTATTCGGTTTGAAGAGAAACCAGAGTATGCGCTCTAGTGGCCCCGACTGCGGCCGCAAAAAATGCAACACCTCACTAGCTCAGGGTGACTTAGTGAAGCAGTGCACACGATGACGCTTTTTGAGATGAAGCGAATGGAGAATGCTATCGGGCTCCGAACCCGTGGCAGAATGACTTTATTTGCAAGCAATCCCATCCAAAGTCATGAAACCTGGCAGGGGATTGTGGGTATGCAAATTTCTCCAGACCGCAGGCCATGTGACATTGGCCAAAAGGCAGGCAGAGTCTGCCTTTGCCTGAGGACTCCCCTCGTTTACATAAGGTCTAGGGCTTCTGGGAGGCAGGCGTGAGATTTTCTTTTGGGCCCCAGAGATGGGGCTCCTCCCCCAGGATGTTGAAGAAGCAGCCCGCTCTCTCCTTTCTCAGGACACAGGGGTCATTTTCCGCCCTCACCCTGTCTTGCACGGGTGCTGGGCCTCCTGGGCTGCCAGCGGGCAAAGGACGGCGTTTGTCAGGCGTTCGTCAGCCGATCGGGGCCCGGGCCCAAACCCCTGCCCACTGGGGCCATATCCTCCTGGATGCTAGCTTGGAGCCAGCCTCTGCTGGCTCACCAGCAGGTGGCGACAGCGGCAAGCATTAGCTAAAGGCTCCCCCCTCTGGCTACCACTGCAAGGCATCAGCCTGGCTGTGCTGCGAGGACCCCTGCAAAGGCTGACTGACAGCTGGGGGGTGCAAGCCAACAGCTGAAAAGCAGGCTTTGCGCTTTCATTTGCTCTGTTTCTTTTTAACCAGCATAGGTAACCCTGCACTTGGCAGGGCTTCAAAAAATTGAGTGAAACTCTTTAATGTTCCTCTCCACGGAAATCTTTAGTAAAAGGCGAAAGATTTATTCGGTTTGAAGAGAAACCAGAGTATGCGCTCTAGTGGCCCCGACTGCGGCCGCAAAAAATGCAACACCTCACTAGCTCAGGGTGACTTAGTGAAGCAGTGCACACGATGACGCTTTTTGAGATGAAGCGAATGGAGAATGCTATCGGGCTCCGAACCCGTGGCAGAATGACTTTATTTGCAAGCAATCCCATCCAAAGTCATGAAACCTGGCAGGGGATTGTGGGTATGCAAATTTCTCCAGACCGCAGGCCATGTGACATTGGCCAAAAGGCAGGCAGAGTCTGCCTTTGCCTGAGGACTCCCCTCGTTTACATAAGGTCTAGGGCTTCTGGGAGGCAGGCGTGAGATTTTCTTTTGGGCCCCAGAGATGGGGCTCCTCCCCCAGGATGTTGAAAAAGCAGCCCGCTCTCTCCTTTCTCAGGACGCAGGGGTCATTTTCCGCCCTCACCCTGTCTTGCACGGGTGCTGGGCCTCCTGGGCTGCCAGGTTCTTTTGCCCGCCGGGCAAAGGACGGCGTTTGTCAGGCGTTCGTCAACCGATCGGGGCCCGGGCCCAAACCCCTGCCCACTGGGGCCATATCCTCCTGGATGCTAGCTTGCAGCCAGCCTCTGCTGGCTCACCAGCAGGTGGCGACAGCAGCAAGCATTAGCTAAAGGCTCCCCCCTCTGGCTACCACTGCAAGGCATCAGCCTGGCTGTGCTGCGAGGACCCCTGCAAAGGCTGACTGACAGCTGGGGGGTGCAAGCCAACAGCTGAAAAGCAGGCTTTGCGCTTTCATTTGCTCTGTTTCTTTTTTTTTTTAACCAGCATAGGTAACCCTGCACTTGGCAGGGCTTCAAAAAATTGAGTGAAACTCTTTAATGTTCCTCTCCACGGAAATCTTTAGTAAAAGGCGAAAGATTTATTCGGTTTGAAGAGAAACCAGAGTATGCACTCTAGTGGCCCCGACTGCGGCCGCAAAAAATGCAACACCTCACTAGCTCAGGGTGACTTAGTGAAGCAGTGCACACGATGACGCTTTTTGAGATGAAGCGAATGGAGAATGCTATCGGGCTCCGAACCCGTGGCAGAATGACTTTATTTGCAAGCAATCCCATCCAAAGTCATGAAACCTGGCAGGGGATTGTGGGTATGCAAATTTCTCCAGACCGCAGGCCATGTGACATTGGCCAAAAGGCAGGCAGAGTCTGCCTTTGCCTGAGGACTCCCCTCGTTTACATAAGGTCTAGGGCTTCTGGGAGGCAGGCGTGAGATTTTCTTTTGGGCCCCAGAGATGGGGCTCCTCACCCAGGATGTTGAAGAAGCAGCCCGCTCTCTCCTTTCTCAGGACACAGGGGTCATTTTCCGCCCTCACCCTGTCTTGCACGGGTGCTGGGCCTCCTGGGCTGCCAGCGGGCAAAGAACGGCGTTTGTCAGGCGTTCGTCAGCCGATCGGGGCCCGGGCCCAAACCCCTGCCCACTGGGGCCATATCCTCCTGGATGCTAGCTTGGAGCCAGCCTCTGCTGGCTCACCAGCAGGTGGCGACAGCAGCAAGCATTAGCTAAAGGCTCCCCCCTCTGGCTACCACTGCAAGGCATCAGCCTGGCTGTGCTGCGAGGACCCCTGCAAAGGCTGACTGACAGCTGGGGGGTGCAAGCCAACAGCTGAAAAGCAGGCTTTGCGCTTTCATTTGCTCTGTTTCTTTTTTTTTTTAACCAGCATAGGTAACCCTGCACTTGGCAGGGCTTCAAAAAATTGAGTGAAACTCTTTAATGTTCCTCTCCACGGAAATCTTTAGTAAAAGGCGAAAGATTTATTCGGTTTGAAGAGAAACCAGAGTATGCGCTCTGGTGGCCCCGACTGCGGCCGCAAAAAATGCAACACCTCACTAGCTCAGGGTGACTTAGTGAAGCAGTGCACACGATGACGCTTTTTGAGATGAAGCGAATGGAGAATGCTATCGGGCTCCGAACCCGTGGCAGAATGACTTTATTTGCAAGCAATCCCATCCAAAGTCATGAAACCTGGCAGGGGATTGTGGGTATGCAAATTTCTCCAGACCGCAGGCCATGTGACATTGGCCAAAAGGCAGGCAGAGTCTGCCTTTGCCTGAGGACTCCCCTCGTTTACATAAGGTCTAGGGCTTCTGGGAGGCAGGCGTGAGATTTTCTTTTGGGCCCCAGAGATGGGGCTCCTCCCCCAGGATGTTGAAGAAGCAGCCCGCTCTCTCCTTTCTCAGGACACAGGGGTCATTTTCCGCCCTCACCCTGTCTTGCACGGGTGCTGGGCCTCCTGGGCTGCCAGCGGGCAAAGAACGGCGTTTGTCAGGCGTTCGTCAGCCGATCGGGGCCCGGGCCCAAACCCCTGCCCACTGGGGCCATATCCTCCTGGATGCTAGCTTGCAGCCAGCCTCTGCTGGCTCACCAGCAGGTGGCGACAGCAGCAAGCATTAGCTAAAGGCTCCCCCCTCTGGCTACCACTGCAAGGCATCAGCCTGGCTGTGCTGCGAGGACCCCTGCAAAGGCTGACTGACAGCTGGGGGGTGCAAGCCAACAGCTGAAAAGCAGGCTTTGCGCTTTCATTTGCTCTGTTTCTTTTTAACCAGCATAGGTAACCCTGCACTTGGCAGGGCTTCAAAAAATTGAGTGAAACTCTTTAATGTTCCTCTCCACGGAAATCTTTAGTAAAAGGCGAAAGATTTATTCGGTTTGAAGAGAAACCAGAGTATGCGCTCTAGTGGCCCCGACTGCGGCCGCAAAAAATGCAACACCTCACTAGCTCAGGGTGACTTAGTGAAGCAGTGCACACGATGACGCTTTTTGAGATGAAGCGAATGGAGAATGCTATCGGGCTCCGAACCCGTGGCAGAATGACTTTATTTGCAAGCAATCCCATCCAAAGTCATGAAACCTGGCAGGGGATTGTGGGTATGCAAATTTCTCCAGACCGCAGGCCATGTGACATTGGCCAAAAGGCAGGCAGAGTCTGCCTTTGCCTGAGGACTCCCCTCGTTTACATAAGGTCTAGGGCTTCTGGGAGGCAGGCGTGAGATTTTCTTTTGGGCCCCAGAGATGGGGCTCCTCCCCCAGGATGTTGAAGAAGCAGCCCGCTCTCTCCTTTCTCAGGACACAGGGGTCATTTTCCGCCCTCACCCTGTCTTGCACGGGTGCTGGGCCTCCTGGGCTGCCAGCGGGCAAAGGACGGCGTTTGTCAGGCGTTCGTCAGCCGATCGGGGCCCGGGCCCAAACCCCTGCCCACTGGGGCCATATCCTCCTGGATGCTAGCTTGGAGCCAGCCTCTGCTGGCTCACCAGCAGGTGGCGACAGCGGCAAGCATTAGCTAAAGGCTCCCCCCTCTGGCTACCACTGCAAGGCATCAGCCTGGCTGTGCTGCGAGGACCCCTGCAAAGGCTGACTGACAGCTGGGGGGTGCAAGCCAACAGCTGAAAAGCAGGCTTTGCGCTTTCATTTGCTCTGTTTCTTTTTAACCAGCATAGGTAACCCTGCACTTGGCAGGGCTTCAAAAAATTGAGTGAAACTCTTTAATGTTCCTCTCCACGGAAATCTTTAGTAAAAGGCGAAAGATTTATTCGGTTTGAAGAGAAACCAGAGTATGCGCTCTAGTGGCCCCGACTGCGGCCGCAAAAAATGCAACACCTCACTAGCTCAGGGTGACTTAGTGAAGCAGTGCACACGATGACGCTTTTTGAGATGAAGCGAATGGAGAATGCTATCGGGCTCCGAACCCGTGGCAGAATGACTTTATTTGCAAGCAATCCCATCCAAAGTCATGAAACCTGGCAGGGGATTGTGGGTATGCAAATTTCTCCAGACCGCAGGCCATGTGACATTGGCCAAAAGGCAGGCAGAGTCTGCCTTTGCCTGAGGACTCCCCTCGTTTACATAAGGTCTAGGGCTTCTGGGAGGCAGGCGTGAGATTTTCTTTTGGGCCCCAGAGATGGGGCTCCTCCCCCAGGATGTTGAAAAAGCAGCCCGCTCTCTCCTTTCTCAGGACACAGGGGTCATTTTCCGCCCTCACCCTGTCTTGCACGGGTGCTGGGCCTCCTGGGCTGCCAGGTTCTTTTGCCCGCCGGGCAAAGGACGGCGTTTGTCAGGCGTTCGTCAACCGATCGGGGCCCGGGCCCAAACCCCTGCCCACTGGGGCCATATCCTCCTGGATGCTAGCTTGCAGCCAGCCTCTGCTGGCTCACCAGCAGGTGGCGACAGCAGCAAGCATTAGCTAAAGGCTCCCCCCTCTGGCTACCACTGCAAGGCATCAGCCTGGCTGTGCTGCGAGGACCCCTGCAAAGGCTGACTGACAGCTGGGGGGTGCAAGCCAACAGCTGAAAAGCAGGCTTTGCGCTTTCATTTGCTCTGTTTCTTTTTTTTTTTAACCAGCATAGGTAACCCTGCACTTGGCAGGGCTTCAAAAAATTGAGTGAAACTCTTTAATGTTCCTCTCCACGGAAATCTTTAGTAAAAGGCGAAAGATTTATTCGGTTTGAAGAGAAACCAGAGTATGCGCTCTAGTGGCCCCGACTGCGGCCGCAAAAAATGCAACACCTCACTAGCTCAGGGTGACTTAGTGAAGCAGTGCACACGATGACGCTTTTTGAGATGAAGCGAATGGAGAATGCTATCGGGCTCCGAACCCGTGGCAGAATGACTTTATTTGCAAGCAATCCCATCCAAAGTCATGAAACCTGGCAGGGGATTGTGGGTATGCAAATTTCTCCAGACCGCAGGCCATGTGACATTGGCCAAAAGGTAGGCAGAGTCTGCCTTTGCCTGAGGACTCCCCTCGTTTACATAAGGTCTAGGGCTTCTGGGAGGCAGGCGTGAGATTTTCTTTTGGGCCCCAGAGATGGGGCTCCTCCCCCAGGATGTTGAAGAAGCAGCCCGCTCTCTCCTTTCTCAGGACACAGGGATCATTTTCCGCCCTCACCCTGTCTTGCACGGGTGCTGGGCCTCCTGGGCTGCCAGCGGGCAAAGAACGGCGTTTGTCAGGCGTTCGTCAGCCGATCGGGGCCCGGGCCCAAACCCCTGCCCACTGGGGCCATATCCTCCTGGATGCTAGCTTGGAGCCAGCCTCTGCTGGCTCACCAGCAGGTGGCGACAGCAGCAAGCATTAGCTAAAGGCTCCCCCCTCTGGCTACCACTGCAAGGCATCAGCCTGGCTGTGCTGCGAGGACCCCTGCAAAGGCTGACTGACAGCTGGGGGGTGCAAGCCAACAGCTGAAAAGCAGGCTTTGCGCTTTCATTTGCTCTGTTTCTTTTTTTTTTTAACCAGCATAGGTAACCCTGCACTTGGCAGGGCTTCAAAAAATTGAGTGAAACTCTTTAATGTTCCTCTCCACGGAAATCTTTAGTAAAAGGCGAAAGATTTATTCGGTTTGAAGAGAAACCAGAGTATGCGCTCTGGTGGCCCCGACTGCGGCCGCAAAAAATGCAACACCTCACTAGCTCAGGGTGACTTAGTGAAGCAGTGCACACGATGACGCTTTTTGAGATGAAGCGAATGGAGAATGCTATCGGGCTCCGAACCCGTGGCAGAATGACTTTATTTGCAAGCAATCCCATCCAAAGTCATGAAACCTGGCAGGGGATTGTGGGTATGCAAATTTCTCCAGACCGCAGGCCATGTGACATTGGCCAAAAGGCAGGCAGAGTCTGCCTTTGCCTGAGGACTCCCCTCGTTTACATAAGGTCTAGGGCTTCTGGGAGGCAGGCGTGAGATTTTCTTTTGGGCCCCAGAGATGGGGCTCCTCCCCCAGGATGTTGAAAAAGCAGCCCGCTCTCTCCTTTCTCAGGACACAGGGGTCATTTTCCGCCCTCACCCTGTCTTGCACGGGTGCTGGGCCTCCTGGGCTGCCAGGTTCTTTTGCCCGCCAGGGCAAAGCCCGCCGGGCAAAGGACGGCGTTTGTCAGGCGTTCGTCAGCCGATCGGGGCCCGGGCCCAAACCCCTGCCCACTGGGGCCATATCCTCCTGGATGCTAGCTTGGAGCCAGCCTCTGCTGGCTCACCAGCAGGTGGCAACAGCAGCAAGCATTAGCTAAAGGCTCCCCCCTCTGGCTACCACTGCAAGGCATCAGCCTGGCTGTGCTGCGAGGACCCCTGCAAAGGCTGACTGACAGCTGGGGGGTGCAAGCCAACAGCTGAAAAGCAGGCTTTGCGCTTTTATTTGCTCTGTTTCTTTTTTTTTTTAACCAGCATAGGTAACCCTGCACTTGGCAGGGCTTCAAAAAATTGAGTGAAACTCTTTAATGTTCCTCTCCACGGAAATCTTTAGTAAAAGGCGAAAGATTTATTCGGTTTGAAGAGAAACCAGAGTATGCGCTCTAGTGGCCCCGACTGCGGCCGCAAAAAATGCAACACCTCACTAGCTCAGGGTGACTTAGTGAAGCAGTGCACACGATGACGCTTTTTGAGATGAAGCGAATGGAGAATGCTATCGGGCTCCGAACCCGTGGCAGAATGACTTTATTTGCAAGCAATCCCATCCAAAGTCATGAAACCTGGCAGGGGATTGTGGGTATGCAAATTTCTCCAGACCGCAGGCCATGTGACATTGGCCAAAAGGCAGGCAGAGTCTGCCTTTGCCTGAGGACTCCCCTCGTTTACATAAGGTCTAGGGCTTCTGGGAGGCAGGCGTGAGATTTTCTTTTGGGCCCCAGAGATGGGGCTCCTCCCCCAGGATGTTGAAGAAGCAGCCCGCTCTCTCCTTTCTCAGGACACAGGGATCATTTTCCGCCCTCACCCTGTCTTGCACGGGTGCTGGGCCTCCTGGGCTGCCAGCGGGCAAAGAACGGCGTTTGTCAGGCGTTCGTCAGCCGATCGGGGCCCGGGCCCAAACCCCTGCCCACTGGGGCCATATCCTCCTGGATGCTAGCTTGGAGCCAGCCTCTGCTGGCTCACCAGCAGGTGGCGACAGCAGCAAGCATTAGCTAAAGGCTCCCCCCTCTGGCTACCACTGCAAAGCATCAGCCTGGCTGTGCTGCGAGGACCCCTGCAAAGGCTGACTGACAGCTGGGGGGTGCAAGCCAACAGCTGAAAAGCAGGCTTTGCGCTTTCATTTGCTCTGTTTCTTTTTTTTTTTAACCAGCATAGGTAACCCTGCACTTGGCAGGGCTTCAAAAAATTGAGTGAAACTCTTTAATGTTCCTCTCCACGGAAATCTTTAGTAAAAGGCGAAAGATTTATTCGGTTTGAAGAGAAACCAGAGTATGCGCTCTAGT
Source organism: Ambystoma mexicanum (assembly GCF_040938575.1). NCBI lineage: Eukaryota > Metazoa > Chordata > Amphibia > Caudata > Ambystomatidae > Ambystoma > Ambystoma mexicanum. The sequence goes on along the minus strand of NC_090922.1, from coordinate 591,958,303 downwards.
GGCCCCGACTGCGGCCGCAAAAAATGCAACACCTCACTAGCTCAGGGTGACTTAGTGAAGCAGTGCACACGATGACGCTTTTTGAGATGAAGCGAATGGAGAATGCTATCGGGCTCCGAACCCGTGGCAGAATGACTTTATTTGCAAGCAATCCCATCCAAAGTCATGAAACCTGGCAGGGGATTGTGGGTATGCAAATTTCTCCAGACCGCAGGCCATGTGACATTGGCCAAAAGGCAGGCAGAGTCTGCCTTTGCCTGAGGACTCCCCTCGTTTACATAAGGTCTAGGGCTTCTGGGAGGCAGGCGTGAGATTTTCTTTTGGGCCCCAGAGATGGGGCTCCTCCCCCAGGATGTTGAAAAAGCAGCCCGCTCTCTCCTTTCTCAGGACACAGGGGTCATTTTCCGCCCTCACCCTGTCTTGCACGGGTGCTGGGCCTCCTGGGCTGCCAGCGGGCAAAGAACGGCGTTTGTCAGGCGTTCGTCAGCCGATCGGGGCCCGGGCCCAAACCCCTGCCCACTGGGGCCATATCCTCCTGGATGCTAGCTTGGAGCCAGCCTCTGCTGGCTCACCAGCAGGTGGCGACAGCAGCAAGCATTAGCTAAAGGCTCCCCCCTCTGGCTACCACTGCAAGGCATCAGCCTGGCTGTGCTGCGAGGACCCCTGCAAAGGCTGACTGACAGCTGGGGGGTGCAAGCCAACAGCTGAAAAGCAGGCTTTGCGCTTTCATTTGCTCTGTTTCTTTTTTTTTTTAACCAGCATAGGTAACCCTGCACTTGGCAGGGCTTCAAAAAATTGAGTGAAACTCTTTAATGTTCCTCTCCACGGAAATCTTTAGTAAAAGGCGAAAGATTTATTCGGTTTGAAGAGAAACCAGAGTATGCGCTCTGGTGGCCCCGACTGCGGCCGCAAAAAATGCAACACCTCACTAGCTCAGGGTGACTTAGTGAAGCAGTGCACACGATGACGCTTTTTGAGATGAAGCGAATGGAGAATGCTATCGGGCTCCGAACCCGTGGCAGAATGACTTTATTTGCAAGCAATCCCATCCAAAGTCATGAAACCTGGCAGGGGATTGTGGGTATGCAAATTTCTCCAGACCGCAGGCCATGTGACATTGGCCAAAAGGCAGGCAGAGTCTGCCTTTGCCTGAGGACTCCCCTCGTTTACATAAGGTCTAGGGCTTCTGGGAGGCAGGCGTGAGATTTTCTTTTGGGCCCCAGAGATGGGGCTCCTCCCCCAGGATGTTGAAGAAGCAGCCCGCTCTCTCCTTTCTCAGGACACAGGGGTCATTTTCCGCCCTCACCCTGTCTTGCACGGGTGCTGGGCCTCCTGGGCTGCCAGCGGGCAAAGAACGGCGTTTGTCAGGCGTTCGTCAGCCGATCGGGGCCCGGGCCCAAACCCCTGCCCACTGGGGCCATATCCTCCTGGATGCTAGCTTGCAGCCAGCCTCTGCTGGCTCACCAGCAGGTGGCGACAGCAGCAAGCATTAGCTAAAGGCTCCCCCCTCTGGCTACCACTGCAAGGCATCAGCCTGGCTGTGCTGCGAGGACCCCTGCAAAGGCTGACTGACAGCTGGGGGGTGCAAGCCAACAGCTGAAAAGCAGGCTTTGCGCTTTCATTTGCTCTGTTTCTTTTTAACCAGCATAGGTAACCCTGCACTTGGCAGGGCTTCAAAAAATTGAGTGAAACTCTTTAATGTTCCTCTCCACGGAAATCTTTAGTAAAAGGCGAAAGATTTATTCGGTTTGAAGAGAAACCAGAGTATGCGCTCTAGTGGCCCCGACTGCGGCCGCAAAAAATGCAACACCTCACTAGCTCAGGGTGACTTAGTGAAGCAGTGCACACGATGACGCTTTTTGAGATGAAGCGAATGGAGAATGCTATCGGGCTCCGAACCCGTGGCAGAATGACTTTATTTGCAAGCAATCCCATCCAAAGTCATGAAACCTGGCAGGGGATTGTGGGTATGCAAATTTCTCCAGACCGCAGGCCATGTGACATTGGCCAAAAGGCAGGCAGAGTCTGCCTTTGCCTGAGGACTCCCCTCGTTTACATAAGGTCTAGGGCTTCTGGGAGGCAGGCGTGAGATTTTCTTTTGGGCCCCAGACATGGGGCTCCTCCCCCAGGATGTTGAAGAAGCAGCCCGCTCTCTCCTTTCTCAGGACACAGGGGTCATTTTCCGCCCTCACCCTGTCTTGCACGGGTGCTGGGCCTCCTGGGCTGCCAGCGGGCAAAGGACGGCGTTTGTCAGGCGTTCGTCAGCCGATCGGGGCCCGGGCCCAAACCCCTGCCCACTGGGGCCATATCCTCCTGGATGCTAGCTTGGAGCCAGCCTCTGCTGGCTCACCAGCAGGTGGCGACAGCGGCAAGCATTAGCTAAAGGCTCCCCCCTCTGGCTACCACTGCAAGGCATCAGCCTGGCTGTGCTGCGAGGACCCCTGCAAAGGCTGACTGACAGCTGGGGGGTGCAAGCCAACAGCTGAAAAGCAGGCTTTGCGCTTTCATTTGCTCTGTTTCTTTTTAACCAGCATAGGTAACCCTGCACTTGGCAGGGCTTCAAAAAATTGAGTGAAACTCTTTAATGTTCCTCTCCACGGAAATCTTTAGTAAAAGGCGAAAGATTTATTCGGTTTGAAGAGAAACCAGAGTATGCGCTCTAGTGGCCCCGACTGCGGCCGCAAAAAATGCAACACCTCACTAGCTCAGGGTGACTTAGTGAAGCAGTGCACACGATGACGCTTTTTGAGATGAAGCGAATGGAGAATGCTATCGGGCTCCGAACCCGTGGCAGAATGACTTTATTTGCAAGCAATCCCATCCAAAGTCATGAAACCTGGCAGGGGATTGTGGGTATGCAAATTTCTCCAGACCGCAGGCCATGTGACATTGGCCAAAAGGCAGGCAGAGTCTGCCTTTGCCTGAGGACTCCCCTCGTTTACATAAGGTCTAGGGCTTCTGGGAGGCAGGCGTGAGATTTTCTTTTGGGCCCCAGAGATGGGGCTCCTCCCCCAGGATGTTGAAGAAGCAGCCCGCTCTCTCCTTTCTCAGGACACAGGGATCATTTTCCGCCCTCACCCTGTCTTGCACGGGTGCTGGGCCTCCTGGGCTGCCAGCGGGCAAAGAACGGCGTTTGTCAGGCGTTCGTCAGCCGATCGGGGCCCGGGCCCAAACCCCTGCCCACTGGGGCCATATCCTCCTGGATGCTAGCTTGGAGCCAGCCTCTGCTGGCTCACCAGCAGGTGGCGACAGCAGCAAGCATTAGCTAAAGGCTCCCCCCTCTGGCTACCACTGCAAAGCATCAGCCTGGCTGTGCTGCGAGGACCCCTGCAAAGGCTGACTGACAGCTGGGGGGTGCAAGCCAACAGCTGAAAAGCAGGCTTTGCGCTTTCATTTGCTCTGTTTCTTTTTTTTTTTAACCAGCATAGGTAACCCTGCACTTGGCAGGGCTTCAAAAAATTGAGTGAAACTCTTTAATGTTCCTCTCCACGGAAATCTTTAGTAAAAGGCGAAAGATTTATTCGGTTTGAAGAGAAACCAGAGTATGCGCTCTAGTGGCCCCGACTGCGGCCGCAAAAAATGCAACACCTCACTAGCTCAGGGTGACTTAGTGAAGCAGTGCACACGATGACGCTTTTTGAGATGAAGCGAATGGAGAATGCTATCGGGCTCCGAACCCGTGGCAGAATGACTTTATTTGCAAGCAATCCCATCCAAAGTCATGAAACCTGGCAGGGGATTGTGGGTATGCAAATTTCTCCAGACCGCAGGCCATGTGACATTGGCCAAAAGGCAGGCAGAGTCTGCCTTTGCCTGAGGACTCCCCTCGTTTACATAAGGTCTAGGGCTTCTGGGAGGCAGGCGTGAGATTTTCTTTTGGGCCCCAGAGATGGGGCTCCTCCCCCAGGATGTTGAAAAAGCAGCCCGCTCTCTCCTTTCTCAGGACACAGGGGTCATTTTCCGCCCTCACCCTGTCTTGCACGGGTGCTGGGCCTCCTGGGCTGCCAGCGGGCAAAGAACGGCGTTTGTCAGGCGTTCGTCAGCCGATCGGGGCCCGGGCCCAAACCCCTGCCCACTGGGGCCATATCCTCCTGGATGCTAGCTTGGAGCCAGCCTCTGCTGGCTCACCAGCAGGTGGCGACAGCAGCAAGCATTAGCTAAAGGCTCCCCCCTCTGGCTACCACTGCAAGGCATCAGCCTGGCTGTGCTGCGAGGACCCCTGCAAAGGCTGACTGACAGCTGGGGGGTGCAAGCCAACAGCTGAAAAGCAGGCTTTGCGCTTTCATTTGCTCTGTTTCTTTTTTTTTTTAACCAGCATAGGTAACCCTGCACTTGGCAGGGCTTCAAAAAATTGAGTGAAACTCTTTAATGTTCCTCTCCACGGAAATCTTTAGTAAAAGGCGAAAGATTTATTCGGTTTGAAGAGAAACCAGAGTATGCGCTCTGGTGGCCCCGACTGCGGCCGCAAAAAATGCAACACCTCACTAGCTCAGGGTGACTTAGTGAAGCAGTGCACACGATGACGCTTTTTGAGATGAAGCGAATGGAGAATGCTATCGGGCTCCGAACCCGTGGCAGAATGACTTTATTTGCAAGCAATCCCATCCAAAGTCATGAAACCTGGCAGGGGATTGTGGGTATGCAAATTTCTCCAGACCGCAGGCCATGTGACATTGGCCAAAAGGCAGGCAGAGTCTGCCTTTGCCTGAGGACTCCCCTCGTTTACATAAGGTCTAGGGCTTCTGGGAGGCAGGCGTGAGATTTTCTTTTGGGCCCCAGAGATGGGGCTCCTCCCCCAGGATGTTGAAGAAGCAGCCCGCTCTCTCCTTTCTCAGGACACAGGGGTCATTTTCCGCCCTCACCCTGTCTTGCACGGGTGCTGGGCCTCCTGGGCTGCCAGCGGGCAAAGAACGGCGTTTGTCAGGCGTTCGTCAGCCGATCGGGGCCCGGGCCCAAACCCCTGCCCACTGGGGCCATATCCTCCTGGATGCTAGCTTGCAGCCAGCCTCTGCTGGCTCACCAGCAGGTGGCGACAGCAGCAAGCATTAGCTAAAGGCTCCCCCCTCTGGCTACCACTGCAAGGCATCAGCCTGGCTGTGCTGCGAGGACCCCTGCAAAGGCTGACTGACAGCTGGGGGGTGCAAGCCAACAGCTGAAAAGCAGGCTTTGCGCTTTCATTTGCTCTGTTTCTTTTTAACCAGCATAGGTAACCCTGCACTTGGCAGGGCTTCAAAAAATTGAGTGAAACTCTTTAATGTTCCTCTCCACGGAAATCTTTAGTAAAAGGCGAAAGATTTATTCGGTTTGAAGAGAAACCAGAGTATGCGCTCTAGTGGCCCCGACTGCGGCCGCAAAAAATGCAACACCTCACTAGCTCAGGGTGACTTAGTGAAGCAGTGCACACGATGACGCTTTTTGAGATGAAGCGAATGGAGAATGCTATCGGGCTCCGAACCCGTGGCAGAATGACTTTATTTGCAAGCAATCCCATCCAAAGTCATGAAACCTGGCAGGGGATTGTGGGTATGCAAATTTCTCCAGACCGCAGGCCATGTGACATTGGCCAAAAGGCAGGCAGAGTCTGCCTTTGCCTGAGGACTCCCCTCGTTTACATAAGGTCTAGGGCTTCTGGGAGGCAGGCGTGAGATTTTCTTTTGGGCCCCAGAGATGGGGCTCCTCCCCCAGGATGTTGAAGAAGCAGCCCGCTCTCTCCTTTCTCAGGACACAGGGGTCATTTTCCGCCCTCACCCTGTCTTGCACGGGTGCTGGGCCTCCTGGGCTGCCAGCGGGCAAAGGACGGCGTTTGTCAGGCGTTCGTCAGCCGATCGGGGCCCGGGCCCAAACCCCTGCCCACTGGGGCCATATCCTCCTGGATGCTAGCTTGGAGCCAGCCTCTGCTGGCTCACCAGCAGGTGGCGACAGCGGCAAGCATTAGCTAAAGGCTCCCCCCTCTGGCTACCACTGCAAGGCATCAGCCTGGCTGTGCTGCGAGGACCCCTGCAAAGGCTGACTGACAGCTGGGGGGTGCAAGCCAACAGCTGAAAAGCAGGCTTTGCGCTTTCATTTGCTCTGTTTCTTTTTAACCAGCATAGGTAACCCTGCACTTGGCAGGGCTTCAAAAAATTGAGTGAAACTCTTTAATGTTCCTCTCCACGGAAATCTTTAGTAAAAGGCGAAAGATTTATTCGGTTTGAAGAGAAACCAGAGTATGCGCTCTAGTGGCCCCGACTGCGGCCGCAAAAAATGCAACACCTCACTAGCTCAGGGTGACTTAGTGAAGCAGTGCACACGATGACGCTTTTTGAGATGAAGCGAATGGAGAATGCTATCGGGCTCCGAACCCGTGGCAGAATGACTTTATTTGCAAGCAATCCCATCCAAAGTCATGAAACCTGGCAGGGGATTGTGGGTATGCAAATTTCTCCAGACCGCAGGCCATGTGACATTGGCCAAAAGGCAGGCAGAGTCTGCCTTTGCCTGAGGACTCCCCTCGTTTACATAAGGTCTAGGGCTTCTGGGAGGCAGGCGTGAGATTTTCTTTTGGGCCCCAGAGATGGGGCTCCTCCCCCAGGATGTTGAAAAAGCAGCCCGCTCTCTCCTTTCTCAGGACACAGGGGTCATTTTCCGCCCTCACCCTGTCTTGCACGGGTGCTGGGCCTCCTGGGCTGCCAGGTTCTTTTGCCCGCCAGGGCAAAGCCCGCCGGGCAAAGGACGGCGTTTGTCAGGCGTTCGTCAGCCGATCGGGGCCCGGGCCCAAACCCCTGCCCACTGGGGCCATATCCTCCTGGATGCTAGCTTGGAGCCAGCCTCTGCTGGCTCACCAGCAGGTGGCAACAGCAGCAAGCATTAGCTAAAGGCTCCCCCCTCTGGCTACCACTGCAAGGCATCAGCCTGGCTGTGCTGCGAGGACCCCTGCAAAGGCTGACTGACAGCTGGGGGGTGCAAGCCAACAGCTGAAAAGCAGGCTTTGCGCTTTTATTTGCTCTGTTTCTTTTTTTTTTTAACCAGCATAGGTAACCCTGCACTTGGCAGGGCTTCAAAAAATTGAGTGAAACTCTTTAATGTTCCTCTCCACGGAAATCTTTAGTAAAAGGCGAAAGATTTATTCGGTTTGAAGAGAAACCAGAGTATGCGCTCTAGTGGCCCCGACTGCGGCCGCAAAAAATGCAACACCTCACTAGCTCAGGGTGACTTAGTGAAGCAGTGCACACGATGACGCTTTTTGAGATGAAGCGAATGGAGAATGCTATCGGGCTCCGAACCCGTGGCAGAATGACTTTATTTGCAAGCAATCCCATCCAAAGTCATGAAACCTGGCAGGGGATTGTGGGTATGCAAATTTCTCCAGACCGCAGGCCATGTGACATTGGCCAAAAGGCAGGCAGAGTCTGCCTTTGCCTGAGGACTCCCCTCGTTTACATAAGGTCTAGGGCTTCTGGGAGGCAGGCGTGAGATTTTCTTTTGGGCCCCAGAGATGGGGCTCCTCCCCCAGGATGTTGAAGAAGCAGCCCGCTCTCTCCTTTCTCAGGACACAGGGATCATTTTCCGCCCTCACCCTGTCTTGCACGGGTGCTGGGCCTCCTGGGCTGCCAGCGGGCAAAGAACGGCGTTTGTCAGGCGTTCGTCAGCCGATCGGGGCCCGGGCCCAAACCCCTGCCCACTGGGGCCATATCCTCCTGGATGCTAGCTTGGAGCCAGCCTCTGCTGGCTCACCAGCAGGTGGCGACAGCAGCAAGCATTAGCTAAAGGCTCCCCCCTCTGGCTACCACTGCAAAGCATCAGCCTGGCTGTGCTGCGAGGACCCCTGCAAAGGCTGACTGACAGCTGGGGGGTGCAAGCCAACAGCTGAAAAGCAGGCTTTGCGCTTTCATTTGCTCTGTTTCTTTTTTTTTTTAACCAGCATAGGTAACCCTGCACTTGGCAGGGCTTCAAAAAATTGAGTGAAACTCTTTAATGTTCCTCTCCACGGAAATCTTTAGTAAAAGGCGAAAGATTTATTCGGTTTGAAGAGAAACCAGAGTATGCGCTCTAGTGGCCCCGACTGCGGCCGCAAAAAATGCAACACCTCACTAGCTCAGGGTGACTTAGTGAAGCAGTGCACACGATGACGCTTTTTGAGATGAAGCGAATGGAGAATGCTATCGGGCTCCGAACCCGTGGCAGAATGACTTTATTTGCAAGCAATCCCATCCAAAGTCATGAAACCTGGCAGGGGATTGTGGGTATGCAAATTTCTCCAGACCGCAGGCCATGTGACATTGGCCAAAAGGCAGGCAGAGTCTGCCTTTGCCTGAGGACTCCCCTCGTTTACATAAGGTCTAGGGCTTCTGGGAGGCAGGCGTGAGATTTTCTTTTGGGCCCCAGAGATGGGGCTCCTCCCCCAGGATGTTGAAAAAGCAGCCCGCTCTCTCCTTTCTCAGGACACAGGGGTCATTTTCCGCCCTCACCCTGTCTTGCACGGGTGCTGGGCCTCCTGGGCTGCCAGCGGGCAAAGAACGGCGTTTGTCAGGCGTTCGTCAGCCGATCGGGGCCCGGGCCCAAACCCCTGCCCACTGGGGCCATATCCTCCTGGATGCTAGCTTGGAGCCAGCCTCTGCTGGCTCACCAGCAGGTGGCGACAGCAGCAAGCATTAGCTAAAGGCTCCCCCCTCTGGCTACCACTGCAAGGCATCAGCCTGGCTGTGCTGCGAGGACCCCTGCAAAGGCTGACTGACAGCTGGGGGGTGCAAGCCAACAGCTGAAAAGCAGGCTTTGCGCTTTCATTTGCTCTGTTTCTTTTTTTTTTTAACCAGCATAGGTAACCCTGCACTTGGCAGGGCTTCAAAAAATTGAGTGAAACTCTTTAATGTTCCTCTCCACGGAAATCTTTAGTAAAAGGCGAAAGATTTATTCGGTTTGAAGAGAAACCAGAGTATGCGCTCTGGTGGCCCCGACTGCGGCCGCAAAAAATGCAACACCTCACTAGCTCAGGGTGACTTAGTGAAGCAGTGCACACGATGACGCTTTTTGAGATGAAGCGAATGGAGAATGCTATCGGGCTCCGAACCCGTGGCAGAATGACTTTATTTGCAAGCAATCCCATCCAAAGTCATGAAACCTGGCAGGGGATTGTGGGTATGCAAATTTCTCCAGACCGCAGGCCATGTGACATTGGCCAAAAGGCAGGCAGAGTCTGCCTTTGCCTGAGGACTCCCCTCGTTTACATAAGGTCTAGGGCTTCTGGGAGGCAGGCGTGAGATTTTCTTTTGGGCCCCAGAGATGGGGCTCCTCCCCCAGGATGTTGAAGAAGCAGCCCGCTCTCTCCTTTCTCAGGACACAGGGGTCATTTTCCGCCCTCACCCTGTCTTGCACGGGTGCTGGGCCTCCTGGGCTGCCAGCGGGCAAAGAACGGCGTTTGTCAGGCGTTCGTCAGCCGATCGGGGCCCGGGCCCAAACCCCTGCCCACTGGGGCCATATCCTCCTGGATGCTAGCTTGCAGCCAGCCTCTGCTGGCTCACCAGCAGGTGGCGACAGCAGCAAGCATTAGCTAAAGGCTCCCCCCTCTGGCTACCACTGCAAGGCATCAGCCTGGCTGTGCTGCGAGGACCCCTGCAAAGGCTGACTGACAGCTGGGGGGTGCAAGCCAACAGCTGAAAAGCAGGCTTTGCGCTTTCATTTGCTCTGTTTCTTTTTAACCAGCATAGGTAACCCTGCACTTGGCAGGGCTTCAAAAAATTGAGTGAAACTCTTTAATGTTCCTCTCCACGGAAATCTTTAGTAAAAGGCGAAAGATTTATTCGGTTTGAAGAGAAACCAGAGTATGCGCTCTAGTGGCCCCGACTGCGGCCGCAAAAAATGCAACACCTCACTAGCTCAGGGTGACTTAGTGAAGCAGTGCACACGATGACGCTTTTTGAGATGAAGCGAATGGAGAATGCTATCGGGCTCCGAACCCGTGGCAGAATGACTTTATTTGCAAGCAATCCCATCCAAAGTCATGAAACCTGGCAGGGGATTGTGGGTATGCAAATTTCTCCAGACCGCAGGCCATGTGACATTGGCCAAAAGGCAGGCAGAGTCTGCCTTTGCCTGAGGACTCCCCTCGTTTACATAAGGTCTAGGGCTTCTGGGAGGCAGGCGTGAGATTTTCTTTTGGGCCCCAGACATGGGGCTCCTCCCCCAGGATGTTGAAGAAGCAGCCCGCTCTCTCCTTTCTCAGGACACAGGGGTCATTTTCCGCCCTCACCCTGTCTTGCACGGGTGCTGGGCCTCCTGGGCTGCCAGCGGGCAAAGGACGGCGTTTGTCAGGCGTTCGTCAGCCGATCGGGGCCCGGGCCCAAACCCCTGCCCACTGGGGCCATATCCTCCTGGATGCTAGCTTGGAGCCAGCCTCTGCTGGCTCACCAGCAGGTGGCGACAGCGGCAAGCATTAGCTAAAGGCTCCCCCCTCTGGCTACCACTGCAAGGCATCAGCCTGGCTGTGCTGCGAGGACCCCTGCAAAGGCTGACTGACAGCTGGGGGGTGCAAGCCAACAGCTGAAAAGCAGGCTTTGCGCTTTCATTTGCTCTGTTTCTTTTTAACCAGCATAGGTAACCCTGCACTTGGCAGGGCTTCAAAAAATTGAGTGAAACTCTTTAATGTTCCTCTCCACGGAAATCTTTAGTAAAAGGCGAAAGATTTATTCGGTTTGAAGAGAAACCAGAGTATGCGCTCTAGTGGCCCCGACTGCGGCCGCAAAAAATGCAACACCTCACTAGCTCAGGGTGACTTAGTGAAGCAGTGCACACGATGACGCTTTTTGAGATGAAGCGAATGGAGAATGCTATCGGGCTCCGAACCCGTGGCAGAATGACTTTATTTGCAAGCAATCCCATCCAAAGTCATGAAACCTGGCAGGGGATTGTGGGTATGCAAATTTCTCCAGACCGCAGGCCATGTGACATTGGCCAAAAGGCAGGCAGAGTCTGCCTTTGCCTGAGGACTCCCCTCGTTTACATAAGGTCTAGGGCTTCTGGGAGGCAGGCGTGAGATTTTCTTTTGGGCCCCAGAGATGGGGCTCCTCCCCCAGGATGTTGAAGAAGCAGCCCGCTCTCTCCTTTCTCAGGACACAGGGATCATTTTCCGCCCTCACCCTGTCTTGCACGGGTGCTGGGCCTCCTGGGCTGCCAGCGGGCAAAGAACGGCGTTTGTCAGGCGTTCGTCAGCCGATCGGGGCCCGGGCCCAAACCCCTGCCCACTGGGGCCATATCCTCCTGGATGCTAGCTTGGAGCCAGCCTCTGCTGGCTCACCAGCAGGTGGCGACAGCAGCAAGCATTAGCTAAAGGCTCCCCCCTCTGGCTACCACTGCAAAGCATCAGCCTGGCTGTGCTGCGAGGACCCCTGCAAAGGCTGACTGACAGCTGGGGGGTGCAAGCCAACAGCTGAAAAGCAGGCTTTGCGCTTTCATTTGCTCTGTTTCTTTTTTTTTTTAACCAGCATAGGTAACCCTGCACTTGGCAGGGCTTCAAAAAATTGAGTGAAACTCTTTAATGTTCCTCTCCACGGAAATCTTTAGTAAAAGGCGAAAGATTTATTCGGTTTGAAGAGAAACCAGAGTATGCGCTCTAGTGGCCCCGACTGCGGCCGCAAAAAATGCAACACCTCACTAGCTCAGGGTGACTTAGTGAAGCAGTGCACACGATGACGCTTTTTGAGATGAAGCGAATGGAGAATGCTATCGGGCTCCGAACCCGTGGCAGAATGACTTTATTTGCAAGCAATCCCATCCAAAGTCATGAAACCTGGCAGGGGATTGTGGGTATGCAAATTTCTCCAGACCGCAGGCCATGTGACATTGGCCAAAAGGCAGGCAGAGTCTGCCTTTGCCTGAGGACTCCCCTCGTTTACATAAGGTCTAGGGCTTCTGGGAGGCAGGCGTGAGATTTTCTTTTGGGCCCCAGAGATGGGGCTCCTCCCCCAGGATGTTGAAAAAGCAGCCCGCTCTCTCCTTTCTCAGGACACAGGGGTCATTTTCCGCCCTCACCCTGTCTTGCACGGGTGCTGGGCCTCCTGGGCTGCCAGCGGGCAAAGAACGGCGTTTGTCAGGCGTTCGTCAGCCGATCGGGGCCCGGGCCCAAACCCCTGCCCACTGGGGCCATATCCTCCTGGATGCTAGCTTGGAGCCAGCCTCTGCTGGCTCACCAGCAGGTGGCGACAGCAGCAAGCATTAGCTAAAGGCTCCCCCCTCTGGCTACCACTGCAAGGCATCAGCCTGGCTGTGCTGCGAGGACCCCTGCAAAGGCTGACTGACAGCTGGGGGGTGCAAGCCAACAGCTGAAAAGCAGGCTTTGCGCTTTCATTTGCTCTGTTTCTTTTTTTTTTTAACCAGCATAGGTAACCCTGCACTTGGCAGGGCTTCAAAAAATTGAGTGAAACTCTTTAATGTTCCTCTCCACGGAAATCTTTAGTAAAAGGCGAAAGATTTATTCGGTTTGAAGAGAAACCAGAGTATGCGCTCTGGTGGCCCCGACTGCGGCCGCAAAAAATGCAACACCTCACTAGCTCAGGGTGACTTAGTGAAGCAGTGCACACGATGACGCTTTTTGAGATGAAGCGAATGGAGAATGCTATCGGGCTCCGAACCCGTGGCAGAATGACTTTATTTGCAAGCAATCCCATCCAAAGTCATGAAACCTGGCAGGGGATTGTGGGTATGCAAATTTCTCCAGACCGCAGGCCATGTGACATTGGCCAAAAGGCAGGCAGAGTCTGCCTTTGCCTGAGGACTCCCCTCGTTTACATAAGGTCTAGGGCTTCTGGGAGGCAGGCGTGAGATTTTCTTTTGGGCCCCAGAGATGGGGCTCCTCCCCCAGGATGTTGAAGAAGCAGCCCGCTCTCTCCTTTCTCAGGACACAGGGGTCATTTTCCGCCCTCACCCTGTCTTGCACGGGTGCTGGGCCTCCTGGGCTGCCAGCGGGCAAAGAACGGCGTTTGTCAGGCGTTCGTCAGCCGATCGGGGCCCGGGCCCAAACCCCTGCCCACTGGGGCCATATCCTCCTGGATGCTAGCTTGCAGCCAGCCTCTGCTGGCTCACCAGCAGGTGGCGACAGCAGCAAGCATTAGCTAAAGGCTCCCCCCTCTGGCTACCACTGCAAGGCATCAGCCTGGCTGTGCTGCGAGGACCCCTGCAAAGGCTGACTGACAGCTGGGGGGTGCAAGCCAACAGCTGAAAAGCAGGCTTTGCGCTTTCATTTGCTCTGTTTCTTTTTAACCAGCATAGGTAACCCTGCACTTGGCAGGGCTTCAAAAAATTGAGTGAAACTCTTTAATGTTCCTCTCCACGGAAATCTTTAGTAAAAGGCGAAAGATTTATTCGGTTTGAAGAGAAACCAGAGTATGCGCTCTAGTGGCCCCGACTGCGGCCGCAAAAAATGCAACACCTCACTAGCTCAGGGTGACTTAGTGAAGCAGTGCACACGATGACGCTTTTTGAGATGAAGCGAATGGAGAATGCTATCGGGCTCCGAACCCGTGGCAGAATGACTTTATTTGCAAGCAATCCCATCCAAAGTCATGAAACCTGGCAGGGGATTGTGGGTATGCAAATTTCTCCAGACCGCAGGCCATGTGACATTGGCCAAAAGGCAGGCAGAGTCTGCCTTTGCCTGAGGACTCCCCTCGTTTACATAAGGTCTAGGGCTTCTGGGAGGCAGGCGTGAGATTTTCTTTTGGGCCCCAGAGATGGGGCTCCTCCCCCAGGATGTTGAAGAAGCAGCCCGCTCTCTCCTTTCTCAGGACACAGGGGTCATTTTCCGCCCTCACCCTGTCTTGCACGGGTGCTGGGCCTCCTGGGCTGCCAGCGGGCAAAGGACGGCGTTTGTCAGGCGTTCGTCAGCCGATCGGGGCCCGGGCCCAAACCCCTGCCCACTGGGGCCATATCCTCCTGGATGCTAGCTTGGAGCCAGCCTCTGCTGGCTCACCAGCAGGTGGCGACAGCGGCAAGCATTAGCTAAAGGCTCCCCCCTCTGGCTACCACTGCAAGGCATCAGCCTGGCTGTGCTGCGAGGACCCCTGCAAAGGCTGACTGACAGCTGGGGGGTGCAAGCCAACAGCTGAAAAGCAGGCTTTGCGCTTTCATTTGCTCTGTTTCTTTTTAACCAGCATAGGTAACCCTGCACTTGGCAGGGCTTCAAAAAATTGAGTGAAACTCTTTAATGTTCCTCTCCACGGAAATCTTTAGTAAAAGGCGAAAGATTTATTCGGTTTGAAGAGAAACCAGAGTATGCGCTCTAGTGGCCCCGACTGCGGCCGCAAAAAATGCAACACCTCACTAGCTCAGGGTGACTTAGTGAAGCAGTGCACACGATGACGCTTTTTGAGATGAAGCGAATGGAGAATGCTATCGGGCTCCGAACCCGTGGCAGAATGACTTTATTTGCAAGCAATCCCATCCAAAGTCATGAAACCTGGCAGGGGATTGTGGGTATGCAAATTTCTCCAGACCGCAGGCCATGTGACATTGGCCAAAAGGCAGGCAGAGTCTGCCTTTGCCTGAGGACTCCCCTCGTTTACATAAGGTCTAGGGCTTCTGGGAGGCAGGCGTGAGATTTTCTTTTGGGCCCCAGAGATGGGGCTCCTCCCCCAGGATGTTGAAAAAGCAGCCCGCTCTCTCCTTTCTCAGGACACAGGGGTCATTTTCCGCCCTCACCCTGTCTTGCACGGGTGCTGGGCCTCCTGGGCTGCCAGGTTCTTTTGCCCGCCGGGCAAAGGACGGCGTTTGTCAGGCGTTCGTCAACCGATCGGGGCCCGGGCCCAAACCCCTGCCCACTGGGGCCATATCCTCCTGGATGCTAGCTTGCAGCCAGCCTCTGCTGGCTCACCAGCAGGTGGCGACAGCAGCAAGCATTAGCTAAAGGCTCCCCCCTCTGGCTACCACTGCAAGGCATCAGCCTGGCTGTGCTGCGAGGACCCCTGCAAAGGCTGACTGACAGCTGGGGGGTGCAAGCCAACAGCTGAAAAGCAGGCTTTGCGCTTTTATTTGCTCTGTTTCTTTTTTTTTTTAACCAGCATAGGTAACCCTGCACTTGGCAGGGCTTCAAAAAATTGAGTGAAACTCTTTAATGTTCCTCTCCACGGAAATCTTTAGTAAAAGGCGAAAGATTTATTCGGTTTGAAGAGAAACCAGAGTATGCGCTCTAGTGGCCCCGACTGCGGCCGCAAAAAATGCAACACCTCACTAGCTCAGGGTGACTTAGTGAAGCAGTGCACACGATGACGCTTTTTGAGATGAAGCGAATGGAGAATGCTATCGGGCTCCGAACCCGTGGCAGAATGACTTTATTTGCAAGCAATCCCATCCAAAGTCATGAAACCTGGCAGGGGATTGTGGGTATGCAAATTTCTCCAGACCGCAGGCCATGTGACATTGGCCAAAAGGCAGGCAGAGTCTGCCTTTGCCTGAGGACTCCCCTCGTTTACATAAGGTCTAGGGCTTCTGGGAGGCAGGCGTGAGATTTTCTTTTGGGCCCCAGAGATGGGGCTCCTCCCCCAGGATGTTGAAGAAGCAGCCCGCTCTCTCCTTTCTCAGGACACAGGGATCATTTTCCGCCCTCACCCTGTCTTGCACGGGTGCTGGGCCTCCTGGGCTGCCAGCGGGCAAAGAACGGCGTTTGTCAGGCGTTCGTCAGCCGATCGGGGCCCGGGCCCAAACCCCTGCCCACTGGGGCCATATCCTCCTGGATGCTAGCTTGGAGCCAGCCTCTGCTGGCTCACCAGCAGGTGGCGACAGCAGCAAGCATTAGCTAAAGGCTCCCCCCTCTGGCTACCACTGCAAAGCATCAGCCTGGCTGTGCTGCGAGGACCCCTGCAAAGGCTGACTGACAGCTGGGGGGTGCAAGCCAACAGCTGAAAAGCAGGCTTTGCGCTTTCATTTGCTCTGTTTCTTTTTTTTTTTAACCAGCATAGGTAACCCTGCACTTGGCAGGGCTTCAAAAAATTGAGTGAAACTCTTTAATGTTCCTCTCCACGGAAATCTTTAGTAAAAGGCGAAAGATTTATTCGGTTTGAAGAGAAACCAGAGTATGCGCTCTAGTGGCCCCGACTGCGGCCGCAAAAAATGCAACACCTCACTAGCTCAGGGTGACTTAGTGAAGCAGTGCACACGATGACGCTTTTTGAGATGAAGCGAATGGAGAATGCTATCGGGCTCCGAACCCGTGGCAGAATGACTTTATTTGCAAGCAATCCCATCCAAAGTCATGAAACCTGGCAGGGGATTGTGGGTATGCAAATTTCTCCAGACCGCAGGCCATGTGACATTGGCCAAAAGGCAGGCAGAGTCTGCCTTTGCCTGAGGACTCCCCTCGTTTACATAAGGTCTAGGGCTTCTGGGAGGCAGGCGTGAGATTTTCTTTTGGGCCCCAGAGATGGGGCTCCTCCCCCAGGATGTTGAAAAAGCAGCCCGCTCTCTCCTTTCTCAGGACACAGGGGTCATTTTCCGCCCTCACCCTGTCTTGCACGGGTGCTGGGCCTCCTGGGCTGCCAGCGGGCAAAGAACGGCGTTTGTCAGGCGTTCGTCAGCCGATCGGGGCCCGGGCCCAAACCCCTGCCCACTGGGGCCATATCCTCCTGGATGCTAGCTTGGAGCCAGCCTCTGCTGGCTCACCAGCAGGTGGCGACAGCAGCAAGCATTAGCTAAAGGCTCCCCCCTCTGGCTACCACTGCAAGGCATCAGCCTGGCTGTGCTGCGAGGACCCCTGCAAAGGCTGACTGACAGCTGGGGGGTGCAAGCCAACAGCTGAAAAGCAGGCTTTGCGCTTTCATTTGCTCTGTTTCTTTTTTTTTTTAACCAGCATAGGTAACCCTGCACTTGGCAGGGCTTCAAAAAATTGAGTGAAACTCTTTAATGTTCCTCTCCACGGAAATCTTTAGTAAAAGGCGAAAGATTTATTCGGTTTGAAGAGAAACCAGAGTATGCGCTCTGGTGGCCCCGACTGCGGCCGCAAAAAATGCAACACCTCACTAGCTCAGGGTGACTTAGTGAAGCAGTGCACACGATGACGCTTTTTGAGATGAAGCGAATGGAGAATGCTATCGGGCTCCGAACCCGTGGCAGAATGACTTTATTTGCAAGCAATCCCATCCAAAGTCATGAAACCTGGCAGGGGATTGTGGGTATGCAAATTTCTCCAGACCGCAGGCCATGTGACATTGGCCAAAAGGCAGGCAGAGTCTGCCTTTGCCTGAGGACTCCCCTCGTTTACATAAGGTCTAGGGCTTCTGGGAGGCAGGCGTGAGATTTTCTTTTGGGCCCCAGAGATGGGGCTCCTCCCCCAGGATGTTGAAGAAGCAGCCCGCTCTCTCCTTTCTCAGGACACAGGGGTCATTTTCCGCCCTCACCCTGTCTTGCACGGGTGCTGGGCCTCCTGGGCTGCCAGCGGGCAAAGAACGGCGTTTGTCAGGCGTTCGTCAGCCGATCGGGGCCCGGGCCCAAACCCCTGCCCACTGGGGCCATATCCTCCTGGATGCTAGCTTGCAGCCAGCCTCTGCTGGCTCACCAGCAGGTGGCGACAGCAGCAAGCATTAGCTAAAGGCTCCCCCCTCTGGCTACCACTGCAAGGCATCAGCCTGGCTGTGCTGCGAGGACCCCTGCAAAGGCTGACTGACAGCTGGGGGGTGCAAGCCAACAGCTGAAAAGCAGGCTTTGCGCTTTCATTTGCTCTGTTTCTTTTTAACCAGCATAGGTAACCCTGCACTTGGCAGGGCTTCAAAAAATTGAGTGAAACTCTTTAATGTTCCTCTCCACGGAAATCTTTAGTAAAAGGCGAAAGATTTATTCGGTTTGAAGAGAAACCAGAGTATGCGCTCTAGTGGCCCCGACTGCGGCCGCAAAAAATGCAACACCTCACTAGCTCAGGGTGACTTAGTGAAGCAGTGCACACGATGACGCTTTTTGAGATGAAGCGAATGGAGAATGCTATCGGGCTCCGAACCCGTGGCAGAATGACTTTATTTGCAAGCAATCCCATCCAAAGTCATGAAACCTGGCAGGGGATTGTGGGTATGCAAATTTCTCCAGACCGCAGGCCATGTGACATTGGCCAAAAGGCAGGCAGAGTCTGCCTTTGCCTGAGGACTCCCCTCGTTTACATAAGGTCTAGGGCTTCTGGGAGGCAGGCGTGAGATTTTCTTTTGGGCCCCAGACATGGGGCTCCTCCCCCAGGATGTTGAAGAAGCAGCCCGCTCTCTCCTTTCTCAGGACACAGGGGTCATTTTCCGCCCTCACCCTGTCTTGCACGGGTGCTGGGCCTCCTGGGCTGCCAGCGGGCAAAGGACGGCGTTTGTCAGGCGTTCGTCAGCCGATCGGGGCCCGGGCCCAAACCCCTGCCCACTGGGGCCATATCCTCCTGGATGCTAGCTTGGAGCCAGCCTCTGCTGGCTCACCAGCAGGTGGCGACAGCGGCAAGCATTAGCTAAAGGCTCCCCCCTCTGGCTACCACTGCAAGGCATCAGCCTGGCTGTGCTGCGAGGACCCCTGCAAAGGCTGACTGACAGCTGGGGGGTGCAAGCCAACAGCTGAAAAGCAGGCTTTGCGCTTTCATTTGCTCTGTTTCTTTTTAACCAGCATAGGTAACCCTGCACTTGGCAGGGCTTCAAAAAATTGAGTGAAACTCTTTAATGTTCCTCTCCACGGAAATCTTTAGTAAAAGGCGAAAGATTTATTCGGTTTGAAGAGAAACCAGAGTATGCGCTCTAGTGGCCCCGACTGCGGCCGCAAAAAATGCAACACCTCACTAGCTCAGGGTGACTTAGTGAAGCAGTGCACACGATGACGCTTTTTGAGATGAAGCGAATGGAGAATGCTATCGGGCTCCGAACCCGTGGCAGAATGACTTTATTTGCAAGCAATCCCATCCAAAGTCATGAAACCTGGCAGGGGATTGTGGGTATGCAAATTTCTCCAGACCGCAGGCCATGTGACATTGGCCAAAAGGCAGGCAGAGTCTGCCTTTGCCTGAGGACTCCCCTCGTTTACATAAGGTCTAGGGCTTCTGGGAGGCAGGCGTGAGATTTTCTTTTGGGCCCCAGAGATGGGGCTCCTCCCCCAGGATGTTGAAGAAGCAGCCCGCTCTCTCCTTTCTCAGGACACAGGGATCATTTTCCGCCCTCACCCTGTCTTGCACGGGTGCTGGGCCTCCTGGGCTGCCAGCGGGCAAAGAACGGCGTTTGTCAGGCGTTCGTCAGCCGATCGGGGCCCGGGCCCAAACCCCTGCCCACTGGGGCCATATCCTCCTGGATGCTAGCTTGGAGCCAGCCTCTGCTGGCTCACCAGCAGGTGGCGACAGCAGCAAGCATTAGCTAAAGGCTCCCCCCTCTGGCTACCACTGCAAAGCATCAGCCTGGCTGTGCTGCGAGGACCCCTGCAAAGGCTGACTGACAGCTGGGGGGTGCAAGCCAACAGCTGAAAAGCAGGCTTTGCGCTTTCATTTGCTCTGTTTCTTTTTTTTTTTAACCAGCATAGGTAACCCTGCACTTGGCAGGGCTTCAAAAAATTGAGTGAAACTCTTTAATGTTCCTCTCCACGGAAATCTTTAGTAAAAGGCGAAAGATTTATTCGGTTTGAAGAGAAACCAGAGTATGCGCTCTAGTGGCCCCGACTGCGGCCGCAAAAAATGCAACACCTCACTAGCTCAGGGTGACTTAGTGAAGCAGTGCACACGATGACGCTTTTTGAGATGAAGCGAATGGAGAATGCTATCGGGCTCCGAACCCGTGGCAGAATGACTTTATTTGCAAGCAATCCCATCCAAAGTCATGAAACCTGGCAGGGGATTGTGGGTATGCAAATTTCTCCAGACCGCAGGCCATGTGACATTGGCCAAAAGGCAGGCAGAGTCTGCCTTTGCCTGAGGACTCCCCTCGTTTACATAAGGTCTAGGGCTTCTGGGAGGCAGGCGTGAGATTTTCTTTTGGGCCCCAGAGATGGGGCTCCTCCCCCAGGATGTTGAAAAAGCAGCCCGCTCTCTCCTTTCTCAGGACACAGGGGTCATTTTCCGCCCTCACCCTGTCTTGCACGGGTGCTGGGCCTCCTGGGCTGCCAGCGGGCAAAGAACGGCGTTTGTCAGGCGTTCGTCAGCCGATCGGGGCCCGGGCCCAAACCCCTGCCCACTGGGGCCATATCCTCCTGGATGCTAGCTTGGAGCCAGCCTCTGCTGGCTCACCAGCAGGTGGCGACAGCAGCAAGCATTAGCTAAAGGCTCCCCCCTCTGGCTACCACTGCAAGGCATCAGCCTGGCTGTGCTGCGAGGACCCCTGCAAAGGCTGACTGACAGCTGGGGGGTGCAAGCCAACAGCTGAAAAGCAGGCTTTGCGCTTTCATTTGCTCTGTTTCTTTTTTTTTTTAACCAGCATAGGTAACCCTGCACTTGGCAGGGCTTCAAAAAATTGAGTGAAACTCTTTAATGTTCCTCTCCACGGAAATCTTTAGTAAAAGGCGAAAGATTTATTCGGTTTGAAGAGAAACCAGAGTATGCGCTCTGGTGGCCCCGACTGCGGCCGCAAAAAATGCAACACCTCACTAGCTCAGGGTGACTTAGTGAAGCAGTGCACACGATGACGCTTTTTGAGATGAAGCGAATGGAGAATGCTATCGGGCTCCGAACCCGTGGCAGAATGACTTTATTTGCAAGCAATCCCATCCAAAGTCATGAAACCTGGCAGGGGATTGTGGGTATGCAAATTTCTCCAGACCGCAGGCCATGTGACATTGGCCAAAAGGCAGGCAGAGTCTGCCTTTGCCTGAGGACTCCCCTCGTTTACATAAGGTCTAGGGCTTCTGGGAGGCAGGCGTGAGATTTTCTTTTGGGCCCCAGAGATGGGGCTCCTCCCCCAGGATGTTGAAGAAGCAGCCCGCTCTCTCCTTTCTCAGGACACAGGGGTCATTTTCCGCCCTCACCCTGTCTTGCACGGGTGCTGGGCCTCCTGGGCTGCCAGCGGGCAAAGAACGGCGTTTGTCAGGCGTTCGTCAGCCGATCGGGGCCCGGGCCCAAACCCCTGCCCACTGGGGCCATATCCTCCTGGATGCTAGCTTGCAGCCAGCCTCTGCTGGCTCACCAGCAGGTGGCGACAGCAGCAAGCATTAGCTAAAGGCTCCCCCCTCTGGCTACCACTGCAAGGCATCAGCCTGGCTGTGCTGCGAGGACCCCTGCAAAGGCTGACTGACAGCTGGGGGGTGCAAGCCAACAGCTGAAAAGCAGGCTTTGCGCTTTCATTTGCTCTGTTTCTTTTTAACCAGCATAGGTAACCCTGCACTTGGCAGGGCTTCAAAAAATTGAGTGAAACTCTTTAATGTTCCTCTCCACGGAAATCTTTAGTAAAAGGCGAAAGATTTATTCGGTTTGAAGAGAAACCAGAGTATGCGCTCTAGTGGCCCCGACTGCGGCCGCAAAAAATGCAACACCTCACTAGCTCAGGGTGACTTAGTGAAGCAGTGCACACGATGACGCTTTTTGAGATGAAGCGAATGGAGAATGCTATCGGGCTCCGAACCCGTGGCAGAATGACTTTATTTGCAAGCAATCCCATCCAAAGTCATGAAACCTGGCAGGGGATTGTGGGTATGCAAATTTCTCCAGACCGCAGGCCATGTGACATTGGCCAAAAGGCAGGCAGAGTCTGCCTTTGCCTGAGGACTCCCCTCGTTTACATAAGGTCTAGGGCTTCTGGGAGGCAGGCGTGAGATTTTCTTTTGGGCCCCAGAGATGGGGCTCCTCCCCCAGGATGTTGAAGAAGCAGCCCGCTCTCTCCTTTCTCAGGACACAGGGGTCATTTTCCGCCCTCACCCTGTCTTGCACGGGTGCTGGGCCTCCTGGGCTGCCAGCGGGCAAAGGACGGCGTTTGTCAGGCGTTCGTCAGCCGATCGGGGCCCGGGCCCAAACCCCTGCCCACTGGGGCCATATCCTCCTGGATGCTAGCTTGGAGCCAGCCTCTGCTGGCTCACCAGCAGGTGGCGACAGCGGCAAGCATTAGCTAAAGGCTCCCCCCTCTGGCTACCACTGCAAGGCATCAGCCTGGCTGTGCTGCGAGGACCCCTGCAAAGGCTGACTGACAGCTGGGGGGTGCAAGCCAACAGCTGAAAAGCAGGCTTTGCGCTTTCATTTGCTCTGTTTCTTTTTAACCAGCATAGGTAACCCTGCACTTGGCAGGGCTTCAAAAAATTGAGTGAAACTCTTTAATGTTCCTCTCCACGGAAATCTTTAGTAAAAGGCGAAAGATTTATTCGGTTTGAAGAGAAACCAGAGTATGCGCTCTAGTGGCCCCGACTGCGGCCGCAAAAAATGCAACACCTCACTAGCTCAGGGTGACTTAGTGAAGCAGTGCACACGATGACGCTTTTTGAGATGAAGCGAATGGAGAATGCTATCGGGCTCCGAACCCGTGGCAGAATGACTTTATTTGCAAGCAATCCCATCCAAAGTCATGAAACCTGGCAGGGGATTGTGGGTATGCAAATTTCTCCAGACCGCAGGCCATGTGACATTGGCCAAAAGGCAGGCAGAGTCTGCCTTTGCCTGAGGACTCCCCTCGTTTACATAAGGTCTAGGGCTTCTGGGAGGCAGGCGTGAGATTTTCTTTTGGGCCCCAGAGATGGGGCTCCTCCCCCAGGATGTTGAAAAAGCAGCCCGCTCTCTCCTTTCTCAGGACACAGGGGTCATTTTCCGCCCTCACCCTGTCTTGCACGGGTGCTGGGCCTCCTGGGCTGCCAGGTTCTTTTGCCCGCCGGGCAAAGGACGGCGTTTGTCAGGCGTTCGTCAACCGATCGGGGCCCGGGCCCAAACCCCTGCCCACTGGGGCCATATCCTCCTGGATGCTAGCTTGCAGCCAGCCTCTGCTGGCTCACCAGCAGGTGGCGACAGCAGCAAGCATTAGCTAAAGGCTCCCCCCTCTGGCTACCACTGCAAGGCATCAGCCTGGCTGTGCTGCGAGGACCCCTGCAAAGGCTGACTGACAGCTGGGGGGTGCAAGCCAACAGCTGAAAAGCAGGCTTTGCGCTTTCATTTGCTCTGTTTCTTTTTTTTTTTAACCAGCATAGGTAACCCTGCACTTGGCAGGGCTTCAAAAAATTGAGTGAAACTCTTTAATGTTCCTCTCCACGGAAATCTTTAGTAAAAGGCGAAAGATTTATTCGGTTTGAAGAGAAACCAGAGTATGCGCTCTAGTGGCCCCGACTGCGGCCGCAAAAAATGCAACACCTCACTAGCTCAGGGTGACTTAGTGAAGCAGTGCACACGATGACGCTTTTTGAGATGAAGCGAATGGAGAATGCTATCGGGCTCCGAACCCGTGGCAGAATGACTTTATTTGCAAGCAATCCCATCCAAAGTCATGAAACCTGGCAGGGGATTGTGGGTATGCAAATTTCTCCAGACCGCAGGCCATGTGACATTGGCCAAAAGGTAGGCAGAGTCTGCCTTTGCCTGAGGACTCCCCTCGTTTACATAAGGTCTAGGGCTTCTGGGAGGCAGGCGTGAGATTTTCTTTTGGGCCCCAGAGATGGGGCTCCTCCCCCAGGATGTTGAAGAAGCAGCCCGCTCTCTCCTTTCTCAGGACACAGGGATCATTTTCCGCCCTCACCCTGTCTTGCACGGGTGCTGGGCCTCCTGGGCTGCCAGCGGGCAAAGAACGGCGTTTGTCAGGTGTTCGTCAGCCGATCGGGGCCCGGGCCCAAACCCCTGCCCACTGGGGCCATATCCTCCTGGATGCTAGCTTGGAGCCAGCCTCTGCTGGCTCACCAGCAGGTGGCGACAGCAGCAAGCATTAGCTAAAGGCTCCCCCCTCTGGCTACCACTGCAAGGCATCAGCCTGGCTGTGCTGCGAGGACCCCTGCAAAGGCTGACTGACAGCTGGGGGGTGCAAGCCAACAGCTGAAAAGCAGGCTTTGCGCTTTCATTTGCTCTGTTTCTTTTTTTTTTTAACCAGCATAGGTAACCCTGCACTTGGCAGGGCTTCAAAAAATTGAGTGAAACTCTTTAATGTTCCTCTCCACGGAAATCTTTAGTAAAAGGCGAAAGATTTATTCGGTTTGAAGAGAAACCAGAGTATGCACTCTAGTGGCCCCGACTGCGGCCGCAAAAAATGCAACACCTCACTAGCTCAGGGTGACTTAGTGAAGCAGTGCACACGATGACGCTTTTTGAGATGAAGCGAATGGAGAATGCTATCGGGCTCCGAACCCGTGGCAGAATGACTTTATTTGCAAGCAATCCCATCCAAAGTCATGAAACCTGGCAGGGGATTGTGGGTATGCAAATTTCTCCAGACCGCAGGCCATGTGACATTGGCCAAAAGGCAGGCAGAGTCTGCCTTTGCCTGAGGACTCCCCTCGTTTACATAAGGTCTAGGGCTTCTGGGAGGCAGGCGTGAGATTTTCTTTTGGGCCCCAGAGATGGGGCTCCTCCCCCAGGATGTTGAAGAAGCAGCCCGCTCTCTCCTTTCTCAGGACACAGGGGTCATTTTCCGCCCTCACCCTGTCTTGCACGGGTGCTGGGCCTCCTGGGCTGCCAGCGGGCAAAGAACGGCGTTTGTCAGGCGTTCGTCAGCCGATCGGGGCCCGGGCCCAAACCCCTGCCCACTGGGGCCATATCCTCCTGGATGCTAGCTTGGAGCCAGCCTCTGCTGGCTCACCAGCAGGTGGCGACAGCAGCAAGCATTAGCTAAAGGCTCCCCCCTCTGGCTACCACTGCAAGGCATCAGCCTGGCTGTGCTGCGAGGACCCCTGCAAAGGCTGACTGACAGCTGGGGGGTGCAAGCCAACAGCTGAAAAGCAGGCTTTGCGCTTTCATTTGCTCTGTTTCTTTTTTTTTTTAACCAGCATAGGTAACCCTGCACTTGGCAGGGCTTCAAAAAATTGAGTGAAACTCTTTAATGTTCCTCTCCACGGAAATCTTTAGTAAAAGGCGAAAGATTTATTCGGTTTGAAGAGAAACCAGAGTATGCGCTCTGGTGGCCCCGACTGCGGCCGCAAAAAATGCAACACCTCACTAGCTCAGGGTGACTTAGTGAAGCAGTGCACACGATGACGCTTTTTGAGATGAAGCGAATGGAGAATGCTATCGGGCTCCGAACCCGTGGCAGAATGACTTTATTTGCAAGCAATCCCATCCAAAGTCATGAAACCTGGCAGGGGATTGTGGGTATGCAAATTTCTCCAGACCGCAGGCCATGTGACATTGGCCAAAAGGCAGGCAGAGTCTGCCTTTGCCTGAGGACTCCCCTCGTTTACATAAGGTCTAGGGCTTCTGGGAGGCAGGCGTGAGATTTTCTTTTGGGCCCCAGAGATGGGGCTCCTCCCCCAGGATGTTGAAGAAGCAGCCCGCTCTCTCCTTTCTCAGGACACAGGGATCATTTTCCGCCCTCACCCTGTCTTGCACGGGTGCTGGGCCTCCTGGGCTGCCAGCGGGCAAAGAACGGCGTTTGTCAGGCGTTCGTCAGCCGATCGGGGCCCGGGCCCAAACCCCTGCCCACTGGGGCCATATCCTCCTGGATGCTAGCTTGGAGCCAGCCTCTGCTGGCTCACCAGCAGGTGGCGACAGCAGCAAGCATTAGCTAAAGGCTCCCCCCTCTGGCTACCACTGCAAAGCATCAGCCTGGCTGTGCTGCGAGGACCCCTGCAAAGGCTGACTGACAGCTGGGGGGTGCAAGCCAACAGCTGAAAAGCAGGCTTTGCGCTTTCATTTGCTCTGTTTCTTTTTTTTTTTAACCAGCATAGGTAACCCTGCACTTGGCAGGGCTTCAAAAAATTGAGTGAAACTCTTTAATGTTCCTCTCCACGGAAATCTTTAGTAAAAGGCGAAAGATTTATTCGGTTTGAAGAGAAACCAGAGTATGCGCTCTAGTGGCCCCGACTGCGGCCGCAAAAAATGCAACACCTCACTAGCTCAGGGTGACTTAGTGAAGCAGTGCACACGATGACGCTTTTTGAGATGAAGCGAATGGAGAATGCTATCGGGCTCCGAACCCGTGGCAGAATGACTTTATTTGCAAGCAATCCCATCCAAAGTCATGAAACCTGGCAGGGGATTGTGGGTATGCAAATTTCTCCAGACCGCAGGCCATGTGACATTGGCCAAAAGGCAGGCAGAGTCTGCCTTTGCCTGAGGACTCCCCTCGTTTACATAAGGTCTAGGGCTTCTGGGAGGCAGGCGTGAGATTTTCTTTTGGGCCCCAGAGATGGGGCTCCTCCCCCAGGATGTTGAAAAAGCAGCCCGCTCTCTCCTTTCTCAGGACACAGGGGTCATTTTCCGCCCTCACCCTGTCTTGCACGGGTGCTGGGCCTCCTGGGCTGCCAGCGGGCAAAGAACGGCGTTTGTCAGGCGTTCGTCAGCCGATCGGGGCCCGGGCCCAAACCCCTGCCCACTGGGGCCATATCCTCCTGGATGCTAGCTTGGAGCCAGCCTCTGCTGGCTCACCAGCAGGTGGCGACAGCAGCAAGCATTAGCTAAAGGCTCCCCCCTCTGGCTACCACTGCAAGGCATCAGCCTGGCTGTGCTGCGAGGACCCCTGCAAAGGCTGACTGACAGCTGGGGGGTGCAAGCCAACAGCTGAAAAGCAGGCTTTGCGCTTTCATTTGCTCTGTTTCTTTTTTTTTTTAACCAGCATAGGTAACCCTGCACTTGGCAGGGCTTCAAAAAATTGAGTGAAACTCTTTAATGTTCCTCTCCACGGAAATCTTTAGTAAAAGGCGAAAGATTTATTCGGTTTGAAGAGAAACCAGAGTATGCGCTCTGGTGGCCCCGACTGCGGCCGCAAAAAATGCAACACCTCACTAGCTCAGGGTGACTTAGTGAAGCAGTGCACACGATGACGCTTTTTGAGATGAAGCGAATGGAGAATGCTATCGGGCTCCGAACCCGTGGCAGAATGACTTTATTTGCAAGCAATCCCATCCAAAGTCATGAAACCTGGCAGGGGATTGTGGGTATGCAAATTTCTCCAGACCGCAGGCCATGTGACATTGGCCAAAAGGCAGGCAGAGTCTGCCTTTGCCTGAGGACTCCCCTCGTTTACATAAGGTCTAGGGCTTCTGGGAGGCAGGCGTGAGATTTTCTTTTGGGCCCCAGAGATGGGGCTCCTCCCCCAGGATGTTGAAGAAGCAGCCCGCTCTCTCCTTTCTCAGGACACAGGGGTCATTTTCCGCCCTCACCCTGTCTTGCACGGGTGCTGGGCCTCCTGGGCTGCCAGCGGGCAAAGAACGGCGTTTGTCAGGCGTTCGTCAGCCGATCGGGGCCCGGGCCCAAACCCCTGCCCACTGGGGCCATATCCTCCTGGATGCTAGCTTGCAGCCAGCCTCTGCTGGCTCACCAGCAGGTGGCGACAGCAGCAAGCATTAGCTAAAGGCTCCCCCCTCTGGCTACCACTGCAAGGCATCAGCCTGGCTGTGCTGCGAGGACCCCTGCAAAGGCTGACTGACAGCTGGGGGGTGCAAGCCAACAGCTGAAAAGCAGGCTTTGCGCTTTCATTTGCTCTGTTTCTTTTTAACCAGCATAGGTAACCCTGCACTTGGCAGGGCTTCAAAAAATTGAGTGAAACTCTTTAATGTTCCTCTCCACGGAAATCTTTAGTAAAAGGCGAAAGATTTATTCGGTTTGAAGAGAAACCAGAGTATGCGCTCTAGTGGCCCCGACTGCGGCCGCAAAAAATGCAACACCTCACTAGCTCAGGGTGACTTAGTGAAGCAGTGCACACGATGACGCTTTTTGAGATGAAGCGAATGGAGAATGCTATCGGGCTCCGAACCCGTGGCAGAATGACTTTATTTGCAAGCAATCCCATCCAAAGTCATGAAACCTGGCAGGGGATTGTGGGTATGCAAATTTCTCCAGACCGCAGGCCATGTGACATTGGCCAAAAGGCAGGCAGAGTCTGCCTTTGCCTGAGGACTCCCCTCGTTTACATAAGGTCTAGGGCTTCTGGGAGGCAGGCGTGAGATTTTCTTTTGGGCCCCAGACATGGGGCTCCTCCCCCAGGATGTTGAAGAAGCAGCCCGCTCTCTCCTTTCTCAGGACACAGGGGTCATTTTCCGCCCTCACCCTGTCTTGCACGGGTGCTGGGCCTCCTGGGCTGCCAGCGGGCAAAGGACGGCGTTTGTCAGGCGTTCGTCAGCCGATCGGGGCCCGGGCCCAAACCCCTGCCCACTGGGGCCATATCCTCCTGGATGCTAGCTTGGAGCCAGCCTCTGCTGGCTCACCAGCAGGTGGCGACAGCGGCAAGCATTAGCTAAAGGCTCCCCCCTCTGGCTACCACTGCAAGGCATCAGCCTGGCTGTGCTGCGAGGACCCCTGCAAAGGCTGACTGACAGCTGGGGGGTGCAAGCCAACAGCTGAAAAGCAGGCTTTGCGCTTTCATTTGCTCTGTTTCTTTTTAACCAGCATAGGTAACCCTGCACTTGGCAGGGCTTCAAAAAATTGAGTGAAACTCTTTAATGTTCCTCTCCACGGAAATCTTTAGTAAAAGGCGAAAGATTTATTCGGTTTGAAGAGAAACCAGAGTATGCGCTCTAGTGGCCCCGACTGCGGCCGCAAAAAATGCAACACCTCACTAGCTCAGGGTGACTTAGTGAAGCAGTGCACACGATGACGCTTTTTGAGATGAAGCGAATGGAGAATGCTATCGGGCTCCGAACCCGTGGCAGAATGACTTTATTTGCAAGCAATCCCATCCAAAGTCATGAAACCTGGCAGGGGATTGTGGGTATGCAAATTTCTCCAGACCGCAGGCCATGTGACATTGGCCAAAAGGCAGGCAGAGTCTGCCTTTGCCTGAGGACTCCCCTCGTTTACATAAGGTCTAGGGCTTCTGGGAGGCAGGCGTGAGATTTTCTTTTGGGCCCCAGAGATGGGGCTCCTCCCCCAGGATGTTGAAGAAGCAGCCCGCTCTCTCCTTTCTCAGGACACAGGGATCATTTTCCGCCCTCACCCTGTCTTGCACGGGTGCTGGGCCTCCTGGGCTGCCAGCGGGCAAAGAACGGCGTTTGTCAGGCGTTCGTCAGCCGATCGGGGCCCGGGCCCAAACCCCTGCCCACTGGGGCCATATCCTCCTGGATGCTAGCTTGGAGCCAGCCTCTGCTGGCTCACCAGCAGGTGGCGACAGCAGCAAGCATTAGCTAAAGGCTCCCCCCTCTGGCTACCACTGCAAAGCATCAGCCTGGCTGTGCTGCGAGGACCCCTGCAAAGGCTGACTGACAGCTGGGGGGTGCAAGCCAACAGCTGAAAAGCAGGCTTTGCGCTTTCATTTGCTCTGTTTCTTTTTTTTTTTAACCAGCATAGGTAACCCTGCACTTGGCAGGGCTTCAAAAAATTGAGTGAAACTCTTTAATGTTCCTCTCCACGGAAATCTTTAGTAAAAGGCGAAAGATTTATTCGGTTTGAAGAGAAACCAGAGTATGCGCTCTAGTGGCCCCGACTGCGGCCGCAAAAAATGCAACACCTCACTAGCTCAGGGTGACTTAGTGAAGCAGTGCACACGATGACGCTTTTTGAGATGAAGCGAATGGAGAATGCTATCGGGCTCCGAACCCGTGGCAGAATGACTTTATTTGCAAGCAATCCCATCCAAAGTCATGAAACCTGGCAGGGGATTGTGGGTATGCAAATTTCTCCAGACCGCAGGCCATGTGACATTGGCCAAAAGGCAGGCAGAGTCTGCCTTTGCCTGAGGACTCCCCTCGTTTACATAAGGTCTAGGGCTTCTGGGAGGCAGGCGTGAGATTTTCTTTTGGGCCCCAGAGATGGGGCTCCTCCCCCAGGATGTTGAAAAAGCAGCCCGCTCTCTCCTTTCTCAGGACACAGGGGTCATTTTCCGCCCTCACCCTGTCTTGCACGGGTGCTGGGCCTCCTGGGCTGCCAGCGGGCAAAGAACGGCGTTTGTCAGGCGTTCGTCAGCCGATCGGGGCCCGGGCCCAAACCCCTGCCCACTGGGGCCATATCCTCCTGGATGCTAGCTTGGAGCCAGCCTCTGCTGGCTCACCAGCAGGTGGCGACAGCAGCAAGCATTAGCTAAAGGCTCCCCCCTCTGGCTACCACTGCAAGGCATCAGCCTGGCTGTGCTGCGAGGACCCCTGCAAAGGCTGACTGACAGCTGGGGGGTGCAAGCCAACAGCTGAAAAGCAGGCTTTGCGCTTTCATTTGCTCTGTTTCTTTTTTTTTTTAACCAGCATAGGTAACCCTGCACTTGGCAGGGCTTCAAAAAATTGAGTGAAACTCTTTAATGTTCCTCTCCACGGAAATCTTTAGTAAAAGGCGAAAGATTTATTCGGTTTGAAGAGAAACCAGAGTATGCGCTCTGGTGGCCCCGACTGCGGCCGCAAAAAATGCAACACCTCACTAGCTCAGGGTGACTTAGTGAAGCAGTGCACACGATGACGCTTTTTGAGATGAAGCGAATGGAGAATGCTATCGGGCTCCGAACCCGTGGCAGAATGACTTTATTTGCAAGCAATCCCATCCAAAGTCATGAAACCTGGCAGGGGATTGTGGGTATGCAAATTTCTCCAGACCGCAGGCCATGTGACATTGGCCAAAAGGCAGGCAGAGTCTGCCTTTGCCTGAGGACTCCCCTCGTTTACATAAGGTCTAGGGCTTCTGGGAGGCAGGCGTGAGATTTTCTTTTGGGCCCCAGAGATGGGGCTCCTCCCCCAGGATGTTGAAGAAGCAGCCCGCTCTCTCCTTTCTCAGGACACAGGGGTCATTTTCCGCCCTCACCCTGTCTTGCACGGGTGCTGGGCCTCCTGGGCTGCCAGCGGGCAAAGAACGGCGTTTGTCAGGCGTTCGTCAGCCGATCGGGGCCCGGGCCCAAACCCCTGCCCACTGGGGCCATATCCTCCTGGATGCTAGCTTGCAGCCAGCCTCTGCTGGCTCACCAGCAGGTGGCGACAGCAGCAAGCATTAGCTAAAGGCTCCCCCCTCTGGCTACCACTGCAAGGCATCAGCCTGGCTGTGCTGCGAGGACCCCTGCAAAGGCTGACTGACAGCTGGGGGGTGCAAGCCAACAGCTGAAAAGCAGGCTTTGCGCTTTCATTTGCTCTGTTTCTTTTTAACCAGCATAGGTAACCCTGCACTTGGCAGGGCTTCAAAAAATTGAGTGAAACTCTTTAATGTTCCTCTCCACGGAAATCTTTAGTAAAAGGCGAAAGATTTATTCGGTTTGAAGAGAAACCAGAGTATGCGCTCTAGTGGCCCCGACTGCGGCCGCAAAAAATGCAACACCTCACTAGCTCAGGGTGACTTAGTGAAGCAGTGCACACGATGACGCTTTTTGAGATGAAGCGAATGGAGAATGCTATCGGGCTCCGAACCCGTGGCAGAATGACTTTATTTGCAAGCAATCCCATCCAAAGTCATGAAACCTGGCAGGGGATTGTGGGTATGCAAATTTCTCCAGACCGCAGGCCATGTGACATTGGCCAAAAGGCAGGCAGAGTCTGCCTTTGCCTGAGGACTCCCCTCGTTTACATAAGGTCTAGGGCTTCTGGGAGGCAGGCGTGAGATTTTCTTTTGGGCCCCAGAGATGGGGCTCCTCCCCCAGGATGTTGAAGAAGCAGCCCGCTCTCTCCTTTCTCAGGACACAGGGGTCATTTTCCGCCCTCACCCTGTCTTGCACGGGTGCTGGGCCTCCTGGGCTGCCAGCGGGCAAAGGACGGCGTTTGTCAGGCGTTCGTCAGCCGATCGGGGCCCGGGCCCAAACCCCTGCCCACTGGGGCCATATCCTCCTGGATGCTAGCTTGGAGCCAGCCTCTGCTGGCTCACCAGCAGGTGGCGACAGCGGCAAGCATTAGCTAAAGGCTCCCCCCTCTGGCTACCACTGCAAGGCATCAGCCTGGCTGTGCTGCGAGGACCCCTGCAAAGGCTGACTGACAGCTGGGGGGTGCAAGCCAACAGCTGAAAAGCAGGCTTTGCGCTTTCATTTGCTCTGTTTCTTTTTAACCAGCATAGGTAACCCTGCACTTGGCAGGGCTTCAAAAAATTGAGTGAAACTCTTTAATGTTCCTCTCCACGGAAATCTTTAGTAAAAGGCGAAAGATTTATTCGGTTTGAAGAGAAACCAGAGTATGCGCTCTAGTGGCCCCGACTGCGGCCGCAAAAAATGCAACACCTCACTAGCTCAGGGTGACTTAGTGAAGCAGTGCACACGATGACGCTTTTTGAGATGAAGCGAATGGAGAATGCTATCGGGCTCCGAACCCGTGGCAGAATGACTTTATTTGCAAGCAATCCCATCCAAAGTCATGAAACCTGGCAGGGGATTGTGGGTATGCAAATTTCTCCAGACCGCAGGCCATGTGACATTGGCCAAAAGGCAGGCAGAGTCTGCCTTTGCCTGAGGACTCCCCTCGTTTACATAAGGTCTAGGGCTTCTGGGAGGCAGGCGTGAGATTTTCTTTTGGGCCCCAGAGATGGGGCTCCTCCCCCAGGATGTTGAAAAAGCAGCCCGCTCTCTCCTTTCTCAGGACACAGGGGTCATTTTCCGCCCTCACCCTGTCTTGCACGGGTGCTGGGCCTCCTGGGCTGCCAGGTTCTTTTGCCCGCCGGGCAAAGGACGGCGTTTGTCAGGCGTTCGTCAACCGATCGGGGCCCGGGCCCAAACCCCTGCCCACTGGGGCCATATCCTCCTGGATGCTAGCTTGCAGCCAGCCTCTGCTGGCTCACCAGCAGGTGGCGACAGCAGCAAGCATTAGCTAAAGGCTCCCCCCTCTGGCTACCACTGCAAGGCATCAGCCTGGCTGTGCTGCGAGGACCCCTGCAAAGGCTGACTGACAGCTGGGGGGTGCAAGCCAACAGCTGAAAAGCAGGCTTTGCGCTTTCATTTGCTCTGTTTCTTTTTTTTTTTAACCAGCATAGGTAACCCTGCACTTGGCAGGGCTTCAAAAAATTGAGTGAAACTCTTTAATGTTCCTCTCCACGGAAATCTTTAGTAAAAGGCGAAAGATTTATTCGGTTTGAAGAGAAACCAGAGTATGCGCTCTAGTGGCCCCGACTGCGGCCGCAAAAAATGCAACACCTCACTAGCTCAGGGTGACTTAGTGAAGCAGTGCACACGATGACGCTTTTTGAGATGAAGCGAATGGAGAATGCTATCGGGCTCCGAACCCGTGGCAGAATGACTTTATTTGCAAGCAATCCCATCCAAAGTCATGAAACCTGGCAGGGGATTGTGGGTATGCAAATTTCTCCAGACCGCAGGCCATGTGACATTGGCCAAAAGGTAGGCAGAGTCTGCCTTTGCCTGAGGACTCCCCTCGTTTACATAAGGTCTAGGGCTTCTGGGAGGCAGGCGTGAGATTTTCTTTTGGGCCCCAGAGATGGGGCTCCTCCCCCAGGATGTTGAAGAAGCAGCCCGCTCTCTCCTTTCTCAGGACACAGGGATCATTTTCCGCCCTCACCCTGTCTTGCACGGGTGCTGGGCCTCCTGGGCTGCCAGCGGGCAAAGAACGGCGTTTGTCAGGTGTTCGTCAGCCGATCGGGGCCCGGGCCCAAACCCCTGCCCACTGGGGCCATATCCTCCTGGATGCTAGCTTGGAGCCAGCCTCTGCTGGCTCACCAGCAGGTGGCGACAGCAGCAAGCATTAGCTAAAGGCTCCCCCCTCTGGCTACCACTGCAAGGCATCAGCCTGGCTGTGCTGCGAGGACCCCTGCAAAGGCTGACTGACAGCTGGGGGGTGCAAGCCAACAGCTGAAAAGCAGGCTTTGCGCTTTCATTTGCTCTGTTTCTTTTTTTTTTTAACCAGCATAGGTAACCCTGCACTTGGCAGGGCTTCAAAAAATTGAGTGAAACTCTTTAATGTTCCTCTCCACGGAAATCTTTAGTAAAAGGCGAAAGATTTATTCGGTTTGAAGAGAAACCAGAGTATGCACTCTAGTGGCCCCGACTGCGGCCGCAAAAAATGCAACACCTCACTAGCTCAGGGTGACTTAGTGAAGCAGTGCACACGATGACGCTTTTTGAGATGAAGCGAATGGAGAATGCTATCGGGCTCCGAACCCGTGGCAGAATGACTTTATTTGCAAGCAATCCCATCCAAAGTCATGAAACCTGGCAGGGGATTGTGGGTATGCAAATTTCTCCAGACCGCAGGCCATGTGACATTGGCCAAAAGGCAGGCAGAGTCTGCCTTTGCCTGAGGACTCCCCTCGTTTACATAAGGTCTAGGGCTTCTGGGAGGCAGGCGTGAGATTTTCTTTTGGGCCCCAGAGATGGGGCTCCTCCCCCAGGATGTTGAAGAAGCAGCCCGCTCTCTCCTTTCTCAGGACACAGGGGTCATTTTCCGCCCTCACCCTGTCTTGCACGGGTGCTGGGCCTCCTGGGCTGCCAGCGGGCAAAGAACGGCGTTTGTCAGGCGTTCGTCAGCCGATCGGGGCCCGGGCCCAAACCCCTGCCCACTGGGGCCATATCCTCCTGGATGCTAGCTTGGAGCCAGCCTCTGCTGGCTCACCAGCAGGTGGCGACAGCAGCAAGCATTAGCTAAAGGCTCCCCCCTCTGGCTACCACTGCAAGGCATCAGCCTGGCTGTGCTGCGAGGACCCCTGCAAAGGCTGACTGACAGCTGGGGGGTGCAAGCCAACAGCTGAAAAGCAGGCTTTGCGCTTTCATTTGCTCTGTTTCTTTTTTTTTTTAACCAGCATAGGTAACCCTGCACTTGGCAGGGCTTCAAAAAATTGAGTGAAACTCTTTAATGTTCCTCTCCACGGAAATCTTTAGTAAAAGGCGAAAGATTTATTCGGTTTGAAGAGAAACCAGAGTATGCGCTCTGGTGGCCCCGACTGCGGCCGCAAAAAATGCAACACCTCACTAGCTCAGGGTGACTTAGTGAAGCAGTGCACACGATGACGCTTTTTGAGATGAAGCGAATGGAGAATGCTATCGGGCTCCGAACCCGTGGCAGAATGACTTTATTTGCAAGCAATCCCATCCAAAGTCATGAAACCTGGCAGGGGATTGTGGGTATGCAAATTTCTCCAGACCGCAGGCCATGTGACATTGGCCAAAAGGCAGGCAGAGTCTGCCTTTGCCTGAGGACTCCCCTCGTTTACATAAGGTCTAGGGCTTCTGGGAGGCAGGCGTGAGATTTTCTTTTGGGCCCCAGAGATGGGGCTCCTCCCCCAGGATGTTGAAGAAGCAGCCCGCTCTCTCCTTTCTCAGGACACAGGGGTCATTTTCCGCCCTCACCCTGTCTTGCACGGGTGCTGGGCCTCCTGGGCTGCCAGCGGGCAAAGAACGGCGTTTGTCAGGCGTTCGTCAGCCGATCGGGGCCCGGGCCCAAACCCCTGCCCACTGGGGCCATATCCTCCTGGATGCTAGCTTGCAGCCAGCCTCTGCTGGCTCACCAGCAGGTGGCGACAGCAGCAAGCATTAGCTAAAGGCTCCCCCCTCTGGCTACCACTGCAAGGCATCAGCCTGGCTGTGCTGCGAGGACCCCTGCAAAGGCTGACTGACAGCTGGGGGGTGCAAGCCAACAGCTGAAAAGCAGGCTTTGCGCTTTCATTTGCTCTGTTTCTTTTTAACCAGCATAGGTAACCCTGCACTTGGCAGGGCTTCAAAAAATTGAGTGAAACTCTTTAATGTTCCTCTCCACGGAAATCTTTAGTAAAAGGCGAAAGATTTATTCGGTTTGAAGAGAAACCAGAGTATGCGCTCTAGTGGCCCCGACTGCGGCCGCAAAAAATGCAACACCTCACTAGCTCAGGGTGACTTAGTGAAGCAGTGCACACGATGACGCTTTTTGAGATGAAGCGAATGGAGAATGCTATCGGGCTCCGAACCCGTGGCAGAATGACTTTATTTGCAAGCAATCCCATCCAAAGTCATGAAACCTGGCAGGGGATTGTGGGTATGCAAATTTCTCCAGACCGCAGGCCATGTGACATTGGCCAAAAGGCAGGCAGAGTCTGCCTTTGCCTGAGGACTCCCCTCGTTTACATAAGGTCTAGGGCTTCTGGGAGGCAGGCGTGAGATTTTCTTTTGGGCCCCAGAGATGGGGCTCCTCCCCCAGGATGTTGAAGAAGCAGCCCGCTCTCTCCTTTCTCAGGACACAGGGGTCATTTTCCGCCCTCACCCTGTCTTGCACGGGTGCTGGGCCTCCTGGGCTGCCAGCGGGCAAAGGACGGCGTTTGTCAGGCGTTCGTCAGCCGATCGGGGCCCGGGCCCAAACCCCTGCCCACTGGGGCCATATCCTCCTGGATGCTAGCTTGGAGCCAGCCTCTGCTGGCTCACCAGCAGGTGGCGACAGCGGCAAGCATTAGCTAAAGGCTCCCCCCTCTGGCTACCACTGCAAGGCATCAGCCTGGCTGTGCTGCGAGGACCCCTGCAAAGGCTGACTGACAGCTGGGGGGTGCAAGCCAACAGCTGAAAAGCAGGCTTTGCGCTTTCATTTGCTCTGTTTCTTTTTAACCAGCATAGGTAACCCTGCACTTGGCAGGGCTTCAAAAAATTGAGTGAAACTCTTTAATGTTCCTCTCCACGGAAATCTTTAGTAAAAGGCGAAAGATTTATTCGGTTTGAAGAGAAACCAGAGTATGCGCTCTAGTGGCCCCGACTGCGGCCGCAAAAAATGCAACACCTCACTAGCTCAGGGTGACTTAGTGAAGCAGTGCACACGATGACGCTTTTTGAGATGAAGCGAATGGAGAATGCTATCGGGCTCCGAACCCGTGGCAGAATGACTTTATTTGCAAGCAATCCCATCCAAAGTCATGAAACCTGGCAGGGGATTGTGGGTATGCAAATTTCTCCAGACCGCAGGCCATGTGACATTGGCCAAAAGGTAGGCAGAGTCTGCCTTTGCCTGAGGACTCCCCTCGTTTACATAAGGTCTAGGGCTTCTGGGAGGCAGGCGTGAGATTTTCTTTTGGGCCCCAGAGATGGGGCTCCTCCCCCAGGATGTTGAAGAAGCAGCCCGCTCTCTCCTTTCTCAGGACACAGGGATCATTTTCCGCCCTCACCCTGTCTTGCACGGGTGCTGGGCCTCCTGGGCTGCCAGCGGGCAAAGAACGGCGTTTGTCAGGCGTTCGTCAGCCGATCGGGGCCCGGGCCCAAACCCCTGCCCACTGGGGCCATATCCTCCTGGATGCTAGCTTGGAGCCAGCCTCTGCTGGCTCACCAGCAGGTGGCGACAGCAGCAAGCATTAGCTAAAGGCTCCCCCCTCTGGCTACCACTGCAAGGCATCAGCCTGGCTGTGCTGCGAGGACCCCTGCAAAGGCTGACTGACAGCTGGGGGGTGCAAGCCAACAGCTGAAAAGCAGGCTTTGCGCTTTCATTTGCTCTGTTTCTTTTTTTTTTTAACCAGCATAGGTAACCCTGCACTTGGCAGGGCTTCAAAAAATTGAGTGAAACTCTTTAATGTTCCTCTCCACGGAAATCTTTAGTAAAAGGCGAAAGATTTATTCGGTTTGAAGAGAAACCAGAGTATGCACTCTAGTGGCCCCGACTGCGGCCGCAAAAAATGCAACACCTCACTAGCTCAGGGTGACTTAGTGAAGCAGTGCACACGATGACGCTTTTTGAGATGAAGCGAATGGAGAATGCTATCGGGCTCCGAACCCGTGGCAGAATGACTTTATTTGCAAGCAATCCCATCCAAAGTCATGAAACCTGGCAGGGGATTGTGGGTATGCAAATTTCTCCAGACCGCAGGCCATGTGACATTGGCCAAAAGGCAGGCAGAGTCTGCCTTTGCCTGAGGACTCCCCTCGTTTACATAAGGTCTAGGGCTTCTGGGAGGCAGGCGTGAGATTTTCTTTTGGGCCCCAGAGATGGGGCTCCTCCCCCAGGATGTTGAAGAAGCAGCCCGCTCTCTCCTTTCTCAGGACACAGGGGTCATTTTCCGCCCTCACCCTGTCTTGCACGGGTGCTGGGCCTCCTGGGCTGCCAGCGGGCAAAGAACGGCGTTTGTCAGGCGTTCGTCAGCCGATCGGGGCCCGGGCCCAAACCCCTGCCCACTGGGGCCATATCCTCCTGGATGCTAGCTTGGAGCCAGCCTCTGCTGGCTCACCAGCAGGTGGCGACAGCAGCAAGCATTAGCTAAAGGCTCCCCCCTCTGGCTACCACTGCAAGGCATCAGCCTGGCTGTGCTGCGAGGACCCCTGCAAAGGCTGACTGACAGCTGGGGGGTGCAAGCCAACAGCTGAAAAGCAGGCTTTGCGCTTTCATTTGCTCTGTTTCTTTTTTTTTTTAACCAGCATAGGTAACCCTGCACTTGGCAGGGCTTCAAAAAATTGAGTGAAACTCTTTAATGTTCCTCTCCACGGAAATCTTTAGTAAAAGGCGAAAGATTTATTCGGTTTGAAGAGAAACCAGAGTATGCGCTCTGGTGGCCCCGACTGCGGCCGCAAAAAATGCAACACCTCACTAGCTCAGGGTGACTTAGTGAAGCAGTGCACACGATGACGCTTTTTGAGATGAAGCGAATGGAGAATGCTATCGGGCTCCGAACCCGTGGCAGAATGACTTTATTTGCAAGCAATCCCATCCAAAGTCATGAAACCTGGCAGGGGATTGTGGGTATGCAAATTTCTCCAGACCGCAGGCCATGTGACATTGGCCAAAAGGCAGGCAGAGTCTGCCTTTGCCTGAGGACTCCCCTCGTTTACATAAGGTCTAGGGCTTCTGGGAGGCAGGCGTGAGATTTTCTTTTGGGCCCCAGAGATGGGGCTCCTCCCCCAGGATGTTGAAGAAGCAGCCCGCTCTCTCCTTTCTCAGGACACAGGGGTCATTTTCCGCCCTCACCCTGTCTTGCACGGGTGCTGGGCCTCCTGGGCTGCCAGCGGGCAAAGGACGGCGTTTGTCAGGCGTTCGTCAGCCGATCGGGGCCCGGGCCCAAACCCCTGCCCACTGGGGCCATATCCTCCTGGATGCTAGCTTGCAGCCAGCCTCTGCTGGCTCACCAGCAGGTGGCGACAGCGGCAAGCATTAGCTAAAGGCTCCCCCCTCTGGCTACCACTGCAAGGCATCAGCCTGGCTGTGCTGCGAGGACCCCTGCAAAGGCTGACTGACAGCTGGGGGGTGCAAGCCAACAGCTGAAAAGCAGGCTTTGCGCTTTCATTTGCTCTGTTTCTTTTTAACCAGCATAGGTAACCCTGCACTTGGCAGGGCTTCAAAAAATTGAGTGAAACTCTTTAATGTTCCTCTCCACGGAAATCTTTAGTAAAAGGCGAAAGATTTATTCGGTTTGAAGAGAAACCAGAGTATGCGCTCTAGTGGCCCCGACTGCGGCCGCAAAAAATGCAACACCTCACTAGCTCAGGGTGACTTAGTGAAGCAGTGCACACGATGACGCTTTTTGAGATGAAGCGAATGGAGAATGCTATCGGGCTCCGAACCCGTGGCAGAATGACTTTATTTGCAAGCAATCCCATCCAAAGTCATGAAACCTGGCAGGGGATTGTGGGTATGCAAATTTCTCCAGACCGCAGGCCATGTGACATTGGCCAAAAGGCAGGCAGAGTCTGCCTTTGCCTGAGGACTCCCCTCGTTTACATAAGGTCTAGGGCTTCTGGGAGGCAGGCGTGAGATTTTCTTTTGGGCCCCAGAGATGGGGCTCCTCCCCCAGGATGTTGAAAAAGCAGCCCGCTCTCTCCTTTCTCAGGACACAGGGGTCATTTTCCGCCCTCACCCTGTCTTGCACGGGTGCTGGGCCTCCTGGGCTGCCAGGTTCTTTTGCCCGCCGGGCAAAGGACGGCGTTTGTCAGGCGTTCGTCAACCGATCGGGGCCCGGGCCCAAACCCCTGCCCACTGGGGCCATATCCTCCTGGATGCTAGCTTGCAGCCAGCCTCTGCTGGCTCACCAGCAGGTGGCGACAGCAGCAAGCATTAGCTAAAGGCTCCCCCCTCTGGCTACCACTGCAAGGCATCAGCCTGGCTGTGCTGCGAGGACCCCTGCAAAGGCTGACTGACAGCTGGGGGGTGCAAGCCAACAGCTGAAAAGCAGGCTTTGCGCTTTCATTTGCTCTGTTTCTTTTTTTTTTTAACCAGCATAGGTAACCCTGCACTTGGCAGGGCTTCAAAAAATTGAGTGAAACTCTTTAATGTTCCTCTCCACGGAAATCTTTAGTAAAAGGCGAAAGATTTATTCGGTTTGAAGAGAAACCAGAGTATGCGCTCTAGTGGCCCCGACTGCGGCCGCAAAAAATGCAACACCTCACTAGCTCAGGGTGACTTAGTGAAGCAGTGCACACGATGACGCTTTTTGAGATGAAGCGAATGGAGAATGCTATCGGGCTCCGAACCCGTGGCAGAATGACTTTATTTGCAAGCAATCCCATCCAAAGTCATGAAACCTGGCAGGGGATTGTGGGTATGCAAATTTCTCCAGACTGCAGGCCATGTGACATTGGCCAAAAGGTAGGCAGAGTCTGCCTTTGCCTGAGGACTCCCCTCGTTTACATAAGGTCTAGGGCTTCTGGGAGGCAGGCGTGAGATTTTCTTTTGGGCCCCAGAGATGGGGCTCCTCCCCCAGGATGTTGAAGAAGCAGCCCGCTCTCTCCTTTCTCAGGACACAGGGATCATTTTCCGCCCTCACCCTGTCTTGCACGGGTGCTGGGCCTCCTGGGCTGCCAGCGGGCAAAGAACGGCGTTTGTCAGGCGTTCGTCAGCCGATCGGGGCCCGGGCCCAAACCCCTGCCCACTGGGGCCATATCCTCCTGGATGCTAGCTTGGAGCCAGCCTCTGCTGGCTCACCAGCAGGTGGCGACAGCAGCAAGCATTAGCTAAAGGCTCCCCCCTCTGGCTACCACTGCAAGGCATCAGCCTGGCTGTGCTGCGAGGACCCCTGCAAAGGCTGACTGACAGCTGGGGGGTGCAAGCCAACAGCTGAAAAGCAGGCTTTGCGCTTTCATTTGCTCTGTTTCTTTTTTTTTTTAACCAGCATAGGTAACCCTGCACTTGGCAGGGCTTCAAAAAATTGAGTGAAACTCTTTAATGTTCCTCTCCACGGAAATCTTTAGTAAAAGGCGAAAGATTTATTCGGTTTGAAGAGAAACCAGAGTATGCACTCTAGTGGCCCCGACTGCGGCCGCAAAAAATGCAACACCTCACTAGCTCAGGGTGACTTAGTGAAGCAGTGCACACGATGACGCTTTTTGAGATGAAGCGAATGGAGAATGCTATCGGGCTCCGAACCCGTGGCAGAATGACTTTATTTGCAAGCAATCCCATCCAAAGTCATGAAACCTGGCAGGGGATTGTGGGTATGCAAATTTCTCCAGACCGCAGGCCATGTGACATTGGCCAAAAGGCAGGCAGAGTCTGCCTTTGCCTGAGGACTCCCCTCGTTTACATAAGGTCTAGGGCTTCTGGGAGGCAGGCGTGAGATTTTCTTTTGGGCCCCAGAGATGGGGCTCCTCCCCCAGGATGTTGAAGAAGCAGCCCGCTCTCTCCTTTCTCAGGACACAGGGGTCATTTTCCGCCCTCACCCTGTCTTGCACGGGTGCTGGGCCTCCTGGGCTGCCAGCGGGCAAAGAACGGCGTTTGTCAGGCGTTCGTCAGCCGATCGGGGCCCGGGCCCAAACCCCTGCCCACTGGGGCCATATCCTCCTGGATGCTAGCTTGGAGCCAGCCTCTGCTGGCTCACCAGCAGGTGGCGACAGCAGCAAGCATTAGCTAAAGGCTCCCCCCTCTGGCTACCACTGCAAGGCATCAGCCTGGCTGTGCTGCGAGGACCCCTGCAAAGGCTGACTGACAGCTGGGGGGTGCAAGCCAACAGCTGAAAAGCAGGCTTTGCGCTTTCATTTGCTCTGTTTCTTTTTTTTTTTAACCAGCATAGGTAACCCTGCACTTGGCAGGGCTTCAAAAAATTGAGTGAAACTCTTTAATGTTCCTCTCCACGGAAATCTTTAGTAAAAGGCGAAAGATTTATTCGGTTTGAAGAGAAACCAGAGTATGCGCTCTGGTGGCCCCGACTGCGGCCGCAAAAAATGCAACACCTCACTAGCTCAGGGTGACTTAGTGAAGCAGTGCACACGATGACGCTTTTTGAGATGAAGCGAATGGAGAATGCTATCGGGCTCCGAACCCGTGGCAGAATGACTTTATTTGCAAGCAATCCCATCCAAAGTCATGAAACCTGGCAGGGGATTGTGGGTATGCAAATTTCTCCAGACCGCAGGCCATGTGACATTGGCCAAAAGGCAGGCAGAGTCTGCCTTTGCCTGAGGACTCCCCTCGTTTACATAAGGTCTAGGGCTTCTGGGAGGCAGGCGTGAGATTTTCTTTTGGGCCCCAGAGATGGGGCTCCTCCCCCAGGATGTTGAAGAAGCAGCCCGCTCTCTCCTTTCTCAGGACACAGGGGTCATTTTCCGCCCTCACCCTGTCTTGCACGGGTGCTGGGCCTCCTGGGCTGCCAGCGGGCAAAGAACGGCGTTTGTCAGGCGTTCGTCAGCCGATCGGGGCCCGGGCCCAAACCCCTGCCCACTGGGGCCATATCCTCCTGGATGCTAGCTTGCAGCCAGCCTCTGCTGGCTCACCAGCAGGTGGCGACAGCAGCAAGCATTAGCTAAAGGCTCCCCCCTCTGGCTACCACTGCAAGGCATCAGCCTGGCTGTGCTGCGAGGACCCCTGCAAAGGCTGACTGACAGCTGGGGGGTGCAAGCCAACAGCTGAAAAGCAGGCTTTGCGCTTTCATTTGCTCTGTTTCTTTTTTTTTTTAACCAGCATAGGTAACCCTGCACTTGGCAGGGCTTCAAAAAATTGAGTGAAACTCTTTAATGTTCCTCTCCACGGAAATCTTTAGTAAAAGGCGAAAGATTTATTCGGTTTGAAGAGAAACCAGAGTATGCGCTCTAGTGGCCCCGACTGCGGCCGCAAAAAATGCAACACCTCACTAGCTCAGGGTGACTTAGTGAAGCAGTGCACACGATGACGCTTTTTGAGATGAAGCGAATGGAGAATGCTATCGGGCTCCGAACCCGTGGCAGAATGACTTTATTTGCAAGCAATCCCATCCAAAGTCATGAAACCTGGCAGGGGATTGTGGGTATGCAAATTTCTCCAGACCGCAGGCCATGTGACATTGGCCAAAAGGTAGGCAGAGTCTGCCTTTGCCTGAGGACTCCCCTCGTTTACATAAGGTCTAGGGCTTCTGGGAGGCAGGCGTGAGATTTTCTTTTGGGCCCCAGAGATGGGGCTCCTCCCCCAGGATGTTGAAGAAGCAGCCCGCTCTCTCCTTTCTCAGGACACAGGGATCATTTTCCGCCCTCACCCTGTCTTGCACGGGTGCTGGGCCTCCTGGGCTGCCAGCGGGCAAAGAACGGCGTTTGTCAGGCGTTCGTCAGCCGATCGGGGCCCGGGCCCAAACCCCTGCCCACTGGGGCCATATCCTCCTGGATGCTAGCTTGGAGCCAGCCTCTGCTGGCTCACCAGCAGGTGGCGACAGCAGCAAGCATTAGCTAAAGGCTCCCCCCTCTGGCTACCACTGCAAGGCATCAGCCTGGCTGTGCTGCGAGGACCCCTGCAAAGGCTGACTGACAGCTGGGGGGTGCAAGCCAACAGCTGAAAAGCAGGCTTTGCGCTTTCATTTGCTCTGTTTCTTTTTTTTTTTAACCAGCATAGGTAACCCTGCACTTGGCAGGGCTTCAAAAAATTGAGTGAAACTCTTTAATGTTCCTCTCCACGGAAATCTTTAGTAAAAGGCGAAAGATTTATTCGGTTTGAAGAGAAACCAGAGTATGCGCTCTGGTGGCCCCGACTGCGGCCGCAAAAAATGCAACACCTCACTAGCTCAGGGTGACTTAGTGAAGCAGTGCACACGATGACGCTTTTTGAGATGAAGCGAATGGAGAATGCTATCGGGCTCCGAACCCGTGGCAGAATGACTTTATTTGCAAGCAATCCCATCCAAAGTCATGAAACCTGGCAGGGGATTGTGGGTATGCAAATTTCTCCAGACCGCAGGCCATGTGACATTGGCCAAAAGGCAGGCAGAGTCTGCCTTTGCCTGAGGACTCCCCTCGTTTACATAAGGTCTAGGGCTTCTGGGAGGCAGGCGTGAGATTTTCTTTTGGGCCCCAGAGATGGGGCTCCTCCCCCAGGATGTTGAAAAAGCAGCCCGCTCTCTCCTTTCTCAGGACACAGGGGTCATTTTCCGCCCTCACCCTGTCTTGCACGGGTGCTGGGCCTCCTGGGCTGCCAGGTTCTTTTGCCCGCCAGGGCAAAGCCCGCCGGGCAAAGGACGGCGTTTGTCAGGCGTTCGTCAGCCGATCGGGGCCCGGGCCCAAACCCCTGCCCACTGGGGCCATATCCTCCTGGATGCTAGCTTGGAGCCAGCCTCTGCTGGCTCACCAGCAGGTGGCAACAGCAGCAAGCATTAGCTAAAGGCTCCCCCCTCTGGCTACCACTGCAAGGCATCAGCCTGGCTGTGCTGCGAGGACCCCTGCAAAGGCTGACTGACAGCTGGGGGGTGCAAGCCAACAGCTGAAAAGCAGGCTTTGCGCTTTTATTTGCTCTGTTTCTTTTTTTTTTTAACCAGCATAGGTAACCCTGCACTTGGCAGGGCTTCAAAAAATTGAGTGAAACTCTTTAATGTTCCTCTCCACGGAAATCTTTAGTAA
Organism: Ambystoma mexicanum; assembly: GCF_040938575.1. NCBI lineage: Eukaryota > Metazoa > Chordata > Amphibia > Caudata > Ambystomatidae > Ambystoma > Ambystoma mexicanum. Next base: position 591,913,754 of record NC_090922.1, on the reverse strand, counting down.
AAGGCGAAAGATTTATTCGGTTTGAAGAGAAACCAGAGTATGCGCTCTAGTGGCCCCGACTGCGGCCGCAAAAAATGCAACACCTCACTAGCTCAGGGTGACTTAGTGAAGCAGTGCACACGATGACGCTTTTTGAGATGAAGCGAATGGAGAATGCTATCGGGCTCCGAACCCGTGGCAGAATGACTTTATTTGCAAGCAATCCCATCCAAAGTCATGAAACCTGGCAGGGGATTGTGGGTATGCAAATTTCTCCAGACCGCAGGCCATGTGACATTGGCCAAAAGGCAGGCAGAGTCTGCCTTTGCCTGAGGACTCCCCTCGTTTACATAAGGTCTAGGGCTTCTGGGAGGCAGGCGTGAGATTTTCTTTTGGGCCCCAGAGATGGGGCTCCTCCCCCAGGATGTTGAAGAAGCAGCCCGCTCTCTCCTTTCTCAGGACACAGGGATCATTTTCCGCCCTCACCCTGTCTTGCACGGGTGCTGGGCCTCCTGGGCTGCCAGCGGGCAAAGAACGGCGTTTGTCAGGCGTTCGTCAGCCGATCGGGGCCCGGGCCCAAACCCCTGCCCACTGGGGCCATATCCTCCTGGATGCTAGCTTGGAGCCAGCCTCTGCTGGCTCACCAGCAGGTGGCGACAGCAGCAAGCATTAGCTAAAGGCTCCCCCCTCTGGCTACCACTGCAAAGCATCAGCCTGGCTGTGCTGCGAGGACCCCTGCAAAGGCTGACTGACAGCTGGGGGGTGCAAGCCAACAGCTGAAAAGCAGGCTTTGCGCTTTCATTTGCTCTGTTTCTTTTTTTTTTTAACCAGCATAGGTAACCCTGCACTTGGCAGGGCTTCAAAAAATTGAGTGAAACTCTTTAATGTTCCTCTCCACGGAAATCTTTAGTAAAAGGCGAAAGATTTATTCGGTTTGAAGAGAAACCAGAGTATGCGCTCTAGTGGCCCCGACTGCGGCCGCAAAAAATGCAACACCTCACTAGCTCAGGGTGACTTAGTGAAGCAGTGCACACGATGACGCTTTTTGAGATGAAGCGAATGGAGAATGCTATCGGGCTCCGAACCCGTGGCAGAATGACTTTATTTGCAAGCAATCCCATCCAAAGTCATGAAACCTGGCAGGGGATTGTGGGTATGCAAATTTCTCCAGACCGCAGGCCATGTGACATTGGCCAAAAGGCAGGCAGAGTCTGCCTTTGCCTGAGGACTCCCCTCGTTTACATAAGGTCTAGGGCTTCTGGGAGGCAGGCGTGAGATTTTCTTTTGGGCCCCAGAGATGGGGCTCCTCCCCCAGGATGTTGAAAAAGCAGCCCGCTCTCTCCTTTCTCAGGACACAGGGGTCATTTTCCGCCCTCACCCTGTCTTGCACGGGTGCTGGGCCTCCTGGGCTGCCAGCGGGCAAAGAACGGCGTTTGTCAGGCGTTCGTCAGCCGATCGGGGCCCGGGCCCAAACCCCTGCCCACTGGGGCCATATCCTCCTGGATGCTAGCTTGGAGCCAGCCTCTGCTGGCTCACCAGCAGGTGGCGACAGCAGCAAGCATTAGCTAAAGGCTCCCCCCTCTGGCTACCACTGCAAGGCATCAGCCTGGCTGTGCTGCGAGGACCCCTGCAAAGGCTGACTGACAGCTGGGGGGTGCAAGCCAACAGCTGAAAAGCAGGCTTTGCGCTTTCATTTGCTCTGTTTCTTTTTTTTTTTAACCAGCATAGGTAACCCTGCACTTGGCAGGGCTTCAAAAAATTGAGTGAAACTCTTTAATGTTCCTCTCCACGGAAATCTTTAGTAAAAGGCGAAAGATTTATTCGGTTTGAAGAGAAACCAGAGTATGCGCTCTGGTGGCCCCGACTGCGGCCGCAAAAAATGCAACACCTCACTAGCTCAGGGTGACTTAGTGAAGCAGTGCACACGATGACGCTTTTTGAGATGAAGCGAATGGAGAATGCTATCGGGCTCCGAACCCGTGGCAGAATGACTTTATTTGCAAGCAATCCCATCCAAAGTCATGAAACCTGGCAGGGGATTGTGGGTATGCAAATTTCTCCAGACCGCAGGCCATGTGACATTGGCCAAAAGGCAGGCAGAGTCTGCCTTTGCCTGAGGACTCCCCTCGTTTACATAAGGTCTAGGGCTTCTGGGAGGCAGGCGTGAGATTTTCTTTTGGGCCCCAGAGATGGGGCTCCTCCCCCAGGATGTTGAAGAAGCAGCCCGCTCTCTCCTTTCTCAGGACACAGGGGTCATTTTCCGCCCTCACCCTGTCTTGCACGGGTGCTGGGCCTCCTGGGCTGCCAGCGGGCAAAGAACGGCGTTTGTCAGGCGTTCGTCAGCCGATCGGGGCCCGGGCCCAAACCCCTGCCCACTGGGGCCATATCCTCCTGGATGCTAGCTTGCAGCCAGCCTCTGCTGGCTCACCAGCAGGTGGCGACAGCAGCAAGCATTAGCTAAAGGCTCCCCCCTCTGGCTACCACTGCAAGGCATCAGCCTGGCTGTGCTGCGAGGACCCCTGCAAAGGCTGACTGACAGCTGGGGGGTGCAAGCCAACAGCTGAAAAGCAGGCTTTGCGCTTTCATTTGCTCTGTTTCTTTTTAACCAGCATAGGTAACCCTGCACTTGGCAGGGCTTCAAAAAATGGAGTGAAACTCTTTAATGTTCCTCTCCACGGAAATCTTTAGTAAAAGGCGAAAGATTTATTCGGTTTGAAGAGAAACCAGAGTATGCGCTCTAGTGGCCCCGACTGCGGCCGCAAAAAATGCAACACCTCACTAGCTCAGGGTGACTTAGTGAAGCAGTGCACACGATGACGCTTTTTGAGATGAAGCGAATGGAGAATGCTATCGGGCTCCGAACCCGTGGCAGAATGACTTTATTTGCAAGCAATCCCATCCAAAGTCATGAAACCTGGCAGGGGATTGTGGGTATGCAAATTTCTCCAGACCGCAGGCCATGTGACATTGGCCAAAAGGCAGGCAGAGTCTGCCTTTGCCTGAGGACTCCCCTCGTTTACATAAGGTCTAGGGCTTCTGGGAGGCAGGCGTGAGATTTTCTTTTGGGCCCCAGAGATGGGGCTCCTCCCCCAGGATGTTGAAGAAGCAGCCCGCTCTCTCCTTTCTCAGGACACAGGGGTCATTTTCCGCCCTCACCCTGTCTTGCACGGGTGCTGGGCCTCCTGGGCTGCCAGCGGGCAAAGGACGGCGTTTGTCAGGCGTTCGTCAGCCGATCGGGGCCCGGGCCCAAACCCCTGCCCACTGGGGCCATATCCTCCTGGATGCTAGCTTGGAGCCAGCCTCTGCTGGCTCACCAGCAGGTGGCGACAGCGGCAAGCATTAGCTAAAGGCTCCCCCCTCTGGCTACCACTGCAAGGCATCAGCCTGGCTGTGCTGCGAGGACCCCTGCAAAGGCTGACTGACAGCTGGGGGGTGCAAGCCAACAGCTGAAAAGCAGGCTTTGCGCTTTCATTTGCTCTGTTTCTTTTTAACCAGCATAGGTAACCCTGCACTTGGCAGGGCTTCAAAAAATTGAGTGAAACTCTTTAATGTTCCTCTCCACGGAAATCTTTAGTAAAAGGCGAAAGATTTATTCGGTTTGAAGAGAAACCAGAGTATGCGCTCTAGTGGCCCCGACTGCGGCCGCAAAAAATGCAACACCTCACTAGCTCAGGGTGACTTAGTGAAGCAGTGCACACGATGACGCTTTTTGAGATGAAGCGAATGGAGAATGCTATCGGGCTCCGAACCCGTGGCAGAATGACTTTATTTGCAAGCAATCCCATCCAAAGTCATGAAACCTGGCAGGGGATTGTGGGTATGCAAATTTCTCCAGACCGCAGGCCATGTGACATTGGCCAAAAGGCAGGCAGAGTCTGCCTTTGCCTGAGGACTCCCCTCGTTTACATAAGGTCTAGGGCTTCTGGGAGGCAGGCGTGAGATTTTCTTTTGGGCCCCAGAGATGGGGCTCCTCCCCCAGGATGTTGAAGAAGCAGCCCGCTCTCTCCTTTCTCAGGACACAGGGATCATTTTCCGCCCTCACCCTGTCTTGCACGGGTGCTGGGCCTCCTGGGCTGCCAGCGGGCAAAGAACGGCGTTTGTCAGGCGTTCGTCAGCCGATCGGGGCCCGGGCCCAAACCCCTGCCCACTGGGGCCATATCCTCCTGGATGCTAGCTTGGAGCCAGCCTCTGCTGGCTCACCAGCAGGTGGCGACAGCAGCAAGCATTAGCTAAAGGCTCCCCCCTCTGGCTACCACTGCAAAGCATCAGCCTGGCTGTGCTGCGAGGACCCCTGCAAAGGCTGACTGACAGCTGGGGGGTGCAAGCCAACAGCTGAAAAGCAGGCTTTGCGCTTTCATTTGCTCTGTTTCTTTTTTTTTTTAACCAGCATAGGTAACCCTGCACTTGGCAGGGCTTCAAAAAATTGAGTGAAACTCTTTAATGTTCCTCTCCACGGAAATCTTTAGTAAAAGGCGAAAGATTTATTCGGTTTGAAGAGAAACCAGAGTATGCGCTCTAGTGGCCCCGACTGCGGCCGCAAAAAATGCAACACCTCACTAGCTCAGGGTGACTTAGTGAAGCAGTGCACACGATGACGCTTTTTGAGATGAAGCGAATGGAGAATGCTATCGGGCTCCGAACCCGTGGCAGAATGACTTTATTTGCAAGCAATCCCATCCAAAGTCATGAAACCTGGCAGGGGATTGTGGGTATGCAAATTTCTCCAGACCGCAGGCCATGTGACATTGGCCAAAAGGCAGGCAGAGTCTGCCTTTGCCTGAGGACTCCCCTCGTTTACATAAGGTCTAGGGCTTCTGGGAGGCAGGCGTGAGATTTTCTTTTGGGCCCCAGAGATGGGGCTCCTCCCCCAGGATGTTGAAAAAGCAGCCCGCTCTCTCCTTTCTCAGGACACAGGGGTCATTTTCCGCCCTCACCCTGTCTTGCACGGGTGCTGGGCCTCCTGGGCTGCCAGCGGGCAAAGAACGGCGTTTGTCAGGCGTTCGTCAGCCGATCGGGGCCCGGGCCCAAACCCCTGCCCACTGGGGCCATATCCTCCTGGATGCTAGCTTGGAGCCAGCCTCTGCTGGCTCACCAGCAGGTGGCGACAGCAGCAAGCATTAGCTAAAGGCTCCCCCCTCTGGCTACCACTGCAAGGCATCAGCCTGGCTGTGCTGCGAGGACCCCTGCAAAGGCTGACTGACAGCTGGGGGGTGCAAGCCAACAGCTGAAAAGCAGGCTTTGCGCTTTCATTTGCTCTGTTTCTTTTTTTTTTTAACCAGCATAGGTAACCCTGCACTTGGCAGGGCTTCAAAAAATTGAGTGAAACTCTTTAATGTTCCTCTCCACGGAAATCTTTAGTAAAAGGCGAAAGATTTATTCGGTTTGAAGAGAAACCAGAGTATGCGCTCTGGTGGCCCCGACTGCGGCCGCAAAAAATGCAACACCTCACTAGCTCAGGGTGACTTAGTGAAGCAGTGCACACGATGACGCTTTTTGAGATGAAGCGAATGGAGAATGCTATCGGGCTCCGAACCCGTGGCAGAATGACTTTATTTGCAAGCAATCCCATCCAAAGTCATGAAACCTGGCAGGGGATTGTGGGTATGCAAATTTCTCCAGACCGCAGGCCATGTGACATTGGCCAAAAGGCAGGCAGAGTCTGCCTTTGCCTGAGGACTCCCCTCGTTTACATAAGGTCTAGGGCTTCTGGGAGGCAGGCGTGAGATTTTCTTTTGGGCCCCAGAGATGGGGCTCCTCCCCCAGGATGTTGAAGAAGCAGCCCGCTCTCTCCTTTCTCAGGACACAGGGGTCATTTTCCGCCCTCACCCTGTCTTGCACGGGTGCTGGGCCTCCTGGGCTGCCAGCGGGCAAAGAACGGCGTTTGTCAGGCGTTCGTCAGCCGATCGGGGCCCGGGCCCAAACCCCTGCCCACTGGGGCCATATCCTCCTGGATGCTAGCTTGCAGCCAGCCTCTGCTGGCTCACCAGCAGGTGGCGACAGCAGCAAGCATTAGCTAAAGGCTCCCCCCTCTGGCTACCACTGCAAGGCATCAGCCTGGCTGTGCTGCGAGGACCCCTGCAAAGGCTGACTGACAGCTGGGGGGTGCAAGCCAACAGCTGAAAAGCAGGCTTTGCGCTTTCATTTGCTCTGTTTCTTTTTAACCAGCATAGGTAACCCTGCACTTGGCAGGGCTTCAAAAAATTGAGTGAAACTCTTTAATGTTCCTCTCCACGGAAATCTTTAGTAAAAGGCGAAAGATTTATTCGGTTTGAAGAGAAACCAGAGTATGCGCTCTAGTGGCCCCGACTGCGGCCGCAAAAAATGCAACACCTCACTAGCTCAGGGTGACTTAGTGAAGCAGTGCACACGATGACGCTTTTTGAGATGAAGCGAATGGAGAATGCTATCGGGCTCCGAACCCGTGGCAGAATGACTTTATTTGCAAGCAATCCCATCCAAAGTCATGAAACCTGGCAGGGGATTGTGGGTATGCAAATTTCTCCAGACCGCAGGCCATGTGACATTGGCCAAAAGGCAGGCAGAGTCTGCCTTTGCCTGAGGACTCCCCTCGTTTACATAAGGTCTAGGGCTTCTGGGAGGCAGGCGTGAGATTTTCTTTTGGGCCCCAGAGATGGGGCTCCTCCCCCAGGATGTTGAAGAAGCAGCCCGCTCTCTCCTTTCTCAGGACACAGGGGTCATTTTCCGCCCTCACCCTGTCTTGCACGGGTGCTGGGCCTCCTGGGCTGCCAGCGGGCAAAGGACGGCGTTTGTCAGGCGTTCGTCAGCCGATCGGGGCCCGGGCCCAAACCCCTGCCCACTGGGGCCATATCCTCCTGGATGCTAGCTTGGAGCCAGCCTCTGCTGGCTCACCAGCAGGTGGCGACAGCGGCAAGCATTAGCTAAAGGCTCCCCCCTCTGGCTACCACTGCAAGGCATCAGCCTGGCTGTGCTGCGAGGACCCCTGCAAAGGCTGACTGACAGCTGGGGGGTGCAAGCCAACAGCTGAAAAGCAGGCTTTGCGCTTTCATTTGCTCTGTTTCTTTTTAACCAGCATAGGTAACCCTGCACTTGGCAGGGCTTCAAAAAATTGAGTGAAGCTCTTTAATGTTCCTCTCCACGGAAATCTTTAGTAAAAGGCGAAAGATTTATTCGGTTTGAAGAGAAACCAGAGTATGCGCTCTAGTGGCCCCGACTGCGGCCGCAAAAAATGCAACACCTCACTAGCTCAGGGTGACTTAGTGAAGCAGTGCACACGATGACGCTTTTTGAGATGAAGCGAATGGAGAATGCTATCGGGCTCCGAACCCGTGGCAGAATGACTTTATTTGCAAGCAATCCCATCCAAAGTCATGAAACCTGGCAGGGGATTGTGGGTATGCAAATTTCTCCAGACCGCAGGCCATGTGACATTGGCCAAAAGGCAGGCAGAGTCTGCCTTTGCCTGAGGACTCCCCTCGTTTACATAAGGTCTAGGGCTTCTGGGAGGCAGGCGTGAGATTTTCTTTTGGGCCCCAGAGATGGGGCTCCTCCCCCAGGATGTTGAAGAAGCAGCCCGCTCTCTCCTTTCTCAGGACACAGGGATCATTTTCCGCCCTCACCCTGTCTTGCACGGGTGCTGGGCCTCCTGGGCTGCCAGCGGGCAAAGAACGGCGTTTGTCAGGCGTTCGTCAGCCGATCGGGGCCCGGGCCCAAACCCCTGCCCACTGGGGCCATATCCTCCTGGATGCTAGCTTGGAGCCAGCCTCTGCTGGCTCACCAGCAGGTGGCGACAGCAGCAAGCATTAGCTAAAGGCTCCCCCCTCTGGCTACCACTGCAAAGCATCAGCCTGGCTGTGCTGCGAGGACCCCTGCAAAGGCTGACTGACAGCTGGGGGGTGCAAGCCAACAGCTGAAAAGCAGGCTTTGCGCTTTCATTTGCTCTGTTTCTTTTTTTTTTTAACCAGCATAGGTAACCCTGCACTTGGCAGGGCTTCAAAAAATTGAGTGAAACTCTTTAATGTTCCTCTCCACGGAAATCTTTAGTAAAAGGCGAAAGATTTATTCGGTTTGAAGAGAAACCAGAGTATGCGCTCTAGTGGCCCCGACTGCGGCCGCAAAAAATGCAACACCTCACTAGCTCAGGGTGACTTAGTGAAGCAGTGCACACGATGACGCTTTTTGAGATGAAGCGAATGGAGAATGCTATCGGGCTCCGAACCCGTGGCAGAATGACTTTATTTGCAAGCAATCCCATCCAAAGTCATGAAACCTGGCAGGGGATTGTGGGTATGCAAATTTCTCCAGACCGCAGGCCATGTGACATTGGCCAAAAGGCAGGCAGAGTCTGCCTTTGCCTGAGGACTCCCCTCGTTTACATAAGGTCTAGGGCTTCTGGGAGGCAGGCGTGAGATTTTCTTTTGGGCCCCAGAGATGGGGCTCCTCCCCCAGGATGTTGAAAAAGCAGCCCGCTCTCTCCTTTCTCAGGACACAGGGGTCATTTTCCGCCCTCACCCTGTCTTGCACGGGTGCTGGGCCTCCTGGGCTGCCAGCGGGCAAAGAACGGCGTTTGTCAGGCGTTCGTCAGCCGATCGGGGCCCGGGCCCAAACCCCTGCCCACTGGGGCCATATCCTCCTGGATGCTAGCTTGGAGCCAGCCTCTGCTGGCTCACCAGCAGGTGGCGACAGCAGCAAGCATTAGCTAAAGGCTCCCCCCTCTGGCTACCACTGCAAGGCATCAGCCTGGCTGTGCTGCGAGGACCCCTGCAAAGGCTGACTGACAGCTGGGGGGTGCAAGCCAACAGCTGAAAAGCAGGCTTTGCGCTTTCATTTGCTCTGTTTCTTTTTTTTTTTAACCAGCATAGGTAACCCTGCACTTGGCAGGGCTTCAAAAAATTGAGTGAAACTCTTTAATGTTCCTCTCCACGGAAATCTTTAGTAAAAGGCGAAAGATTTATTCGGTTTGAAGAGAAACCAGAGTATGCGCTCTGGTGGCCCCGACTGCGGCCGCAAAAAATGCAACACCTCACTAGCTCAGGGTGACTTAGTGAAGCAGTGCACACGATGACGCTTTTTGAGATGAAGCGAATGGAGAATGCTATCGGGCTCCGAACCCGTGGCAGAATGACTTTATTTGCAAGCAATCCCATCCAAAGTCATGAAACCTGGCAGGGGATTGTGGGTATGCAAATTTCTCCAGACCGCAGGCCATGTGACATTGGCCAAAAGGCAGGCAGAGTCTGCCTTTGCCTGAGGACTCCCCTCGTTTACATAAGGTCTAGGGCTTCTGGGAGGCAGGCGTGAGATTTTCTTTTGGGCCCCAGAGATGGGGCTCCTCCCCCAGGATGTTGAAGAAGCAGCCCGCTCTCTCCTTTCTCAGGACACAGGGATCATTTTCCGCCCTCACCCTGTCTTGCACGGGTGCTGGGCCTCCTGGGCTGCCAGCGGGCAAAGAACGGCGTTTGTCAGGCGTTCGTCAGCCGATCGGGGCCCGGGCCCAAACCCCTGCCCACTGGGGCCATATCCTCCTGGATGCTAGCTTGGAGCCAGCCTCTGCTGGCTCACCAGCAGGTGGCGACAGCAGCAAGCATTAGCTAAAGGCTCCCCCCTCTGGCTACCACTGCAAAGCATCAGCCTGGCTGTGCTGCGAGGACCCCTGCAAAGGCTGACTGACAGCTGGGGGGTGCAAGCCAACAGCTGAAAAGCAGGCTTTGCGCTTTCATTTGCTCTGTTTCTTTTTTTTTTTAACCAGCATAGGTAACCCTGCACTTGGCAGGGCTTCAAAAAATTGAGTGAAACTCTTTAATGTTCCTCTCCACGGAAATCTTTAGTAAAAGGCGAAAGATTTATTCGGTTTGAAGAGAAACCAGAGTATGCGCTCTAGTGGCCCCGACTGCGGCCGCAAAAAATGCAACACCTCACTAGCTCAGGGTGACTTAGTGAAGCAGTGCACACGATGACGCTTTTTGAGATGAAGCGAATGGAGAATGCTATCGGGCTCCGAACCCGTGGCAGAATGACTTTATTTGCAAGCAATCCCATCCAAAGTCATGAAACCTGGCAGGGGATTGTGGGTATGCAAATTTCTCCAGACCGCAGGCCATGTGACATTGGCCAAAAGGCAGGCAGAGTCTGCCTTTGCCTGAGGACTCCCCTCGTTTACATAAGGTCTAGGGCTTCTGGGAGGCAGGCGTGAGATTTTCTTTTGGGCCCCAGAGATGGGGCTCCTCCCCCAGGATGTTGAAAAAGCAGCCCGCTCTCTCCTTTCTCAGGACACAGGGGTCATTTTCCGCCCTCACCCTGTCTTGCACGGGTGCTGGGCCTCCTGGGCTGCCAGCGGGCAAAGAACGGCGTTTGTCAGGCGTTCGTCAGCCGATCGGGGCCCGGGCCCAAACCCCTGCCCACTGGGGCCATATCCTCCTGGATGCTAGCTTGGAGCCAGCCTCTGCTGGCTCACCAGCAGGTGGCGACAGCAGCAAGCATTAGCTAAAGGCTCCCCCCTCTGGCTACCACTGCAAGGCATCAGCCTGGCTGTGCTGCGAGGACCCCTGCAAAGGCTGACTGACAGCTGGGGGGTGCAAGCCAACAGCTGAAAAGCAGGCTTTGCGCTTTCATTTGCTCTGTTTCTTTTTTTTTTTAACCAGCATAGGTAACCCTGCACTTGGCAGGGCTTCAAAAAATTGAGTGAAACTCTTTAATGTTCCTCTCCACGGAAATCTTTAGTAAAAGGCGAAAGATTTATTCGGTTTGAAGAGAAACCAGAGTATGCGCTCTGGTGGCCCCGACTGCGGCCGCAAAAAATGCAACACCTCACTAGCTCAGGGTGACTTAGTGAAGCAGTGCACACGATGACGCTTTTTGAGATGAAGCGAATGGAGAATGCTATCGGGCTCCGAACCCGTGGCAGAATGACTTTATTTGCAAGCAATCCCATCCAAAGTCATGAAACCTGGCAGGGGATTGTGGGTATGCAAATTTCTCCAGACCGCAGGCCATGTGACATTGGCCAAAAGGCAGGCAGAGTCTGCCTTTGCCTGAGGACTCCCCTCGTTTACATAAGGTCTAGGGCTTCTGGGAGGCAGGCGTGAGATTTTCTTTTGGGCCCCAGAGATGGGGCTCCTCCCCCAGGATGTTGAAGAAGCAGCCCGCTCTCTCCTTTCTCAGGACACAGGGGTCATTTTCCGCCCTCACCCTGTCTTGCACGGGTGCTGGGCCTCCTGGGCTGCCAGCGGGCAAAGAACGGCGTTTGTCAGGCGTTCGTCAGCCGATCGGGGCCCGGGCCCAAACCCCTGCCCACTGGGGCCATATCCTCCTGGATGCTAGCTTGCAGCCAGCCTCTGCTGGCTCACCAGCAGGTGGCGACAGCAGCAAGCATTAGCTAAAGGCTCCCCCCTCTGGCTACCACTGCAAGGCATCAGCCTGGCTGTGCTGCGAGGACCCCTGCAAAGGCTGACTGACAGCTGGGGGGTGCAAGCCAACAGCTGAAAAGCAGGCTTTGCGCTTTCATTTGCTCTGTTTCTTTTTAACCAGCATAGGTAACCCTGCACTTGGCAGGGCTTCAAAAAATGGAGTGAAACTCTTTAATGTTCCTCTCCACGGAAATCTTTAGTAAAAGGCGAAAGATTTATTCGGTTTGAAGAGAAACCAGAGTATGCGCTCTAGTGGCCCCGACTGCGGCCGCAAAAAATGCAACACCTCACTAGCTCAGGGTGACTTAGTGAAGCAGTGCACACGATGACGCTTTTTGAGATGAAGCGAATGGAGAATGCTATCGGGCTCCGAACCCGTGGCAGAATGACTTTATTTGCAAGCAATCCCATCCAAAGTCATGAAACCTGGCAGGGGATTGTGGGTATGCAAATTTCTCCAGACCGCAGGCCATGTGACATTGGCCAAAAGGCAGGCAGAGTCTGCCTTTGCCTGAGGACTCCCCTCGTTTACATAAGGTCTAGGGCTTCTGGGAGGCAGGCGTGAGATTTTCTTTTGGGCCCCAGAGATGGGGCTCCTCCCCCAGGATGTTGAAGAAGCAGCCCGCTCTCTCCTTTCTCAGGACACAGGGGTCATTTTCCGCCCTCACCCTGTCTTGCACGGGTGCTGGGCCTCCTGGGCTGCCAGCGGGCAAAGGACGGCGTTTGTCAGGCGTTCGTCAGCCGATCGGGGCCCGGGCCCAAACCCCTGCCCACTGGGGCCATATCCTCCTGGATGCTAGCTTGGAGCCAGCCTCTGCTGGCTCACCAGCAGGTGGCGACAGCGGCAAGCATTAGCTAAAGGCTCCCCCCTCTGGCTACCACTGCAAGGCATCAGCCTGGCTGTGCTGCGAGGACCCCTGCAAAGGCTGACTGACAGCTGGGGGGTGCAAGCCAACAGCTGAAAAGCAGGCTTTGCGCTTTCATTTGCTCTGTTTCTTTTTAACCAGCATAGGTAACCCTGCACTTGGCAGGGCTTCAAAAAATTGAGTGAAACTCTTTAATGTTCCTCTCCACGGAAATCTTTAGTAAAAGGCGAAAGATTTATTCGGTTTGAAGAGAAACCAGAGTATGCGCTCTAGTGGCCCCGACTGCGGCCGCAAAAAATGCAACACCTCACTAGCTCAGGGTGACTTAGTGAAGCAGTGCACACGATGACGCTTTTTGAGATGAAGCGAATGGAGAATGCTATCGGGCTCCGAACCCGTGGCAGAATGACTTTATTTGCAAGCAATCCCATCCAAAGTCATGAAACCTGGCAGGGGATTGTGGGTATGCAAATTTCTCCAGACCGCAGGCCATGTGACATTGGCCAAAAGGCAGGCAGAGTCTGCCTTTGCCTGAGGACTCCCCTCGTTTACATAAGGTCTAGGGCTTCTGGGAGGCAGGCGTGAGATTTTCTTTTGGGCCCCAGAGATGGGGCTCCTCCCCCAGGATGTTGAAGAAGCAGCCCGCTCTCTCCTTTCTCAGGACACAGGGATCATTTTCCGCCCTCACCCTGTCTTGCACGGGTGCTGGGCCTCCTGGGCTGCCAGCGGGCAAAGAACGGCGTTTGTCAGGCGTTCGTCAGCCGATCGGGGCCGGGCCCAAACCCCTGCCCACTGGGGCCATATCCTCCTGGATGCTAGCTTGGAGCCAGCCTCTGCTGGCTCACCAGCAGGTGGCGACAGCAGCAAGCATTAGCTAAAGGCTCCCCCCTCTGGCTACCACTGCAAAGCATCAGCCTGGCTGTGCTGCGAGGACCCCTGCAAAGGCTGACTGACAGCTGGGGGGTGCAAGCCAACAGCTGAAAAGCAGGCTTTGCGCTTTCATTTGCTCTGTTTCTTTTTTTTTTTAACCAGCATAGGTAACCCTGCACTTGGCAGGGCTTCAAAAAATTGAGTGAAACTCTTTAATGTTCCTCTCCACGGAAATCTTTAGTAAAAGGCGAAAGATTTATTCGGTTTGAAGAGAAACCAGAGTATGCGCTCTAGTGGCCCCGACTGCGGCCGCAAAAAATGCAACACCTCACTAGCTCAGGGTGACTTAGTGAAGCAGTGCACACGATGACGCTTTTTGAGATGAAGCGAATGGAGAATGCTATCGGGCTCCGAACCCGTGGCAGAATGACTTTATTTGCAAGCAATCCCATCCAAAGTCATGAAACCTGGCAGGGGATTGTGGGTATGCAAATTTCTCCAGACCGCAGGCCATGTGACATTGGCCAAAAGGCAGGCAGAGTCTGCCTTTGCCTGAGGACTCCCCTCGTTTACATAAGGTCTAGGGCTTCTGGGAGGCAGGCGTGAGATTTTCTTTTGGGCCCCAGAGATGGGGCTCCTCCCCCAGGATGTTGAAAAAGCAGCCCGCTCTCTCCTTTCTCAGGACACAGGGGTCATTTTCCGCCCTCACCCTGTCTTGCACGGGTGCTGGGCCTCCTGGGCTGCCAGCGGGCAAAGAACGGCGTTTGTCAGGCGTTCGTCAGCCGATCGGGGCCCGGGCCCAAACCCCTGCCCACTGGGGCCATATCCTCCTGGATGCTAGCTTGGAGCCAGCCTCTGCTGGCTCACCAGCAGGTGGCGACAGCAGCAAGCATTAGCTAAAGGCTCCCCCCTCTGGCTACCACTGCAAGGCATCAGCCTGGCTGTGCTGCGAGGACCCCTGCAAAGGCTGACTGACAGCTGGGGGGTGCAAGCCAACAGCTGAAAAGCAGGCTTTGCGCTTTCATTTGCTCTGTTTCTTTTTTTTTTTAACCAGCATAGGTAACCCTGCACTTGGCAGGGCTTCAAAAAATTGAGTGAAACTCTTTAATGTTCCTCTCCACGGAAATCTTTAGTAAAAGGCGAAAGATTTATTCGGTTTGAAGAGAAACCAGAGTATGCGCTCTGGTGGCCCCGACTGCGGCCGCAAAAAATGCAACACCTCACTAGCTCAGGGTGACTTAGTGAAGCAGTGCACACGATGACGCTTTTTGAGATGAAGCGAATGGAGAATGCTATCGGGCTCCGAACCCGTGGCAGAATGACTTTATTTGCAAGCAATCCCATCCAAAGTCATGAAACCTGGCAGGGGATTGTGGGTATGCAAATTTCTCCAGACCGCAGGCCATGTGACATTGGCCAAAAGGCAGGCAGAGTCTGCCTTTGCCTGAGGACTCCCCTCGTTTACATAAGGTCTAGGGCTTCTGGGAGGCAGGCGTGAGATTTTCTTTTGGGCCCCAGAGATGGGGCTCCTCCCCCAGGATGTTGAAGAAGCAGCCCGCTCTCTCCTTTCTCAGGACACAGGGGTCATTTTCCGCCCTCACCCTGTCTTGCACGGGTGCTGGGCCTCCTGGGCTGCCAGCGGGCAAAGAACGGCGTTTGTCAGGCGTTCGTCAGCCGATCGGGGCCCGGGCCCAAACCCCTGCCCACTGGGGCCATATCCTCCTGGATGCTAGCTTGCAGCCAGCCTCTGCTGGCTCACCAGCAGGTGGCGACAGCAGCAAGCATTAGCTAAAGGCTCCCCCCTCTGGCTACCACTGCAAGGCATCAGCCTGGCTGTGCTGCGAGGACCCCTGCAAAGGCTGACTGACAGCTGGGGGGTGCAAGCCAACAGCTGAAAAGCAGGCTTTGCGCTTTCATTTGCTCTGTTTCTTTTTAACCAGCATAGGTAACCCTGCACTTGGCAGGGCTTCAAAAAATTGAGTGAAACTCTTTAATGTTCCTCTCCACGGAAATCTTTAGTAAAAGGCGAAAGATTTATTCGGTTTGAAGAGAAACCAGAGTATGCGCTCTAGTGGCCCCGACTGCGGCCGCAAAAAATGCAACACCTCACTAGCTCAGGGTGACTTAGTGAAGCAGTGCACACGATGACGCTTTTTGAGATGAAGCGAATGGAGAATGCTATCGGGCTCCGAACCCGTGGCAGAATGACTTTATTTGCAAGCAATCCCATCCAAAGTCATGAAACCTGGCAGGGGATTGTGGGTATGCAAATTTCTCCAGACCGCAGGCCATGTGACATTGGCCAAAAGGCAGGCAGAGTCTGCCTTTGCCTGAGGACTCCCCTCGTTTACATAAGGTCTAGGGCTTCTGGGAGGCAGGCGTGAGATTTTCTTTTGGGCCCCAGAGATGGGGCTCCTCCCCCAGGATGTTGAAGAAGCAGCCCGCTCTCTCCTTTCTCAGGACACAGGGGTCATTTTCCGCCCTCACCCTGTCTTGCACGGGTGCTGGGCCTCCTGGGCTGCCAGCGGGCAAAGGACGGCGTTTGTCAGGCGTTCGTCAGCCGATCGGGGCCCGGGCCCAAACCCCTGCCCACTGGGGCCATATCCTCCTGGATGCTAGCTTGGAGCCAGCCTCTGCTGGCTCACCAGCAGGTGGCGACAGCGGCAAGCATTAGCTAAAGGCTCCCCCCTCTGGCTACCACTGCAAGGCATCAGCCTGGCTGTGCTGCGAGGACCCCTGCAAAGGCTGACTGACAGCTGGGGGGTGCAAGCCAACAGCTGAAAAGCAGGCTTTGCGCTTTCATTTGCTCTGTTTCTTTTTAACCAGCATAGGTAACCCTGCACTTGGCAGGGCTTCAAAAAATTGAGTGAAGCTCTTTAATGTTCCTCTCCACGGAAATCTTTAGTAAAAGGCGAAAGATTTATTCGGTTTGAAGAGAAACCAGAGTATGCGCTCTAGTGGCCCCGACTGCGGCCGCAAAAAATGCAACACCTCACTAGCTCAGGGTGACTTAGTGAAGCAGTGCACACGATGACGCTTTTTGAGATGAAGCGAATGGAGAATGCTATCGGGCTCCGAACCCGTGGCAGAATGACTTTATTTGCAAGCAATCCCATCCAAAGTCATGAAACCTGGCAGGGGATTGTGGGTATGCAAATTTCTCCAGACCGCAGGCCATGTGACATTGGCCAAAAGGCAGGCAGAGTCTGCCTTTGCCTGAGGACTCCCCTCGTTTACATAAGGTCTAGGGCTTCTGGGAGGCAGGCGTGAGATTTTCTTTTGGGCCCCAGAGATGGGGCTCCTCCCCCAGGATGTTGAAGAAGCAGCCCGCTCTCTCCTTTCTCAGGACACAGGGATCATTTTCCGCCCTCACCCTGTCTTGCACGGGTGCTGGGCCTCCTGGGCTGCCAGCGGGCAAAGAACGGCGTTTGTCAGGCGTTCGTCAGCCGATCGGGGCCCGGGCCCAAACCCCTGCCCACTGGGGCCATATCCTCCTGGATGCTAGCTTGGAGCCAGCCTCTGCTGGCTCACCAGCAGGTGGCGACAGCAGCAAGCATTAGCTAAAGGCTCCCCCCTCTGGCTACCACTGCAAAGCATCAGCCTGGCTGTGCTGCGAGGACCCCTGCAAAGGCTGACTGACAGCTGGGGGGTGCAAGCCAACAGCTGAAAAGCAGGCTTTGCGCTTTCATTTGCTCTGTTTCTTTTTTTTTTTAACCAGCATAGGTAACCCTGCACTTGGCAGGGCTTCAAAAAATTGAGTGAAACTCTTTAATGTTCCTCTCCACGGAAATCTTTAGTAAAAGGCGAAAGATTTATTCGGTTTGAAGAGAAACCAGAGTATGCGCTCTAGTGGCCCCGACTGCGGCCGCAAAAAATGCAACACCTCACTAGCTCAGGGTGACTTAGTGAAGCAGTGCACACGATGACGCTTTTTGAGATGAAGCGAATGGAGAATGCTATCGGGCTCCGAACCCGTGGCAGAATGACTTTATTTGCAAGCAATCCCATCCAAAGTCATGAAACCTGGCAGGGGATTGTGGGTATGCAAATTTCTCCAGACCGCAGGCCATGTGACATTGGCCAAAAGGCAGGCAGAGTCTGCCTTTGCCTGAGGACTCCCCTCGTTTACATAAGGTCTAGGGCTTCTGGGAGGCAGGCGTGAGATTTTCTTTTGGGCCCCAGAGATGGGGCTCCTCCCCCAGGATGTTGAAAAAGCAGCCCGCTCTCTCCTTTCTCAGGACACAGGGGTCATTTTCCGCCCTCACCCTGTCTTGCACGGGTGCTGGGCCTCCTGGGCTGCCAGCGGGCAAAGAACGGCGTTTGTCAGGCGTTCGTCAGCCGATCGGGGCCCGGGCCCAAACCCCTGCCCACTGGGGCCATATCCTCCTGGATGCTAGCTTGGAGCCAGCCTCTGCTGGCTCACCAGCAGGTGGCGACAGCAGCAAGCATTAGCTAAAGGCTCCCCCCTCTGGCTACCACTGCAAGGCATCAGCCTGGCTGTGCTGCGAGGACCCCTGCAAAGGCTGACTGACAGCTGGGGGGTGCAAGCCAACAGCTGAAAAGCAGGCTTTGCGCTTTCATTTGCTCTGTTTCTTTTTTTTTTTAACCAGCATAGGTAACCCTGCACTTGGCAGGGCTTCAAAAAATTGAGTGAAACTCTTTAATGTTCCTCTCCACGGAAATCTTTAGTAAAAGGCGAAAGATTTATTCGGTTTGAAGAGAAACCAGAGTATGCGCTCTGGTGGCCCCGACTGCGGCCGCAAAAAATGCAACACCTCACTAGCTCAGGGTGACTTAGTGAAGCAGTGCACACGATGACGCTTTTTGAGATGAAGCGAATGGAGAATGCTATCGGGCTCCGAACCCGTGGCAGAATGACTTTATTTGCAAGCAATCCCATCCAAAGTCATGAAACCTGGCAGGGGATTGTGGGTATGCAAATTTCTCCAGACCGCAGGCCATGTGACATTGGCCAAAAGGCAGGCAGAGTCTGCCTTTGCCTGAGGACTCCCCTCGTTTACATAAGGTCTAGGGCTTCTGGGAGGCAGGCGTGAGATTTTCTTTTGGGCCCCAGAGATGGGGCTCCTCCCCCAGGATGTTGAAGAAGCAGCCCGCTCTCTCCTTTCTCAGGACACAGGGGTCATTTTCCGCCCTCACCCTGTCTTGCACGGGTGCTGGGCCTCCTGGGCTGCCAGCGGGCAAAGAACGGCGTTTGTCAGGCGTTCGTCAGCCGATCGGGGCCCGGGCCCAAACCCCTGCCCACTGGGGCCATATCCTCCTGGATGCTAGCTTGCAGCCAGCCTCTGCTGGCTCACCAGCAGGTGGCGACAGCAGCAAGCATTAGCTAAAGGCTCCCCCCTCTGGCTACCACTGCAAGGCATCAGCCTGGCTGTGCTGCGAGGACCCCTGCAAAGGCTGACTGACAGCTGGGGGGTGCAAGCCAACAGCTGAAAAGCAGGCTTTGCGCTTTCATTTGCTCTGTTTCTTTTTAACCAGCATAGGTAACCCTGCACTTGGCAGGGCTTCAAAAAATTGAGTGAAACTCTTTAATGTTCCTCTCCACGGAAATCTTTAGTAAAAGGCGAAAGATTTATTCGGTTTGAAGAGAAACCAGAGTATGCGCTCTAGTGGCCCCGACTGCGGCCGCAAAAAATGCAACACCTCACTAGCTCAGGGTGACTTAGTGAAGCAGTGCACACGATGACGCTTTTTGAGATGAAGCGAATGGAGAATGCTATCGGGCTCCGAACCCGTGGCAGAATGACTTTATTTGCAAGCAATCCCATCCAAAGTCATGAAACCTGGCAGGGGATTGTGGGTATGCAAATTTCTCCAGACCGCAGGCCATGTGACATTGGCCAAAAGGCAGGCAGAGTCTGCCTTTGCCTGAGGACTCCCCTCGTTTACATAAGGTCTAGGGCTTCTGGGAGGCAGGCGTGAGATTTTCTTTTGGGCCCCAGAGATGGGGCTCCTCCCCCAGGATGTTGAAGAAGCAGCCCGCTCTCTCCTTTCTCAGGACACAGGGGTCATTTTCCGCCCTCACCCTGTCTTGCACGGGTGCTGGGCCTCCTGGGCTGCCAGCGGGCAAAGGACGGCGTTTGTCAGGCGTTCGTCAGCCGATCGGGGCCCGGGCCCAAACCCCTGCCCACTGGGGCCATATCCTCCTGGATGCTAGCTTGGAGCCAGCCTCTGCTGGCTCACCAGCAGGTGGCGACAGCGGCAAGCATTAGCTAAAGGCTCCCCCCTCTGGCTACCACTGCAAGGCATCAGCCTGGCTGTGCTGCGAGGACCCCTGCAAAGGCTGACTGACAGCTGGGGGGTGCAAGCCAACAGCTGAAAAGCAGGCTTTGCGCTTTCATTTGCTCTGTTTCTTTTTAACCAGCATAGGTAACCCTGCACTTGGCAGGGCTTCAAAAAATTGAGTGAAACTCTTTAATGTTCCTCTCCACGGAAATCTTTAGTAAAAGGCGAAAGATTTATTCGGTTTGAAGAGAAACCAGAGTATGCGCTCTAGTGGCCCCGACTGCGGCCGCAAAAAATGCAACACCTCACTAGCTCAGGGTGACTTAGTGAAGCAGTGCACACGATGACGCTTTTTGAGATGAAGCGAATGGAGAATGCTATCGGGCTCCGAACCCGTGGCAGAATGACTTTATTTGCAAGCAATCCCATCCAAAGTCATGAAACCTGGCAGGGGATTGTGGGTATGCAAATTTCTCCAGACCGCAGGCCATGTGACATTGGCCAAAAGGCAGGCAGAGTCTGCCTTTGCCTGAGGACTCCCCTCGTTTACATAAGGTCTAGGGCTTCTGGGAGGCAGGCGTGAGATTTTCTTTTGGGCCCCAGAGATGGGGCTCCTCCCCCAGGATGTTGAAAAAGCAGCCCGCTCTCTCCTTTCTCAGGACACAGGGGTCATTTTCCGCCCTCACCCTGTCTTGCACGGGTGCTGGGCCTCCTGGGCTGCCAGGTTCTTTTGCCCGCCGGGCAAAGGACGGCGTTTGTCAGGCGTTCGTCAACCGATCGGGGCCCGGGCCCAAACCCCTGCCCACTGGGGCCATATCCTCCTGGATGCTAGCTTGCAGCCAGCCTCTGCTGGCTCACCAGCAGGTGGCGACAGCAGCAAGCATTAGCTAAAGGCTCCCCCCTCTGGCTACCACTGCAAGGCATCAGCCTGGCTGTGCTGCGAGGACCCCTGCAAAGGCTGACTGACAGCTGGGGGGTGCAAGCCAACAGCTGAAAAGCAGGCTTTGCGCTTTCATTTGCTCTGTTTCTTTTTTTTTTTAACCAGCATAGGTAACCCTGCACTTGGCAGGGCTTCAAAAAATTGAGTGAAACTCTTTAATGTTCCTCTCCACGGAAATCTTTAGTAAAAGGCGAAAGATTTATTCGGTTTGAAGAGAAACCAGAGTATGCGCTCTAGTGGCCCCGACTGCGGCCGCAAAAAATGCAACACCTCACTAGCTCAGGGTGACTTAGTGAAGCAGTGCACACGATGACGCTTTTTGAGATGAAGCGAATGGAGAATGCTATCGGGCTCCGAACCCGTGGCAGAATGACTTTATTTGCAAGCAATCCCATCCAAAGTCATGAAACCTGGCAGGGGATTGTGGGTATGCAAATTTCTCCAGACCGCAGGCCATGTGACATTGGCCAAAAGGTAGGCAGAGTCTGCCTTTGCCTGAGGACTCCCCTCGTTTACATAAGGTCTAGGGCTTCTGGGAGGCAGGCGTGAGATTTTCTTTTGGGCCCCAGAGATGGGGCTCCTCCCCCAGGATGTTGAAGAAGCAGCCCGCTCTCTCCTTTCTCAGGACACAGGGATCATTTTCCGCCCTCACCCTGTCTTGCACGGGTGCTGGGCCTCCTGGGCTGCCAGCGGGCAAAGAACGGCGTTTGTCAGGTGTTCGTCAGCCGATCGGGGCCCGGGCCCAAACCCCTGCCCACTGGGGCCATATCCTCCTGGATGCTAGCTTGGAGCCAGCCTCTGCTGGCTCACCAGCAGGTGGCGACAGCAGCAAGCATTAGCTAAAGGCTCCCCCCTCTGGCTACCACTGCAAGGCATCAGCCTGGCTGTGCTGCGAGGACCCCTGCAAAGGCTGACTGACAGCTGGGGGGTGCAAGCCAACAGCTGAAAAGCAGGCTTTGCGCTTTCATTTGCTCTGTTTCTTTTTTTTTTTAACCAGCATAGGTAACCCTGCACTTGGCAGGGCTTCAAAAAATTGAGTGAAACTCTTTAATGTTCCTCTCCACGGAAATCTTTAGTAAAAGGCGAAAGATTTATTCGGTTTGAAGAGAAACCAGAGTATGCACTCTAGTGGCCCCGACTGCGGCCGCAAAAAATGCAACACCTCACTAGCTCAGGGTGACTTAGTGAAGCAGTGCACACGATGACGCTTTTTGAGATGAAGCGAATGGAGAATGCTATCGGGCTCCGAACCCGTGGCAGAATGACTTTATTTGCAAGCAATCCCATCCAAAGTCATGAAACCTGGCAGGGGATTGTGGGTATGCAAATTTCTCCAGACCGCAGGCCATGTGACATTGGCCAAAAGGCAGGCAGAGTCTGCCTTTGCCTGAGGACTCCCCTCGTTTACATAAGGTCTAGGGCTTCTGGGAGGCAGGCGTGAGATTTTCTTTTGGGCCCCAGAGATGGGGCTCCTCCCCCAGGATGTTGAAGAAGCAGCCCGCTCTCTCCTTTCTCAGGACACAGGGGTCATTTTCCGCCCTCACCCTGTCTTGCACGGGTGCTGGGCCTCCTGGGCTGCCAGCGGGCAAAGAACGGCGTTTGTCAGGCGTTCGTCAGCCGATCGGGGCCCGGGCCCAAACCCCTGCCCACTGGGGCCATATCCTCCTGGATGCTAGCTTGGAGCCAGCCTCTGCTGGCTCACCAGCAGGTGGCGACAGCAGCAAGCATTAGCTAAAGGCTCCCCCCTCTGGCTACCACTGCAAGGCATCAGCCTGGCTGTGCTGCGAGGACCCCTGCAAAGGCTGACTGACAGCTGGGGGGTGCAAGCCAACAGCTGAAAAGCAGGCTTTGCGCTTTCATTTGCTCTGTTTCTTTTTTTTTTTAACCAGCATAGGTAACCCTGCACTTGGCAGGGCTTCAAAAAATTGAGTGAAACTCTTTAATGTTCCTCTCCACGGAAATCTTTAGTAAAAGGCGAAAGATTTATTCGGTTTGAAGAGAAACCAGAGTATGCGCTCTGGTGGCCCCGACTGCGGCCGCAAAAAATGCAACACCTCACTAGCTCAGGGTGACTTAGTGAAGCAGTGCACACGATGACGCTTTTTGAGATGAAGCGAATGGAGAATGCTATCGGGCTCCGAACCCGTGGCAGAATGACTTTATTTGCAAGCAATCCCATCCAAAGTCATGAAACCTGGCAGGGGATTGTGGGTATGCAAATTTCTCCAGACCGCAGGCCATGTGACATTGGCCAAAAGGCAGGCAGAGTCTGCCTTTGCCTGAGGACTCCCCTCGTTTACATAAGGTCTAGGGCTTCTGGGAGGCAGGCGTGAGATTTTCTTTTGGGCCCCAGAGATGGGGCTCCTCCCCCAGGATGTTGAAGAAGCAGCCCGCTCTCTCCTTTCTCAGGACACAGGGGTCATTTTCCGCCCTCACCCTGTCTTGCACGGGTGCTGGGCCTCCTGGGCTGCCAGCGGGCAAAGAACGGCGTTTGTCAGGCGTTCGTCAGCCGATCGGGGCCCGGGCCCAAACCCCTGCCCACTGGGGCCATATCCTCCTGGATGCTAGCTTGCAGCCAGCCTCTGCTGGCTCACCAGCAGGTGGCGACAGCAGCAAGCATTAGCTAAAGGCTCCCCCCTCTGGCTACCACTGCAAGGCATCAGCCTGGCTGTGCTGCGAGGACCCCTGCAAAGGCTGACTGACAGCTGGGGGGTGCAAGCCAACAGCTGAAAAGCAGGCTTTGCGCTTTCATTTGCTCTGTTTCTTTTTAACCAGCATAGGTAACCCTGCACTTGGCAGGGCTTCAAAAAATTGAGTGAAACTCTTTAATGTTCCTCTCCACGGAAATCTTTAGTAAAAGGCGAAAGATTTATTCGGTTTGAAGAGAAACCAGAGTATGCGCTCTAGTGGCCCCGACTGCGGCCGCAAAAAATGCAACACCTCACTAGCTCAGGGTGACTTAGTGAAGCAGTGCACACGATGACGCTTTTTGAGATGAAGCGAATGGAGAATGCTATCGGGCTCCGAACCCGTGGCAGAATGACTTTATTTGCAAGCAATCCCATCCAAAGTCATGAAACCTGGCAGGGGATTGTGGGTATGCAAATTTCTCCAGACCGCAGGCCATGTGACATTGGCCAAAAGGCAGGCAGAGTCTGCCTTTGCCTGAGGACTCCCCTCGTTTACATAAGGTCTAGGGCTTCTGGGAGGCAGGCGTGAGATTTTCTTTTGGGCCCCAGAGATGGGGCTCCTCCCCCAGGATGTTGAAGAAGCAGCCCGCTCTCTCCTTTCTCAGGACACAGGGGTCATTTTCCGCCCTCACCCTGTCTTGCACGGGTGCTGGGCCTCCTGGGCTGCCAGCGGGCAAAGGACGGCGTTTGTCAGGCGTTCGTCAGCCGATCGGGGCCCGGGCCCAAACCCCTGCCCACTGGGGCCATATCCTCCTGGATGCTAGCTTGGAGCCAGCCTCTGCTGGCTCACCAGCAGGTGGCGACAGCGGCAAGCATTAGCTAAAGGCTCCCCCCTCTGGCTACCACTGCAAGGCATCAGCCTGGCTGTGCTGCGAGGACCCCTGCAAAGGCTGACTGACAGCTGGGGGGTGCAAGCCAACAGCTGAAAAGCAGGCTTTGCGCTTTCATTTGCTCTGTTTCTTTTTAACCAGCATAGGTAACCCTGCACTTGGCAGGGCTTCAAAAAATTGAGTGAAACTCTTTAATGTTCCTCTCCACGGAAATCTTTAGTAAAAGGCGAAAGATTTATTCGGTTTGAAGAGAAACCAGAGTATGCGCTCTAGTGGCCCCGACTGCGGCCGCAAAAAATGCAACACCTCACTAGCTCAGGGTGACTTAGTGAAGCAGTGCACACGATGACGCTTTTTGAGATGAAGCGAATGGAGAATGCTATCGGGCTCCGAACCCGTGGCAGAATGACTTTATTTGCAAGCAATCCCATCCAAAGTCATGAAACCTGGCAGGGGATTGTGGGTATGCAAATTTCTCCAGACCGCAGGCCATGTGACATTGGCCAAAAGGTAGGCAGAGTCTGCCTTTGCCTGAGGACTCCCCTCGTTTACATAAGGTCTAGGGCTTCTGGGAGGCAGGCGTGAGATTTTCTTTTGGGCCCCAGAGATGGGGCTCCTCCCCCAGGATGTTGAAGAAGCAGCCCGCTCTCTCCTTTCTCAGGACACAGGGATCATTTTCCGCCCTCACCCTGTCTTGCACGGGTGCTGGGCCTCCTGGGCTGCCAGCGGGCAAAGAACGGCGTTTGTCAGGCGTTCGTCAGCCGATCGGGGCCCGGGCCCAAACCCCTGCCCACTGGGGCCATATCCTCCTGGATGCTAGCTTGGAGCCAGCCTCTGCTGGCTCACCAGCAGGTGGCGACAGCAGCAAGCATTAGCTAAAGGCTCCCCCCTCTGGCTACCACTGCAAGGCATCAGCCTGGCTGTGCTGCGAGGACCCCTGCAAAGGCTGACTGACAGCTGGGGGGTGCAAGCCAACAGCTGAAAAGCAGGCTTTGCGCTTTCATTTGCTCTGTTTCTTTTTTTTTTTAACCAGCATAGGTAACCCTGCACTTGGCAGGGCTTCAAAAAATTGAGTGAAACTCTTTAATGTTCCTCTCCACGGAAATCTTTAGTAAAAGGCGAAAGATTTATTCGGTTTGAAGAGAAACCAGAGTATGCACTCTAGTGGCCCCGACTGCGGCCGCAAAAAATGCAACACCTCACTAGCTCAGGGTGACTTAGTGAAGCAGTGCACACGATGACGCTTTTTGAGATGAAGCGAATGGAGAATGCTATCGGGCTCCGAACCCGTGGCAGAATGACTTTATTTGCAAGCAATCCCATCCAAAGTCATGAAACCTGGCAGGGGATTGTGGGTATGCAAATTTCTCCAGACCGCAGGCCATGTGACATTGGCCAAAAGGCAGGCAGAGTCTGCCTTTGCCTGAGGACTCCCCTCGTTTACATAAGGTCTAGGGCTTCTGGGAGGCAGGCGTGAGATTTTCTTTTGGGCCCCAGAGATGGGGCTCCTCCCCCAGGATGTTGAAGAAGCAGCCCGCTCTCTCCTTTCTCAGGACACAGGGGTCATTTTCCGCCCTCACCCTGTCTTGCACGGGTGCTGGGCCTCCTGGGCTGCCAGCGGGCAAAGAACGGCGTTTGTCAGGCGTTCGTCAGCCGATCGGGGCCCGGGCCCAAACCCCTGCCCACTGGGGCCATATCCTCCTGGATGCTAGCTTGGAGCCAGCCTCTGCTGGCTCACCAGCAGGTGGCGACAGCAGCAAGCATTAGCTAAAGGCTCCCCCCTCTGGCTACCACTGCAAGGCATCAGCCTGGCTGTGCTGCGAGGACCCCTGCAAAGGCTGACTGACAGCTGGGGGGTGCAAGCCAACAGCTGAAAAGCAGGCTTTGCGCTTTCATTTGCTCTGTTTCTTTTTTTTTTTAACCAGCATAGGTAACCCTGCACTTGGCAGGGCTTCAAAAAATTGAGTGAAACTCTTTAATGTTCCTCTCCACGGAAATCTTTAGTAAAAGGCGAAAGATTTATTCGGTTTGAAGAGAAACCAGAGTATGCGCTCTGGTGGCCCCGACTGCGGCCGCAAAAAATGCAACACCTCACTAGCTCAGGGTGACTTAGTGAAGCAGTGCACACGATGACGCTTTTTGAGATGAAGCGAATGGAGAATGCTATCGGGCTCCGAACCCGTGGCAGAATGACTTTATTTGCAAGCAATCCCATCCAAAGTCATGAAACCTGGCAGGGGATTGTGGGTATGCAAATTTCTCCAGACCGCAGGCCATGTGACATTGGCCAAAAGGCAGGCAGAGTCTGCCTTTGCCTGAGGACTCCCCTCGTTTACATAAGGTCTAGGGCTTCTGGGAGGCAGGCGTGAGATTTTCTTTTGGGCCCCAGAGATGGGGCTCCTCCCCCAGGATGTTGAAGAAGCAGCCCGCTCTCTCCTTTCTCAGGACACAGGGGTCATTTTCCGCCCTCACCCTGTCTTGCACGGGTGCTGGGCCTCCTGGGCTGCCAGCGGGCAAAGGACGGCGTTTGTCAGGCGTTCGTCAGCCGATCGGGGCCCGGGCCCAAACCCCTGCCCACTGGGGCCATATCCTCCTGGATGCTAGCTTGCAGCCAGCCTCTGCTGGCTCACCAGCAGGTGGCGACAGCGGCAAGCATTAGCTAAAGGCTCCCCCCTCTGGCTACCACTGCAAGGCATCAGCCTGGCTGTGCTGCGAGGACCCCTGCAAAGGCTGACTGACAGCTGGGGGGTGCAAGCCAACAGCTGAAAAGCAGGCTTTGCGCTTTCATTTGCTCTGTTTCTTTTTAACCAGCATAGGTAACCCTGCACTTGGCAGGGCTTCAAAAAATTGAGTGAAACTCTTTAATGTTCCTCTCCACGGAAATCTTTAGTAAAAGGCGAAAGATTTATTCGGTTTGAAGAGAAACCAGAGTATGCGCTCTAGTGGCCCCGACTGCGGCCGCAAAAAATGCAACACCTCACTAGCTCAGGGTGACTTAGTGAAGCAGTGCACACGATGACGCTTTTTGAGATGAAGCGAATGGAGAATGCTATCGGGCTCCGAACCCGTGGCAGAATGACTTTATTTGCAAGCAATCCCATCCAAAGTCATGAAACCTGGCAGGGGATTGTGGGTATGCAAATTTCTCCAGACCGCAGGCCATGTGACATTGGCCAAAAGGCAGGCAGAGTCTGCCTTTGCCTGAGGACTCCCCTCGTTTACATAAGGTCTAGGGCTTCTGGGAGGCAGGCGTGAGATTTTCTTTTGGGCCCCAGAGATGGGGCTCCTCCCCCAGGATGTTGAAAAAGCAGCCCGCTCTCTCCTTTCTCAGGACACAGGGGTCATTTTCCGCCCTCACCCTGTCTTGCACGGGTGCTGGGCCTCCTGGGCTGCCAGGTTCTTTTGCCCGCCGGGCAAAGGACGGCGTTTGTCAGGCGTTCGTCAACCGATCGGGGCCCGGGCCCAAACCCCTGCCCACTGGGGCCATATCCTCCTGGATGCTAGCTTGCAGCCAGCCTCTGCTGGCTCACCAGCAGGTGGCGACAGCAGCAAGCATTAGCTAAAGGCTCCCCCCTCTGGCTACCACTGCAAGGCATCAGCCTGGCTGTGCTGCGAGGACCCCTGCAAAGGCTGACTGACAGCTGGGGGGTGCAAGCCAACAGCTGAAAAGCAGGCTTTGCGCTTTCATTTGCTCTGTTTCTTTTTTTTTTTAACCAGCATAGGTAACCCTGCACTTGGCAGGGCTTCAAAAAATTGAGTGAAACTCTTTAATGTTCCTCTCCACGGAAATCTTTAGTAAAAGGCGAAAGATTTATTCGGTTTGAAGAGAAACCAGAGTATGCGCTCTAGTGGCCCCGACTGCGGCCGCAAAAAATGCAACACCTCACTAGCTCAGGGTGACTTAGTGAAGCAGTGCACACGATGACGCTTTTTGAGATGAAGCGAATGGAGAATGCTATCGGGCTCCGAACCCGTGGCAGAATGACTTTATTTGCAAGCAATCCCATCCAAAGTCATGAAACCTGGCAGGGGATTGTGGGTATGCAAATTTCTCCAGACCGCAGGCCATGTGACATTGGCCAAAAGGTAGGCAGAGTCTGCCTTTGCCTGAGGACTCCCCTCGTTTACATAAGGTCTAGGGCTTCTGGGAGGCAGGCGTGAGATTTTCTTTTGGGCCCCAGAGATGGGGCTCCTCCCCCAGGATGTTGAAGAAGCAGCCCGCTCTCTCCTTTCTCAGGACACAGGGATCATTTTCCGCCCTCACCCTGTCTTGCACGGGTGCTGGGCCTCCTGGGCTGCCAGCGGGCAAAGAACGGCGTTTGTCAGGCGTTCGTCAGCCGATCGGGGCCCGGGCCCAAACCCCTGCCCACTGGGGCCATATCCTCCTGGATGCTAGCTTGGAGCCAGCCTCTGCTGGCTCACCAGCAGGTGGCGACAGCAGCAAGCATTAGCTAAAGGCTCCCCCCTCTGGCTACCACTGCAAGGCATCAGCCTGGCTGTGCTGCGAGGACCCCTGCAAAGGCTGACTGACAGCTGGGGGGTGCAAGCCAACAGCTGAAAAGCAGGCTTTGCGCTTTCATTTGCTCTGTTTCTTTTTTTTTTTAACCAGCATAGGTAACCCTGCACTTGGCAGGGCTTCAAAAAATTGAGTGAAACTCTTTAATGTTCCTCTCCACGGAAATCTTTAGTAAAAGGCGAAAGATTTATTCGGTTTGAAGAGAAACCAGAGTATGCACTCTAGTGGCCCCGACTGCGGCCGCAAAAAATGCAACACCTCACTAGCTCAGGGTGACTTAGTGAAGCAGTGCACACGATGACGCTTTTTGAGATGAAGCGAATGGAGAATGCTATCGGGCTCCGAACCCGTGGCAGAATGACTTTATTTGCAAGCAATCCCATCCAAAGTCATGAAACCTGGCAGGGGATTGTGGGTATGCAAATTTCTCCAGACCGCAGGCCATGTGACATTGGCCAAAAGGCAGGCAGAGTCTGCCTTTGCCTGAGGACTCCCCTCGTTTACATAAGGTCTAGGGCTTCTGGGAGGCAGGCGTGAGATTTTCTTTTGGGCCCCAGAGATGGGGCTCCTCCCCCAGGATGTTGAAGAAGCAGCCCGCTCTCTCCTTTCTCAGGACACAGGGGTCATTTTCCGCCCTCACCCTGTCTTGCACGGGTGCTGGGCCTCCTGGGCTGCCAGCGGGCAAAGAACGGCGTTTGTCAGGCGTTCGTCAGCCGATCGGGGCCCGGGCCCAAACCCCTGCCCACTGGGGCCATATCCTCCTGGATGCTAGCTTGGAGCCAGCCTCTGCTGGCTCACCAGCAGGTGGCGACAGCAGCAAGCATTAGCTAAAGGCTCCCCCCTCTGGCTACCACTGCAAGGCATCAGCCTGGCTGTGCTGCGAGGACCCCTGCAAAGGCTGACTGACAGCTGGGGGGTGCAAGCCAACAGCTGAAAAGCAGGCTTTGCGCTTTCATTTGCTCTGTTTCTTTTTTTTTTTAACCAGCATAGGTAACCCTGCACTTGGCAGGGCTTCAAAAAATTGAGTGAAACTCTTTAATGTTCCTCTCCACGGAAATCTTTAGTAAAAGGCGAAAGATTTATTCGGTTTGAAGAGAAACCAGAGTATGCGCTCTGGTGGCCCCGACTGCGGCCGCAAAAAATGCAACACCTCACTAGCTCAGGGTGACTTAGTGAAGCAGTGCACACGATGACGCTTTTTGAGATGAAGCGAATGGAGAATGCTATCGGGCTCCGAACCCGTGGCAGAATGACTTTATTTGCAAGCAATCCCATCCAAAGTCATGAAACCTGGCAGGGGATTGTGGGTATGCAAATTTCTCCAGACCGCAGGCCATGTGACATTGGCCAAAAGGCAGGCAGAGTCTGCCTTTGCCTGAGGACTCCCCTCGTTTACATAAGGTCTAGGGCTTCTGGGAGGCAGGCGTGAGATTTTCTTTTGGGCCCCAGAGATGGGGCTCCTCCCCCAGGATGTTGAAGAAGCAGCCCGCTCTCTCCTTTCTCAGGACACAGGGGTCATTTTCCGCCCTCACCCTGTCTTGCACGGGTGCTGGGCCTCCTGGGCTGCCAGCGGGCAAAGAACGGCGTTTGTCAGGCGTTCGTCAGCCGATCGGGGCCCGGGCCCAAACCCCTGCCCACTGGGGCCATATCCTCCTGGATGCTAGCTTGCAGCCAGCCTCTGCTGGCTCACCAGCAGGTGGCGACAGCAGCAAGCATTAGCTAAAGGCTCCCCCCTCTGGCTACCACTGCAAGGCATCAGCCTGGCTGTGCTGCGAGGACCCCTGCAAAGGCTGACTGACAGCTGGGGGGTGCAAGCCAACAGCTGAAAAGCAGGCTTTGCGCTTTCATTTGCTCTGTTTCTTTTTAACCAGCATAGGTAACCCTGCACTTGGCAGGGCTTCAAAAAATTGAGTGAAACTCTTTAATGTTCCTCTCCACGGAAATCTTTAGTAAAAGGCGAAAGATTTATTCGGTTTGAAGAGAAACCAGAGTATGCGCTCTAGTGGCCCCGACTGCGGCCGCAAAAAATGCAACACCTCACTAGCTCAGGGTGACTTAGTGAAGCAGTGCACACGATGACGCTTTTTGAGATGAAGCGAATGGAGAATGCTATCGGGCTCCGAACCCGTGGCAGAATGACTTTATTTGCAAGCAATCCCATCCAAAGTCATGAAACCTGGCAGGGGATTGTGGGTATGCAAATTTCTCCAGACCGCAGGCCATGTGACATTGGCCAAAAGGCAGGCAGAGTCTGCCTTTGCCTGAGGACTCCCCTCGTTTACATAAGGTCTAGGGCTTCTGGGAGGCAGGCGTGAGATTTTCTTTTGGGCCCCAGAGATGGGGCTCCTCCCCCAGGATGTTGAAGAAGCAGCCCGCTCTCTCCTTTCTCAGGACACAGGGGTCATTTTCCGCCCTCACCCTGTCTTGCACGGGTGCTGGGCCTCCTGGGCTGCCAGCGGGCAAAGGACGGCGTTTGTCAGGCGTTCGTCAGCCGATCGGGGCCCGGGCCCAAACCCCTGCCCACTGGGGCCATATCCTCCTGGATGCTAGCTTGGAGCCAGCCTCTGCTGGCTCACCAGCAGGTGGCGACAGCGGCAAGCATTAGCTAAAGGCTCCCCCCTCTGGCTACCACTGCAAGGCATCAGCCTGGCTGTGCTGCGAGGACCCCTGCAAAGGCTGACTGACAGCTGGGGGGTGCAAGCCAACAGCTGAAAAGCAGGCTTTGCGCTTTCATTTGCTCTGTTTCTTTTTAACCAGCATAGGTAACCCTGCACTTGGCAGGGCTTCAAAAAATTGAGTGAAACTCTTTAATGTTCCTCTCCACGGAAATCTTTAGTAAAAGGCGAAAGATTTATTCGGTTTGAAGAGAAACCAGAGTATGCGCTCTAGTGGCCCCGACTGCGGCCGCAAAAAATGCAACACCTCACTAGCTCAGGGTGACTTAGTGAAGCAGTGCACACGATGACGCTTTTTGAGATGAAGCGAATGGAGAATGCTATCGGGCTCCGAACCCGTGGCAGAATGACTTTATTTGCAAGCAATCCCATCCAAAGTCATGAAACCTGGCAGGGGATTGTGGGTATGCAAATTTCTCCAGACCGCAGGCCATGTGACATTGGCCAAAAGGCAGGCAGAGTCTGCCTTTGCCTGAGGACTCCCCTCGTTTACATAAGGTCTAGGGCTTCTGGGAGGCAGGCGTGAGATTTTCTTTTGGGCCCCAGAGATGGGGCTCCTCCCCCAGGATGTTGAAAAAGCAGCCCGCTCTCTCCTTTCTCAGGACACAGGGGTCATTTTCCGCCCTCACCCTGTCTTGCACGGGTGCTGGGCCTCCTGGGCTGCCAGGTTCTTTTGCCCGCCGGGCAAAGGACGGCGTTTGTCAGGCGTTCGTCAACCGATCGGGGCCCGGGCCCAAACCCCTGCCCACTGGGGCCATATCCTCCTGGATGCTAGCTTGCAGCCAGCCTCTGCTGGCTCACCAGCAGGTGGCGACAGCAGCAAGCATTAGCTAAAGGCTCCCCCCTCTGGCTACCACTGCAAGGCATCAGCCTGGCTGTGCTGCGAGGACCCCTGCAAAGGCTGACTGACAGCTGGGGGGTGCAAGCCAACAGCTGAAAAGCAGGCTTTGCGCTTTCATTTGCTCTGTTTCTTTTTTTTTTTAACCAGCATAGGTAACCCTGCACTTGGCAGGGCTTCAAAAAATTGAGTGAAACTCTTTAATGTTCCTCTCCACGGAAATCTTTAGTAAAAGGCGAAAGATTTATTCGGTTTGAAGAGAAACCAGAGTATGCGCTCTAGTGGCCCCGACTGCGGCCGCAAAAAATGCAACACCTCACTAGCTCAGGGTGACTTAGTGAAGCAGTGCACACGATGACGCTTTTTGAGATGAAGCGAATGGAGAATGCTATCGGGCTCCGAACCCGTGGCAGAATGACTTTATTTGCAAGCAATCCCATCCAAAGTCATGAAACCTGGCAGGGGATTGTGGGTATGCAAATTTCTCCAGACCGCAGGCCATGTGACATTGGCCAAAAGGTAGGCAGAGTCTGCCTTTGCCTGAGGACTCCCCTCGTTTACATAAGGTCTAGGGCTTCTGGGAGGCAGGCGTGAGATTTTCTTTTGGGCCCCAGAGATGGGGCTCCTCCCCCAGGATGTTGAAGAAGCAGCCCGCTCTCTCCTTTCTCAGGACACAGGGATCATTTTCCGCCCTCACCCTGTCTTGCACGGGTGCTGGGCCTCCTGGGCTGCCAGCGGGCAAAGGACGGCGTTTGTCAGGCGTTCGTCAGCCGATCGGGGCCCGGGCCCAAACCCCTGCCCACTGGGGCCATATCCTCCTGGATGCTAGCTTGGAGCCAGCCTCTGCTGGCTCACCAGCAGGTGGCGACAGCAGCAAGCATTAGCTAAAGGCTCCCCCCTCTGGCTACCACTGCAAGGCATCAGCCTGGCTGTGCTGCGAGGACCCCTGCAAAGGCTGACTGACAGCTGGGGGGTGCAAGCCAACAGCTGAAAAGCAGGCTTTGCGCTTTCATTTGCTCTGTTTCTTTTTTTTTTTAACCAGCATAGGTAACCCTGCACTTGGCAGGGCTTCAAAAAATTGAGTGAAACTCTTTAATGTTCCTCTCCACGGAAATCTTTAGTAAAAGGCGAAAGATTTATTCGGTTTGAAGAGAAACCAGAGTATGCGCTCTAGTGGCCCCGACTGCGGCCGCAAAAAATGCAACACCTCACTAGCTCAGGGTGACTTAGTGAAGCAGTGCACACGATGACGCTTTTTGAGATGAAGCGAATGGAGAATGCTATCGGGCTCCGAACCCGTGGCAGAATGACTTTATTTGCAAGCAATCCCATCCAAAGTCATGAAACCTGGCAGGGGATTGTGGGTATGCAAATTTCTCCAGACCGCAGGCCATGTGACATTGGCCAAAAGGCAGGCAGAGTCTGCCTTTGCCTGAGGACTCCCCTCGTTTACATAAGGTCTAGGGCTTCTGGGAGGCAGGCGTGAGATTTTCTTTTGGGCCCCAGAGATGGGGCTCCTCCCCCAGGATGTTGAAGAAGCAGCCCGCTCTCTCCTTTCTCAGGACACAGGGGTCATTTTCCGCCCTCACCCTGTCTTGCACGGGTGCTGGGCCTCCTGGGCTGCCAGCGGGCAAAGAACGGCGTTTGTCAGGCGTTCGTCAGCCGATCGGGGCCCGGGCCCAAACCCCTGCCCACTGGGGCCATATCCTCCTGGATGCTAGCTTGGAGCCAGCCTCTGCTGGCTCACCAGCAGGTGGCGACAGCAGCAAGCATTAGCTAAAGGCTCCCCCCTCTGGCTACCACTGCAAGGCATCAGCCTGGCTGTGCTGCGAGGACCCCTGCAAAGGCTGACTGACAGCTGGGGGGTGCAAGCCAACAGCTGAAAAGCAGGCTTTGCGCTTTCATTTGCTCTGTTTCTTTTTTTTTTTAACCAGCATAGGTAACCCTGCACTTGGCAGGGCTTCAAAAAATTGAGTGAAACTCTTTAATGTTCCTCTCCACGGAAATCTTTAGTAAAAGGCGAAAGATTTATTCGGTTTGAAGAGAAACCAGAGTATGCGCTCTGGTGGCCCCGACTGCGGCCGCAAAAAATGCAACACCTCACTAGCTCAGGGTGACTTAGTGAAGCAGTGCACACGATGACGCTTTTTGAGATGAAGCGAATGGAGAATGCTATCGGGCTCCGAACCCGTGGCAGAATGACTTTATTTGCAAGCAATCCCATCCAAAGTCATGAAACCTGGCAGGGGATTGTGGGTATGCAAATTTCTCCAGACCGCAGGCCATGTGACATTGGCCAAAAGGCAGGCAGAGTCTGCCTTTGCCTGAGGACTCCCCTCGTTTACATAAGGTCTAGGGCTTCTGGGAGGCAGGCGTGAGATTTTCTTTTGGGCCCCAGAGATGGGGCTCCTCCCCCAGGATGTTGAAGAAGCAGCCCGCTCTCTCCTTTCTCAGGACACAGGGGTCATTTTCCGCCCTCACCCTGTCTTGCACGGGTGCTGGGCCTCCTGGGCTGCCAGCGGGCAAAGAACGGCGTTTGTCAGGCGTTCGTCAGCCGATCGGGGCCCGGGCCCAAACCCCTGCCCACTGGGGCCATATCCTCCTGGATGCTAGCTTGGAGCCAGCCTCTGCTGGCTCACCAGCAGGTGGCAACAGCAGCAAGCATTAGCTAAAGGCTCCCCCCTCTGGCTACCACTGCAAGGCATCAGCCTGGCTGTGCTGCGAGGACCCCTGCAAAGGCTGACTGACAGCTGGGGGGTGCAAGCCAACAGCTGAAAAGCAGGCTTTGCGCTTTCATTTGCTCTGTTTCTTTTTAACCAGCATAGGTAACCCTGCACTTGGCAGGGCTTCAAAAAATTGAGTGAAACTCTTTAATGTTCCTCTCCACGGAAATCTTTAGTAAAAGGCGAAAGATTTATTCGGTTTGAAGAGAAACCAGAGTATGCGCTCTAGTGGCCCCGACTGCGGCCGCAAAAAATGCAACACCTCACTAGCTCAGGGTGACTTAGTGAAGCAGTGCACACGATGACGCTTTTTGAGATGAAGCGAATGGAGAATGCTATCGGGCTCCGAACCCGTGGCAGAATGACTTTATTTGCAAGCAATCCCATCCAAAGTCATGAAACCTGGCAGGGGATTGTGGGTATGCAAATTTCTCCAGACCGCAGGCCATGTGACATTGGCCAAAAGGCAGGCAGAGTCTGCCTTTGCCTGAGGACTCCCCTCGTTTACATAAGGTCTAGGGCTTCTGGGAGGCAGGCGTGAGATTTTCTTTTGGGCCCCAGAGATGGGGCTCCTCCCCCAGGATGTTGAAGAAGCAGCCCGCTCTCTCCTTTCTCAGGACACAGGGGTCATTTTCCGCCCTCACCCTGTCTTGCACGGGTGCTGGGCCTCCTGGGCTGCCAGCGGGCAAAGGACGGCGTTTGTCAGGCGTTCGTCAGCCGATCGGGGCCCGGGCCCAAACCCCTGCCCACTGGGGCCATATCCTCCTGGATGCTAGCTTGGAGCCAGCCTCTGCTGGCTCACCAGCAGGTGGCAACAGCAGCAAGCATTAGCTAAAGGCTCCCCCCTCTGGCTACCACTGCAAGGCATCAGCCTGGCTGTGCTGCGAGGACCCCTGCAAAGGCTGACTGACAGCTGGGGGGTGCAAGCCAACAGCTGAAAAGCAGGCTTTGCGCTTTCATTTGCTCTGTTTCTTTTTTTTTTTAACCAGCATAGGTAACCCTGCACTTGGCAGGGCTTCAAAAAATTGAGTGAAACTCTTTAATGTTCCTCTCCACGGAAATCTTTAGTAAAAGGCGAAAGATTTATTCGGTTTGAAGAGAAACCAGAGTATGCGCTCTAGTGGCCCCGACTGCGGCCGCAAAAAATGCAACACCTCACTAGCTCAGGGTGACTTAGTGAAGCAGTGCACACAATGACGCTTTTTGAGATGAAGCGAATGGAGAATGCTATCGGGCTCCGAACCCGTGGCAGAATGACTTTATTTGCAAGCAATCCCATCCAAAGTCATGAAACCTGGCAGGGGATTGTGGGTATGCAAATTTCTCCAGACCGCAGGCCATGTGACATTGGCCAAAAGGCAGGCAGAGTCTGCCTTTGCCTGAGGACTCCCCTCGTTTACATAAGGTCTAGGGCTTCTGGGAGGCAGGCGTGAGATTTTCTTTTGGGCCCCAGAGATGGGGCTCCTCCCCCAGGATGTTGAAGAAGCAGCCCGCTCTCTCCTTTCTCAGGACACAGGGGTCATTTTCCGCCCTCACCCTGTCTTGCACGGGTGCTGGGCCTCCTGGGCTGCCAGCGGGCAAAGGACGGCGTTTGTCAGGCGTTCGTCAGCCGATCGGGGCCCGGGCCCAAACCCCTGCCCACTGGGGCCATATCCTCCTGGATGCTAGCTTGGAGCCAGCCTCTGCTGGCTCACCAGCAGGTGGCGACAGCAGCAAGCATTAGCTAAAGGCTCCCCCCTCTGGCTACCACTGCAAGGCATCAGCCTGGCTGTGCTGCGAGGACCCCTGCAAAGGCTGACTGACAGCTGGGGGGTGCAAGCCAACAGCTGAAAAGCAGGCTTTGCGCTTTCATTTGCTCTGTTTCTTTTTTTTTTTAACCAGCATAGGTAACCCTGCACTTGGCAGGGCTTCAAAAAATTGAGTGAAACTCTTTAATGTTCCTCTCCACGGAAATCTTTAGTAAAAGGCGAAAGATTTATTCGGTTTGAAGAGAAACCAGAGTATGCGCTCTAGTGGCCCCGACTGCGGCCGCAAAAAATGCAACACCTCACTAGCTCAGGGTGACTTAGTGAAGCAGTGCACACGATGACGCTTTTTGAGATGAAGCGAATGGAGAATGCTATCGGGCTCCGAACCCGTGGCAGAATGACTTTATTTGCAAGCAATCCCATCCAAAGTCATGAAACCTGGCAGGGGATTGTGGGTATGCAAATTTCTCCAGACCGCAGGCCATGTGACATTGGCCAAAAGGCAGGCAGAGTCTGCCTTTGCCTGAGGACTCCCCTCGTTTACATAAGGTCTAGGGCTTCTGGGAGGCAGGCGTGAGATTTTCTTTTGGGCCCCAGAGATGGGGCTCCTCCCCCAGGATGTTGAAGAAGCAGCCCGCTCTCTCCTTTCTCAGGACACAGGGATCATTTTCCGCCCTCACCCTGTCTTGCACGGGTGCTGGGCCTCCTGGGCTGCCAGCGGGCAAAGAACGGCGTTTGTCAGGCGTTCGTCAGCCGATCGGGGCCCGGGCCCAAACCCCTGCCCACTGGGGCCATATCCTCCTGGATGCTAGCTTGGAGCCAGCCTCTGCTGGCTCACCAGCAGGTGGCGACAGCAGCAAGCATTAGCTAAAGGCTCCCCCCTCTGGCTACCACTGCAAGGCATCAGCCTGGCTGTGCTGCGAGGACCCCTGCAAAGGCTGACTGACAGCTGGGGGGTGCAAGCCAACAGCTGAAAAGCAGGCTTTGCGCTTTCATTTGCTCTGTTTCTTTTTTTTTTTAACCAGCATAGGTAACCCTGCACTTGGCAGGGCTTCAAAAAATTGAGTGAAACTCTTTAATGTTCCTCTCCACGGAAATCTTTAGTAAAAGGCGAAAGATTTATTCGGTTTGAAGAGAAACCAGAGTATGCGCTCTGGTGGCCCCGACTGCGGCCGCAAAAAATGCAACACCTCACTAGCTCAGGGTGACTTAGTGAAGCAGTGCACACGATGACGCTTTTTGAGATGAAGCGAATGGAGAATGCTATCGGGCTCCGAACCCGTGGCAGAATGACTTTATTTGCAAGCAATCCCATCCAAAGTCATGAAACCTGGCAGGGGATTGTGGGTATGCAAATTTCTCCAGACCGCAGGCCATGTGACATTGGCCAAAAGGCAGGCAGAGTCTGCCTTTGCCTGAGGACTCCCCTCGTTTACATAAGGTCTAGGGCTTCTGGGAGGCAGGCGTGAGATTTTCTTTTGGGCCCCAGAGATGGGGCTCCTCCCCCAGGATGTTGAAGAAGCAGCCCGCTCTCTCCTTTCTCAGGACACAGGGGTCATTTTCCGCCCTCACCCTGTCTTGCACGGGTGCTGGGCCTCCTGGGCTGCCAGCGGGCAAAGAACGGCGTTTGTCAGGCGTTCGTCAGCCGATCGGGGCCCGGGCCCAAACCCCTGCCCACTGGGGCCATATCCTCCTGGATGCTAGCTTGCAGCCAGCCTCTGCTGGCTCACCAGCAGGTGGCGACAGCAGCAAGCATTAGCTAAAGGCTCCCCCCTCTGGCTACCACTGCAAGGCATCAGCCTGGCTGTGCTGCGAGGACCCCTGCAAAGGCTGACTGACAGCTGGGGGGTGCAAGCCAACAGCTGAAAAGCAGGCTTTGCGCTTTCATTTGCTCTGTTTCTTTTTAACCAGCATAGGTAACCCTGCACTTGGCAGGGCTTCAAAAAATGGAGTGAAACTCTTTAATGTTCCTCTCCACGGAAATCTTTAGTAAAAGGCGAAAGATTTATTCGGTTTGAAGAGAAACCAGAGTTTGCGCTCTAGTGGCCCCGACTGCGGCCGCAAAAAATGCAACACCTCACTAGCTCAGGGTGACTTAGTGAAGCAGTGCACACGATGACGCTTTTTGAGATGAAGCGAATGGAGAATGCTATCGGGCTCCGAACCCGTGGCAGAATGACTTTATTTGCAAGCAATCCCATCCAAAGTCATGAAACCTGGCAGGGGATTGTGGGTATGCAAATTTCTCCAGACCGCAGGCCATGTGACATTGGCCAAAAGGCAGGCAGAGTCTGCCTTTGCCTGAGGACTCCCCTCGTTTACATAAGGTCTAGGGCTTCTGGGAGGCAGGCGTGAGATTTTCTTTTGGGCCCCAGAGATGGGGCTCCTCCCCCAGGATGTTGAAGAAGCAGCCCGCTCTCTCCTTTCTCAGGACACAGGGGTCATTTTCCGCCCTCACCCTGTCTTGCACGGGTGCTGGGCCTCCTGGGCTGCCAGCGGGCAAAGGACGGCGTTTGTCAGGCGTTCGTCAGCCGATCGGGGCCCGGGCCCAAACCCCTGCCCACTGGGGCCATATCCTCCTGGATGCTAGCTTGGAGCCAGCCTCTGCTGGCTCACCAGCAGGTGGCGACAGCAGCAAGCATTAGCTAAAGGCTCCCCCCTCTGGCTACCACTGCAAGGCATCAGCCTGGCTGTGCTGCGAGGACCCCTGCAAAGGCTGACTGACAGCTGGGGGGTGCAAGCCAACAGCTGAAAAGCAGGCTTTGCGCTTTCATTTGCTCTGTTTCTTTTTAACCAGCATAGGTAACCCTGCACTTGGCAGGGCTTCAAAAAATTGAGTGAAACTCTTTAATGTTCCTCTCCACGGAAATCTTTAGTAAAAGGGGAAAGATTTATTCGGTTTGAAGAGAAACCAGAGTATGCGCTCTAGTGGCCCCGACTGCGGCCGCAAAAAATGCAACACCTCACTAGCTCAGGGTGACTTAGTGAAGCAGTGCACACGATGACGCTTTTTGAGATGAAGCGAATGGAGAATGCTATCGGGCTCCGAACCCGTGGCAGAATGACTTTATTTGCAAGCAATCCCATCCAAAGTCATGAAACCTGGCAGGGGATTGTGGGTATGCAAATTTCTCCAGACCGCAGGCCATGTGACATTGGCCAAAAGGCAGGCAGAGTCTGCCTTTGCCTGAGGACTCCCCTCGTTTACATAAGGTCTAGGGCTTCTGGGAGGCAGGCGTGAGATTTTCTTTTGGGCCCCAGAGATGGGGCTCCTCCCCCAGGATGTTGAAAAAGCAGCCCGCTCTCTCCTTTCTCAGGACACAGGGGTCATTTTCCGCCCTCACCCTGTCTTGCACGGGTGCTGGGCCTCCTGGGCTGCCAGGTTCTTTTGCCCGCCGGGCAAAGGACGGCGTTTGTCAGGCGTTCGTCAACCGATCGGGGCCCGGGCCCAAACCCCTGCCCACTGGGGCCATATCCTCCTGGATGCTAGCTTGCAGCCAGCCTCTGCTGGCTCACCAGCAGGTGGCGACAGCAGCAAGCATTAGCTAAAGGCTCCCCCCTCTGGCTACCACTGCAAGGCATCAGCCTGGCTGTGCTGCGAGGACCCCTGCAAAGGCTGACTGACAGCTGGGGGGTGCAAGCCAACAGCTGAAAAGCAGGCTTTGCGCTTTCATTTGCTCTGTTTCTTTTTTTTTTTAACCAGCATAGGTAACCCTGCACTTGGCAGGGCTTCAAAAAATTGAGTGAAACTCTTTAATGTTCCTCTCCACGGAAATCTTTAGTAAAAGGCAAAAGATTTATTCGGTTTGAAGAGAAACCAGAGTATGCGCTCTAGTGGCCCCGACTGCGGCCGCAAAAAATGCAACACCTCACTAGCTCAGGGTGACTTAGTGAAGCAGTGCACACGATGACGCTTTTTGAGATGAAGCGAATGGAGAATGCTATCGGGCTCCGAACCCGTGGCAGAATGACTTTATTTGCAAGCAATCCCATCCAAAGTCATGAAACCTGGCAGGGGATTGTGGGTATGCAAATTTCTCCAGACCGCAGGCCATGTGACATTGGCCAAAAGGCAGGCAGAGTCTGCCTTTGCCTGAGGACTCCCCTCGTTTACATAAGGTCTAGGGCTTCTGGGAGGCAGGCGTGAGATTTTCTTTTGGGCCCCAGAGATGGGGCTCCTCCCCCAGGATGTTGAAGAAGCAGCCCGCTCTCTCCTTTCTCAGGACACAGGGGTCATTTTCCGCCCTCACCCTGTCTTGCACGGGTGCTGGGCCTCCTGGGCTGCCAGCGGGCAAAGAACGGCGTTTGTCAGGCGTTCGTCAGCCGATCGGGGCCCGGGCCCAAACCCCTGCCCACTGGGGCCATATCCTCCTGGATGCTAGCTTGGAGCCAGCCTCTGCTGGCTCACCAGCAGGTGGCGACAGCAGCAAGCATTAGCTAAAGGCTCCCCCCTCTGGCTACCACTGCAAGGCATCAGCCTGGCTGTGCTGCGAGGACCCCTGCAAAGGCTGACTGACAGCTGGGGGGTGCAAGCCAACAGCTGAAAAGCAGGCTTTGCGCTTTCATTTGCTCTGTTTCTTTTTTTTTTTAACCAGCATAGGTAACCCTGCACTTGGCAGGGCTTCAAAAAATTGAGTGAAACTCTTTAATGTTCCTCTCCACGGAAATCTTTAGTAAAAGGCGAAAGATTTATTCGGTTTGAAGAGAAACCAGAGTATGCGCTCTAGTGGCCCCGACTGCGGCCGCAAAAAATGCAACACCTCACTAGCTCAGGGTGACTTAGTG
This sequence comes from Ambystoma mexicanum, assembly GCF_040938575.1. Classification (NCBI taxonomy): domain Eukaryota; kingdom Metazoa; phylum Chordata; class Amphibia; order Caudata; family Ambystomatidae; genus Ambystoma; species Ambystoma mexicanum. Next base: position 591,872,667 of record NC_090922.1, on the reverse strand, counting down.
AAGCAGTGCACACGATGACGCTTTTTGAGATGAAGCGAATGGAGAATGCTATCGGGCTCCGAACCCGTGGCAGAATGACTTTATTTGCAAGCAATCCCATCCAAAGTCATGAAACCTGGAAGGGGATTGTGGGTATGCAAATTTCTCCAGACCGCAGGCCATGTGACATTGGCCAAAAGGCAGGCAGAGTCTGCCTTTGCCTGAGGACTCCCCTCGTTTACATAAGGTCTAGGGCTTCTGGGAGGCAGGCGTGAGATTTTCTTTTGGGCCCCAGAGATGGGGCTCCTCCCCCAGGATGTTGAAGAAGCAGCCCGCTCTCTCCTTTCTCAGGACACTGGGATCATTTTCCGCCCTCACCCTGTCTTGCACGGGTGCTGGGCCTCCTGGGCTGCCAGCGGGCAAAGAACGGCGTTTGTCAGGCGTTCGTCAGCCGATCGGGGCCCGGGCCCAAACCCCTGCCCACTGGGGCCATATCCTCCTGGATGCTAGCTTGGAGCCAGCCTCTGCTGGCTCACCAGCAGGTGGCGACAGCAGCAAGCATTAGCTAAAGGCTCCCCCCTCTGGCTACCACTGCAAGGCATCAGCCTGGCTGTGCTGCGAGGACCCCTGCAAAGGCTGACTGACAGCTGGGGGGTGCAAGCCAACAGCTGAAAAGCAGGCTTTGCGCTTTCATTTGCTCTGTTTCTTTTTTTTTTTAACCAGCATAGGTAACCCTGCACTTGGCAGGGCTTCAAAAAATTGAGTGAAACTCTTTAATGTTCCTCTCCACGGAAATCTTTAGTAAAAGGCGAAAGATTTATTCGGTTTGAAGAGAAACCAGAGTATGCGCTCTGGTGGCCCCGACTGCGGCCGCAAAAAATGCAACACCTCACTAGCTCAGGGTGACTTAGTGAAGCAGTGCACACGATGACGCTTTTTGAGATGAAGCGAATGGAGAATGCTATCGGGCTCCGAACCCGTGGCAGAATGACTTTATTTGCAAGCAATCCCATCCAAAGTCATGAAACCTGGCAGGGGATTGTGGGTATGCAAATTTCTCCAGACCGCAGGCCATGTGACATTGGCCAAAAGGCAGGCAGAGTCTGCCTTTGCCTGAGGACTCCCCTCGTTTACATAAGGTCTAGGGCTTCTGGGAGGCAGGCGTGAGATTTTCTTTTGGGCCCCAGAGATGGGGCTCCTCCCCCAGGATGTTGAAGAAGCAGCCCGCTCTCTCCTTTCTCAGGACACAAGGGTCATTTTCCGCCCTCACCCTGTCTTGCACGGGTGCTGGGCCTCCTGGGCTGCCAGCGGGCAAAGAACGGCGTTTGTCAGGCGTTCGTCAGCCGATCGGGGCCCGGGCCCAAACCCCTGCCCACTGGGGCCATATCCTCCTGGATGCTAGCTTGCAGCCAGCCTCTGCTGGCTCACCAGCAGGTGGCGACAGCAGCAAGCATTAGCTAAAGGCTCCCCCCTCTGGCTACCACTGCAAGGCATCAGCCTGGCTGTGCTGCGAGGACCCCTGCAAAGGCTGACTGACAGCTGGGGGGTGCAAGCCAACAGCTGAAAAGCAGGCTTTGCGCTTTCATTTGCTCTGTTTCTTTTTAACCAGCATAGGTAACCCTGCACTTGGCAGGGCTTCAAAAAATTGAGTGAAACTCTTTAATGTTCCTCTCCACGGAAATCTTTAGTAAAAGGCGAAAGATTTATTCGGTTTGAAGAGAAACCAGAGTATGCGCTCTAGTGGCCCCGACTGCGGCCGCAAAAAATGCAACACCTCACTAGCTCAGGGTGACTTAGTGAAGCAGTGCACACGATGACGCTTTTTGAGATGAAGCGAATGGAGAATGCTATCGGGCTCCGAACCCGTGGCAGAATGACTTTATTTGCAAGCAATCCCATCCAAAGTCATGAAACCTGGCAGGGGATTGTGGGTATGCAAATTTCTCCAGACCGCAGGCCATGTGACATTGGCCAAAAGGCAGGCAGAGTCTGCCTTTGCCTGAGGACTCCCCTCGTTTACATAAGGTCTAGGGCTTCTGGGAGGCAGGCGTGAGATTTTCTTTTGGGCCCCAGAGATGGGGCTCCTCCCCCAGGATGTTGAAGAAGCAGCCCGCTCTCTCCTTTCTCAGGACACAGGGGTCATTTTCCGCCCTCACCCTGTCTTGCACGGGTGCTGGGCCTCCTGGGCTGCCAGCGGGCAAAGGACGGCGTTTGTCAGGCGTTCGTCAGCCGATCGGGGCCCGGGCCCAAACCCCTGCCCACTGGGGCCATATCCTCCTGGATGCTAGCTTGGAGCCAGCCTCTGCTGGCTCACCAGCAGGTGGCGACAGCAGCAAGCATTAGCTAAAGGCTCCCCCCTCTGGCTACCACTGCAAGGCATCAGCCTGGCTGTGCTGCGAGGACCCCTGCAAAGGCTGACTGACAGCTGGGGGGTGCAAGCCAACAGCTGAAAAGCAGGCTTTGCGCTTTCATTTGCTCTGTTTCTTTTTAACCAGCATAGGTAACCCTGCACTTGGCAGGGCTTCAAAAAATTGAGTGAAACTCTTTAATGTTCCTCTCCACGGAAATCTTTAGTAAAAGGCGAAAGATTTATTCGGTTTGAAGAGAAACCAGAGTATGCGCTCTAGTGGCCCCGACTGCGGCCGCAAAAAATGCAACACCTCACTAGCTCAGGGTGACTTAGTGAAGCAGTGCACACGATGACGCTTTTTGAGATGAAGCGAATGGAGAATGCTATCGGGCTCCGAACCCGTGGCAGAATGACTTTATTTGCAAGCAATCCCATCCAAAGTCATGAAACCTGGCAGGGGATTGTGGGTATGCAAATTTCTCCAGACCGCAGGCCATGTGACATTGGCCAAAAGGCAGGCAGAGTCTGCCTTTGCCTGAGGACTCCCCTCGTTTACATAAGGTCTAGGGCTTCTGGGAGGCAGGCGTGAGATTTTCTTTTGGGCCCCAGAGATGGGGCTCCTCCCCCAGGATGTTGAAAAAGCAGCCCGCTCTCTCCTTTCTCAGGACACAGGGGTCATTTTCCGCCCTCACCCTGTCTTGCACGGGTGCTGGGCCTCCTGGGCTGCCAGGTTCTTTTGCCCGCCGGGCAAAGGACGGCGTTTGTCAGGCGTTCGTCAACCGATCGGGGCCCGGGCCCAAACCCCTGCCCACTGGGGCCATATCCTCCTGGATGCTAGCTTGCAGCCAGCCTCTGCTGGCTCACCAGCAGGTGGCGACAGCAGCAAGCATTAGCTAAAGGCTCCCCCCTCTGGCTACCACTGCAAGGCATCAGCCTGGCTGTGCTGCGAGGACCCCTGCAAAGGCTGACTGACAGCTGGGGGGTGCAAGCCAACAGCTGAAAAGCAGGCTTTGCGCTTTCATTTGCTCTGTTTCTTTTTTTTTTTAACCAGCATAGGTAACCCTGCACTTGGCAGGGCTTCAAAAAATTGAGTGAAACTCTTTAATGTTCCTCTCCACGGAAATCTTTAGTAAAAGGCGAAAGATTTATTCGGTTTGAAGAGAAACCAGAGTATGCGCTCTAGTGGCCCCGACTGCGGCCGCAAAAAATGCAACACCTCACTAGCTCAGGGTGACTTAGTGAAGCAGTGCACACGATGACGCTTTTTGAGATGAAGCGAATGGAGAATGCTATCGGGCTCCGAACCCGTGGCAGAATGACTTTATTTGCAAGCAATCCCATCCAAAGTCATGAAACCTGGCAGGGGATTGTGGGTATGCAAATTTCTCCAGACCGCAGGCCATGTGACATTGGCCAAAAGGTAGGCAGAGTCTGCCTTTGCCTGAGGACTCCCCTCGTTTACATAAGGTCTAGGGCTTCTGGGAGGCAGGCGTGAGATTTTCTTTTGGGCCCCAGAGATGGGGCTCCTCCCCCAGGATGTTGAAGAAGCAGCCCGCTCTCTCCTTTCTCAGGACACAGGGATCATTTTCCGCCCTCACCCTGTCTTGCACGGGTGCTGGGCCTCCTGGGCTGCCAGCGGGCAAAGAACGGCGTTTGTCAGGCGTTCGTCAGCCGATCGGGGCCCGGGCCCAAACCCCTGCCCACTGGGGCCATATCCTCCTGGATGCTAGCTTGGAGCCAGCCTCTGCTGGCTCACCAGCAGGTGGCGACAGCAGCAAGCATTAGCTAAAGGCTCCCCCCTCTGGCTACCACTGCAAGGCATCAGCCTGGCTGTGCTGCGAGGACCCCTGCAAAGGCTGACTGACAGCTGGGGGGTGCAAGCCAACAGCTGAAAAGCAGGCTTTGCGCTTTCATTTGCTCTGTTTCTTTTTTTTTTTAACCAGCATAGGTAACCCTGCACTTGGCAGGGCTTCAAAAAATTGAGTGAAACTCTTTAATGTTCCTCTCCACGGAAATCTTTAGTAAAAGGCGAAAGATTTATTCGGTTTGAAGAGAAACCAGAGTATGCGCTCTAGTGGCCCCGACTGCGGCCGCAAAAAATGCAACACCTCACTAGCTCAGGGTGACTTAGTGAAGCAGTGCACACGATGACGCTTTTTGAGATGAAGCGAATGGAGAATGCTATCGGGCTCCGAACCCGTGGCAGAATGACTTTATTTGCAAGCAATCCCATCCAAAGTCATGAAACCTGGCAGGGGATTGTGGGTATGCAAATTTCTCCAGACCGCAGGCCATGTGACATTGGCCAAAAGGCAGGCAGAGTCTGCCTTTGCCTGAGGACTCCCCTCGTTTACATAAGGTCTAGGGCTTCTGGGAGGCAGGCGTGAGATTTTCTTTTGGGCCCCAGAGATGGGGCTCCTCCCCCAGGATGTCGAAGAAGCAGCCCGCTCTCTCCTTTCTCAGGACACAGGGGTCATTTTCCGCCCTCACCCTGTCTTGCACGGGTGCTGGGCCTCCTGGGCTGCCAGCGGGCAAAGAACGGCGTTTGTCAGGCGTTCGTCAGCCGATCGGGGCCCGGGCCCAAACCCCTGCCCACTGGGGCCATATCCTCCTGGATGCTAGCTTGGAGCCAGCCTCTGCTGGCTCACCAGCAGGTGGCGACAGCAGCAAGCATTAGCTAAAGGCTCCCCCCTCTGGCTACCACTGCAAGGCATCAGCCTGGCTGTGCTGCGAGGACCCCTGCAAAGGCTGACTGACAGCTGGGGGGTGCAAGCCAACAGCTGAAAAGCAGGCTTTGCGCTTTCATTTGCTCTGTTTCTTTTTTTTTTTAACCAGCATAGGTAACCCTGCACTTGGCAGGGCTTCAAAAAATTGAGTGAAACTCTTTAATGTTCCTCTCCACGGAAATCTTTAGTAAAAGGCGAAAGATTTATTCGGTTTGAAGAGAAACCAGAGTATGCGCTCTAGTGGCCCCGACTGCGGCCGCAAAAAATGCAACACCTCACTAGCTCAGGGTGACTTAGTGAAGCAGTGCACACGATGACGCTTTTTGAGATGAAGCGAATGGAGAATGCTATCGGGCTCCGAACCCGTGGCAGAATGACTTTATTTGCAAGCAATCCCATCCAAAGTCATGAAACCTGGCAGGGGATTGTGGGTATGCAAATTTCTCCAGACCGCAGGCCATGTGACATTGGCCAAAAGGCAGGCAGAGTCTGCCTTTGCCTGAGGACTCCCCTCGTTTACATAAGGTCTAGGGCTTCTGGGAGGCAGGCGTGAGATTTTCTTTTGGGCCCCAGAGATGGGGCTCCTCCCCCAGGATGTTGAAGAAGCAGCCCGCTCTCTCCTTTCTCAGGACACAGGGATCATTTTCCGCCCTCACCCTGTCTTGCACGGGTGCTGGGCCTCCTGGGCTGCCAGCGGGCAAAGAACGGCGTTTGTCAGGCGTTCGTCAGCCGATCGGGGCCCGGGCCCAAACCCCTGCCCACTGGGGCCATATCCTCCTGGATGCTAGCTTGGAGCCAGCCTCTGCTGGCTCACCAGCAGGTGGCGACAGCAGCAAGCATTAGCTAAAGGCTCCCCCCTCTGGCTACCACTGCAAGGCATCAGCCTGGCTGTGCTGCGAGGACCCCTGCAAAGGCTGACTGACAGCTGGGGGGTGCAAGCCAACAGCTGAAAAGCAGGCTTTGCGCTTTCATTTGCTCTGTTTCTTTTTTTTTTTAACCAGCATAGGTAACCCTGCACTTGGCAGGGCTTCAAAAAATTGAGTGAAACTCTTTAATGTTCCTCTCCACGGAAATCTTTAGTAAAAGGCGAAAGATTTATTCGGTTTGAAGAGAAACCAGAGTATGCGCTCTGGTGGCCCCGACTGCGGCCGCAAAAAATGCAACACCTCACTAGCTCAGGGTGACTTAGTGAAGCAGTGCACACGATGACGCTTTTTGAGATGAAGCGAATGGAGAATGCTATCGGGCTCCGAACCCGTGGCAGAATGACTTTATTTGCAAGCAATCCCATCCAAAGTCATGAAACCTGGCAGGGGATTGTGGGTATGCAAATTTCTCCAGACCGCAGGCCATGTGACATTGGCCAAAAGGCAGGCAGAGTCTGCCTTTGCCTGAGGACTCCCCTCGTTTACATAAGGTCTAGGGCTTCTGGGAGGCAGGCGTGAGATTTTCTTTTGGGCCCCAGAGATGGGGCTCCTCCCCCAGGATGTTGAAGAAGCAGCCCGCTCTCTCCTTTCTCAGGACACAGGGGTCATTTTCCGCCCTCACCCTGTCTTGCACGGGTGCTGGGCCTCCTGGGCTGCCAGCGGGCAAAGAACGGCGTTTGTCAGGCGTTCATCAGCCGATCGGGGCCCGGGCCCAAACCCCTGCCCACTGGGGCCATATCCTCCTGGATGCTAGCTTGCAGCCAGCCTCTGCTGGCTCACCAGCAGGTGGCGACAGCAGCAAGCATTAGCTAAAGGCTCCCCCCTCTGGCTACCACTGCAAGGCATCAGCCTGGCTGTGCTGCGAGGACCCCTGCAAAGGCTGACTGACAGCTGGGGGGTGCAAGCCAACAGCTGAAAAGCAGGCTTTGCGCTTTCATTTGCTCTGTTTCTTTTTTTTTTTAACCAGCATAGGTAACCCTGCACTTGGCAGGGCTTCAAAAAATTGAGTGAAACTCTTTAATGTTCCTCTCCACGGAAATCTTTAGTAAAAGGCAAAAGATTTATTCGGTTTGAAGAGAAACCAGAGTATGCGCTCTAGTGGCCCCGACTGCGGCCGCAAAAAATGCAACACCTCACTAGCTCAGGGTGACTTAGTGAAGCAGTGCACACGATGACGCTTTTTGAGATGAAGCGAATGGAGAATGCTATCGGGCTCCGAACCCGTGGCAGAATGACTTTATTTGCAAGCAATCCCATCCAAAGTCATGAAACCTGGCAGGGGATTGTGGGTATGCAAATTTCTCCAGACCGCAGGCCATGTGACATTGGCCAAAAGGCAGGCAGAGTCTGCCTTTGCCTGAGGACTCCCCTCGTTTACATAAGGTCTAGGGCTTCTGGGAGGCAGGCGTGAGATTTTCTTTTGGGCCCCAGAGATGGGGCTCCTCCCCCAGGATGTTGAAGAAGCAGCCCGCTCTCTCCTTTCTCAGGACACAGGGATCATTTTCCGCCCTCACCCTGTCTTGCACGGGTGCTGGGCCTCCTGGGCTGCCAGCGGGCAAAGAACGGCGTTTGTCAGGCGTTCGTCAGCCGATCGGGGCCCGGGCCCAAACCCCTGCCCACTGGGGCCATATCCTCCTGGATGCTAGCTTGGAGCCAGCCTCTGCTGGCTCACCAGCAGGTGGCGACAGCAGCAAGCATTAGCTAAAGGCTCCCCCCTCTGGCTACCACTGCAAGGCATCAGCCTGGCTGTGCTGCGAGGACCCCTGCAAAGGCTGACTGACAGCTGGGGGGTGCAAGCCAACAGCTGAAAAGCAGGCTTTGCGCTTTCATTTGCTCTGTTTCTTTTTTTTTTTAACCAGCATAGGTAACCCTGCACTTGGCAGGGCTTCAAAAAATTGAGTGAAACTCTTTAATGTTCCTCTCCACGGAAATCTTTAGTAAAAGGCGAAAGATTTATTCGGTTTGAAGAGAAACCAGAGTATGCGCTCTGGTGGCCCCGACTGCGGCCGCAAAAAATGCAACACCTCACTAGCTCAGGGTGACTTAGTGAAGCAGTGCACACGATGACGCTTTTTGAGATGAAGCGAATGGAGAATGCTATCGGGCTCCGAACCCGTGGCAGAATGACTTTATTTGCAAGCAATCCCATCCAAAGTCATGAAACCTGGCAGGGGATTGTGGGTATGCAAATTTCTCCAGACCGCAGGCCATGTGACATTGGCCAAAAGGCAGGCAGAGTCTGCCTTTGCCTGAGGACTCCCCTCGTTTACATAAGGTCTAGGGCTTCTGGGAGGCAGGCGTGAGATTTTCTTTTGGGCCCCAGAGATGGGGCTCCTCCCCCAGGATGTTGAAGAAGCAGCCCGCTCTCTCCTTTCTCAGGACACAGGGGTCATTTTCCGCCCTCACCCTGTCTTGCACGGGTGCTGGGCCTCCTGGGCTGCCAGCGGGCAAAGAACGGCGTTTGTCAGGCGTTCGTCAGCCGATCGGGGCCCGGGCCCAAACCCCTGCCCACTGGGGCCATATCCTCCTGGATGCTAGCTTGGAGCCAGCCTCTGCTGGCTCACCAGCAGGTGGCGACAGCAGCAAGCATTAGCTAAAAGCTCCCCCCTCTGGCTACCACTGCAAGGCATCAGCCTGGCTGTGCTGCGAGGACCCCTGCAAAGGCTGACTGACAGCTGGGGGGTGCAAGCCAACAGCTGAAAAGCAGGCTTTGCGCTTTCATTTGCTCTGTTTCTTTTTTTTTTTAACCAGCATAGGTAACCCTGCACTTGGCAGGGCTTCAAAAAATTGAGTGAAACTCTTTAATGTTCCTCTCCACGGAAATCTTTAGTAAAAGGCGAAAGATTTATTCGGTTTGAAGAGAAACCAGAGTATGCGCTCTGGTGGCCCCGACTGCGGCCGCAAAAAATGCAACACCTCACTAGCTCAGGGTGACTTAGTGAAGCAGTGCACACGATGACGCTTTTTGAGATGAAGCGAATGGAGAATGCTATCGGGCTCCGAACCCGTGGCAGAATGACTTTATTTGCAAGCAATCCCATCCAAAGTCATGAAACCTGGCAGGGGATTGTGGGTATGCAAATTTCTCCAGACCGCAGGCCATGTGACATTGGCCAAAAGGCAGGCAGAGTCTGCCTTTGCCTGAGGACTCCCCTCGTTTACATAAGGTCTAGGGCTTCTGGGAGGCAGGCGTGAGATTTTCTTTTGGGCCCCAGAGATGGGGCTCCTCCCCCAGGATGTTGAAGAAGCAGCCCGCTCTCTCCTTTCTCAGGACACAGGGGTCATTTTCCGCCCTCACCCTGTCTTGCACGGGTGCTGGGCCTCCTGGGCTGCCAGCGGGCAAAGAACGGCGTTTGTCAGGCGTTCGTCAGCCGATCGGGGCCCGGGCCCAAACCCCTGCCCACTGGGGCCATATCCTCCTGGATGCTAGCTTGGAGCCAGCCTCTGCTGGCTCACCAGCAGGTGGCGACAGCAGCAAGCATTAGCTAAAAGCTCCCCCCTCTGGCTACCACTGCAAGGCATCAGCCTGGCTGTGCTGCGAGGACCCCTGCAAAGGCTGACTGACAGCTGGGGGGTGCAAGCCAACAGCTGAAAAGCAGGCTTTGCGCTTTCATTTGCTCTGTTTCTTTTTTTTTTTAACCAGCATAGGTAACCCTGCACTTGGCAGGGCTTCAAAAAATTGAGTGAAACTCTTTAATGTTCCTCTCCACGGAAATCTTTAGTAAAAGGCGAAAGATTTATTCGGTTTGAAGAGAAACCAGAGTATGCGCTCTAGTGGCCCCGACTGCGGCCGCAAAAAATGCAACACCTCACTAGCTCAGGGTGACTTAGTGAAGCAGTGCACACGATGACGCTTTTTGAGATGAAGCGAATGGAGAATGCTATCGGGCTCCGAACCCGTGGCAGAATGACTTTATTTGCAAGCAATCCCATCCAAAGTCATGAAACCTGGCAGGGGATTGTGGGTATGCAAATTTCTCCAGACCGCAGGCCATGTGACATTGGCCAAAAGGCAGGCAGAGTCTGCCTTTGCCTGAGGACTCCCCTCGTTTACATAAGGTCTAGGGCTTCTGGGAGGCAGGCGTGAGATTTTCTTTTGGGCCCCAGAGATGGGGCTCCTCCCCCAGGATGTTGAAGAAGCAGCCCGCTCTCTCCTTTCTCAGGACACAGGGATCATTTTCCGCCCTCACCCTGTCTTGCACGGGTGCTGGGCCTCCTGGGCTGCCAGCGGGCAAAGAACGGCGTTTGTCAGGCGTTCGTCAGCCGATCGGGGCCCGGGCCCAAACCCCTGCCCACTGGGGCCATATCCTCCTGGATGCTAGCTTGGAGCCAGCCTCTGCTGGCTCACCAGCAGGTGGCGACAGCAGCAAGCATTAGCTAAAGGCTCCCCCCTCTGGCTACCACTGCAAGGCATCAGCCTGGCTGTGCTGCGAGGACCCCTGCAAAGGCTGACTGACAGCTGGGGGGTGCAAGCCAACAGCTGAAAAGCAGGCTTTGCGCTTTCATTTGCTCTGTTTCTTTTTTTTTTTAACCAGCATAGGTAACCCTGCACTTGGCAGGGCTTCAAAAAATTGAGTGAAACTCTTTAATGTTCCTCTCCACGGAAATCTTTAGTAAAAGGCGAAAGATTTATTCGGTTTGAAGAGAAACCAGAGTATGCGCTCTGGTGGCCCCGACTGCGGCCGCAAAAAATGCAACACCTCACTAGCTCAGGGTGACTTAGTGAAGCAGTGCACACGATGACGCTTTTTGAGATGAAGCGAATGGAGAATGCTATCGGGCTCCGAACCCGTGGCAGAATGACTTTATTTGCAAGCAATCCCATCCAAAGTCATGAAACCTGGCAGGGGATTGTGGGTATGCAAATTTCTCCAGACCGCAGGCCATGTGACATTGGCCAAAAGGCAGGCAGAGTCTGCCTTTGCCTGAGGACTCCCCTCGTTTACATAAGGTCTAGGGCTTCTGGGAGGCAGGCGTGAGATTTTCTTTTGGGCCACAGAGATGGGGCTCCTCCCCCAGGATGTTGAAGAAGCAGCCCGCTCTCTCCTTTCTCAGGACACAGGGGTCATTTTCCGCCCTCACCCTGTCTTGCACGGGTGCTGGGCCTCCTGGGCTGCCAGCGGGCAAAGAACGGCGTTTGTCAGGCGTTCGTCAGCCGATCGGGGCCCGGGCCCAAACCCCTGCCCACTGGGGCCATATCCTCCTGGATGCTAGCTTGGAGCCAGCCTCTGCTGGCTCACCAGCAGGTGGCGACAGCAGCAAGCATTAGCTAAAGGCTCCCCCCTCTGGCTACCACTGCAAGGCATCAGCCTGGCTGTGCTGCGAGGACCCCTGCAAAGGCTGACTGACAGCTGGGGGGTGCAAGCCAACAGCTGAAAAGCAGGCTTTGCGCTTTCATTTGCTCTGTTTCTTTTTTTTTTTAACCAGCATAGGTAACCCTGCACTTGGCAGGGCTTCAAAAAATTGAGTGAAACTCTTTAATGTTCCTCTCCACGGAAATCTTTAGTAAAAGGCGAAAGATTTATTCGGTTTGAAGAGAAACCAGAGTATGCGCTCTGGTGGCCCCGACTGCGGCCGCAAAAAATGCAACACCTCACTAGCTCAGGGTGACTTAGTGAAGCAGTGCACACGATGACGCTTTTTGAGATGAAGCGAATGGAGAATGCTATCGGGCTCCGAACCCGTGGCAGAATGACTTTATTTGCAAGCAATCCCATCCAAAGTCATGAAACCTGGCAGGGGATTGTGGGTATGCAAATTTCTCCAGACCGCAGGCCATGTGACATTGGCCAAAAGGCAGGCAGAGTCTGCCTTTGCCTGAGGACTCCCCTCGTTTACATAAGGTCTAGGGCTTCTGGGAGGCAGGCGTGAGATTTTCTTTTGGGCCCCAGAGATGGGGCTCCTCCCCCAGGATGTTGAAGAAGCAGCCCGCTCTCTCCTTTCTCAGGACACAGGGGTCATTTTCCGCCCTCACCCTGTCTTGCACGGGTGCTGGGCCTCCTGGGCTGCCAGCGGGCAAAGAACGGCGTTTGTCAGGCGTTCGTCAGCCGATCGGGGCCCGGGCCCAAACCCCTGCCCACTGGGGCCATATCCTCCTGGATGCTAGCTTGGAGCCAGCCTCTGCTGGCTCACCAGCAGGTGGCGACAGCAGCAAGCATTAGCTAAAGGCTCCCCCCTCTGGCTACCACTGCAAGGCATCAGCCTGGCTGTGCTGCGAGGACCCCTGCAAAGGCTGACTGACAGCTGGGGGGTGCAAGCCAACAGCTGAAAAGCAGGCTTTGCGCTTTCATTTGCTCTGTTTCTTTTTTTTTTTAACCAGCATAGGTAACCCTGCACTTGGCAGGGCTTCAAAAAATTGAGTGAAACTCTTTAATGTTCCTCTCCACGGAAATCTTTAGTAAAAGGCGAAAGATTTATTCGGTTTGAAGAGAAACCAGAGTATGCGCTCTAGTGGCCCCGACTGCGGCCGCAAAAAATGCAACACCTCACTAGCTCAGGGTGACTTAGTGAAGCAGTGCACACGATGACGCTTTTTGAGATGAAGCGAATGGAGAATGCTATCGGGCTCCGAACCCGTGGCAGAATGACTTTATTTGCAAGCAATCCCATCCAAAGTCATGAAACCTGGCAGGGGATTGTGGGTATGCAAATTTCTCCAGACCGCAGGCCATGTGACATTGGCCAAAAGGCAGGCAGAGTCTGCCTTTGCCTGAGGACTCCCCTCGTTTACATAAGGTCTAGGGCTTCTGGGAGGCAGGCGTGAGATTTTCTTTTGGGCCCCAGAGATGGGGCTCCTCCCCCAGGATGTTGAAGAAGCAGCCCGCTCTCTCCTTTCTCAGGACACAGGGATCATTTTCCGCCCTCACCCTGTCTTGCACGGGTGCTGGGCCTCCTGGGCTGCCAGCGGGCAAAGAACGGCGTTTGTCAGGCGTTCGTCAGCCGATCGGGGCCCGGGCCCAAACCCCTGCCCACTGGGGCCATATCCTCCTGGATGCTAGCTTGGAGCCAGCCTCTGCTGGCTCACCAGCAGGTGGCGACAGCAGCAAGCATTAGCTAAAGGCTCCCCCCTCTGGCTACCACTGCAAGGCATCAGCCTGGCTGTGCTGCGAGGACCCCTGCAAAGGCTGACTGACAGCTGGGGGGTGCAAGCCAACAGCTGAAAAGCAGGCTTTGCGCTTTCATTTGCTCTGTTTCTTTTTTTTTTTAACCAGCATAGGTAACCCTGCACTTGGCAGGGCTTCAAAAAATTGAGTGAAACTCTTTAATGTTCCTCTCCACGGAAATCTTTAGTAAAAGGCGAAAGATTTATTCGGTTTGAAGAGAAACCAGAGTATGCGCTCTAGTGGCCCCGACTGCGGCCGCAAAAAATGCAACACCTCACTAGCTCAGGGTGACTTAGTGAAGCAGTGCACACGATGACGCTTTTTGAGATGAAGCGAATGGAGAATGCTATCGGGCTCCGAACCCGTGGCAGAATGACTTTATTTGCAAGCAATCCCATCCAAAGTCATGAAACCTGGCAGGGGATTGTGGGTATGCAAATTTCTCCAGACCGCAGGCCATGTGACATTGGCCAAAAGGCAGGCAGAGTCTGCCTTTGCCTGAGGACTCCCCTCGTTTACATAAGGTCTAGGGCTTCTGGGAGGCAGGCGTGAGATTTTCTTTTGGGCCCCAGAGATGGGGCTCCTCCCCCAGGATGTTGAAGAAGCAGCCCGCTCTCTCCTTTCTCAGGACACAGGGGTCATTTTCCGCCCTCACCCTGTCTTGCACGGGTGCTGGGCCTCCTGGGCTGCCAGCGGGCAAAGAACGGCGTTTGTCAGGCGTTCGTCAGCCGATCGGGGCCCGGGCCCAAACCCCTGCCCACTGGGGCCATATCCTCCTGGATGCTAGCTTGGAGCCAGCCTCTGCTGGCTCACCAGCAGGTGGCGACAGCAGCAAGCATTAGCTAAAGGCTCCCCCCTCTGGCTACCACTGCAAGGCATCAGCCTGGCTGTGCTGCGAGGACCCCTGCAAAGGCTGACTGACAGCTGGGGGGTGCAAGCCAACAGCTGAAAAGCAGGCTTTGCGCTTTCATTTGCTCTGTTTCTTTTTTTTTTTAACCAGCATAGGTAACCCTGCACTTGGCAGGGCTTCAAAAAATTGAGTGAAACTCTTTAATGTTCCTCTCCACGGAAATCTTTAGTAAAAGGCGAAAGATTTATTCGGTTTGAAGAGAAACCAGAGTATGCGCTCTAGTGGCCCCGACTGCGGCCGCAAAAAATGCAACACCTCACTAGCTCAGGGTGACTTAGTGAAGCAGTGCACACGATGACGCTTTTTGAGATGAAGCGAATGGAGAATGCTATCGGGCTCCGAACCCGTGGCAGAATGACTTTATTTGCAAGCAATCCCATCCAAAGTCATGAAACCTGGCAGGGGATTGTGGGTATGCAAATTTCTCCAGACCGCAGGCCATGTGACATTGGCCAAAAGGCAGGCAGAGTCTGCCTTTGCCTGAGGACTCCCCTCGTTTACATAAGGTCTAGGGCTTCTGGGAGGCAGGCGTGAGATTTTCTTTTGGGCCCCAGAGATGGGGCTCCTCCCCCAGGATGTTGAAGAAGCAGCCCGCTCTCTCCTTTCTCAGGACACAGGGGTCATTTTCCGCCCTCACCCTGTCTTGCACGGGTGCTGGGCCTCCTGGGCTGCCAGCGGGCAAAGAACGGCGTTTGTCAGGCGTTCGTCAGCCGATCGGGGCCCGGGCCCAAACCCCTGCCCACTGGGGCCATATCCTCCTGGATGCTAGCTTGGAGCCAGCCTCTGCTGGCTCACCAGCAGGTGGCGACAGCAGCAAGCATTAGCTAAAGGCTCCCCCCTCTGGCTACCACTGCAAGGCATCAGCCTGGCTGTGCTGCGAGGACCCCTGCAAAGGCTGACTGACAGCTGGGGGGTGCAAGCCAACAGCTGAAAAGCAGGCTTTGCGCTTTCATTTGCTCTGTTTCTTTTTTTTTTTAACCAGCATAGGTAACCCTGCACTTGGCAGGGCTTCAAAAAATTGAGTGAAACTCTTTAATGTTCCTCTCCACGGAAATCTTTAGTAAAAGGCGAAAGATTTATTCGGTTTGAAGAGAAACCAGAGTATGCGCTCTAGTGGCCCCGACTGCGCCGCAAAAAATGCAACACCTCACTAGCTCAGGGTGACTTAGTGAAGCAGTGCACACGATGACGCTTTTTGAGATGAAGCGAATGGAGAATGCTATCGGGCTCCGAACCCGTGGCAGAATGACTTTATTTGCAAGCAATCCCATCCAAAGTCATGAAACCTGGCAGGGGATTGTGGGTATGCAAATTTCTCCAGACCGCAGGCCATGTGACATTGGCCAAAAGGCAGGCAGAGTCTGCCTTTGCCTGAGGACTCCCCTCGTTTACATAAGGTCTAGGGCTTCTGGGAGGCAGGCGTGAGATTTTCTTTTGGGCCCCAGAGATGGGGCTCCTCCCCCAGGATGTTGAAGAAGCAGCCCGCTCTCTCCTTTCTCAGGACACAGGGATCATTTTCCGCCCTCACCCTGTCTTGCACGGGTGCTGGGCCTCCTGGGCTGCCAGCGGGCAAAGAACGGCGTTTGTCAGGCGTTCGTCAGCCGATCGGGGCCCGGGCCCAAACCACTGCCCACTGGGGCCATATCCTCCTGGATGCTAGCTTGGAGCCAGCCTCTGCTGGCTCACCAGCAGGTGGCGACAGCAGCAAGCATTAGCTAAAGGCTCCCCCCTCTGGCTACCACTGCAAGGCATCAGCCTGGCTGTGCTGCGAGGACCCCTGCAAAGGCTGACTGACAGCTGGGGGGTGCAAGCCAACAGCTGAAAAGCAGGCTTTGCGCTTTCATTTGCTCTGTTTCTTTTTTTTTTTAACCAGCATAGGTAACCCTGCACTTGGCAGGGCTTCAAAAAATTGAGTGAAACTCTTTAATGTTCCTCTCCACGGAAATCTTTAGTAAAAGGCGAAAGATTTATTCGGTTTGAAGAGAAACCAGAGTATGCGCTCTGGTGGCCCCGACTGCGGCCGCAAAAAATGCAACACCTCACTAGCTCAGGGTGACTTAGTGAAGCAGTGGACACGATGACGCTTTTTGAGATGAAGCGAATGGAGACTGCTATCGGGCTCCGAACCCGTGGCAGAATGACTTTATTTGCAAGCAATCCCATCCAAAGTCATGAAACCTGGCAGGGGATTGTGGGTATGCAAATTTCTCCAGACCGCAGGCCATGTGACATTGGCCAAAAGCCAGGCAGAGTCTGCCTTTGCCTGAGGACTCCCCTCGTTTACATAAGGTCTAGGGCTTCTGGGAGGCAGGCGTGAGATTTTCTTTTGGGCCCCAGAGATGGGGCTCCTCCCCCAGGATGTTGAAGAAGCAGCCCGCTCTCTCCTTTCTCAGGACACAGGGGTCATTTTCCGCCCTCACCCTGTCTTGCACGGGTGCTGGGCCTCCTGGGCTGCCAGCGGGCAAAGAACGGCGTTTGTCAGGCGTTCGTCAGCCGATCGGGGCCCGGGCCCAAACCCCTGCCCACTGGGGCCATATCCTCCTGGATGCTAGCTTGGAGCCAGCCTCTGCTGGCTCACCAGCAGGTGGCGACAGCAGCAAGCATTAGCTAAAGGCTCCCCCCTCTGGCTACCACTGCAAGGCATCAGCCTGGCTGTGCTGCGAGGACCCCTGCAAAGGCTGACTGACAGCTGGGGGTGCAAGCCAACAGCTGAAAAGCAGGCTTTGCGCTTTCATTTGCTCTGTTTCTTTTTTTTTTTAACCAGCATAGGTAACCCTGCACTTGGCAGGGCTTCAAAAAATTGAGTGAAACTCTTTAATGTTCCTCTCCACGGAAATCTTTAGTAAAAGGCGAAAGATTTATTCGGTTTGAAGAGAAACCAGAGTATGCGCTCTAGTGGCCCCGACTGCGGCCGCAAAAAATGCAACACCTCACTAGCTCAGGGTGACTTAGTGAAGCAGTGCACACGATGACGCTTTTTGAGATGAAGCGAATGGAGAATGCTATCGGGCTCCGAACCCGTGGCAGAATGACTTTATTTGCAAGCAATCCCATCCAAAGTCATGAAACCTGGCAGGGGATTGTGGGTATGCAAATTTCTCCAGACCGCAGGCCATGTGACATTGGCCAAAAGGCAGGCAGAGTCTGCCTTTGCCTGAGGACTCCCCTCGTTTACATAAGGTCTAGGGCTTCTGGGAGGCAGGCGTGAGATTTTCTTTTGGGCCCCAGAGATGGGGCTCCTCCCCCAGGATGTTGAAGAAGCAGCCCGCTCTCTCCTTTCTCAGGACACAGGGATCATTTTCCGCCCTCACCCTGTCTTGCACGGGTGCTGGGCCTCCTGGGCTGCCAGCGGGCAAAGAACGGCGTTTGTCAGGCGTTCGTCAGCCGATCGGGGCCCGGGCCCAAACCCCTGCCCACTGGGGCCATATCCTCCTGGATGCTAGCTTGGAGCCAGCCTCTGCTGGCTCACCAGCAGGTGGCGACAGCAGCAAGCATTAGCTAAAGGCTCCCCCCTCTGGCTACCACTGCAAGGCATCAGCCTGGCTGTGCTGCGAGGACCCCTGCAAAGGCTGACTGACAGCTGGGGGGTGCAAGCCAACAGCTGAAAAGCAGGCTTTGCGCTTTCATTTGCTCCGTTTCTTTTTTTTTTTAACCAGCATAGGTAACCCTGCACTTGGCAGGGCTTCAAAAAATTGAGTGAAACTCTTTAATGTTCCTCTCCACGGAAATCTTTAGTAAAAGGCGAAAGATTTATTCGGTTTGAAGAGAAACCAGAGTATGCGCTCTGGTGGCCCCGACTGCGGCCGCAAAAAATGCAACACCTCACTAGCTCAGGGTGACTTAGTGAAGCAGTGCACACGATGACGCTTTTTGAGATGAAGCGAATGGAGAATGCTATCGGGCTCCGAACCCGTGGCAGAATGACTTTATTTGCAAGCAATCCCATCCAAAGTCATGAAACCTGGCAGGGGATTGTGGGTATGCAAATTTCTCCAGACCGCAGGCCATGTGACATTGGCCAAAAGGCAGGCAGAGTCTGCCTTTGCCTGAGGACTCCCCTCGTTTACATAAGGTCTAGGGCTTCTGGGAGGCAGGCGTGAGATTTTCTTTTGGGCCCCAGAGATGGGGCTCCTCCCCCAGGATGTTGAAGAAGCAGCCCGCTCTCTCCTTTCTCAGGACACAGGGGTCATTTTCCGCCCTCACCCTGTCTTGCACGGGTGCTGGGCCTCCTGGGCTGCCAGCGGGCAAAGAACGGCGTTTGTCAGGCGTTCGTCAGCCGATCGGGGCCCGGGCCCAAACCCCTGCCCACTGGGGCCATATCCTCCTGGATGCTAGCTTGGAGCCAGCCTCTGCTGGCTCACCAGCAGGTGGCGACAGCAGCAAGCATTAGCTAAAGGCTCCCCCCTCTGGCTACCACTGCAAGGCATCAGCCTGGCTGTGCTGCGAGGACCCCTGCAAAGGCTGACTGACAGCTGGGGGGTGCAAGCCAACAGCTGAAAAGCAGGCTTTGCGCTTTCATTTGCTCTGTTTCTTTTTTTTTTTAACCAGCATAGGTAACCCTGCACTTGGCAGGGCTTCAAAAAATTGAGTGAAACTCTTTAATGTTCCTCTCCACGGAAATCTTTAGTAAAAGGCGAAAGATTTATTCGGTTTGAAGAGAAACCAGAGTATGCGCTCTGGTGGCCCCGACTGCGGCCGCAAAAAATGCAACACCTCACTAGCTCAGGGTGACTTAGTGAAGCAGTGCACACGATGACGCTTTTTGAGATGAAGCGAATGGAGAATGCTATCGGGCTCCGAACCCGTGGCAGAATGACTTTATTTGCAAGCAATCCCATCCAAAGTCATGAAACCTGGCAGGGGATTGTGGGTATGCAAATTTCTCCAGACCGCAGGCCATGTGACATTGGCCAAAAGGCAGGCAGAGTCTGCCTTTGCCTGAGGACTCCCCTCCTTTACATAAGGTCTAGGGCTTCTGGGAGGCAGGCGTGAGATTTTCTTTTGGGCCCCAGAGATGGGGCTCCTCCCCCAGGATGTTGAAGAAGCAGCCCGCTCTCTCCTTTCTCAGGACACAGGGGTCATTTTCCGCCCTCACCCTGTCTTGCACGGGTGCTGGGCCTCCTGGGCTGCCAGCGGGCAAAGAACGGCGTTTGTCAGGCGTTCGTCAGCCGATCGGGGCCCGGGCCCAAACCCCTGCCCACTGGGGCCATATCCTCCTGGATGCTAGCTTGGAGCCAGCCTCTGCTGGCTCACCAGCAGGTGGCGACAGCAGCAAGCATTAGCTAAAGGCTCCCCCCTCTGGCTACCACTGCAAGGCATCAGCCTGGCTGTGCTGCGATGACCCCTGCAAAGGCTGACTGACAGCTGGGGGGTGCAAGCCAACAGCTGAAAAGCAGGCTTTGCGCTTTCATTTGCTCTGTTTCTTTTTTTTTTTAACCAGCATAGGTAACCCTGCACTTGGCAGGGCTTCAAAAAATTGAGTGAAACTCTTTAATGTTCCTCTCCACGGAAATCTTTAGTAAAAGGCGAAAGATTTATTCGGTTTGAAGAGAAACCAGAGTATGCGCTCTAGTGGCCCCGACTGCGGCCGCAAAAAATGCAACACCTCACTAGCTCAGGGTGACTTAGTGAAGCAGTGCACACGATGACGCTTTTTGAGATGAAGCGAATGGAGAATGCTATCGGGCTCCGAACCCGTGGCAGAATGACTTTATTTGCAAGCAATCCCATCCAAAGTCATGAAACCTGGCAGGGGATTGTGGGTATGCAAATTTCTCCAGACCGCAGGCCATGTGACATTGGCCAAAAGGCAGGCAGAGTCTGCCTTTGCCTGAGGACTCCCCTCGTTTACATAAGGTCTAGGGCTTCTGGGAGGCAGGCGTGAGATTTTCTTTTGGGCCCCAGAGATGGGGCTCCTCCCCCAGGATGTTGAAGAAGCAGCCCGCTCTCTCCTTTCTCAGGACACAGGGATCATTTTCCGCCCTCACCCTGTCTTGCACGGGTGCTGGGCCTCCTGGGCTGCCAGCGGGCAAAGAACGGCGTTTGTCAGGCGTTCGTCAGCCGATCGGGGCCCGGGCCCAAACCCCTGCCCACTGGGGCCATATCCTCCTGGATGCTAGCTTGGAGCCAGCCTCTGCTGGCTCACCAGCAGGTGGCGACAGCAGCAAGCATTAGCTAAAGGCTCCCCCCTCTGGCTACCACTGCAAGGCATCAGCCTGGCTGTGCTGCGAGGACCCCTGCAAAGGCTGACTGACAGCTGGGGGGTGCAAGCCAACAGCTGAAAAGCAGGCTTTGCGCTTTCATTTGCTCTGTTTCTTTTTTTTTTTAACCAGCATAGGTAACCCTGCACTTGGCAGGGCTTCAAAAAATTGAGTGAAACTCTTTAATGTTCCTCTCCACGGAAATCTTTAGTAAAAGGCGAAAGATTTATTCGGTTTGAAGAGAAACCAGAGTATGCGCTCTAGTGGCCCCGACTGCGGCCGCAAAAAATGCAACACCTCACTAGCTCAGGGTGACTTAGTGAAGCAGTGCACACGATGACGCTTTTTGAGATGAAGCGAATGGAGAATGCTATCGGGCTCCGAACCCGTGGCAGAATGACTTTATTTGCAAGCAATCCCATCCAAAGTCATGAAACCTGGCAGGGGAGTGTGGGTATGCAAATTTCTCCAGACCGCAGGCCATGTGACATTGGCCAAAAGGCAGGCAGAGTCTGCCTTTGCCTGAGGACTCCCCTCGTTTACATAAGGTCTAGGGCTTCTGGGAGGCAGGCGTGAGATTTTCTTTTGGGCCCCAGAGATGGGGCTCCTCCCCCAGGATGTTGAAGAAGCAGCCCGCTCTCTCCTTTCTCAGGACACAGGGATCATTTTCCGCCCTCACCCTGTCTTGCACGGGTGCTGGGCCTCCTGGGCTGCCAGCGGGCAAAGAACGGCGTTTGTCAGGCGTTCGTCAGCCGATCGGGGCCCGGGCCCAAACCCCTGCCCACTGGGGCCATATCCTCCTGGATGCTAGCTTGGAGCCAGCCTCTGCTGGCTCACCAGCAGGTGGCGACAGCAGCAAGCATTAGCTAAAGGCTCCCCCCTCTGGCTACCACTAAGCATCAGCCTGGCTGTGCTGCGAGGACCCCTGCAAAGGCTGACTGACAGCTGGGGGGTGCAAGCCAACAGCTGAAAAGCAGGCTTTGCGCTTTCATTTGCTCTGTTTCTTTTTTTTTTTTAACCAGCATAGGTAACCCTGCACTTGGCAGGGCTTCAAAAAATTGAGTGAAACTCTTTAATGTTCCTCTCCACGGAAATCTTTAGTAAAAGGCGAAAGATTTATTCGGTTTGAAGAGAAACCAGAGTATGCGCTCTGGTGGCCCCGACTGCGGCCGCAAAAAATGCAACACCTCACTAGCTCAGGGTGACTTAGTGAAGCAGTGCACACGATGACGCTTTTTGAGATGAAGCGAATGGAGAATGCTATCGGGCTCCGAACCCGTGGCAGAATGACTTTATTTGCAAGCAATCCCATCCAAAGTCATGAAACCTGGCAGGGGATTGTGGGTATGCAAATTTCTCCAGACCGCAGGCCATGTGACATTGGCCAAAAGGCAGGCAGAGTCTGCCTTTGCCTGAGGACTCCCCTCGTTTACATAAGGTCTAGGGCTTCTGGGAGGCAGGCGTGAGATTTTCTTTTGGGCCCCAGAGATGGGGCTCCTCCCCCAGGATGTTGAAGAAGCAGCCCGCTCTCTCCTTTCTCAGGACACAGGGGTCATTTTCCGCCCTCACCCTGTCTTGCACGGGTGCTGGGCCTCCTGGGCTGCCAGCGGGCAAAGAACGGCGTTTGTCAGGCGTTCGTCAGCCGATCGGGGCCCGGGCCCAAACCCCTGCCCACTGGGGCCATATCCTCCTGGATGCTAGCTTGGAGCCAGCCTCTGCTGGCTCACCAGCAGGTGGCGACAGCAGCAAGCATTAACTAAAGGCTCCCCCCTCTGGCTACCACTGCAAGGCATCAGCCTGGCTGTGCTGCGAGGACCCCTGCAAAGGCTGACTGACAGCTGGGGGGTGCAAGCCAACAGCTGAAAAGCAGGCTTTGCGCTTTCATTTGCTCTGTTTCTTTTTTTTTTTAACCAGCATAGGTAACCCTGCACTTGGCAGGGCTTCAAAAAATTGAGTGAAACTCTTTAATGTTCCTCTCCACGGAAATCTTTAGTAAAAGGCGAAAGATTTATTCGGTTTGAAGAGAAACCAGAGTATGCGCTCTAGTGGCCCCGACTGCGGCCGCAAAAAATGCAACACCTCACTAGCTCAGGGTGACTTAGTGAAGCAGTGCACACGATGACGCTTTTTGAGATGAAGCGAATGGAGAATGCTATCGGGCTCCGAACCCGTGGCAGAATGACTTTATTTGCAAGCAATCCCATCCAAAGTCATGAAACCTGGCAGGAGATTGTGGGTATGCAAATTTCTCCAGACCGCAGGCCATGTGACATTGGCCAAAAGGCAGGCAGAGTCTGCCTTTGCCTGAGGACTCCCCTCGTTTACATAAGGTCTAGGGCTTCTGGGAGGCAGGCGTGAGATTTTCTTTTGGGCCCCAGAGATGGGGCTCCTCCCCCAGGATGTTGAAGAAGCAGCCCGCTCTCTCCTTTCTCAGGACACAGGGGTCATTTTCCGCCCTCACCCTGTCTTGCACGGGTGCTGGGCCTCCTGGGCTGCCAGCGGGCAAAGAACGGCGTTTGTCAGGCGTTCGTCAGCCGATCGGGGCCCGGGCCCAAACCCCTGCCCACTGGGGCCATATCCTCCTGGATGCTAGCTTGGAGCCAGCCTCTGCTGGCGCACCAGCAGGTGGCGACAGCAGCAAGCATTAGCTAAAGGCTCCCCCCTCTGGCTACCACTGCAAGGCATCAGCCTGGCTGTGCTGCGAGGACCCCTGCAAAGGCTGACTGACAGCTGGGGGGTGCAAGCCAACAGCTGAAAAGCAGGCTTTGCGCTTTCATTTGCTCTGTTTCTTTTTTTTTTTAACCAGCATAGGTAACCCTGCACTTGGCAGGGCTTCAAAAAATTGAGTGAAACTCTTTAATGTTCCTCTCCACGGAAATCTTTAGTAAAAGGCGAAAGATTTATTCGGTTTGAAGAGAAACCAGAGTATGCGCTCTGGTGGCCCCGACTGCGGCCGCAAAAAATGCAACACCTCACTAGCTCAGGGTGACTTAGTGAAGCAGTGCACACGATGACGCTTTTTGAGATGAAGCGAATGGAGAATGCTATCGGGCTCCGAACCCGTGGCAGAATGACTTTATTTGCAAGCAATCCCATCCAAAGTCATGAAACCTGGCAGGGGATTGTGGGTATGCAAATTTCTCCAGACCGCAGGCCATGTGACATTGGCCAAAAGGCAGGCAGAGTCTGCCTTTGCCTGAGGACTCCCCTCGTTTACATAAGGTCTAGGGCTTCTGGGAGGCAGGCGTGAGATTTTCTTTTGGGTCCCAGAGATGGGGCTCCTCCCCCAGGATGTTGAAGAAGCAGCCCGCTCTCTCCTTTCTCAGGACACAGGGGTCATTTTCCGCCCTCACCCTGTCTTGCACGGGTGCTGGGCCTCCTGGGCTGCCAGCGGGCAAAGAACGGCGTTTGTCAGGCGTTCGTCAGCCGATCGGGGCCCGGGCCCAAACCCCTGCCCACTGGGGCCATATCCTCCTGGATGCTAGCTTGGAGCCAGCCTCTGCTGGCTCACCAGCAGGTGGCGACAGCAGCAAGCATTAGCTAAAGGCTCCCCCCTCTGGCTACCACTGCAAGGCATCAGCCTGGCTGTGCTGCGAGGACCCCTGCAAAGGCTGACTGACAGCTGGGGGGTGCAAGCCAACAGCTGAAAAGCAGGCTTTGCGCTTTCATTTGCTCTGTTTCTTTTTTTTTTTAACCAGCATAGGTAACCCTGCACTTGGCAGGGCTTCAAAAAATTGAGTGAAACTCTTTAATGTTCCTCTCCACGGAAATCTTTAGTAAAAGGCGAAAGATTTATTCGGTTTGAAGAGAAACCAGAGTATGCGCTCTAGTGGCCCCGACTGCGGCCGCAAAAAATGCAACACCTCACTAGCTCAGGGTGACTTAGTGAAGCAGTGCACACAATGACGCTTTTTGAGATGAAGCGAATGGAGAATGCTATCGGGCCCCGAACCCGTGGCAGAATGACTTTATTTGCAAGCAATCCCATCCAAAGTCATGAAACCTGGCAGGGGATTGTGGGTATGCAAATTTCTCCAGACCGCAGGCCATGTGACATTGGCCAAAAGGCAGGCAGAGTCTGCCTTTGCCTGAGGACTCCCCTCGTTTACATAAGGTCTAGGGCTTCTGGGAGGCAGGCGTGAGATTTTCTTTTGGGCCCCAGAGATGGGGCTCCTCCCCCAGGATGTTGAAGAAGCAGCCCGCTCTCTCCTTTCTCAGGACACAGGGATCATTTTCCGCCCTCACCCTGTCTTGCACGGGTGCTGGGCCTCCTGGGCTGCCAGCGGGCAAAGAACGGCGTTTGTCAGGCGTTCGTCAGCCGATCGGGGCCCGGGCCCAAACCCCTGCCCACTGGGGCCATATCCTCCTGGATGCTAGCTTGGAGCCAGCCTCTGCTGGCTCACCAGCAGGTGGCGACAGCAGCAAGCATTAGCTAAAGGCTCCCCCCTCTGGCTACCACTGCAAGGCATCAGCCTGGCTGTGCTGCGAGGACCCCTGCAAAGGCTGACTGACAGCTGGGGGGTGCAAGCCAACAGCTGAAAAGCAGGCTTTGCGCTTTCATTTGCTCTGTTTCTTTTTTTTTTTAACCAGCATAGGTAACCCTGCACTTGGCAGGGCTTCAAAAAATTGAGTGAAACTCTTTAATGTTCCTCTCCACGGAAATCTTTAGTAAAAGGCGAAAGATTTATTCGGTTTGAAGAGAAACCAGAGTATGCGCTCTGGTGGCCCCGACTGCGGCCGCAAAAAATGCAACACCTCACTAGCTCAGGGTGACTTAGTGAAGCAGTGCACACGATGACGCTTTTTGAGATGAAGCGAATGGAGAATGCTATCGGGCTCCGAACCCGTGGCAGAATGACTTTATTTGCAAGCAATCCCATCCAAAGTCATGAAACCTGGCAGGGGATTGTGGGTATGCAAATTTCTCCAGACCGCAGGCCATGTGACATTGGCCAAAAGGCAGGCAGAGTCTGCCTTTGCCTGAGGACTCCCCTCGTTTACATAAGGTCTAGGGCTTCTGGGAGGCAGGCGTGAGATTTTCTTTTGGGCCCCAGAGATGGGGCTCCTCCCCCAGGATGTTGAAGAAGCAGCCCGCTCTCTCCTTTCTCAGGACACAGGGGTCATTTTCCGCCCTCACCCTGTCTTGCACGGGTGCTGGGCCTCCTGGGCTGCCAGCGGGCAAAGAACGGCGTTTGTCAGGCGTTCGTCAGCCGATCGGGGCCCGGGCCCAAACCCCTGCCCACTGGGGCCATATCCTCCTGGATGCTAGCTTGGAGCCAGCCTCTGCTGGCTCACCAGCAGGTGGCGACAGCAGCAAGCATTAGCTAAAGGCTCCCCCCTCTGGCTACCACTGCAAGGCATCAGCCTGGCTGTGCTGCGAGGACCCCTGCAAAGGCTGACTGACAGCTGGGGGGTGCAAGCCAACAGCTGAAAAGCAGGCTTTGCGCTTTCATTTGCTCTGTTTCTTTTTTTTTTTAACCAGCATAGGTAACCCTGCACTTGGCAGGGCTTCAAAAAATTGAGTGAAACTCTTTAATGTTCCTCTCCACGGAAATCTTTAGTAAAAGGCGAAAGATTTATTCGGTTTGAAGAGAAACCAGAGTATGCGCTCTGGTGGCCCCGACTGCGGCCGCAAAAAATGCAACACCTCACTAGCTCAGGGTGACTTAGTGAAGCAGTGCACACGATGACGCTTTTTGAGATGAAGCGAATGGAGAATGCTATCGGGCTCCGAACCCGTGGCAGAATGACTTTATTTGCAAGCAATCCCATCCAAAGTCATGAAACCTGGCAGGGGATTGTGGGTATGCAAATTTCTCCAGACCGCAGGCCATGTGACATTGGCCAAAAGGCAGGCAGAGTCTGCCTTTGCCTGAGGACTCCCCTCGTTTACATAAGGTCTAGGGCTTCTGGGAGGCAGGCGTGAGATTTTCTTTTGGGCCCCAGAGATGGGGCTCCTCCCCCAGGATGTTGAAGAAGCAGCCCGCTCTCTCCTTTCTCAGGACACAGGGATCATTTTCCGCCCTCACCCTGTCTTGCACGGGTGCTGGGCCTCCTGGGCTGCCAGCGGGCAAAGAACGGCGTTTGTCAGGCGTTCGTCAGCCGATCGGGGCCCGGGCCCAAACCCCTGCCCACTGGGGCCATATCCTCCGGGATGCTAGCTTGGAGCCAGCCTCTGCTGGCTCACCAGCAGGTGGCGACAGCAGCAAGCATTAGCTAAAGGCTCCCCCCTCTGGCTACCACTGCAAGGCATCAGCCTGGCTGTGCTGCGAGGACCCCTGCAAAGGCTGACTGACAGCTGGGGGGTGCAAGCCAACAGCTGAAAAGCAGGCTTTGCGCTTTCATTTGCTCTGTTTCTTTTTTTTTTTAACCAGCATAGGTAACCCTGCACTTGGCAGGGCTTCAAAAAATTGAGTGAAACTCTTTAATGTTCCTCTCCACGGAAATCTTTAGTAAAAGGCGAAAGATTTATTCGGTTTGAAGAGAAACCAGAGTATGCGCTCTAGTGGCCCCGACTGCGGCCGCAAAAAATGCAACACCTCACTAGCTCAGGGTGACTTAGTGAAGCAGTGCACACGATGACGCTTTTTGAGATGAAGCGAATGGAGAATGCTATCGGGCTCCGAACCCGTGGCAGAATGACTTTATTTGCAAGCAATCCCATCCAAAGTCATGAAACCTGGCAGGGGATTGTGGGTATGCAAATTTCTCCAGACCGCAGGCCATGTGACATTGGCCAAAAGGCAGGCAGAGTCTGCCTTTGCCTGAGGACTCCCCTCGTTTACATAAGGTCTAGGGCTTCTGGGAGGCAGGCGTGAGATTTTCTTTTGGGCCCCAGAGATGGGGCTCCTCCCCCAGGATGTTGAAGAAGCAGCCCGCTCTCTCCTTTCTCAGGACACAGGGGTCATTTTCCGCCCTCACCCTGTCTTGCACGGTTATACATGCTAAAGTACTGCCTTGCCTAAACTTGTTCACAAACTTATGGGAAGTGTTGCTAGGGTGTCTAAGAATATATTCCTGCATAACTTGTGCTTTCCCTCCCTTGTGAGAAATTGCTAGTGTGCCATTTGTGTTTGGTTTTCACTGTGCCGTTTTGCTCAGTTTTCACCCTTGCTCAAACTTGTCTACAATTTAACTAGGGAGTTGTGTATACTTTTCTTGACTGATTTAAACTTGCTTTAATAACTGTGATTAATGTGTTAACTTAGAAGTGTGTAAAATAAATATATATATATTCTTTTTAATACAAAGCTTTGGTCAGTGTTTCCTTGTACCATGGTATTATGGCCCTATTGTGTAAACCCTGAATACTGCTCATCTCCCTCTTGAGATAAGTCTGACTGCTTAGCCACAGCTACCAACTAAATCTTTGTGGTACAGACTGATACCAAAGGGGATTTATTGCTCATACCTGTAGTCTTAATCTTCTGTAGTGCTCCCTAAGGGAACTGCACAGGATTTTGCCTAACAGTGGTGAAAGCCAGCTCAGATATGCATCATGACAAGCATCCCATAGGAGCAGGTGACAAATTGAACATTCAACTCAGAATGAAATTGTGTGATGAACATCTATCACATGTATTGGTTGAGCAGTGCAAAGTAACATGCCACAAGTATGTAGCAGACCACAGTACATGTAGGTGTCTCATTTTTTGCTCATGAAATAGGGGAGTACCTTGTGGGTGATGTATACTGTCACACGAACTTCTGCCACACATGTCCACCACACATTGTACTCAGAATGATGGCCATGTGACATGAGTTTAAATGTCAGCAAACATGCATTCCCTAGGGATGGTATACAACTGCATCCAGATATACCACTACACATATATGGGGGTCATGCATGATTGGAAAAACATACGATGCACAATCATAGCCACTCACCAGATGTGTCCTCATAGTTCTCCAGGCCTCACACGCCTTGCACCTGCTCAAGGGTGATGAATTGGCTCATGGCCTCTTCATGCGGTGTCAGCTGCTCCTCCTCTGGTGACCCCCCCTCCAGTGGTCAGTGCAGAGGCCAGGTTGACACTGAGCTTGTGCTTGGTCCTATGTGTGATATCATTCCACCGCTTAATAACCTGTCCAGCAGTGCACATCTCCACACCTAAGACGTTGATCTGGTCCGTGACCCGCTACCAATGCACCATCCGTTCTGCAGATGAATGGGTGCTCCCCGCATACTGGCACATCTCAGGATAGTAGTCGATGAGAATCTGGATCTTCTCATCAGTGAAACACCTCTTGCCCTGCCGGCCAGTGTCATGTGCTGTGTTCTGGGGTGGAGCCTTTTCCTGCTGTGCAGGGCGTCTCTTCTTGGCCTGAATGGTCCTAGGTGTTGGTGCTGCACCTGTCTGTCTGGGAGAACTTTGGCATCCAGGTGCCGGGCCACCTAAAGACTGAGTCCTGCCACGTCCTCCTGGGGCTGGGGCAGATATCTCCACGCCATGCACCATACCCACTGGGGCTGAAGCAGATGTCTCCACACTGCATCCTGCACCCTGACAGCGTCTGCTCCCTTTCCAACACTACCACAGCTCCACAACACCTACCGATGACCCAGGAAAGCCATATCTGCCTCAGGGGTGCCATGTCTGCCCCACCTACATTATCTGAGGTGTGCAGCACCTCCATGTTTAGGCAGAGGGCTGCCAACTTCACCTCCACTGAAGTCGGCATCCTGGTGGATCGGGTCCTGGGTGGATCGGGTCCTGGGCGGCTATGATGTTCTCTTCAACCCAGCTACGCAGCTGGGCAATGACGCATGGCTGAGAATCTGGAACGAGATCACGACTGCCATCAAGTCGGAGGGGGTGGCAGTCCAAACCAAGAACACGATCCGGAAACGTTGGAACGACCTCAAGATCCAGTGCCATTCCAAGGGGGTGGCAGCCCTTGACAGGGAACCCACTGTGGAGGTATACCATGCTGTCTGCCACTGGTTCACCCAGGTAGAGCTGCAATTACTTGAGAGGTTCTATCCGGACCTCCACTCCCAGTTCTTGGCCTGGAGAAGACGTCTGGAAGCTTCTGGTTAGTACCCATGTGGCCCAAAGCTCTACAGCGTATGTGTGGCATGCATGTTTGCAGATGCCACATCTTGTTTGCAGCTTGTGTGTGGTGTGAGATGCAGCAGATTGCTGCCTCATGCCAATGCAGGGAATTAGTGGCGTCAGACATTGTATACTGGCATTTGCATGAGTATTGGCAGACTGCGCATCAATGACTTGTTGTACTTGGGCATGTGCAGTGTATGATCATGGAGCAAGTGCTGTAACATGTCAGATGTGGACATGCTATGTTGTGGGCATATGAGTGATGTGCATGATGTACGAGTTCATGTGTGGCCCACCTGAAAGTGCAT
The DNA here is from genome assembly GCF_040938575.1 of Ambystoma mexicanum. Taxonomy (NCBI): domain Eukaryota; kingdom Metazoa; phylum Chordata; class Amphibia; order Caudata; family Ambystomatidae; genus Ambystoma; species Ambystoma mexicanum. Next base: position 591,843,106 of record NC_090922.1, on the reverse strand, counting down.
CCATGCAGACACATCTGCTGAGAGTGACGCATGTGCATTGATGCCTGTATATGTGAAGTTGTTGCATTGACGTCCCCGGGACAGAGATGTGACCTCTCATCCCACTGCATTTGTAATACAAGTGTATGTGTGTACATACAATATAGGTATGCTAGGCCACTTGACGTGCAATTTGTTCTTAGATATGTGTGCTGGTCATGTTGCTTGCTTGCAGGTCATGCTGTCGCATGTGCACATAGACGACTGTGTTTGTGTGGGCAGGTGTCCAGGTGCTGTTCCCATGCCCATGGCTGCATGTCATTCTTGTGTTGGTTGGTTATTGGTATGGTGGCGTGGCCTGTTTTTGGTGATGTGTTGTTGGCCAGTGTACAATGTGCTTTGTTGACATGTGCATTTGTCATGACTGTGCTTCAGCCTTCACACTACACTCATGCAGAATTTGCAATGCAGTTTACCTCGGTACGTACATGTGTGTGTGCATTGTGTGTGTCAGTTCATGGTTGAAACATACTGCATGATTTATTATGTTTATGTTGTGCATGCCGCACATCCATTGATGACGATTACTGATGTCAATGTTTTTGTCCCAATTTTCAAGGAGGCTGCTGCAGCTCGTGAAGAGGGCAGCGGCATCACTGTGGAGCAGAAGGTCAGGGATAGAACCACCAGACCAATGCCCATACCACAGCCAGCCAAACTTAAGTCAACATCATCTGAGGGTGAGTTGGCTGGGGGAGCGCAAGTTCGATCGGGCGGAGCTGCTGGGGGTACGTCCTAGGAGGTTGATGTGTATTTGTATTTGTATTTATTGATTTATAAAGCGCTTTACACCAAAGCGCTGAGTGGTGGGGGACTCCTCAGTGGCTGTGGGCCAGGGTGCAGAAAATGAGTGGTCATCCAGGGAGGAAGGCTCTCTGGAGTCATGCAGGGAGATGGAGGAGGTGGGGGAGGAGGAGGAGGCAGATGAAGGCCAGCGCACAGGGTCTGGTTAGGGCATCCAGGAGGGTGTTCAGGCTGCACCCCTGGGCCAGGGACAGGAGGATGTGCCATGCACTGTGGAGGGAGCTGCCCAACCTCCTGTCCCTGCTCCATCTGACGCAGCAATGGCCACCGTTGTGGAGGCCTCCACCCAAACCGTCCCCCCCCCCTTGGGGCCAGGGAGATCACCCCATAGATGACGCACGCCCTGCTGGCTGGGATTGCATGGCGGACAGGCTCGATTCATGATGATGTGAGAGAGATTTGTGCAGTGCTCTCACAGCATCACGAATCAATGACTCTGTACCTGGCCCAGCTGGCACATGCCCTGGTCTCTGTCTCTGTGCACTGGCAAATTCAGCTGCCCACTCCTCCACTGCCTCCTATGTTCCCCAGTCATCCTCCGAGGGGGCCTTCCTTGCCAGTTTCCATCACAGCCCCTACTGCGGTCATCACGTCCCTGCCTCAGGTGGAAGTCCCGGCAAGTACAGAAGAGAAGGCAGCAATCTTCACAGGGTCCTACTACATCGGGGAGGCAAGAGAGGCAGCAACGTTTGGTCAACTGGCGCTTTAGGCAATTGGTGTGCCTCCGGATTGACTTTAGGATGCAGCTGATGGCGGAGCGGCAGCAGGCTATGATGGTACAGGTTGCTAGGGCCAGAGCAGAGGTTGTGGAGAGAAGGACACTGAGGTGGGTTGCCATACTGGAGGAGGCTTGCAGGGATGCGAAGGAGGAGGAGAGGAGGTTGAGGGAGAGCCTGCAAGCCACCCAGGGCTGAACGGTGTCCCCCCTTCAAGTGGAGAACAATGAATGCGACTCTGCTCTGGAGGACATCATGAGAGACTATTGAGTCTGCCTCCTATGTGTATAGTTAATTGTGTGCTTTTTATTTTTTTACTTTTGTTTATTTTTCCCTTGGACATTCCCCCCATCCATGTAGTCGTTTTTCGTAGTGTAAATATCATTCGTACAGTTTCTCTTTATCACACAGTTATTGTTGTCTCTTTGTTCATGTGCTACATTTTGCTTAAGTTGATTTTGGTATTCATTTGTTATGAGACTGTCACGTGGGTTGGGGGCCTAACTGTGGATGTGTGACGCTCATCAACTGGGGGTGTGTGCCTCACAATGCACAGCCACCCACCTACACACATCAGCTACCAGCCAGTGTATGCTCTCATGTCAGGCTGCACATCTGCCACCGGAATGCTTCATCTTCACATGTGAGTTTGTTAATATCTGGCTGTACACATCATCCATCTGCTTGGCTCACACACTCTCAACTCAGACTCCCTTCGCATTACCACGACACATGCCTGTTCAACTTGTATTAGTTCCAGGGCCTTTTAATCCTATGCTTTCCTACCTGAGTCCATTCATTCATTGTTGCTTGCTACTATGCACTCAAATTACATGTGACTCTATCCTATCAGTAATGTCTTGGACTTGTGTCCTCCTCGGTCCTTCGCCTACGTCACATTGCATTCCATTGCTTTACTGTGTCAGATGTGCTGCTACATTTTGCTGTCCTGTTGCTGTGGCACTGGTTGTGATGCACCAGGGAGTCCTGTGAGGAGCTACAGACATGGATTCTGCATCCGTGCCCTCAGTTGTTAAGTCTATGGGTGGGTATGTGGCAAGTGTGATTCATGTTGGTGGCAGGCCAATGGAGTTGAGGTAAGTTGTTGGTCAACATTGGATTGGTAGGGGGGGTTATGTGGTAGGGCCAGGCTGGTGTGTTGTCACAGGTGGGGGTGGGGGCTGGTGGGTGGTGTGAGGACCTCTATGGCTGACTGGGGGTGGTGTCTGAGGTGAGGGGGGCTGGTGGGTGGTGTGAGGACTTGTGAGGCTGCCTGGGGGTGGTGTGAGAGGTGAGGGGGCTGGTAGGTGGTGTGAGGACCTGTGGGGCTTCCTAGGGTGTTGTTGGAGGTGAGGGGGACTGGTGAGTGGTGTCTGGGCTGGGGGTGTTGTCAGAGGTGAGGGGGGCTGGTGGATGGTGTGATGACCTGTGGGGCTGCCTGGGGGTGGTGTTGGAGGTGAAGGGCTGGTGGGTGGTGTCTGGGCATGAGGGAGCTGCCTGAGGGTGGTGTTGGAGGTGAGGGGGGATAGTGGGTGGTGTGAGGACCTGTGGGGCTGCCTGGGGGTGTTGTCAGAGGTGAGGGGGCTGGTGGGTGGTGTCAGGACCTGAATGGCTGCCTGCGGGGGCTGGTAGGTGGTGTCTGGGCTTGCAGGAGCTGCCTGGGGGTGGTGTCGGAGGTTAGGGGGGCTGGTGGGTGGTGGGAGGACTGTGGGCTGCCTGAGGGTGGTGCTGGGGTGAGGGAGCTGGTGGGTGGTGTGAGGACCTTCGTGGCTGCCTGGGGATGGTGTTGGAGGTGAGGGGGGCTGGTGGGTGGTGGGAGGACTGTGGGGCTGACTGGTGGTGTCATTGGAGGTGAGGTGGGCTGGTGGGTGGTGTCTGGGCTTGAGGGAGCTGCCTGGGGGTGTCGTCAGAGGTGAGGGAGACTGGTGGGTGGTGTGAAGATCTGTGGGGTTGCCTGGGGTGGTCTCGGAGGTGAAGGGGGCTGGTGAGTGGTGTGAGGACCTGTGGGACTGGCTGGGGATATCGTTGGAGGTGAGGGGAGGCTGGTGGGTGGCGTATGGGCTTGAGGAAGCTGCCTGGGGGTGTCATCAGAGGTGAGGGAGGCTGGTGGGTGGGGTCTGGGTTTGGGATAGCTGCCTGGGGTGGTGTCGGAGGTGAGGGGGGCTGGTGGGTGGGGTGAGGACATGTTGGGCTGCCTGGGGGTGTTGTCGGAGGTGAGGGTGCTGGTGGGTGGTGTCTGGGTTTGAGGGAGCTGCCTGGAGGTGTTGTCAGTGGTGAGGGAGGCTGGTGGGTGGTGTGAGGACATGTGGGGCAGCCTGGCGGTGGTGTCGGAGGTGAAGGGGGCTGATGGGTGGTGTCTGGGCTTGAGGGAGCTTCCTGGGGATGTTGTCGGGGGTGAGAGGGCTGGTGGGTCGTGCAAGGACCTGTGTGGCTGACTGGGGGGGGGTGTCAGAGGTGATGGGGGCTGGTGGGTGGTATCTGGGCTTGAGGGTGCTGCTGCACAATATGGGTATTTGGCAGCAGTATCTGTGCGTTGGGTGAAGGGTGGAGGGTTAGCAGGATCACAGGGGTGCAGCCATTGCTAACGTGGGGCCTTGTGCAGATTGCCTGGGGTGAAGCCGTTACTTATGGGGGTGCTCGTGCAGGTTTGCAGGGGTGCAGCCGTTACTTATGAGGGGCATTGCGAAGACTAGCAGCGGTGAAACTGTTACTTATGGGGGAGCTCTTGCAGGTTTGCAGGGGTGCAGCCATTACTTAAGTGGGGCCTCACGCAGATTGGCTGGGGTGCATCCGTTAGCTGCAGGGGAGCTTGCGCATGTTCGCTGGGGTGCAACTGTTACTTATGTAGGACCTTGCGAAGGTTCGCAGGGGTACAGTCGTTACTTATGGGGGAGCTTGCGCAAGTTTGCAGGGGTGCAGCCATTACGTACAGGGGACCTCACGCAGGCTTGCAGGGGTGCTGAGTGCTGGGTCAGTGGTGGACGCAAAGGTTTGTGGAATGTTTGGGCTATGGCTGTTTTTGGTTTACATGGGGGTGTGTCGTGGGCGTGCTTCGCGCAGCTCAGTTTTCTTTGTGGGTCGGGTTGAAATGCACGTTTTAATCAATGAATACACAAACCGTGCATTGGAAACTTTGTGCGTAGGGCTGCGCAGAGTCATTCTCTGCGTGCAGGCTTTGCAGGATATATGCACACTTTTCCATGAATCGGGCCCTATTTGTTCACAAACTTGAAAAGTACGACCTGCGATTTTTTAGACTCCTGGCATTTCTTGACACAACTTAATAAATACACTCAGTTACTTATAGATGGACCTTTTTCTGGACAAATTTGGCGCACTCAAATGCTGGCAATATTTTGACAAAGCCTTCACAGGTGCGCTGTCAAATGGCTGAATTTTGGGAATGTTTGCGCAAAGCCATCGTGAGTGTGGTTTTACAGCGGCAATATGGCATTCTTTTTTCTGTTATACTGTATACCTCCAAAACATTCCAACTAACAGCCAAGCATCTATTTATTTTTCTGCATACATACTGGTTGTTTATTCCTGTGCAGAATGTATTGTTAATCTGATATGTTTCTCCAGCAGCATACCAAATATGTTATCTTTTGTGGCTTTCCTTCCTTCCCTCTGGTCGATCTATTTTACCTTTACCAAGTCAATAATTTGCTACCCGGATGATAAATATCATTTCGAGCCGATTCACACAAGGAATCTTTTTTCGATGGATTGATAGTCTCATTAAAGACAACCTGCAATCACTTAACCTGACTCAAAAGCGCGGGCATTATAACAGCACTGGCCATTTTGTCATTAGTTCAGCGAGATACTAACTGGTAACCTCCACTTTTTGCCTGGTTTGGAACTTGTAATGTAATCTGTGGATTAAACAAAACACAGTTCCATTAACTACCCCCATCCAGTGGCGTCATCAGGAATCAAATTTAAGGGGGGCACAGAGTGGGCCACAGACAAAAGTAGGGAGGGTGCCTATGAAAGGGAATGTGTGACATCCAAACCCCTTCCATCAGAATATAGGCATAAAACCATTAACCCCCCTTGTACTTTCCCCCTTCCCCCTCCCCTGCACTTGTGCGATCTCAATGTCACCTGGCATAGTGTTCCCCTTGCCTCCTTGCTTCTTGAAACACTTGAGTATAGGCGCTTTGTAAATGCCATATCATATCATTAAGTCACTAATGACCCATCATTCACTGATTTGTGCGCTACATTCTGATTGGAGGGGGTGGTCTTGACAGCAGAGGCAACTTAGCAGCCCAGCTGACGTAGGGAGGGTCCAATGGAGGACGGGGGGGCGGCAGGATTTCAGAGGAGGGGCCCAGGACCTACCCCCCCCCCCCCCAACTCCCCCACCCTAGCGACGCGACTGCCCCCATCCTCTCGTGGATATATTATTGAGCCAAAGACCCATGGCTCGCATCTTGCCTTCATGTTTGCACTCGGAACATTAACCCACTTTTATATTTTACTAGCTTGATTCTGAAGACAACCTACGCACCCGGACCCCACACAGAATAGTAGAATTGTGTTTCTGTGACCGGGTCTGAAGCTGAGGGCGGCAGGCACCACCATGACCCTTCCCTCACTGCGCGCCCCTCCCACTCAACAACCGCACACAAAGAGCTCGGTTTATGCAACAAGTTGATTGTTTGGGCTGTTATTCAATGCATCTGGACAGCCAGTAGGAGCATCTGATGGGCGGGGTTAGCTCGTTGGTTTCATAACAGACCTGTCGGCCAATAGGAGGAGGCGGTGGCTCCAAGTGCCCGCCCCCTTGTCTAAGAAGCATGTCATTCTATTACTGACGGCTGACTGACTGGGTCTGCAGTACTGTTGGCGCCGGCGATAGGTAAGTGGCAACTCCTGCGCTCCACCTCTTGCCTGGGATTATTTGGCAAAAGTCAAGAATTATAATGTTACGTAAGAAACAGGGACGAGGGGCTAATACCACCACAGTTCCACAGTTGGTCGAGGGGCTTGCATTAGTGATTACTCGGGGGATGGAGGGGCTGTGGGCGCTAAGTGTGGGGGTATACTGTCTCCCCATGGCACCTCTAGGCTGCAGGGCGCGGGAGTGTAGCAATGATTGGCTGGAGAGACATTATGGTACTTATGAGAAGCATAATAGCGCTACATAGAAGTAAGGCAAAATCTACCTACCACACATTGCCGAGAAGGGTAGAAGAGTGAATGGTTTATTGCTGCACTGGAACCATAAAGCTTTGATGGCTCCATGGGAGTGATAGAAAGAAGATACTCTAATGCTACGAACTAATCGTTATAATAATACACGAGAGCAAAGCATGATGCAATTTCTGTCGGAGAGGAAGGGGTTAAAATGTGACTTCCGGGTGGGTGTCCGGCAGAGGTGGCCACTAGTTGGGGCTCGAATGTGAACAAATGTCCGTTTCCACAGTGGGTCCCTGTTAAATGCTGTTCTCCCGGAGGCCCAGCACGAGGGGCTGGCTCCGGTCCAGGAGGCCGCGCGGGCTTGAGCGCGGCCTGGGCAGGAGCGCTAAATAAACACACACACACGCTGGTCTGCATTCGCCCGGAACTGCCTCCCACTCCAGGGGGCGGGGCTTTTATTTAGCTGCCCTACATCACTGCGCTGCGGGACCTAGGGCGGATATAACATTCCTCCTTTATTTCAAACCAACCTAACAAACAACACAAACAACATGCTCAACTATAAACTCGTGCCACTGTTCTTGGCTTAGCATACATAGTCATTCAGCCTCGCAGGCGGTCTCGTGGTCTTTCTCAGACTGTACCGCTTCGCTTGGGGGCTGTCCCCGCTCGGTTCGTAAGTCTGCTCACCTTCGCTGCATGTGTCCTCACTGCTGGCCAGTCTCGGTGATTGCCAGCTGCGATCCCCTGCGGATTCTTCCTCGGGGTCTTGCGCCGGCACGTCGCTGCTTTGTTGCTCGTTGTCGTCGTGAGGCCCCTCGCAATCCGTCCAGAGATGCTGGGGCACGGGCTTGAACCAGGAGGCGTTCCTTGTTACTTTCCGACCTCCCCGGGTGACAGTTATCATGGTCCCGCGCCGGTTGCTGATAGTCCATGGCAGTTCCTCGTACCTGGTGTCTAGCTTGGATTTCGTGGGGTTTCGCAACATGATGACTTGGTCACCCACTCTGTGGTTTGAGGGCCTTGCTCTTCTCTTGGCGCTCATGTGAGCGTTGGCACGTGTTCTCCTCGTTTCCACGCGTGCATTGTCGACGTCGTCAGGGGTCCTGCTTGGATGATGGGGAATCGATGAGTTGATGATAGTTCCAAACATGAGGTCAGCAGGTGGTATGCCCGTGGTGCTGTGGGGGGTGACCCGATAGTTCCTTAGGAACCGGAATAGGTCGATCCTCCACGGGCTGGCGTTTGCCTTTGATACTCTGAGTACCTTGTTGATGGTCCTCATGAATCGCTCGACGTCCCCATTAGCTTGTGGCCACCTTGGCATGATGTGGTGGTATTTAATGCCCAGTTCCTGTAGGTATGACCTGAATTCCTCCCCTGTGAACGGGGGTCTATTGTCACTCTTAATGGTCGTGGGCAGACCGTGGGTGGCAAACATCTTTTCTATCACCGGGATGACCACTTCCGCGGCGGTGGATTCCAGTATCTCGATCTCTGGATAGCGTGAGTGATCATCGATTGCCACTGGTAGATGTAGACCCTCTCTGATTTTGCAAAAGTCAATGCTGATCGCTTCCCATCGTGCTCGGCCACGCTCGGCCGATAGGATTGGTTCTGGGTCTGGTGGCCCACTCGTTATTTGGCAGGGTAGACATGTGTTCACTAGGTCCTCGACACAATCGTCGATGTGAGGGAACCATACCCTGTGTCTGACCCGGGCCTTTGTTCTTGCGAGCCCTTGGTGTCCTTCATGCGCTAGGGCAACTATCCTGTCTTGCAGCCTTGGGGGTATGATGATGCGGTCACCCCTTAGCAGGAGCCCTCCCTCAGTGATTGAGAGGTCTTCTCGAACCGTGAACATGCCTGCTAGGAACTCCTTGGCCCCCTCGGTTCTGTTGCGTGTGTGCGACATGAATTCTTTCCAGTTGCCTGACATGATGGCATCTTTTACCAGATCGCAACAGGGGTCATTTTGGGTTTCTGTTGCAATGTCCTCAATGTTTATCGCTTTGGGCCTCATGGTGTGGACTACTTGACAAATGTGTTCCTCCGTTTCTTCGGCGACTAGCACTTCCTGCTGGGTGGCTGGTCGTGGGTGTCTCGACAGGAAGTCCGCGGGGTTGCCACTGCCCGGTTGGTAGACAAGTTCGAAGTCATATTGCTGGAGGTGTAGCAGCCACTTGGTGATTCTGGCTGGTGGGTGCGCCGATGACCCAATGAAGATTGGTAGTAGGGGCTTGTGGTCGGTGATCGCCGTGAACTTGCGCCCATATAGGTACATGTGGAAGTGTCGACACCCCCATAGAACGGCGATTGCCTCCTTTTCTATATGGGAATACCTTTGTTCCGTTGCTGTGAGCGCCCTGGATGCGTATGCAATCGACCTTTTTGTGCCCTCTTTTGTGACCTGCATCAGGATTGCTCCAAGTCCCACTGGGCTGGCATCCACAAATAGTTCTGTCGGGAGGTCCGTGTCGTAGTAGGCCATCTTGGTATCAGTTGATAGGGAGTCCTTTATGCTCTCAAATGCTTTCTGGCATTCGGGCCCCCAGTCCCACTTGGTGCTGGCCTTTGTTAGCTCCTGCAGCGGTTCGGATAGGGTTGCTAGGTTCCGAATGAATCTGCCACAGTAGGTGGCCATTCCCAGAAAACTGCGCACCTCGGTGGGAGTCGTTGGGGGACTGGCAGCTTGGATGTCCGCCACTTTCTGGGGGTCTGGTGATATGCCGGTGCGGTCGAACCTGTATCCAAAGAAAGTTATTTCTGGTTTTAGGAACTCGCACTTCTCTCGATGAATTGTGAGTGCGGCGTTTTCCAACCTGCCCAGTAGTGTCTTGAGTCTCGTGATGTGTTCCTTGGTGTCCGGTGCATGTATTAGGATGTCATCGCTCACGTTCAATACCCCTGGTATGCCTCTGATGACCTCCTGGATGGTCTGTTGAAAAACCTCTGCGGCCGATGATATGCCGAAGCTCAGGCGCTTGTACCTCCTCAGACCTAGGTGGGTTGAGAAAGTGGTGATATAGCGTGACTCTCTGTGGAGCTTAAGCTGGTGGTACCCCGCCTTTAGGTCTACCTTCGAGAACACACAAGATCCAGTGAGGTCGGTGATGATTTCATCAATTGTGGGTGTTATGTGTCGTTCTCTTTTTATGGCTGCATTGGGCAGGCGCATATCAATGCAGATCCGAACTTTTCCGGGCTGTTTGGGCTTCCTGGTGACCACCATCGGGGAGACCCACGGTGTTGGTCCCGTGACTTCTTCAATAATGCCAGCGGCTTCGAGTGACCTTAACTCTTTCTCAACCTGTTCCCTCATGTGGAACGGTGTCCTTCGGTGTCTTACCGCACATGGTTGCACTGATTGATCAATATGTAGTTTGATGGTCTTTCCCTTGAGACAGCCTATCCCCTTCTGTAGCTTGGGGTGTTGCCTGAGGAAGTTCTCGACCTCGGACGTGTCGTCAATGTGGCATATGAATTTGACCACGCCCAGGTCTTCAGCCGCATCTCCGCTCAGCAGGCTTTCAATTCCCACCTTGACAACATAGATCTTCGACCACAACTTCTGTTTGCCATGCTCAAGAGTGGTGCGGAACCTCCCGATGACTGGTAAGGGTCTCCGGCTGCCGTAGGCAAATAACCGAGTGTCTGTGGATTTTAGCTCGGGTGGTGGTACGAGGGTTTGGAAAACGGTGGTTGGCATGACGTTTACCGAGGCCCCCGTGTCAATGGTCATCTGTATGTCCTGGCCTTGTATGTTGACCATGCATTTTCGTCGCCTGGCGGTTCTTTTCGACGGTGCTGGCCCTTGGTTCAGTGTCGATACTAGGTATACCTTTCGGCCCTTTCCTTCGTTCTCCGTGCCTGCTGTTTGTCGTAGGGCTGAGAGGTCATCCCCTTCCTCTTCCGTCGAGGAGTTGACTACCGCAACCCTCCTCGCGCTGGCTTGTTTCTTTTTTTTCGATGACCCTTTTTCCTGCGGAGGCTGTAGTGGCGTGTTCGCTGATCTGCACACTTTCACGTTGTGATCCTTCCTGCCACATGCTCCGCACGTGGTGCCTTGCGCCGGGCAGTTTCGCCTTCCGTGCCTTTGACCCCCACACCATCCACATTCTGTTGGTCCTGGTGCTCGAGGCTGCCACCTGTTCTGGGTGTAGCCGCTGCCACTTTCGCTTCTCGTTGATTGTCTGTCCGAGATTTGAGCGACCATCGCTGTGGAGAGTGACGGCTGGAGTTTTTGTAGGGTCGCTTCCATGTTGGCGGCCCTGGAGTGGGCAAGCTCCCTCTGTCGACCCAGTTCCAGGATGCGTTGTAGAGGGATGCCCTTTTCACTGAGCACGAGACGCCTCAGCTTCTCCGAGTGAATTCCATTTATGATTTGCCTCCTAATCTCCCTTTCAGTGTTCGTAAACTCACACAACATGGCCAGCTTCCTCAGCCTCGTGTGCTAGGCGTCGAGAGTCTCATCGGTGGCCTGGATGGTCTTGCAAAAGATAAAAGTTTCATAGTCTGGATTGAGTTGTGGGAGAAAATGTGCTGTTAGAGCGTCCTTTGCACTCCGGTATGCGTCTTGGCCGTCATCCACATCCAGGGAGTTGAAGATGCGCAGCACCTCACCGCCCACGCTGAGGAGTAGATGAGCTTTCATCTTTCTGGATGACGTGATGTCCTTACATTCCATGGCCATCTCAAACTTTTGTAGCCATAGCTGCCATCTGGGCCCACTGGATGATGGGTCTGTGAATGGGTCAAATGGTTGGATCAACGTCGACGAACTCCCCTGCGTGCGAGGCAGTGGTGACGCCATTGACAGGTTTGCCGCCATCCTGGACGGTGTTGAGGGTCCAGGGGTAGATGACCCAGTCGCCATGGTGTGGCGTGCGCTTGGTCAACGATTCTCCGCCCTCTGGGTTCGTGCGCACCCTGTGGTGAGGCAGTGTCCCACGTGGTGACAGTTCCTACCGGCACTTGTGCTCCGATTGATTGGCGCTTCGTGGCCTGTGTGCCAAGCAGGAGACGTTGTGCAGGTGATGACCGGGAGAAAAAGAGAAAAAAAAAATGTCACCCCCTGAGGATGAGGTGTGGGAGGGGAATGAAGAAAAAAAATGTTTTTTTTTTTTTTTTGGGGGGTGGGGGTCACGTGATTGTGGGGGCCCCCACCGGGTGTCCAAAAATTTACACGGAGCGTCCGTGTGGCATCCGCGTGTGAAACGGTGGTGGAGCGCGTGGATGCTCGCTCACTTCCTCGTCGCCATTGTTAAATGCTGTTCTCCCGGAGGCCCAGCACGAGGGGCTGGCTCCGGTCCAGGAGGCCGCGCGGCCTGGGCAGGAGCGCTAAATAAACACACACACACGCTGGTCTGCATTCGCCCGGAACTGCCTCCCACTCCAGGGGGCGGGGCTTTTATTTAGCTGCCCTACGTCACCGCGCTGCGGGACGTAGGGCGGATATAACAGTCCCCAATTGATGTCTGTGGAGGGGAATAGAGTGTGGACAGTGAGTCGCCCATCTATGCCTCGACCTTAACCCCGCTCCGTTTCCTGTTGTCTCCTTTAGCTGCTGCAAGGTACCTTCTTTTTGGGCAATATTTGGCAATAGGTAACGAGTATAGGAGAGACGGACGAGTAGGAAGTTGTACAGCTGTGCTACTCTTTAGCAACATGGTCACAACCCTCACTTGGCCAAATTAGCACTTGTGTAGTTCCCTAAACTGGTGCTAATTGTGTGTATCTAAAAAAACCTACCTTTATCAATGTTGGAAATGTACTTGGAGAAACCACTTTTAAGCGCCGGGCCACACGTCAAGGTAAGTTAAAAATTACACACTCTTAGCAACCCCGTAGGAAACTGCACAGGTGCTAAGAGGTGAGGGGGGTGGGGAATGAAAAGGGGCATTGGCCAGAAGCACACATGCTGCTTGAAAGCAGGCCTGTACTATACAATACAACCCACGTTGTGAGGATCCTGATTGGCAAGCGCCCCCTTCCAAGGTACCAATGCTGGTTTTTAAACACATCTCTTACAGTAACAGCCCTGTGCGTAGTGTAGAGGCATCGACCAGTGTCAGGGGGTCCACAACCATTTTGAATTCTAAGAAAACTTAACCCAAGTTCGTACTAACCATAGATGCGAAAGGTTGAAGGTCTTGGGTTTGGGGTTTTGGGGAATTGGAATGGAAATGACAAAATGACAAAAAGTTTGTTTTCGTTTACAAAACTAAAAGTCAAATAAAAAAAAAATAAACAAAATTTGAATTCCTTCAGGTTTGAGTGATGAGTCCTGAGGCCCAAAGTTGAAAAGGTAGCTCAACAGGTTGAGTCATTGTTGCTGGAAACTCTTGTGGTCAGGACTGCCTGTAAATTCCAGTGTGGGCTGGTGCATCTTTTAATTGAAGAGGCTTTAAAGTTTCTAACATGTGTGGGAGCGACTCAGTGTAGCCAGTTGACGGAATAAACCAACGGTGGATCCGATTCTTTTTTTAAAATGTATTTATTAAAAAAAAAATAAGGGTCTTAAATGGTACATTTTGCAGCACATTGTGTTTAAATACAAATGGGGTTACAACCACACAATTTTCAATCAGTTTCGTAGTGTAATTCATGAAAAAAATCCAGTAGTTACAAGTAATCAACAGTCCCTAGGAGTATTTTCCGGTGCTTTTTCATGATGCCTTTTCGCACAAAATATGGCAGTATAAAAACATGTTCATGCTGGCTGTGCCCATACATTGCCATGCTGGCTTCCCCAATTAATGCCAGTATTCCCCCATGAGAACATACTCGTGTTTGGTTTGTATATAATGCCTCTAATGATACTTACGGAAAAGTTGCCCATTCTAGCTCTGCCAATATATGCCAGTATCCCCATGGGCATCGCCGGAAGAAGGAGAATTTAAGGCATTTTTCCTTGTCCAGGAAGAACACTAAAATGTTGCTCCTTCGGCTTCATGGCCACACGCATGGACACAAGCGCCGGCGTTGGTCATCTTCATTGTCCTGCTTTTCTGGGGCGATGGCCTCCTCTGCCGCTTCCCGTTCCTCATTGCCTGATTTCGGAAGGAAATATCTGGATGGGGAAGAGGTGGAGGAAGTTCTTACACAAGTTTGGGACTGTATGGGGTTTTTGGAGCCCTTGGAGCGGGAGGATGGGGCTGACCCCACTATAAGGCAGTATAAGCATACCCCGAGGATGGGGTTGCCATTGGTCTCTGACATCCGTGCAAAGATCCTTTGTGAGTGGTGTGATCCGTAGAAGATTGCCATGCCCCGCTTTATGGCCAAGCTCCACCCGTTGAAGGGGGGTGAGAAGTTGCTCTCGGACACTATTGAAGTTGATGATATCCTTGCTAGTTTGGTAGGTCGCTCCTCTATGTCTGCTGAAGTGGCGGCTGTTCGGGACCCGGTGGACCGTAAGGTGAATTCCAGCCTGAAGAAAGTTCATGCTGGTGCGCATCTGGCCCTCAGGGTGAATGTCTACGGCTCCTACGACAGTTCTGGGTGGTTTCAGAAAGTTGAAAAAGGCAGTGGAAGGGGGCTCTGACTGTGCCCTGCTACTGGCAGACCTGCAACGGCAGGTTGAGCTCTTGTCCAATCTGGCATTTGATGTAGTGCGTGGCTTGGCCATGGCTGTGGGTGCTGGTGTGTCAGCCTAAAGGCATGTTCACCTGTGAGATTGGAAAACTGAGGGTTCGCAGTGGCTGCCCTTAAGCTTCCTTTTGATGGTTACAAACTGTTTGGTGATTGGCTTGAAGTTAAGGTGCATGAAGTGTTTTGTGCTGACAAACACGCTTATAAGTTACGACGGAAGTCTTCCTCGGCATTCAAGAAATCCTCGTCTGGTACGGGTGCAAGCACTGGACAGTCATTCCCTGGTTCCTCCTCCTGCTCTTTTCAGAGGCCAAGAGGGGGCTGTGGTCCTCTGAGCTAGGCTTGGACGAGAAGAGCGCGGAAGTCCTGACTGTTTGGGCAGGCTGGTTGGTGGATGTCTCCGGCAGTTTTTTCTGATATGGGACCGGTAGTGCCCAGATTCTTGGGCTCTGGACACTGTCCATAGGGGTTATCATGTGAATTTCCTGTCTAGCCGTGTCCAAGGTTGCATGGTTCGGACTGCTGTTGCCCACTCTCTGCCCAAGAGATTGGCTATGTCAACGGCTTTGTCAGAGTTATTGCAGAAGGCGGCTACCATGCCGGTTCCTCTTCCACAGCTGGGTCTGTGATTTTACTCGAGGGTGTTTCTGGTCACAAAACCTTTGGGGAATGTTTCGCCTCATTTTGGACCTCAAGGCTCTAAAATGCTTTGTCCAGAAGGAACGGTTCAAGATGGAGAGTTTGCGGAACATTCTCCCGGTGTTGCGCAGGAGGGACTGGCTGCCGTTCCTGCATCTCTAAGATGCATATTATTACCACATGTCTACCCGCCCTTGCCAGATGAAGTTCTTCCATTTTGCTGTGAGGTCTCAGCATTTTCAGTTCTGAGTGCTCACGTTTGGGTCGCGGTAAGCACCCAGGGTGTTCACCAAATGGGTGGCTCCCCTGGTGGCACATCTTCACCTGGGGGGCATTCAGATTTTTCCCTACCTGGATGACTGGTTGGTCAAGGCGGCCCTCCGGCAGACGGTCCTGGCACACCTCCGACTGGTTTCCATGTATTGCAGGACTGGGGGTTTCTGGTGAACTGGCAGAAGTCTCAACTGGAGCCCTCTCAGGATCTGGTATTCATTGGGCTCAGATTTGCGTCAGGATGGGGTGGGGTTTTCTGTCTCGGTAGAGAGTCCAGCGCCTGCTATCTGTCCTTGGCAGGGTTCTCAGGCAGCAGAGTGTCACGGCTCTCCTGTTGCTCATGCTTCAGGGATACATGGCCTCTTGAGTCTCCCTGGTCCCTTGGGCTCTTCTTCATCTACGCCCTCTCGTCTCGTATCTGCTTGCCCACTGGCTCCTGGCTTCTCGGGCTTTTAAGGCCTTGATCCCAGTGTTGCATGCTCTGAGGGTCGACTTGCTGTGGTGGTTGTGGGTTCAAAATCTCTGGATGGGGGTTGCCCTGGTCCAGCCCCCTTTGACCACTCGTACTACAGATGCCAGTTGTTAGAATTATCATAAATGGCTGATTTCCCTTACCTAATGAGTCCCTCAGCAGCTGTGCTGAATTTCTAGGGTTTATTCTTTTCACCTGGTAAGAGTGTGAGCCTTTTTCCTACTCTTACATGTGTTTTGCTGTGTGTGTTTTCATTTTTTGTGTGATCTTCGGCACTGGAGCCTCAACTACTCCATGGCCTCATGTTTTTCATGTGTGTTACACAGCACCTTCGGTGCAGTTACACAGGGTTGTCTTTGAGACTTCCCACTGACTCCATTTTCTGGGGCTGACTACTGTCCCCCAGAAAAGGTAAAGTTGCCATTAACTTTATTTTAGTCCCTTTAAACCACAGACCCAGGGTTAATTCTTATCCCTTTTTGTCTGTGTCTCTTGGAGCATTGTTTTTCTCCCTTTACATCAAGACTTTGCTGGTGGCAGTGGTAACTACCCTATTCATTATACCGCGGTTATCTTTAATAACCATGGTATTGTTTTTGGCTATTATATTAGCCTCAAACATAAACCCGTTTGACCATAGATAATTTATTACGGTTCTGGCTGGGTTTATTCGCCATTTCTTTTTGTAAATGTCTTTCTCGTGTTTTACTCTGCGTGCCAAACAAGGTTTGGTCCCTTTGTTCGCTGTCATTTCGCGGGCTTCTGCACAGAAGCCCTCCTTATGGTGCCTGAAAGTCTGGGTAGGCAGGATGTGAAGGAGGGGTCTTCGGACCCCTGCCATGGGTTCCCTTGGTAACCCAAGTCGCACTCCTGTTTGATTGGCTGGGTGACTGTCCTTGCCAGGATAGCCACCCTGCTCTTTGATTGATAGCCAGACTGTATGAATGGGGGGAAAACTGCATAAAAAGCAGGTCTGTGGGACTGGAAAGGCAGAGTCACCACTGTAACGAAAGAACCAAGGAGGATCTTACAGAAGAGGACCCCTGCAATGACTGAACTGCCTGGTGAAGCCCTGCTGCAGGTCCGAATTTTCAGAATCCGACAACAGAGAAGATACTCCAGGAATCTTCTTCCCTTGAGCTGGTGGGACCAACCAGTTCGCCCAAACTGCAAGCCAGGACCCCTCCTCTGGTCGAATTCACTGTACAGAGCTACAGTGGGCCGGATAGCCAGGAAGGTCGGACCCTGCTTGGGTTTTAAGGAGCGCACCTTTTATTCGTTGTTTCGCTCTCTGCTGGTTTCTTCCCTGGGTAGTGCAGGACCCTCCAGTCTTCCCACTTCTTGTCAGTCTGACAGTCGCTTCAGGAACCGTGAGCCTGCAGGAACTACCAGGAACATCCGCCTAAACTACAGTTTCTTAAGGTACTGTGCAAATCGGTTGTTAGTTTCGTTCAACCGCGGTGAAAGCGTTTGAAATCTTACTCCAATCTGAGGTCTTGTCCTTCTCTTCTCTTTGAACTAACTTTTCTGCCAACCAACCTCGTCCGGAATCTGTGGCACAAACTTTACCGCAAACTACCCTGAACCATGTGATCTCGAGCAAGACTTTTGACCTATTGACTTTGGCCCTGTTGGGGAGAATTCTCTTCTAAGGCTAATTCCCATTACTTGTAGAGTCCCCCAGCAGCTTTGCTGGATTTGAGGGGTTTATTTTATTCTCCTGCTAAGAGTGATACCTTTTTTTTCCCACTCCTAGACAAATTGCTAGTGTGTGTTTTAGGCTATCTTGTGTGCTTATGGTCTATGGGGTTTTTCTCACCCTCATAGGATTCATCTTTTTACATGTGTGGTACACAGCACCCTCCGTGCCGTACCACATGGGTGTCGTAGTGACCCCCAAACATAGACTCCATACCCTGGGACTGACTACTGTCTCCCAGGGCATGTAAAGTCCCCATTGACTTTACTAGTCAATCCTTATGAACAAAACCAGTACAACCCACCTTAATATGGAAGTACTGGAAAGGGTTAATAGTTTTTCCCTAGTGTTCATGTTCGCGGGGGGTACCGTAAAGTCCCTCTCTCAAAAGTTTCTGGCTGGTGGCAGTGGTTTCTACCATAAATATTCGACTGCAAATATTTTCCTATGGGATTTTCCCATTGTTCGAGGCTACCAGTTTTACTGACGGCGTCTAACATACCGCCGGTTTATTTTAATATTAACTTTACTCCGGTAGGTTTTTATTGCCAGAACTTTGATTTAATTTCTTTCTCGTGTCTTTCTCTATAGTCCTAACCCAGGTCGGGTATCTTTTGTTTGTCCTTTTGGCGGGCTTCTGCACTGTACTGACCACCCTCCTCTCCCTCCCTGCAGGGATGGGGGGTGGGGGGGGTAATATGCTCTGGCTTGAATATATTAAACTGGATGCTGAGGGTTAAGGGGAGGAGTTATACTATACTTCATGATGTACTGTGACAAGGAAGAGTAGGACTAGGAGTAATTAAGATTACCGGTAAATAACCCGAGCATTCATTTATGAAACGTGAAAGAGGCAGTGGCTGGGCCCAGGGGTGGACTGGGAACTGAAAGAGGCCCTGGAAAAAATGTTCAAAGTGGCCCCATATGACACACTTTCAGCAAGCCCAATGCTGTTCCTATAAGAACATTTGGAAATACTACACAAAAGAGGCCCAGGGTGCAGAGGCCCACCGGGAAATCTCCAGAGTTCCATATAGGCCAGTCCACCCCTGGCTGGGCCAAATGTTAGTAATCAGCCTTTCCGTGGAAAAATGTCTGTTGCCCCCCCCCCACCCCTTAAACTGCCTGAATTAAAAAAACAAGCTGCAGAGGCAGCTCAGTATGTTTATGCACGTGCTGTGATCTGTGCGCAACCTGCCAGCTATGTGGATTCTACTGGGCCTGCTTAACCTTTCATCCGTCCCTGGTCCAGAAAATGAGTACCATGACGAGCAGTGATATTAAACTCCCGTTGTTGACTGCTATGGAACTGCAAGGCTGTGGTAGCAAGCACTAGACAGCCAAGCAGTGAAACGGTCAATAGGTTTCGATTTATATTTATATATCTTTGTGTTTTTCTCGCACCCGAAACGGTTCTGTGTTTTTGTGGAAGACTATGTGATTGTGCACTGCAGCTACACTGAAAGGGAATGTGCAAATAACACACAACGTGGTACGAGTCACAAGAGGAGGCTGCAGTCCTCGGCCACAACCCGGTCCTCAGCCTCGACCCGGTTTGTTTATCTATGAAATGTTTGTCGGATACATGGACCCGGATTATTTATTTATCGGACAAACATTGCATAAATAACTAAATATACAGGTATCCGCCAAACATTGCATGAATAAGTAAATACCCCTGCTATTAACATTGAAACTATCACACACGATGCAGCCACCCAACTGCTTTCAGAGGGGAGCTGCAGGAGCTGTGCCGGGTGTGCTTCAAGTAAAGGAAAACGTTGCTTATGGCGAACAGAAATCACCCTTTTTGAATACTACCCAAGGGGGAGTTTAAAAAAAAAAAAAAAGAAAAATGGGATGCAATTGTGCATTTTAAAGTTAATAGTTTTGACCTGCAACACTGGTCGAAACTATTATCCGCATAGTGAAGAAACATCACCAGTGCCATGGAAGTGGATTAAAGTGTAATTGATTATATTTGTTTGGAAAAGAAGCAGCATGAAAGAAAAAGCGCTGTTTCAAACTATTATTTTGGACATTTCCTTTGATCAGAGGTCAACTGCCAGTTCCGCCACCCTAATCCCCGCCTACTCGGGCACCGCACGACCAAACTCCGCCCCACCCCGGCCCTTGTGGGATTCCCTTTTCAAATCAAAATTTCCAGCACTAGTGGTGGCATGTCCCATGGCAAAAAAGTCATTTTAAAAAAATGCGTTTAAAATTGTAATATTTGTATAGAGGAGTGGAAAATACGCAGGCTGACCCAAAAGTCCTGCATCATCTTCAAAACAGCTTGCAAGGCCCTAGCATCCAATTCGCCTGCTTACACCGCGTACAAACATACCGTACATACCGTGTCTCGAGGCCAACACAACACCAGAAGCCTGTACACCGCCCAGTGGCAAACCAAAAGGAAAAGACCAGGAAGCAAGCATTCTCCAACTAGACGCCCAGAATAGTGACCCGCCTCCCGCTGACGTCAGGCTGGTCTCTCTCTGTGCACGAGGGAAGCTAGGCCTAGCCAGGATTCTCTTGCAAGTGGGTGGGGCCTGCAGCAAATGTAGTTTGGCCCACCAAAGTGACATTAACATCTGTAAATGCCCACGCAGTGTTGGGAGGGCCGTGCCCCCAGGCCCTAGCCTGTCTGCGCCTGAGTGCTGCTTGTACCGCATCGGCACTGTGTTTGTGAGAGGAACACTTTCCTACTACGGCCCGTGCTGTGCCTGCTGTGTTTGTGAGTAAAGCTGTAACTGCAGCTGCTGGCAGGCTGACATAAACGGCCTAACCACCTGTCAGTACCGCACAGCTGATGCCATTCTTCCCGGGGTCCAAGCACTCTCAGGGAGGGGCCCTGCGTATACTAGAGTGGAGTATGAGATGTGGCTTCGTGCCATTAGGCTAATCCTAAAAACAAGTAACTCCTGTCAGAAATGGCATTTACTGCATGACCAGCCACATGGCAGTGCAGTGTGCATATATACTGTGTGACTCATGCTTTAAACATGCTCCGTCACGGTTAGATATTGACGTTGTAGAAGGCTCTTGCTGCCCTCTCTCTTGCTTTCAAAAGCGCTGTGCCCCAGTGTTCAAAGTGTACGGAAAGAAGTAGTGGAACTATGTTCCCTAATGGCCTGCACTGCTCCCCACAAACCCCATCGCCACACCCACTCCCACGCACAATACAAATTCCAAAACTCATGCGCTTGCTGTTTAGGGGAACGTTCACTGCAGTGCACCGAAAGTGCAAGTTTCAACTTCTTCCTACACTTTTATTTTAAAACAAAACCATTCCGGTGTTGTATGGTATCCTGCATCCCCATGGTAGCTTGTGGGAGACAGTGTTCGGCAATCTCCGGAGCCACGCTCACTTGGATACCCCGCCCACCCACAGATGGCTACAGCCATACAAACAGAGTAAAAATAAGAATATGGAAAAACAGCCTGATAGCCCGCCCTCCAACAGCTCTCTTCCTGGGATTGGCCAGTGATGTCCTTGTAGCTCCTGTTGGATGGTGGGCTATCGGGCTGTATTTCCATATTCTCCAAGTGAGCGTGGCTCCGATGATTGCCGAACACTGCCTCCCACAAGCTACCGTGGGGATGCAGGATACCATACAACACCGGAACAGTTCATTTTTAAAATAAAAGTATAGGAACAGTAAAACTTAATTAAAAGAAGTAGGAGCACCGCTCCTGACCGCTCCCGCCCACTTCGACCACTGCTGTGCCCCTGCAATCAGTCCCTTGGCTAGCTCTGCAATCGGTGCCCCTGCTAGCTCTGCAATCGGTGCCCCTGCGAGTTCTGCAATCAGTGCTCCTCCGCCCCCTAGGTCAATGCTTGGGGGGGGGAGGGGAGGAGGAGTGTCACTTTTTTTTTTAAACTTCTCGATCAGGGAGATGACCACTGGAATAGGGCTCTGATGCAAAAGCATCAGCACCCTTTTCTAATTAAAAACACCCGCGTCAGAGCAGGGAGGTAATCACTTCACCAGGGCGCCGATGCAAAAGCATCAGCAGCCTCTTGTTTTTAAATGCGCCTCGCCTGCTGCCTGCACCTTCTCCCACCACCTAGCTCGGGGGAGCTCTTAAAAGATTCCCCCGAGCTGGAGAGGCGGGGGACGGACTAATGGCACCCCAGGCATTTGCCCAGGTGGCCCTGCCTACAATGGCTGTTGCGGTTTCAGTTTGAAGACTAATTGTTTCCATATATACTCCTGCGTCCTGTGGGTTACACCGACCAAAGCACTTGCTGCTACTTGCTGCCTGTTTTTCGACAGCAAGACGGAGCAATGCAGTTCACTATTTGAAAAGGGTCAGGCCCTGAACTGCAGAAGCCTTCGCCCTTCAGCAAGGAGTAGGGCTGGTGAAGCAGGTAGCTCTGCTTCCAATCGTTGTAGATGTTTGTGGGGAGGGTTTGGCTGTTACATTCTGTGAAGAGAGGACTTCTTTTCTATCGGGTGATTTTTATAAATTGGCACAAATTTAACGAGCAGGACCAGCATATAATCTTTGACCCCTCCCCACTCCCCAATAATATCATGGGAGCTAATGTAACAGTCCATTTGAGTTCGAGTTCAGTGTGTCTTTGGGGAATACAGAAGCCCATAACTGAGTGACAGTCTTGCAACCTCAATCGGCTTCATGTCCACTCAATGATCTCTATAATAATTTCATGCCGTGTGAAGCGTTAGCAACCACCAGATGGGGTGCTGAACTCTTGATAATGCTCAGGCTTGCACACTCGGGGCCCAATTCATGGAAAAGTGTGCAAAGATCCTGCAAAGCCGAAAAGGCCTCTGTGCGGGCCTGCGTGCAGAAGTTATTCTGCATGCTCCGCGTATTCATGGAATTGTTCAAACAAAGTGACTGTGCATGCAAGTCGTGCATGCAAGTCGTGGCGGGAACGCCCACGACATGCCCCCACGCAAAGTAAAAAGAGCCAGATACAGCTAGCTTTGCGTGCTCCCTGGGGGCGAACACATGCACACTTGAAACAGTGCATGGGGTCTGCCACAACCAGGCCTACACCTCGGGGACACCGCGTGGGGTCCCCAGTAACTATTACCGGCACCCTGACAACATGCATTCAAATTTCCATAACTCTGGTAAAACCCTGGAAAATCTGTGTGCAAACCCCCGTAAACCATTCCTGCACCCCGCTACACTGTTTACTCACATCCCTAACTACTATCAGAACCCCTCAATCCACCATGCGATCTTATCTCTGCGCAGTGATTCCTATACGCAAGTGTCCGTATGCCTGCCTTCGGGTGGCGGTTACATCGAGTGCTTTGCGGGGTCATTTCCCTGAAGTGAGGTTGCGCGGTCAGGTCCATGAATAAGATTTTACCTGCGCAGTTGTGGGTGTGTGATCGCCTCGCGCGGGCAGTACCGCTTAACGCCCACGTTTTCCCTTGTTCTTCCCCATTTTGTGAGTTGCGCCCCTACTCCAGTCTATGCGCAGGCCACGGCCACTCTCTCCAAGTTGTCTTGCGCAAGGCAACGGGCCGCTCGCAGAGGCGTGCCGGCCCGGTTCAAAATACATGCAAGTTCCGGAAAAGTCCAGTGCAGTCGATTCCATGAATCGACGAACAGGGTTTTAAACGCAGAATGGCACGCAAAGTCCCGATGTTCCATGCAATATATTCTATGAATCAGTGCCTCAGCCTCTGACAATACTGACCTATGGTTATACTTCATAATGTCAGCCCAGCCTCTTGACCCTTAATGGCCTATTAGCTGACACAGAGCCCATGATTGTGTCCAAACTAGCAGGGTTGAACTGTCAACAAGATTTCTCTTCACAAATATACTCTCAATAAATGTCTTTCCTTTCAATTCAAAGTAATATATCCTTTACCTTAACCTAATTTTAGTTCCTCAAGTGGAACACCGTAGTCTGTCACGCGTTTAAGATATACTACTGCAAAAGCGTGTCCATTAGCAGTAAGAGTGCTCTCCCATTTTGAATTCCTTCATTTTGCTGGGGGGGGGGGATTCACCCTATGTCTAAATTTGTCATCACGTTTCACAGCATATGCAGTCTTTTTTGCTTTCCTTTTTCTTTTTGATTTCTTGTCCTTTTTTCATTACTCATTCTCTGCTCAAGTCCTAGTCCAAATTGGTTTTTCAGTGTTTTTCACATGTATTTATACGCTATAGCACCCACTGTACTTTGGGTGTGTCTAGATTTTATATTATCATGAATATCTGAGGAGCATTGACTTCAGTACAGACTTTAGGTTTGCAACAGGAGCCAATTGTCCCTGTTTTAAATAATTTTTTATCATACACATTTAGTGGTTTCCTCTTTTTGTTTGGATTTGTCTTTTTTCCATTCGTTCATACTTTTTTTTCATTCCTCAGAGGTCCCCTTTTCTTTACATCTGACTCTGGTCCAGAGAAAACCGTTACACACAACAATCCATGCCAAAACATAGAAGACACCTGCTTGGGCAACACTCAACTAAGCGGGTTTTAGTGGGCAGCGTTTTCATCTTTGCAGGCACCCTACGTAGACCCTGAGTAGATTAATTTGATTATCTAGGACATTTTTTTTTTTTTTTTTTTCTAATTTGAATTAATTATAGAATCTGGCAATGAATGTAACTATGAGGCTATATTGCTTGTATATTTAGACACTGACCTGTCATGAATGACCTAATAACAGTACTACTGTATGTAATGAATTTACGCATGTCAAATTCACTTCATGCCAATATTCTGAAATGTTTTTGCTTTTGATTTATGCTTTAATATGTTGAATATATGTTAAATTCTCAGTTTGAGAAAACTATTCCTTTATCAAATACGTTTCTATTTGCATTTTTTTAATTGTAATAAATTGTGATACAGAACAAATTTTGATTGGATCAATAAGCTGTATGTGTTTATTATTACAACACTTTCTACAAATTAATGTCCTATCCCTTTTGAATCATAGAATGCATCACTGATTAACTCATGAGATGTGACTTGGGAGGCATATATGGTTGCTAAAGGTGTATATTTCAGCAAAGAAGATTAGATTCCATACCACACATCTACTAGGAAGAGTGTTTGGAGGGATTTGCCTAGATAGAGAAACAGGATGCAGCTAATTGGTTTGACTAGCAAACCGCAAGTCTTTTTTTCCTGTTGGGACACGTATCTTTATTTACTCCCAATTGGAATAGCATTCCGAACCCCCACCCCAACAGAAGGACGACATTCCAAACTTTATACATTTCGATGAGTGGTAAAAACTGATCTCCTCAAATGGCCATTTAACATTAACGTATCGCAGCAAACTCTTTCTTTATGACAGGAAGGAAGTAAATTGATCTTTAAACCAAACTGCACCATCTAATTAAATATCAAAATTTAAATCTATGAGGCGTTATAGCGGTGGACCAGGATGTTGGTCTACCCATCAGTGTCCCTTTTGGGATGGGAGTGTGGCAGAGTATGCTGCAGCTGCACTGGCTGGGGCCCAGAAATGCATGGGTCTGCAGTGACGTCTGCTGCGCTATCCTGCATCTAGGTTCTGGGACTAGGTCTTGAGGGGTCTAGGGGATATGATTGTCATTATTTGCAGTAAGTCCCATAGTAGCACTACTCGTCTCTGGAGAGCTAGACAGCACACTAGCTGAAAACTGCCCAGGCCATGTAGGCAAGGCCTTGGAGTCTGAGGTATCAATGGGTAACAAGAGGTCCAGGCTCATGGTGGGGCAGATGCTGCCACACACACTGCCAGAAGACTCGCTGCACAATAAATCTCTATGAATGATGGAAGAGTTCTTTTTTTTCCCCTCCATCTTCTATGGGTCGCTCCTTTGCAAGATGGTTTCCTTTGCTCCTCTGCAGAATGTTCTTTTGAGGTTTGACATGTCCCCTTATTTACTGATTTGATGAATGAACTCTGTGTCTCTGTTGCACATCATGCGCCAAAGAAGGGTCTAGCGGACTATGGACTTATCCCCTTGGATGTTTTCTTCCTCTAACTCACCTAACATGGAGTCTAAATCTGGTGAATGTTTGATTCCAATAAGGTATGACTCTTTTTGGTCAGTTTATTTGACCAAAAACATCTGAGTCGCTCAAAGTTATAGACTATTGAAACAGTTGTTTTCAGCACAGAGTGAGCCACCAGGGCTAAGCTTCATAGCAAAGAAAGTTGTGTTATAGCTAGGGCATGGGTCTCCAACCTTTGTTAAAGAGAGAAAAAGTGATTCGACATGCAAATCATCCCGTCCCCTGCACACTATCAAATGCTATTAAAAACAGCGAATGGACATTTAAATAACTTACTATTATACTTCAAACGAAATCAATGTTCAAATGAAAATTATTAGTCAAACAGATTTTTTGTAAAAATATACATATTATTTGATTCACAAAGAATCAGTGTGCAGAGCAAATCAAAAACATGAACATAGGTCCGTTCTCTGTGGCTGACGCGTTTCGAGGACTTTATCCTCTTCTGCAAGAGTCTTGACGGACTGAAAGGAAGACAATGTACTTTTGACACCGTTTTTCTGTACAATATCATCAATAGATAGTTAAATCAACATCATAGGATAGCTAGTGTATAATGAAGATGCATCAAAATAGATGCCCAAATATCCAGACTTCTAATTCTTTGTGACCACACTTGTAAGAGACTCTGTTGCCTACGTCAAACATCTGTGAAACTGGTACGATTACACAATTCCAAGGCCAAGTAGTAAATGTCATAGCTATAGATAACTAATATGGGGTTTTAATTGTGCAGTCTTCTAGAGGCTAATTTGTACCTTGGAGAATACATGTAACAGAGGAAGTGCCCACTGACCAGGGAATCCGTCCGATGTAGGTGCTGAGACGCTTTTAGTCTTCCTGTACAGATATTGCATTACATTATTGTGATTTGCCCTTTCCCAACGACTGGTACCTTGTGATATAAAATTTCAAAACAATTAGGTAGTCATTTTTACCTATGGCTTTTTTAAGTCTAATTCAAACTTTGCTAAGAAACAGAAGTTCTATCTGCCTGAATAACGTCTTGCATTCTATGGACCCGATTCATGGAATTATCTGCGTGGAAAATCGTGACTTTGCGTGCCAAACTGCATGCAAAATCCTGTTTGTCGATTCATGGACTCGAATGCGTGGCACTTTTCCCTACCTTGCGTGGACTTCGCACAGGCTCAGCACGTCACTGCGAGAGGCAGAGTGGCTTGTGCAAGACACCACGCAAAGCATGGGCGTGGCTTCTGCAGTGGGCAGGTTAGGGGGCGGAACAATGAAAATGAGGAAGAACAAGGGAAAATGTGGGCGTTACAAGAGTTAGGGAGAATTTTCATTTCTGGCTAATTTCCCTCACCTAGTGAGTCCCCCAGCAGCTTTGCTGGATTTCTGGAGTTTATTTTTTTCCACTTGGTAAGAGTGTGAGCTTTTTCCCCACTCTTACCTGTGTTTTGCCATGTGTATTTCTGTTTTTGTGATTGTGGGCTCTGAAGTACACCACTTCAGTAGCCCCCTTCTTTTTGTGTCACACAGCACCTTCAGTGCTGTGGCACCGTGTTGTCTTTGAGACTTCCCCCAACTCCATTTCTGAGGCTGACTACAGTCCCCCAGAAAAGGGTGAAGTTGCCATTAACTTTACTTAGTCAATCTACCACCGATCCAGTACACCCCATCTTCCATGGAGTACTGAAAAGGGTTAATTCGTATCCCTTTTTATCTGTACCTCCTAGAGCATTGTTTCGCTCTTTTAACATTTAGACTTGGCTGGTGGCAGTGGTATCTACCCTAACTTTTCTACCACGATTATATTAGATAAACTTGGTATTGTTCTTGGCTATTATATTAGCCTCGAACATAAACCCGCTTGACCCAATCGTCTTTCTTTTGGCTCCGGTTGGGTTAATTCACCATTTCTTTTTGTTAAAGTCCTTCTTGTGTTTTACTTTGTGAGGCAAACTAGGTTTGCCTTCTTTGTTCACCTTCTTTTGGCGGGCTTCTGCCCAGAAGCTCTCCGCCAGGCGCCTGGGTGTCTGGGTGGGTTGAATGTGAGGGAGCAAAAATCACAGGCAATATTTTGGTTAGGCAGACAGAATCGAGAAACACTTAGAGACAGGAGTTCAAAAGTCAAAGGGTCAAGGCCAGGTCAAGGTCAAAGGTCAAGGCCAGGGTCAAGTGACACCAGGCGCCTGTTGCCGAAGATCACACAGTCAGACAGTTCACGATTCAACATAGCCAAAAGTACTTCGATCTTGTCAATATTCGGAAGCAAAAGTTATAAGAAGGAGGGAAGACAAGGGCAAGCCTTGGAGATGAAGAAAAGGGGTTCACCCAGTTTCCTCAAGCAGAATACAGTACCGTATTCCAATGGTGCAGCTGGTGCCCTGGCAGTTGTTCCTGTTGGTTTCCCGCAGACCCACGGTTCCTGGAGCTTCGTTGTGAAGGAGGACGTCTGAAGGGGGTCTGCACCACACAGGGATGAAGACAGCAGCAGCGACAAGGAATAAAAGGTGCGCTCCTTCAAAACAGGAGAGGCTCTTCAGATGGCTATCCGGACCACTACAGCAGTGTGCAGCGATTTCGACCACGAAGAGGATGCTCTGGCTGTGGAAGATGAGCTGGTTGACCCCACCAGGCTCAAGGGAAGAAGACTCCGGACAGGATCTTCTCTGGTCGTTGAAGGGTAGATCGCTCATGACTGCAGCAGGGCTTCACCGGGACGGGGTAGTTGCAGCAGCCGTCGTTCTCTCCGCTTCTCTTCGGTTCCTTGTAGTTCCAGAGGCAACTCTGACTTCTAGACCAAGAGACCTGCCTTTTAATGAGCAAAACCCTCATTCACACAGCCTGGCTGTCAATCACCCAGCAGGGGGGGGTTGTCCAGCCTGGACACCCACCTCAGCCAATCATGGCAAAGTGCGACTTGGGTTTCCTAGAATACCCTGTGCAGGGGGTGACTACACCCCTCCCTCACATACAGCCCACCTAGACACCCAGGCGCCAAGAGGAAGGCTTCTTTGCAGAAGCCCGCCAAAAGACGGTGCACAAAGAAGGCAAACCTGGTTTGCCGCGCAAAGTAAAACACAAGAAGGACTTTAACAAAAAGAAATGGCGAATAAACCTGACCGGAAGCAAAAGAAAGAGTATTTGGCCAAGCGGTTATGTTCGAGGCTAATATAATAGCCTTGAACAATACCACGTTTATATATATTTAAATGTTAAAAGAGCAAAACAAAGCTCAGAGAGGCACAGACAAAAAGGGATAGGCATTAACCCTTTCCAGTACTCCATGTAAAATGGGGTGTACTGGGTCTGTAGTTTTTAAATGACTACATAAAGTAAATGACACTTTACCTGTTTCTGGGGGACAGTAGTCAGCCCCAGAAAAATGGAGTCCGTGGGAAGTCTCAAAGACAACCCTGTGTCACTGCACTGAAGGTGCTATGTAACACACACAAAAAGGTGGGTCTCGTGGAGTGGTGTGCTCCAGAGCCCAAGATCACACAAACAGTAAAAATACACATGGCAAAACATATGTAAGAGTGGGAAAAGGGCTCACACTCTAACCAAATGGAAAAAATAAACTCCAGAAATCCAGCAAAGCTGCTGGGGGACTCACTAGGTGAGGGAAATTAGCCATAGAATGAGAATTCTCCCTAACACTTCCTCATTTTACATGTTCCGCCCCCTACTCCGGTCCATGCACAGGCCACGACCACCCCCTGCGTGGAGTCTTGCGCAAGGCACACAGCCGATCGCAGAGCCGGGCCGAGCGTGCGTGACGTCCGCGCAAAGTACAAAAAAATACCACGTAGATGATTCCATGATTCGGCAAACAGGGATTTGCGTGCTGTTTCGCGCACAAAGTCCCCATTTACCATGCAATATATTCCGTGAATCAGACCCATAGAGTGCCCATTTTTATCACTTTTAGACATGGTGTAGCTGAAGCAAAACAATGTCATGCATGGAGTACTCAATATAGTCATGTTACTTTGTAGCATATAATGCAGAGTATTAAATACTCTACTTGTCTCCGGTATACTCTGCAGCTGTGATCTTCCAGCAAGTTCTTTTTATTCGTTTTAATACCCTACGGGTGAGGGGTGGGGATATCCTTCTTCTCTAAATGCATGACATGGGTGAGTGTGGATGGCTTTGATACTGCAATCTATTTCCATGTCTGTAGCCAACAGACAGTGCAGTGTGCTTGATTCATGGAATTTATAGTGCTGTGCAAAGTAACTTTGCACTGCATGCTAAATGGGCCTCATTCACAGTGCAAAGAGTACTTTTCCAGTGCAAAGAGACTTTGCACTGTAAAAATACTCTTTGCATCGCTCTGTGAATCAGGGTGTTTGTTGGCAGTTCAAAGTCTCTATGCACCAGTGCAAAGTCACTCCAGTAATGAGGCCTACTGTGTGTGTGTGGGTGGGTGGTTGCGGTGAGGGGGCAGCATCTTTGTGCTCTTGGGTAATTTTTCTACGAGAAAGACACCAGCTCCTAATTCCCCTCGCTCTTCCTTGCAGGTTTTCCAGAAGTTCCTCATCCGCCGCTCAAAATAGTTGACATGATCAAATCTTTCAAGCAGACCTTTCTGTCTCAAGGGCTGGATGCGCCGAAGTGGACTCCGATGGAGGCCAAGGTAAGGTGCTGCATGGTGGATGATGGAGATGGGATGATGTATCTACAGCCAGGTTTGGAATGGCACAAGGAGGACAACGCCCCCTTCTTAGGGCACTTTGCAGCTTGTAGTTTTGATTAATGTTACTGGTCCAATATGTTTTAAAAGGCACACGTTTGCACATGTTTTCCCCCTTCATTTTTGCTCCTAGGTGGCAATCAGTTTTTTGTAAAAGATCCTCAATGAAGATTACCCCTGCTAACTGCGCAGGGAGTATTAATTCTATTAAAGACCAGGAGGCGAGCATTATGCTTCAACTTCTTTAATTTACTACTCCTCAGAAGTTTCAACAAAACCAACAACAAACACTGAGAAAATGTCTCAAAGGAGTTTTTTTGCTTTGGAACTACAGTCCCCGTAGTCTCTGTAGTCCATTTCACGCCATGCTCAGCTTATGACCACTTCCTGTCCCTGAGCTCCTCCTCTTATTTTACTTGTTCTGAAAAAGTCACTCTCAATTCCACACAAAGTCCTGCTAACTAGGCGAAGACTTGAACCACACCAACTGAATGTCGAACTTCCTCAACTCCTGTTGACTGCTACTGCTAGTCTCTTGCTTCAATTATTCTTCTGATCCTCCCCTAGGAATAATGCAAACAGAAGGTTCAGGGTGGCGTCCATGTCATTGCTCATAACAAAATCATTTCAACACATGTACAATCCAACATATCAAATGCAATACATAACTTGGGTGGGAATTTAATGCTCGCCTCCTAGTCTTTAATAGAATTAATACTCCCTGTGCAGTTAGCAGGGGTAATCTTCATTCTATGACAAGACTGGAGGCGAGCATTATGCTTGTTCAAAGCTTCCCAACACCGTGACCGCTAAACTCTCGGCCGGTTTAAAATAAAACTCTTTAAAAGTTTGATAATTCATCCCATCAGCAGCTGGCATAATATCTCTGAGAAACTCCTGTCCTGAATGCTTTAGACGCCATAGCTCCTCGCACTGAGTGTGCTCCCTATTTCTTTACGTCTATTCCTGCCACCTACATGATCTATTTAACCCATCTGGCAATAATAGCTGTGGATACGCCCTGAAAAGGCCTTCTGCGCGCTATAAGTAATTGCGTTGTACTCGCTGCTCTGTGCTCTGCTGTTCTACTCGCGTACTCTTTGACGCAGCTTGCTACGCACCATTTAGGCATATTCATGAAGTATGGATAGTGTACTGTAGATGTACCTGTCTTAGTTCTTTGTACAACTGAGAATGTTATGCCCTCGGGCCCAAACGATCTCCTATTCACCTCCAATGCTCTTACGTCCGATACCCGTTTACATGAGACTAAACATAATAGCATTGCCAATTTGCCCGACAATTGTTTCAGGGATAGATATCCGTTCCCTGGCCAACTCTCTAATAGCGTAAGGACGACTCGCACATCCCAGACTGTCTTATACCACGTCTCCGGAGGCACCTTAAATTTCGCTCCTCAAATGAGTCTGATCACTGCTGGATGCTCTCCAGCTGGTACTCCCTCTATCGGTAGGTGTCCTGCGGATATCGCGGACCTGTATACTCCTATAGTACGGAAAGCTCTTCCGCCTTGCAATAGTTGCGCTAAGAAATTTAGAATCTTCACTACAGGTGCAGAAATGGGATGAACACCTCTCCCTTTGCACCAGCTAGACCACTTGGCTCAAGCCGCGTCGTAGCTCCTTCTCATGGACGGCGCCCATGACTCTGCTTTGAGCTGGGCAGCCTGCTCCGAAATGCCTGGCAGCGCCCAGCGTCTCAGGATATCCTGGACGCGATGAGCGGGAGTACCCTCTCACTCTCAGAGGATGATACAACCCAGTTGGGTCCGTGAGCAGGTGCACTCCGCCCAGGAACATCCTCGGACAGTCTACTGCCAATTCCATCAACGTTTGGAACCACACTTGCGACTTCCATAGTGGCGCAACCACCAGAAGCTCTGCCTTCTCCCTCCGACACTTCGCTAGTACTCTGCACAGCATCATGAACGGGGGAAAAGCGTAGTGAGGGCCTCCGCTCCATTCCTGAAGGAATGCGTCTGTCCCTCAAGCCCTGGGGTCTAGTCTCCAGCTGAAGTATATTGCTGTCTGCGCGTTCAGTCGAGATGCAAAGAGATCTATGTACAGTGGGCCCCATCTCTCGCTCATCTTCCGAAACACTGCTGGATCCAGTCTCCAATCGCTGAAGTCTGTGAGGTAGCGCGAGTTCCAGTCCGCTACTACATTCAATGTCCCTGGTAGGTACTCTGCAGTGACTGATGTCTCCGATTGTAGGCAAAAGTGCCAGAAATCCTTCGCTAGCTCTGCTAGCATTCTAGATTTGGTGCCCCCTAGATGGTTTATGTATCGCACTGCCGATATGTTTTCCATCTTTAGTAAAACGCACAATCTCATCTTTTCTTTCGTGAAAGCTCTGATCACAAATGACCCTGCTAGTAACTCCAGACAGTTTATGTGGAGATGAAGTTCCTCCTCGCTCCATTTCCCTTCTGTCTGCAGTTCTCCGCACCTTGCTCCCCAGCCTAGTCGGCTGGCATCAGATTCTATGATTAGATTCGGGCGGTCTCCGAAAATGGCACGCCCATTCCAGGCGTCCATATTCCTCAACCACCATTCCAGTTCCGTCTTGGATTCTGGATCCAAAGGTACCAATTGATGATATCTCAAGCCTTGTTGCAGATGCTTTATCTTTAGCCTCTGCAGTGCGTGGTAATGCAAGGGTCTGGGAAATATGGCTTCAATGGAGGCCGCTAGGAGCCCCACTATCCTCGCCACGGTCCTGAGAGAGACTACTTGTTTCTGTAAGCACCCTTTCAATTCCCTCTTGATGTCGCGGATCTTTCGAGCTGGAAGCTCCAGAGTCGCTTTCCTGGTATCCAGGACGAAGCCTAGGAAGTCCAGCCTCTGCGCTGGTTCCATATCCGACTTCTCTGTGTTCACTAAGAAACCTAGAGATGCTAGCAGGTCCTGGACCCATTCTGTCCGATATCTGAGTGTCTCTCGGTCCTCGGCTAGCAGCAGGAGATCGTCTAGGTAGATAATCAATCTTATGCCTTTCTCCCTTATTGCTGCTGCCACTGGGTTCATCAGCTTGGTGAAGGCCCAGGGAGCTGATGCAAGCCCGAAGGGCATGGTCTTGAATCGCCAAAGCTGCCCTTTCCAACGAAAAGCCAGGAATGTCCTGAACTCCTCTGCTATTGGGAACGTCAGGTAAGCGTCCTTCAGATCTAGTCTCGTTAGCCAATCATTTTCCCTGAGCGTGTCCCGAAGCTGGTGGATGTCTTCCATTTTGAAATGTCGGTAAACCACCCAGCCGTTTAGTTCTTTTAAATTTATCATAGGTCGTACTTTCTCCTTTCTGTGAACTAAGAACATATTGCTTACGAAATTGGGGTCTCTCTGACACTTCTCTATGGCGCTCTTTATCGCCAGCTGCGATAGCTCGTAATCTAGCAACTTCTGCTCTGTGCGCTCTAGACGCTGCTGGTGCGGTCTGCGCGCTTGTACGGGGGTTTCTACGAATTCTAGTTGTAGGACTAGTACTGATTGCAACACCCAGGCATCGCTGGAAAGAGCGCACCAGTTTCCCCAGAACATACCAGTTCTCCCTCCCACTGGAGGGTAATATGTCGCTCTCGCCTTGCGAGAAGCCTTGTCCACAGCCAGCTCCTCTCCCTCTGCGTACTCTCTGGAATCGCCCTCTGGTCGGGAAGGAGTCTTGTTGCCTGTTCTCCCAGTATTGGGCTCTGGGATTCTGGGGTCTTCAACCTCCCTGGTTACGACCAGCCGAGCGACCCCTGTGGCGGCTGGTCCCGCCAAAAACTCTGTTCGGGAAGATCTTGCGGATAGATGCTTGTGCTTTCTCTAGCAACGTGTAGGTGCCGACGAAGCGGCCCATTTCCTTTCCAAAAGTCTCTCCGAAGAGGAGTCCCTGTGCTGCTTCTCCCACCTCGTACGACGCGAGGTTGCTGAGCTTCGAATCTATTTTCAGCAGCAGTCCTCTCCGGCGTTCTGAGGCGAGGCGATGGCACAGTTCGCATTCCCTAGAAGGCATACTGCTCTATGTGCCCAGCCTGCTAGGGCGTGGGGATCTACTTCTTCTCCCGTATCTCTTGCTCTTTCTGCCAGGTCCATTATTTTCGCCAGCGGCCCTGCGAAGTCGAGAACCTTCTCCTGGCAACTCCTCCAAGACCTATCAATCCCTTTATGGGGATCCTTGCTGGACTTGGATACGAAGGTGAGCATCTTGGGGTCTAATTCTGGCATCTCGGCCACTTTCCCCGGTAGGTCTGGTCTCGGGGACTCTGCACGCAGGTGCTGCCGCACCTCTTTGTCTAGTGCCTTCCTCAATCTCTTGGTCATGTACTGGGCCACTCTCGGTGATGGTTGCCAGTCTGATGACCTCGGATTTCGGATGCTGTCCGGATCGAACATATCCTCTTCTACCTCCTCGAGGTGTTTCTCCTTGCAGATTCTCTTCTCTCCGCTGGGTCTTATATCCTCCTCCTCCCTTAATTCGTCCTCCTGGGAGGCGGGGTCTCCTTCCTCCGGCTCCTCTTCCGAGCCCGGGTTTTCCTCTCCATCTTGCTCTTCCCCTGGATTGGGGGTCATGAGGTCCAGTACAGTCTGGCGCTGCAAATATGCTTCACGGAGCTCTGCAAAAGCGTCGTCTACCTCCGGGGCCTTCTCTTTTGCCCCTTCTACATGGCCCTGGGGGTCGCAAGAGGTCTTCCTCTTTCGGGCCTTTGTACTCCCCTTCGACCCTGCTTCTGAGGGTTCTGTGGGCGTGCGCTCAGTCCATATTGTGCTGTCTATGGGCTGGTGGAGAATAGCTCCAGTGACTCCAGCCTGTCTTGGAGAGGTTTCACTCCCTGCGCCACTGCATCTATAAGTGAGCTTCCTAGTACCTCCTTGAAGCTGGCAGCTAGGTCGAGCGACTGCTCCTCTTCGCTCCATTTAAAATCCGACATCCTGGGAGGTACTGTGCCTGGGATACCGATCACGGTGTTTTAGCACGCCCCTTTCACTGTATAGGTGCTTCCGAACCTCTCCACTGCACAAGTTGCTTGTTGTACAAGGAGGCTTATACTGTCACAATAAAATCTGTAATAGTCTTTTATCATATATAAATTTCCTTTTTTTTTTTTCAAGTGGCTCCACCAGACTTATTTCAATTCCTGATAGCCTGTGATGGGAGACTGGTATGGGGTGGGCACTGTGTCTTGAATCAGGCTCCTAGCCTGTCTGCTGCTGAGTCTTTCAGCTCGCTGCTCGACTCTTTACTTTATTATCCTGAACACACTCGCCCTGCGCGGACGTGTCACGTGGAGCGAGCTCCGATGTAATTATTAATATGATCCGCTCGCGGGATCTCTCCACTATTCACCGCCGGGCAGGGTTATCTGCTGGTGCTCCACTCCGCGTCGCAGTAAACAATGCGAACGCGGAAGCGGGCAACTGCAGCAAACTCCGCCCTCCTGAAGGAGGGGGCCGCTGTTTGTGGCTTTCTCAGCACTCCCGGCAAGCTCCGTCCCCGCGAGGGAGGGGGCCAGAGCGCCGGGCCGCTGCGGAGCTCCTGGGCCTCTGCCTCCGCGAAGGAGGGGGCTCATGGAGCTTCCGCGGGCGGCTATCGGCTCTTGTGAGTACCCGCAGCACGGCTCGGAACCCTGCTCGAGTGTCGGCTCTCCGTCCCGCGTCGCGACACGGCGCTTGAAAGTCGAACACTAAAAAGCTTGCTAAAACTATATAACAAATCAGTTTCCTACCTGCGCAGCGCTAATCCTGCCTGCCAAGGAATCTCTTTACACAATCTAAACCACATAAATCTTTCCTAATCTGCTAAATCCTATACATATTAGACAATATACAGAGGTAACAGAAATGGAACTTATCTGCTTGAAGAGCAGTAAAAGAAGAGGAGGAGCTCAGGGACAGGAAGTTGTCATAAGCTGAGCATGGAGTGAAATAGACTACAGAGACTATGGGGATTGTAGTTCCAAAGCAAGAAAACTCCTTTGAAACATTTTCTCAGTGTTTGTTGTTGATTTAGTTGGTTTTGTTGAAACTGCTGAAGAGTAGTAAATTAAAGAAGTTGAAGCATAATGCTCGCCTCCAGTCTTGTCATAGAATTGCAATGTATGCCACTGTGACACTTTCTGTTCAGTATCAGTCATAGGTTTTTGTTCAAGTTCAACCTTGTCTCCACGCTACACAGCCAGGTAGGCGTCTGAATCCTTTGGTATGGCAGATTTTTAAAACGACAACTCCCATGAGCCAAAGTCAGCATAGTTAATCGTGAGGGATAATGGGAGATGTAGTCCAAAACATCTGAAAATATGCACTTTTCAGACCCTAGAGTAGGGCCTGCAGAGAGAGAGGAAGAAGGGCTCAACTGTGAATATTGAGCGAGCATTTAAAAAAAGTATATAAGTTCCCGATAGAGGGCAGTAGTTTGTGTTTTAGGCATTGGGTAAGACCCATAGCATAGAGCTTAGCATGTGAGGCTCATAAAAACAAAACGTTGGCCATTTCTAAAATCTCTAAATCTCCATTCTTATGACCTGTCTATCACCAGTGGAGGCTGCCATAGCGACTACTGTGTTGCTAGATAGAAAACGCACTACAGTGACTACAATAAAGGAACCGCAGACAAGTGCTATTACTTCATTTTCTTGATGAAAAGGAAAGGAATGCACCATGCCTAATGGTCCTTCCCAGACGGCCCAGGGGTGAAGGGATACAGAGGGCTTTTGAGTTTTAGCTGTAGGCGGTGCTATAAGCCAAAACTATTTCCTTAGAGTACCCACCATGTTACCTCGTAGACAGATTTACTAAAACTATCCCCACTAGGCATACCAGATCATCCAGCTTGAACAGTCTCCTAGTCCCCAGATTTAAATTGTCTAGAGTAGGGGGACGATGCTTCCAGGTTAAAGCGGCACTACTTTGGAATTCTCTACCCCTGCCTCTGCAAGTGGATCAAACATACCCAAAATTCCGCCAGAATTTTATAACCTGGCACAATGATCCCGACAAGTAGGTCAGACGTCACCTCGTGACAGATGAACCACTCAGTATTCAGGAACCTCCCTGCATTATTTGTACATTATCACCTCCACTGTGCAGCCAAATTGTATACTATTTTGTTTTCTGTGATACTGTAATTTGTATGTGTTAGTATCTGTATATAAGATCTGTATGTAAGTACACCTTCTTGTCTACTGTGTAGATGAGAGTTAAACTTGTACGGTATTATGCTATGTTATATTGTGGGGTATTGTAAATTGCCTAATATGATACTGTTGTGTAACCAAGCTGTAAGTCTCCTTCTGCAATGCGCCCTGGAGCACAATACAAGTAATAAAACAAACAAACAGCTAGGGAGAAATGGCATATGAGGAAGGACTAGCAGCTTTTAGGTGTTTGGTTATTTTCCCACCCATTGACTGCCCATGACCATACTAATCCCTATGGCCATTCCCACCCACTTCATGACCCTCCCCGCCCAAAACACATTCTCCCGTGATCTCTTTCAGCTATCTTTACAAAGCCTTGCCATCAAACTTTGTGTTCAAAGGGCCTGCCAGTGTTTTTTCAAAGCAGTCTTCTTAGAATTAATGATGTAGGGCCTGATTTATGGAATTATTTGCGTGGAAAATAGGGAACTTGCGCAGCAAACTGTGTGCGTAATCCTGTTTGTCGATTCATGGAATCGAATGCGCAGGATTTTCCTTGGACTTGCGTGGATTTTGCAGAGGTCTGGCACACCCCTGTGAGCGGCCGAGTGCCTTGCGCGAGACACCACACAGCATGGCGTGACTTGCGCAGAGGGTGGGAATGGGAGCAGAACACAGAAAATGGGTAAGAACATACAAAAAAGTGGGCGTTACGGGGGACAGCCTGCAGGCCGTCCATCGCACGCGCACTAT
This sequence comes from Ambystoma mexicanum, assembly GCF_040938575.1. Classification (NCBI taxonomy): domain Eukaryota; kingdom Metazoa; phylum Chordata; class Amphibia; order Caudata; family Ambystomatidae; genus Ambystoma; species Ambystoma mexicanum. The sequence goes on along the minus strand of NC_090922.1, from coordinate 591,805,147 downwards.
TATGTGGAACAATACATATTCAGGGATCCGACTGTGCAACCACTCGGCCAGGAAATGGCCACGGGGTGCAGGAACAGTTTATGGTGGTTTGCACAAAGATTTTTAGTGTTTTACCTGAATTATGATAAATTGTACACATGTTCTCAGGGTGTGGGTAACAGTTACGGGAGACCCCGCGCAGGGTCCCCGCGGAGTAAGCCTGTCTGCGGTGGACCTTACGCACTGTTTTGAGGGTGCGTGTATTCGTGCCGTGGGAGCATGCAAAGGTGGCTGTTTTAGATTTGCATTGGGGCGTCTCAGGTGCCTTCCAGCCGCGACTTGCGTATATGTTTACTTTGCACGAACAAGCGCAGAAATACTTCTGCGTGCAGGCTCTTGCAGTGACATTATTGGTGAGCAGGCGTTGCAGGATTTCTGCGCACTTTTCCATTAATTGGGCCCTTAATTGGAGTTTTAAACACACTACTGCTGTAATAAAGATTTCTTAAACAGGTCTGCCTTCAGCCCCTTCATTTATAGGCACCGTTCATGTCCTGTAATGAAGTCTTGTTAAAAACAAGCAATGGCCAAGCCAACAGTTTTGGCTTGTGTATAAGTATTAGGCATTGGTCTTGAGTTGATATTATATGCCCAGGTACTCGCACCATTTTGTAGCTGCGAGGATCAATGGCCAGTTAATACCACTACACCAGTGCCTTTTCCATGCCTGCACAAAAGCCCAAACTGTTGGCATTGCCAATGCTTGTTTGGCAGGGCACATGGCTTTGGAGGGGGAAGGGGAATAACACACAGAGCAAACACTCTCTCTTGCCTAGTGGGGCAGACATGCACATCAGAACTGAGTCTGTACTGCTTCACACCGCTTCAGACGCATGCTGCTAAAGAAAAACAAAGGACATGGTATGGGGGTGGTGGTAATTCTCCTGTCTCTCTTAAGGCCCACGAGTAGCCGAATGTGCTTTTGCGCTTCCCAAATCCTCTTTTTAGGACTGACTGAAGAAAGCTTTAGGGGCCCGATTCATGGTATTTACCGTTGCTAATGCAACTGAGGAGGAAAATAACATTATGGGCATGATTCATGGAATTTCTAGCTCAGCTTTGCACTGCCCACAAACACCCTGATTCCCAAAGAAGTGCAAAATGTATTTTTACAGTGCAAAGTCACTTTGCAAAGTGCTAAAAGTTCCATGAATCGGGATCAAAATATTATCTGCCCGGTCAAAATGCAGTCCAGTGATTCCGGAGAGTAGTGCAATGTTTTTATTGGTGCTTCAGTTCATGCACTTTTCCCATTGGCACTTGAGGGCGCCACTTATTGGCGAGACATACAGTGGTGCATTGTTGAAGACCTCGTTCCAACCCCGATTAATGGCCACTGCTGCTAGTGGTGGGCAGAATGATGGCTAGACAGGGTGGACTTGTGCTGCCACCACCTGCAGTGGTAAGTTTTTTTGGTGTGCTATTTATTGTATTCTCTAGTGCTCAAGAACAGCAGTGGACTACAAGTGCAGTCATTGGCCATAATAGTTTCACTCACTGCTTGATGTGTCCTGTATATCAATGACTGGCTGCAACATGGCAACCACAGGATTTAAGGGCTGATGTGGGCTGCCTCCTTGGGATGAGGTGGTGTCTCCCTCCCCTACCTCCCCATCACTATCCAAAATAATGTTCCCACTGGGCTACTAAATGCTGTTGCCTGTTTCCTTTACCTGTGCCCACCATCCATAGCGGGGCCATCCCCATTAACACCCCCCCTTTCAGGGTCTAAGACATCATGCAATGGTTACACATAACCTAATAATCACAAGGACAACTTGTGTATATTTGGAAACACATAATCACATTTATTAGTCATACAAAATTTTGGGATCGGACCCAGCCCTAAGTAATGTCACATCTCCTTAAACTTCTAAGGTAGCCCGTTGGTTTGTCAGGCTTGTCATGATCATATAGTTCTCGGGGATACTTGTCACTTCCGGTTTGCAGAGTAGTGGATGTCTCCACTTCTAATTATAAACTGTCAAGCAGTAAGTCTTCGGGACCACTGAATGTTGTTGACGACTCAACAGTCCATAAAGGACTCGGTGCCCGTCGTTTCAATTTGGCTTCACTGCCGCCATCGGGAAACTGCCCGTGGCCGAAACAGCAGCGTCAAACTCCTCCACGGCTAGTACCGCCCCGTAACTCTGCCTGTGACAGAAAAGAAAAGTTAGCAAATGGACACAATTTATGAACAAAACATGCTTGCGAACTTATACCCTTCGAAGTCTGCTGAAATGAAAAAGCAAATAACATCCTGAATTAACAAATCCCTATAACCTACTCTGTGAATTGCAGCTCCGTGCTCCTCCTATTCTACCTAAAGGGGGAGGGAAGGTGGGACTTCAGACGGGGGCTGCCAAAAGAGAATGAGCTAAGCATCCCCCTTGCCTCATAACTACTCCCCGGAGCCCAGCTGGATGTGGCTGGGCCTGGGGACGCCCCTTTACCTCTTGAGGGAGGAGGCAAGGTGTAGGTACACCCCGGGGGTGAGGAGGTGGCCAAAAGGCAGCCCGCTATGCAGGCTGTCCCTTTAGCGGCACCATTACACACACCCCTTTGGGGTTTAAGACATCATGCAATGGTTCCACATACCCTAATAATCGCAACGATAACTGGTGTATATTTAGAAACACCAGATCACATTTATTAGAGTCACAAACATATTGGGGGTCAGTCCCAGTGCTAAGTAACGTCACATCTACTTAGACTTCTAAGGTAGCCCATGGATTTGTCGAGCTTGTCGTTATCCTATAGTATCCGGGGAAAACTCGTCACTTCTGGGTTTGTCACTTCTGGTTTGCAGAGTAGCGGACGTCTCCGCTTCTGATTATAAACTGTCAAGCAATAATTCTTCGGGACCACTGAATCTCATTGACGAGGAGTCTCAACTGTCTGTAAAGGACTCTGTGCCCGTCGTCTGAATTGGCTCGACTGTGGCCACCGGGAAACCACCCATGGCCGAAACTACAGCGTCAAACTCCTTCCTGACTAGGAATGCCCCATAACTCCGCTGTGCATTGGTGGTGGCCCCCTAATTCCCCAAAAGACTTACAGACCTTATCTACCTGCATCTATACTCTCCGTCTCTCATTAGCACATCCTGTCCATTGTAGAGCTGTTCACACAAGCCCGAGGAAACATTTGCCGTATGGTGCCTGACTGCCAGGTCAGTAATTCCCATAACTCTTGTATGGATCACTCATGTGGCTGTTCTTGTGAGGACCGCCCACCTCTGGTGTCTGGCCACCAGGTCAGGGCACCCACAACTCTGGCCCCAGGGTTTTCAGGCCAATATGCTCACATCACCCCCTTTTGGGTGTCCATTCCGCATGGTGCAAAGCCTGAAAACAATTATTTGGTCATAACACGTTTAGGCTTTTGGTCTGTGTACCTTGCAGGCTTGTGTTGTGAAGTACTTCACCCAGACTTCGCTTGGCCTACCATATTTCATACTTCTAATTGTAAACTTGTTTCTGCCATATTCGGATTACTATCCAATCTTATCACAGAGCCTGTAACCTCTGGCAATATCCCACACCTTACCAAACTTCTGGGTCCTTCTGCAGTGCCAATGGCCATACTCTAGAGACAAACATGAGGCGGTCCTCGTCGTCCTTGGCTATCTCCATTCCTATGACCGCACATAAATATAAACCGTTACTATGCACACCACAAGTATGCAGGACAATAAAAACCCTTAAATAGTAACTCCTACTCTTTGTCCTTTGGATACTAATGTAAAACATTCTTGCTGCACCATTTTTCCCACTGGGGAGGGTCCTTTACCCGCATTGCTCTATTGTGCAGCTCTGTGTTGCCCTCTGCCCCTGCCCTCCCACTTGGAATTGAAGCATCTTTCAACTGGGTGACTCCCCCCACACTTTGTGTAATCATGTGCAAAAAATGTTCACCTTGCGCCTCAACTGCACAACCCGTTGTTAAATGATCTGAACTACTGTCCAGAACCAAAACCTCTGGGTGCCTGATCCTTTTGTCTCAGTGCTGAGGGGCCTTGATGAAAGGGCCGCCGGTCAGTTTTATGGTTGGGCTCATCCTTACTGTACCATTGCTCCTGCGTCTCCTTTGATATCTTGACAGTTGCCTTACTGGCCCTGTCCTTACCACCCATAAATGAAACCCAGACCTCCATGTCCTTCTGGTCCCATGTCATATCTGGCACCATTGACATCTTGGATCTAAAATCCCTGTCATAATCTATCCATCCCGTGGAGGGTCATTCACAATAGTGTCCCTGCACTTCCATAAAGCTGGACCCTGCTCTGGGTATTTCTTCATCAATACTGCGGCTAACAAAGAGAATGCCTTGTTCCAGTTTCCTGTGTTCTCCTCCGACCTATTGCTTTTTTGCGTCTTCTTTTCCTCAGCTTTGCTAACCATAATATCCAATATCTGCCGTCTCTACCGATAATAATGAGAATGTCAAAATACTCCATTTCCCAAATCCGCTCTTTCACTTGCCTAGGAACATGCCATGCTAAGGTGGACCTGCTAGACAGTGGAGGTGCGATGCTTACTAAGGGGTACCCCCCACCTCTTCTAAAGCCAATGCTGGGGCTGCTGCCCCTCTTTCACCTTGTCCCTGCGCAATCAAGTCACCCAGACCTGTGGCCCCCTGCTGGTGTACTGGTGCCACCCCCGCCCCTGGTGTGACAGACACCCTCCCCGCACCCAGAGAGGTCCAGGCCCTTATAACCCAAGGATAGTGGCAGGCTCTGAGGCACCCCCCAAACTCTTCTTGGGGTCTCACTGCTGGCCCCTTAGCTAGGTAGCTTCTACTGCCTTAATAATTTGATCCTTCTCCAAATCATTCCCTATCAGGTAGTTCTTACCGCCCCACTGTCCAAGTGGTTACCTGTTTGCAGAGATAAGGGTGCTGTGATCTCACAAACTCACCTATTGTGGGCAGAACCGCCTGCTGCAAAACAGCAGTGTGCCCGGCAGGATTAGCTGCCACCTGTAATAATAATAATGCTTCTTGTGGCCCGACTGGTACAACCTTACACCTTGGTTTACGCACTTCTATTTTCCTTTTTGGTGGTGCTTTAGTGGGTATTTTGCTTGGTGGGGGGGCTGTCCAAGGTTACAGGCGAGCAGATCTGGGCCTGAACAACCTGCTGGTGTGTTAGCACTTCCTGCCCCTCCTCCAACATCTTTTATACCCAGTTTCTACCCTTCCTGTGCATTTTTCCTGGATTAAAGCCCACAATTCGGCCTCATTCTCACACTCGTTACTAATGGGACTGTTGGAGCCAACTTCGATGCTGGCGAACATGTCTGGTGACCCTTCTCTTGTCATTTTACACCAACCTAAGATGATGGGAACAAAATGTAACTTGTTATAATGTGTATCGCCTGTATTAACCTAGCGTCACCTCAGTGTCCCTCAACGACAGATATGCTGTGATATTTATAAAGCGCCTATACCTAGGTGTTTCTAGGTGGAAATTATTTTTGTTGCAAAGTCTGCCAAGTCAGAGTCTGGCATGCCAGAAGGGAAACTACCCCCCACGCAAACTAGATAATCAATGTGCCCAATTGTCCCCTTAATTCCATGCTTCCACTGCAAAAGGGGGGCAGAGAGAGGGGGACAAAGACGCTAGACTTGTGTTATTCAGATTGCAAGTGCCGCAGCTCACAAAATGCAAGGGGGAGGAAGAGAGTGAATTGTCCTTTTTATCTTCTACGTACTTAGCAGGGGAGATTGTTGATGAAATGTGATGCAAATTGTGAATTTTAAAGAATATTTATTCAGCAACCCCTGGTCAAAACTACTAGCCGTATAGGGAGTAACTCATCCAACTGGCCCACATGGGGCAAAAGGTGGCCCCATTTAAACCAAAAAATTGTCCAAACAAGCATTTTTGCCTTTTTGATTCGCTCATGGGCCTAATGCCCTCTAGGCCAGTCCCAACCCCAACTAAATCAATGTGTGCCCTCTAGGCCAGTCCCAACCCCAGCTAAATCAATGTGTGCCATTCATGGGTTATGCCATAAATGTGCGCTTAAATTCGGCCCCCAAATGTATCACTGTGTGGCACTCATGCGCATGCGTGTGCCACACCCGGTTAGTGATTGCAGGACCATAAAACGGTTAAATCTGCTTCCGAAATAGGGCGTGTCAATATTTGTCACCATGTGAGCACGCAAAAAGGCATTCTGTTCCCTTCATTGTAATCGCTACATAAACTCACCATTTTCAAATTGTAATAGGTGCGAAAGGTGCCATGACACTTTCAAGTTACACGATTCTAGTGCGACAAACAAATCCACCCTGCAAATGCACATGGCGCGCAGCCCAACCTCCAAAGGAAAGAAATACACACGCTGAAAAGGTGCCACAGCTCACTTCCTTCATTGAAAAAACAGTTCAGTCTGCAGCGCGTCCAGTGCACACGACAAAGCATTGTTCTTAAAAATACATTTGAAATGTTTACAACAAACCAGGCGGTGCTTGCAATATGAAAAGCAGGTGCGATATAAGGAAACACTGAACTTAAGTCAGCCCCTGTTGAAACATTTCCAGATATCCGCCCCCCCCCCCATGCTCCCATGGAAATTATTGTAATGATATCCCCAAACGTGTTTGCTGGCGCTTATTGCAAAAAGCCATGCACCCCGGTTACCTAGTCCACTAACAACAATAATTGCAGACTGCGACCTCCAGCGCTCAACCTGCTGAGCTGACTAACTAGCAAAAGGTGCTTTCTGAATACCAAATAAACCGCTGGCAATATGTATCTCCAAGTGAACAGGGTATCCTCCACCACCTGTATAAGTGCATTATAAATACAAGCTTACTGGTACCGTTGTTACCGGACCGGCATACTCGTAATGCGGCCCACTGTAGCCTAAAACAATGCACCGACAAGAAAGACTAAGTGGAGAAATACCTAAATATCCAGGGGTGACCTCTCCCTTTTCGGTAGGAGCATTATAAATACCCAATAAACAACAATTTTGCATAAACAAAAGCTGTTGCCACAAAGCAAAAACCCCTGTGGGATAAGATTGAAAGTCAATTAAAGAAACCGCGGTTTATTTAATTGAGATGCAATAATTTCAGAAAATTGCGTGCTAACTAACAATCCGACAAACAAGCGGCACAAACTGGCCCCACGTAAACCAAATGATTGAAGCAAGACCAATGAAAACCGACATCCATTTTATGAACAGCTGCATAACTTTGCTAACAGTCCACAAAGGTGCAACCCTGCCGAGAATTTTCGGTGGCATTTCCATTCGCCAGGGCAATCCTATACAACAAAGCAAACAAGCACACTGAACTGGCAACCCAGCCAGGGGGCGATAGCGACCTCCTGCTCCCTTTAGGTTAAATAACACTCCTTTTATGCAAAAGCAAATCAAATCCTGGCGCGACATATTGATAAACTAAGCGCATGTTTGCCCAATTCGAGACATATTTAAAAGCGAACGTCTGACCCTCAAATGTGACTGCTGGTTCCCGTGTGGCTGGGGCCCTTGAATGAACGGCAGCTGTGACCAATAGTTTCAATGCTGCACACTTACATACCTGGCACGACCCTAACCCAGCGGCACGGCAACCAGCCGATGCTAACGCATGCATTCCCTACCCCACTGCCCCATGCCGCACTCAACCGTCAAAGGGCACCCGAAATACCTTGAATCAAACAGCGCTCATGCGGTACAGCGACCGAGAAAACGTTAGAAAATTGCAGCTGGCCACAAAGAAAATCAAAGCCTAATAAGTCGCGTATATTGGCCCCTCCCGAAAAGATGCCCTTCGTACTGTGTTCGTACGGTGGGCCCCAATTGAGTGGCACCATAATTAATCTTTGGAGTCCTTAAAACTGCGCGCACAATGCAGAAACTGAGCTCTTTGTATTCCGTTAAATAAGAAATCCCCCAAAGCGCAGGGCGACTGCATAAAGGACATCCTTCAACACGGTTATAAAATACACACCTTGTGTAATGGCGACCGCACAAGGGAAGGCCTGGCGCAACCCGCCTGCGGCGCTCCGATGCCCTGCGGCTCCCCCTCACAGAGTCGCAGCACCTCTGTCCCACTGAATGCCCCGCGAATGGCGCGAAACTGCAATTCCAAACATATCCCCTTGATTTCTACCTCACCTGCGACCCCTAGCCGGTGCGCCCAAACGGCTGGGCCCGCAAGCATGGGCACAACGGAACTAACCCCTTGTGGCACAGAGACGTACCAATTGAGCCGGCGCTGCGACAGAACTGGGGAACACAAGCCCATCCGTATCCAAGCCTCACTTGCACCAGGTACAGTTAGGCAAGTTCTGGACTATCCTTTATCCCTGGGCAGCATTCACGCAAACATCCAGGCTAACGCAATTTTTTTTAACATCCTTCTTTTCGTACTCGGCCCCGTACATACATCAATGAAAATAAAGGGCCGTTTATCTGAGCGGACACAGCGCCCTGCTGCCGGCCCTCGAGGCCAAGGATCATATTTACGAAAGAAAACTTCCACAACAACGACTGCACGCTCTCCTGCATCTTCAGGCTGGGGGCTGCCAAAAGAGAATGGCCCTCATTACGACCCTGGCGGAAATCGCGGTGCAAAATGCACCATGGAGCACGGCGGAAAGCTGCCGATAGCGCCATGGGGGTTGGCGGATTTTCCGCCCCATTCCGACCTTGGCGGGGCGGTAAATCCCCATCCCCCATTTTACCCTTCCCCATTCCCATTTTTGCCCCATAGGGTATAATGGGAGTGGGGAAGGCGTTAATTACGCCACCTCAAAATACGGTGGCGTAATTAACGACAAGGTCCCGTAGCGCCATGGATTTCTCCGCCCGGAAAAACCAGGCGGAAAACGCTCCATGGCGCTACGGAAACTCGTAGTAGGGCGGACGGGTCCGCCGCGAATAACGCTGGCGTAAACCCACTCCGCCAGGGTCGTAATGAGGCCCAATGTGTTAAGCAGTCTCCCTGCCTTCTTACTAATCCCCGGAGCCCCGCTAGATGGGGCTGGGCCCGGGGATGCACCTTCCCCTCCGTGGGAGGAGGCGAGCTGTAGGTACCTCCCGGGGGGGGGGTGGCTAGAAGGGCGTCCGCTATGCAGGCTGTCCCTCTAGCACCCCCTCCAGGATGCTGGACTACCCTTGAGCCAGCCATTAGCCCCCTGCCACACCAGCTCGAGGGAGTCATTCGAGGTCTCCCCCGAGCTGGTGTGGTGGGAGAAGGTGCGGCAGGCACCCTATTGAAATGAAATTTGCCACGCTCTCCGGAGTGGGGTACATTTAATAGGGCGCTGATGCTTTTGTATCGCCGCCTATTTAAAAATGTGCCCCCCTGCATGACCAGGGGCGTGCTGGAGCCACATTTTAGTTTTGCTGCCCGGGGCGTTGCCACCACTAAGGCCGGCCCTGCCTCTCCCCTATGCAACTTCCCACTGACACCTCTTATATACCTGCTCTGCTCTACTAAGGCTGGCGACAGGTGTGATGGCAGATCTCTTAATGCATCTTGCGCTGTACCGGGCTACACTAATGTACTTAAGGAGCCCAGCTTCTCGCATTCTCTCCCCGACTTTCAGGAAACTGAGTCCTAGAACCGCGTGATGGTATGAATGGGGCCAGGGATGCCAAGCTACTGTATGATCTATTATCACCTGCCCACTCAAAATTGGCAACTGCCCTCCAAACACTGCTTTGCTGAATACTACTAGCCAGTGCCCACCCTCCATACCAGGGGAAACGGCGTGCTGGGCTCAATCGTCCTTTCTTGTCCTTCAGCCATAGGGGCATTGCGCTTGATGCATGATGTGTGCGACAAGGACAGATCCCAGCACAAGCTTGAAAAACCACTGCTTTATTATTTACACACATTTGTACTTGTCAGCTATACTTTTACCTCTGTCTGCCCTGTGGAAATTGATATGTGTATTTATATATATGTGTTTGTACTTCAAACTGATTACCCTTTCTTGCACATAAGAGGGGCACCAGGGCATATAATGGCAAAATGACTGAAACACAGGCATCTTTAAAAAATATATATAATAAAAGCCCAAAATCTTTTATTTGTGAATTGCTGCGGCGCCGTGCAGCGCACCATTTGAAAAGCACATTTTTTTCTGTTATGTGACTCCGACCATCTACCCTACCTTTGAGGCATCTGGGTGCAATTACAACCTTGCAAAGTATAAATTGGATTATTTTTCTTTCCCTTGGTGCAGCGTGGCCTTGGCCTTTCCAAGATGGCCACCTGTGCACATGGCCTGACCCTCATCTATGCCTGAGTGTGTGGGCTTCACCGATGGGCTGCCTGCCCCAATATTTAGCCAATACTTTGGACCGGGAGGCGGTCTGGCCTATCAAAGGCCTGCATCTAAGGCCTTGTTTGCTGCTTGTCCACTGCCTGGCCGTGTCTGGGGGATCTCCCTTCACCGCCATGTATATATGGAGGTGATCCTGCACCACACTCAACGGGACATTTATAATTTCTCTGTAGGTTAGTTCCCTCAACCAAATTCATCCATCGTCTACCTCCTCGCCTGTTGACATTCCCTCCCCTTACTCCATCTCATCTGGACTTCCACTCTTACCTCAAATAATCGAACTTAGCAGTGCCCAGTGGCTGCATTGCATTTTCATCTTGTTCTGCTAAAATTGAATTTAGCTGTGTGCTAACCCTCTGTCTCCCTCCCATCCCTTGTTGCCCCCCACACCCATTCTTCCCTGTGCCTCAGAACGTCTGACTGGTAAGTGTCCTCCTCACCACTGCAGCTAGCTATGTCACTATCTATCTCTCCTATCCTCTCCAACTGCTTCGCTATCTCCAATTGTTCTCCTATCACTAAATCTGGCCGGAAGAAACTTAAGAAGGACATACTTGGCTCCAACCCTGGCCTTCCTATTGCGGACACCTTTGTCACGGCTTCAGCCTAAGCAACTCTTACTGACATTGTTTTCTTTGTTAACACACATGACCTATGGACTCGCTACATGGTCAACTTCTCCTATCGCCTCTTCTCCCATTAATGGTGGCACTCGCTGGGAGGTTCTCCTTGACCTCTTCGCCATTTCCAGAGTCATCAGTAATGTCTATTTCAATGGAACCATCATGGTTCAGGGTCCTCAACCAAACCTTCTCCTCTTCGACGGTCTCCTCCCTCGCCTCTCTAACCTTACCTCTCCTTCCGGTCAGGCCCCCCTGCCTTCTGTGCCTACTTCCTCCTCTGCACAGGCTCCCTTGCCCACTATGCCTTACTCCTCCTCTGCACATGCTCCCTTGCCCACTGTGCCTTCCTCCTCCTCTGCACAGGCTCTCTTGTCCACTGTGCCTTCCCCCGCCTCAGCACAGGCTCCCTTGTCCTCTGTGCCTTCCTCTTCTTCTGCACAGGTGCCTGGGCCTTGCCGTACTGTCCTGGCCCCCTTGCTGGCCGTGGCTCCTCCGCCATCCTCCACTTTCCCTCTGGCCCTCTTGACACCCTTGGGGGGGGGCACTGTCCACTGTGCCCCTTTGCGGAAGACCTTCAAAGATGGCAAGCTTCTCCACATTGCCACGCTCAACACTCGCTCTGCTCTCAAACACTCGTCTGACATCTGCAACCTCCTTGAACTCATGGATCTTGATGCCATCACGGAGACATGGTTCAAGGATAGCTCTGTCACAAGCTTTGACATACTCCTGCCTGAAGGCTACAACATCTTCTCTGCGCCCAGGCCAAAGAAGGGGAGTGGCGCTGATCTTCCCAGAATGGATATCTGCATCCATCATCCCTGCTCAGGCAAACTCCTCCTTCGAGAGCATAGTCTGCAGGCTCTCACTCTCTCCTAAATCTTCTCTCCTTATAGCCACCATCTATCGGCCACCAGGACAGTCCACTCTCTTCCTCTCGGAATGGGCAGATCTGGCCTCCTTTCTACTTTCCTCCTCCTCTCAACTCCTCCTGTTGGGTGATCTCAACATCCATCTGGACTCTCCTGATTCCTCAGGGCCTTTCCGCAACCTATGCCACTGTCTCCCTCTCTACCCTATCCTCTGGCTCCACGCACACCGCTGGCCACACTCTGGATGCTCTCATCTCTACGGACATCCCTCTCTCTACCCTTATCACTACCTCTCTCTCTTGAACCGACCACTCTCTTTGAACACACCTGAAGCTCTCCTCTCCTCCTGCAGCAACACACCAAGCACGCCCACTTGGCTTCAAAGTCACCATACCCATGAATAAAAGTGACGGTGTCTGCCTTTGCCTCCACCTACTCTCCTCTTCCCATTCCTGCGGCTGACTCCCACCCTGACACAGCCCTTGCTAATCTCAATCTCTCCATCTCCATCACTCTTGATACCTTTGCCCCTGTCATGAGGGTCCGACTGAAGCCTTCCAAAAAGAGTAACTCGTGGTACGACTCCTATCTGGCTACCCTTAAACCCAAGTGTAGGGCATCTGAGCGGAAATGGAACTCGTCAGGCGTACCATCTGACAAACTGGCCTGCTGCCTCCTTCAAAGGCAATATCGACTCTGCATCCGCTCCAAGAAAAGAGTCTTTATTCGAGCCAGCATCTCCGCGGCATCAAATAACACAGGAAAACCTTTCAAAGTCTGCAAGGAACTGACTAATCCTGCAGCTGCCTATTCTTCTATCACACCCCCCCGAGGACCTTTGCTCGGCCCTGGCTGCACACTTCATCACAAAAACCCAAGACATCCTTTCCTCCCTATCTTCCACACCACAGCATACACCAACAACGGAGCCAACACCAACACTGGAGCCTCCCTGGGCCCCCCCCTCCACTTACCCTCTCTTCTCTCTCACCCGTCACACCCAATGAGGTCACCAGAAAAGTCTGGTCTATGAAGGCTTCATCCAAACAGGTGGACCCCTGCCCCTCTAAAACCATTAAGTACAATATTGACTCCCACGCCCCAGCCTTGACTGATCTCTGCAACCTCTCCTTTTCCACTGGAGTTTTCCCAACTGCTCTTAAGCATTCCCATGTGCACACTCTGCTCAAGAAACCCTCTGCTGACCCCTCCATTCTGGCAAACTACCGCCCTATCTCCATCACTCCTTTCCTGGGCAAACTCCTGGAGAAGCTTGCTGTCTCTCAGCTGACCCGCCACACTGAATCTATTGGTTGCTTCCATGACATCAGTCTGGCTTTAGATCATCCAGAGGCACGGAAACTGCTCTTCTGAACACCTGTGAAGACCTGCTCTCAAATCCTGACACTAACACTCCCACTTGTCTGCATTCTCCTTGACCTCTCCTTTGCCTTTGATACGGTTAACCACAACATCCTGATTGCACGCCTCCGTGACACTCTGGGAATCACAGGTCAGGCTCTGGCGTGGTTAACCTCCATACTCTCTGACCGGGAGGTGAAAAACCTTGGGGTCATCTTCGACTCCACTTTCTCCTTCGCCCCTCACATTTTAGACTTCTCTAAAAAGTCACACCTCCTCAGGGGTACTCTACCTTTTCTCACTTTCCCCCAGCGGCTCACTGTCTCCAGAGCCCTGGATCTCTCTAGGCTGGACTATTGCAACAGCCTCTTCCTCAACCTCCCTTCTTCTGCCCTGCGCCCTCTGCAACTCATCCAGAACAGAACTGCTTGGCTTATCCTTGGCCTCAGGCCCAGGGACCGCATCTCTCCGGCGCTGAAATCCCTTCACTGGGTCCCCGTGGCTGCAAGGCTTTCTGGGGCCTGGGACCTACCTATCTGCAATGTTGCTTACCTAAATACTGTCCCTCATGAGCCCTGCGCTCATCTACCTCCAACCTTCTCCGAGTGAGCCAGTTCTCTAAGCAGAGATTTGGAGGGAGATCCTCAGCAGGTGCCTCCCTCTGGAATAGCCTCGCTGCGGCCCTCTGTCTTGAGACGATCTTCTCAAGCTCCAGAAACTCCTCAAGACTCTTCCTTCTCTCTCACTCTACCCTGCTAACCTAGCTCTCTACTCTACCCCTAACTCCCTCCTCTTCCTTGCAGCTTGCCGACTGGCCGCATGGTGTTCCTCAGTCTCACAGGTCCTGGCCTCTCTCACACTTGCCTCGGGCCCTACACCACACCCACCCTCACTGTACTTGAGAGATTCACCCAAGAGAGTGGCTCTCTTTGCACTTACCCCAGTCTACACCGACGGGGTTCACTTGTGCCCCCACCTCCCTGTGTCCGTCTGTGCACTTGCATAATTCGAATCCACTGTGCCTGAAGATTGTCTCTGTTCTCCCTTGTCTTTGCCTCTAATTGCACTGGTAAAACTGCAGAATCGCTGTCAGGCCTATTTGCTGTCTCTCAACAGTTAAATATATTATACGTACTTATCCTGCCTATGGAGACTATTATCGTCTCAGAATTTCAAGGGCTCTGATCGACTGTTGTGTTTCCACCCTCCTTGAGCGCTTTGAAACAGTTCTTTATAAATAAACAATACAATAAGTGGCTATGTAAAAGCAATGCCTTGCATTTGATGGGAGTACCTGGGCATACAAAGGGAATTCCTGGCATGTGGTGAGGAGTGTCTGAGCGTGCAATGTAGAATCCGTGCCCCCACTCACTCACTACTGCACTTCACTTCTTGGCAGGAAGACTATGATCTGCGGCAGTATGAGGGAGCGATGTGGGCGAGCACCGTCGTGCGAGGGGAACCACAGAAGGAGGCCTTGAGGACGGGCTTCTTTCGTCTCTTCTACTATATCCAGGGCAAGAATGAGAAAGGTAAGAACCCAGGGGCCTGTCTACCCTCGGGCCCACTCAGGGCAGCACACCCCGGTAGGAGCAATATAGCGTGTATTTTTAGAGTAATTCTCAGCCAAAATAAAACCAATGCCTAGTGCACCAGTACCCTTGCCACTTTAAACAAGGTAGCTTAGCTGGAAACATATCCCATCTTTTGTTGGGGAGATTGCATGTCCTGGGTGTTCGGGCTGACTTGGGGAATTTTGTGATGTGATGAGATTAAGAAAATCTTATGCATGCCACATTTGCCGTGAGGCTTTCACTGTGTCTTGCATTTTTAAGGTCAAGCAAGGTACCCTTGCTGTGCTGTTTTCTTCTTTTTCTCTCAAGTGAGAGGTGGCCATGTTTTTTTTATAACTGAATTATGCATCACAGGAAGGTGTGACCCCTGTGGGTATTGCTTCCGTTCTGTTGTTCCGGTGGATCTACTGGATGTTCTTGGAGTAGTAATACTTCAAGCTTTGGGCCGTCAAGCACTCTAGCTTTGAAGCCCAGCGGGGCGAGAAAAGAGTGAAGTTCACCCAGAGCATGGCCACTAAGCCGCCAAACAAGCGTTTGTTGTGCTTTGGTGTTTTGTATGGTGCTAACGTGAAGCCATACATCTGCTTCTGAGCACTTTGAGACACCACAACATGCTCCAAACCCAAAGATCAGACTGGTCTAGACCACTGCATCAAGCAGAATAAGCATTCGCAGGGATTGTATCATGGCCATTAGCCCTATGCTGCATACAGGGGCCCTGAGAAGTCCCAATGTCCGTGAAAGTCCTTTTTCTTTATGCGGGGTATCTTGGTGGCCCTGATGACCCCTTCAAGTGAGACTGGATTAACATGTGCAAGTTTACAACTGACTTCCCCGGTATGTGCCTGCTCAAAGGGCACCCTTCATTCCCCTGCCATTTGGCAGTTTCCTTTTAGGGTTCCACTTATGATGAGGAGAAAATAGGCTAGCCTATCTCTCAATCTATATTGAAGATCTCACATAGTCTCCAGTCTTTCACTGGCTGTGCCCAAGCCCTTTTTGTACACTTCTGTTTCATTGCAGCCAACAAACCTTTACTCCAACCCCATTTGTATGCAGCCTGGAGTTCTCTTTCAGGACGTTGCTATGGCCAAAGTGAACGTTCCCAAGCGTACGTTACAGACGAGCAGCCAACGCAGCTCCTCAATTCCCTCCGACATTACCAAGTCCCAGGTGAGCCCTCACCGGGTTCCTGTCTGACAACTATGGGTGCTACCCTGCGCATGTGAGGCAAGAGACAGGGTCTGACCACCCCTTCCCTTCTAGGAACATTGATGACAGGCCAGGCCCTCGCTCAAACCATGCCACCCCCTACTCTATGCTTCCCCAAAGGGGAAATAGGGTAGTTTTGAATCACACTACCCTTCTCTCGCCAATGCCTTGCACGTTTCATATCTTGACCAAGAGTCCTTTGAGGAACCAGAACGAGGCCTATTTGGCTGTGTGCAGAGGGCTGGCTGTGAGACTTACCTGACACCTGCTCCTCTAGAATCGACACCTGCACAGCATTGAGGTGATAGTAGTTTTGACACGGTCCCCATGACCAATGACATCGCCAGGAATAAAATCTAGGAGGGGCACAGAGGAGGGCCACAGACAAAAGTAGGGGGCAATGTGTGACGTCAGAAGCACTCCTGCAAAGAATCTTTTGTCTGCAAAGAATCTTTTGTGCACACCAACTACCGCACCCCACTGCACCTCCCCTCCCATCAGACTGTAGGCATGAAACCATGAAGTCACTAATGGCCCATCATTAGCCGTTTCGTGCGCTACATTCTGATTGTAAGGGCTGCTCTTGACTGCAGGGGGAACTTAACAGTTCTTTATTGTTGTGTGGCAGCATTGATTGCGGCCCCGTGTGTGTGCTGTGCCGGAGGACACAGCACTGCAGACAGTGCAGAGAAAGTATCCCAGCTGAGTTGGGTGGGGGGCACAAGGAGGGGGTGCCAGGATTTCAGAGGAGGTGCCCGAGTCCCCCCCTACAACCTCTAGTGACACCACTGCCCATGACACGGCAATCTGGTGTGAATGCCGGGTCCCGCACAGCACAGTGTTCAATGAGGGTGGGTTGGTGATTATGAAATCCTGTTTTAAATCAGAACCTGTCTTTCCAGAGACCAAGATTGACATGACCGTTCCTGTGACCACTGTGGTGAAATCCGGCTGTCCAGACCTTCACGTTTCGTTTTTTGTTCCACCCGTTCACCAGGAGAACCCACCAAAGCCTACCGATCCAGATGTCTTCATTGAGGAAAGGAAAGGAGCAGCCATCTTTGTCAGGTAGGGTCGATGGTGGTCATGCTCCATGCTCAATAAGCAAAGGGTGCCTCTAACCAGGGTTGGGCTACCAATTAGGGTGCCAGTGGATGCCACTGCATCACCGGGGTGGTGCTTTTGTTTGGATATGTGGCATGCAGAGGAATGTGCACACTTTATTACAGTTTGTGCCTGTGAACAGCATTTCACAAGCCTGCTGCGTAGCCATTGAGTTCTCTTTCGTCTACTTGGAGTAGGAGAAATAAATGCTTTTGATAATGGATGCCTTCAAGAGGATGAGGCACAGTGCTCCTTTGTCTCCTGTGCTTTCTTCCTCCCTGGGTAGCTTGGTATGCCATGCCCCACATAGACAGGGGTATTTCCCTCCCCGCCGCTCATCTGCTGGCAATGTTGCCATCTTCTCCAATGGCTAGCCACTCTTTAATTCCAGTGTGAAGGTGGGAATGCAGTTTAGCTGTATGGCAATTCATGGGATTGCGGGCTTGTACTGAGGCATTTCATTTTGACCTTTATGGACAAGTCATTTGGAAGCTTATTGTTGGGCAGAAATGTGGGCACTTCTTGGCAATGGAGCAAGTCCCAGTGGATTTGATGGCAGTCCTTGGAAATGGTTAGTACCTAAGGTGTAAGGGTTTATTGAGAGGCCACCCTCAACACAGAGAGTTCCTTCCCTCCCCAAGCTAAGTGTCACACAATGAACAGTTGGTTTACGTTCAGCCCTATTTCAGCCTCATATCGTGCCCCTTGGATCGCTTCCCCTGACAACCAATGAGCCAAGAACAAGGTGAACAGGAAATATATTTGTATTTATTTAAATTATCGTTAATAGAAATCACACTAAACTACACACCCCACCTTCTTTGTGGCTCACAATTAACTTCTTGTTTCACACAAGTAAATCACACCAATCGGTTTGGAAAAACACAAATTACAATACTTTTCTTTCTACAGATTTCACTTAAGGAAATAATTAGACCGACGAATGAACACAAGCAATTTACATATGTAGTGCTGTGCAATTTCAATCTTTCTGCACACTTATAAGGCTAGCAGTTGTGTTTATAGATTGGTACAAATACATATGACAATTATGATTTCACCCACACCTTTGCGCAAAATAAACACATGGGCCCTCATTACGACCCTGGCGGAAATCGCGGTGCTAAATGCACCGCGGAGCACGGCGGAAAGCTGCCGATAGCGCCATGGAGGATGGCGGATTTTCCGCCCCATGCCGACCTTGGCGGGGCGGTAAATCCCCATCCCCCATTTTACCCTTCCCCATTCCCATTTTTGCCCCATAGGGTATAATGGGAGTGGGGAAGGCGTTAATTGCGCCACCGCAAAATACAGTGGCGTAATTAACATCAAGGTCCCGTAGCGCCATGGATTTCTCCGCCCGGAAAAACCAGGCGGAAAACGTTCCATGGCGCTACGGGAACTCGTAGTAGGGCGGACGGATCCGCCGCGAATAACGCTGGCGTAAACCCACTCCGCCAGGGTCGTAATGAGGCCCATGGTGATTTAGCAATGGGTTTTTCAGACCCCCACCCTACTTTGGTCTGTGTTGGGGAAGCTGGACAGTAAAAATTGGGATGATTTGAGAATTTTAGATTTCAGAACCCCTGTCCACTTAAAGGCCTGTGTTGGGGAAGCTGGATGATAAAAAATGGGATTTGCTTTTAGTTTAGGGTTGAAGACACGCCTCTTCCTGAAGAAGTCAGGGTCAACAGGACAAATAGGATTACCCAATTGAATTACAGTGTATAGTTTTCAGCGCACACCAGGAATGAGCTTTGTTTGTTTAGAATTTTAACCAGAATCGCTCTGTGGTATACTGCCAAAGGGAATTAATTAAATTATATGTTTAGTTAATTAGGCTAAGGATCTGCACAGTTTTGCCCCCCACCCTCCATTAAGCGAAGGAGTTTAAGGCAAGCAGACTCCCCCACCTGTTGGTTCCCCAGGGCTCAGTTCTACTTGCATAGAAAACCTCTGTTTAAAGTGCAGGAAATCCAGCTGCATTTCAGGTCCCTCTTGGAGGACAGGGCAGCGGTCTGGTCACTCCACTCTCAAGGATGGTCCCCAGGACTTCACCATAGAATCCAGTCAGCTTGTAGGTCTCCCCAGCAAGAGGCAGCAGCAATAGACCGCTCCATTCCAGAGGCAATCTCTGCAAAACCTCCTTTTGGTGTTTCCTTGTGGCTGTCAGATGGTCAGTTTTAGAAGCTCTGTTCACAATGGTCATTCTAGGAGCTCTTTACTTTCCTCATAGTGCATCCACTTTATATAGCAGTGATGACACCACCAAGTTTACAATCTTGTGCAGCTCCCTGCAAGAGTTCTTGCACCCAGGACTGGACAGTTACCCGTCTCTCTTTCTTCCCAACTCCAGAGTCTGGAACAGACAAATGGCAATTTCCCTTTGAAATCCCTTTTTGTTTCGATGTCCGCTTTTGGTCAAAATGTAGTTTTGTAGCAGAACTTCATAATTTTACTAGTAACTGCCATGATGTACATGTATCCCGCTTCAGCTACTCATGGGGAATTTAATAAAACGACAGCCATTTTCGCATCATGTTACACGGCCGTGTTGCAATTTTCCGCTTTTTATACAAAACGCACAACACTTACGAACACGCAATTTACTCCCCACATTTGTAAATTTGGGATGCGATTTTAATGTGCAGATACAGACCCTGATTAGCACAAAGGGGTGAAAAAGGCCATCTGAATGGGCGCATTTTATATGTGCCATTCAGATGCCATAGTGGATTGGGCTGCGCATTTTTTGGCGTAAGTGATGAGATGTGCATGCACATTACATTTCTTGGATCAAAAAAGTTGAGAAACGTGCCCTGTGTATCTTTTTTTTTTTTTTTAATGGTTGTTTCTGCAAAAACAGCAATTTTTGACGCGACATTTTGTGGGATCACAAAACCGCTATAAACTGGATCTGCGTGACGTGTATTCCATTGTCTTAAAAGTCAAATCATGATGTATTAAGGTGTAGAGTCCCCAAACATCTAGAGTAGCCAAGAGGTAGTCTGACTTCCAAGTTATATCCTTTAGAATATTGAGGACATTTGTTGTGTCCTTTAGGTAAGCTGGCAGTTTATTCACCATCGGTCGAATAATGTTGTCCATGTATTCCGAAATTGTTTCTTTTGCCCATCCGATCCCGCTTAGCTTTGGTCTGGCCTCTGGGATCTGTTTATATCGCTTATTTATTTTTGGAAGAAAGTACATTGTTGGTAAAACAGGTTCTATGACACTTAAGAATGCTCTCTCTTCATCGGTTATCAATCCCTGCCTGCACCACTTCAAAAAGAGTTCATCCAAATGCTCTGTTACTTCTTTCCTTGGATCTGTCTGGAGACAGTCCGGGGTCTCCAAATTATGCATTGCCATGGATATATAATCTTGCCTGTTCATTGTTAAAATATTCCCTCCTTTTTCCGCTTCTTTTATCACAATAGAAATATCACTAGCCAAATTGTTTAGTGCTACAAGTTCTTTATCCGATAAATTGTCACTGCTTTTGGAATTCTTTTTGTTTTGTGTTTCCATTGCTTGATGAATATCATTGATCACTGCTCTTTGAAACGTATCACTCACATTGTCTAGTGGCATCTGGGGAATTAATCTATTTTTTGGTTTTAGCTTCACCATAGCGAGATTACGTGGTCTAATATCCTAACCTCAAAGTTAGTACGAGGGACCTTAGTAAATACGTGTTTTCAATATCTGCAATTGCAAGTACGCTCTGCTCTGGCCTATGACTTTCATCTACACATTTAGATGTCTTTGTAGCAAAGAACTTTTTTAGTTTGAGTTTACAAATACACATGAATAGGTCTATTTGTAAGTCTATCCCTCTTTCGCTGGGTGATAGCTTCTATACGCCATTCTTCTGGTAAATTTAATTATAATAGGAGTGCAGTTCTCATTTGGCAAATTAACCGCCTTTGGCGTTTCCTTGATATTAACAGGGCCCCAAGTGGGATGTAAGTGTTCACTTGTGTACATTTCCTCGATCTTCACATTAATATCAACGAGTATGAGCATATGCGCCCTCAGCTCATCCCATATATTGTCGTAGAGTGTAACAAAAGAGCTTAGGACCATATATAGAGCTGATAGAGTAGGCGAGGGGAGTCATATACGCTCATCAATCTCCCTGAGTGTATGATGTATAGTGTTCTCTACACATGAGCCATCCTCCCTCACTGAATTCATCATCATATCAGTTTCTGCCATATTTTCACTTGCATTCGTTAAATCAGTCGGTGACCCTTGAAGAGATGGATCACATGTATTTTGCACAACGCTATTACCATTACGTCTAGCATTATCAGTTATTATCGAGTCAACATGTTCAATTACACCGAGATCAGTCCGCTCTTTCATATGTGAGCAATCAATGGTTGCAATTAATTTAGCACATGGAGGCTTATTTACAGTTTTCACATCAACAACTTTAAAAAAGTCTGTAATAGCTTGCCCCGCTATGGGTCGTAATGTGGGATGCAGTGAAGAGCTGTGGCCCTGAAAGAGTTTAAAGGCTGATTTGCACCGCTTCCTCGCTTAGGGTGAGCACCAGTCCACTCGGCCTCTTCCTCCGAATTATCATTAACAATCAAGGGAGCCGTGTGCACAGTGTCGGTTGTCGCCCAAATTATTCATCGGTACTCCCACAATTTCCGACTCCTTATGCAGAGGACTGTCATGAATAGGGCCGGATTCAGTACCATTCGGTTCTTCTCATGTATTGTCACTGGGTCCGACACACCAATCATCGCAACTCCTATCTGGCTGCAAAGCCCAGAGTGTAGAGCCGTATTGGTTCACAGCAACCGGTTACCTTAAAATGAATTATTTCTCTTGTCTCCTCTGTTAAATAAAATACACCATTACAGATGTATGTAGTTTATTTATATGCTGAGGACATTTCATCCAATTGATTAATTCCAGCAAGCAAGGCTGCGTAAAATATCCATTCCACCAGGAGCAATTTCCCTGCAATCACCAGGGAAAACATTGGTTCACTTTCGAAAACCCACAAGGCTCAAAGAGCAGAAGTTCCTCAGTCACTGTAGAAAACTCTAATTCACTTACAATATCCCTCACGGCTCAAAGAGCAAAAGATTTACAGTCACCGTGAAAAAACTCAGCTCACTTTCAGAATCCCTCAGGCTTCCAAGAGCAGACGCCCCCGCAGTCACTGTGTTGCAAACTATAACGTAAATGGGTCATACGAATAAAATACGTATTCCAAAGACATTTTGATGCTATGGTTTCCTGCAGTACTACAGTGTTTTTAATAGTATAGAACCGCCGTTATAGCCTTGTTACATCAGTAGAAACCTACCACTGCTCCTCACAGCTCGACCACAGACCACTTGCGCACACTTCGGTGCACGCTCCATGCAGGAAGCCGGTTTTATATGGAGTACCTCTTCTTCCTTCTCACGTAGTCTCACCGACTCCAATTAAACTCCTTATTACAATAAGTATAAAAGCACAAATTCTTCACAGTAGAAATTCGCGAGCGAGTTGCACAGGCAGACACCACATGCACCACAGACCACTTGCGCACACTTTTCTGAATTGTAGGAGCGTGGGGGCGAGTCTGATGCTGACGGAGCGGAGATTCCATAGTCTTGGAGTCTAGGCAGAGAACTCCTGTTTTCTGGTCCTTTACTTATTGCAGCAGCGGATTTCAAGTCTGCACGTGTCCTGGCTTCTGGTGGTGTGCAATCCGTGGGAGATGCTGAGTTTCTCTGCAAAGTAGCTGGGTGACTTGAGGGCGTCTGCCTTATAGATCATGGAGCAAGACTGTGAGGTGATTCGAGTATGCAGTGGGAGCCAGTGAATGTCGATGAGGGCCGGGCCGATGGGGTTGTATCTGCGTAGACCCTTGATGAGGCTTGCAGTCACATGTAGGACACTTCTCAGGGGCACAAGGGAGAATGGGGAGAGGCACGTAGTGTTACCTAGCTTTCCTGTTTAGAGAACCTGACTGTTCATGGTCTAGGTAGTGAGTAGAAGGGAGTGTAGTCCATCTTCTCCATTGCATTATTTTACTGCAGCCACACCCAGGCGTTACAGAAGGTCTCAATGCCTGACCCAAAGACCCCAACACATTATATGCTAGGGTGTTGGAAATGTTGCACATCTGCCTCCCTCACCACGCACATTGGGCAAGTCCTGCAAGAGAGCAGCCCACCCCAGATCAAACAACCCTGTTGGCAAATATTGTACTTTGTGCGTACTGCTTAACACACTTTTATCACCCACAATGACTGTCCACGCTGGCTACGAATTGGAGATCAGATAGTCCCTGCCACATATAGATATTCCACTGGGAAGCAATCTGTGATTACTGAAAATCAGAGAGGAGCAGAATAGCAGGGAAATGCCCCAATTCTGCTGGGGGCACTTCAAATATTATCTCGGGCTGTGGTCTATAATTCTTCAAACATGTGATGGCATCAGTGTACTCCAGGACTCTTGCCATCATTGCATTTTCTTTTGCTGTTGTTGCTCTGGATCCTGTTGTATGGTGTTGCACTGGACTCCATAATCTGATGACATTCCGCTAAATATTTTCTTCTGTATAGCCTCTCTTCGCCCACCATGGAAGAGAGAGAGAGAGAGTGATATATATTCCAAACTGGAGAATGGTCATGCATGCTTCTTATAAACCACCATTGGCAAAGTCAACAGTTTTGGCTTCGCTAAAGTGTACTACTTTGGTCATGCAGGCTGAGTCGCTGGTCCTTAAGAGAGGTTGGAATATCATGTTAGCCAAATGGACTGTGCAGGTGGTTTTTTAGAAAAACGTTAAAAAAAAAACACAGGATATTGCACAGGTATTATACCTTATATTGGGCTGTTAACTTCCTGCAAGATACTGGGCCTCATTAAAACCCCAGTGGTAGCTGTGCTGGTAAAAATGGCAGGCTGCCGCCAGAGTTGTGTATTTCTTCCAGCGCCTGGTTTAAGGGAATCACCGGGGCATTACAGCCTAGGCAGTCTATGAAGCTAGGTGTCGGAAAAAGTAACTCCCCATTCGAGTCCGACAAGACTCAATGGGAACGGGGAGGACGGAAGCACCAGCACCATGTGCAAGAGTGCCGGTGCTTCCGTCAAAGTCTGTGGGCGGCTGCTGTCCACAGAGCTTGGAGTGTGCCGGTCCGTTAACAACAGTGTTTTTTTTTTAACCTTTTTTTAAAAAAACAACTGCTTTTTCAAGTCCAAGAAAGAGGGGTCTGGTAGCAGCCTGTATAGCTACATTATCACTGTAAGATTCCAATACCCCTGCCCCACCATCCCGCTCTCTGGAAGGCCAAGCAGGTGGATGCGACTAGCGGAATGGAGGGACGATGTATCAGGACTACCGTGTGTTTCCCATTTTCTGCCACTAGACAGGTATTGCTGCCTTTCTCAGTGGGACCAGAGAAGCGAACCATGACGAGGAATTGCAGGGAATGCTAGGCTGCAGCTTCCATGTAAGCACCCCCCCTGCCCCCGCCCCCACTGACTTACTGGACAGGTGGGCAATGAAAGAGGGTCGTGGGGATGGAGAGCGAGTCGTACCAAGTCCCTGCGGTCCATCTGCCCTGCATGCTAACCATGTCCCGCTGAGTAGGGCAACGGGGGGAGGGCGGTTGGCAGTGCAGGCAAAGCGATGGAAGACTCACTATCTCTGAAAATGATGTGTGCCATGGGGTGCGTGGGGAGTGACTTGTGCTGTAGGAGAGTGCCCTGTTAGAGCAAACCCAATTGGAGAGCAGGAACAGGAAGTGTCATGTACCATATGAGAGCAAAAAGGTATGCAGTCTGTATAACGATTTTTTTATATAGACCTGAACATATATCGAATCTCATATAACGAAACATTTCATGAAGAATGCATTTAGAGGTGGGGTAAAAGGTTAAATCTTGTGGGGAAACGTTTGGGGTGGGTTTTTAGGGGTGGGAAACACCGGTAGGGGGGCACGAAACCCCCCAAAATATTTTTTTTTATTATAAAAGTTTTGTTATAAGTGCATTCTCCATAAAAGGTGTCGTTATAAAGACCTGTAACCAGCAAAAACAGTAAGTGATGATTGTGGTAGGAGTGCAGGCAAAGAAGTGATCAAAATGCAATGAAAGAGCAAGCAGTCAGAGGAACGGATGTATATTGTAAGAGCATGGACTTTTTTTTTATCGGCCTCAAGGGAACGGCACTTACTCCACTCTTGTCCCCTCATCAGGTCTTTCAGTGGCTTTACATCGGTGGAAAAGAACACTGAAGAAGCCCAGCGACTCGCTCAGAGCCTGGTGAGGGATGGACAATGCTTCCACGAGGACTTCTACTACACAGCGGGCTACGACAGCCCGTTCAAGCTCTTCAACCGCCACAATGAGGTGTGGTACTTCAAGAAGGAGTAGACCCAAGCTGTACGGGAGACAGTTGCCCGGAAGTTTAATTTGGTGTCATTTGCTCAAACGGGAACCAGGCTGCAATCGCGAAATGTGTCCCTGGCCAGATAGGGACACCATCTCTCATTTGCAAGATTTTGTACTATTTCAGGATGTCCGATGAGAAGGATGCATGGAGAATGTGCCCCGTGTCGCCCTATGAATCAAAGGGCTTTTCAGTAGTCACAAAATAAGAAAATAAAAGAAATTGCACTGTATACAAACCTCCATTTACATGAAACCTGCTCTTGTTGCATATAGGTCAACAGTTTTGGAATTAGGGCTGGGGGGCTTTCTACAGGGGTATTTACCTTGAATACCCTACCTAGAATACAATCGTTGAAGTAAGGATATTTTGTGATGTTGCGCTGCCGTCCATACGATCCTGAAAAGTGAGTTCCCAAATGGACTAAGGGCCCGATTCATGGAATTCATTGCATGGTGCAAAGTGACTTTTCACTGCTGACACAAACCCTGATTCATGGAACTGTGCAAAGTGTATTTTTGAAGTGCAAAGTCATTTTTGCAGTACAAAGTGACTTTGCACTGCAGAAATACACTTTGCACCGTTCCATGAATCAGGGTTTGTGTCGGCAGGGCAAAGTCACTTTCCAGCAGTGCAAAAAAATTCCATGAATCGGGCCCCGAAATATGATTTCTTTCAATCGCATGTTAGTTGTTACATTCACAGCCCCATGGGATTACACACAGCCATTGAACCACAACAATGAGAGTTCACACAACCAGATTTCACAAGGCTCCATCGTTCTAAGACCCACAGTCCAATTCCACCTACTTCCCGGAGGCATTAAGGTCTTTCTCTTCTGTGAGTAACGTATTACTCAGGAATGCGTTGGCATTAATCCTGCAGTACCACAGCAGAGGCCCGTTCTTTTTTACCTGTGAAGTGTGACTAAGAATGGTGCGTATGTTTGATGTGGCCTATGAAATCCAAAACTGCTTGGTGTGAATGATCATCCCAAAAATGTGCCAATCGGTAGAGATTTGAAATCCCAATCCCTGTATGGACTCCTTGGCTTTGGTAGAAGGATAAGATAAGAAAAATCAGCAGGTTCTGTTCTGATATGGGCCTTCCTCTGGATTTTGATCACACACGTGGTTCACGTCCTCAGAAGTATACCATTTTGGCTCACTGTTCAGATAATTAGATCGGTCTGTGTGGAAGAGGCCTCACTTTCTACATCTCCACCCATAACATAGCACACGTTTTGTAAAAGCGGCCACAGAATATTCAGTTAGTGGTGCTCGCATATAATGGGTACATATTATTCATTGGCAAAAGCCAAAGGACATGTTTAAAAAAAAAAAATTAAATCTTTTATTGCACTTGGGCTAGTCTGCAATTCTTCGGAATCCACACAAAAGAGTAGGGTTCTCACCAGGAGCTTTCCTGTGTCTCGCCAGAAGTTTTGGGCTATTGGGCTACAACTCCAGTGAGCACTCACCATTAAATAGACTTGCTGGGGCTGATGGGGGTTGTAGTCCAAAACATCTAGAGAACTAAAGGCTGCAGGCCCTGCACCGTGGGCTGACAACGTAGGTGAAGCCAATACTGACTCTGTGCTATGTGATGGGAATGGAGCATACTGTGACAGGTGCAAAGGGTGTCTTTGTAAAAACGACTTTACAGGCATTACATTACATGCGACCATTGGAGGACCATTTGGATTCTCGGGGTGTTTCCAAGTGTGTTACAGGGACCCTTATTTGTAGTTTGTAAAGGTAACAGTTTCTGGTGCCTATGCTATGCTTGCCCTTCCGTCGCCTGCATTCTCCACCATTTCCCTTGAACAGGCAATGACCCAGCGCATGCTATCACACAAGATGGATGTCCCACACGAAGAGTAGCACTTAAACTATGGAAAGTGAAAACGTGCATGAGGTCATTCACACCTGTATGAAGGAATTCATTATTTTGTCCAATCTAAACATTTAAACAAAGCTATTCCATCCAGCTAAAACTAGCTTGTGAATTTAGTGTGTGAAAGCCTTTAACGTGGTCTATGTGTCAGTATACTGATTTTTTTTTTAATGTCTTTGATACATTTTTAACAAGAATTTTGTACAGAAATATCAACGTATAACAATACTTTTAATAAAATGTGCCTTAACTAAAGGTGTCTGTCTTTTGGCAATGAAAAGTGATATCATACCACCTAGTGATGTTTTCAGGAGACTTTGCTTCATGACATGTTGGACGATTCAGCCAGCAGCTTGTGTGCGTGTTATGTTTTTAGAAGTACACTGTGCATACTTGATTCAGCAACATATGCTCAGTTATGTGTAGGAGGACCCTCCCCCACTTGACACAGGGGATTGGCAGTGGCTATGGCACTATACTGCTGCAAAATGGAGTGCATGGGCCAGGTCTGGCTACAGGGATTTTGATCTGGGTGGGCCATATTTGCAGCCGGTGGGGGAGGGTGGGCAATTTTCATTGGCTGTGGGTGTAGGGGTACTCTAAACACAGTGCTGGCATTGGACCAGATTTCCCCAGATCCAGCATCCGGTAAAAAGTGCCTTCCTAGATCTGGAAAAATCCATTTGCACCCTTCAATTGGTTTAGTCTGTTGGACTAGTTTAAAAGGTGCAGAATCCTGGATTAAAACCCAGATGTTTAGGACCAGGGTGAGATACTACCAGCAAGAATACTGGAACATCTAATCAGGTTCCTTGTGAAATTCCTTATTATGGTTGCACTCTGCAGGAAGTATTTAAATACAGCTATGAAGGTTCAAAAGGTGTGCAACTCTTCAAGTCCGTACTTATCAGTTTGAGTCAAATGTTCTGACAATGTAGAATAGTCCTCCACATAAAGATACCTTTTATTAGATCAGAACTCCATTGGTAAGTACGCATGAGAAGAAGAGCTAAAAATGATCCATACCCGCCATCCAAGCCTTAATGTTTTCAGCTAGTGCCTTGTTGGATCAACTCTCCAGTACAGCTGGAGTCCATAGGCCTAGCAAGCAAGGCACCAACTTCTGTGGATATACAATGTCACTCACGAAGATAAAATGGCACCAATTTGCATTGGCAAAACCAACAGTTTGGGCTTTTCAGTAGGCAGGACATAGGCGTTTGCCAGATGCTGTCATAAAGGTATAACCTAGACATAAAATGGAAACAGCTTAGACATGGTGTGAGTACCTGGGCATATGATGTCATTGCCTGGCAAATTCCTGTCTAATACCTATACATAAGACAAAATGGTTGGCTGTGTGATAGCTTCTTTAAGATGGGACTTCAGTACAAGGAATATATGTAAGGATATGTGTATGCAGTGGCATACCGAGTGGGGAGGCAGGGGGGGCAAGCTGCCCCACCACCCCCAGGCTCTTTTGAGAGCCTGATCAGAACTTTTGTCACTGAGACACCTCTCCCGTTCGGCACCTCAATAAGGGTGCCCAACCTGAGCAATTCCGGCTCAGCACGCTCATTCTCCTGTCAGCAGGACACCTTACCCTTTACGAACGGAAGAGGTGTCCCGTTGCCAGGACAATGTCCCACGGTGCTCCGTGAGCTAATGTGAGCCATTAGGCACTGATGGGAGGGAGCGGGCTATTAGCAGGGACTTTTGCCGCTTTAGAAATGTACATGTGAGGGTGTGATCCGCAGTGAGAAGGTGCATAATGCTGCAGGCTTTATGAAATCGTGACTATGGCTTTACCCAAGGGGGATTTGTTAGGCTAACATTAATCTGTATGATGCTATTGTGACCTTGCATGCTGAATGGGATGGGGAGAATAAAACTAAAGCCATCATGATGTATATAATGTCAACGTAATTATGAAAGAGTTGTTTCTTAGGTAATGTGCTTTGCTTCCAAGGCACTGCTTTAAATAAAATAAAGTATTATTTAAGCACATGAAATGCAAAGGGAAACCTTAATAAATATCTATATCAAATAAACCTGTGAAGATGTGCTCAGTTGCTTAAATAGTCCACATCCCAGTTTCACCATTTAACCAGTGTGTGATCCTGGGCAGATCATTTAATCACACTGGGCCTCATTACGAGTCCGCCGACCCGGACTTAACGCCACTGGTATAACCATACCGGCACCGTTTCTGTGACTGTCAAATCACGAACCACGATTCTGGAAAAACCACCACCACAAACCACCGACGCAGAGTTATGGGACCTGCAAAATGCATCGGCGTGGAAACCCCCCAGTTACCGGCAACACCAAACACCATGGGCATTACGAGTACCACGGACATGGAAACCCTGCCATAAAAATGGCGGAAAAACCGTGGCCACGGAGGCGGTATTGTTAGTTAAATAGTGCCTAGTGAGCTGAATCAGGCCACAGGTGCAGCAAATGAGCCCAGCTGGACCCAGCAGGCCACTGGGAGCCTACAAAAGGGCCACACCCAGGCCAACTCCAAACATAACTATGCAGGCAGCAGCTGCAGCAGCACTGGAACTGGGGCTATTGAACCTATAGGCCGCAGTGCACATGGTGGCAGTAATGGTGCAGAGGCGGATGAGGCGGAGGAGGAGGAGGGGGCGACGCAGGCAGCAGTTAGCAAACCCTGCTCCCATGCCAAACCCAATTGTGCAGCTGGCATGACCCTGCAGGCAGCCTGCAATACCCCGCATCAGGGCCTCACCCTGGAACCTGACCCCAGGACAGATCCACACATTATACGGGCTGGACCGTCCAACAATCATGTACATCACCGCCATGATTGAGGACGACGACACCAGCCACATTGCCATTTCAACTGCAATCCCCCTCACCTCCTGAAGGTGGTGTCAGTACTGCATTTACTAGGCACCGGAACTTATCAGCACACAGTTGATGAGCTGCACGGGCTCTCAAAACCCTGTTTCTCTAAAATATTGGGACAGGTACTGGATGCCCTGCTGCGCCATGTGTCAGAACACATCGCCCTACCCCGTACCTTTGCACAGATCACTGCCACCAAGTTGGCCTTCCATGCCATTGCGTCCATGCCAAATTGCATAGGTGCAGTAGACTGCACCCACATAGAGCTGACAGTACCATGTGCAATGGAGATGGTGTACTGCAATAGGAAACTGTATCACTCACTGAATGTACAGATGGTATGTGACGCCGGACAAGTGATTACACATTGCTGCGCACGTTTCCCAGGGTCAACACATGACTCGATGGTCCTGCAGAATTTGACATTGCCACGCTACATGGAACGCTGCGCTGGACAAAGCACATGGCTATTGGGTGAGTACAACTGCCAATGCACAGGCACTGTCGAGGGCAATGACCTGTGTGAGTGGGCTGCTACAACTGCACATGCATCACCCCCTGGCCCATGCAATGGATGGTCAGCATAACCCACACATCACAAAGCTACACATGACAGGTTGGCACAGTGTGCCCATACACACCCTGCCAAATGAAACATACAACCAATACTACCACAAGGCCATACAACTTGAGCCACTCAATACAGCCACCCACACAATGCACCACTGCCCCCCCAATGCACATGACTGCACATGAGACATCCTGCAACAACCACATCATCACAGTCTATTGATTGACTCCTCCATGTGTGTACGTCATTGCACAATGCCATACTTACCAACCACTATTGTTCGCAAGGGCAACTACATATGCACAGCAAGTCGTTGACCAATGTCCAAATGCCACTGTCTACAACAATTAACCATGAATGGTAATCACCCACCCGTCCGACCACTGCTTGACCCATATGGATGGATGAATGAATGATGACACAAGATTACACTGCATCTGAACAAGAGATGATGTTAGGCAGAATCCTGTGCAGTGCCCTTAGGGACCACTACACACAATTAAGACTACAGGTGGCAATACAAGTTTTACCTTTGGTACAAGCCTGTACTACTATGTTAAAGTGGTAGCAGTAGCAGAGCAGCCAGGCTTATCTCAAGAGTATATGAGCAGTCGCAGAGATTACACAAAGGGACCACAATTACCGTGACTCAAGCAAACACTGACTCAAGGTTTCAGGTAAAAAATATAAGTACATTTATTTTTAAACCGTTTGTTATAAACACAATACTTCTATTAATTCAAAACCACATGTAAAATATACTACAACCAACCAATTCTCTTTGTACGGTATAACGTCAAGGTAAGTAGCCTATGTTTTAACAGACCGGTGTTGTGAAACAAGACTTTACCGGGAATACATATGGATCACTTTTTGACAGTAATGACAGTTCGGTCTTACTAAAGAAACGCGTATCCGCGGCAAGAAATGTTGCCAGGGCAAAACACACTTAGCACCTGAGATACCCAGAGAGAGTTGGGGGCAAAAATCATAGGCAATACTTTTGGACAGAAAGAGTCAATAGGACGGAGCCAGTGTCAAGTGGAACCGGGTTCCTGTTGTCGAGGATCACACAGTCGGACAGTTCACGATTCAACATAGCCAGGAGTACTTAGATATTGTCAATGGAGGAAGCAAAAGTTATAAGTAGGAGGGAAGATCAGGGCAAGCCTTGTAGGAGGAGAAAAAGGGATCACCCGATTTCCTCAAGCAGAACACAGTACCTTATTCAATGAAGAAGCTGGTGCCGCGGTAGTTGTTCCTGGTAGTTTCCTGCAAACCCACAGTCCCTGAAGCTTTGGGAAGGACGACATCTAGAGGGGTCTGCACCACACAGGGCTGAAGCCGACAGCAGCGACGGTGAATAAAAGGTGCGCTCCTTTAAAAACAGAAGAGGCTTCTTCAGACGGCTATCCGGACCACTACAGCAGTGTGCAGCGATTTCGACCACGAAGAGGATCCTCTGGCTGTAGAAGATGAGCTGGTTATCCCCACCAGGCTCAAGGGAAGAGGACTCGGGACTGGATCTTCTCTGGTCGTCGGAGGGTAGATGGCTTAGGACTGCAGCAGGGCTTCACCGGGACAGGATAGTTGCAGCAGCCAACTTCTTCTCTGCTTCTCTTCAGTTCCTTGTAGTTCCAGTGGCGACTCAGACTTCTAGTCCAAGAGTCCTGCCTTTTTAATGAGAAAATCCCCCATTCAAACAGCCTGGCTGTCAATCACGCAGCAGCGGGGTTGTCCAGCCTGGCCAACCATCTCAGCCAATCATGGCAAAGTGCGACTTGGGTTTCCTAGGATACCCTGTGCAGGGAGTGACTACACCCCTCCCTCACATTCAGCCCACCTAGACACCCAGGCACCTAGAGGAGGGCTTCTTGGCAGAAGCCCGCCAAAAGACAGTGAACAAAGGAGGCAAAACTGGTTTGCCGCGCAAAGTAAAACACAAGAAGGACTTTAACAAAAAGAAATGGCGAATAAACCCGACCGGGGCCTAAAGAAAAAGTATTTGGTCAAGCGAGTTTAAGTTCGAGGCTAATATAATAGCCTGAAACCGTACCACGTTAATATAGTATAATCGCGGTAGAAAAGTTAGGGTAGATACCTCTGCCACCAGCCAAGTCTAAAATGTTAAAAGAGCGAAACAATGCTCTAGGAGGCACAGATAAAAAGGGCTCAGGAATAACCCTTGCCAGTACTCCATGTATGATGGGGTGTACTGGATCTGTGGTTAAATGACTAAGTAAAGTTAATGGCAACTTTACCCTTTTCTGGGGGACAGTAGTCCGCCCCAGAAATGGAGCTGGTAGGAAGTCTAAAAGACAACCCTGTTTCACGGCACTGAAGGTGCTGTGTAACACACAAAGGAAGGGGGCTACTGAAGTGGTGTACTCCAAAGCCCACAATCACAAAATCAGATGAAAATACACATGGCAAACATGGGTAAGATTGAGGGAAAAGCTCACTCTTACCAAGGGGAAAAAGTTAACTCCAGAAATCCAGCAAAGCTGCTGAGGGACTCGTAGGTAAGGGAAATTAGCCATTGAATGAGAATTCTCCCTAACAGATGATACCACAAACACTGACGTGTCCAACACATTTCCATCCCATGTAGGTGATGATGGATATGCACTCACACCAGGGCTGATGACGCCTGTACGGAGGCCAAGGAACAGGCATGAGGAGGCGTACAACAGGGCACACGTCCGCACACGTGGCATGATTGAGAGGACATTTGGCCTACTGAAGGCCAGGTTCCGCTGCTTGAGCAGATCTGGAGGATCACTGCTCTACAACCCAGTGAAGACTGGCAAAATTGTGCTTGTGTGTGCCATGCTGCACAATCTGTCCATGCGCAGGAACATTCCTCTGGCCCCAGACACAGAAGATGATGGAGGTGAAGATGGGAATGGGGTGGCTCCACACCCTCCGGGGGGTGCACAAGATGGCCAACGAGCACGGGATACACTCATTCGCATTTACTTTTGAGAGACTGCACATTGACAGCATTGCATAGATATGACAATGCCGGTGAATAAATGGATTGTCTGCAAATGAAATGACGGATGTCCACTCATTATGGTTTTTCTCAAAGGTGTTGTATTATTAACATACAAGGAAAGAAGGTGCATTGGGTAGGGAAGCTGTACACCCGTGTCCACCCACGACCCAAACGTACCCACCTCCAACCAGGCCCCAAACAACTAACCCCCTAATGGACCTCCCCCACCACCCAAACGTACCCACCCCCAACCAGGCCCCAAACAACTAACTCCCCAATGGACCTCCCTCACCACCCAAACGTACCCATCGTGTCCCCGAATGTCATGTCTATTGCCACCCCCACATGGCACTATTTGCGGGGGCGCTTATGCAGAGGAGTGTCCTTGCTGGTGGGTCCAGTCAGCCGACTAGAGCGCCTGCGTGGGCGGCCAGTGGCAGAGCTCGATGGGGTGGTGCTGGCTGAGGTGACTGTTGGTGTGACTATGAGCACACGTCCTTGAAACACCTGCTGGGCAACCAACATTGACTCAGCTATGCTGGATTGCACACTGTTCCCTTCCCTGACATGATGTGCCAGGGTGACAATGGTGGTTGCAAATCATCCAATGGACCTGGAGAGCTGACGCACCGACGTCACATTGCTCTCACGCTGCAGCCTGGCCTCCTCCCGCTGATGCATGGCCTCCTCCAGCTGTCTTTCCACGAGCTGCGTCAGGGTGGCCTGTTGTTGCTCAATGTGCTGCAAGCGAGTACTGAGCTCAGCCATGGAGTGCGTTGGGGAGTGCATGGGGCTGTGCAGTTCTTGGGGGCTGAAGTGTAGGCCATGGATGGGTGACAGTTCCTCCATGTTGTCCCCCTCACCATGTTGTACAACTTCGGCCTGCATGGCCGGGGCACTTTTATCACTCGATGCAGCCTCCTCAGCAGTCAGATGGGCTGCAAGATGGCATCCGGGGCCATGGTGGGTGCCTGCATGGGGATGGTGTCGTCCGCTGGTGTGCCCGCTGGTGTGCCCGATGCAGCTGGTGCTTGTGTGCCGGAGCAGCTAGCATCATCCTCCTGGGCAGGAGTGCTGCGTTGGGCGCATGCAGGTGGCGGCTGCGTCGCCTCTTGGCCATCATTGCTGTCACTTGAAACGCCTGTGGGGATACAGAGGGCATGCTGTTAGTTGTGTGATGTTACTTGATGTGTCCATCACATGCATCAAACTGAACGATCCATGACCACTTGCATGTACACACTTGTGACTATTGATGCACTCAGGTGTGTGTGTCTGCTTCCACTCAGGCACGCACTGTGTGCATTTCCAGGGGTCATGCATTGGGGATGTGTTACTTCTCATCTGGGTGGTCAGTGGGTCCACTGGGTCACTCCTGCCCTGGCTGGGGGGGGGGGTCAGTGTGAGTGGGTCCATTGGGGTCACTCATGCCCTGGCTGGGCGGGGTCAATGTGCGTGGGTCCATTGGGTCACTCCTGGGGTGCATTCACACTTATGGCTTTGTACTCTACACTTACCGGCATCTGCAGGTGGGCTCACTCCTGCCTCTGCGCCTCTCGAGCCGTGGATGCCCTCGAGGTGCAGGACACTGCTGCAGTGCTCCTCCCACAATTGCAACTTGAGAGGGGATGCAGGGCCTCCACCGGTGCCAGTGCTGTGTTGGCGGTATGCAGCAATGAGGTTGCGCACCCGGCGCCTGAGGTCATCCCACCTTTTATGGCAGTCCTTGACAGTGCGTGTGGTCACACCGACCGCTGTGCACTTGCGTGCTGCCTCCGCCCACACTTACGGCATTGCTGGGTAGCGTGCCGCTGGTCTGCGCTAAAGAGCATTTCTGCATGCTCGACAATGTGCTCTACCCGTACTGTGAGTTCAGCCTCACTGAAGCGCTGCTTTCGTTGTCTGCGTGCTGGAATCCTGGATGCCATGATGGTGTAAGATGTGTTGTCAGTCTCAGGGAGGTGTTCTGACCTGTAGTGTCTGGGGATGGCAGTGGATTGTGCTTTATATAATGGGCGCCTCTCTCTTTCTTTTTTTCTCGTGGTCATGGTATTTCCGCTTCCGGTGATTCCGTGTCTGTGACGGCAGGGGCGGACACAGGTTTTGCACCGTTTTTTGTTGCGTTAATTCTGTGTGCGTGGGTGTTTACGTGACGGCGGTGACACCATTTCCGCATTGGTGTGTTGCGCGTGACCCACGTGCCGTAATCGGCCGTTCATTCCGCAACCTTGCAGTGACGGAAACTGAGTCACCGTTGTCACGGAATCAACAGATTCCGGCACGGCGGACTCCTAATGAGGCCCACTGTGTCTTATCCGCAACTCTGTGATTCACTTCAGAGCTTATGTTAATATAGCATGCTGTTATTTTTAAAAGCCTGACTATAGAGTTGCTGCATAAATAACAATTGCACCACAAAGTTATTTGCCACTCCGCTTACTTATGGCAACTTATTCTAAAGTCACTTGCGTGGTGCCTCCAAGTGTCCAAGACCGATGATGCTCCTTGCAATGTCCTTTTCTGTGAAGTCATTTCTGTTGGTGCAATGCATATGCAAATTAGGAGGCTTGCATGTATTCTGCCCCATAGTGCCTGGACAGAACTCTAATAGATGAGTTTCCTGCATCTATAATGATTCTGCAGTTGTATTTATTTTTTGTTATGTGTTAAACTGCCATCTACCACTGATGTTACCAAAAATGTAGATTGGGGCAGCGGTGGGCAGTTTGTGGGCGTGAATGAGACTATATGGAATTGCGCACACTGCATTTGGTGGTAAAGTTGCAGGACTTTTTTCGTGGCTCACCCCCCGTCACCACCCACCTCCCCCACCCCCTACTCTTGCAATGCTGGATACTACCCTGCATATATTGCTTATAAATCAAATGGTTTCAGAGATTTTTATTACACAAAGTGTTAATTTACAGTCATTAAACACTCTAAGGAATCCTTACATACAACACTGGCAGGCGCTATACATCACATAATGTGATGTTTCTTTGTGATAGAGCAACCCAAAGAGTTCCTATGTAGTATATGCTGGCGGGTACGGGCAGTTATTTCATTGGAATGCCACAGGGATTAACATGGCCATGGGTAGTCAATGGGTGGGTGAGTGACCAGACATTCTCGGTTGGATTTTTCTTTTAAAATTTGTAGTGGTTTTATTTTAGAGAAATGACAGGCTTGGGCTAGATCGTCTAACATTGTTGATGTATTTCAATCAGATTTTAAAAAGGGGGTCAATACTGCATCAAACGGTTTTATTATTCAATTAACCAAACCGCGATTGCTACTAGACGCCTGTACGTGGCATATCTTGACATTTCAAAAGCTTTTGAGTCAATAGATCTGTGTTGTGGAAGAAAATGGCCACGTGGGGGTGTCCGAGGGACCTGCCCAACATTCTCATTGCCCTTCATAAAAGAAATAGGCTCAGAGTCCGTTTAGACCAGCAGGGCTCTTACACAAACTGGATTCCAGTCGAAAGAGGTTTGTATCAAGATTGGGTACAGGCCCCGCTTTTATTTAGTAAATATATTTTGGATTTTAACCTGGTTTTTGATAATGCTAGAACTAATTGTTAGGCAGAATCCTGTGCAGCTCCCTTAGGGAGCACTACACAAGATTAGGGCTACAGATGAGAGCAATAAATCCCCTTTGGTATCAGTCTGTACCACAAAGATTTAGATGGTAGCTGTGGCTGAGCAGTCAGACTTATCTCAAGAGGGAGATGAGCAGTATTCAGGGTTTACGCAATAGGCCTTCAGTACTATGGCACAAGGAAACACTGACCAAAGCTTTGTAGTAAAAAGTAGTTATATATTTATTTTATACACTTCTAGAAAGAACACATGTATCACAGTCATCAAGCAAGTTAAATTAAGTCAAAGGAAAAAATATACACACTCCCAAGTTAAATTGTAGACCAAGTGAACCAGAGTGAAAACTGAGCAAAACGGCACAGTGACAACTACACACAAGGGATCCTCTAACAATTCCTCACAAGGGAGGGAAAAAGTTATATAGAAATAGGTTTTTACACACCCTAGCAACACTTCCCATAAGTTTATGGACCAGTTTAAGCAAGACTGCATCAGTATAGGCAATACTTAAATGAAAACTGAGCAAAATGGCATTTCACAAGGGTTAAAAATGGGAAGGAAAGGGTAGTTAAAAGAAATGGGTGCACCACACAGTTCTAGCTGAGAATCAATCTAAACAAGGCAGATCTAACAAATTTGACCAGAGTCAGTAGGCCTGTGCCAAAGTCAGTTGGTACAGGGCAAGGGCCCAGGAGCAAAATGTTCTTGTAGCTGCAGTCAAGTCTTTGGTTAACGAAGTGGAAAAGGTGGATGCAGACGTTGAAAATACAATGTTAAGAGAGAGGGGCGGCCAACCCAACAGGTAGATAAAGGATTTAAAACACCTTTAGTGCTACTGCGAAGAAAGGGCGGTCTGGTGGAACAATGTACCTTAAAATGAAGAAGTGGCTTCTGCGGTGGCGGTTGTTCCTGATAGTTCCTGCAGTTCGGGTGATCCAGCAGAGGAAGAGAGGCTCTCGTGGGGGGAAGGTTCGAGTTACTGCACTACCCAGGGATGAAACCAGCCGCGGTGCTGCCCGACGAATAAAAGGTACGCTCCTTTAAATCGCGGTCCAGATGGACTGGTGCCTGGCTATCTGGCCTCCGAGTACAGGGTCCGGGAAGGCGATTGGCAAACTGGTTGGCCCCACCAGCTCAAGGGAAGAAGGCTCTTGCAGGTGAAGATCTTCTCTCGTTGTGTGGTGAAACGCTGCAGCAGGGCTTCACCAGTGGTTCAGTCATTGCAGATGTCTTTGGCTTCTCTCCTCTTCGGCTTCTTAGGTTCAGTGGCAACGTCTTTCTCTTTCAGTCCTCAGGACCCTGCTTTTATGCAAAAAGATCCCCATACATACAGCCTACCTGTCACTCACACAGTGGAGTGGTCATCTTGGCGGGAGACCCTCCAGCCTATCAGGATAGAGTGCGACATGGGTCCTACTCCCCCTCCCACACAATGGACCCAACCCGACTCCGTGGCGCCTAAAGGAGGGCTTCTGGGCAGAAGCCCACCAAAAGGACGAACAAAGGATCTCCAACCTGGGTTAGGAGTTTAGAGGAAGACACGAGAAAGAAGTTATATTAAAGTTCTGGCAATAAAAACCTACCAGAGTAAAGTTAATATTAAAATACACCGGCGGTATGTTACAGGCTGTCGGAAAAAGTGGTAACCTCGAACAATGGGAAAATCCCATAGGGAAATATTTGCGGTTGAATATTTATGGTAGTAACCACTGCCACCAGCCAAAAACTTTTGAGAGCGGGACTGTACGGTACCCTCTTGAAAATGAACATAGGGGAAAAACTATTAACCCCTTCCAGTACCTCCATAGTAAGATGCGTTGTACTGGTTTAGCTCATAGGATTTGACTAGTAAAGTCAATGGGGACTTTACATGCCCTGGGAGACAGTAGTAAGACCCAGGGTATGGAGTCTATGTTTGGAGGTCACTACGACACCCCTGTGTCACTGCACTGAGGGTGCTATGTAACACATGTGAATAAAGATGGTTCCTATGAGGTTGAGAAAGATCCCATAGGCATTAAACACAAAAATAGCCTAGAACACACATAGCAAAAATGCCTAAGAATGGGAACAAGAGTCTCACTCTTAGCAGATAAAAGGAAACAAACCCTTCAAATCCAGCAAAGCTGCTGGGGGACTATATAGGGAAGGGAAATTAGCCATAGAATGAGAATTCTCCCTAACACTAATCCCCCGAAACTTGGTCCAGTT
Organism: Ambystoma mexicanum; assembly: GCF_040938575.1. NCBI lineage: Eukaryota > Metazoa > Chordata > Amphibia > Caudata > Ambystomatidae > Ambystoma > Ambystoma mexicanum. The sequence continues at coordinate 591,765,474 of NC_090922.1, read as the reverse complement.
GTTTTAAACTATTTACGCTTTGCCGACAATATCGTTTTATTTAATTTTACACCAGTAGGTCTGCAACGGGCCCTATCTGCTGTTTATGACTATTTTAAAAGCCTGGATTTAATTCTTAGTTTTGACAAGTCTAAAATATTAGTGTTGAATCCAAAAAGAGTTGGCATGGCTGAGACTAAGAAGAAGTGCCTCCAATGGTTTATTTCTGGCAGGCCCTTCGAAAATGTGGGCCAATTTAAATATGTGGGGGTAAATATAACAGCTAAGAGAGTGAAACAGGTTCCACTTCAGTCTAGTGTCTCAATGACTTCACCAGCCATTACTCAGTTGCGTCAACTAGACAGAAAGTTAGTAAATTTTCATTATCGCCAGTGTTATTAAATTATCACCAGAAGTTAGTCCCAAAGCTCATTTATGATGCAGAAACCTTATTAGATAAAAGAGACGGGCTGAGGTTGGAGTAGGAATTTGGAAGACATTTTGAGGCCTGCCACAAGGTGTCCCTTTGCCAGCTATTCACCATATGCCGGGCACCATTTGCCTTGATTCACGTATTGCTTGGGGGCAGCTGCGGTTATTTCAGAATTTCTTGGTTCTACCCGAAGCTTCCTTGTTTACTCTTTTTGATGAAACTATGAATTCTTGCCCAACTTTATTTACATGGATGAATGCGTGTGGGACCCTATTGCGGGAGATTGGCTCTTCAAAGAATGAATTATGTAGTCGTCCATTCGGTGTAAAGAAGAAATTGTTTCTTCACGGTTGGACCACCAACAGAGATTTGTTAATGCTATTTAAACTTTCTAATCCTTTTTCTTTTGATATAACATTTTTTTTAATGTTGTACAATCCTTTTAATTGAGGCACCCTTCAAGGTTCATGTTATCCTGAAGCAGACCACAGTGGAGGCACTCACTGAACATCGCAGATCCGCAATGCTACCTCTGAGGCCTCAGCTAACAATGACGTACTGCAATTAGCAATTAAAATGTTATTAAAACTATGTGGACATATACACAAAGACCTGTTTAAACAAGAAGAATGCATTCATCAATTATGTGTGTACCAAAAAGATAGAACTGCAGGCAACGGGGAAACCAGAACGACAGCCCTGGAACAGTGTTCTGAAGATGCCCGTTGCCAGTAATTATTACTACACAAGAACCCGTTCTGCCACAAGTCACCTTGATGCCGGTGGATCCATTGCTTTTGTCTGCTTCAAATTATTTGATATGGAAAGAAAGACGGTGAGAAAACCCTACAATGCCTCGCGGTGCCTACTGATGGTAGTGCACCCTTGGAGCCCAAGAGGAAAGTGCCAATTGGATTAACCCTACCATTTTATAGGCTGTGCCGGCTAAATCGAAAGCTAAGCAAGCCAAGAAAAAGGCTGCTAAGAAACAAAAGCGCAGGCAACAGTTGGTTGGAACATTAACTAGTTGGCTCATTCAAGAGCAAAAAAAATTCTATGTATCAGCATGTGGTGATTTGGATAAAGCAAGCTTATATGACAACGACCCAGTGATCAGCACTCCCCAAGTGGAACCATTGCACCTGGATGCACGAGTAAGCGTAAACACCCCTCAGGGTGAAATAAAGCCACTTGTTGAACCAAGGAGTACAGCGGTTGGCAGTGACCCACTGGACCCATGAATAGTGACCGTAGTGTTGAAGGTGCCAAATGTTTTGCCACGCCCAAATATAAATCGGTCGGATGTTTTGAAATTGTTCTCTAAAGTACCATCACTTTGAGTGTTGCAATCAAGAGATTGCTATTTTATCCAACCAATGGGGCTTAATTACCACCACATGAATAAGTTACACTGCATCCTCCCAGAAATTGCTACCATGATAAGCGCGCGGTATGACTCAATATCGTATCTTGGATGTGAGCTGGAAACAAGGTGTGCATCATTTAATTATCACTCATTGTACTTACAAATCATGCCCGACTATGGACGCCTAAAAGCAATCCAGTAAGCATGTCAACAACAAACCAGAGGCCTATGATAACATTAAAGCCTGGAACTGGCTAAATAGCCTTCTGCCCGGCCTGGGGGTCACATCAAGATTGAGATTTAAGTATTGACTATTGGAATTCCAGGGGTAACTCTCATTTTGTCAACGGTCGTTCTATAGATTGGCTTCTCCAATTCCAAATATTCATGCTACAATAGACTTGGTTGCGGACTGCATATTGCTTAGATGGATATGCCATATACTAGCAATATGCAGTAAAGGGCCCTAAAGGACAACCTTTTGGCGGTCTAATCATTGGTGTTAGTTTAGACCTGAGTTCGAGAATAGTTACCCCTGAGGTGGCTAATAAGAATGTGCTGGTGATCAAGGTAACTGTTAAGGGTAGTTTGCCACAACCCTGCATGTTGTTTTTTATATCTATGACCCCCCCTCAGAGTGCTATTATGACAGATGCCTTTGATTGTATTGATGAGATTATCACAGACTGGGGCACCTGTGGGAAATGTGATGCCATACTGCTTGGGGGGGGGATTTAAATGCTCGCTGTGGTTGGACACCATCTGTGGGGGAGCATAGGAACGTGGTCCTGAATAGTGTACTGACCTCCAAGGTGCGTAATCAACCAAGTATGCAGTGGGTCCATGTTAGGCAGAATCCTGTGCAGTGCCCTTAGGGACCACTACACACAATTAAGACTACAGGTGGCAATACAAGTTTTACCTTTGGTACAAGCCTGTACTACTATGTCGGAGTGGTAGCAGTGGCGGAGCAGCCAGGCTTATCTCAAGAGTATATGAGCAGTAGCAGAGATTTCACAAAGGGACCACAATTACTGTGACTCAAGCAAACACTGACTCAAGGTTTCAGGTAGAAAAATATAAGTACATTTATTTTTAAACCATTTGTTATAAACACAACACTTCTATTAAACTCAAACACAAACCACACGTAAAATATATTACAACTAACCAATTCACTTTGTACAGTATGTCTCAAGGTAAGTACCCTGTGTTTAAATGAACCGGTGTTACGAACAAAACACGTTACCGCGAATACGATTGCAATCAATTTTTGACAGTTCGGTCTACTAAGTAAACGTGTATCCGTGACATGAAATGCTACCGGGGCAAAACACACTTAGCACCTGAGAGGGAGTTGGAGGCAAAAATCACAGGCCATATTTTGGTTAGGCAGACAGAATCGAGAAACACTCAGAGACAGTTCAAGAGTCAAAGGGTCGGAGCCAGGGTTAAGTGACGCCGAGGACCTGTTGCCGAAGATCACACAGTCAAACAGTTCACGGTTCGACGTAGCCAAGAGTACTTCAATATTGTCAATGTTCGGAAGCAAAAGTTATAAGAAGGAGGGAAGACAAGGGCAAGCCTTGGAGATGAAGAAAAGGGGTTCACCCTGTTTCTTCAAGCAGAACACAGTACCTTATTCCAATGGTGCAGCTGGTGCCCTGGCAGTTGTTCCTGTTGGTTTCCCGCAGACCCAGGTTCCGGGAGCTTCGTTGTGAAGGAGGACGTCTGAAGGGGGTCTGCACCACACAAGGATGAAGCCGGCAGCAGCAACGCGAATAAAAGGTGTGCTCCTTAAAAACAGGAGAGGCTCTTCAGATGGCTAGCCGGACCACTACAGCAGTGTGCAGCGATTTCGACCAAGGAAGATGATTCTCTGGCTGTGGAAAATGAGCTGGTTATCTCCACCAGGCTCAAGGGAAGAAGACTCCGGACCGGATCTTCTCTAGTCGTTGAAGGGTAGATAGCTCAGGACTGCAGCAGGGCTTCACCGGGACGGGGTGGTTGCAGCAGTCGTTCTCTCCGCTTCTCTTCGGTTCCTTGTAGTTCCAGCGGCGACTCTGACTTCTAGCCCAAGAGACCTATCACTCAGCAGGGGGGTTGTCCAGCCTAGACAACCCCCCTGTCTCTGAGTCCAGCCTGGACAACCACCTCAGCCAATCATGGCAAAGTGTGCCTTGGGTTTCCTAGGATACCCTGTGCAGGGGGTGACTACACCCCTCCCTCACATTCAACCCACCTAGACACCCAGGCGCCTGGTGGAGGGCTTCTGAGCAGAATCCCACCAAAAGACGGTGAACAAAGAAGGCAAATCTAGTTTGCCGCGCAAAGTAAAACACAAGAAGGACTTTAACAAAAAGAAATGGCGAATAAACCCAACTGGAGCCAAGAGAAAGGCAATTTGGTCAAGCGGATTTATGTTCAAGGCTAATATAATAGCCAAAAACAATACCACGTTTATCTAATATAATCGCGGTAGAAAAGTTAGGGTAGATACCACTGCCACCAGCCAAGTCTAAATGTTAAAAGAGCGAAACAATGCTCTAGGAGGTACAGAAAAAAAGGGATACAAGTTAACCCTTTCCAGTAATCCACGTAAGGTGGGGCGTACTGGTTCTGTGGTAAATTTGACTAAGTAAAGTTAATGGCAACTTTACCCTTTTCTGGGGGACTGTAGTCAGCCTCAGAAATGGAGTCGGGGGGGGGGGGGAGTCTTAAAGACAACCCTGTGTCACTGCACTGAAGGTGCTGTGTGACACACAAAAGAAGGGGGCTACTGAAGTGGTGTACTCCAGAGTCCACAATCACAAAAACGGAGAAATGTACTTGCCAAAACACAGGTAAGAATGGGGGAAAAGCTCACACTCTTACCAAGTGGAAAAAAATAAACTCCAGAAGTCCAGCAAACCTTCTGGGGGACTCACTAGGTGAGGGGAAATTAGCCATAAATGAGAATTCTCCCTAACAGTCCGCTTTCTAGCTGACTGGGAACTGAAATGTTCAAGTGGGAGGACACAGAGTGATTATCCTGGGAAGGCCACATGGCAAATGGGCTGTAAATCTGCTACTATTGATTACTATTGTGGAAATAATCTATTCCTGGAAAGTGTGTAGGACTTCGAGGTCCTTGTTAACCAATATAGTGATCATGCCCTACTCAGCTTACATTTAAATATGACTTAAATACTGAGAGAGTCAGGGATTGTACAGGCTTATGTAAATAAAGCAGCAAATTGTATTAGCTGGTCTAATGCAAACATCAAAAAAGCATGTTCAGCTATTCAATATGCACCTACTTCTGATCGCCCCTTAGATTAGACCAAATCCACAGCTGTGGAAATAGAGAATTGGCTATGCCATATGACGCATAACATTGGTAATATTAAGGGCTGGCAAATTGGGTCCCCCGATGAAGCAGAAAAACGTCCATACGGGCGGGAGATTCGGACTGGTAAATGTAAAGTTAGGCGAGACCTCTGGCAATTAAGATCCATGCAATTGAAGGAGGTGGCATTGGAGATTAAAAAGCTCAAAAACAGCTTCAGGAAGTGGCAGAAAAGGCACAAAGCCAAAAGGTATCATTTGAATTGGCAACAAATGATGGGGGCCCTGTGCAATAAGAACACGCGTGCAGATTCTAACATTGGCTAGGGGCAATGGGAAGGAAGGTATGTGTTATTAATCCAATCCCTGAGCTTGAATGGAAGTCTCGTGTAGAATGGGAAAATGTTCTGTGAGAAAGCTATACTCGTCGACAGAGAACATGGTAATAATGGTCAATATCCATGGGTTATGTCATTTGATTGGCAGGATCTCTGTAAGCGTATTGGAAATTTGAAGAATTCTAGAGCTCCCGGTCCCAATGGTTTGGTTGCGGTTGTACTAAAACCAGACCGGAAGGGATGGGCTAGTGTATTGTTACAACTATACACTAAGGTCTGTTTTGAGTGTAGGATCCCAGACTCATGGAAAACCTCTTTGTTGGTTCTGGTGTATAAGGCAGGCGATAGGCTTTCGCCTGCGAACTACACACTTGTATCAATCCTATATGTTACAGGAAAAATATTTGCATCCTATGTACTTACAGAAATGCAGACATGGATGGCAAAAAACAATCTGTTCCATCCTTTCCAGACTGTGTTCCGCCCTGGCACTAGTACTACCCCTAATATAAGGATGCTGGATGCCCTTATTTTGCGTGTGAGTAATAAACAAAGACCATTGCCTTACATTATTTAGGTGGACTACCAAGCAGCATTTGACTTGGTAAATCGTGCTGCCTTATTGAGGAAATTAAAGGCAATAGGTTGCCCCCTTCCCGTGGATGCTGGAAATTGTTATTGCTCTTCATAGTAATATTACTGCTTGCATTCACTTGGGGAATGTGGGCTCACTGTCAGATCTGATACCTATAAACAGGGGGGTAAAGCAGGCATGTGTATTGACCCCCCCTGCTTTTTCTCTTCGTAGCAGATCTACCAGCCAGGTTGGATCATTGTGCTAAACATCCCCCAAAAATTGGAACTAGGGTGGTGTCTTCAATGCTCTACGCAGATGATCTGATCATGTTCAGTCAGACTTTTGTGGATTTGAAGAGCATGATAAATGAATTGGAGAGTTATGCCATGGAAAACAAGCTAAATGTTAACTTGGGGAAAACTAAAGTAATGTTGATTTCTTCCAGGAAGAGAAATAGGCCTGTTATGTACACTAAACTGGGATAAATCGGACTAAACATTACACTTACTGGGTCTTGAGATATCTAGCGTTTGACTGGTTGATTATCCTTATACAAATAATGGTTTTGTCCTACAATTTTATATGGGCTAGAGGCTTTGGCAATGCAGGACTTTTGCTGGCTCAATAAACTGGAAAGTGCTTTTTGGTGGAAAACCTTGGGTCTCTCAAGATCAACCCCTATGGAGTATTTACGCTTCGAGTTGGGCTTGATCCCATTGAGGGCGCATGCCCTGAAGAGATTGGGTATTCTATTCATTAAACCGCAAATCAACCCAAAATGCCCCTTACTAGCAACTCTTGGTGATGGCCTTGTAGCTGAACCTCTTACAAATAACTATAATTACTTGAAACTGAACGGTGAACTTTTAAGGAAAATCAACTGGGCCCCTGATTTTGCACAAGGACAACACTTTAAAATTATTAAAGGTGCTTTTGTGAGAAAGTTACAAAGATGGGACTGGACTAACAATTATTCCCACTTGGCGACGCTGAGTAATTATGCACCGGTCAGTGTGGTTTACCATTCCTTTCTGAAACCACAACATTAACTTGTACAGTGATCCCATCTTGTTGTGTGTAAAATACGTCTATTGATGAGAATAAATCAATTACCACTCAGATCTATTTGGGGAACCAGTTGGCAGCTTAAAAAATGCAAGATTTTGTAGAATATGTAAATGTCATGAAAACATAGAATCTATGAGAAATGTCCCAGATGAGGACTGTTGTATATTAACGCTTTGGGCAATCTGGGCCATAACTACGACTCGATCAAAAGAACGGAATTCTGGACTTACTGTTTGAACACGGACACTGTTGCAACGCATCTTGCACAATTCCATGTAGGGCAATGTATTGAACCCTACTTTATGGAAAAGTGAGTGATTCAGTGTGAGAAGAAGTGGAACTTTAATCAAGGACTATTGGGAAATGTGTGTTTTAAGTGATTACAGCAATAGGTCTGTCTGTATGTATATTGTATTAATATATGCATGTTTTCTGTGTTATATTTTTAGTTTTTTTAGTTTGTGTAAAGTTTGTTATGAAATATACCACAAAAAATGCATAAATGTGTTTAGATTTAAGAAACTGGCCCATTTGTGTAATTGCTTATTTTCTAATTTTGGTCCTGTTGAAGATGAGATGTTTCGAATCACCCCATGACATTGTTTGTTGTGATCCCTCTACTGCTGTTTGAATTGCTGCTATGCACTTTTTATCTTTCATGTTTTTAGATGAAAATTGCTGGTTGAAATAGGCCGTGTCATGAATTGTAGTTCATTGTTTGTTTGTTCGTGTATATCGATTGTACTGTCAATTCTGTGTAATTTCATTCTGGCGCACATTTTTATCTTGTGTAAAACAACTTTGTGCAATTTTTGCAGTTTGTGCTTTTCTTTGTGTGAAAAGCTTATGTTTAGTTATATCATACAATAAATAAATGCATGTGTGACCCTCTTCATATCCCATATCCACCCTATCTGTGTTACACCTATCAGAATAGGATGGAAGACTCTGTATTGCAAATTAGTGTTAGTCCTGCCACTAATGTGAGCAGCCCTGCCCAAACTGCTAGACCACAAGACCTTAAAAGGCCTGCAGTGTCTTGTGTTCCAGTGCAAAGGGGTCATGACCTAGCACTTGGGATTGTATTTCACCCTTTGGTGGTAGGCTGAAGACTCATGTGCTAATGGCTTGTCCACTTCTGTAATGGCACAGACCTACTAAAGAAAATAATTATGGCATGGATGGTTGCCCCGAGCAATGATAGTGGTACTGTTTAATTCAAAGCCTTGCATCTATCCCTTTGTTAAAATTTACTACACTCTCCCCTCAAGAATTACATTTTTCTAACTCTTACAACCCTCCTTATTTTTTCACTTATACTCAAGTTTTTGATGTAGCTGAATATATACCTGATATGATAGGTTATTTATAAGGTGCTTAATACACAGAGGTTTTTAAGCATGGACCCAGGGATCGAACCTGTGGTGCTCCGTGTCGTCTTGCTTCAAAGGCGAGCACGTTGCCCCTGAGCTATCCTCCCAAGACAATTTGTAATGTAATTTGTAAGGGTCTTCAGCTGGTTGATGCACCTGCTGCAGAAATCTGTGTGCAAGCAACATCACCTGTCATTTATTGTTTGATAATAAAAGCATACTTAATAAGATTAACTAACAGTTACAATCCAACAAAAAATAAGCATACTTTAAAATTACAGAAATCAACTTGTGATTTTCGATTTAGACCTTGTAACTGAGAGGTTGATGTTAGTAAGATGATCAGTGTAGTTAAAAAATAGCAACACCATAACTTGCTTGATAGTTGTAGGAAGCCTGAGTGTGCTACTTCGCTTAGAAGTGCAAATGGTCCTTCATCTCCATGGGTGGCTCCAGCATTGGGCTTGGGAGGGCTGAAATCCTCCCACTTTAAGGCACTCTGATGTGATGCCTGCTCTGACGACAAGGGTCTGTCAAATTTCCCACTTGGGTTTATTTGAACACAGTGGCAGCAGGCAGAAGCCTGATGAGCCAATTTCCATAGACCCTCCTCCCAGTGGTCCTCAAAGTGTGGGGCCTGCTCCCTGGGTGAGGCCTAGCACCTTCTCAAGGGGGTATGAATCCGACAATGAGAAGCACCACCTCAACACCACCTAACCATTTAGGCTGCTCTGCATTTCAACCGAGGCTCTGTACATGCTACCGCCAGCGAATGGGCACAATCGTGGAGATAAGCAAAGCCTGAAAGAAAGCTTCAGGCTGTGTTTATTTCTTGGTTACTGAGGTCAAAAGCAGAGTCCCCTGGAAGGGGCACGTGCGACAACTGTGGCTTTTACACAGAGAACAAAACAACAAAAGGGGAGAAAACAAATTGAAAAGGGGTTGGGAGGAAGTGAAAGAGCCAAGTATGATAAAAGTGAAGGGACAGAGGCACCGTATATGAATCAATAGCACATACAGAGTTGAAGGGAGAAACAGAACCACAAGGGTGAAATGTGACAGCCACATACATTTAAGGGGAGAGAGAGAGAGAGAGAGAGAGAGAGAGAGAGAGAGAGAGAGCTGAAAAGGAGTGAAATTAAGAATAGTAGAGGAGATATAATGAGTAAGATTGAGCACATGAGCAGGGATAGGTGGGGGAAGGGGAACCTTTAAAAAAAAGAATTCTTCAAGGGGGCGGTGAGGGTGTCGGCATAACAAAGTTAGAAGACCACTGCCCTATAATGAATCTCAAGACTTAACTGCTAGGCTCTACTTTTAGATGGCCACATCTCCAATGATTTGCCTCGTTGGTAAACTAAATAGCCTCTCAATTGTGGTTACACATGCATCTAATGGGCCAAAGGAAGTTGGAATAGCTATTCAGCATCCTGGGCTTAAAAGAATAGGGGGGAGTCAACAGTGCAATGGGTTTAATGGCCCACTCCCTAGCAGCTTTCAAAACTGCCATCCAGCACCAGGGACGTCATTTGAGGGTCGCACCTGCGACCTCTCAGGTCTTCTTTGCTACCCCTAAAAAATGTTATTTTTTTCTTTATTTTTTATAAATTGAAGCTCCTGGGCTGTGGCCAGTGCCATGTGGCTCTTTGTTTCTAGAGTGGCTGTCTTTATTGTTCAGGCTTCCTAAAAAAAAGGGGGGTTCCACAAGTGTAACACTTTGAGCAGTGACTCTAAATAAGAAAGAATAGGAGTAACAAATAATTTGTTTTTCAGGAATTCTATACAATAATTGCTGGACTCGTCAAAGGTTTAGTTCAGGCACACTTCAGGGGGCGAGTCACCTCTTTAGTCTGTTCTTAAACACCTCAGATTCACAATGCAGACAACCTGCAAAAAAGCATGTAGTGTTGAAGAAGCATCCATTTTGGACTATGTATTTTGCTTTTTGCAAGTTGCAGTTATGGCATGTTTTTTTCTGCCATTGTCTCTGTTAGGATCATCACAAGACATTCCATCTCGGGGGCCCTTGGTCACTTAACAAAATCCTTGTGCCTAAAAGCTTGTGTACAGTGTAGAAATGTTTGACCATAGCATATAAAGTGGCCCTTGATTTCATTGTGCCACAATTAATGCTTTGTTGTAAAGTGTCTATCTTTCCTATCTCTCTGGCATGCTGTTCACGATGTTTGTTTGCATGTAGGAGGTAACGAGTGGCCAGAGTACGGGATGCTGTGTGAGTGCGCTGCTTTTCCTGCACTACTCTAACTTCTTTAATACACAGTTATGAACTCTCCCAATGGTATGTGTTTTGCCAACCTCTGAAGCCTGAAAAGTAGCTCCACACAGGCTTGCGTTTGACCAACTTTGCACCAGACCTGCAGATGAACTGGCCTGCTGTTAAATCTCAGTTACTAGTATAATGGCATCCGCTACAGAGTGTCATTTGCTTTCTGACTTTGAGAACATTCAGACATGTAATTGCTTATTTTACTATAGCCGGTAAGCTAGCTCAGGGGGTTGAGTGCTTGCTGCTGCGATGTGTGTATGATCTGCAGGTTGCAGGTTTGAATCCTGGCAAAGCCAACTCAGCCTTTCATTCTTCTGAGGTTGATAAATGAGTAACAACACAGGATGGGTGATATTGTATGTATATGTGTTATATATAAGTAAGTGCTATATAATAACACATCATTGTCATTTGGCCTTGGACATCTGCTTTCATTCAAAGTAATTTGGTTGTATAGGCCTATACACACTGATATTAATGATACATATGGTGATCCATTCTTCTAAGACTATCACATTACAGTTTCACCATATTTTTGGTAGTGTACTTAGGACCAATGCTATGTGATGCACCTTCCTGTTTTGTCAAGGGGTGAAAGGTCGTGTTCCATCACTTCCCGTGATGTCACTTCAGGGTGGGGTCAAATGACATCACTTTCTGTGATGTCATCAGAGGTGAAGCATCATGTGATGTTACTTCCGCTACCCCTGGTATTTTGGTGAAATGACCTCCGTGTCCAGCCCCCACAAAATTGTGAGTCTAGCTCTGCCCGAGTTTTTCTCCCTGGTCATTTGGGCATTCATGACAGGGGAGCATGGGGCTTTGGAGTGGCGAGGGGGGTCGAAATCTCTGTCCAGGGCAAGCAACAAAACCCAGGCCAGGTCTCTTGTAGTATAGCCGGTCAGAATACTAATCCCTCTGAAGTTGCTGTTGGGTACTCTGGAGCAGAAAACCCCCGGTCGCCGTGGCGTTAATACCACTGGAAAGGCCTCCTTTCTAGGCAGGGCTAGGTGTGGCCTTGGACAGGCCTTCCTCTCTCTCTACCCCCATCCCCCGCCCGCCTGCTGGCGCCGGGCTTGGCATTGAGGCTTTTTTGCAGACCTGTGATCAAGGAGGAACAGAGTCGCCTAAAAACAAAGAAATACAGATGGGCACGTTTTATGTTGCATAACTTATTAAAGCTGTCATATGTTTGAGAACACAGCCTGAAGCCTTTTCGCGTGACCGCGCCCACTTCCCCCGTTGTGTCCCGCAAGGACCATCCCTTTAGCCTTAGCAATGTATGTAAAAGTAACAAGCTTTAACCGAGTCCGAGATTCCCTTTGCAGTGTTAACATTGTTTTGGAAATAACCCTTTATTTTCCCCAAACCTTAAGCATCGTTTGAAGTCATTTAAATTCCTGTGTCTTGTAAGGGCTGGTGGGGTGCTCCATCTCTTACTGACATCACTAAAGGGTACCCCACTGGGTGTTCACAAGTGGCATGCCTGAGGTTGTGTTTTTAATGAAGAAGTTCATACACTTCTGGATAACTGTGATTTGAGGTGCCCATCCCAAAGGCATCCACTGTCTTGAGACCTCGGAAAGGTCAAGAAAGGTTGTAGATGACACGTGTGCTATGCTGTCCAATGCTTGCAGGGGAGGAATTGGGCCGGAACAAGACTAAACTGTCTTAAGTGCTCGAATATGTCAAGAAATGTTGTAGATTACTATTATACAGGCCTGAAGCTGAAACTGTGAGATATATTCAGGCGGATACAAGGACTTATGCTCCCACCTCTTGACTGCTCCCCCCCACCCCCATTTCCTCCACCACACGCCTTAATAACAGTTCAAAGCAGCCCCAACCTTCTCAATACTGTCCGCAAAGGCATCACATTGCTGAAGCAATGCTTGCGCAGTTTAAATTGCATACATGGAAACCCTGACGGACTAATGGGATAAGATTTATGGGGCCTTGAGCATCCTCTCGCCCCCTCTGTTTTTCCTGTAATGCCTGGAAGCAATGATTTTATCGTTGGAGTCTCCGAGAAGTCCTTCTCTGCCCCTTGTATGTTAGTGCATGCAGGACAGGAAGAGTGGAATAGTGGTGCAATTTGGTTCATACAAGTCATGTACCAAGACCAATCAAATCTGTTAAATCAATGAAAGGCCACACCAGGAGGTAGTTGTGGGTGACATTGTCTAAACCTTACTCTGTCTGAAGTTGGTGGCAAATCTTCATTAGAAAATCCCATGCCAACACTAAAATGTGTTAGAATCTTTTCCATAACCTCCCTTGTTATGTAGCACCGAGAAGTCACATAGCTCCTGATCGGCCTCATCAGTTACATCAACGAGCATCCTAGGACCCTTTGGCGAAAGCCCACTTCCCCAAAGAGGGCAGCTGTTAATGACCTCTCATCGGATTATATTTGCTCAACATGGATGAGAGTAATGGAAGATGGATAACTTGGAGCTGGCTTCTCAGCAGGAATAGGTGCCAATAGTGAGGGGTTATCACTAGGTCCCAGGGAAGGATCAGGCCCCCCCAGAGCATGCACGTGGGACAGAAGAAGGCAATGCCAAAGGTGCAGGTAAAAGGACAGGCTGTGGTACCAAAATGAGAGCTGCTACAGAACCTACACAACGTTTTGTAATCAATGCTATAAAAAGGAAAAAGGCAAAAGCCTCTTTGTTGAATGGGATCTCTGCCTTTAGTGATGGTGGCTATGCAAACAATGTTGTGTGGTAGGAGAACTCTCTTTGTGGTGTCATTTCCTATTATGCGTCCTGACACCTTCCATGAGTCCTAGCTCGCTTGTGGCCGGCTTTCCGGGAAGAGAATTTGACACGTATTCTAAGAAGAAGGAAATCATGAGTTCCACCTGTTTCACCTGTGAAGAGTCTTGTCCTCGGAATATTTCTTTCAGGGGCGCACAACCACTTGGGCCTTCTACGTAGAGACTTATGGAGCTCTCATTTCTGCAGAGTCCACTTCAGCAGCAAATCGCTGGTGCCAAAGATAATGAAGGGTGACCCCTCCTGGGAGAGTTGAACCAAATATCTAATTGTGGCCCGCATCTGACTGTGCCCTCAAGGTTTAAGCTGCTGCAGCAACAAGCCCCGGGGTGTGGGAAATTCTACAATTGGAAGCTGGAGACAAAAACTATAGAAGTAGCTTATTTGGGGTGGGGATTCCGTGAAATATATAAACCACCCTTGAGGAAGGGCCTTTAATAGGGTCAATTTAAAATAATATTGGAAGTTATGCTTGACAGGAGGTGTCTCCAGAGGTGGGGGCAGCATGTTGTCAATGCTCAAACGAAAAAGAGGGAGAAAGGACTAATGCCAATTAGTCTTCTTGTTAGGTTTGTGGAAGTTGTTAGGAGAAAAGAAATCCTACCTAGGGGAGTTCCTCTTCTGTCGTCCGCTTCTCCTCTTTGACGGGAACCAGCCTCTGCTTAGCCAGGGGCAGGGTCAGACTGGGACAAGAAATATGCCCGGGCACCCCCAAAAAGTGGCCTGCCCCTCGCCTAAAAAAAAGTGGCCCTCAAACCATCATCCGTGAATCACGTCAATTCACGACTTTACAGAAAATACTACTTATGAGGGTTAACGTGTTTGTTGCATGTTATGTTTTGTGGAAACGCTTGAGAAAGTTATATCATTGCTTTTGTTCTTTTTTTTAATAAAAAAAGCATCATCATCACATAGTTAATGCTTATTTTGTAGAAACAGACTCAAGGCATGTCTACAAGTTGTCAACCAGCAATGAAAATAGAGTTGCATTTAATAAGCAGTACAGCTAAATGACACCCGAAAGTACCTTGCCAGCTGGGTTTATGCTCAAATATTACAACACAACTCCTGAAATATTATAACTTTGCATACCTACAGTTCTGTGACAGGGTCCACAGCTCCAAGGCACAGAAGTGCCATGAACCAACCACCACCACAGCGGTTTGGGACCTGCAAGTCGATACTTATACAGGCCTCTGCAACCCCAGCAGTGAAGGAGGGTTAGGGTGATGATGGTTGGAAAGGAAGGGGAAAAGTAGGAAAACCGGAATGAGGTTTAGGGAGAGGTTATGGATAGGTTGGGGGTGTTAGGGTAAGGTTTTGACCACAGTGCATGCTTCCAGCAAGCTGTTACACTCATACAAACAAATATCCCTGCTTCTGACTCTACACACACATACAATATCACTATCACAGTACACAAAGGCACAGCAACATAATAAACGCACATGAGGTAGTGCAGCACTTAGCTTAGGTTAGTTGTCTCCCAGAGTGTCCCTTGTTGTCTCCTGCGATTTATTTGTGCCAGGTTGTGTCATAGTAGATGTTCAAATGCTGCAAGAGAGTCCTCCAATTAGTGCACATATGTGGCTGTTCACATGCATGTACACATGCAGGAGATTTAGCGAGGGTGCACGTGGCTACTAAACCTGCACAGCAGGGGCCGTATGTGGCTCTGGTAAGTGGTAATGTGTTAGGGCATGCAGCAGTAAGCAGTTAGTAACACCTTAATAAGGTGTTCCGAATTGTGTGTCCACGGCTAACGAACCACTATCCAATGATTTATGGTGCTGCGTGTGGCTGGGAAGTGCTGATTAGTGTTGCGCTCTTTTACGCGGCATGCAGTGTCTTACTGGTACAGTTAGCTTTGTAGGAAGCAGGGGCCAGTTGTCTGTCTGGTGGGGCTGGGCTCCCTGCTCACTAGGATTATGCAGAGCGCTGCAGCACTTTGCTGTGTCAGGCGGGGGCCGGGATGTCGATCCAGTGGGGCGTGGTCCTTCTCAATGGATATGAAGCTGGAGCTGCTTGGAGACACGTTTTATCACTAAGAGGGCTTGAGCACAAGCACTGTGCCTACGTTCCTGCACACGAGCGATGACGTGCCACTCCCAATGTGGCTTACCTGTAGTTTAGGGCCCAGGTTCTACTGGGAAACATAGTATGGTAGGCGGTTGCCCTACAAAAAGGGCAGAGAAGTCTTCTGGAAGGCTGGATTGTCCTTTTGAGGATGCATTTAAATGTTTGCTCGGTCTTTGGCACTATTACAATGTCTTTGGCATGACTAATGCCATATATTGCTTGCTTGCCTTTCTTGCTTGTTGGGTTGCGCCTGCCCCTGGCCCCCAGCCCTAACATCTGTGGAAAGTCTTTTCTTCTGTTGAAAGACATGTAGCTGGACTCAAAATCTGATTATACGCAAATATGGAAAGCTGAATGATTCATATTTTGTCCCCAGTGATGTTAACACTGTCTTGATGAAGGGTACCATCTTTTCAGAAACATAAACTTTATGATTCAAAGTTCTATGTCACCCTTCCCACTTTGGTCTTTGATTGGACACATCTTGGTTTCAGAGTACATGAATTGCACATTTCAACTGAACCAAGTCAAGGTCTTAGTGATTGAAGTGATGGTGGTCAAATGTGAATCTTGCAGGTGCCAGCCATACAGTAAGTTTTAAAGATGTTAGTTGATGACTTATCCAAACTTAAATGTTGTGTTTTACTTTAAAAGACAGTATTAGGCTGTTTGCCTTCATGAAATGTGGTTTGGCAAAGCAATCTAAGAACATTGTTGCATGCATTAACAGGCTGGCACTAAACTCTTTCTGGAAATCCTGAAAATCACTCAATCAAGAGTTCCTTCAACAATGCACTTTTTTGTGCAACCAGGTCGATTATGTCTGGATTTTGAAATTGGACAAGCACATTCCGTTCCATAGACATGAGCATAAAGGCTTTCAGGTATTCCTGGCTGAGGTGGTTTCTAAGGCGAGTTTTAATATTCTTCAATTTTGAAAAACTCATGCTACTTGTGTACAAGATAAGGTCAAGATGAACTTGTTTGCTAAATAAAATTACCGGTAAACTCTACTAAAAAGTTTCTACTTTTTTTAGAATTGAGTAGCAGCATACTGCACAGTTACGATTCTTTACTGAGCCAGGATGTGAGACCATTGTACTGGCCCTACATATTGAATGCACCATCGGTTGAATTTCCAATGCACTTGCTTAGGTCAAGATCATTATCTTCATTATCTTTAATAACACTCGTCACCAACTCGGACCCTTTCCAGTAGACAAAGTGCAGTTGGTTACTGCTAGCAGGCGTTCATGTACAGTGTCTGTCACATATCTAATAATTATAGAGCACTAATCAGTAACACTCACATCTTGGGTTGAGTCGATCTGAATTGAAAGTAGTCCTGCTTCCTTTATTTCTTGACTGATTACCATTTGAATCAGTTTGGAAATGGCTTCAGTCACATACCCAACTGTAGCCTTTGACATTAAGGCCACAGAAGCACCCCGTGTTGGGGAGAATTCTCATTTTATGGCTAATTTCCCTTACCTATAGAGTCCCCCAGCAGTTTTGCTGGATTTGAAGGGTTTGTTTTTTTCTCCTGCTAAGAGTAAGACTCTTTTTCCCACTCTTAGGCATTCTTGCTATGTGTGTTCGAGGCGATTTTTGTGTTTAATGCCTATGGAGTTTCTCTTCCCTCCAAAGGAACCATCTTTACTCGCATGTGTTACACAGCACCCTCTGTGCAGTGACACAGGGGTGTTGTAGCGACCCCCAAACATAGACTCCATACCCTGGGACTGACTACTGTCTGCCAGGACATGTAAAGACCCGATTGACTTTACTAGTCAATTTTTGTGAACTAAACCAGTACAACCCATCTTACTATGGAGGTACTGGGAAGGGTTAATAGTTTTTCCCTTATGTTCATTTTCGAGAGGTTACCGTACAGTGCCTCTCTCAAAGGTTTCTGGATGTTGGCAGTGGTTACTACCGTAAATATACGACCGCAAATATTTTCCTATGGGATTTTCCCATTGTTCGAGGCTACCACATTTTCTGATTGCCTCTAGCATACCACCGGTGTATTTTAATATCAACTTTACTCCGGTAGGTTTTATTTGCCAGAACTTTAATATAACTTCTTTCTCGTCTCTCTCTAAACTCCTAACCCAGGTCGGGGATCCTTTGTTCGTCCTTTTGGCAGGCTTCTGCCGAGAAGCCCTCCTTTCGGCGCCATGGAGTCTGGGGTGGGTCCATTGTGTGGGAGGGGGAGTAGGACCCCTGGACAGGGTTGCCTCAGCAACCCATGTCGCACTCTATCCTGATAGGCTGGAGGGTCTCCCGCCAAGATAACCACTCTACTGTGTGAGTGACAGCTAGGCTGTATGAATGGGGATCTTTTTGCATAAAAGCAGGGTCCTGAGGACTGGAAGAGCAAGACGTTGCCACTGGAACTAAGAAGCCGAAGAGGAGAGAAGCCAAAGACATCTGCAATGACTGAACCACCGGTGAAGCCCTGCTGCAGCGTCTCACCACTTTTCTCCACACGACAAGAGAAGATCTTTATCTGCAAGAGCCTTCTTCCCTTGAGCTGGTGGGGCCAACCAGTTCGCCAATCACCTTCCCGGACCTGCCTAGGTCGAATCGCCAGTACCCTGTACTTGGAGACCGGATAGCCAGGCACCAGTCCACCCGGACCGCGATTTAAAGGAGCATACCTTTTATCCGTCTGGCAATACCGCGGCTGGTTTCATCCCTGGGTAGTGCAGTAACTCAAACCTTCCTCCACGACGAGAGCCTCTCTTCCTCTGCTGGATCCCCCGAACTGCAGGAACTTCCAGGAACAACCGCCACCGCAGGAGCCACTTCTTCATTTTAAAGGTACATTGTTCCGCAAGGCCGCCCTTTCTTCGCGGTAGCCCTAAAGGTGTTTTAAATTCTTTACCTACCTGTTGGGTTGGCCGCCCCTCTCTCTTAACATTGTCTTTCAACTTCTGTATCCACCTTTTCAAAATCGTTAACCAAAGACTTGATGGCAGCTACAATAACATTTTGCTCCTGGGCCCTTGCCCTGTACCACTGACTCTGTCTGGCACAGGCCTACAGAATCTGGCTACATTTGTTAGAACTGCCTTCTGTAGATTGCTTATCAACTAGAACTGTGTTGATGCACCTACTTTTTATAACTACCCTTTTCTTCCCCTTTCTAAACCTTGTGAAATGCCATTTTGCTCAGTTTTCATTTAAGTATTTCCTATACTGATGCACTGTCTTGTTTAAACTGGTTCACAAACATATGGGAAGTGTTGCTAGGGCGTGTAACAAGCTATTTCTACATAACATGTGCTTTCCCTCCCTTGTGAGAAATTGCTAGACTATCCCTTGTGTGTGATTTTCACTGGGCCGTTTTGCTCAGTTTTCACTCTGGTTCACTTGGTAAACAATTTAACTAGGGAGTGTGTATATTTTTCTTTGACTTATTTTAACTTGCTTGATAACTGTGATAGATGTGTTTAACTTGAAGTGTATTAAATAAATATATACCTCTTTATTAATACAAAGCTTTGGTCAGTGTTTCCTTGTGCCATAGTACTGTAGGCCTATTGTGTAAACCCTGAATACTGCTCATCTCCCTCTTGAGATAAGCCTGACTGCTCAGCCACAGCTACCAACTAAATCTTTGTGGTACAGACTGATGCCAAAGGGGATTTATTGCTCTCACCTGTAGTCCTAATCTTCTGTAGTGCTCCCTAAGGGAACTGCACAGGATTCTGCTTAACACCCCGCCCTTGCCCAGTTTTGTTTTTGGATTTGGTTTGAATGGCATCAATATGTTCCTTTAGAGGTTTGTCACATTTACTTAGGATCAGAAGGATTTCAAGGAAGCTGCCATGATCCAGCTCTTCGTTATCCAGCTCAATCATGGACTCTGATGTCCCATGAAAACAGAGCCCCCTTTTGCCAATGACTTTTACAACGTCAATGACGCGCTCCAATATGTCTCGCCTTTTTCTGATTTGCTCACTTTGAGCTAATATCTGTGGGTTGAATAGTAGACCGCTTATGTTGACCCCTGTAAAGGTCATCATATATGAATATGTGAACCTCTGATGACCTTGGCTTGCCTCATGTTCTACTATGCGCTGGTAAACACGCTCCAGTTTTTCATCCTGTTGATGAAAGGGCCCCTCTCGCCACGTTTAGTAAACGCAAAACAAACTGAAAAAAGAGCCTTTTGTTTTTCAGAGTAACTTAACCAATGCTGTTTACTCCCATCTTTCCTCCAAAATGCTAACTCTGCTTTAATTTGCTGCACAACCAAATTCCCTGAGTCTTCTGTATGTAATCAAGCAGAAAAAGATTCTTCTGAATTTCTAGTAACTGGAACTTCCTCTGGGGGAATGATGATGTCTCCAATTATTTCAGACACACTGGTTTCTGACACTTCCTCCTTGGGGAAATCTTTAATTGTTTGTGACAGACTAGCACCACTACCACCTGCCACTTCCTCTAAAGAGATGTCCTCAATTCCTTCTGAAAGACTTGTTTCTGCCACTTCCTCTGTGGGTGCATCTTTGACGTTTTGTAAGAGAAAGGCACCACTGGAGGTCACTTCCTCTTGAATATCCTCTGTTCTTTCTAACTTACAGCTATCTGCCTTTTGCTCTGTGGGGATTTTCATTTATGTGTGACAAACTGCTATCACTGGCTCCCTTTCCCTCTGGGGGATGTCCTTGTTTCTTTGTGGCAGTCTGGTTTCTGCCACTTCCTCTGTGGTGGGGGCATCTTCCAATATTTCTGACAGACTAGTACCACTACACGTCAATTCCACTGGTGGAATGTTTGCAGTTCTTTTGAACTGACAGCTTTTTACCATTCCCTCTGTGGGGGGCACCTTCAATGATTTCTGACATTTTAGTTGACATTTTAGTTGCTGCTGCATCTTTCTCTATTGAGATGTCCCAATAACTGGCTTATTTCACTTCCTCTCTTCTCACATCTTGATCTCTTATTGATGGCTACAGTAAAGAACTGGGTTTAACACCTGTACCTGAAGAAGATGCCTGGTCACCCTCCTCCACTTTTCTCCCAGCAATACCACCACATGACATTTTGATGGTCTGAACTGTAAACAAATTTTCTTTATTATTTTTTTTATTTTCAATTTATACAATTTACAACTTTACAAGTTAATCCTCCATAGGCAGATTCAAATACAGTGTTAGTACAATTACATGAATCTACCGTAAACCTTCTCAAATAAGGTCCTTTGCTTAAGTCAGTGGAATAGTATTCTCTCCGTAGCAGCAAGATTAAACATTTCTTCCAACCAATCCTCTTCTTTCAGAGACACCACAGATTTCCAAACTCTCCAAATATGTGTTTTTGCACAAGCGAGCCCCTGAACAGCCATTTCTTTTGGGCAGAACAAAGGTTTTCTAGCAACTCATCATCCCCTAGGATTAGGGTGGCAAAATCAAAGTCCATAGAGCTTCTCAAAATCTTGTTAAAAATAATGCAGACTCTCCCCCAGAAGTACCTCACTTTGACACACTTCTATAGCATATTTTCAAGGGTGCCTTCCATATGGACACAATCCCAACAATGATCAGAATCAGACATACCACGTTGGTGCAATCTTTCAGGCGTCTAGTAAACTCTGTTCAGTACCTTCATTTGACATGATCTCTCTTCCAAACACACTGATGAAAGACGGACATTCCCACAAATCCTCCACCAACGCTGCTCTGGCAAGTTATACCTCAATCTCTCCCTCCGTTCTTCAAGCAAGCCCTCACTGTTCCTTGCCTTTGACACAATAGGCTTGTAATATTTACTCGCAAGGTGCCCCTCCGCATCCGCTGGTCTGTTTAAAAATAGAAGATTTAACAAATTCTCTTCTGAAAACGACACAATAGCCTTTTAAAGTCTAAAATAGTCGTGAGAACTACAGTTAGGAAGATTTCCCAGTGCTCGCATCTTGATCCACAGGTAACCATGTGCCACCTCTCCTCAAGTCTCCAATAAATGAATACCCCCAAGAAACCAGTCAGGCCAGAAAAGCAACTCTCCGGGTTATACCAAATAGAAGAGTCGAGACGTTTATACAAATTTTCCCCCAAGAGTCCCTTCAAAATACTTCACGTTGTCCTCAGGAATTCAGAAGTTGGGTCCGCTCTGTTCACCTTCACAGATTTTGTTATTAAAATCGCCATCAGTGTCAAAGGGCCCCGTAAACTTGCCTCAGCCCTAGCCCATTCATCTGGATCCCTGGCCATCAGATGCTTGAAAAACATGGCTGAGAACGCTAGGTGATATGCAAAATAATTTGGAACACCCAGATCTCCTTTCTCCAATGGTAAATGCAACTTCCACAGTTTCATCGTGGGTGGCTTATCATCCCAAAGAAAGCTCTGTAATAAAACGTCAAAGTCCTTGCACATCTTCTTCTAGTTTTCAAAGCATGCTGAGCACATAAGTGATCCTCAGTGTTGAGACCATTTTAAGCGCAATCACTTTTCCCCACAGAGACAGTTTCAAAAGCTTCCATCTCTCCAGATATTGTTTCAGCCCATTTAGCATAATTTTCATACTTTCTGGTACCATATTCGCAATTTTTCTGGTTAACCATAGACCTTAATACTTCAACTTGTCCGAGCACCATTTGAATCCCCACCTGGTGATCTGACTCTTCTTTAAGTTAACAGTCAGTGGCAATGCCTCTGATTTCATCCACTTTATCTTATAACCAGATCTAGTACTGAAGTCCATAATCAGCTCCATTAACTTAGGAACAGAATTGTTCAAATCGTTCAGTACCACCAACAAATTGTCTGTGTACAGCCATAATTTCTGAACCATTCCTCCATAATGAACTCCATGAATTTCTTCCTCAAGTCTGATTGACTAAGCCAGAGGTGCGATTGCAAGTACAAATAATAAGGAAGACAACGGGCAGCCTTGTCTGGTACCACTCCCCAGGGGAAAACCCCTAGACCTCACGCCATTTGTCATCACATTTGCAGATTGAGAAGAATATAACAATCTCGCCCAGTTTACAAGCGAGTCACCAAATCCCATTCTCTTTAATACTGCATATAGAAATTCCCAATTAATGTGATCAAACGCTTTCTCCGCATCCAAGGAAAATAGTGCTGTGTTGACCGTATCTCTATACATTTGTGAAAGTGTTTGCAACAGTCTCCTCATGTTATTCGTGGCATGTCTCCCCTTCGCAAAACCTGCCTGATTTTGGTGAACCAAATTAGGTAATACCTTTTCAAGTCTTATTGACAAGGCCTTTGCTAAGTTCTTATTGTCTGTGGTTAGTAGGCCTATTGGTCGGTAGTTGCAAGGAGAAGACTGGTCCCTGACATTCTTCAATAGTAATGAAATAGACGGGTGATGTGTAGTCTCCGGTAAAAGACAGACTGGCATTATTTTGTAAAAATTTCACAGGAAGCCCATCTGGATTGGGGCTTTTCCCAGAATGCAGACAGGAGACTGAATATCTTAAATCGTCCAAAATAAAACCCCCATCCAGGCCCACTCTCTCTGTGTTGGTCAAACTACCCATTTCAGAGTACTCTCCAAAACCTTAAAGTTTTCCCATCACCGATGACTCATTCGAATAGAGTGGCATATAGTACTCCCTAAAAACATCACTTATTTCCTTGGGGTCATACGTGACAGATCAATCCATCTTCATAATCACAGAAATTGGTCTTTCCACCTCCTGTTTCTGCAAGCGATGTGCCAACCAGCAGTCACATTTTTCTCCCTTTTCAAAATTATTGCTTTTGATATAGAAAAGTTTATTTTCTGCATATTCTGACATTTTCCTGTTGTATTCACCTTTAAGTTTACGTAATACCTGGGCTCTATCATTCCTCGGGTTATGCATCACTTCCTGTTGTATCTCTTTAATCTTTTTATCCAAATCGTTCACTTCTTTCACGTGTTTCCTCTTCCTCCTGCTAGACAGCCTGATTTAAAAAAAAACCTCTTTGTGCACTTAAAGGCTTCCCAAACGATCCTCGGGTCCAATTCACCTGTATGTTTCTCTTCAATGAAGTGACTTGCCTCACTAACAAAGAGCATCATCATCCAAAAGTGAGGTGTTCATTCTCCAAACAGTACTCTGCAAATTTTTAAATCGTAAGTTTAAACACATTTCTACCGGTGCATGATCCGATAATTTATGATTTCAATTAGCACCACCAACATAGTTTGTTGTTGCGGATCCAGCTGATAAAATCACATCTATCCTAGAATACGAACTATGAGCATTTGGAAAAAAGTATATTTTCTGGCGTTAGGATTTTCCATCCTCAAAGTAATTGTCCACTGAACTGTGCTCTTTAACCATGTCACTCAAGGCCACTGATTGGCAGCTTCGGTATCTCAAAATACTGTTATTGCTTCTATCTAACAATGGGTCTAACACCTCATTGAAGTCTCCTCCCAAAATGATATTCTTATTGCTCTGGTCCTGTAAAACTTGGTGCTACATACCTGAAAAAAGAACCTTTATCTACCGTCTGTGCATAAATGTTACATCCCGCCTTGTACTCTTGTCAGTAGTTTCACCAGTCTATCTTCCTTGTCCGTGTACTGGTCCTGGATTTGAATACCTAGATTCTTCCAAATCAAGATCGCAACACCTCTAGATCGTAAATTGAAAGAAGAACCATACACGTTTCCTACTCATCCTGTTTGCTGTTTTTCTGTCTCTTCATTTGTCAGATGTGTTTCCTGTAACAAGCAAATGTCAGCTTTCAAGTCATTCAAATGTCGCAAAATCTGATCCCTCTTCAGTGGGCTATTTATACCTTTAACATTACAGGACACAAATCGTAATTCCTCCCTTAGTGTCATTTTTTAAAATCCCTGATATCGGGTGATCCAATATAAATACTAACACTGTTTGCAAAATTGTTGCATAATTGTCAAAATGAAAAATAGAACCCCTCTTCAGGTAACCTTGGACTGTAGAGGCTTCCAACTACAAGTAGCTAACATGACAACAAACCCTCAATCCCGCCCTCTATACATAGAGAACACCTAATAGAACCTTCCAGCCCAAAGAGTTGACATACTCCCCCTTGCTCACATCCCACGCTACCATATGTCTTGCCACCAAGCAAATTCCTTAAAAGCTGAAATATTAAGGGGCTGATTCATGGAATTATTTGCGCCAAAAAACAGGGATTTGTGTGCCATTCTGCCCGCATATCCCTGTTTAACAAATGGGGATTTGTGTGCAGAATGGCGCACAAATCCCCGTTTTTCATCGCAAATAATTCCATGAATCAGCCCTGTAGTCTCAACAAACCCACCCAGAGCAGTCAAACTCTTTAAAGTCATCATAAAACCTCATAACCATCTTCAACACCATGGGCAGAAAAATAAAGGCAAGTTACAACCAGTGTTGGACATGGAGATTGTCGAAAGGATATTGACTACACCCCTAGACCAAGCTCAGAAATAGTGACACTTTGGTGTGATATAAAACATGGATACATTGCTTATGCACATCTACAATGTGATTAAACCATCACACAACACTTGCTATTAATCATTCGATTCGTAAAGTATTATATAGCTCCACAAGTTTGGTAGTGTGTAATAGCCAGATATGATGAATGCAATCTGTGTTTCATTAATTAATAAACAGTGCTAAAATTGTTCGAAGTGGGAACTACCATCGCCCTGGTGGAGGGAGATAGTTAATACAAATGTGTCCACAGTCCCCTCATACACTGTATTAAACTAGGTTCAAAAACATATCAGGTACACCCCACATCTCAGCAACCACTATAGAAATAGCAATAATTAATAAAGAGCATACACATTATAATGCACTATCCTTCAAAATTCAAGCAGTGCCGATACAATACTAAATTATAGTAACTTTTGTATTCAAAGTCCATCAGAACCTGCTTTAAAGAAAAGGTCAATATATAGATTTTAATTCTATGACCCTAAAGATAACTTCAAAAGCAGCACATCAAGTATACTATTGCTTCAGTAATGACTTTACAACCTTAGTGCATAACAACTTAGATTCGTCCTAAAATGAGCTCGTCTATCATAACAGTGAAAACTGCACTACATTTAAAGTTCATTACAAAATGCAGCAGGTTTAATATAGGAACCCGTGGCCCAGTCCATACCAATGAGCATGTATTGAAGCCTAAAGGAAAACAGAAGCAATACAAAAAGGGCATTTTAGATCCACTTGCCCCTTCAAACTATCATCCAACACTAC
Source organism: Ambystoma mexicanum (assembly GCF_040938575.1). Taxonomy (NCBI): domain Eukaryota; kingdom Metazoa; phylum Chordata; class Amphibia; order Caudata; family Ambystomatidae; genus Ambystoma; species Ambystoma mexicanum. The sequence continues at coordinate 591,739,651 of NC_090922.1, read as the reverse complement.
CCATATCGCATATTCCAAAATGAAAGCTATCTTGAACATCATTGTCATTTTAATTGTACACTCAATACTGTTGGTGTCTGACAGTAGTCCCCTTATTCTGTAATGAGGGTATTAACCTCCTTGATTGGCCTGAACATATCGTGAGGTTTTCTTTTGTTTTGCCCCTGAGGGATTAACCCGTTTCTGCTTTCCTTTTAGCCATGTCCTAGCTTTATTTGGGAACCCTGCCCCTACTCAAAAGTAACTATCAGTTTATCAAAGGGGTTCCCTGCATTACGCCGCCACCTCCCCCCCACCCCCCCAACCCCCTTCCCAACCCACTGTGGTCGACCAAACTGCTGCAGGACCCCACAAAGCTAGTGCCTAAAGATCTGGGTAAAAATGATGTAACTTGCATTTAACATTTCAGCACCAGCACAAAGCTCCAAGAACCGATAAAAATAACACGACATCCTGGAGCAATTGTAACAATTCAGCACAGGCACAAGCACAATCACACTGTCAAAGCTCTGAAAATCAGGAAGAAAATGGCAAGTTTGAACATCCAACAGCAGAATCTCATGTAAACCCCTGGCACCTTAAATCCGGAGCAGATAACAATGTTTAGAGGGCTCTCTAGTGAAGGTCTGTGCTGACAGACTATGTGGAATAGGCCAATATTGAGGCCCATGGGGAAACAGGAATCCGCTAAGGTTTATTAGTTATTATTATTAACTCAGGTGTAGTACCAGAGGCTGTTTCTAGATGACCCTATGGAACAGGAATGAATTTAAGGATTGATAGGGTGTAGTACCAGCGGCTGTTACTAGAGGTCCCTCTGGAAACAGAAATTATATTATCTCAAGGTTTAACAGGATGCAATAGCAGAAGCCGCTACTAGATGTCCCTGTAGAATAGGCATATACCAGACTTATCAAGGTGTAGTACCGGAGGCCTTAACTAGAGGTCCCTCTGGAATAGGCATTCACCCCCTCCCTTATGGTATGAGTAAATTGGTGACGGACAGCGCTTATCGGCTTCAAAGATATCACAGTGCACAGAAGCTGGGGATAGGGTTAATCCAGATCCTGCTACCTAAAATCAATTATAATCAGGTCTCTATCAAAGTAAAGCGATCAGCTCTAACTGTAACAGAAGGAGGTTAAAGGTACTGATCACACAATAATGTTTATCAGCACGCTCAAGAAAGTCTAGTTAATAAAAGAGGTAATCCAAACGCCATCCTTATCATGGAAACTCATCGGAGCGCCACTCGTACATTATATAGATATTTATATGCAAATGGAGAATACATGTACATAGTCTGTAGCAGAGGCAATGGGCAGCCGGATGCTTGCAGAGGGCACACCAACCCAAACAATTCAAAGTCTTACTGTTCTATGGTATCTGACCATGAAGCAGGTCTGGAATTCCCTTGTTTCAACAAAAGGAGGCATCCATGGTCGCTTTCTCGCCCTCTGGCAGAAACATCTTAAAAACTGCAGCCCTGTTTTGATATGATTTTATGCACTTCTCCCTTGCCAGAGCTTTTACTCCATTAAAGGCCTTTCTTTTTTCCAGAACTTCCTTGGGGTCATCAGGGAAGCTAAAAATGGGTTTGCCATTGAAAGACATGTCGTTTTTGATCCTTGCAGATTTCAATAAGCTCTCCTTTACTCTTACAGTATTAAGGGCCAGCAGGATCTGTCTTGGTTTTGAGGAAGATGAAAATTATTTCCCAACTCTGTATGCAATGTCCACATCACACAAGGATAGCGAGTTTGGGCCAAGGCAGTCTATCACAATTGTCTTCACAAAGGAGGGCATATGACCCTTTTCTTCATTGAATTCCTCCACACCAACTATACTCGGGTTTTTCCCCCAGAGTTTCAATTCCAGTTCTAGGGATTTCTCTTTAGTCTTCAAAATATCAGTTTTAAAGTCATTATAAGGCCTGAAGCTCCCCGAGATCTCCACTGGCAAGGAGTTGGAGTTGATTTCCAGTTTGGTAACCCGGGTGTCCAGTTCAGTTACTCTGTGAGTGAGATCAGATAGTGAGATTTTACCCTCTCCAACATCCTGTGCTACCTTCAGCAGGAGAGCGTAAATATCTTGTGTAGCAGGAACATCAGTCATGTCAGCACCTTGTTTGGGCTTCTTAGGTAATGGGTTCTCAGCAACATCTATTTTTTTCTTGGTGTTCATAATCCCTGGTAAATCCTTTCAGGGGAGGCACAGAAGCTGCAGGTTCAAGCTGCTGCCTCTTTGACCAACGTTCCGGAGTTCGCTGTAAACAGATTTTCAATTAGTTTGTTTTGCCAGACTTACTCTTCAATCTGCTTTTTCTTCTTTTCTCGTAGTTTTTCTGCTCCTCCCTTTCTTTTTTTTATCCATTTCTCTTCTGAAAAATATCCTGCCTTTATCACATTAGGTCTAGGCAACCTCCCTGCCAAAATCCAAACTAGCATTTCATTAAGGAGAAACACATGCTTTCCAATAGATCAATGTCAGCATTTTCAGATTTGACTGTTCGCAGCCTCATCATAACCCCCCCTTCCTCCCCAAAAAAGAAAACAGAATCCGGCTGGGTCTATAAAATGCAGTCTTACAGTAATCCAGCCCTGTGGCATGGTAAAATGAACTGGATGCATGCATGTTGTTTCTCCTGGCCAGCAGTGGCCTGGACACTGTATTATGGTCTGACATCTCAGGAAAAAAGGTAGCCAAAAAGGAAAGCTGCATTTTTATTAAATTATGAAAAACACAAAGGGGCATGCAGCAATACATAGATATATAGCAAGGGAATTCCTGCTGCATGCACAAAAATTCACACATTTGTGTAATCATTCTAACCTCCACCCCAGTGTGTGCTCTGCAGGTGTAACCCATGTTTTCCTTTGCCCTGGCACACATTAAGCCTGGATGCAAATTCACAATAACAAAACTTGGCCAGATTGAAAGAGGAGAGCGATTCATTCTGTAACTCTAATGTGAGTGTGGAGGTATAGGATAGGAGTTCTGCCTGGTTACTGCTGCTTATAGACTAGTCTGGAGTCTAGGGTGGCCGGGCTCCTGGGGGTGTGACAAAAGGTGTGCATAATAAAGGCTGCCAAAGTGGCTGAAGTGTGCTATACAGGACCACATTACATTACACTGCATTGAAGATATAAAATCACTAGTGGTTACTTACCCACAGTGATGGGCTTGCCTGGCTGGCTGTTGGTAGCTCTGCTAAAGCCTGGCTGGAGTGGATACTTGAAAAGCGACCTGTCTGCAAAAACAAACAAAGTAAAGATGACGCCAACCCAATAAACACAGTATATATCATATAAATACAGTGCAGTGCTTGTACCAAAGATATGATGAGCACCAAAGCATCACCCAATAGCTAGGGGCTAACACCATAGATAGTCTGTCACAAAAAAAGTAGTAGAGCATCCAGGGCCATAAAAGCTATGCACTAGCAGCACTAGTAGCCGGGCAGATACATTATATATTCCCCAGTGGTAACTGGCATCTAGCAAATGGTAGGAAATCTACCAGAGGCACGGCAATCAGCATGCCGTGCTGAATGCCCACAACCAGAGAGGGAAGTGTAATATAAATCATTGCTAGGCGTACCACTAGTCCTTTTAATTTCTACAGTGGATCTTTACTTCAAAGGCTGAAGAAGAAATGCATCCTAGGGGCTCTCTCTTCCTCCCAAGCCAGTTATAGAATCGGCTCAGGCCGGACATTCAAGCACTGGCAGTTTCCCAAGTCACAGCTGGGAAGACACACACATAGCGTCTGTGGCTCTGCAGGTGGTTAAGGTGCCCAGGTTGCAAACTTTTATCAGTGGCACATTAGCAGAACCATTCGTAATCCCTGCAGGCCTATGAGGTGTCATGTCACCAGTGCAATATCAACGTGCCATGCAGTCTGTACTGTGGTGCTGCGATGCAAAGCACCCTGGCACCCGATAACACTGAATATTATACTGTCAAAACCACCCCAGCTTGGGAAATGTATTGTCTGTTGGCACTGCCAGCCATGGGCAGCATGATTATTAACAAGACTGCAGAGCCAAGCAGTCTATATCCTCTGTAAATACTGCTTCAATGTGCACATTTTAATGGCCGCATACTGGAGCTGTATATGTACTCCAAATGGAATAGCGAACAGTGTACACACAGCTTGCACTACCAAGCACATAATATATATTCGCTTTAAGCACTGCCAGCTCTGGTCAACACACCCACCACTCACACTGCCTGCCCTTCTCAGTGCACTAGTGCAAGCACAACCACATGTAAGCAGTAGACCACCTGCTGGCACAGCCATTCCTAATACCAATACTGGCATCTAACACTCTCAAATGGAGCATTACTTGCTGAACTGCCATCCCTAAGGAATGCACACATTGCCACATTCAGTCTATGTACTAATAAAACCGCCCTAACCCCCAGAAGTATAGCAATCACAAACGCATTCCTCTCTGGACATACACTAGGTCTGCCTTTGCCTTTGCAGGTGTGCATTTTAGTAAGTTTTCTGTTATGTTTTGCAAGACCTTAAACTGACTTAGCACAATCTGTCCATGTATCGTCCGCCATGAACTGTCTCCCCACTCGGTCATGCTCATCATTTATAAATGTGATCGAGGACGTAGCCCTTAACACAATGGTACCTTCATTTCACGCCTGGTAGCCGGCCTATTTCCTGAAGCTTACAGCTCTCTGACACCTGCACACCAGTGGCAACTTGTTATCATGCAGCTTCTTATTGCTGTGATCCCCCACCTGCATATGGCTTTCCCCCACAAACATCCCACATTGCTCATCATTCCACCAGTGTTTCATACAAGCACAGCTTAATCACAAAGCACCAGATTTCCTCTGCCACTGTCAGGAATGCGGAGCGAGGGAGGGACTGAAAGTGCACCTGCTGCCTCATGTAAGAACAGCAGTCCCACAATGAATGGCAAAACACAAGACGTGATGGTTGGAAGGTTTCGAATTAATCTTAACCTCTGATATTTCTCTGGGCAACCCTCCAGAACATCGTTCTTTGGCTGCCAAGCCATTACAAAAGGGGAAAGACCACATATAAATCAGACTTGGTCCCACCTCAACACAATGAACGGCCAACAAATGCCAGAAAATTCCCAGCCAAATCAAGGCCTCTGAAATGTCATCCAACCCTCTAAGATATTGGCAGCTTGCACTCAACCAAGTACACATTGCCAGTTTAGATAACCCTGGGACTGTGCCTGTGTATTGATTAGTACCAAAAGCAACACACATAGGTTTTACATCACTGGCCTCGCCACCAAAAAACTTGGCTTGTTAAACAAGGAACCATAAGCAGACCCCTGAAATATCCCATGGACCCAATGGGCCCCTTGCTTGGCGACATCAGCACAATCCTGCACTAAAATGCACAACAGTAGCATCTGTACAAAATGATTAGTAAGCAGCATGATGATTCAACAATGTGCATGTGACAATAATGCAGGACTCGTGTTCTTAACAAAATATACTATTTTTGCTGAAGAAGTGTAAGTGCAGGGCACCATCTGCATGCTTGCTGAGTTAAATACCATGAATCACACTACCAGGTTCACCAAAAGCTGAATATGGCAACGTAAATAGTTGCAAGATCCATTTCGTGGACTTAGGATGCAGGCTAACACAGACACTGACCCAAACCCTGGTCAAGACAATGATTGTGCATACAGCAGTGTGAGGGTTGCACACTGTCTCTGCTGAGCAAGCAAATTAGATTGATGTGAGTTGGGGCTGTGTAGCATCTGGGTGAACATTCCTGTTAAGCCAGCACAAGTGCATCCACATGCCGACCGAGAAGTGGCCCTCATTTTGTCAGCATTAGGGGAAGCATGCATGGAGGCAGAGTCCATATTTTATTGGAGATGAACATTGATGTTTGTACATGCAGGGCGAGGGGCTTCATGGCACGTGTGTACACATATACCCACTACCTCCCTCGTCATGCTGCACAGCACACAGCACACCACCCACTCCCTTCCCAGAATGGAGCATCACTCGACTTGTGCACGTACCATACCATGCCATCTGAGTCCTTGCAAGAAGCATTGCATTGCATGATGGGGAAGAGGCCGAGGCGAGGAGATCGTCCACCTCCCATTATGTGCCACACCGTGACCACACACACGACATACTGTACTTACCCGCTGTCAGCGGTAAGAGTGGAAGTGGCGACCGGAGGACAGGCTGGAGGGGCACTGCACCTGTCGGATTCGGGTCGGGGTGCCGGTGGGCCAGGGGCACACAAGCCAAACAACTCAAGGTAGGTGGCAACCGGTCTCAAGCAAGCAACTAGGCCATGCACCACTTCACGTGGCACTGGAAGTGGTAGGCTGGCTCAGCAGGCTCTGTTACTATCACGGAGGAGAGGGTGAAGTGAGAAGGTGGTGCCGCTGTCTGCCTGCATGTGTGCCCATCACCCATCCCACACTCATGACCTAACCAACTATAAGGAATTTCATTGGTTGGCAGGCAAACAGCCAATGAAAGCTTTAAAAGACACTGTTACTACTGTAAAGTTGAAAGCAACTTGCAAATGCAATGTGTGACAATTCACAAATAGGAGCAGGCCGGCCCAGCTGCCTCGGTGGCCTCCTCGGCTCCTGCTCTTGACTGAAACGAGCCAAGCACGGCCTACTCTATTGTGATGTATTCATCAAAGAAAGGTAACACTTATGTGTTACCTTTCTTTGATGAATGCATCCGCTGTGATGCGAGCTAGCTGCTGAGCGGGACCCAGGCAGCTAGCAGCAAAGTAACTCACGTTACTTAAAGTAATGTAAGTTACAAAAATATTGTAATCCTCAAAAAACCGGCCCAAGGTGGCTTGTTTTTTATAAAACTGGCCCCAGGTCCTCCAAGTCAGGCCGACAGCCCCAGTCGGACACTGGTAGCCATTGACAGGTGCCCTGTGTAGTTGACCCTAAAACAAAAGAGGGAGACCAAAAAAAAAGAAATGAGCCATGGATGGCGTCAACACGTTGGGCAATTATCTGAAACACAGGGCCAATTCATGGAAATGTGCGCAGAAATACCACAAGGGCTGCACGCCGAGAAGGACACTGTGCGAGCCTGCATGTAGAATAAAAAATGCATGACTCGCTTATTCATGGAATTTACTGCGCAAAGTAACCGTATTCGCAAGTCGCAGCCTGAACACCCCAGACACTTTCACACGCAAAGCATGAACAGCCAGAAAGGCGATCTTTACATCCTTGCCTGGGTGCGAATACATGCACCCTTCAAACAATGTGTGCGGTTCCCCGCAAGCAGGCCTGCATCTCGGGGACTCTGTGCAGGGTGCCCCATAACTATTGCCGCTACCTCGACAACATGTCTATGAACAATTGGAATTCGGTCTAAACTCAGAAAATCTGTGTGCGAAACCTCATAAACCGTCCCTACACCCTGCTACACTGCATATGAGCACCCCTAAATTAGTTCTGAACCCCGGTTGTGTACACACACCCCTAAATCTGACATGCAAACCCACCTTCCTGTGCACAAGTGTCTTTATGCCTGCCTTCGGGTGGCGTAGAGATCGAGGGATTCACGTGGCCATTTCTCTGCCGAGAGGCTGCATGAGTGGTTTCATGAATACGTGTCATTTGCCGCAATTGTGGGCGCGTGTGCTACTGCCGGTGGGCCATCCCTCATAACGCCCACTTTTTTGCATGTTCTTCTCCATTTTCTGAGTTCTGCTCCTCTTCCCAGCTCTTTGTGCAAGCCACGCCCATGCTCTGCGTGGTGTCTCGCGCAAGGCGCTACATGGCTCGCAGAGACGTGCCAAGTCTGCACGAACTCCATTTAAGTCCTGGAGAAGTCCTGCACATTCGATTCCATGAATCGACAAATGGTCTTTCACACGTAGTTTGGCACGCAAGTTACCTATTTTCCGTGCAAATAATTGCATGAATCGGGCACAAGCAGAGAATTGTGATCCAGAGATGAGTTTGCTAGCGACCAAGTTGAAGTGAGGAAGTGAAAACATTATCTAAAAAAATGTAAACAATGCACACCTACACAGTGAAAATTATTCGCTAGTGCAAAATGCGGGGGAAGAGGCCCACAAACCGCCCTTCTACCCTACCCTCCCACTCTATATATACCTTACCCACACTTACCATCTGCATTTATTTGGAAACAAAAGTGGCAAAAAATAGGGAGGGGGGACTTGGCAAAAGTGTGTAAAACACGAGCAATGGGGCATGGGGTTAGCTTGATGTACAGGTTCACGCAGTGCGGTTGACTCTTTGGGCCTCATTACGACCCAGGCGGTAGGGGGTTAATGGCGCTGGTATAGCGGCCAGCGCCGTTAACCCCCTACTGCCTCATTACGAGGTCTGCTCGCGGGACCCGCTAAGGACGCCTGGTAAAACCAGGCGTCCTTAGCGGGTCCCGCAAGCAGCCCAGGATGCTAAAAACTGGCCCGTCATTAACAGGCCCGTTGTTAGAATTCTCCCCATTCCCATTGAGCCCTATGGGGGCTCAAATGGCAATGGGGATGTACCAGGTCTGGGTTCCTTGAATGGGGAAATACCGGGCCCTCGAAGGTCGGAATGGCCCGGTATTTCCCCATTCAAGGAACCCGGACCCGGTACCCGGTATGGGGATAGCAATGCTGCAAAAATTGGCATGGCTACCTCCATGGTCCTAATGAGGCCCTTTGTCCTTCCGAATGCAGTTGGATAAAACAGTGTCCTTCATATTCCAGAGGATGGTGCCTACCTCATTAGCTATTAGAATAGTATTAGAATGTGGGCAGTTGAGTTTTGTGCCTGTAGTGTGCAATTCTGGAAGTGGGTAAGCAGACCAGGATCAAAACTTGTTTTCTCCAAGTAGTAGCTTGAAAGTCAGGTTGAGCTTCAGCCAACCACTAGGCCCTGGCGAGACCTAGTGCCACTTGGATCACCTATCTCTGTTAAGGAAGCATCCACACCAAATGGCAGTGGCATCTGTGTGATGCTGTGCTTTTATTCTGTGTATACATCAGATGGCTGTAGCATGTGCATGTGTAAAGCATAAAGTGGTTATGAGGAAAACACAACAACAGAGGAGATGTGTGCTTTGTCAGTATTTTAATCTGTCACAAGTATGGAACCACAAAGGAAAGGGGGATACTTAAAATGGTGAGTTTAACCTTTCCAGAAAAAAAGGAAAGTCTTGTCAGATGTAAACAACTGCCAGAGTCTGCCTAACGGAGCTGTTGAGGACAGATCACCACTGGATCATTCCAGAGTGTTGGGGCCTGATTCATGGAATTATTTGCACAGTAAATCGGGACATTGCACGCCAAACTGCGAAACTCAGTTTGTTGATTCATGGAATCGTCTGCGCAGGACTTTTTTGTACTTCTCAGTACGTGGCGTGGCCCACGCATAGCCCAGAGTAGGGGGCAGAACGCGCAAAATGGGGAAGAACATAGGAAAATGTGGGTATTATGAGGGACAGCCCGCAGGCAGTCTATCGCACGCCCACAAATGCGCATTATGGAGCACATTCGTGGATCGGTCTGCACAACCTCTCGACAAGGAAATGGCGACACAATGCACTCGATCTATCCGCCACCTGAATGCAGGCGTGCAGACACTTGCACATAGGCATCTCTGTGCAGAGGTAAGATTGAGCATCGGATTTAGAGGTGCGTGCATGCAGTTGGGGTTCCGATCTCACTTGGCAGTCATTGTAAGCAGTGTAGCAGGGTGCAGGAAATGTTTACGAGGGTTTGCACGCATGTACACCTGAAAATGACAATTTTGGTCATACGTGGTATGCATTTTGAGGGGGCGCTGGGAATAGTTAGGGGGACCCCATGCAACCCTGCTGGTGTGCTGGCCTGCCTGGCTGGGGATGTTCATAGGCAGTTTTCCGGGGTGCATTGCTTCGCACATGAGGAGTGTGCAAAGGTCTGTTTGCATGGCTGGAATGGCTCTGCGTGTGGGCGCGTCGTGGGCGTTCTGGCCGCGACATGCTCATAGAGTTACTTTGCGTGGGCAATTCCATGAATGCACATGGCACGCAGATTTTCTTATGTGCGACAGACTGCGCAGAGTCCTTCTCAGCATGCAGGCTTTGCAGGATCTATGCGCCCATTTCCATGAATCGGGCCGTTAGTGTGTACATGCACCCTTTATATCACTCACCTGGATCACTCCCAATTCCATTGCCTTGTCCTCTTAAACTTTGCATGGCAAAGTTAATAAATGCACCAAAAAAGCAGTAAGAGGTAATGCAAAAAATCGGATTATAAACGCTATTCTGCCCACCTGGGTTTAACAATTCTCTGAAGTAATGTATCTAAAGAAAAGTGTGGTGTGTAAAACAAACTGCCATCACACAGCTGTGGCAGAAACATTCATGCAGATTAAGGTGAAACTCTGAGTGGCAGAGCAATGGATCCCTTCTGAATATATTTACAGAAGTGTGAACATTCCAGCATAATTTCCTGTGTGGTGCCTCGGGTGGGCAGGGAGAAGGTAGAGTATCTGCTGATAGTGGAAGGAGCTGGTTTTACTTTATCAAAGTCCCGTCGTCTATGTGCTGTCTGTGGCCGGCTGCAAGGTTTGTGCTGCAGCGCCTGGAGCGATGCTGGGGCTACACTTGTAGTGGTTGTTGAAGAGTCCGGGGTCTTGCTAAACCTTTCTTGCATGCTGGATTTTGTTCATGAGAACTTCAGTTTGGTGCACCGTCTCCTTAGTGGAGGTAGAAACAGGCTGGTGTCCCCTTCCTTTTCCCATTCTTACCATAAAAGAAGACCACACAAGTTGTAGGTCATTTGCAGGCTTTTGAATTTTGTTATCCAGGAATGACACCTGTAATTGCTAATGAGTGTTGAGCAACCCCTCCACTGCTCAGTATTTCCCAACTGCGCATTAGGGTTGAGTAGCCGTTTCTTAGCCGGTCATGGAGTGCTCCCCTACTGCCCTGGGGACTTGCTGTCAGCTGCCTTCCTGTCATTTGTGTTTGCTGACCCTAGCCTGCTGCGTCAACCTGTAATGCCGACTGTGACAAATCAACAATCATGAGGACATGTCATCCTACAATAGTCATCAGCCCCATGCGTGCTTGTGGTAGTGACCAGGAGTGACATCATCTTTGCGAAGGGACCCAAAGGGCATGAGGGGCTAACTTAGCTCATTCATACCGCCTTGAGGAGGGGGCTGGAGCAACTTCACTAGGGGGCTGGTCCGCTAAAGGTCATCTATGGCAATTTGGACCAAATCGAAGGGGAAAATGGGAAAGGGAAATCAGAAGACCTGCTGGTATACCTAAGATTTGCATAAACTGCTCTGCTTCAGCATCTGACTCAGAAACAATAACACCTCTCAATATTTCTCTCCTCTCCATGCATCTCAATCCTGAACTGCAGCCACACAGGATATATATCACAGGAAATATATCACTTACTTCACCGCCAATACACCCAGATCGCTTCACATAGACCCATCTGATGTTTCAGTACGTGCCCCCTACCCACGCATAATTCAGATGATACAAGTCAAGTTTGGCTTACTTTAGCTCGTCCTGTAAAACAAACCCTATCACATTCACAACGTGGCCAATGCACCGCAATCTATTACATGCAACTTTCCTCAGTAGTCCAGTACTGATACACTAGATCTGCCAATTCTGACCTGAAGAATAACCATATTTCTCGTAACGAAACCAACATTATATAAAAGCCCTAGAAAGCACCTCAAGTCTGACATGCAGAATTGAGAGTTGGGGCCCGATTCCTGGAATTATTTACGCTGTAAATGAGGAATGTGCTCGCCAAACTGTGTGCGAAATCCCGATTGATTTATGACATCGACTGCGCTGCACTTTTTTGTACTTTGCTGGGACTTCACGCAGGCTTGGCACGTCTCTGCGAGCGGCTGAGTGCCTTGAGCGAGATACCAAGCAAAGCGTGGGCGTGGCTTGCCCAGAGGGCAGGTAAGGGAGCAGAATTTGTAAAATGAGGAAGAACAAGGGAAAATGTGGGCATTACGGGGGGCGGCGCACAGGCAGTCCATAGCACGCCCACTATTGCGAACGATACGAATTCATGGAGCCAACAGCGCAACCTCTCGGAAGAGAAATGGCCACACAAATCCCTCATTCGATCCGCCACCTGAAGGCAAGCGTGCAGACACTTGTGCATGGGAATCACTGCACAGAGGTAAGATTGAGTGTTGGATCTAGGGGTGCATGTACGCAGCTGGGGTTCCGAACTAATTTAGCAGTGCACGCACGCATTGTAGTGCGGTGCAGGAATGGTTTACGAGGTTTAGCACGCATATTTTCTGAGTATACCCAAGTTACGATCAATCGTATGCATGGCGTCGGGGTGCTGGTAACAGTTACGGGGGACCCTGTGCAGGGTCCCCGAGATGCAGGCCTTCTTGCGGGGGACCCAACGCACTGTTTTCTGGGTGCATGTTTCCATGCCCGGGAAGCACACAAAGGTGGCTGTTTATGCTTTGCATGGGGGCGTTCCGCCTGCGTCTTGCTTATGCGGTTACTTTGCGCAAACAATTCCATTAATACTCTGAGCGCACAGAAAAACTTCTGCATGCAAGATCGCGCAGAGTCGTTCACGGCGCGCTGGCTTGGCGGGATCTCTGCGCACTTTTCCATGAATCGGCCCCTTAATGTACCCCCTTTTTGCCAGCCTCATTCAATCTGCAAATGCACATCAGTCGTGGCCTGCTACACTGCTTCATGAAAGCCTGAAACAGGGACGCAATGAAAACAAATTTACGGGGGCGGGGGGCGCTAACCCTTCAAACGTTGGGAGAGGCTCTAACTTCAGAGACAGTAGGGGAGACGGAAACTTGTTTATGTGGGAGGGCATCTAACTTCTTTATACATTCTAATGAGGCTATTCTAGTGAACCTTCAATGTTACAAGCAGTTAACTCTCTCCTTTAAGTCTAAAACCACCCAGTTAAGGACTGCTGTGAGAATGAGCGACCTCCTGTACCCCTACGCTTTCAATTGCTCCCCTGGCACGAAAGTACTAACCCCACATCACGATTTCAATTGACTAAACATGTATGCATATGAATGCAGGTGCTAACAACGAAATGCTTTATTAACTGCAGGGCCTTTGTTAACAGTGAAGACATTGGTTTAAAGTCTGTGTCCTGTTCTATCCAGCCACGGCTCAACCCTGAAACCTATGGCTTTCCAGATGCTTGGTGTTAGGGAGAATTCTTCAGAATGGCTAATTTCCGTTACCTACTGAGTCCCTGAGCAGCTTTGCTGGATTTCTAGGATTTCTTTTCTTTCACCTGGTAAGAGTGTGAGTCTTTTTCCCACTCTTACATGTGTTTTGCTGTGTGTGTTTCTACTTTTCGTGTGATCTTGGGCAATGGAACCTCACCTACTCCATGGCTTCATATTTTTAATGTGTGTTAGACAGCACCTTCAGTGCAGTGACAGAGGGTTGTCTTTGAGACTTCCCACTGACTCCATTTATTTAGTCACTTTAAACCACAGATCCAGTACACCCCATCTTACATGGAGTACTGGAAAGGGTTAACTCTTATCCCTTTTTGTCTGTTCCTCTTGGAGCACTGTTTCGCTCCCTTTTCATCAAGACTTGGCTGGTGGCAGTGGTAACTACCCTATTTTTCATACTGTGGTTATCTTAAATAACCATGGTAATGTTTTAGGCTATTATATTAGCCTCAAACATAAATCCGCTTGACCAAATATATTCTATTTTCGTTCCAGCTGGGTTTATTCGCCATTTCTTTTTGTTAGTCTTTCTCGTGTTTTACTCTGCGCGCCAAACCAGGTTTGGTTCATTTGTTCGCCGTCTTTTCGCGCCTCCTTTAGGCGCCTGAAAGTCTGGGTGGGCAGGATGTGAGAGAGGGGTTTTAGGACCCCTACCATGGGTTCCCTTGGTAACTCAAGTCGCACTCCTTGTTTGATTGGCTGGGGGACTGTCCTTGCCAGGACAGCCACCCTGCTGTGTGATTGACAGCCAGGCTGGGTGAATGGGGGAAAACTGCATAAAAAGCAGGTCTCTGGGACTGGAAGAGCAGAGTCGCCACTGGAACGAAATAACCGACGAGGAGTTGACAGAAGAGGACCCCTACCACGACTGAACCGCCCAGTGAAGCCCTGCTGCAGGTCTAAATCTTCAACTCCAACGACAAGAGAGGATCCTCCAGGAATCTTCCTCCCTTGAGCTGGTGGGACCACCCAGTTTGCCCAAACTTCAAGCCAGGACCCCTCTCTGGTCGAATTCGCAGTGCAGAGCTACAGTGGGCCGGATAGCCAGGAAGGTCGGACCCTGCTTGGGTTTTAAGGAGCACACTGTTTATTCATTGCTTTGCTCTGCTGCTGGTTTCTTCCCTGGGTAGTGCAGGATCCTCCAGTCTTCCTACTTCGTGTCAGTCCGACAGTTGCTTCAGGAACCGTGAGCCTGCAGGAACTACCAGGAACGTCCGCCTCAGCTACAGCTCCCTCTCCGTTTTAAGGTACTGTGCAAATCCGATTGTTCGTTTCGTTCAGCCGCGGTGAAAGTGTTTGAAATCTTTTGTCCATTGACTTTGGCCTTAAGACTTTTTTACCTGATCCTATCATTGCAGTTCCTCTTGCTCAATTGCCCTGAGTACTTACCTGTTGGTGTGGTTCAATTTCTACCTAACTTTGTCTTTCCCTCCCTTTTAAATTGCTGGAGTGCCATTTTGCTCCCACTTCATTTTGTGAGCTTAACTCGTCTGGAACTTATTGGGAGTTGTGTGGTGTATTAAGAGTGTGATTTTTAGACTACTTTACTTCAGTGAAATGTTATACAACTGACGTGTAAATAAATGTATATTCTTTTACTCAGAAACCTTGAGTCAGTGTTTGCCTGAATCGTAGTAATTGCTGTCCTTTGTGTAACTATTTGATACTGCTCACTTACTCTTGAGATAAGTCTGGCTGCTCAGCTATTGCTACCACTTTACTGTGTAGTACGGGCTTGTACGAAAGGTGAATTTGTACTGTCACTTGTAGTGTTAATTGTGTGTGGTGTTCCCAAAGGGTACTGCATATAATTCTGCCTAACACTTTGTACACCGAATCTCATGATCCCTCGTCATGAACTGTTTTAATAAGTAGGTTTGATGGGAGTTGTAGTTCCAAGCATTTGGAGACACAAAGGTTTCAGAAGCCCGTCTCTCGCGCACACACGCATACAATTTATTTTCGAACAAGTTCCAGTACGACGTAGTCACTCCAGAAAAACATTGCCTTCAAATTGTCCAGCATTATGTGGGACTCAACAAAAACGACAAGGGTTTAACGTGCTTAAAATTTAAAGTTAAAGAACTCTGCATATGTCGAAAAGGGTCCTGGGTCCTCATATGTTCTGATGAGGAGGGGGTGAGCATAAAGGCAAAGACTCTGCTTCTGTTTAAGTTGTCAGTCACTGCTACTGCTCCCCCTTTCTCGAGCCTTAAACAGCCATGCCACTCTGTTTTCTCCACCAGAACAGAAACCGCAAACCCGTCACACACTTACCACAGATCTTATGTATTTAGAAATAATGCTAGTTCCAGGCCCCACCTGTGGCGATGGCACACTGCAGGGACCTCTAGTTGTTTATTTTTTAATTGCACCCTGGTGCTGCCTATGCTACAGACCCGTCTGTTACTTACCTCTGGTACTGCACTCCGCCACACTCGGTGCTTGCCTAACTTGGCATCTAACTTCAGTAGTTAGAACAGTTTTATTCCACAAACATGATCATGGTGAACATTGTAATCCCAAAGGTGTAGGCAGCGCACAGGCCAGCATTCAAAAGATCACAAATTAGTTTCTTGTTTTAGCGACTACAGGCGGCCCGTTCTTCACTTGATTCCTGACCAGTGGCTGCACATGCCACCTAGTAACGGCGTGTGGTACTGTATTCTTGTTAACCACCGTGCCCCACTCTGCCGAACATACACTGACCTCTAAAGTCACACTATGGGCCCGATTCATAGAATCTGGCGCAGATAAAGCGCAAGCGCCGAGAAGGAGCGTGCGCCAGCCGTGGCGAGGAGAAATGATTGAGCGGCATGCATATTCATGGATTTCAATACAAGGCATCAGTAGCCATGGTGCAAGGAACAGCAAGCTGCGCCAGTAACACCGCCAACACGCCCCCACGTGCAGTAAAAAGCAAGTGAAATGCCTAACATACAGCCCCCCTAGTCAAATCGCATGAAAACTCTGCATGTTTCTCAGCCGCACCCCAGCGTAACTGCGTGAAAACTCTGCGCATACCCCGGCCGCACCCCATTGTAATGGCGTAAAAACTCTGCGTGTACCCCGACCGCACCCCAGCCAAATCATGTGAAAACTCTGCGCGTACCACGACCATCCCCAGCGTAATCGCGTGAAAACTCTGTGCGTTCCCGGGCTGCACCCGAGAGTAATCGCGTGAAAACTCTGCACGTACCGCGATCGCACACCAGCCAAATCGTGTGAAAACACTGCGCGATCCCTGGCTGCACCCCAGTGTAATCGGGTAAAAACTCTGCGCGTACCCCAGCCACACCCCAGCCAAATCGTGTGATTTGTGGGACATATGCAAACTTTAACATGAATTGGGTCCAAATTACAACGTGCAAGTAAGAGGGAGAGTAATGTAGAAGGGTCTCTCATGTCAACACCTATTAAACCCCTGTGAACTACCGATGCCTCTACTTCAGTTCACAACATCAATTTCATTAGTTATAGGTACAGTTCTCATGCACATTACTGATGTTAATGCAAACACCAAGGCCAGTCGCGTAACACAAAATATATCCCCCCTGGGGCACATGCTGAGGGCCTCCTCTGCCCCAAGCTCCTCAACAAAGAACAGGGTGCACCACACGCTGTGCAGGACATGATGATCATGCTGCTGGAGGGCCAAACACTGCATGGTGAAAGATGTATGTTCTTTAATAGAAGCTTACCTCTTCCATGTAGCATAGAAAAAAGGAGGCAGTGTCTGGCCCCTCGCACCCAAATGTACCAGCCGCCAGTGTCGGCAGGTGAATATTTTAATTGGAGGGGAGTAAATATTTGTCAAATGTATGCAAGAGTGACAGATCATAGCAAGCAATCCAAATCCAATGAAAGAGGGTTCGGTTAGTGGGGTCTCCCCCCACAAAATATTTTGAATTATAGTTCAAAATTGTGCATTAAGCAGCACGCTTTCTGTGAACAATTGGGTTCAAAGCCAGACAGTTTGCAATCAGTTTTATAGGGTAACTCAAAATCCAATAGCTGCAAGTCACTAAGAGTGCAGGTGAGCATTTCCCAGTGCATTTTCATGCCTTTTCCCACAATATTTGGCATTATAAAAATATTTTCAAGCTGGTTGTGCCAATACATTTCCATACTAATATATTTATTTGTATTTTGTATTTTATTTATTTGTATTGCGCTCCTTGCCCAAAGGCTTGCGGGCGCATGTTTGGTAGGCAGTAGCAAGTTACAGAGAGGACGTTTCAGGTTACAGACAGGGTGATACAGTATACCATTAGAGATGCAAGTAACATAGATAGTAACAACAAAGTAGCAGTACCCGGAGGTTACAGAATAGGGGTACGAGCTGTGTGCAGTTATAAGTTACAAGCTGTCTTGTTCCCGTAACCAAAGTTTAGCTTTGGCTTTGAATGCGTGGCATTGCGGAATGTTCCTTAGGGCATTGGGAAGTGAGTTCCAGAGCTTGGCAGCAAGGACCGGAAAACTCGACCCTCCTGCCGAACGTAGTTTGAATCTGGGGATATCCAGTGTGTGCACCTGGGCGGCTCTCAAGGGTCTAGTGGTTGTGTGTTGCGAGAAGCGTGATACTAAGTAGGCAGGAGCCGCATTGTTCTGTGCCTTGTGTGTGAGCACAAGTGATTTGAGTGATATGCGGTGCGAGATAGGTAACCACTGGATGTTGCGTCTAATATTGGAGATGTGATTCCGTCTAGGTAAGTTGAGTGCTGCCCTTATGGCGTTGTTTTGTGTGACCTGGAGTTTGTCTAGATTTCTTTGGCTAGTCCCAAGGTAGAGGGCGTTACAGTAGTCGATTTTGGATAAGATGAGGGTTCTCGCGAGGGTCAAGCAATTATCCGGAGTCAGGAATGGCCTGCAGGCTGTGATCAATTTGCAGGTGTAGGAAGATGCAGAGACAACTGCATTGGTTTGTCGCGTGAGAGACAGGGTGGAGTCGAGGTAGATTCCTAGGGTTTTGGTGACATTGGTCATTTTGATGTCAATCCCATCTATAGTGAAGGATTTGTAGTTAGCGTCGAGTTTCGAGAGTTTAGATTGGGAGCCCAGGATGATTAACTCCGTTTTTTCGTCATTAAGGCAGAGCCCATGATTAGCCATCCAAGCCTGGATGACGGTGTAGACCATGTTGAGGGATTTAGAGTCGGTTACAAAATCACCAGTGATAGGGATGAGTATCTGGGTGTCATCCGCATAATTAGTGTAGGAGACACCCAGAAAGTCAAGGATATCGAAGAGTGGTTTAGTGAACACATTGTAAAGTGTGGGCGATACACAAGATCCTTGTGGGACTCCACAAGGGACGTGGGAAGGGTCGGCCGCTGCCAGTGGAGAGAAAACCCTCATGGTTCTGTTGGCAAGGAATGAGCTGATTCAGGAAGTAGCTGCGTCCGAGAAGTGGGTGGCAATTTTCAGGTGGTGACAGAGGATTTGGTGGTCGACCAAGTCGAAGGCTGCTGAAAGATCAAGGAGGAGCAGGAGTGCCATTTTGCCCTTGTCTTTCAAGTCCTCGATTTGGGTTTTTAGATCTAGTAATGCAGTCTCAGTGCCATGCCTGGGACGGAAACCGGATTGTCTAAGCCCTAGTAGATTATTGCTTTCGAGATACTCCTGGATTTGGAGATAGGCTGCGCGATCGAGGATTTTAAGCAGGTAAGGCACAGTGGTGATGGGCCTGTAGTTTGAAGGGTTGTTAGGGTCCAGATTGGCTTTTTTAATTAATGGTATGACCCAGGCATCTTTGAGGTTGTTAGGCACGGTTCTTGATTCAAAGGAGGCATTTATGAAGGAGGTAATAAATGGGGCGAGCTTGGGAGCGGCTTCCTTAATGATGACGGCAGGGCATGCATCACCTTGACAATTGGATGGTTTTAGTTTAGTTATAATGTTTTCTACTTCCTTGATGGAGAGGGGGGAGAAGCTGAATGGTTTGAGATCGTGTTTAGGAGCTTGTATTTTATAATTCATGGCGGCGCTCGTTGAGCTTGAAAGGTGTTTTTTTTTAGCATTGATTTTAGTTTGGAGAGTGGTAATTTTGTCTAGTAAAGCTTTTTGGATATTTGAGCACCATTCAGTGTCCGGAGTACACTTATCGAGAGGAGCAATAGGGGATTCCAGTTCCTTAAGTATCTTAAAGAGTTCCTTAGTGTTAGAACGGGCTTGGGTGATTCTTATATTGTAAGCTTCCTTTTTGGCCGCTAGGATGGCTTCTTTGTAGGCAAGGGTGGCTGACGTGAGGTTATTTTTGTTGGCTAGGGAAGGGACACTTTTCCATAAGGCATCGGCTTTTCTTTTTTCTTTGCGTAGGTCGCGTAGTTGCGGTGTGAACCAGGAGTTCAGGTGGGTCCGCGGTTTTTGTTTACGCAATTTGATGGGGGCAATAGTGTTGAGGGCTTTTAGCATGACACGGTTATAAGTGTCTACTAATGCTGTAGGGTCAGTGCAAGACTCTGCAGCTGCGTTCAACAATGGGAGGATGAGAGGTAGAAGTTTCTCAACAGTGATGTCTTTTTTATTCCGTGTGAGCGTGGGTGGTGCCAGTATTCCCATGTAAGAATATTTGCATTTCACATAATGCCAGTAATTATATTATAGGAAAACATGTCCAAACTGGCTCTGCAAATATATGCCAGTGCCCCCACGTAAGAACAAACGTTGGTTTTGCCAAATGGCATGCCACAATAAGAAAACATGTTCAAACTGGATCCAATGTAGGACAGTCTAGACTAGTAAGAACACATAGCATGCTTGCTTTAACATGAATGGCAAGTAAATAAATGTCATGCCACAGTAAGAAAGGGCTAGGCTGGTTCCACCAAAATGCCAGTCCAACCACGTAATATTATAACACATATCATGCTTGCTTTATCACGGATATCCATCAAAAATTAAGAAATACAACCACTCAGGCATGATCTCCTCCTGACACCATCTACTCCCTCCACCCCACATGCTAAAATAAGCTTCTTGGCCTACCACAAACAAAAACACACCCATATTCACACAACATTCACTCGCTCATTTACATGTGAACCCAGCCACCCATGCATCATACACACTCACTCATTCACACACACATTACATACATAATACACACCCTTGCATGCATGCATGTATATATACATACAAGAATCCAACACCCCTGCACGCGCACACACACATACTTTTTTTTTCTTACCTGAATCCGTCGCCAGGAGCTCACTCTGGAGGGTAGAGGGTGGGGTGTGGTGGTTGGTAGGAGAGGGGTGCTGGGAAAGGGGGTTAGGATATATGGGCTCCCCACCTCCCAGTGTAGGTTTCGTTGCACTCCTGCATACCTATCAACATAAGAGCTTTTGGAAGGGGTCCCCCGATGTGGAAAAGTGCACTCACAACAAGTCCTTTACCCGTTATTAGGCTTCAATGGGATATCACCCGCTCTGGTCACTCAACAGGTTGGGAGGAATGCAAAAGAGCTCTGCTTCAGCATCTCAATCAAAAACGACAACGCCTCTCAGTATGTCACCCCTGCCAATGAATCTCAGTCCGGAAATGCAGCTGAGCAAGACATTTGAGGAACAGGACATCACTTACTACTCTGCCAATACACCTCGATCGCTCCTTGTAGCACCACCTGCTGATCATGTTTCAATACCTGGCCGGGCACCTACCCACGGCATCATTCCTATAATACAAGCCAAGGGGGCTTACATGAGGCCATCCTGTAACACAAAACCATATGACATTCACAGCTTAGCCAAGGCACCGCAATCTTTTATATACAATGGCCCTCAATTGTACAGCACTGATACGATAATGATGTTTTATTATATAGCACTTATGCTTAAGCGCTTCATCTAGAACAAATATACAAAGAATACCACCCAACCTGTGTTGGTACTCACACAGGGTAATTCATGGAATGAAGCGCAGAAGTGGCGCACGCGGCTGGCGCACAGAGGGAGCGTGCGCCAGCTTGCGGCAGCCGCGGGCGCCAAAACCCATTTTGACGCACCGCGTATTCATGGATTTAAACATCCATGACCAGCCGTGCTGCAGCGTGGCGCAGCGACATTACAGCAGCGCCAGTTACGCCCCCAACCCCGCCCTGTGCGCCAAAAACATCTGCACAAATCCCCTACATGGCGCAAAGGCCAGTGGACCAGCATACAGCCCCCCAATAACGAAATTGCACTAAAAACGGCACTCAGCCATCACACGACAACCCAATCGCGTGTAAAACTCCCCGTGCACCCCTCGGAATATGCACAGGGAGTTTTACATGCGATTGGCCTGGCACGAGCGGGGTACGCGTATTCCGAGGAGTGTGCAGGGAGTTTTACACATGATTGGCCTGGCGCAAGCGGGGTACGTGGATTCCGGGGTACATGAGTGTACTTTACACGCCAATTGGCAGTGCAGGCCCTCCTGGGTGTGCCCTCGCCCCCTCCCCATGCCCCACAGGCAGCCCACACCACAGCAGACCACCCTACACCCCTGGGCATTCCCCGCAGCCAGCCCATCACTCCTGGGCAGGCCCCGCAGGCAGCCCACATGGCACCATGCACTTGTGAGCCCCAACACATGTCCAGTGACGGGCACCTGCCAGCGGGCCCCGACACATGTCCCCACCCCCATTGACGGGCACCTGCCAGCAGGCCCCGACTCATGTCCCCCCCTCCCCATTGATGGGCAACTGCCAGCAGGCCCAGACACATGTCCTCCCACCCCACCCCCATTGACGGGCACCTGCCAGCAGGCCCCGACACATGTCCCCCCCACCAGGGACGGGCACCTTCCAGCGTGCCCGACACATGTCCCTCCAAACAGTGATGAGCACCTGCCAGCGGGC
Organism: Ambystoma mexicanum; assembly: GCF_040938575.1. Lineage (NCBI taxonomy): Eukaryota > Metazoa > Chordata > Amphibia > Caudata > Ambystomatidae > Ambystoma > Ambystoma mexicanum. Next base: position 591,717,560 of record NC_090922.1, on the reverse strand, counting down.
CCCGACACATGTCCCCCCACCCACCCCCATTGACAGGCACCTGCCAGCAGGCCCCAACACATGTCCATCCAAACACCACGTCATAACAATACAGACCCATGGCCCTAATGCCAACCCAAACCCACCCCGACACCCCAGTACAAACATCCAACCATCCACTGCACCCACTCCCTATTAAATTACCCATGCCATGAGAGTCTGAAAAGAACCAGCATGCCCATGAATAAATGTCCTACAGAGCCACAAAGTGGCAACACATGACTGAGGCAATGCTCATAGAGACATGCACGAAACCAATGAGAGTACACCACACCAATAATGAAGATTTGTGAAATGTATTAAAAAAAAAAAAAAACGATAAAATGAAAACCACACATGCAAATGAAGAAATTATGAATGCAATATTAAAATGAAAGTAAAATCCAAGGAAAAATTTTAATCCATGACATGAAAATGAAAAGTGGTCCATCGCCCCAAAGTCCATAGAAACAAATCCAAAATTGAAAACCATAAAAAACCATTACTCCATGGGATGACATAAAAAAGAAAGTATGTACATGTCCAGAAGTATACACAAAGTAAGTCACAAGGGTCCATGCTCCCAAAAATAAAGGTAACCTATCAAAAATACTATCAAAAACAGAACTATATACAAAAACGAGGAGCAAAGTCCATGGACTCCAAATCATAAATTAAAAGAAAGGAAACCTATGCCTAAATAACTATGTACAAAGACGGCGGCTAGTCTGACAGCTCACTCACTGATGTTCCAGGCCACGGCATCATCGAACTCCATGTCGATGTTCCGGAGGCGGGCCTATTCCCTGGCCCGTGGTCTCGCAGGGATGCAGCCATGGCATCCACCAACTCCCTGCGGAGTTGCCTCGAGGCACTCAGCCCGCCTCAAAGCCCGGTTCATGGAGTTCTCCGCCATGGCCATCCTGAGCCATGCCCTCTCCACCTGCCGCCGCTCCACATCTATCTGCTGGCCCAACCGCTGCCACACAGAAGACACTCCCAGTCCTAGGTCCTCCTGCCCCTCGTCCGATGCCTGCCCGCGGGATGTTGATGGCCCCGAGCCATGATGCCTCCCACGCTGAGCCTGCTGCTGCCTCCAATGCAACTGCCTCTGGCACCACAACGGCATCCAGGGTGATGTAATCCCCTGGCGCCTTCGTGCCCGTGCCCTTCTTGTTGATGCCTGCACATCCTCCATTTGCTTGGGTCCAGTTGGTGGGGTGGCCACCCCTGCTGGAACACCGACTCCCGACTTTGGCTGGGATGTGTCCTCTGCCAGCCTGGCCACTGGCTCTGGGGCAGCTCCACAGGGGGCCCAGTTGATACTTGAGCAGGAGGACGGCACAGAGGACAACTGGCGCATAGGGGGTTCAGTTGAGGAGGGAGTCGCAAGATGCTCCAGCACACGGATGAACTCAGTGCTGAGGACCTGTCCTAGTAGGTCGACGTGCCCAAACAGGTATTTGAAATGACGTGCAATGTCCTGACGAGAACCCTGCACGTCATCCTGAATACCACATGCGTGCAACGCCAACCCAGCTAGGACAGGCTCAACCCGGTCACGGATTGCCACGACTGCAGGGAGAGGAAGGCCAGTTGTTGTTTGCGCATCCCTTCCCTGAAAATGGGTCTGGACGAAGGCATCCCTGCTGGTGCCGGATGATGCAGTCACAGGATCGGGGACAGGATTACACACAGGCACCTATGCGGTGGCCTGTGCTGCCTCCTGTCCCTGCGCCTGGACTGCACCACTAGCACCAGTGGAATCCCCCCTTCCAGGCCCCGTGCATGGGGCTGTCATGGCCTCCTCAACCAAACCCCCACCAACCTGGATGACTCTGTGCCGTCTTCCTCCATAGGCCCCTGTGGGGGCTCAGCTGCCCCTTCTACTGCCAAGGAGTCCACCTCCAACCGCCCCCTCTTGGACCTCCCTCCCGGAAGATATGATTACGGGGAGGGCAGCTGGGCCTTGCGTCTCCGGCTGGCGGTGGCATCCCTGCCGCTGTGCTCCACAGCACCGTCTCCGCCCTCTTCATCAGTCGACGCTGCAGATAGGGTGAGATAGAACACAGGCATCAGGGCACTGTACAATGGTCTGATACACACATGACAGTTGCACATGAGTGGCAGTGTCAAACTTCACAGATGGCATCACACTCCCCAACACTCACATCATTTGAACCCACACACATGCCCAAAATAACTGGTATCATGCAACAGGCATCAGCATCCATACACACGTACCTGCATGATCAAACAAGGGTTGGCATGACGTCACAAGCAACATGGGGCGTGCCAATCACATGCACACACGCCACCAGACAGACATGCATCTGTACATCTCCACCACCTGTCACAGTGCAATTATCAGAAACTAAGTCACATCTGCCAATCAGGTACCCAGATGTCTGGGTCACATGCATCCATGGCGTCTCACAGTCACACACATGCCAAACACACACACACACACTTGTACACTGTGCACGTACATGAAGGTGGGACCAGCATCCATGTGTCACACAACAAACATGGCATAGTACACACCCAGACATCCAAACATGCGTCCATCAACACATGCAGTTGCGCATCTTGTATCGGAATACATACACCACTGATGTGCACCACACATGACTTGTCACACATGCAGCACGGGCCTGTCCCTGCACACAGACATCCATACATGGGCCATGTCAGATATATGTCCAAGCTGCACACTCCTGCCACACTCAACATGCACTGTGTGGAATGGGATAGGCCAGACACTCGCTGCTCAACTCCAGACGGGTCTGCCTCTCTAGGACCTGGTGGTGAAGCACTGGGTTGATGCGTTCCAGGACACTCATCTGGTTGATGGTAGGTTGGCCCTGGCGCCCCCCTGCATCCGCTGCATGCAAGAGGCGCCGGGCCTTCTTGAGGGTCCTGGACCTGTAGTCCTCCCAGCGCTTCTGGATGTTTTTCAAGTCGCGGGTTGCCACCCCCTCCACGTTGATGGCAAACACAATGTCCAACCAGGTCCTCTTCCGTCCTTCCTTGTCGACGTATGTTCATCTGAAGAGGGCATCATAATGCCCCAGGCCTTGCTCCACCAGGATGCCAACTTCTCCGGTTGAGAAGCTGACCGCCCTCTGCCTCTCTGGCTGGGGGGTGCCAGTGGTCTCAGATGGTGTTTGCCCCGACATGGCAACCCCTGAGGCAGGTGTGGGCGGGCAACTGGGTCCTGGGGCTGGGCTGTGGAGCGATGCAACACAAGTCGGGAGTCTTCTGTTCCAATAGGGGTGGTCACAGCAACTGGATCCCTGTCAATGGCTGATGTGCAGGCACCAAATAGCAGGGAACGATGGCAGCAGGCAGGCAGGCAGCAGCAGATGGCTCTTGGGAGGCTGCTCGGGGCTCTGGGGGGCAGGAAAATGGCTTTCTGGGCAGGAGCGTGGTCTTCCTTGTGTTGTCGCGTGTCCAGCTTGGCTTGATGCAGAGTGATTTAACACGTGAGAAAACAGCACGTCGGCGTGTAATTCGAGGAAAGGGCCTTAGCGCGTAAGCGCGTAAGTGACGTGATGCGCGCAGGCGTTTCCCTCGGCACGGGTGCTGAGTGAATCAGCACTTTTAAAAACAGCGCGTCCGCGTGTGAATGCATGTAATTCGAGGAAAGGACGTAAGCGCGTAAGTGACGCGTACAGGCGTTTCCCTCGGCACGGGTTAAAGGTGAGAGCGTGCCAGCAGTTCGCTGTACATGCTTTTCGTGGAGACCGACACATGTGTTGCTACTTCTTGTTATTTCACGCGCCATCACTTCACAGCGGATCGAGTACGTACCTCTTCTTTTCGCAGGGGTCAGACGGTGAGTCGCGCACGCTATTTTTCCCACTGCGGGTCTCCCTGAGTATCGCTTACCTGTTTTCAAAGTCATAGTAGCCTGTGTGTCCCACGCGTATGTGTTTTTTGTGTCCCTGGGTGCCACTGCGTACTGCAGGAGGTTAATTCCACACACGTGGGCTTCCGGGGGTTGCGTGCATGGTTTTATTGCAGATTTGGGGTGCCTGAGCATTGCGTGACTGGTCATTTTCTCACATGGGTCACATACAGCCTTGCAAGAGCACAGGGGTGCTATTTACATCACGTACCCCGAACCCTTCACCCCAATTGCCCAGGACAATTGTCATGTAAACACCTCCCATTGGCACTAGTACATCCATGCCATGGTTGGGAGGCCACAAAAGGTGAGGGGCCCCACAGTTGGGCGTCCTCCACGTGGTAGGCATGGTCAGGGACGTGGCCGGGATGACCAGGGAGTAGCGGGAGTCCAGGGTGACCAGGGTGGCTGCAGAGGGGGAAGAGGCAGGGGTGCACCACTTCAGCAGGATGTTCTGCCATGCGTTGGTGCAGTCATGCCACCACCCCCTGTGGCTCCGGGCGGTGCAGTTCTTGCATCTGATAATGGCACCCATGTGACCCGGCAGTCAGTTTCATCTACTGCCATGGGCCCAACGGTAGAGGTAGCTGCAGGTGCAGCTGTGGCGACCACCACCCAGGCTCAGGGTCGGCCAGCGCATGATGGACTCCCAGGCTGAATTCCAGGTGGTCAGGAGGCACAAGCAACATGCGCACAGGGATGCTCTGACCGAACCACATGTCCCTGGGGCAGTGTTGTCATCTGCTGCCCCAAGCAGCCGGGTGTTGGCAACTGCATGGGCAGATGCAGCCAACACACCACAAATCACGGCTTCCGTCCTAGTTCCACTGCCACTCCCTTGGTCCAGTCCACCAGCACCACTGCCCCTACTGATCAGGGCGGCATTTGCTAGTCAGGGTCCGGACCACTGCCCAAGAGCAGGAAGGTTGCACCTGCGCAAGAGGCTGGGACTCCAGACACGGCTCCAGCCTCCGGCACGTCAAGAAAGAAGCCTTTCGGCAAGCAGAAACTGGACTTCCTTGTGGGCGACGTGTCGGAAGACAAATGCAATATGCTAATGGGCCCAAATTGCCATACTACGCCTGCCCAGCATGGGGAACACTGGGAGCATGTTGCGGAGGGTGTTAGTGCATTCGGATATGAGGTGCGCACAGCTCAGGACTGCAAAAAGCGTTGGGATGATTTCCCGACGCTGTGCTAAGCAAAAGGGTGCCTCCAATTATGCCATGACTCGGGTGACTGGCAGCGGGCCACCACCGGAGGAGGAAGAACTCACTCTGCATGAGGTGATCGCTGCAGAGTTCATCCCGGCAGAATTGGTCGAAGGAGTGGGAGAGATGCAGGATTATGATGCCCCGTCCGGTGAGTGTTGCTGCGTGTTTGTCCAGCCCATGTGTGGATTGATTGTGTGATGTGTTGTGCTTGACTGCCACTACATGCTATGTGTACATGGTTCTCATGGGCGAGTCATGCAATTCTTCACTAATGTGTGCCTGTTGTGATGCATGCTGGACATGGGAAGCAGACGGGGACTGTCTTCATCACCACACATGCACCCTACTCACATGCTAGTCACCCGGCAGCCCATCCGGTCCATGTTCCAGCTCACTGACCTGTCTGCATGTAGCCTGTGGTGTCTTTACACTCAGCACTTGGACTATGTCATCGCATGACTGACGTGCATGTGTGTTCAGCCTGCATGTGGGTACTCCACGCGGGCATACTTCCTTGCCCCTCTGCCCCCTGCACCTCAATTTCACCATGGCACTGGTGGGTAAAATGTTGGACTACTGCAATGGCCTGTTCCACGCTCCTGTGTACATGCACACTTCCCCCTGCGAACCTGCCAGACACATACTGTGGGGTACATACTTGTCCTTGATGCAGGGTGTCTCACTCAGACTGTGCAGATGGCAGATGCTCCCCGGCGACATGAGTGCCCATTCATGCTCCATGTGCATTCCATGCATGCCCCTATATGTCCTTGGCAGAATTATCATTGTAGTACGTGTCCAGGATTACGTACGTATCATGGCATTTGGTCATCCATTCCATGCTCACTCTGGCTCAGTCCTGCATCACGCACATGTTTCGGGTGTCATGTCTGTGTGGGGCACAGGCCTCTCCCTGTTGCAGGCCCCCTGACTCTGTTCAACTGGTATAGTGCCTTCTGCATGAATGGGTGCACTATTGAGGGTTCTTCATGTGTCCTGCTTACTGTCCCATTCTCATCTTCTGTGGTGTCAGTTGACTGAGATGATGCAATTGCCGCTAGCCAACACTGTCTGCCAATACACAGTTCTGTAGTAAACCTTTCATTGCCATGCAATGTCTCCCTGCATTTTCACTAAGGGGGTAGTGGGGTTACCTGTAGCCATGCAGCCCAGTGCATGCACATTGCACATGATGCCTGAACCTGCCCTTACACTGTCGTCATGTTTAGTGATTGACATCCAAACGTACTTGTTGATGTAGATTGTTGGTAATGTACACATGTTCTGGACTGCACCCACCCACTTCTGAGCCATGTTACACCGTTCTACATGCCTACTAGCTGCTGCAATGTCAAAGTGACCTGGCATGTATGTTCAGATTTTCATCCCTTCACTGTTATGAAACGCACTAGCACAGGTGCATCCCGTGACACATGTACTCTGTATTGGAACACCCTAGTGGGTGTATAGCAAAGTTGATAGGTCAATCTGTGGGATATACTAACTGGTATAGGCCGCAGATTGATTATAGCCTGCCAATCGGGTTGTAATTACTGTGGAGCTGCCTGCACATGTTTATGTGTACACTTTCACATACATCAAAGCAAGCAGCGTTGAAGCTGCTTGCTTTTCTGTATAGGATGCTGTTCATATACACCATACTGGTGTATATGAACACGGGTGTATTTGAACACTTTCACATATGCATATGCAAGCAGCTTCAACATTGTGTAGTGCAACATTGCAGCTACTTACTTAGATGTGTGTGGAAGTGTTGATTTACACATGTGTTCTCAGCAGCATTTTTGTTGAATAACTAATATGTCGTTATTTTACGTAAATGCTGCTGAGATTTCAGCATTTCACCCATTATGTTCAACAGGCACAATCCTGAAGGTGCACTGTCGTGCAGTACGTGTACGCCCAGGCCTACTTAACAAATGTGGTGGAGCCTGAGCTTGGTGATTTGACACACTGAATAATGTTTTTTGACACATTCAATACACAAAGTGCTGAATCATGCCCTGGAGGGTGTTCTGGAGGATTCATGGACTGGCAGTTTGGACCGTACTGGGCGTTATGGTCCCTCATACCTTGTTGTAGGCCCTGGCTTTGCTCAGGACATTGACTATGTTTTCAGCGCCCATGACGCCGGTACAGGCCAAGCTGCAGATGGATGTAGCTATATTGGTGATGATGATTTAGTGATGCATGTGTACATGCATATTACGTGTGTCATGGTGTGTTTTGATTCACTTGCAGCTGTGGCCATTTGGCTGTTCAAACATGATTATGCTACGTGCCATCTCCTTGTTGCCATCTGTCATTTCTGCCTGTGATATGTGCCTTCCAGAGGTGGTGTGTGATGGAGCTGATATACTACATTCAGTACATGTGTAGGCTTTGAAATTTACACGCATCCATTTCTGCTTTTGGGATGCCATTGCATATCAATGCCACTGGATGCATGCCGGAATTTGAGTTGTGTGTGACATGCCTGCTTCATGTGTTGGCTGTCGATGTGATGTTTATGTGTGTCTGGGTTATGTGCTGCTGACATGTGTACTCGTGTTTCTTTTGTTGACGTTACAGGTGATGATGCAATGGAGCCAGAGGATGGTGATGTCATTCTAGACACGGGGTTGCTTTCACATCAGCAACCCGGCACAAGTGGGGGTCGTGGGGTGGTAGATTACGAGAACCCACTTGTGCTCCAGACCATCGTGTGTGTCCAGGGCTGGCAATCAGTCAAGCTCTGATGATCACTCTGAGCACAATGTTGAGTTGGATGCGCATCATGTCCATTCGTCGCAGGTGAGTGATCCTGATGTGGGTGATCTTCTGTCCGCGTCACCTGCACTGAGGGGCTAGACAGTGTTGGAATGTCTGCCTGTGGTGGTCCTGGACGCACGGTCACACTCCACACCAGTTGCTAATATGCCTGGGGCATCATGTCAATGGAGGGATGTAGTCCTGCAGCCGCGGGTGGTGCCAATCCAGCAAGGACCACGGCTCCTTGGGTCCCGCAGGTGTAATGTCCAGGAACGCGGTGGCCGTGCGCCACCGGGGTATACTGAGTGGGAGCAATCCATGTATGCCAGTTCAGAGCAACAGGGGGCAGCTATTGATAAGATCGCTCAAGGTATGGAATGTGTGGCCCAATCCATGCTCCCCCCTAATAGGCAGGTGGAGCTCCAGCAGCAGGCAGCGCAGTCCACGGGCCGCTCACTCAGGCTGGGCATGGCAGCCTCAGACAGGGCACGCCGGGCTGAAATGGTGTCTCTGCGCAAGGCACTTGCTGCTCAGGCAGAGGCACACAGGGAGGCCCTGAGGGATGATCTACTGTGGGTGTGCTCAACATGTCCCAGAGGCAGCGGGAAGAAGATATGATATGATATGATATGATATATGATATGATATGATATTATATGGCATTTGTAACGCGCCTATACACAATTGTTTCAAGGCGCGTCGAGGCAGGGAGGGGGGAACAAGGGGAAGACAGACAACGATCCTACTAGGCCAGGTGTCATTCAGATCGTGCAAGTGCAGGGGTAAGGGGAAGGGAAAAAGTGCAAGGGGAAGGGGAGGGGGGGAGTGCAGTACAAGGTAAGTAGTATAAAATAAATAAAATAGGGCCAGCTGGTGGCAAGTGCAAGGTAAGTGCAGACAAGTGCTGGGAGGGGGGGCTGTAGGGATACAGAGACAGTCCCGCAGTGCAGGGGTTGCCAGGGAGGCAGTGCAAGTGGAGAGTGGCTGGGCCCAGTACCGAGGTCGGTGAGAGTGGCCCAGTTGCAGATTAGTGAAGAATTTAGCAGGGGAGAGGGAGAGAGAAAGCAGAAGCAAAGAGGAAGGATTTGAGATGCTTCCGGAAATGGAGATGGTTCTCCTCAAGTTTCAGGGAGGCAGGAAGGCTGTTCCAGAGGGAGGCCCCTGCCACAGAGAGAGATCTACCCCCAGCTCGTTGCTTCGAGAAGCGGCTGACCCTGAGGGAGTTGGAGACGGATGAGCGAAGGGCTCGGGAAGGAAGATATTTAGGAAGAGAGAGTTGAAGGTATTCAGGCCCCAGGCCCCAGCAGGCCTTGTGGACAATGCAGAGGATTTTGAACTTAATCCTCGCAGCCACTGGGAGCCAGTGTAGAGATTTCAGTCCTCGAGAGATACAGTCCCTGGGCTTGAGGCCAAGGACAAGTCTCGCAGTCCTGTTCTGGATGAGTTGCAGAGGGCGTAGAGTGGATGCAGGCAGATTAAGATAGAGGCTGTTACAGTAGTCCAGCTTTGAGAGAACCAGAGCTCGGGAGACAGTGAGCTTCTGGGGGAAGGAGAGGAAGGGAAGAATACCTCTGAGGAGGTGCAGTTGGTAGTGTGACTTCTTAGAGACGTCAGATATATGAGGAGAGAAGGAGAGTGTGGAGTCGAAGATGACTCCGTGGTTTTTCGCCTTGCATGTAGGAGCATGAAGAGGGCCAAGAGAGGCTGGCCAGAGAGCTGCAGGGAAGGAGGGAGTGGGTGTGCCGATGAGTAGAATCTCAGTCTTACTGGCATTAAGGCAGAGGTCATTGGCGGCACACCATTCCTGGATAGCAGACAGACAGTCAGAGATGAGGGAAGGAGAGGAGGAGGGTAGCCTGAAAATGAGCTGGGTATCGTCCGCATAGCACTGAAAGTTGGGGCAGAGAGCGGTGATGTGGTGGGCAAGGAGTGCCAGATACTGGTTGAACTGCCAGGGAGAGAGATTAGATCCCTGGGGGACACCACAAGTGGAAGAAAAGATGTCAGAGAGGAAGGACCCCAGTTGGACCTGGGAGGGTCGATTGGAAAGGAAAGAGGTCAGCCACGCCAGAGCCTGACCAGTGATACCCAGGTTATCACGGAGACGGTTGAGCAGGATGGCATGGTTGACTGTGTCAAAGGCAGAAGAGAGATCGAGCAGAATGAGAACACACGGAGTGTTGGAGTCGAGGTTCAGGAGCAGGTCCTCACGGATGTTCAGGAGAGCAGTTTCCGTGCTTCTGGCAGCTCTGAAGCCAGATTGATGGTCATGAAGACTACCAACAGATTCAGCATGGAGGTTAAGCTGGGAGATGGCCAGTTTCTCCAGGATCTTGCCCAGGAAGGGAGTGATGGAGATTGGGCGATAGTTAGCCGGGCAGGAGGGGTCGGAAGAGGGTTTCTTAAGAAGAGGGTGCACAAGGGAGTGCTTAAGGTGGGATGGGAAGATTCCAGAGGCGAAGGAGTGGTTGCAAAAGTCAGCCAGGGCAGGTGCCAGGGAGTCGATGTGGTCCTTGATAGTTTTGGAGGAACAGGGGTGAACCTGTTTAGACGAGACTTTCATAGATCGGACTTGTCTGGAAACCTCGTCAGCAGAGAAAAGGGGATAGGCAGAGAAGGAGGGAGGGGGGTGGCTGCAGAAGGGCCAGAGGAAGAGCAGGGAAGAGAGGGAGGGAGGTGATAGGAGGAGAGTGAGGACAGGATGTCCTGAGTTTTAGAGATGAAGTGAGAGGCCAGTGCAGTGCAGAGGGCCTGGGAGGGGACAGGAGAGGTAGAGACTGCTGCAGGGTTGGCAAGCTCCATGCAGATTTTAAAGAGTTCGGCCGAGTTGTTAGATGCCGCAGAGATGCGGGCTTGGATAAGGGCTCTCTTCTTGGTGAGAACGGAGCAGCCTTTGGAGCAGGCGGCAGGCCAGTTTGTCAGAGGATGAACATGAAGCACGCCATTTCCTCTCTGCCACCCTGCACTTGCGTTTTAGGGTGACGAGATCCGAGTCATACCAGGAGTTGCATTTGGCTTTGGGCTTCAAGCGGATTCTCATGACGGGGGCAAGGATATCAAGAGTATCAGATATAGCAGAGTGGAGCATGGAGAGGGCTTTGTCAGGGTGGGAGTCAGCCGAAGGGGGAGGGGGGCACGAGAAGGTGGCAGCAAAAGCCTCAACTGACACGCGTTTCATGGGTCGGATGACCGAGAAGGTGGGTGGCAGTGATGAGGGAGGCTTTGCCTGTGGGGTAGGGAGGGTGAGGTGGGAGGATAGGAGAAAGTGATCACTCCAGGAGAGAGGAGTGGAGAGAGGGATGGAGAGGGGAAGGTCAGAAGAGATCAGAGCATCAAGAGTGTGCCCTGCAGAATGAGTAGGCCCAGACGGGAGAATAGAGAGTGAGAGAGAGTCGCAGAGGTCACGAAAGAGTCCGGAGGGGGGACAGGGAGCATCCAGGTGGATGTTGAAGTCACCAAGAAAGAGGTGTTGAGTGGTAGAGGACAGGAGTGAGGAGGAGAGGAAGGAGGAAATTTGACCAGGTGGCCGTAGATAGTAGCCACGGTAAGGGAATGGCTAGGAGAGAGAGAGAGTCGGCAGACAAGACATTCAAAAGAGGAGTAGGTCTGTGTAGGAGTGACAGTGGCAGGAATCCACTCAGGGAAGATAAGGGCTACACCACCCACTGCACGGTTGGGCCTGGGCACGGCGAGGATCTTGTAACCGTCAGGTAGGAGTGTGTCAAAGCTGGTGACAGAGCTGGCCGTGAACCATGTCTCTGTGAGACCGAGGACGTCAAGGTCCAGTTCCTCAAGAAGGCGACAGATATCAGAGGAATGTTTGATGGCAGAGCGAGAGGTTGGAGCAGCTTGAGAACACCATCTCGGCTGAGCTACGTGCATGCCGGGAGGTGCTCCAGATGTCATGTGAGGCCATGCAGGCAGAACTCCGTGTTACATGTGCTACCTTGCAAGAGGAAGCATGCGTATCACCTGAGGTTCTGCACGCTGACCTACGTGCCATTGCCACACAGGACCGGGTTTACTAGACTCGCATGATTGCTGCCATCGAGGGGCAAGCTGCGGATAGGCGTGGTCAGGCAACTGTGCACGTCCACCTTCTGATTTCCATCCAGAGGGTGAGCATGACGACGACTTATCTTCCACACAGGTCGGGCCGTGCAGGCTTTGAGCCCATGTATTTTTTTTCTATCTCAACATCATCGCATGTGGATTTTGAGGTGCACCCTGTACCTCTCCCCTCCTGGGTGCCCCCCCTCCCGGGTCGTATGTGGCCATTTTTTTTTTAAATAATATTGTTTGTCTATTGTGCATTCATGTGATGGTGTGGTGCTTTGTGGCTTTTGAAAGCATCCACTGTGTGTTCCAGCTGGGTCCATACAAACTTGTCTTGTGTATGTGTATGTGTTTGGGGCTTGGGGTCCAGACATATATGCCACTCCTGCTTCCCCTTTCCATGGGCTTGCAAGCATGGTTCGGTGTGACAGCAAATTACACAAGGGCATTGGACTTTCATCATATCTGTGGCCAGTTAGCTGTACTACTTGTGTTAACACCCCTACTGGGGATTATTTTGGCGAGTACATTTTTGAACTGTGCATTCTTTGAAGTTGATTGTGATGTTTTTTCATTTCTTGCCTGTATACGTGCTTGATGCACTTCATGCTGTAGACGATAGCCTGCACACTTTAGCTGTCAAAGCCACACTGATGGTGGGAGGATGCTGGGTGGTGACAATGTCAGGTTGGTACATGTTAGGTTCAGCCCCTGGGAATTGTGGCAAATGTGAAAGCATTAGGAATGTGACCCAAGAACCACAACTCATGGTCCGGTCCTCACCTGAGATGTCCGCCTAGACTACTTCTATGCTCCGTTCCGTTTGGACGGCACCTTGTATCTGTCTTCCCTCTTGGACTTCGCTGCTGCATGACAGCTTAGTTTTCCTACTGGACTACAGCTCTTTTACTCGTTTTTCGCACTCTGGTGCCTTTGGTACCAGTTTTTCTTTCTGCTACTGTCCGTGTTGCATATCTGTCCACCCGTCTCTCGGGCAGTTATTTCCACATACTGCCTCAGTTTGCCTTGGTACAATTCTGTACCACAGCATCTCTCTCTCGCTCTTTCTCTTGCTCCTCCTATATTTCTTCTATTCCATCCATACCTTTATTGTGGCTTTGGCCTTTTACCAAAGCAATTCAACTGTTCTGGCTCTTAACTTGCTGTCCGCTGTTTCCGGCAATCTCACATTCACTCTGCCTTTCCAGACTTGGGCTGTCTCTGCCTTTCTCCGTTCACGCTATCAAGGATTGATTGGGTTTCAGCTCAACCATCCAGTTGTGCCAGCCTCCTTGGTTATTTTCTACTCAAGTTCCAGCTCTACCCATCAGTTGTGGCATCCTCATTGATTGTTGTCTACTCAAATTCCTACCCTTCCTGTTGAACCATTCTACAACTGTGCAACCTTGGAAGTTATTCTATCATTCTGCTTGGACATGTACTTGCCCATATTCTACAACTTCAAGTCATCTACTGGAGACTCTTCCAGGTTTTATTGGTGCCTAGAGGCCTTTTCCCTGGTTTTGGGGTTTGGATCCTTGGAGTTCTCTGCGATTTGGTATTTTTACCGGTCAAGGTGGCCTATGAGGGGGCTAGACCCTATTTACACAAAAGGAAGAACAAGGAAGCCAAGGGGAATGGGGATCCTGAAGCCAGGTAGACTAGAAAGAAGAAGCCGACGGACCCCAAAGACAGTTCTTCTGAAGGTCAAAGTGATGAGGAAATGAGGGAGGGGCTTTTGTTGTCAGACAGTACGCGTGGGCTACAGTGATTGGCCACTGTCTGACATTGTCAATGTGGAGTCCTATGTACATGATGTGTTCTGCTGGTCGATGGATGTTCCGGTGTTGGGTTTACTTTTCAGGTGTCAGGGGATTGGTGTGGTTTGACACACTGGTGTGTCCACATGGCCAATGTTCACATGTGATGTGTACAGGACACTGAGGGTTACTGCATTTCACATGCATGTATTGAGTGCATATCCCTACTGACACACACACTTACACAATGCACCACCACATACAACCACCCATCCATGCCCACACGTGCACACAGTTTGCCTTCTCTGCCATGCTGTGTACCTGCAGTGCATGATCACTTAAAATTTTTGGATCGTGTACATGCGTCACTGGGTAATTTTGGTTGCTTGTCCTTATTTATATGATGCTCAAGGTGTATACCCAACACAATGGCCGCTCACTTTGCTGTGTGCTGAGCGGTATGTTGCAGGGGACACACACAGCACACGGTTTTGTGATTTGTGGATTTGGATTGTGCAATGTGCATGCCAACAGGCATTTTGCCTTTTGTTGATGGTATCGCTGGTGGCATGCATTTGTGTATGACTTTGTTTGTGTGGGAGGTTGTTGGTCAGTCATTTCATCTGATTCCATGTCGGGTGTGATTGTGTCAGGCCTGTTTCCATTTATTACATGGCACTTCATGACTAATTTGTCATGTGTTGTGCATTTTGTTTGCTCTTTTGCTGTTGCATGCCATTTCATGGTGTGGCTGATGAGGGTAATGGGTGTTGGGAGGGTTTTGGTGACGTACCAGTGATTTTAATGTACTGTTTTGCAGGGGATGGTGTGATATGCACCTTGCATGTGTGGGGTGTGATTGTGTCAGGCCTGTTTCCATTTATTACATGGCACTTCATGACTAATTTGTCATGTGTTGTGCATTTTGTTTGCTCTTTTGCTGTTGCATGCCATTTCATGGTGTGGCTGATGAGGGTAATGGGTGTTGGGAGGGTTTTGGTGACGTACCAGTGATTTTAATGTACTGTTTTGCAGGGGATGGTGTGATATGCACCTTGCATGTGTTCCTTTTGGTTACACCGGATTGGCACACAATCGGGCACTTCCGTGGAAACATTCTCAGGTTGGTAAGGTTGTGACAGTTGACTGTCTCTTTGTCATCATCAATTGTCACCTGGTATGTGCCAGGCCTGTGTGCACTCCACAGTGGTGGGAGTTTAGGTGAAAAATGTGGCCGCAAGCTGGGTCCGGGCTGCCTCGCCATGTGCCCTTTCCCCTCCCATGAGCATCACCTGTGCGTGTGGTTGGGGATGTGGGGGCACCACCATGTCCACCAGTACGCCCTGCCATGTAGCAACATTGGGTAGACCCAGGATAGTTTGCATAGACAGAGGTGATGATTCCCTTGGCATCACATACAACCTGCACGTTCGTGGAATGCCAGTGCTTGCGGTTGCGATAGATGTGCTCAGTGGCCCTAGGTGGACGTAGGGTCACATGGGTGCAATCTCTGGCACCGAGCACTTTGGGGAAGTGTGCCACCCTGTAAAAGTCCTGGACCATAGCCTGCCTTTCTGTGGCTGTTCTGGGCATGTATATGTGCCTGCGGACTGAGCGGCGCGCAGTCATGATTGCCAACACCTGGTGTAGGCAGCGTGACTGCGTGGGCTGTGAGACACCCCCAAATATGGCAGTTGTCCGCTGAAATGAACCAGTGGCCAAAAAATGCAGGACATTGAACACTTTTTCCAAGGGGCTCAGTGCTTGGGAGCACAGGGTGGGTGATGTGAGGTCATCTTCCCACTCCCTGATCAGGTCTAGGATGATATGAGGTGGAAACCTATACCTGCCATAGACCTTGTCATCAGGCATCCCAAAAAGGCTGGTCCTGGGCAAACAAATGCGGGGCCTGGCTATTCTCCTCCTGCTGCGGTGTCCCACGATCACTGCTGGGACATTCATCATAGCTGTATATGCGGGTTTGTTGTTTGCTCGCACTTTTATACTGCGCGCGGCCACTTCCGCCTGCCTTCGTGTGGCGGACGTGTTTATGCCTCTACGTGTCTTTTGATGTGCGCGAGTTTCCCCTATTCGATTCCATGAATATGTGTTGTTTGCACGCGTGTGGGAGTTCCATGTATTTCCCAGCAGTACTTCCTCAGTTACGCCCTCATTTTCACACGTTGTTCCCCATTCCGCATGTTCCGCCCCCTTTTTGGTGTGTGCGCTACACATTGTGCGCGTCGCGCACAGCGTTTGGGATGTTGCAGTGAAGTGTGAGGTAGGCAAGGATTTGGCGCAGCTCCAAACAAAAACACACGCACAGACTTCCATGAATCGCTTGCGTGCGAATCACACGAGTGCGCTGGATTTTTCTCGCTTGCGCCACCAATTTTGGCGCACAATTATTCCATGAATCAGCCCCACAGCTTCTGTTGAAGATGTCAGTCACTACTATCGCTCCCCCTTTCTCCACCCTTAAACAACCCTGATTGTCTCTGTTTTCTCCACTAGAACAGAAACCTCAGACCCTCATGCGCATGGACGTCATTTCACCAAAATGCTAGGGGTAGCGTGACAAAGGATCATTGACCTCTGATAACATCACAGGAAGTGATGTAATTTGACCCTACTCGGAAGTGCCATCAGAGGAAGTGATGGAACATGACCTTTCACCCCTTAACAAAACAGGAAGTGGCATCACATAGCATTGTTTCTCAGTACACTACAAAAAATATGGTTACGCTATCACTGTAAAGTGATATACATTTCATAAATGAATGGATCACCATCTGAATTGTTAATATCAGTGCGTAAAGGCCCGTATTACCAAATTACTGTGAATGGAAGCAGACGTCCAAGGCCAAACGAAAATGATGTTTTATTATATAGCACTTTTGTATAAGCGCTTCACATAGAACAAATATACAAACAATATCACCCAACCTATGGTGAGCTCATTTATCAACCTCCGCAGTGGGAAAGGCTGAATTGACCTTGATGGGAGTCGAACCTGTAGCCTGCAGATCACACACAAATTGCAGAAGAGAGTGCTCAACCAACAGAGCAATCTTACCGACTATAGCTATCAGAAAACCAGCTATTTCATAAACAAAGAGAAAAAAAAGTTTTTGCGGGGCTAGCAAGGGTTAATGACATCGCTGCACGCTGCATACGTGCTACCACAGAACTTCTGTGTTTAGAAATAACGCTGGTTCCACGCCCACACCTGTGGCGATGGTCACCGCAGGGACCTCTAGTTGTTCATTTTTGAATTGCACCCTGTTGCTGCCTATGCTACAGGGACATCTGTTAACTTCTTTTGGTACTGCACTCAGCCACACTCTGCTGATCTTGACATCTAACTTCCGTGGTTTTAACTCTTTTATTCCACAAACATAATCATGGTGAAAATTGTAATCCCACAGGTATAGGTAGCACGCAGGTCTTCATTTAAAAGATTGCGAAGGAGTTTCCCGTTTCAGCGACTACGGGCGGCGCGTTTTTCACATGATTCCTGACGAGTTGCTGCGCACGCCACCTGTTAACGGCTTGTGGTACTGCAGTCTTGTTAACGGCTGTACAGCCGTGCCCCACTCCACCGAACATGTCCTGACCTCTAAAGTCACACTATATATGCTAATAATATGGCAATATTTATTTCGGATACATTTGCATAGCTATGTTTAATCATAGAAAATACCATCACTTCATTTCATAGGAGGGACAATGGAAAACAAAACACTTCAATGCAATAAATACATGTACTAAAAGTGCATTGTAGGTGACAACGCTAAGAACAACTTCAATGGTGCACAGGACCTCAGTCCATTGCGCTAACAATCTACACTTACCTTGCATCAATTTGCTGCATTAAGGTTTTTCGGTGAATATAAATATTTATCTTACAAAAGTATCTACATTGCAAACTACTCAGGGAGGGGGGATTAATAAAACATTTAAAACATATTGGGAGAAAAGACAAGGGCCCTGAGTCATGGAATATATTGCACAATAAATAGAGACTTTACACGCCAAACAGCGCGCCAAACCCCTTTTGTCGGTTCATGGAATCGACTGCGCAGTACTTTTCCGGGACTTGTGCGGACTTCACGCAAGTCTGGAACGACTCTGCAAGCAGTCGAGCACTAGTGCAAATCTCCTCACAGAGTGTGGGTTGGGCCTACGCAGAGAACTAAATAGGGAGCGGAACATGCAGACTGAGTAAGAAAAAAAGAAAATGTGGTGCGAGGAATGGCCCGCACGAGGCAATCGCACACCCACAACTGCGCAGTACAAATAGTATTCATGGATCTGATTGCGCAACCCCATGTATTGGAAATGATTGCGCAAAGCTTCCGATCTAACTGCCACCCGAAGGCAGGCGTACAGACACTTGTGCATTGGGAATCACTGTGCAGAGGTAAGATTGCATGTTGGATTAAGGGGTGCTTACACACAGTTAGGGTTCCAATCGAGATTAGGGGTGCACGTAAGCAGTGTAGCAGGGTGCAGGCACGGTTTACGTGGGTTCGGACACTTATTTACCATAAATTACAACTTTTATGATATATGGTACGCATGATGTGGGGGTGCTAGGGATAGTCACGAGGGACCCTGCGCAGTGTCGCCGGGGTGCTGGCTTGGTTGCGGGGGACCCCGCGCAGGTTTACAGGGGTGCATGATTTTGCACCTGAGGACCACGCACAGGTAGGTATTAGTGGCTGTATCTGCTTTGCGTGGGTGTGTGTTGCGGGCATTCCGGCCACGGCTTGGGTATTGGCTTACTTTGCAGGAACAATTACATGAATACACAGAACGTGCAGAAAAACGTATGCGCAGAGGCTCATGCAGAATCGTTCCCAGTGCGCAAGCTTTGTGGGATCTATGAGAACTTTTCCATGAATTGGGCCCAAATTGCGACGTGCAAGTAAGAGGGAGAGTAATGTAGAAGCGTCTCTCATGTCAACACCGATTAAACCCCTGTGAACTACTGATGCCTCTACTTCAGTTCACAGCATCCATTTCATTAGTTACAGGTACAGTTCTCATGCACATTACTGATGTTAATGCAAACACCAAGGCCAGTGGCGTAACACAAAATATGCCATCCCCCCTGAGGCCGATGCTGAGGGCCTCCTCTGCCCCAAGCTCCTCAACAAAACACAGGGTGCACCACACACTGTACAGGCCATGATGATCATGCTGCTGGAGGGGCACACACTGCCTGGTGAAAGATGTATGTCCTTTAATAGAAGCTTACCTCTTCCATGTAGCATCGAAAGAACGAGGCAGTGTCTGGCCCCTGGCACCCAAATGTACGAGCCGCCAGTGTCGGCTGGTGAACATTTTAATTGGAGGGGAGTAAATATTTGCCAAATCTATGCAAGAGTGACAGAGCATAGCAAGCAATCCAAAACCAATGAAAGAGGGTTCGGTTAGTGGGGTCTCCACCCACAAATTATTTTGAATTATAGTGTAAAATTGTGCATTAAACAGCATGCTTTCTGTGAAAAATTGGCTTCAAAGCCAGACAATTTGCAATCAGTTTTATAGGGTAACTCATGAAAAAATCCAATAGCTGCAAGTCACCAAGAGTGCAGGGGAGCATTTCCCAATGCATTTTCATGCCATTCCCCACAATATTTGCCATTATAAAAATATATTTTCAAGCTGGTTGTGCCAATACATTTCCATACCAATATATGCCTGTATTCCCATGTAAGAACATTTGCTTTTCACATAATGCCAGTAATGATATTATAAGATAACAGGTCCAAACTGGGTCTGAAATTTATGCTAGTACCCCCACGCAAGAACAAACTCCTGTTAGTTTTGCCATTAAATATGTCATGCCACAATAAGAAAACAAGTTCAAACTAGATCCTATGTAGGACAGTCTAGACTAGTAAGAACACATATCATGCTTGCTTTATCATGGATGCCAAGTAAATAAATGTCATGCCACAGTAAGAAATGGCTAGGCTGGTTCCACCAAAACGCCAGTCCAACCATGTAACATTATAACACATATCATGCTTGCTTTATCATGGATATCTTCAAAAATGAAGTAGAAGAACCACTCAGGCATGATCTCCTCCCGACACCATCTACTCCCTCCACCCCACATGCTAAAATAAGCTTCTTGGTCTAGCACAAACAAAATACCACCCACATTCACACAACCTTCACTCGCTCATTTACATGTGAACCCAGCCACCCATGCATCATACACACTCATTCACACACACATTACATACATAATACACACCCGTGCATGCATGCAAGCATACATACATACAAGCATCCAACACCCCTGCACGCAAACACACATACTTTTTTTTTCTTACCTGAATCCGTCGCCAGGAGCTCACTCTGGAGGGTAGAGGGTGGGGTGTGGTGGTTGGTAGGAGAGGGGCGCTGGGAAAGGGGGTTAGGATATATGGGCGCCCCACCTCCCAGTGTAGATTTCGTTGCCCTCCTGCATACCTATCAATATAAGAGCTTTTGGAAGGGGTCTCCTGCTGTGGAAAAGTGCACTCACGACAAGTCCTTTACCCGTTATTAGGCTTCAATGGGATATCACCCGCCCTGGTCACTCAACAGGTTGGGAGGAATGCAAAACAGCTCTGCTTCAGCATCTCACTCAAAAACGACAACGCCTCTCAGTATGTCACGCCTGCCAATGCATCTCAGTCCGGAAATGCAGCTGAGCAAGACATTTGAGGAACAGGACATCACTTACTACTCTGCCAATACACCTCGATGCTCCTTGTAGCACCACCTGCTGATCATGTTTCAATACCTGGCCGGGCACCTACGCACGGCATCATTCCTATAATACAAGCCAAGGGGGCTTACATGAGGCCATCCTGTAACACAAAACCATATGACATTCACAGCTTAGCCAAAGCACCGCAATCTTTTATATACAATGGCCCTCAATTGTACAGCACCGATACGATAATGATGTTTTATTATATAGCAGGTATGCTTAAGCTTCATCTAGAACAAATATACAAACAATATCACCCAACCTGTGTTGGTATTCATTTATCAACCTCAGCAGAGGGAAAGGCTGAATTGACCTTAACGGGAGTCGAACCTGCAGCCTGCAGTTCACACACAAATTGCAGCAGAGAGCGCACAACCAAATGAGCTATCAGAAAACCAGCTATTTCATAAGCAAAGAGAAAAATAAGTTTTTGGTGGGGCTAGCAAGGGAGACCACAGGTAAAAGACATACCTGCGCACGCGCTCCCACAGAACTTCTGTATTTAGAAATAATGCTGGTTCCACGCCCACACCTGTGGCGATGGTCACCGCAGGGACCTCTAGTTGTTCATTTTTGAATTGCACCCTGTTGCTGCCAATGCTACAGGGACATCTGTTAACTTCTTTTGGTACTGCACTCAGCCACACTCTGCCGATCTTGACATCTAACTTACATGGTTATAACTCTTTTATTCCACAAACATGATCACGGTGAACATTGTAATTCCACAGGTATAGGTAGCACGCAGGTCTTCTTTTAAAAGATTAGGAAGGAGTTTCCCGTTTCAGCGACTACGGGCGGCGCGTTTTTCACATGATTCCTGACCAGTTGCTGCGCACGCCACCTGTTAACGGCTTGTGGTACTGCAGTCTTGTTAACGGCTACATCCGTGCCCCACTCCACCGAACATGCCCTGACCTCTAAAGTCACACTATATATGCTAATAATGTGTCCATTTTTATTTCGGACACATATGCATAGCGTATGTTTAATCATAAAAAATACCATCACTTCATTTCATAGGAGGGACAATGGAAAACAAAACACTTCAATGCAATTAATACATGTACCAAAATGTAGGTGACAACGCTAAGAACAACTTCAAAGGTGCACAGGACCTCAGTCCATTGCGTCTAACAATCTACACTTACCTTGCATCAATTTGCTGCATTAAAGTTTTTCGTTGGATATAAATATGTATCTTACAAAAGTATCTACATTGCAACCTACTCAGGAAGGGGGGATTAATAAAACATTTAAAACATATTGGGAGAAAAGACAAGGGCCCTGAGTCATGGAATATATTGCACAGTAAATAGGGACTTTACATGCCAAACCGTGCGCCAAACCCCTTTTGTCGGTTCATGGAATCGACTGCACAGTACTTTTCCGGGACTTGCGCGGACTTTGCGCAAGTCTTGCACAACTCTACAAGTAGTCGAGCACTTGTGCGAGTCTCCTCGCAGAGTGTGGGTTGGGCCTAGGCAGAGAACTATGGGGGTAATTCATAGAATCTGGCGCACAAGTGGTGCACACGGCTGGCGCACAGAGTGCGCGTGCGGCAGTCTGAGCCAGTCGTGTGCGCCAAATACAATTTCGGTGCACAGCGTATTCATGGATTTATACATCCATAAGCAGCCGTGGCGCAGAGTGGCGCAGGGACCTTGCAGCAGCGCCAATTAGGCCCTCAACCCCGCCCCGTGCGCCAAAAACATTGCACAAATCCAATACATGGCGCAAAGGACAGTTGACCAGCATACAGCCCCCCAACCACGAAAACACGTGTAAAATTCCCCATGCACCCCCCAGAATATACATACCCTGCTGATGCCAGGCCTATCGCATGTAAAACTCCCCGCGCACCCCTCGGAATACACGTACCCCACTCGCGCCAGCGAAAATGCATGTAAAACTCCCTGCACACCCTTCGGAATACACGTATCCCGCTCGCGCCAGGCCTATCGCGTGTAAAACTCCCCGCGCACCCCTTGGAATACACGTACCGGGCTCGCGCCAGCGAAAATGCATGTAAAACTCACTGCGCACCCCTCGGAATACACATACTCCGCTCGCGCTAGCGAAATCGTATGTAAAACTCCCAGCGCACGCCTCGGAATACACGTAGCCCGCTCACACCCGGCCTATCACGTGTAAAACTCCCCGCGCACCCCTCGGAATACACGTACCCTTCTCACGCCAGGCCTATCGCGTGTAAAACTCCCTGTGTACGTTCCAGGACTCTCATCTGGATGTTGGTAAGGCAGACCCCGGCACCCCTCTGCATATGCTGCCTCCAAGAGGCGCCGGGCCTTGCTGAGCGTCCTAGACCTGAAGTCCTCCCAGCGCTTCTGAATGTCGCGGGCTGCCACCCCCTCCACGTTGATGTGAGCCACGATGTGCTTCCAGATCCTCTTCCATCCTTCATTGTCGGCACGTGATCTTCCGAAGAGGGCATCATAATACACCAGGACTTACTCCACCAAGCTGCCAACTTCTCCTGCAGTGAAGCTGGCAGCACTCTGCCTCTCTGGCTGGGGGTTGCCAGTGGTCTCCAATGGTGTTTCCCCCAACATGGCAACCCCAGAGGCAGGTGTGGGTGGGCAACTGGGTCCTGGTGCTGGGCTGTGGAGAGATGGAACATCAGTCGGGAGTCTTCTGTTCCAACAGGGGTGGTCACAGCAACTGGACCCCTGCAGATGGCTGACGTGCAGGCAGCAGAAGATGGCAGGTGGGAGCGGGCTCAGGGGGGCAGGAAAATGGCCTTCTGGGCAGGAGCGTGGTCTTCCGTGTGTTGTTGCGTGGCCAGCTTGATACGGAGTGAATTGGCATTTGAAAAAATAGAACGTCAGCGTGTAATTTGAGAAAAAGGCCCTTAGCGCATAAGCGCGTATGTGACGTAACGTGCGCGCGGGTGTTTCCCTGGCACGGGTTGAAGGTCCCACGTGGGTTTCCATCGCTCTGTATGTGCTTTTCGTGGAAAGCGGTGCATGTGTTTTCCAGGCGTTGGGGTTCACACACCATTGCTTCATAGCGGCTACAGTTCGTGCTTCTTCTTTTGGAATGGGTGTTGGCTACGCCTTCTTCTTCTACACGCAAGGCAGACGGTGAGTTGCACACGCTATTTTTAATGATGTGGGTGTCCCTGTTAGTCGTGTATGCCTTTTTTCCATGCATACTCGCCTGATTTTTTTTCACATAGGTTTTTTTTCTGTTCCTGGCTGCCATAGCGTACTGCGTGTGTTTTTTTTTACATGCACGCGGGCTACAGGGGTTGCTTATCTCTTTTTCTTGCTTGTTCGGGATGCCTGAGCATTGCGTGACACGTCATTTCTCCTAGGGGCCCACAGAATGGGACATTCATCATAGCAGTATATACGTGTTTGTTATTTGCGCACACTTTTGTAATGCGCAGGGACGCTAACGCCTGCCTTCGTGTTGCCGACGTGTTTAGGCCTGTGCGTGTTTTTGGCCGTGCGTGGGTTTCCCCTATTTGATTCCATGAATACGTGTAGTTCGCGTGCGTGTGGGCGTTCCGTGTATTTCCCTGCAGTACTTCCGCAGTTACGCCTTCTTTTTCACGCGTTGTTCTCCATTCCGCATGTTCCGCCCCCTTTTTGGTGTGTGCGCTGACTTTCTGCGCTGACTTTCTGCGCTTTCACTGCGCGTCGCGCACGGTGTTCCGGATGTTGCAATGACGTGTGTGCCCCTGTGCGTCACGCAAGGATTTGGCGCACATCCCGGGCAAAACACGTGCAGGGCCTTCCATGAATCACGTGCATGCACGTGCGCATGCTTTTTCACGCTTGCTCCTGCTTGCGCCACAATTTTCGGTGCACATTTGTTCCATGAATTGGCCCCTATATAGGGAGTGGAACATGCAGACTGAGTAAGAACAAAGGAAAATGTGGTCCGAGGGATGGCCCGGCAATCGCATACCCACAACTGCGCAGTGCAAATAGTATTCATGGATCTGATTGCGCAACCGCATGTCTTGGAAATGATCGCACAAAGCTTCCAATCTAACTGCCACCCGAAGGCAGGCATACAGACACTTGCGCATTGGGAATCACTGTGCAGCGGTAAGATTGCATGTTGGATTAAGGGGTGCTTGCACACAGTAAGGGTTCCAATCAGACTTAGGGGTGTACGTAAGCAGTGTAGCAGGGTGCAGGTACGGTTTACGTGGGTTTCGGACACTTATTTACCGGGAAATTACAACTTTTATGATGCATGGTACGCATGATGTGGGGGTGCTAGGGATAGTTACGAGGGACCCTGTGCAGTGTCTCCGGGGAGCTGCCTTGGTTACGGACAACCCCACGCAGGATCACAGGGGTGCATGATTTTGCACCTAAGGACCATGCACAGGTAGGTATTAGTGGCTCTATCTGCTTTGCGTGGGTGTGTTTTGCAGGCATTCCGTACATTGCTTGCGTATAGGCTTACTTTTCAGGAACAATTAAATGAATACACAGAACGTGCAGAAAAACATAGGCGGTGTGGCTCACACAGAATCGTTCTCAGTGTGCGAGCTTTGGTGGATCTATGAGAACTTTTCCATGAATTGGGCCCAAATTGCGATGTACAAGTAAGAGGGAGAGTAATGTAGTAGGGTCTCTCATGTCAACACCTATTAAACCCCTGTGAACTACTGATGCCTCTACTTCAGTTCACAACATCAATTTCATTAGTTACAGGTACAGTTCTCATGCACATTACTGATGTTACTGCAAACACCAAGACCAGTGGCGTAACAAGAAATATGCCAACCCCCTGGGGCCCATGCTGAGGGCCTCCTCTGCCCCAAGATCCTCAACAACGCACAGGGTGCACCACACACTGTGCAGACCATGATGATCATGCTGCTGGAGGCGCACACACTGCGTGGTGAAAGATGTATGTTCTTTAATAGAAGCTTACATCTTTCATGTAGCATAGAAAAAAGGAGTCAGTGTCTGGACCCTGGCACCCAAATGTACCAGCCGCCAGTGTCAGCTGGTGAATATTTTAATTGGAGGGGAGTAAATATTTGCCAAATGTATGCAAGAGTGACAGAGCATAGCAAGCAATCCAAAACTAATGAAAAAGGGTTCGGTTAGTGGGGTCTCCACCCACAAATTATTTTGAATTATAGTGTGAAATTGTTCATTAAACAGCACGCTCTCTGTGAAAAATTGGGTTCAAAGCCAGTTGGCAATCAGTTTTATAGGGTAACTCATGAAA
This sequence comes from Ambystoma mexicanum, assembly GCF_040938575.1. NCBI lineage: Eukaryota > Metazoa > Chordata > Amphibia > Caudata > Ambystomatidae > Ambystoma > Ambystoma mexicanum. Next base: position 591,691,832 of record NC_090922.1, on the reverse strand, counting down.
AAATCCAATAGCTGCAAGTCACCAAGAGTGCAGGGGAGCATTTCCCAATGCATTTTCATGCCTTTCCCACAATATATGACATTATAAAAAATATTTTCAAGCTCGTTGAGCCAATACATTTCCATACCAATATATGCCAGTATTCCCATGTAAGCACATTTGCTTTTCACATAATGCCAGTAATATTATAAGAAAACAGGTCCAAAGTGGCTCTGATATATATTCCTGTACCCCCACGTAAAAACAAACTCCTGTTAGTTTTGCCATTAAACATGTCATGCCACAATAAGAAAACATGTTCAAACTGGATCCTATGTAGGACAGTCTAGACTAGTAAGAACACATATCATGCTTGTTTTGTAATGGATGCCAAGTAAATAAATGTCATGCCACAGTAAGAAATGGCTAGGCGGGTTAAACCAAAACGCCAGTCCAACCACATAACATTATAACACATATCATGCTTGCTTTATCATGGATATACATAAAAAATGAAGTAGAAGAACCACTCAGGCATGATCTCCTCTCGACACCATCTACTCCCTCCACCCCACATGCTAAAATAGGCTTCTTGTCCTAGTGCAAACAAAAGCACACCCACATTCACACAACATTCACTCGCTCATTTACATGTGAAACCAGCCACCCATGCATCATACACACTCACTCATTCACACACACATTACATACAAAATAACACACCCTTGCATGCATGCATGTATATATACATACAAGCATCCAACACCCCTGCACGCGCACACACACATACTTTTTTTTTCTTACTTGAATCCGTCGCGAGGAGCTCACTCTGGAGGGTAGAGGGTGGGGAGTGGTGGTTGGTAGGAGAGGGGCGCTGGGAAAGGGGGTTAGGATATATGGGCGCCCCACCTCCCAGTGTAGGTTTCGTTGCACTCCTGCATACCTATCAACATAAGAGCTTTTGGAAGGGGTCCCCCGCTGTGGAAAAGTGCACTCACGACAAGTCCTTTACCCGTTATTAGGCTTCAATGGGATATCACCCGCCCTGGTCACTCAACAGGTTGGGAGGAATGCAAAACAGCTCTGCTTCAGCATCTCACTCAAAAACGACAACGCCTCTCAGTATGTCACCCCTGTCAATGCATCTCAGTCCGGAAATGCAGCTGAGCAAGACATTTGAGGAACAGGACATCACTTACTACTCTGCCAATACACCTCGATGCTCCTTGTAGCACCACCTGCTGATCATGTTTCAATACCTGGCCGGGCACCTACCCACGGCATCATTCCTATAATACAAGCCAAGGGGGCTTACATGAGGCCATCCTGTAACACAAAACCATATGACATTCACAGCTTAGCCAAGGCACCGCAATCTTTTATATACAATGGCCCTCAATAGTCCAGCGCCAATACCATAATGAAAGCGCTTCATATAGAACAAATATACAAACAATACCACCCAACCTGTGTTGGTACTCATTTATCAACCTCAGCAGGGGGAAAGGCTGAATTGACCTTTACAGGAGTCGAACCTCTAGCCTGCGTGCACACATTGCAGCAGAGAGCGCTCAACCAAATGAGCTATCAGAAAACCTGCTATTTCATAAACAACGAGAACAAATACGTTTTTTGGGGAGGCTAGCAAGGGAGACAACGGCTAAATGACATCCCTGCTCACGTGCTACCACAGAACTTCTGTATTTAGAAATGATGCTGGTTCCACGCCCACACCTGTGGCGATGGTCACCGCAGGGACCTCTAGCTGTTCATTTTTGAATTGCACCCTGTTGCTGCCAATGCTACAGCGACATCTGTTAACTTCTTTTGGTACTACACTCAGCCACACTCTGCCTAACTTGACATCTAACTTCAGTGGTTATAACTCCTTTATTCAACAAACGTGATCACGGTGAACATTGTAATTCCACAGGTATAGGTAGCACGCAGGTCATCATTTAAAAGATTATAAAGGAGGTTCCCGTTTCAGAGACTACCCGCGGCGCGTTTTTCACATGATCCCTGACCAGTGGCTGCGCACGCCACCTGGTAACAGCTTGTGATACTGCAGTCTGGCTGTACAGCCGTTGCCCACTCCACCGAACATGACCTGACCTCTAAAGTCACACTATATATGCTAATAATGTGTCAGTTTTTATTTCGGACACATATGCATAGCGTATGTTTAATCATAAAAAATACCATCACTTCATTTCATCGAGGAACATTGGAAAACAAAACACTTCAATGCAATAAATACATGTACCAAAAGTGCATTGTAGGTGACAACGTTAAGAACAACTTCAATGGTGCACAGGACCTCAGTCCATTGAGCCTAACAATCTACACTTACCTTGCATCAATTTGCTGCATTAAAGTTTTTCGTTGAATATAAATATGTATTTTACAAAAGTATCTACATTGCAACCTACTCAGGGGGGGGGGATTAATTAAACATTTAAAACATATTGGGAGAAAAGACAAGGGCCCTGAGTCATGGAATATATTGCACAGTAAATAGGGACTTTACACGCCAAACCCCTTTTGTCGGTTCATGGAATTGACTGTGCAGTACTTTTCCGGGACTTGCACGGACTTCGCACAAGTCTGGCACGACTCTGCAAGCAGTCAAGCACTTGTGCGAGTCTCCTGGCAGAGTGTGGGTTGGGCCTACGCAGAGAATGAAATAGGGAGTGGAACATGCAGAATGAGTTAGAACCAAGGAAAATGTGGTCTGAGGGATGTCCCGCACGAGGCAATTGCACACCCACAACTGCTCAGTACAAATAGTATTCATGGATCTGATTGCACAACCGCACGTCTTGGAAATTGGAAATAATCGCGCAAAGCTTCCGATCTAACTGCCACCCGAAGGCAGGCGTACAGACACTTGCGCATTGGGAATCGCCGTGCAGAGGTAAGATTGCTTTTGGATTAAGGGGTACTTGGACACAGGGTTCAAATCGGGCTTCGGGTGCACGTAAGCAGTGTAGCAGTGTGCAGGCACGGTTTACGTGGGTTCGGACACTTATTTACCGGGTAATTACAACTTTTATGATGCATGGTACGCATGATGTGGGGGTGGTAGGGATAGTTACGAGGGACCCTGCGCAGTGTCGCCAGGGTGCTGGCTTGGTTACGGGCGACCCCACGCAGGATCACATGGGTGCATAATTTTGCACCTGAGGACCCCGCACAGGTAGGTATTAGTGGCTGCATCTGCTTTGCGTGGGTGTGTTTTGCAGGCATTCCGCCCAAGGCTTGCGTATAGGCTTACTTTGCAGGAACAATTACCTGAATACACAGAACGTGCAGAAAAACGTATGCGCAGAGACTCACGCAGAATCCTTCTCAGTGCGCAAGCTTTGTGGGATCTATGAGAACTTTTCCATGAATTGGGCCCAAATTGCGACATGCAAGTAAGAGGTAGAGTAATGTAGAAGGGTCTCTCATGCCAACACCTATTAAACCCCTGTGAACGACTGGTGCCTCTACTTCAGTTCACAACATCAATTTCATTAGTTACAGGTACAGTTCTCATGCACATTACTGATGTTACTGCAAACACCAAGACCAGTGATGTAACACAAAATATGGCATCCCTGCTCATGCACTACCACAGAACTTCTGTATTTAGAAATAATGCTGGTTCCACGCCCACACCTGTGGCGATGGTCACCGCAGGGACCTCTAGTTGTTCATTTTTGAATTGCACCCTGTTGCTGCCAATGCTACAGGGACATCTGTTAACTTCTTTTGGTACTGCACTCAGCCACACTCTGCCTAACTTGACATCTAACTTCAGTGGTAATAACTATTTTATTCCACAAACACGATCACGGTGAACATTGTAATTCCTCAGGTATAGGTAGCACGCAGGTCTTTATTTAAAAGATTACGAAGGAGGTTCCCGTTTCAGCGACTACGGGCGGCGCGTTTTTCACATAATACCTGACCAGTGGCTGCGCACAACCACCTGGTAACGGCTTGTGGTACTGCAGTCTTGTTAACGGCTGTACAGCCGTGGCCCACTCCACCGAACATGACCTGACCTCTAAAGTCACACTATATATGCTAATAATGTGTCAGTTTTCATTTCGGACACATATGCATAGCGTATATTTAATCATAAAAAATACCATCACTTCATTTCATAGGAGGGACAATGGAAAACAAAACACTTCAATGCAATAAATTCATGTACCAAAAGTGCATTGTAGGTGACAACGTTAAGAACAACTTCAATGGTGCACAGGACCTCAGACCATTGCGCCTAACAATCTACACTTACCTTGCATCCATTTGCTGCATTAAACTTTTTCGTTGGATATAAATATGAATCTTACAAAAGTATCTACATTGCAACCTACTCAGGGAGGGGGGATTAATAAAACATTTAAAACATATTGGGAGAAAAGACAAGGGCCCTGAGTCATGGAATATATTGCACAGTAAATAGGGACTTTACACGGCAAACCGCGCGCCAAACCCCTTTTGTCGGTTCATGGAATTGACTGTGCAGTACTTTTCCGGGACTTGCCCGGACTTCGCGCAAGTCTGGCAGGACTCTGCAAGCAGTCAAGCACTTGTGCGAGTCTCCTCGCAGAGTGTGGGTTGGGCTTACGCAGAGAACTAAATATGTAGCGAAACATGCAGAATGAGTTAGAACAAAGGAAAATGTGGTCCGAGGGATGGACCGCACGAGGCAATCGCACACCCACAACTGAGCAGTACAAATAGTATTCATGGATCTGATTGCACAACTGCATGTCTTGGAAATGATCGCGCAAAGCTTCTGATCTAACTGCCACCCGAAGGCAGGCGTACAGACACTTGCGCATTGGGAATCGCCGTGCAGAGGAAAGATTGCATGTTGGATTAAGGGGAGGTTGGACACAGGCTTCCAATCGGGCTTAGGGATGCACGTAAGCAGTGTAGCAGGATGCAGGTACGGTTTACGTGGGTTCGGACACATATTGAACGGGAAATGACAACTTTTATGATGCATGGTACGCATGATGTGGGGGTGCTAGGGATAGTTACGAGGGACCCTGCGCAGTGTCGCCGGGGTGCTGGCTTAGTTACGGGTGACCCCGCGCCAGATCACAGGGGTGCATGATTTTGCACCTGAGGACCACGCACGGGTAGGTATTAGTGGCTCTATCTGGTTTGCATGGGTGTATTTTGCGGGCATTCCGCCCATTGCTTGCGTATAGGCTTACTGTGCAGGAACAATTACATGAATACACAGAACGTGCAGAAAAACGTATGCGCAGAGGCTCACGCAGAATTGTTCTCAGTGCGCAAGCTTTGTGGGATCTATGAGAACTTTTCCATGAATTGGGCCCAAATTGCGACGTGCAAGTAAGAGGGAGAGTAATGTAGAAGCGTCTCTCATGTCAACACCTATTAAACCCCTCTGAACTACTGATGCCTCTACTTCAGTTCACAGCATCCATTTCATTAGTTACAGGTACAGTTCTCATGCACATTACTGATGTTAATGCAAACACCAAGGCCAGTGGTGTAACACAAAATATGCCATCCCCCCTGGGGCCCATGCTGAGGGCCTGCTCTGCCCCAAGTTCCTCAACAAAACACAGGGTGCACCACACACTGTACAGGCCATGATGATCATGCTGTTGGAGGGGCACACACTGCCTGGTGAAAGATGTATGTTCTTTAATAGAAGCTTACATCTTTCATGTAGCATAGAAAAAAGGAAGCAGTGTCTGGCCCCTGGCACCCAAATGTATCATCCGCCAGTGTAGGCTGGTGAATATTTCAATTGGAGAGGAGTAAATATTTGCCAAATGTATGCAAGAGTGACAGAGCATAGCAAGCAATCCAAAACTAATGAAAGAGGGTTCGGTTAGTGGGGTCTCCACCCACAAATTATTTTGAATTATAGTGTGAAATTGTGCATTAAACAGCACGGTCTCTGTGAAAAATTGCGTTCAAAGCCAGTTTTCAATCAGTTTTATAGGGTAACTCATTAAAAAATCCAATAGCTGCAAGTCTCCAAGAGTGCAGGGGAGCATTTCCCAATGCATTTTCATGCCTTTCCCACAATATATGCCATTATAAAAAATATTTTCAAGCTCGTTGGGCCAATACATTTCCATACCAATATATGCCAGTATTCCCATGTAAGAACATTTGCTTTTCACATAATGCCAGTAATGATATTATAAGAAAACAGGTCCAAACTGGCTCTGATATATATGATATATATGCCAGTACCCCCACGCAAGAACAAACTCCTGTTAGTTTTGCCATTAAACGTCATGCCACAATAAAAAAACATGTTCAAACTGGATCCTTTGTAGGACTGTCTAGACTAGTAAGAACACATATCATGCTTGTTTTATCATGGATGCCAAGTAAATGAGGGGGTAATTCATAGAATTCAGCGCACAAGTGGCGCACGCGGCTGGCGCACAGTGTGCGCGTGCGAATCCCTGCGCCAGCCGCGTGCGCCAAAACCCATTTCCGCGCACAGCGTATTCATGGATTCCAGCCACCAAAACCAGCCGTGGCGCACAGTGGCGCAGCGACCTTCCAGCAGCGCCAGTTACGCCCCCAAGAACGCCTTCCGCGCAGGGAAAAGCCATCAAAATCCCCAATCCAGCGCAAAGGGGCTGCGCTAACCCTGTACCAGCACGGCAAGCGGGCTACGTGTATTTCAGGGGTTCACGTGAAGTTCCTCACGCGATCGGGCCTGGGGGAGCGTGCTACGTGTATTTCAGGGGTTCGCGTGAAGTTTTACACACGATCGGGCCTGGGGGAGCGTGCTACGTGTATTTCAGGGGTTCGCGTGAAGTTTTACACACGATCGGGCCTGGGGGAGCGTGCTACGTGTATTTCAGGGGTTCGCGTGAAGTTTTACACGCAAATAGCCTGGGCGCGTGTATTTCAGGGGTGCGCGGGAAGTTTTACACGCGAATAGCCTGGGCGCGTGTATTTCAGGGGTTCGCGTGAAGTTCCACACGCGAATAGCCCGATCGCGTGTAAAACTTCCCGCGCACCCCTGAAATACACGCGCCAAGGCTATTCGCGTGTGGAACTTCCCGCGCACCCCTGAAATACACGCGCCCAGGCTATTCGCGTGTGGAACTTCCCGCGCACCCCGGAAATACACGTAGCACGCTCCCCCAGGCCCGATCGCGTGAATAAGTTCACGCGAACCCCTGTAATACACGTAGCCCGCTCCCCCAGGCCCGATCGCGTGAGTAAGTTCACGCGAACCCCCGAAATACACGTGCCCTGCTCGCACAATTGCTGTATGTTGCCACTTTTGTAATGCGCAGGGACTCTACCGCCTGCCTTCGTGTGGCGGACGTGTATCGGCTTGTGCGTGTCTTTCGCTGTGCGTGGCTTTTCCCTATTCGGTTCCATGAATATGTGTGGTTCGGGTGCGTGTGGGCGTTCCCTCTGCTTCCCTGCAGTACATCCCCAGTTACGCCCTTGTTTTCGCAAGTTGTTCCCCATTCCGCGCGTTACGCCCCGTGTTCCGCCCACTTTCTAGTGTATGCGCAGAGGTTGTGCGCTTTCACTGTGCGCGTCGCGCACGTCTTTCGGGATGTTGCAGTGACGTGTGCGCCATGCACGGGTTTGGCGCACATCCCGAGGAAGACACGCGCAGGGACTTCCATGAATCGCACGCGTGCGCGTGTGCCTCTTTTTTTCCGCTTGCGCGAAGATTTTCGGCGCACGTTTGTTCCATGAATCGGCCCCTAAATGTCATGCCACAGTAAGAAATGGCTAGGCGGGTTAAACCAAAACGCCAGTCCAACCACATAACATTATAACACATATCATGCTTGCTTTATCATGGATATACATAAAAAATGAAGTAGAAGAACCACTCAGGCATGATCTCCTCTCGACACCATCTACTCCCTCCACCCCACATGCTAAAATAGGCTTCTTGGCCTAGCACAAACAAAATCACACCCACATTCACACAACATTCACTCGCTCATTTACATGTGAACCCAGCCACCCATGCATCATACACACTCACTCATTCACACACACATTACATACGTAATACACACCCATGCATGCATGTATATATACATACAAGCATCCAACACCCCTGCAGGCGCACACTTTTTTTTTCTTACCTGAATCCGTCGCCAGGAGCTCACTCTGGAGGGTATAGGGTGGGGTGTGGCGGTTGGTAGGAGAGGGGCGCTGGGAAAGGTGGTTAGGATATATGGGCGCCCCACCTCCCAGTGTAGGTTTCGTTGCACTCCTGCATACCTATCAACATAAGAGCTTTTGGAAGGTGTCCCCCGCTGTGGAAAAGTGCACTCACGACAAGTCCTTTACCCGTTATTAGGCTTCAATGGGATATCACCCGCCCTGGTCACTCAAAAGGTTGGGAGGAGGGCAAAACAGCTCTGCTTCAGCATCTCACTCAAAAACGACAACGCCTCTCAGTATGTCACCCCTGCCAATGCATCTCAGTCCGGAAATGCAGGTGAGCAAGACATTTGAGGAACAGGACATCACTTACTACTCTGCCAATACACCTCGATCGCTCCTTGTAGCACCACCTGCTGATCATGTTTCAATACCTGGCCGGGCACCTACCCACGCCATCATTCCTATAATACAAGCCAAGGGGGCTTACATGAGGCCATCCTGTAACACAAAACCATATGACATTCACAGCTTAGCCAAGGCACCGCAATCTTTTATATACAACAGCCCTCAATAGTCCAGCACAGATACGATAATGATGTTTTATTATATAGCACGTATGCTTCAGCGCTTCATCTAGAACAAATATACAAACAATACCACCCAACCTGTGTTGGTACTCATTTATCACCCTCAGCAGGGGGAAAGGCTGAATTGACCTTTACGGGAGTCGAATATCTAGCCTGCGTGCACACATTGCAGCAGAGAGCGCTCAACCAAATGAGCTATCAGAAAACCAGCTATTTCATAAACAAAGTGAAAAAAAGTTTTTGGGGGGTTAGCAAGGGAGACAACGGCTAAATGACATCCCTGCTCACGCGCTACCACAGAATGTCTGTATTTAGAAATAACGCTGGTTCCACGCCCACACCTGTGGCGATGGTCACCGCAGGGACCTCTAGTTGTTCATTTTTGAATTGCACCCTGTTGCTGCCAATGCTACAGGGACATCTGTTAACTTCTTTTGGTACTGCACTCAGCCACACTCTGCCTAACTTGACATCTAACTTCAGTGGTTATAACTCTTTTTTTCAACAAACATGATCACGGTTAACATTGTAATTCCACAGGTATAGGTAGCACGCAGGTCTTCATTTAAAAGATTACGAAGGAGTTTCCCGTTTCAAAGACTACGGGCGGCGCGTTTTTCACATGATCCCTGACCAGTGGCTGCGCACGCCACCTGGTAACAGCTTGTGGTACTGCAGTCTTGTTAACGGCTGTACAGCCGTGCCCCACTCCACCGAACATGCCCTGACCTCTAAAGTCACACTATTTATGCTAATAATGTGTCCATTTTTATTTCGGACACATATGCATAGCGTATGTTTAATCATAAAAAATACCATCACTTCATTTTATAGAAGGGACAAAGGAAACCAAAACACTTAAATGCAATAAATACATGTACCAAAAGTGCATTGTAGGTGACAACGCTAAGAACAACTTCAAAGGTGCAGAGGACCTCAGTCCATTGAGCCTAACAATCTACACTTACCTTGCATCAATTTGCTGCATTAAAGTTTTTCTTTGGATATAAATATGTATCTTACAAAAAGTATCTACATAGCAACCTACTCAGGGAGGGGGGATTAATAAAACATTTAAAACATATTGGGAGAAAAGACAAGGGCCCTGAGTCATGAAATATATTGCACAGTAAATAGGGACTTTACACGCCAAACAGCGCGCCAAACCCCTTTTGTCGGTTCATGGAATCGACTGCGCAGTACTTTTCCGGGACATGCGCGGACTTCACGCAAGTCTGGCACAACTCTTCAAGTAGTCGAGCACTTGTGCGAGTCTCCTCGCAGAGTGTGGGTTGGGGCTATGCAGAGAACTAAATAGGGAGTGGAACATGCAGACTGAGTAAGAACTAAGGAAAATGTGGTCCGAGGAATGGCACACACGAGGCAATTTCACACCCACAACTGCACAGTACAAATAATATTCATGGATCTGATTGCGCAACCACACGTCTTGGAAATGATCGCGCAAAGCTTCCGATCTAACTGCCACCCGAAGGCAGGCGTACAGACACTTGTGCATTGGGAATCACTGTGCAGAGGTAAGATTGCATGTTGGATTAAGGGGTGCTTGCACACAGTTAGGGTTCCAATTGGAGTTAGGGGTGCACATAAGCAGTGTAGCAGGGTGCAGGCACGGTTTACGTGGGTTCGGACACTTATTTACCAGGAAATTACAACTTTTATGATACATGGTACTCATGATGTGGGGGTGCTGGGGATAGTTACGAGGGACCCTGAGCAGTGCCGCCGGGGTGCTGGCTTGGTTGCGGGAGACCCCGTGCAGGATTACAAGGGTGCATGATTTTTCACCTGAGGACCACGCACAGGTAGGTATTAGTGGCTGTATCTGCTTTGCGTGGGTGTGTGTTTTGCGGGCATTCTGGCCATGGCTTGCGTATAGGCTTACTTTGCACGAACAATTACATGAATACACAGAACGTGCAGAAAAACGTATGCGCAGAGGCTCACGCAGAATCATTCTCAGTGCACAAGCTTTGTGGGATCGATGCAAACTTTTCCATGAATTGGGCCCAAATTGCGACGTGCAAGTAAGAGCGAGAGTAATGTAATGTCAACACCTACTAAACCCCTGTGAACTACTGATGCCTCTACTTCAGTTCACAACATCAATTTAATTAGTTACAGGTACAGTTCTCATGCACATTACTGATGTTAATGCAAACGCCATGGCCAGTGGCGTAACACAAAATAGGCCATCCCCCTGGGGGCCATGCTGAGGGCCTCCTCTGCCCCAAACTCCTCAACAACGCACAGGGTGCACCACACTCTGTGCAGGCCATGATGATCATGCTGCTCTAGGGGCACACACTGCGTGGTGAAAGATGTATGTTCTTTAATAGAAGCTTACATCTTCCATGTAGCATAGAAAAAAGGAGTCAGTGTCTGGACCCTGGCACCCAAATGTACCAGCCGCCAGTGTCAACTGGTGAATATTTTAATTGGAGGGGAGTAAATATTTGCCAAATGTATGCAAGAGTGACAGAGCATAGCAAGCAATCCAAAACCAATGAAACAGGGTTCGGTTAGTGGGGTCTCCACCCACAAATTCTTTTAAATTATAGTGTGAAATTGTGCATTAAACAGCACGCTCTCTGTGAAAAATTGCGTTCAAAGCCAGTTTGCAATCAGTTTTGTAGGGTAACTCATGAAAAAAGCCAATAGCTGCAAGTCACCAAGAGTGCAGGGGAGCATTTCCCAATGCATTTTCATGCCTTTCCCACAATATATGCCATTATAAAAAATATTTTCAAGCTCGTTGGGCCAATACATTTCCATACCAATATATGCCAGTATTCCCATGTAAGAACATTTGCTTTTCACATAATGCCAGTAATGATATTATAAGAAAACAGGTCCAAACTGGCTCTGATATATATGCCAGTACCCCACGCAAGAACAAACTCCTGTTAGTTTTGCCATTAAACGTCATGCCACAATAAGAAAACATGTTCAAACTGGATCCTATGTAGGACTGTCTAGACTAGTAAGAACACATATCATGCTTGCTTTATCATGAATGCCAAGTAAATAAGGGGGTCATTCATAGAAATCAACTCACAAGTGGCGCACGCGGCTGGCGCACAGTGTGCGCGTGTGGCAGTCTGCGCCAGCCGCGTGTGCCAAAACCCATTTCAGCGCACAACGTATTTATTGATTTCAACATCCATAACCAGCCGTGGCTCAGAGTGGCGCAGCGACCCTGCAGCAGCGCCAGTTACGCCCCCAACCCCGCCCCGTACACCATGAACAGCGCACAAATCCAGTACATGGTGCAAAGGCCAATGGACCAGCATACTGCCCCATAACCACGAAAACGCGTGTAAACGTCCCCGTGCACCCCTCTGAATACACGTACCCCGCTTGCGCTAGCAAAACTGGGTGTAAAACTCCCTATGCGTGTATTTGGGGGTGTGCACGGGAAGTTTCACACCCGATAACCCGATAGACCCTGTGCGAGTGGGGTATGTGTATTTGGGGGGTGCGCGGGAAGTTTCACATGCGATAGGCCCTGTGTGAGTGGGGTACGTGTATTTGGGGGTGCACGGGAAGTTTCACACGCGATAGGCCCTGTGCGAGTGGGGTATGTGTATTGGGGGTGCGCGGGAAGTATCACACGTGATAGGCCCTGTGCGAGCGGGGTACGTGTATTGGGGGGTGCGCAGGAAGTTTCACACGCGATCGGCCCTGTGTGAGCGGGGTACGTGTATTGGGGGTGCGCGGGAAGTTTCACACGCGATAGGCCCTGTGCGAGCGGGGTACGTGTATTTGGGGGTGCGTGTGAAGTTTCACACGCGATAGGCCCTGTGCGAGTGGGGTATGTGTATTTGGGGGGTGCGCGGGAAGTTTCACATGCGATAGGCCCTGTGTGAGTGGGGTACGTGTATTTGGGGGTGCATGGGAAGTTTCACATGCGATAGGCCCTGTGCGAGCGGGGTATGTGTATTGGGGGTGCGCGGGAAGTATCAAACGTGATAGGCCCTGTGCGAGCGGGGTACGTGTATTGGGGGTGCGCAGGAAGTTTCACACGCGATCGGCCCTGTGCGAGCGGGGTACGTGTATTGGGGGTGCGCGGGAAGTTTCACACGCGATAGGCCCTGTGCGAGCGGGGTACGTGTATTTGGGGGTGCGTGTGAAGTTTCACACGCGATAGGCCCTGTGCGAGCAGGGTACGTGTATTTGGGGGTGCACGTGAAGTTTCACACGTGATAGGCCTTGTGCGAGCGGGGTATGTGTATTGGGGGGTGTGCAGGAAGTTTCACATGCGATAGGCCCTGTGCGAGGGGGGTACGTGTAATGGGGGTGCGCAGGAGTATCACACGCGATAGGCCCTCTGCGAGCGGGGTACGTGTATTGGGGGGGGTGCGGGAAGTTCCACACGCAATTTGGCATTGTGGGCCCTCCCGGGTGTGCGGTTCACCCCCTCCCCATGCCCTGCAGGCAGGCCACACCACAGGGGACTACCCTACAACCCTCCCCATGCCCTGCAGGCAGCCCACACCACATGGGACTACCCTACAACCCTCACCATGCCCTGCAGGCAGTCCACACCACAGGGGACTACCCTAAAACCCTCCTCATGCCCTGCAGGCAGCCCACACCACAGGGGACTACCCTACAACCCTCACCATACCCTGCAGACAGCCCACATGGCACCATGCACTTGTGAACACACTTGTGAGCCCCGACTCATGTCCCCCTGCAGCCCCACCCACCCAGCAGTGACGGGCACCTGCCAGCAGGCCCCGACTCATGTCTCCCTGTACCCCCACCCACACAGGAGTGTCAGGGCACCTTCCAGCATGCCCCGATTCATGTCCCCCTGCACCCCCACCCACCCAGCAGTGACGGGCACCTGCCAGCAGGCCCCGACTCATTTCCCCCTGCACCCCCACCCACCCACCCAGCAGTGACGGGCACCTGCCAGCAGGCCCTGACTCATGTCCCCACCTCAACACGTCATCACGATACACACTCCTGGCCCTTATGTCCACCCAAATCCCACCCCACGCCACCCCAGTGCAAACACCCAACAAAGCATTACATGCACCCCACATTGAAATCCTCATGTCATGATAGATCCCAAATGGCAAGAATGCACATCAATACATGTCCGTCACACACACACACAATGGGTGCAAGTGAATGAAAAAACCCACATCGTGACATGCATGACACCAAAGAGAGAATAGCACACATTGAAGTATGAAAAAAATGTATTAAACACAACAGCAAGGTAATGAAATGAAATCACACAATAATGGAAATAATAAAAAAAATGCTGCTAGTCCAAAATAATAAGAAAAAAAATGTGTGAAAGAAGAATCCAAATCAATCCAAATGAACATGGGTCCAAAGAGTCTGTCTCGCAAATCAAATCCAAAGAAAAAAAATAAGAAAAATCCATTGATCCATGGTAAAAAAAAATTGAATTGAAGAGAAATCCAGGGTCCAACTATATACAAAGTACAAATCCAGGGTCCATTAGCCCAACCATTGAAAGGAAACCTACAAAAAAACCTAGATAATGTACAACTATATACAAAAAGGTGGGGCATTGTCCAAGCGCCCCAAATCAAATCAAAACAGAAAGGAAACATAACACTAATTAACTATATACAATGGCGGCGGGCAAGTCCTACGGCTCACTTGTTGATTTCCCGGGCCAGGGCATCATCGAACTCCCGTTACACGTCCTCGAGGTGGGCCTGCTCCATGGCCCTGAGGTTTCACAGGGATAAAGCCATGTCCACCTCCAACACCCTGCGAATTGCCTCGAGGCACTCAGCCCGCCTCAGCGCCCTGTGCATGGAGTTCTCCCTCCTGAGCATAGTGAGCAGTGCCTCTTCCGCCTGCCGCCGCTCCGCATCTATCTGTTGGACCAACCGCTGCCGCACGGAAGATACTCCCAATCCAGGGTCCTCCTGCCCTCCGGCCTGTGCTGCCTCCTGCCCCTGGACTGCACCACTAGCACCAGTGGAATCCCCCTCCAGACCCCGTGTGTGTCCCTTCCACGGCCTCCTCCTCAACCAAACCCCCCACCAACCTGGATGACTCCGTGCCATCTTCCTCCATCGGACACTGTGGGGTCTCAGCTGCCCCTTCTGCTGCCAAGGAGTCCACCTCCGACCTCTGCCTCATGGACCTACCCTCGGCAACTGCGGCCACAGACGCGGCACCAGACTCCTCACTCCTCGACGAGATGACAACATGGGAGGGAAGCCGGGCCTTGCGTCTCCGGCTGGCGGTGTGATCCCTGCCGCTTTGCTCCACAACACAGTCTCAGCCCTCTTCATCAGTTGACGCTGCAGACAGGGAGAGACAGAACACAGGCATCAGGGCACTGTACAATGGTCTGATACACACATGACAGTTGCACATGAGTGGCAGTGTCAAACTTCAGACATGGCATCACACTCCCCAACACACATATCATTTCAACTCACACACATGAGAAATTCACCAGGAATGTTGCACCAGGCAACACCATCCATACACATACAACAGCATGAGCAGCCAAAGGTTATCCTGACATCACATGGAACACGGGGAGTGCAGAACACATGCACACACGCCACCAGACATACATGCATCTGTACATCTCCACCACCTGTCGCAGTGATAACATCGCCATCCATGTCACATCTGCCAATCAGCCTCCTACATGTCAGTCTCACATGCCTCCATGGTGTATCACAGTTGCACACTTGTAAAATACACACACATGCACATGTACATAGTGCAGATACATGCAGGTGGAACCAGCATCCATGTGTGATGCCACAACCATGGCACAGTGCATACACAGAAATTTAAAAATGTGTGCAACCACACATGCATTCGGGCAGCATGCTTTCCAACACATAAACCATCGATGTGTCTCACACATGACAGGACTCACATGCGGCAGGCTCATGTCCCTGTACATACATATCCATACATGGCCCTACAAAGACATATGTGCAACCTCCACACTCCTGCCACACCTCAACATGCACAGCCTCCAATCAGTACTCATGTACGCTTACCGCTCGACTCCGGACGGGTCTGCCTCTCAAGGACCTGGAGGTGGAGCGCTGAGCATATACGTTCCAGGACCCTCATCTGGTTGTTGGTTAGGCGGACCCGGCACCCCTGAGCATCCACTGCCTTCAAGAGGTGCCAGGCCTTGTTGAGGGTCCTGGACCTGAAGTCCTCCCAGCGCTTCCAGACGTGTTGAATGTCACGACTGCCACCCCCTCCACGTTGATGGCAGCCACAATGTCCATCCAGATCCTCTTCCATCCTTCATTGTTGGCGCGCAAACTTCCAAAGAGGGCATCATACTGACCCAGGACTCGCTCCACCAGGATACCAACTTCATTTGCACTGAAGCTGGTAGCCCTCTGCCTCTCTGGCTGGGGGTTGCCAGTGGTGCCAGATGGTGTTGTGTCTCACATGGCAACCCCAGAGGCAGGTGTGGGTGGGCAACTGGGTCCTGGGGCTGGGCTGTGGAGTGATGGAATACCAGTCGAGAGTCTTCTGTTCCAGCAGGGGTGGTCACAGCAACTGGACCCCTACAGATGGCTGACGTGCAGGCACCAAATAGCAGGGTACGTAGCCAGCAGGTAGGCAGCAGCAGATGGCAGGTGGGAGTGTGCTCGGGGATCTGGGGGGAAGGAAAATGGCCTTCTGGGCAGGAGCGTGGTGTTCCGTGTGTTGATGCGTGGCCATCTTGATACGGAGTGATTTGGCATGTGAAAAAACTGCACGTCAGCGTGTAATTCGAGGAAAGGCCTTTAGCATGTAAACGCATCTGTGACGTTGCGCGCGGGCGTTCCCCTTCTGACGGGTGCGTAGTGAAGCAGCACGTGAAAAAAATACACGTCCACGTGTGAATGCGTGTGATCCGAGGAAAGGGCCTAAGCGCATAAGAGAACTGACACGCGCAGGAGTGTCCCTTAGCATGAGTTAAAGGTGAGCGGGTCCTGGTAGCTCGCTGTACTTGCCTTACATGGAGACCGACATGTGTGTCATTACTTTGTGTTGTTTCGCACGCCGTCACAACTTGAGAGCGGATCAAGGACGTATCTCTTCTTTTGGCGGGGGTATTGGCTACGCGTGTTTTTCATTATCACGCTAGACTGACGGTGAGTCGCGTATGCTATTTTTCCCACTGTGGGTGCCCCATGTACCGCGTACCCGTGTTCGAGGTCATAGTAGCCTGCGTGCCCCACGCGTATGTGTTTTTCATGTCCCTGGGTGCCACCGCGTACTGCGGGAGGTTAATTCCACACACGTGGGCTACCGGGGGTTGCGTTCACGGTTTTCCAGCAGTTGTGGGGTGCCTGAGCATTACGTGACCTGTCACTTCATCACCGGGGTCACATACAGCCTTGCAGGTGCAGGGGTGCTGTTAACATCTTGTATCCCACCCCCTTCACCCCAATTGCCCAGGACAATTGTCGTGTACACCTCCCATGGGCACTACTCCATCTGTGCCGGCACTACTCCATCTGTGCCATGGCTGGGAGGCCACCTAAGGTGAGGGGCGCCTCAGCTGGGCGTACTCCACGTGGTGAGCGTGGTCAGGGATGTGGCCGGGGTGACCAGGGAGTAGGGGGACTCCAGGGTGGCTGCAGAGGGGGAAGAGGCAGGGGTGCGCCAGCTCGGCACGATGTTGTGCCACATGTTGGTGCAGTCATGCCACCACCCCCTGCGGCTCCAGGAGATGCAGTTCTTGCATCTGGTACTGGCGCCCATGTGACCCGGCAGTCCATTTCATCGACTGCCACGGGCCCAAAGGTAGTGGTAGCTGCAGGTGCAGCTGTGGACACCACCACCCAGGCTTAGGGTATGCAGCGCAGGCTGCGTTGGCACTTGAAGAGTCCATGGAAGATTTCCAGGAGGTCAGGAGGCACACCGTAGGTGCACGCAGGGCTGCCCTGACCGAGGCACGTGTCCCTGGGGCAGTAATGTCATCTGCTGCCCCGACCAGCTGGGTGTTGGCAAGTGCAGGGGCAGATTCAGCCGACACCACCCCGGTTGTGAGACTACCAACCAGGACAGTCCCAGTCAATGACCCAGGCACAGTGGATGTTGCTGCGCAGGGTCCATTCCAGGGCACCGAGCAGACACTGACGCAAGTCAGGGCTTCACTCCATGTTCCACCTGCCACTCCCTCAGCTCATTCCTCCAGCACCACTGCCCATACCGATCAGGGCGGCATTTGCCAGCCAGGGTCTGGACCAGCGTCCAAGAAGAGGAAGGTTGCACCAGCAGTAGAGGCTGGGACCCCAGACACAGCTACGGCCTCCGACACGTCGAGGAAGAAGCCTTTCTGCAAGCAGGAACTGGACTTCCTCGTGGACTACGTGTGGGAACACAACCGTGACATGCTAGTGGGTCCAAATTGTCAAACTACGGCTGCCCATCGTAATACCCACTGGAAGCAAGTTGCGGATCATGTGAGTGCATTCGGCCATGAGGTGCGCACAGCGCAAGAGTGCAAAAAGCGTTGGAATGACCTCAAACGCAGCACTAAGGCAAAGCATACCTCTAATTACAACATGACTCTGGTGACTGGCGGTGGGCCACCACCTGAGGAGGAAGACCTCACTCCTCACGAGGCACTCATTGCAGAGTTCATACCAACAGGAATGGTCGAAGGAGTGGGAGAGATGACAGACTTTGATGCCCCATCCAGTGAGTGTTGTTGCCTGTTGGTCGACAACGTGTGTGTTTTGCTTGTGTGATGTGTTGTGCTTTACTGCCACTGCATGTCATGTGTACATGGTTCTCATGTGCGAGTCATGCAATGCTTCTATGATGCGTGCCTGCTGTGCAGGATAGTGGACATGTAGAGCAGACGTGGACTGTCTTCACCACCACACTTGCACCCTAATCACATGCTAGTCACCCAGCTGCCCATTCAGTCCATGTTCCAGCTCAATGGCCCTTCTGCATGCAGCCTCGGGTGTTTCCTTTCAGCACTGGGACTATGTCATTGCATGACTGACATGCATGTGTCCTCTGCATGCATGCAGGTACTCCAGGTAGGCATGCTCCCTTGCCCCTCCACCAACCCTGCACCCCAATTTCAACATTGCACAGGTGTGCATCATGTTGGCGTACTGCAATGGCCTGTTCAAGACTCCTGTGTACATGCAAACTTCCACCAGCCAACCTGCCAGACACATGCAGTGGTGTACATCCTCTGCACTTCATGCAGTTTGTCTCACTTGGACTGTTCAGATGGCAGACGCTCTTCAGAGACATGAGTTCCCATTCATGCTCCATGTGTATTCCATGCTTGCCCCTATGTGTCCTTGACTGGATGATCATTGTAGTACGGGTCCAGGATGACCTACATTTCTTTGCTTTTGATCATCCATTCCATGCCCACTCTGGCTCAGTCTTGCATCACACATGTTTAAGGTGTCACAGTCTGTGCAGGACACAGGCCTCCCCCCGTTTCAGGCCCACTGACTCAGCAGATGCGCCAGCCCACGCAGGGGGCGTTAGAGGCGCAGCTCACATAGCGGGCCGCCCCTCTGGCCGCCCCCTGCGTGGACTCGCCTCCTCTACGGAGGACGCAGTCAGGGTGCCCTCGGGGGTCCGGCCGGAAATGGCCTGCACCCCCGGGGGCTTAAATAGCCAGGGTTGAGAGAGCAAGTCCTCTCATCCAGCCCTGGCAGCAGCGACGTAGCAGCAACAGAGACGGTGACGCACAAGGTGGGACGACCAGGAAGAGCAATCATTTTCAGAAAAGGTAATGTGTGGAGTTGATGGACGGCGCGGGGACGCCATTCCTTGCCGTGTGTCGGGAGACCATGGCATTTCCTCCACAGTGCCTCGAGGGCACAAAGGGATACCGGGGAGTGGATGGACGGCGCGGTGGCGCGGGTCCTTGCCGTGGGCCTAGAGCCCACGCAATTTCCTCCACGGTGCCTCGAGGGGCACAAAAGGGGTATGGTTCTGGTGTCGGAGGGCAGCGCATTTACGCCTTACCAAGCGGCGAGCGAGGGGACTGGGATGCGACATTGCTGCCAGATGGCGAATCCTTACTGCAAGGCCCGGGGGCCTGGAAGGCGCAGGGGATGGGGGAGACATTCCGGTGGCATGGGGAAAATGTTTGTTGTTTGTGATACGGTCGGAAGCGCAGGGTTGCCAGGAGGCGATTAACATGTTTAAGGAGTATGGGTTTTTTGAAAGGCAGACGAGGAATGCGCTGCGGGCAGCGGCCACTGGCGCATTGGGGAGGGGATGCTGTCGGCTGGCGCTGGTTGGCCGGCATTGCACAGGGTTTCCTTTGTTTGCCACGTGCTCAGGTATGGACGGACTGGCCCTGAGCGCCTACGGGTCACAAGCGCTTTTCTTGTCATGCCAAGGCTTTTTTGATGTCAGAAGAAGAGTTTCTTATGGCAAGTTGCAAGTTTGTGCTTTGTATGGGAGCGATGCACAAGGGGTTTCCGGTGCAGTGGACGGCTAAAAGCTTTCGGTCCTTTTTTCAGGGAGGGGGCGATGCGGGAAGTTTTTAACGCCATTATGCAAACTGATTTGCAAAACAATGGGGGCGACGCAGGCATTACTCCATTGTGCGATTGAATTGGAAGGCGAGGGAGGTGCACCGCGAGAGCCGGGGCACCGCCTGCTTTCCCTGACGCTCTACGGTGAAGCCGTATGTTGGTGTGATGGTCAGCTCATCACTCATCAGGAGTGCAAGGGCACCGTTTGGCTTCGGGACTAATGAAAGAAATATGTGACGCTCAAAGAAGCAGGTCTGAAGAATTGTGCACATGAAAGGGCGGTAGAATTTCTGTTGCGTGTGCAGCGAGTGCAGAAAGCAGATAGCGAACAAAGAGGTCAAGCGACAAGGGCTCTTCAAGCTGAGGAAGGCTTGATGTGTTTACTATACGAGCTAGTTTAAAGATGCGGCCCTGCAAAAACAGCTGGGGCAAGCCACAGCCGTGCACATTACAGTGGAATGAAGGGTGTCAGTTTCGCTTGTGGAATGAAAGGAATTTATAACGAGCCTATACACAAGTATGTACGGATTGGTGTGCAGGCAAGGTTTATTACCAAGCAGCAGTGCACACCAATTTAAGAGAAGTATGATTAGTTTCACTGCGGGCACTGTTTATTTTTCATGGCTTTTTAGATAATCTAAGAAGGAACTTGTAACGTACTTACACATGAGTGCGTACTGAGTGGGGCAAATGCAAGGTTCATGGGGAAGGAACTGTTTGTTTTCATATTATCTTGCTAAAGAAAAGGAAATTAATAACTTTTTTCATAATTTTTCCGGTTATTCCAAGAAAGGAATTTATAACGCGCATATACACAAGTGTTGACCGGTTTGAGCATTGTAAAGCATAGTTCGGGGATGGCGGACGTGAGGGGATTTATGCACACAGCAATAAAATATTAGACCTGCATGGTAAAATGTTAGGAGGACATCTTTTACACCCCCCTTTGGGGCGTCCGTGGGGTACTGTGCCAAAGTGTGCATGCAATGTACAAGGAGTCTGGGGCACGCATATGGCTTAGTCCAAAGGACAATATTAACAAATTATGTGTATGTTTACAGATCACAGCTAATATCTTAGAGGTACGGCACCAGAGGTGGTTTGTTAGAAGGAAGAAGGAAAAGATCTGTGGTAAGGAAGGGGGCCTACTGGGGGCTGGAAGTGGCTAGCAACTGAAAGAGGCAGCCAATTGACTGCCACAGGTAATGTGAACAGGGGCCGGAGGGACAACTGGCATTAGGGAAGGGCCACAGCACTTGCATTAAACAGCGGTAGCAATAACCGGGGACTCCATAAGGAGTAGCGCAAAAGGGTTTTAAAGATACACAACTGGTCAACATTATATTAATCAACAAACTCTTGTTGCACTATTTTGTTTGCTTTCTTACGCAGGGGCAACATGTCCAGCCTGGGATCACCAAGTTTGTTCGACAGTGGGGAGGGCACTTCCGACAGTGGAAGGTCCTATGAGAGCCAGGAGGAGGCCCAGATGGTGGCATGGTTCCAAGAAAGGGTCCGAAATAAAGGTGCAGAATGGGCGAAAAGAATGGTGGAGCAGTCTCTGGAAGGACCAGCACCAACTGGATCACCAGACACAGGGGTACCTCCAACAGGGCCAGAGGTAGGGACACCCACTCCCACCAAGAGAAAGCGCGCGCCCAGGAAGCAAAAGGGTAAGGAGCATAACACTGTAGTGAATGTGTCTCTAAATGTCTCTATTCCGGTGCCCACAACAGAAATTTCCCCAAGCACAGGTACTGACCAGGCACATGGGGCAAGCCAGGGGATTCAGCCAGTAGTATTGGTAAACACTGGTCCGGTGGGGCCGGTAGCGAACACGGGGACATCCCCCCAGAATGTTGCACAGCCCGAGGTAAGCGGGCAGACCATGGAGTGGGCGAAATTGGAAATGACTAGATTCATGGACCAGATGATGCTCCGGTTAGGACAGGTACCGGTGTCACCTCAAGTGGGGAACGGGGTGGGCCCACTCGCCGTCTGGGGTCAACCAACAGGGCCGGCTGCAGTCGCAGGTAGGACTCCCAGGGCAGGTCAGCGGGATAGGGGCACCGGCCAATGGGGTACCCCAAGCAGCAGGGGTAATACCGTGGGTTCCCTGGGGTCCAATAGGGTGGCACCACCAGAGGGACTACCAGTGACTTCCTTGGGTGCTGGGACATCCACGGTAAGCGGTGGGGTGCCATTGGTAACAATAGCCCCAGTACTGAGAGGGAGAAGTACGTTGTCTTGGTACATTCATAAACAGGTAAAGGAACGTATATGGGCGAGGGATTACTTTGACATATTTTCTGTGCTGACATCTGAAAATGAGGGCCCAGATGTTAATGTATCAAAAGAGGAAGAGAAAAAGTGGCAAAAGTGGTACAGGCCGGAGGAAACCATTGACAACTGGTCAAAGGCCTTCTCTCTGTATGCTACAGTGATGATGGAAAAGTTCCCAGAACAAGGGACTGACCTATGGAATTACAGGGATACCATAGTGGCAGAACATAAGACATATGGGACGACGGGTTGGATAGATTATGATAGGGGTTTCAGGCATAAGATGGAGGATTTGCCCTCAATGTCTTGGGCCCAGAAGGACACAGAGGGTTGGTTCGCATTCATGGGTGGCCAGGAGAGGTCCAGCGAGCCAATCAGAAATACTACCAAGTCCGGGTCGGGTAGGTACAACGAGGACAAGAGGGAAGCTTGGCAGCCCTTTCGGAACAGGCAGAGGGGCAGGGGGAGAGACGGCAGGAGCAGACCGAGGGCACAGGGGAGCGGCAGGGGCACCTCGGGGGCTGACACAGCCAAGGGCACGTGCAGGGGTTTTAATGCAGGGTACTGCCGCTTCGGCCGTGAATGTATATTTGCCCATGCCTGTGAAAAATGCAAAGGGTCCCACCCCGCCTCTTCATGCTATCAAGGGTCCAGGGGACCACGGGGCAGGGGCCGAGGTAAGAGCACCCAATGAGGGGAGCTGGGGGAAGGGACCCTCACCCATAAAAATGACAACATCACAACAATGGCTAACGGAATACCCCAAAATTGGCGAAGGAAGGTTGATCTCACAGGGTTTCAAGGAAGGGTTTAGGATCCCTTACGAAGGACCCCTAACTTCACGAGGGGCTAGGAACCTACCTTCAGCAGACAAGCTACCAGGGATTGTGAGCGAAAAACTGGCCAAAGAAAGAGCATTGGGGAGAATAGCGGGTCCATTTTGGGTGGCTCCCCTCCCTAACTTCATTGTGTGCCCATTGGGGGTTGTCCCTAAAAAAGAGGAAGGAAAGTACAGGTTAATTCACCACCTGTCTTACCCTGATGGGGATTCTGTGAATGATTGGCTGGACCCTGATTATTGCTCCGTTACATATGCTTCCTTTGACAAAGCAATGGAGCTATTGGACCAGATGGGAAAAAGAGCATGGTTGGCAAAGGTCGACATTGAGTCTGCTTTCAGGCTCCTACCAGTCCATCCTGATAGCTTTCATTTGTTGGGATTCAAATGGGAAGGCCAATTTTTCTTTGACAGATGCATGCCAATGGGGTGTGCTGTTTCATGTGCCTTCTTTGAGCAATTCAGCTCCTTTTTGGAATGGGCAGCAAAAGAAAAGGAACCAAGGTACCTGGATGATTTTTGTTTATTGGTAGGGAGGGTACTGAGGACTGCGGTTCGGCATTAGCATCCTTTCAGGTTCTAATGAAAGAATTGGGGATACCCCTAGCCAAAGAGAAAACACAAACCCCAGTCCATGTCCTCACATTTCTAGGCATAGAAATTGATACGTGCAAAGGCACATGCAGGTTACCAACAGAAAAGGTGGAAGGGCTAATGGAGTTGATTTCCAGTATTCTAGCTAAAGAAAAGACAACTTTGGGTCAAGTGCAACAGCTGCTTGGGAAACTCAACTTTGCAGCCAGGGTGGTTCCAGCGGGAAGGGTGTTTGCCAGGAGGTTAGCAAGAGCCACAGCAGGGGTGACTAACAAACACCACCACATCAGGCTGAGCGCCGCACTCAAGGAGGACCTAGTCATGTGGCGGGGGTTTCTGAAGGGCTTCAACGGGGTAAGCCTTTGGCGGGACGCATGGGTTACCAGCAGTGAGTTGCAAATGTACTCAGACGCCTCGGGAAAGGAAGGGTTTGGTGTGATCTTGGGCTCGCACTGGTGTGCGCAGAGGTGGCCAACACAATGGAGAAAGAAAGGGAGGTTGGGGAACATTATGGCACTAGAGCTGTTCCCAATCGTGATAGCCCTCCTGTTGTGGCCAGGCGAGTTGTGCAACAGGAGGGTCCGCTTTTGGTCGGACAACAAAGCAGTGGTCCAGGCCATCAACTTACAGTCCGCTTCATGCCCGGTGGTTCTGGGGCTGCTAAGGAAACTTGTGGAAGTATGCTTGTACCAGAATATTGAATTTAGGGCGAGACATGTACCAGGAATTGTGAATGTGGCTGCTGACGCTCTTTCTCGTTTTCAGTGGGAGAGATTCCGGAAGGCCCACCCAGGGGCACAACAGAGGGGCACAGAGTTCATGCAGGAGTGGTGGCACCTGATGTCGTGGACCCGATGCTCTGGAAACTTGGGGAGCAGTCGCTCTCACCAGGAGTGCGGTCCAGGTATCAGAAAGGCTACAGTAAGTTTGTAAGGGTGATTCAGGAAGAGGGACATACAAACTTGGGTCTTACAGCACAGGTAGAGCGGTTCGTGCTGTGGGCACACAACCAGGGGCAGAGCAGGAGCTGGGTCACAAGCCATTTAGCCGCTGTAGCATTCCATTCCAAACTGAAAGGAGAAGGCGACCCAACTAAGGAATTCTCAATAAGGGCAGCAGTCAAAGGTTGGGGGAAACTAGAACGGTGCAGGAAGGATGTACGTAAGCCCATTAACTTTGAAGTGCTGGGGAAGTTACTTAGGGAACTGGAAGGGGTATGCATAGACGGTTTTGAGCTCGGGCTCTTCAGGGCGGCATTTGCATTGGCATTTTTTGGGGCCCTCCGGGTGAGTGAATTGGTGGCAACAGGGAAGGCTGATGACTCTGGGCGGGCACTGGCTCCGGGGGATGTCACATTCACAGAGGATGGCCTCATGGTGAAGGTCAGGAGATCAAAGACCGATCAGGCCGGGAAGGGCGCCTCAATCAAATTGCGAAGGGCAGCGGAACAGTCCAGCTGCCCCACTTGGCTACTGTCCCACTACATGACAATGAGGCCGGCCGGTGGGAAGTACCTCTTAATACACAGGGACGGGTCTCCACTGACGATGTTCCAATTCCGGAAGGTACTGGCCATGGCTTTTAAAAAAGCAGGGTGTCATGGGCAAGGATGGTCCACGCACGGCTTCCGGATAGGGGCAGCAACTACAGCATTTCAAGCTGGGATGCACGGCGCAGCGATCCATAGGTTGGGTAGATGGCAATCCAACAGGTATAAACTGTACATTCGCCCAGGTGGGCAAGACAACCCAGCCCCTTCAGTGGAATAGGTCAGGTCCCAAGGGGACAACAGAAGGGGGGTGGGTGGGTCTGGGGTGTAGGAAGGGTAAATGGTTGTAACAACTATGCAATTTTTGATTTATTGCAGCTGGGAGTACCGTCTGGATTATTGGCCACTCGTTTATCAGCAGAGCGGAGAAATGCGCCCGCACGAAGCCGGTTCGGGGGGCCAATTTGGGTTTTCGGGACACCGAGCTGGTGTGGCTAGGCACCCCGGGCATGCGTTGGCACGCACTTCTCCCCGCGCTGCGCAGGCAGATCACCAAGAGGGCCCCCCCAAGGTTGTTGGTGGTGCACCTTGGGGGGAATGACCTTGCAGACTTGGGAAGGGGCAGATTATTGAGAGTAATGCAGGAGGGCATTAGGATCTTGGCAAGAATGCTGCCTGCAACGGAGATAGCTTGGTCTGAGCTGATCCCAAGGAAAGTATGGCGGGCAGCAGAGTCCAACGCTGCAATGGAAAGGTCTAGGAGGAGGGTGAACAAGAACATGGAGCGCTTCATGAAGCAGGAAGGGCTGGTTTTTGTCAGACACCTGGAATTATGTGAAGGGAAACCAATAGATTTTGCAGCAGATGGAGTGCATCTTTCAGAGCACGGGATGGGCCATTTCAATTTAGGACTATGGGGACTGATGGCAAGAACTGGGTGTAAATAGGGATTGGTGAGGATTAGCAGGAAGAGGAATTTGGTGTGGGGGCATTTGGGGTCGCGGGGGGGCCACCCCAAAGCGTGGCGGAGTTACGAGGGCGGTCCTAGAGAAGGAGGCACGCTGCGGTCTGGTCCGTGAGCTACAACCACTGGCTGCTTCAGGCAGGATGGGGTGACACGGGCGCTGATTCCACCAGGGAAGGTTGGGACTCCTCAACAACCGATGCAGTGGCCTTATTCGCTCCATACTCTCTGGAGGAATGACTGAACTGGCAGTGGAATCCAGGGCGGGCCGTTCTCGCAAGAACGGATTGGTGTGAGATGGCTCACAGGCTTTTGGACAAGGGATTTTTGTAAGGCGGGATTGGCGGAGCCACCCGGCTAAGGACCATGGTTTGTGCCAGGCAGTCATAAGACCTGAGCAGGGATGGGGGGGGGCGCCCTCATAAGATGACTCCAAATTATGCGACCAGATGTTTTTTCCAAATAAAATGTTATATATGTTTCCAACTTTCAGAATGTTTCTGACTCCATCATTGGGGCAGGCAAGCGGGAGATGTTATGATTTACCAATATGTTGTAAGGGGCCAAGGAGTAGGGGTTAGCCCCGCTAAGCAGATGCGCCAGCCCACGCAGGGGGCGTTAGAGGCGCAGCTCACATAGCCACCCCTCTGGCCGCCCCCTGCGTGGACTCGCCTCCTCTACGGAGGACGCAGTCAGGGTGCCCTCGGGGGTCTGGCCGGAAATGGCCTGCACCCCCGGGGGCTTAAATAGCCAGGGTTGAGAGAGCAAGTCCTCTCATCCAGCCCTGGCAGCAGCGACATCCACCCTCCCACCCAAGCTGCTGAGAACTGCGACGGGTAAACTGAGGAGCAAAGGTTGGTCCATTGGGACGGTAAAAGGGCTTAGAGTGCTTTTGGGAAGGAAGGATTTGTCTGTTGAATTATAGGGTGGAATAAGGTGAGTGTGGCACTGAATGAATGTCTTTTTAACAAATTATTTTTCAGGGAAGGTGGTGGCAATTTACTGTACTAACTAATGTTTCTGTCGCAGGCGGAGTTACGAGGGCGGTCCTAGAGAAGGAGGCACGCTGCGGTCTGGTCCGTGAGCTACAACCACTGGCTGCTTCAGGCAGGATGGGGTGACACGGGCGCTGATTCCACCAGGGACGGTTGGGACTCCTCAACAACCGATGCAGTGGCCTTATTCGCTCCATACTCTCTGGAGGAATGACTGAACTGGCAGTGGAATCCAGGGCGGGCCGTTCTCGCAAGAACGGATTGGTGTGAGATGGCTCACAGGCTTTTGGACAAGGGATTTTTGTAAGGCGGGATTGGCAGAGCCACCCGGCTAAGGACCATGGTTTGTGCCAGGCAGTCATAAGACCTGA
Source organism: Ambystoma mexicanum (assembly GCF_040938575.1). Lineage (NCBI taxonomy): Eukaryota > Metazoa > Chordata > Amphibia > Caudata > Ambystomatidae > Ambystoma > Ambystoma mexicanum. The sequence continues at coordinate 591,664,053 of NC_090922.1, read as the reverse complement.
GCAGGGATGGGGGGGCCGCCCTCATAAGATGACTCCAAATTATGCGACCAGATGTTTTTTCCAAATAAAATGTTATATATGTTTCCAACTTTCAGAATGTTTCTGACTCCATCATTGGGGCAGGCAAGCGGGAGATGTTATGATTTACCAATATGTTGTAAGGGGCCAAGGAGTAGGGGTTAGCCTCGCTATGTTCAACTGGTGTAGCGGCTTCTGCACACATGGCTGTACTACTGAGGGGTCATCATATGACCTGCCTTCTGTCCCATCATCATCTGCTGTGTTTTCAGTTGACTCAGGTGATGCAATTGATGCTAGCCACCACTGTCTGCCAATACACAGGTCTCCCTTTTGCTGCCATGCAATGCATCTCTACATTTTCACTTGGGGGGTGGGGGGTTTGCTTGTAGCCATGCAACACATTGCATGCACATTGCACGTGATGCCTGAACTTGCCCTTGCACTGCGTTCAAGTTAATTGATACACATCATGATGTACTTGTACATGTAGATAGTGGATAATGTACACATGTTCTGCACTGCATCAACACTTTTCAGAGCCGTGTTATACCGTTCTACATGCCTAGTCCCTGATGCTATGTCAAAGTGACCTGGCATGCATGCCAGTTTCGCATTTGTGTGTGACATGTCTGCTTCATGTGCTGGCTGTCTGTGTGATGTCTGTGTGTGTGTATTATGTGCTTCTGAAATGTGTATTAATGTACATTTTTCTCGACTTTCCAGATGATGACGCAATGGAGCCAGAGGATGGTGTTTTCATGCCAGACACAGGTTTGCTATCACACCAGCAACCCGGGACAAGTAGGGGTCGTGGGGTGGTAGACCACGAGAACCCACATGTGTTACAGACCATCTTGTCTGTGGCTGGCAATGAGTCAAGCCTGGACGATCACTCTGACGACAATATCGAGTTGGATGTGCATTGGGTCCATTTGTCTGGGGTGAGTGATTCTGATGTGGCCGCTCCTCTGTCCGCAACACCTGCACTGAGGGGCCAGACGGTGGTGGGACCTCCGCCTGTGGTGGATCGGGACACAGGGTCACCCTCCACACCAGTTGCTGATGTGCCTGGGGCATCACGTCAACGGGGGAATGTAGTCCTGCAGCCGCGGGCGGTGCCAACCCATCAAGGACGTCAGCACCTTGGGCCCGCATGTGTCAAGCCCAGCAACGCGGTGGCCGTGCGCCACCGAGGCATACTGAGTGGAAGCAAGACATGACTGCCAATTCAGAACGCCAGGGGGCAGCAATTGAAAACATCGCTGTGAGCATGGAGCGTGTGGCCCAATCCATGCTTCCCCCTGCTATGCAGGTGCTTCTCCAGCAGCCGGCGGCACAGTCCACGGCCCGCTTGCTCAGGCTGGGCATGGCGGCCTCAGACAGGGCACACCAGGCTGAAATGTTGTCTTTGCGTCAAGCAATTGCTGCTCATGCAGAGGCACACATGGAGGCCCTGAGGCTTGGGTATGATTCCCTCAGATCCACTCTGGGTGTGCTCTTGATGTCCCAGAGGGAGCGGTTAGAGGAGAGGTTTGCACAGCTTGAGCGTACCATCTCGGCTGAGCTACGTGCTTGCCGGGAGGTGCATTAGTTGTCCAGCCAGGCCACACAGGAAGAACTCTGTGTTACACGTGCTACCTTGCAAGAGGAAGCATGCGTAAAACGAGAGGTTCTGCATGCTGACCTATGTGTCATTGCCACGCAGAACCAGGCTCAACCGTCCGGAGGACTTGCTGCCGGTGAGGGGCAAGCTGCGCCTAAGTGTGGTCAGGCTCCTGTACCACGTCTACCTTTTCAGGAAGAGGCTGACTCGGACGAAGAGATATCTTCCACAAAGGTCGGGCTGTGCAGGCATTGAGCCCATGTAGGTTTTATTTTGTCTCAACATCATCGCACGTGGGTGTTGAGCTGCACCCTGTACCTCCCCCCTCCTGGCTGCCTCCCTCCCCCCGGGTCGTATGTGGCCATTTTTGATTTTTCATTTTAGTTAGTTAACATTGTTTTTGATAGTTTCATTATGTAATGTAGGTTCTTTATAGTTCGTTTAATTAGTTAATATAGTTTTAAATTGCTTGTCTATCGTGCATTCTTGTGACGGTGTGGTGCTTTGTGGCTTTTGAAATCATCCACTGTCTTTTCCAGCTGGGCCCTTCAAGCTTGTCTCATGTATGTGTTTGCAGCTTGGGGTTCTGACTCACATAGGCCACTCCTGCTTCCCTTATCCATGGGCTCGCAAGGATGGTTAGGTGTTACAGTCATTTACACAAGGGCTTTGGACTGTCATATCTGTGGCCTGTCTGCTGCTGTACTACTTGTGTTAATACCCCTAGTGGGGATTGTGGGGGTTTTATCCACGGCATGTGTGCATTAGATTTGGGTGGGTTCATGATTGATGTGTCCATTAATTGATATACATTGTGTTGTATGTTTATTTTCTTTCCTGTACATGTGCTTGATGCACTTCATCCTGTAGACAGTGGCCGGCACCCTTTGCCTGTCCAAGTAACACTGATGGTGGGAGGAATTCTGATGTAGGTCTCTGACATGGCCCAGTCACACCCAGCATGAAGAGACACACACAGGGAACTTTCCAGCGTTAATTATATGTTTTGTGCCCTTTCTGCAGGAGAATGAGCCTCCAGACCACCTTTGCCAGCAGACATGGGCCATTGTACGACAGACAGCTGGCCATGTTCGGTGGGGCAGACATGCGCATGTGTGCACAAGCAGTGCCACAGGGCTTGTGCTCAGACGTCCAACAGGAGCAGACGTGTTTCCAGGAGCTCCAGGCAACGTGAGCAGCACACGGGGGCCACACCGCAGCCAACCTTCCACCAGGCCACTTGCACATGCATGCTAAGTAGCGCCACTGATGGGGAGCTTGGACAGATATTGTTGTTGAAGCACACAGTACAGCTAAGATGCGTTGGGGGACAAATGGCAAGTTGCTTTCCAAGTTGTCAGGGGCACAAGCAGGGGCTGTCACACATATCCTCCGGTCCACCCTGCTCCATAGAAGCAGAGTTATTAGCGCAGTAGTGTTCCTAGCCAGAAACTGAAGCAGCGCACAGAGACACCCAGCGAAGCACAGACCCGTGTGCAGTGCATCATTTGCATGTGCAAATTGACACGTGCACTACCTATTTTAATCTGCGGATGCCAGAACACAACTTGTACTGAAGTCGCACCTCGCTATACACGTCTAGCTGCTCACCCAGGGACCATTGTATGATGTGTGATTCTTTTGACGCATTGGTCTTCCATTTGCCACGCGCCCACGTGCGCCTGCCTTACTCCATTGACAGTGCATGAACCATCACGGGGGCAAGCTAACGTATGGGTACAAAGCAGCAGACAAGAGTGTTTATTTGTGGAGGAGCACTTACTTTGGGGCATTTAAGGTGTTGTGTGTGTGTGTGTTGTAGACACACACAGATTAGTAACTCACACTCTCTTTGCAGCATTGAACTGCTCCTGTTACCAGACCTGAGAGTGCGCAGGCAGGAGGCCAGCACTCACCCCAGAGATAAGTCTCTCTTTGGCTTGCATTTGACTCATTTGGTACAATGTGCATGATGAACATGTTTTGTCTGATTGAGTATGTGTTATTGTGAATAGTATTTTCCCTACTTTCCCTTGACAATCCTACTCCCCTTTCCTGCCCTTCTTTCCGGTTATCCTGAATACCACTGCCTGTCCAAACAACATATCCCTGGCCCTCCTTCCCCACCGGGGTCTCAGAGGCCTGTGTAAGTTTGACCTTGCAGGCACCCAGACCACGGAGGGGGTGGTTGGTTTGTGCCACTCCTGCGCCTGGACACCGGAGCTGTGACACTACCAATCAGTTGGTGCATCATCATTGTATATTATGTACCGAACATGGTACCCATCCTGTTGTAGCATTGTTGAACTGTGCTACCTTGGTTGTTCTATCATTGTGCTTGGACATGTGCTTGGACATTTTCTGCTACTTCAAGGCATCTACTGGAGACTCTTCCATGGTTTTTTGGTGCCTACGGGCTTTTTCCCTGGTTTGTGGGTTTGGCTCCTTGGAGTTCTCTGCGATTTGGTATTTTTGCCAGTCAAGGTGGCCTCTGAGGGGGCTGGACCCTATTTACACGCAAGCTGGAACATGGAGACCAAGGGGAAGGGTGATCTTGTGGCCAGGTAGACTTGAAGGAAGAAGGCTACATGCCCCAGACACAGTTGTTCAGTAGGTCATGGTGATGTGTGAATGAGGGAGGGACTTTTATTGTTGGACAGTTGGCTTGGGCTACAGTGTGTTGGGCACTCTGACATTGTAATTGTGGGGTACTATGTACATGATGTGTTCTGCTGGTCAATGCCTGTTCCTGTGTTGTCTTTACTTTTCAGGTGTGAGGGGATTGGTGTGGTTTGACATGCTGGGGTGTACACATGGGCAATGTTAACATGTGATGTGTACAGGACACTGAGGGTCACTTGATTTCACATGCATGTATTGAGTGCATGTCCCTACTGACACACACAGTTGCACAATGATCCACCACATGTACATTCACCCTTCCATGGCCACAGGTGCACACAGATTGCTATCTGGGGCCCGCTGTGTCCCTTCAGCACATGATCTATGACCATTTGGGGATCGTGTACATGCGTCAATTGGTTATTGATTTAATGAATCCTTTTCAGGTGATGCTCAAGGTTTATCTCCAACACAATGGCTGCTCACTGTGCTGTGTGCTGAGCAGTGTGTTGCAGGAGACACACACAGCACACGGGTGTGGGAGTAGGGATTTTGCTTTGCCCAATGTGCATGTGAACAGGCATTCAGTGTTATGTTCATGCTACGACTGGTGGAATGCATTTGTGTTTGACTTGGTATGTATGGGAGGTTGTTGGTCAGTCATTTGATCTGATTCCATGTCAGGCGTCATTGTCTGGAGCCACTTTCCATTTATCACATGTCAATTTGTATCTTATTGGTCATGTGTTGGGCTTTTGCTATTGCTTGCCATGTTATGGTGTGGCAGACAAGGGTGATGTGGGTTGGGAGGGTTTGGGTGACATACCTGGGATTGTCATGGCCTGTTTTGCAGAGGGTGGGGGGTGATACACACCTTGCATGTGTTCCTTTTGGTCACACAGGATTGGTTAGGTTTAAGTAGCTAGGGATGCACACAATGTAGCACTTCCATGGCAACATTCTCTGTCAAGGTTGTGACAGTTGACTGTCTCTTTGTCATCATCGATTGTCACCTGGTATGTGCCAGGCCTGTGTGCACTCCGCAGGGGTGGGAGTTTAGGTGAAAAATGTGGCCACAAGCTGGGTCCGGGCTGCCTCGCCACGTGCCCTATCCCCTCCCATGGGCAGTGCCTGTGCCTGTGGTTGGGTATGTGATGTTACCACCATGTCCACCGGTACACCCTGCCGTGTTGCAACATTGTGCAGGACACACGATGCCACAATGATCCTGCACACTACTGGGGGTGCATATAGTACCCGCCAGAGCGGTCAAGGGAGCGGAAGCGTGACTTGAGCACTCCGAATGTGCGCTCCACTATGCCCCTGGTTACAATATGGGCAGCATTGTATGTATGTATGTATTTAATACTTGTATAGCGCCAGAGCCCGCTGGCATCAGGGTGCTTTAGACAATACAAACACAGAGTGAGAGACAGGGTCTCACCCATTTCTAACCCTGTGCTGACATGAAAACCTAAAAGAATGCATTTCTTACTGAGAAATGTGTGTCTTGAGATGTTTCCTGAACGCCAGATGATTGTTTTCTGTTCTCAAGACCTCTGGCAGGTTATCCCATTGTTGTGGGGCCAGGACCACAAAGGACCTGCCCAAACCAGATTTCTGTCTGAATTTGGGAATGACCAGAAGGCCCTTACCTTCCGATCGAAGACGTCTGTGAGGAGCATATGGGACTATGCTTTTCTTTAGATAACCTGGGGCTTTGCCATATAGGCACTTGTGCACTAGAGTGAGAGTTTTAAATTTTATCCGCTCCTCAACTTTGAGCCAATGATATTCTTTGGCTTGTTACGTGGTCCCTTCTTTTCATGTTTTTGACTAGCCTTACCGCGTCATTTTGAATAACTTGGCATTTAGCCAAATCTTTAACAGTGGCCCCTATCAATAAAGCATTCCCATAGTCCAGCCTTGACAAAATGATGGCTCTGGCTATTGTGGCCAGATTTTTTTCATTCAGAAAAGGCTTTATAGCTTTTATGAGCCTGAGGTAATAGGCTGTGTTCTTTTGAAGGTAATTGGTCTGCGCCTCAGAGTTAACAACTGAGTTGACCATCATCCCCAGGGTTTTGACTTGGGAGGAAACTTGAATCTTAGCGTACTTAATCTGAAAGGATTTATATTCCCCTCCTAGTTTAGCTAGCTGACGATTTGAACCAAAGGTCATCAATTCAGTCTTTGTGTCATTAAGACACATCCAATTAGCTTGCATCCACTCGTCAATTATCCCATAGACTTTCCCAATTGTGACACTATCGGCATCGTGATTTCCACTCAGCTCTAAAATGAGCTGTGTGTCATCAGTGTAGTTCGTGAAAAACACTCCGGCCTTTACCAGGATGCTACACAGAGCCCGCATGTATATGTTAAAAAGCATAGGAGACAGGCTAGCACCCTGAGGGACCCCGAAGAGGATAGAGCATGAGTCAGAGACATTATTACCCCAGTGGACTCTTGCCTGGCGATCAGATAAAAAAGACACCAGCCACTCTATCACTTTTTCTGAACAGCCTACATTCTCTTTAAGAGCTTTGATGAGGAGTTGATGGCCTACAAGATCAAATGCTGCACTTAGATCCAGTAGCATCAGCATCCCTACTTTATTTCTATCTAGCAGACCCGGCATGTGGTTCTGGAGATCCAGCATCGCTGTCTCTGTACTATGTGTGGCTCTAAATCCAGATTGTTGCTGGTGTAGAGCTGAATGGTTCTCCATATACAGTTGTAGTTGCTGGGTGGCTAATTTGTCTAGGACTTTAAGGACACAATTAGAATTTGTTATAGGGCGAAGATTAACCAGGTTCTTAGGATCCTAACCCGCCTTTTTTACTAAAGGGGTAATGGTGACCTTTTTTAAGTTCCTTCGGAACTGAGCCTTCCCTAAAGGAGGCATTCACTCTTTCTAGTAGAATTGGTGTGAAGAGTTCTTTATGTTGCAGAATAACACTTGATGGCAATATGTTTTCCGCACAGGGTGTTGGTTTCATATGGGACAGTGATTCAAGCAGCTCGGCTTCCAATACTATCTCAAATTTAAAGAGCTCGCCTCCAAGTCTAGTAGCATCTTCCACTAAGGATGTTGTCTGAATAGCAGATTCTCTAGCTTTAATTATATTTTGCCTGGCGTTGTCTGTTTTGGCTAAAAAAGCCTTCTGTACAATATTACAGTCGGCTTCTGTAGGCTGCAACAGAGGCCTATGATTTTTAGGTTTTTCAATACTCTTCAGAATATCGAAGAGTTTGTTGGTTTAGTTAGCTGCATTTTCTATTTCCACATTGAAGAAATTCTTCTTCGCCGAACCTAATCATTTCTCTGTACTTCTTATCGATATTTTTCCATTTAGTCTTACTTTCCTCATCTTTATCTGTAATCCATTTCCTTTCCAATGCCCTTTTTTCCTTCTTGATGATAAGGAGTTCGGTAGTAAACCATTTTTGGTTATTGTTGTTTTTCCTAACTAGCATGGTTTTAAGAGGTGCCTCACGCTCTACCAATTCTAGTATGCACTTGGTGTATTTTTCTAGCAAGAATGCACAATTGTCTTGCTCCCGAAATGATAGCATGATTTTATCTAGGCATAGCTGAAGTTGTTCTATGTTCAGGTTTTTAAAGTTTCTACTGCCTAGTTGAATATGGGGGTTGTGTTGTGGGGGTTGCACCCGCAGTATTACTGTCGATAAAACCAGGCGGTGATCACTCCAGATACACGGCAAGGTTTTGCAGTCCAGGGTCTGTGTGTTGAAAGCACACACCCAATCCAACTGATTCCCTTGGGGAGTTGTCGCATCCTCATTCTTGACTAAAAAATCAAGATTATTAAGGGCTTTTTCTAAGGTGATGGCTCCCCCGCCAGTAATTAAAATCTCCGGCCACAATGGTGGATGCATTCGTTGATCTTAAATTAGCCAGTTGGGAGCACAGTTCAACAGTAAAATCCGAGACCAATGCTGGTGGTCTATATACTACAATCAGGTTGAAGCAGTAATTATATGAAAATATTAATTTCAAATGGATAGCCTCACACCCGCTGCAGCTGAAATTGGCCTTAACATTTTTTTCATTGTCCTTGGCAACAATTGCTACCCCTCCACCCCGACCCTCCTGTCTATTCTCATTATAAACTGTATAACCGGCCGGAATCGCCTGCTCACAGGTAGGCCCAATAGGGTCTTTCAACCAGGTCTCGGTAATGCAGAATATATCATAATTGTTATCCATGATCAAATCCTTGATGTTTAATGCATGTTTGGTCATTGAACATGTGTTTAGTAGGCCCACTTTAAGGCTAATACGCTGCTCCAGAGGACCACTATGAGGGCTAGTGTTAAAGCGGCTTGTTTTAGAGCTCACGATGTCTTCGGTGCCATCCATCCCCCCTTTAACTACCTTATGCTGCATCTAGTAGAATATAAGCTCTTACCTTGAAGTTGAATCACTCCAGAGGGGTGGCAGAGCAGAGCACACCCGGAGCAAACCGGAGATAACCGGCCCCTACGCGCCAGCGCCACCTACCTGGGGTGGTGTGGTGGGGTTCCGGATTGGCGTCATCATGTGGTTGCTCAGAGGGTAGGCACTGTCCCCTAGGGAGGTGATAATGGTTGTGATTATTAGGGTTTGTGTATTTGTCTGTGTGTGACATGCATGCATGTGCACGGGCATTGTACTCACCTAGGAGCCATGTTTCGCCATGCTGTCCAGCTTCCAGGACCCGGCTCAGGGCGGACATTCTGTATATGAAACTGTCATGGGTGGAGCCAGGTAGTTTGCATAGACAGAGGTGATGATTCCCTTTGCATTGCATACAACCTGCACATTGATGGAATGCCAGTGCTTGCGGTTTCAATAGATGTGCTCATTAGCCCTAGGTGGACGTAGGGCCACATGGGTGCAATCTATGGCACCGAGCACTTTGGGAAAGTGTGCCACCCTGTAAAAGTCTTGGACCACGGCTTGCTTTTCTGCGGGTGTTCTGGGCATGTATATGTGCCTGCGGACTGAGGGGCGCGCAGCCATGATTGCCAACACTTGGTGTAGGCAGCGTGACTGCGTGACCTGTGAGACCCCCCATTATGGCATTACTCTGCTGAAATGACCCAGTGGCCAAAAAATGCAGGACATTGAGCACCTTCTCCAAGGGGCTCAATGCTTGGGAGCACACGATGGGGGATGTAAGGTCATCTTCCCACTCCCTGACCAGGTCTAGGGTGATACGAGGTGGAAACCTATACCTGCCATAGACCTGGTCGTCGGGCATCCCAAAAAGGCTCGTCTGGTGGAAAAAATGCAGGCCCTGGCTATTCTCCTCCTCCTCCGGTGTCCCACGATCAGTGCTGCGAAAACTGGGGCATTCATCGCAGCTGTACAAACGTGTTTGTTGTTTGCGCGCACTTTTAAACTGTGGGCGGGAATGCTTACACCTGCCTTCCTGTGGCAGACGTGTTGACGCCTGTGCGCGTCTTTTAGCGTGCGCGTGTTTCCTGTATTCGATTCCATGAATATGTGTTGTTCGCGTGCGTGTGGGCGTTCTGTCTATTTCCCTGCAGTACTTCCCCAGTTACGCCTTCTTTTTCATGCGTTGTTCGCCATTCCGCGTGTTACGCCCCATGTCCTGCCCCCTTTTTGGTGTGTGCCCCAACGTTGTGTGCTTTCCCTGTGCGCGTCGCGCACAGCGTTCGGGATGTTGCAATGACGTGTGCGCATCTGTGCGCCGTGCACGGATTTGACGCACATCCAGGGGAAAACACGCACAGGCCCTTCGTTCAATCACACGCGTGCGCCTGCGCTTGCGCTTGCTTTTTCACGCTGGCGCCAGCTTGCGCTGACATTTTCGACGCCCATTTGTTCCACAAATCGGCCCCTAAATGTCATTCCACAGTAAGAAATGGCTAGGCTGTTTCCACCAAAACGCTAGTCCAACCACGTAACATTATAACACATATCATGCTTTCTTTATCATGGATATCCATCAAAAATGAAGTAGAAGAACCACTCAGACATGATCTCCTCCCGACACCATCTACTCCCTCCACCCCACATGCTAAAATAAGCTTCTTGGCCTAGCACAAACAAAAGCACACCCACATTCACACAACATTCACTCGCTCATTTAAATGAACCCAGCCACCCATGCATCATACACACTCACTCATTCACACACACATTACATACATAATACACACCCTTGCATGCATGCATACATACATACAAGCATCCAACACCCCTGCATGCTCACACACATACTTTTTTTTTTCTTACCTGAATCCGTTGCGAGGAGCTCACTCTGGAGGGTGGGGTGTGGTGGTTGGTAGGAGAGGGGCGCTGGGAAAGGGGGTTAGGATATATGGGCTCCCCACCTCCCAGTGTAGGTTTCGTTGCACTCCTGCATACCTATCAACATAAGAGCTTTTGGAAGGTGTCCCCCGCTGTGGAAAAGTGCACTCACGACAAGTCCTTTACCCGTTATAAGGCTTCAATGGGATATCACCCGCCCTGGTCACTCAAAAGGTTGGGAGGAGGGCAAAACAGCTCTCCTTCAGCATCTCACTCAAAAACGACAACGCCTCTCAGTATGTCACCCCTGCCAATGCATCTCAGTCCGGAAATGCAGGTGAGCAAGACATTTGAGGAACAGGACTTCACTTACTACTCTGCCAATACACCTCGATCGCTCCTTGTAGCACCACCTGCTGATCATGTTTCAATACCTGGCCGGGCACCTACCCACGCCATCATTCCTATAATACAAGCCAAGGGGGCTTACATTAGGCCATCCTGTAACACAAAACCATATGACATTCACAGCTTAGCCAAGGCACCGCAATCTTTTATATACAACGGCCCTCAATTGTACAGCGCCGATACGATAATGATGTTATAGAACAAATATACCAACAATATCACCCAACCTGTATTGGTACTCATTTATCAACCTCAGCAGGGGGAAAGGCTGAATTGACCTTAATGGGAGTCGAACCTGTAGCCTGCAGATCACACACAAATTGCAGCAGAGAGCGCTCAAACAAATGAGCTATAATAAAACCAGCTATTTCATAAACAAAGAGAAAAAAAGTTTTGGGGGGGGGGCTAGCAAGGGAGACCACGGGCAGGGGAGTTGCTAGGTCTGGAAAAGACCCGGGGCTAAGCTGATGTCGGAACTGTTGGGACTGGGGGCTAGCTAGTCTTTTGGCTGTAGCTCCTGAGATTCTATCCGGGCTACAACCAAAAGATCAGGGGCTATAGCCCTCTTAGCCCCCCCCCCCCCCTAGCAACGCCCCTGACCACGGGTAAATGACATGCTGCACACGCGCTACCACATAACTTCTGCATTTAGAAATGATGCTGGGTCCACGCCCACCCCTGTGGCGATGGTCACCGCAGGGACCTCTAGTTGTTCATTTATTAATTGCACCCTGTTGCTGCCAATGCTACAGCGACATCTGTTAACTTCTTTTGGTACTACACTCAGCCACACTCTGCCGATCTTGACATCTAACTTCAGTGGTTATAACTCTTTTATTCAACAAACATGATCACGGTGAACATTGTAATTCCACAGGAATAGGTAGCACGCAGGTCTTCATTTAAAATATTACGAAGGAGTTTCCCGTTTCAGCGACTACGGGCGGCGCGTTTTTCACATGATTCCTGACCAGTTGCTGCGCACGCCACCTGGTAACAGCTGGTGGTACTGCAGTCTTGTTAACGGCTGCACAGCCGTGCCCCACTCCACCGAACATGACCTGACCTCTAAAGTCACACTATATATGCTAATAATGTGTCCATTTTTATTTCGGACACATGTGCATAGCGTATGTTTAATCATAAAAAATACCATCACTTCATTTAATCGGAGGGACAAAGGAAACCAAAACACTTCAATGCAATAAATACATGTACCAAAATGTAGGTGACAACGCTAAGAACAACTTCAATGGTGGAGAGGACCTCAGTTCATTGAGCCTAACAATCTACACTTACCTTGCATCAATTTGCTGCATTAAAGTTTTTCGTTGGATATAAATATGTATCTTACAAAAGTATCTACACTGCAACCTACTCAGGGAGGGGAGATTAATAAAACATTTAAAACATATTGGGAGAAAAGACAAGGGCCCTGAGTCATGGAATATATTGCACAGTAAATAGGGACTTTACACACCAAACCGCATGCCAAACCTCTTTCGTCGGTTGATGGAATCGACTATACACGCCAAACCGTGCGCCAAACCCCTTTTGTAGGTTCATGGAACGTGTGCAGTACTTTTCCGGGCTTGCACGGAATTCGCTCAAGTCTAGCACAACTCTGCAAGCAGTCGAGCACTTGTGCGAGTCTCCTCGCAGAGTGTGGGCTGCGCCTAAGCAGAGAACTAAATAGGGAGCGGAACATGCAGACTCAGTAAGAACAAAGGAAAATGTGGTCCGAAGGATGGCCCGCTCGAGGCGATCGTACACCCACAACTGTGCAGTACAAATAGTATTCATGGATATGATTGCACAACCGCACGTCTTGGAAATGATCGCGCAAAGCTTCTGATCTAACTGCCACCCGAAGGCAGGCGTACAGACACTTGCGCATTGGGAATCGCCGTGCAGAGGAAAGATTGCATGTTGGATTAAGGGGAGGTTGGACACAGTTAGGCTTCCAATCGGGCTTAGGGATGCACGTAAGCAGTGCAGCAGGATGCAGGTACGGTTTACGTGGGTTCGGACACATATTGAACGGGAAATGACAACTTTTATGATGCATGGTACGCATGATGTGGGGGTGCTAGGGATAGTTACGAGGGACCCTGCGCAGTGTCGCCGGGGTGCTGGCTTAGTTACGGGTGACCCCGCGCCAGATCACAGGGGTGCATGATTTTGCACCTGAGGACCACGCACGGGTAGGTATTAGTGGCTCTATCTGGTTTGCATGGGTGTATTTGCGGGCATTCAGCCCATTGCTTGCGTATAGGCTTACTGTGCAGGAACAATTACATGAATACACAGAACGTGCAGAAAAACGTATGCGCAGAGGCTCACGCAGAATTGTTCTCAGTGCGCAAGCTTTGTGGGATCTATGAGAACTTTTCCATGAATTGGGCCCAAATTGCGACGTGCAAGTAAGAGGGAGAGTAATGTAGAAGGGTCTCTCATGTCAACACCTATTAAACCCCTGTGAACTACTGATGCCTCTACTTCAGTCACAACATCAATTTCATTAGTTACAGGTACAGTTCTCATGCACATTGCTGATGTTAATGCAAACACCAAGGCCAGTGGTGTAACACAAAATATGCCATCCCCCCTGGGGCCCATGCTGAGGGCCTCCTCTGCCCCAAGATCCTCAACAACGCACAGGGTGCACCACACACTGTGCAGGCCATGATGATCATGCTGCTGGAGGGGCACACGCTACGTGGTAAAAGATGTATGTTCTTTAATAGAAGCTTACATCTTCCATGTAGCATAGAAAAAAGGAGGCAGTGTCTCACCCCTGGCACCCAAATGTATCAGCCGCCAGTATCGGCTGGTGAATATTTTAATTGGAGGGGAGTTAATATTTGCCAAATGTATGCAAGAGTGACCGAGCATAGCAAGCAATCCCAAACCAATGAAAGAGGGTTCGGTTAGTGGGGTCTCCCCCCACAAAATATTTTGAATTAAAGTGTAAAATTGTGCATTAAACAGCACGCTTTCTGTGAAAAATTGGGTTCAAAGCCAGACAGTTTGCAATCAGTTTTATAGGGTAACTCATGAAAAAATCCAGTAGCTGAAAGTCACCAAGAGTGCAGTGGATCATTTCCCAATGCATTTTCATGCCTTTCCCGACAATATTTGCATTATAAAAATATATTTTCAAGCTGGTTGTGCCAATACATTTCCACACAAATATCTGCCAGTATTCTCATGTAAGAACATTTGCTTTTCACATAATGCCAGTAATGATATTATAAGAAAATATGTCCAAACTGGCTCTGCGAAAATATGCCAGTACCCCCACTTAAACACCAACTCCTGTTGGTTTTGCCATTAAACATGTCATGCCACAATAAGAAAACATGTTCAAACTGGATCCAATGTAGGACAGTCTAGACTAGTAAGAACACATATCATGCTTGCTTTATCATGGATGCCAAGTAAATAAATGTCATGCCACAGTAAGAAATGGCTAGGCTGGTTCCACCCAAACGCCAGTCCAACCACGTAACATTATAACACATATCATGCTTGCTTTATCACGGATATCCATAAAAAATGAATTAGAAGAACCACTCAGACATGATCTCCTCCCAACATCATCTACTCCCTCCACCCCACATGCTAAAATAAGTTTCTTGGCCTAGCACAAACAAAATCACACCCACATTCACACAACATTCACTCACTCATTTACATGTGAACCCAGCCACCCATGCATCATACACACTCACTCATTCACACACACACATTACATACATAATACACACCCTTGCATGCATGCAAGCATACATAGATACAAGCATCCAACACATCGCCTCCATTGTGGAGAGGGCAGGAGCCCCCACAGCCCCTACAGCCGATCAGATTTCCAAGCGAAGCCTAATGACCTCGACCCAAGCACGGCTGAACATGTGCAACTGTAGCAACGATCGGCATGGAAATCCATTGAAATCGGCCCCCGGCACTACCTGGCCTTTATCTGTGCCACCTTTGAGTAGCCTACCCTCGAGCCAGGCCAGAATTTGCTAATGGTCCACACATACTGACATTTGAAAAATCCAAAATGTTGTGCGCGTTGCGGCCTGAAAACGAGGCTAGGCTTCTGCCTCGTTGCTTAGCAATATGTGTGTATCCCATTTAAATACACACTTCCGCCAGTAGGCGTAACAGCCGGCGGCCTCCTCCAAGGCCTCTATAAGGCCTGCAGCCCTGTTTGCCCAGCTCAGCACATCGCCTCCATTGTGGAAAGGGCAGGAGCCCCCACAGCCTCTACAGCCGACCAGATTTCCAAGCAAAGCCTAATGACCTCGACCCGAGCACGGCTTAACACATGCCACTGAAGCAACGATCGCTAGGGAAATCCATTGAAATTGGCCCCCGGCCCTACCTGGGCCTTTACCTCTGCCACCTTTGAGGAACCTACCCTCTCGCCAGGCCAGAATTTGCTACTGGTCCGCACGCGCCGACATTTGAAAAATCCAAAATGCCGGGCACGAAGCGGCCTGAAAACGAGGCTAGGCTTCTGCCTTGTTGCTAAGCAACGTGTGTGTATTGCTATTTAAATACACACTTCCACCGGCAGGCGGAACAGGCGGTGGCCTCCTCCAAGGCCTCTATAAGGCCTGCTGCCCTGTTTGCCACTGTTCGCTCAAGGAGCACTCTCATCAGCCCCCCTGAAACCTATCATGAACGCTTCGTTGGACATACCTTGTGCTAGAGGAACATTACTACGCAATAGACATGGATGATCGACCTAATACTGCACCACAAAACCATGTGAGTACAGTCCCTGGCTGCTCTAATGTCGCACCGCTGATATCGAGCTGATCACCATAAACATGTTTACTATTCTGCATTAGTTTAAGATACTTCCAAGGTACCTCTCGTTTGTCGTTCATTAGTATTTAATTGTCAATCAGGCAACTAGTACTTATCGATGGTGCCTTATACTCTGAAGTACGTTGCGAGTACCACATACTGATTTATCACATTTTCTAGTTTGGCTTGTACTACTATGCAGGCAGGTCATCAATTGCCTGAGCCTTGAGACCATATGTCCATATGTGGTGCGCCCGCCCTTTTGGTCATAAATTGCTTGCTATTTTTACATATAAATATGCCGATAAACCTAGCCCATTTCTAACACCTTATGTAACTGACATTGTGTTACGGTGCACCTACCTAGACAAAACGCAACTAGCCTTTCCTTACCCCTTCTATTAGGTGGTAACTAGGTGTAGAATTTGGATACAGCTAATCCTTTTCAACTGTATTATTGACTACTATGTGCTTCATTTAGCCTAAAGAGAACGAGCCCTTCATTATTAACTGTATTGAAGGTTATTGTACCTTACTTAAGAAAAGTGGAACTAGCCTACCCTATCAAATGTATTTGTGGTTACAATGTGCCTCATTTAGCCTAAGGTGAACTAGCCCATCCTTTCAACTGTATTGATGGTTACTGTGCCTTATTTAGGAAAAGTGGAACTAGCCTATCCCTATTAAATATGATAGTGATTACTATAGGATTCATCTAATCATAGTGGCATTAGCATCTGCTCTAAGAACTGCCTTTGTGGTGCCCTTATTTAGTGCAAGGTATATCCTAAGCCATATCATACCATGCGCACCATAATATACTGCGCTGGCCCCCCTATAACTTTACTGCTAATTACCCTCCTATCACTTCTCACCAGCATTATAACAGCCAAAGAGCGTTCCCCACTAAATTCTTCCAACAGACCTTGCGACACTCCGTCCTCTATGGAGTACCCTGCACTGGGCTTACCAAGCCTACCTCAAAGTATTCCTTACAGCATAACCTCCAGAAACTCTAGACTCCGATCAAGATTAACTAGACTGTTTGAACCTCTTACTAGATCACATGTAACACGGCGAATCTCAGTCACACTGCGCCAGCAGTTGTGCAAATGAAAGCATGAAGTCCAAGTGATTAATGAGGAGGTAGTCTTAAATCCAACAAATTTATTCACAAGGTAGCCTGACACGTGTTTCGAGTCTTGACTGACTCTTCATCTGAGGCTAATCATATCAATGCAAAATTAAAACACAAAATGTACCATTGAATAGATGAAAGCAGTTTCAGCACATGCATTGTGTAATTCGAACCTAACAAGGGGCATAAAACACACGGTCAAACAAAAAGGATGTAGGTGAATAATGTGACATATGTCATAAATTCAATTATGCAAGACAAATAAAAGTAATACGAAAATAACCACATTCAGATGATGTTGATTAGAAGGGAATTCCATGAGATCAAAGCACTATAAGTGCAGGGGAAAAGAAAAAGAAAACAGTTAAGATTAAATTAAAACTCAGCAATGTAGATGACTGCAAGCAGAGCATTCAAAGAAACCGAGCCAAGCCATTGCAATCGTTGATTTGAGATTTGTAATTACATAAACCCAATTAAACTGCAATTGCAGAAACATAAGTAAAGTACCTTGCAATGAGAGGGAACCTGGAAAGGTATTTTAAAGTAGGACAATATCAATAACCATCTGTAAAAATAAATATAAGTAGAAGATTTATAGTAATGTAAAAGACAGAACAAGCAAGTAAGGAAAAAAATATATAAGGAGATAAAAATGTACCTCTGTGCTTGGCAATTGCGGAAATACTGAAAGAAACAGAAAAAAGCACTGAGTATAAGTAAATTGGCAGCCGATAGCCACTTGTAGAATGCATTTATGCAGGGTCAATATCAGCAATTCCGCTTAAACCGATCTCTAATAATTAATTAACTATCAAAAAACAAGATCATCATTGATCCAATTACAAGATGTGATAGTGCTAATTGAGATTAGCAGGCTGGCTGTGGGGCCGTAGAAAAACGTCTTACCTGGACGGCAGTGTAATGAAAGTGAACAAATTGAAACGGCCCGTGCCGCAAACATAAAGAAAGGACTATATAAACGAGTCCTCAGAGGAGGAGAGCAGTTGCATAGTCCGAGCATGTCGATGTGCAAGACAAGTAACAACGCCATGTTAAAGGTATTCTAAAGGTTAAAGGCAGCATTCATGGAGCTGCAAAGGAATGTGTCGCGGCCACATTAATTAGAAAGTGGAACTAGGAATTGATAATGCGGTAGTCCCGATGCGACGAAATAAATAAATTGAAAAAATACTGATCCTGCAGCCTTTGTGTTCTCTGATTAATTTACTTTACAAGCGCTGTGGTTTGGACTTCTTCTGCCAAATTCTTACTAGATCACTACCTACAGCCAATAAAATAAGTATTCTCCAAAATGTTACGTCCACCAATCACAGTAGTGCTAAATCACTACCCCTAAATACCAAAATGAAACCCATGCATACTCCGACCACGGCAGTGGAGCCCCACCTTAAAGTAGCTCTAATCAATGTCAAAACCTTGACTGCCCATGCTACTGACATCTCTGACCTAGTATTGACAAACAACCTAGATTTCCTTGTGATTACAGAGTCCTGGCTGCATGAAGCATTAGGACCTCTACTCTCAGTAGCAATCCCTGATGGCTACACCACATTGAGACAGGATAGAGACAAGAAGCGAGGCTGGGGCATTGCCATCATTGCCAAATCCAGCCTAACTATGAGAATTACACCTTCACCAACCACCGACTCTTGTGAAGCACTCACAGATAAACCTCCGCTGTTCAACTCCCAGGCCCTTACTATCCACATCATCTACAGACCCCCGGGACCCATTGGCACATTTGAAGAGGATATCAACACCTTACTCTCCAATAACCACAAAACTACATCTCAATTACTTCTCTTAGAGGATTTCAATCTGGGTTTTAATTATCCTTTAGATAAACATGCCACCTCCATTGCCTGTGCCCTTGACAAACTCGGCATAACCCAAAAAATTACTATGCTCACACACTCCAAATGGAGAATCCTGGATTGGATGGCAGACTATAATTGCACTGCCAACATCACTAATATCTCCCCGCAACTATGGACTGACCACTTCCTTCTATCCTTTGAACTGGCCACAACCAGACCTCTCCCACTAGCCCCTATTATTGCCCCACAATGTTTAACTAGGAATAAAAAGAGTATCACCATGAACAAAGTGATCCCGTCTATCCTACCTACCCTTAACCAGCTTGCCGACCACCTAGACCCAAAAACGCTTGTCAAAGAGTATAACAACATTATGCTAACCACACTCGACAACATTGCCCCAATGAAACTTAGAGCAGGTAAACACAAATCTCACCTAAATAAGTGGTTCACCCCACAATTAAAGTACCTTGGTCTCCTGAAAAGAAATTGTGAAACCTCATGGAGAATACGCCCTACAGTTGACAGCAGAACTAAATTAAAGGAAATATCATCCCAGTATAAAAAGGAAATTTACCTGGCCAAGCGCAACTCATACAACAAACGCATTTCCAATGCCAATTCCAGTATGAGGGAATTGTTCACCATGCTCAAGGAATTAGAATCTCCCATCCCCATTCCGGACACCTGTACAAAAGATAAAGAATGGTGCTCAGATATTCAGCAGGCACTGCACAATAAAGTTTCCACCTTGCAAAATAGAATTGCCCAAAGAAAAGCTACACTTAAAGTACCCCATTCTAACAACAATACCCCCGACTATCCCTTGAATGAACACAACTCCACAGCCCGCTTCAAGTTTACTAAAACTACCAATCTTGAAGTAGAGAAAGTAATCTGTTCACTCAAGCCATCTAATTGCCAGGGTGACTTCTGCCCAGCCCAGTCCATAAAAGATGCAGCTAGAGATCTCTCTCCATTTGTTTCTAAATTCATCATCGCCTCATTTGCATCAGGTTCTGTTCCCACTAACCTTAAACAATCTTGGGTGTTGCCCTTGTTAAAAAAGCAAACTTTAGACCCATTGATACCTACAAACTATCTGCCAATTACGACAGTGCCATTCTTGCTACACAATTGTGGACAAAATCACCTATAATCAGATTCAAAAATTCCTGGAACTCCATAAGCTTCTAGGAGCGCAAAAATCAGGATTCCGACCGCAACATGGCACCAAGACCACCCTTATTGATCTGAAGGCACAAATAGATGAGCTATGAGATAAAGGCAAAACAACCCTCCTCTTATTGCTTGATCTCTCAGCAGCATTTGACCTTGTTAACCAAAAGGTCTTATGCAGCCACCTAGATTCTGCAGCCCACTTCTCCAAAAAGGCCATTACATGGATTGAGTCTTTCTTAAGCGATAGGACTATGAGGGTGTTCTCCACATCAGCCGCAGCAGACCCAATTCTCATTACCTGTGGCGTCCCACAGGGCTCCTGTGTCTCCCCCACCCTATACAATATATTTACTAAGCCCCTCTTTGACAATCTGGACCTTCTGGGTATCACCTACACTAACTATGCAGATGATACTCAGATTCTCCTCCCACTTTCCGGGGATTACAACGAGGATTTGGCCTTGGTAAATAGAGTGTATCTCATCATCCAGGCATGGATGGCAACACAGGGTCTATGCCTGAATGATGATAAAACGTAGCTTATCATCCTAGGCACCCACCCCAATCTAAAGAAACTAGGCCAAGACTATTCTTCCTTTGTAATAGATGGCAATCTCATTCAGGTGGACAAGGAGGTAAAGACACTTGGCTTCTACCTTGATGACACCCTTTTCTTCTCCAAACAGGTGATTTCTATGGCCTCATCTACAGCCTACACCTGTAAGTCCATCAGATCCGGCAAACCCCTCCTCTCGGAAGATAACTGCATTATCCTGGCTAGTGCCCTTATTCTTTCTAGGCTCGATTATTGTAATGCCCTATACATTGGTGCCAACAAATCCACTATCCAGAGGTTTCAAGTCCTCCAGAACAATGCCCTCAGAGTGGCTCTCAGTATGCCAAAAAGATCACACATATCCTCGATAAGGCACCAAAACAATTGGCTATCTACTCAAAACAAAATCTATTTAAAAATTGCATCCCTTACTCACAAAGCGCTGAATAATGCAGCCCCTAGTTATCTGACAGACAGAGTCCAAAGGAGAATCTCCTCTAGACGTTCAAGATCAACTAACAACAACAGCCTCATTTTACTGAGGTTTAGGTTGTCCAAGTTGGGGGGAGGGGGAGTTTCCCAGTCAGAGCGGCACGACACTGGAACGCCTTACCACACCTTCTAAGAGAAGACCAGCCCTACCTCAAATTTAGAGCTAACTATATAAACTGATTGAAATCTGAGAATATTTAGCCCTACTTAAGTGTAAATAACTCTCCCCGAGTTATCTTACGTGTGCAGCCTGTCTCCTGATTAACATGCATGCTCTTCTATATGTAGTATTTCCCTGTCTCATGGTTGTTATGTATATATACCTGTGCTATATTGATATGTAACCCTAAGCCTTGCATTTATGTACTGTTTGCACCCTGATAACCTTGCGTCTGGTGTGCATTATAAATAAATAAACAAAAATAAACCTGCACGCGCACACACACATACTTTTTTTTTCCCTTACCTGAATCCGTCGAGAGGCGCTCACTCTGGAGGGTACAGGGTGGGGTGTGGTGGTTGGTAGGAGAGGGGCGGTGGGGAAAGGGGGTTAGGATATATGGGCTCCCTACCTCCCAGTGTAGGTTTCGTTGCACTCCTGCATACCTATCAACATAAGAGCTTTTGGAAGGTGTCCCCCGCTGTGGAAAAGTGCACTCACGACAAGTCCTTTACCCGTTATTAGGCTTCAATGGGATATCACCCGCCCTGGTCACTCAACAGGTTGGGAGGAATGCAAAACAGCTCTGCTTCAGCATCTCACTCAAAAACGACAACGCCTCTCGGTATGTCACCCCTGCCAATGCAACTCAGTCCGGAAATGCAGCTGAGCAAGACATTTGAGGAACAGGACATCACTTACTACTCTGCCAATACACCTCGATGCTCCTTGTAGCACCACCTGCTGATCATGTTTCAATACCTGGCCGGGCACCTACCCACGCCATCATTCCTATAATAAAAGCCAAGGGGGCTTACATGAGGCCATCCTGTAACACAAAACCATATGACATTCACAGCTTAGCCAAGGCACCGCAATCTTTTATATACAACAGCCATCAATAGTCCGGCACAGATACAATAATGATGTTTTATTATATAGCACTTATACAAACAATATCACCCAACCTGTATTGGTTCTCATTTATCAACCTCGGTAGGGGGAAAGGCTGAATTGACCTTAACAGGAGTCGAAGCTGTAGCCTGCAGATCACACACAAATTGCAGCAGAGAGCGCTCAACCAAATGAGCTATCAGAAAACTAACTATTTCATAAACAAAGTGGGAAAAAAGTTTTTGGTGGGGCTAGCAAGGGAGACGACGGGTAAATGACATCCCTGCTCACGCGCTACCAAAGAACTTCTGTATTTATAAATAATGCTGGTTCCACGCCCACACCTATGGCGATGGACACCGCAGGGACCTCTAGTTGTTCATTTTTGAATTGCATCCTGTTGCTGCCAATGCTACAGGGACATCTGTTAACTTATTTTGGTACTGCACTCAGCCACACTCTGCCTAGCTTGACATCTACCTTCCTCTGATCACGGTGAACATTTAAATTCCACATGTATAGGTAGCATGCAGATCTTCATTTAAAAGGCTACGAAGGAGTTTCCCGTTTCAGCGACTACGGGTGGCGCGTTTTTCACATGATTGCTGACCAGTGGCTGCGCACGCCACCTAGTAACAGCTTGTGGTACTGCAGTCTTGTTAAGTGCTGTACAACTGTGCTCCACTCCACCAAACGTGCCCTGACCTCTAAAGTCACACTATATATGCTAATAATTGTTAGGCAGAATCCTGTGCAGTGCCCTTAGGGACCACTACACACAAGACTACAAGTGGTAATACAAATTCACCTTTGGTAGAAGCCTGTACTACACTGTTAAAGTGGTAGCTGTAGGGGAGTGGCAAGACTTATCTCAAGAGCAAATGAGCAGTAGTAGAGATTACACAAAGGAATACAATTACTGTGACTCAAGCAAACACTGACTCAAGGTTTTTGGTTAAAAAGTAAAAGTACATTTATTTTAAACCATCTGTTCACAAAACACTTCACTTCTATTAATTTAAAACCACACTTCAAATACACTACACACAACCAATGCCCACTGTGCAGAACAATTCAAGGTAAGTACCTTTGGTTTTGACAGACCGGTGTTGTGAAAAAAAGACGTTACCAGGGGTTGTTAAGTGATCACTTTTTGACAGTAATGACAGTTTGGTCTTAACAAAGAGACGCGTACCCGCGAGAAGAAATGTTACCGTAGTCAAACACACTTAGCACATGAATTAACACACGAGAATTGGGGACAAAAATGATAGGCAATATTTTTGTCAAGGCAGATAGAATCACGAGACACTTTTCTAACACGAAGATAAAAGTCAATAGGCCTGCACCAGTGTCAATGGGACAGGGGTCCTGTTGTCGAGGATCACAAGGTTAGCACAGTTCACTATTCGAGATTGCCAGGAGTACTTAGATATTGTCAAAAGTGAGGCAAAAGTTATAAGAGGGAAGGAAGATAAGGACAAGTCTTTAGGGAGGAGAAAATGGTTCACCCCAATTCCTCGAAGTTGGACAGAGTACCTTATTCAAAGTGAAGAAGAGCTGGTCCTATGGCAGCTGTTCCTGGTAGTTCCTGCAGACTCACGGTTCCTATAGCTTCAGTCGTGAAGACAAGAAGGAGGACGTCTGGAGCGATCTGCACTACCCAGGGATGAAGCCAGCAGCAGCAAAAGCAACAGTGAATAAAAGGTGCGCTCCTATAAAACAGGAGAGGCTCTTCAGGTAGCTATCTGGACCACTACAGCAGTGTGCAGTGATTTCGACCAAGAAGAGGATCCTCTGCCTGTGGAAGGTGAGCTGGTTGATACCACCAGGCTCAAGGGAAGAAGACTCCAGACTGGATCTTCTCTTGTCGTTGAAGGGTAGATAGCTCAGGACTGCAGCAGGGCTTCACCGGGACTCGTTAGTTGCAGCAGCCATCTTCTTCTCCGCTTCTCTTTGGTTCCTTGTAGTTCCAGTGGCAACTCTGACTTCCAGCACAAGAGTCCTGTCTTTTATGCGAAAATCCCCCATTCACACAGCCTGGCTATCAATCACAAAGCAGGGGGGTTGTCCAGCCCAACAACCCCTCCATTCAATGGACGCAAAGTGCAACTTGGGTTTCCAAGGAGACCCTGTGCAGGGGGTGACTACACCCCTCCCTCACATTCAGCCCACCTAGACACCCAGGCGCTAACAGGAGGACTTCTTCGGAGAAGCCCACCAAAAGACAGTGAACAAAGAAGGCAAACCTGGTTTGACGCGCAAAGTAAAACACAAGAAGGACTTTAACAAAAAGAAATGGTGAATAAACCCGACCGGAGCCAAAAGAAAGAGTATTTGGTCAAGTGGGTTTATGTTTGAGGCTAATATAATAGCCTGGAACAGTACCACGTTTATATAGTATAATCGTGGTAAGAAAGTTAGGATACGTACCACTGCCACCAGCCAAGTCTAAATGTTAAAAGAGCAAAACAAAGCTCAGATAGGCACAGATAAAAAGGGATAGGAATTAACCCTTTCCAGTACTCCATGTAAGGTGGGGTGTACTGGGTCTGCAGTTTTAAATGACTACATAAAGTAAATGGCAACTTTACCTGTTTCTGGGGGACAATAATCAGCCCCAGAAAAATGGAGTCAGTGGGAAGTCTCAAAGACAACCCTGTGTCACTGCACTGAAGGTGATGTGTAACGCACAAAAAAGGTGGGGCTCATGGAGTGGTGTACTCCAGAGCCCAAGATCACACAAACAGTAGAAATACACATGGCAAAACACATGTAAGAGTGGCAAAAAGGCTCACATTGTTACCAGGTGGAAAAAATGAACTCCAGAAATCCAGCAACGCGGCTGGGGGACTCACTAGGTGAGGGAAATTAGCCATAGAATGAGAATTCTCCCTAACACTCGCCCCAACCCCCCCCCAGACTAAGGGACAGGAGGATTTAATCCACTCCTAGATGGATCTCATACCTCTAGTCGATTATAAACATCCTAGAGAGACCATCAGCATTTTGGTGGTGACTTCCTGCTCTGTGCGCAATGGTAAAATCAAACCCTTGCAGGCAGATTGACCATCTGAGTAGTTTAGGGTTTTCTCCTTTCATTTGCATCAGTGTGAATAATGAAGGTAGACCCATACAAGTATGGTCTAAACCTCTTCAGTGACCACACAATAGCAAAACATTCACGTTCTATTGTTACCCACCTTGTTTCAGGATCCTTTAACTTCCTGCTGATGAAACAAATGGGATGTTCCCTACCTTTCTCATCCAGTTGACTAAGGACTGCACCTATACCTACATTAGAAGCATCAGTTTGTACAATGAAGGGTTGGTGGTAGTCAGGAGCTCTTATGACTGGAGCTTGACAAAGGGCTTTCTTCAGGCCTTCAAATGCTTGATTGCACCCTCATTCCACCTGAAATTTTTGGGACATTTGGAAGAGGAGATGACATTCAAGGGAGAAGCTATGGTCCCATAGTTCTCCATGAAGTTCTGGTAGTACCCAGTGTGACCTAGGAAGGCTCTCACTTGGGTTTGAGTAGTAGGGGTGGCCCAGTTTTGTACAGCCTGTACTTTGCCAGGCAGTGGCCTTATTTCACCTCCTCCTACCTAATATCCAAGGTAGACCACTGTGCTCTGACCAATTTTACATTTACTTGCCTTTATGGTCAGATGGGCCTGTTCAAGAGCCTGCAAAACATATCCTAGGTGATCAATATGTTCTTTCCATGTAGGGCTGAACACTGCAATGTCATCCAAGTATGCCATGCAGAAGTCCTCCATCCCATTCAGAACTTGATTAACCATCCTCTGAAATGTAGCAGGTGCATTCTTTAGTCCAAAATGCATTACCTTAAATTGGCAGAGGCCTGCTGGGGTGGAGAATGCAGTTTGTTCTCCTTGGCATGGTCTGTCAGGGCTATTTGCCAATAGCCTGACGTTAGGTCAAATGTGCTGAGGTATTTGGCTGCACCAAGTTTGTCCACCAGCTCATCTGTCCTAGGCAAAGGATGGGCATCAGTCTTGGTGACTGCATTTAGAGCTCTATAGTCCACGCAGAACCTCAACTCCTTGGATCCTGCCTTTGGTACAAGCACAACTGGGCTAGAACATTGACTAGTAGAGGGTTCTATAACCCCGAGATCAAGCATCTTGTTGACCTCATTCCTTATATGGTTTCTTACATGGTCTGACATTCTGTACCCCCTACTTTTCACAGGCAAACAGTCACCAGTGAGGATATCATGTTGGCCCCAAGGGGTCAAGCCTGGTGAAAGGGAGAACCGGGAGGCAAACTGATTTAACAGTCATTTGCACTCTTCCTGCTGGTCAGATGTTGGACTGGAAGAGAGATTAACTCCTTACACTTGTTCATCTAAAGGTAAGCCTCTGAGGAGGTCGGGCAGAGGTTCACTCTCCTCCCCCTCCTGAGCTGAAGCTAGGAGCAATGCTCCCATTTCAGGTCTAGAGATATAAGCCTTCAAACGGTTGGTGCGAAAGACTCTAGGAGCCTCCTTAGGATTGCCTAAGTCCACCAGATAGTTCACCTCTCCAAGTTTACCCACAACTTTGAAAGGTCCTATCTATTTGTCCTGTAAGGCCCTCTGCCTTGTAGGCACCATAACAAGCACAAGCTGGTCTTGAGTAAACTCAACCATGTTAGCCTTCTGGTCATGCCAATGCTTGACCAGAGCTTGACCAGCTTTCAAGTTATCACTTGCTTCTGCCATCATGTGTGACATTCTCCTCCGGAGACCTATCACATAGTCAGTTACTCTGACTGGCTTGGGGGAAGGAGCACTCTCCAACCCCTCCTTAATCAGGGCCAATGGACCTCTGACTGGATGGCCATAGAGAAGTTCAAAGGGACTGTAACCTACTCCCTCCTGAGGGACTTCTCTATATACAAAGAGAAGGCATGGCAGTAGAAGGTCCCACTTTCTTTTAAGGGGTTCTTCTAAAGCACCTCTCTACCAACCCATTGGTTTGGGGGTGGTAGGCAGTAGAGAACTTGTAGGTAACTCCACAGGTTTTCCACATGGCTTGCATGTAGTGGGACATAAAATTGGATCCCCTGTCAGATCACCTGCTTAGGAAAACCAACTCTGGTAAAAAAATACGAAGTAGGGCCTTAGCCACACCCTGAGCCGTAACAGTTCTCATAGGTATTGCTTCAGGATACCTAGTAGCATGGTCTACTACAACCAGGATAAACCTGTTACCTGAAGATGTGGGAGGATCAAGAGGACCAACAATGTCAATCCCTACCCTCTCAAAAGGCACTCCCACCACTGGGAGAGGCACCAAGGGTGTCACTGGCTCCACTCTTGCCAGAGGTTTGGCAAGAGTGACAGTTCCTACAGAATTTGTATACTTCTGAACCCATCTTAAGCCAGTAGAAGTCGAGAGAGAGCCTTTCCTTGGTCTTCTTAAAACTTAAGTGACCAGCCGAAGGTATCTCGTGGGCTAACTGTAGGAACAGGAGTCGGTTCACTAGAGGTACTACAAGTCTTTTGCAGTCTCCAGGGGTTGACTCAGTCAGTTCACTGTATAAGAGGCCATCTTCCCAGTGCAACCTATACTTTCCAGGCTCTTTCCCATTGAGCTGAGGAGATGCCTGTAGGTGAAGACCTTCAAGAGTAGGACACTCTCTTTGTCCTCTGCTGAAGTCTGCCCTGTTGGGTCCACCTTCTGCCAGTAAAGACTGCAGCTCAGGATGTTCAACAGGGTCAAGATCTCCAACCAGAGTAAGATCTTCTTCCAGATCTGACTCCTCAGTATCTAGCAGAACCATACAGGGTTGAACCTAACACTCAGTCTCAGCTGGTGGAGGAGTCACAGGTGTGAATTTGGACAGTCTCGGAGATGTCCTTCTGGGCACAGGGGTGCTTGCTAGTTTCTTGATGGCAGACTTGGGTTTCCCCTTTGTCTCTTTCTGTCCTGCAATAGCAGTAAGTCCTGTGGACTTGGGGGATAGCTTCTTCTATCAAGTCCTCAGGAGAGCCTCTCAAGGTTCTCTCCCTAGCAGACCTTGTGAGCTCCTGCTTCTTTTTGCTGGGAGGCCTCGGGGTACTGGACACAACTCCAAGAGTTTTAAGGTCATTACTCAACAGGACTCTCCGAGGTACATCACTTTGCACACTTACAGGGATTCTGACAGTCATGTCATTGCACTGGATGAGAGCTGGTAACTGGGGAACCATTTGCACAGGGCCTACAGCTAACTTGGTTAGGTGTTTGGGTGCCTTAGCAACATCCTCTACCTTGAAAAAACATTCATCAAGCACAGTTATGCTGGCTCCAGTGTCTCTGATGGCAGGGATCTCCGGACCATTCACAAGAACACTATCTTTATAATACTCTTTCGTATTATCTGGCATTGAGTTATAGACATCTAAACTCTGTTGTTCCCAAAGACCCAGGGACATTAAAGAAACACAAGCTGAGACTCTCATGTGCTCATCAGCTAGTAACTGAAAGTTTCCACTGGCTATAGGTACTTCATCCACCTGGGAGAAGGCTAAGGAAACAGTGTGGACCCCTGAAGGTTTATCCTTACATCTGGGACCCCCTTTCACATGGTCAGTTGACCCACAAGTAAAACATTTTCCAAATGCTTTAATGAATGGGGGTTTGCTCTGACCTCCATCTGTTTTGGGACCAGATGGTACACTAGCCTGATTCGGTTTCCCTTGTGGCTTACCCTGGTTATTTTTGGGGCCCTCTTTTGGATTGGAATTATTGGAATTTTCATTGGTGTCTTTCTTTGGCTGCTTTCCCTCATCCTTGTTCTGAGTTGCCCCAGAATCCTTGAGAGTAGCCCTGTTGGCAACCCACAAGTCAGCAGCCCTGTTAGGGAGAATTCTCATTTATGGCTAATTTCCCTCACCTAGTGAGTCCCCCAGCAGCTTTGCTGGACTTCTGGAGTTTATTTTCTTCCACTTGGTAAGAGTGAGCTTTTCCCCCACTCTTACCTGGGTTTTGCTATGTGTTTCTACCTGTTTTTGTGATTGTGGACTCTGAAGTACACCACTTCAGTAGCCCCCTTCTTTTTGTGTGTCACACAGCACCTTCAGTGCCGTGGCACAGGGTTGTCTTTGAGACTTCCCTCGACTCAATTTCTGAGGAGACTACTGTCCCCCAGAAAAGGGTAAAGTTACCATTAACTTTACTTAGTCAATCTACCACAGATCCAGTACACCCCATCTTCCATGGAGTAGTGGAAAGGGTTAACTCGTATCCCTTTTTATCTGTACCTCCTAGAGCATTGTTTCACTCTTTTAGCATTTAGACTTGGCTGGTGGCAGTGGTATCTACCCTAACTTTTCTACCGCGATTATATTAGATGAACGTGGTACTGTTCTTGGCTATCATATTAGCCTCGAACATAAAACCGCTTGACCAAATCGTCTTTCTCGTGGCTCCGGTTGAGTTTATTCACCATTTCTTTTGGTTATAGTCCTTCTTGTGTTTTGCTTTGCACAGCAAACTAGGTTTGCCTTCTTTGTTCACTGTCTTTTGGCGGGCTTCTACCCAGAAGCCCTCCTCAATGTGCATGGGTATCTAGGTGGGCTGAATGTGAGGGAGGGGTGTAGTCACCCCCTGCGCAGGGTATCCTAGGAAACCCAAGTCGCACTTTGTCATGATTGGCCGGGGTAGTTGTCCAGGCTGGACAACCCCCCTGCTGGGTGATTGACAGCCAGGCTGCGTGAATGTTTTTTTTTTCATAAAAGGCAGGTCTCTTGGGCTAGAAGTCAGATTGTCGTGACTGGAACTACAAGGAACCGAAGAGAAGCGGAGAGAACGACGGCTGCTGCAACTACCCCGTCCCGGTGAAGCCCTGCTACAGTCCTGAGCTATCTGCCCTTCAACGACTCAGAGAAGATCCAGTCCGGAGTCTTCTTCCCTTGAGCTCGGTGGGGATAACCAGCTCATCTTCTACAGCCAGAGGATCCTCTTCCGTGGTCGAAATCGCTGCACACTGCTGTAGTGGTCCGGATAGCCACCTGAAGAGCATCTCCTGTTTTTAAGGAGCGGACCTTTTATTCCGTGTCGCTGCTGCCGGCCTCATCCCTATTTGGTGCAGACCCCCTTCAGACGTCCTCCTTCTCAACAAAGCTCCAGGAATCGTGGGTCTGCGGGAAACCAACAGGAACAACTGCCAGCGCACCAGCTGCACCATTGGAACAAGGTACTGTGTTCTGTTGAGGAAACTGGGTGAATCCCTGTCTTCTTCATTTCCCAGGCTTGCCCTTGTCTTCCCTCCTTCTTATAACTTTTGCTTCTGAACATTGACAATATGGGCCTCATTAGGACCCAGGCGGTAAGGGGTTTACAGCGGCGTAAACAGCGCCGACCCTTACCGCCTGATTCCGAGGTCCCTTAGCGCCATGGCGGATTTAACACCTGCTTTTAGCAGGTGTTAAAATCCATGGCGCTAAGGGACCATGTTGTTAATTACGCCACCGTAATTTACGGTGGCGTAATTAACGCCTTCCCCACTCCCATTATGCCCTATGGGGCAAAAATGGGAATGGGTAAGGGTAAATGGGGATTGGGGACTTACCGCCCCGCCGACCTCGGAATGGGGCGGTAAGTCCGCCAAACCACCATGGCGTAAATGTAGTTTACACCATGGTGGTAAAGGTACGACCCAGGCGGTAACTTACCGCCTGGGTGGTAATGAGGCCCTATCAAAGTACTTTTGGCTACATTGAATCGTGAACTGTCATGGCCGTGTGATCTTCGGCAACTGGCCCTGGTGTCTTTCGACCCTGGTTCCGGCTCTTTCACTTTTGAACTCCTGTCTCTGAGTGTTTCTCGATACTGCCTGCCTAATCAAAATATTGCCTGTGATTTTTGCCTCCAACTCCCTCTGGGTATCTCAGGTGCTAAGTGTGTTTTTGCCCCGGTAGCATTTCATGTCACGGATGCGCGTTTGTTTAGTAGACCGAACTGTCAAAAAGTGATCGCAATCATATTTGCGGTAACGTGTTTTGTGCCTAACACCGATTCATTCCAACATAGGGTACTTACCTTGAGACTTACTGTTCAAAGTGAATTGGTTAGTTGTAGTATATTTAACGTGTGGTTTTTATTGAACTTTGATAGAAGTGTTGTGTTTATAAAGAATGGTTTAAAAATAAATTTACTTATATTTTCTACCTGAAACCTTGAGTCAGTGTTTGCTTGGGTCACAGTAATTGTGGTCCCTTTTTGTAATCTCTGCTACTGCTCATATACTCTTGAGATAAGCCTGGCTGCCCCACCACTGCTACCACTCTGACATAGTAGTACAGGCTTGTACCAAAGGTAAAACTTGTATTGCCACCTGTAGTCTTAATTGTGTGTAGTGTTCCCTAAGGGCACTGCACAGGATGCTGCCTAACAAGCCTTAGCTAACTTCTTAGGATTTATCTCCTTTGAATCAGCCAAGTGCTGTCTAGGCTCAGGAGAGCAGAGCAGGCATCATAGATTGACTCCAACATAACAAGATTCCTCAAACATTCATAAATGTTCCCTTTGTAACCCTATACCCAACCATCTAAGGCATTCAAACATTCACACACCCAGGTAGCCCAAGCGGTACCATCATGCTTTTTGAGGGTCCTAAACCTCTCAAGGTACTGGGAAGGGGTCTTCCCAAATCTAGCTATCAAAGCTAGCTTCACACACTCATAATCCTGCTTATCCTCCTCCCCCAACTCCATTACAGCATCACTTGCAACAGGGGGAAGCCTAGAGAAAAGCCAAGGAATCAACTGATTCCCTGAGATACCCTGAATCCTATGATTGTACTCAAATAGTGCTAACCAATCCAAAACATCAAGTTTAGTCTCATACATACCAATCATTTCCTTTGGCATACAGGGTCTCTTAGGGCTGGAAGACCTAGAAGACTCTAGGAGAGAAGCATTTTCCAAAGACAATTTCTTAATTTCTAAAGCATGAGCCATCCTCATTTCTCAGAGCCTTAATTCTTGATGTTTCATGGCAGTTTCTGCATCAATACGTTTCACTTCTAATTCAAGTCTCATTTTCTCAAGTGCAATAAACTCAGGGGTGAGTGTAGGACCTGTGGGGTCCCTGTGGACAGAGGTTGTGCATTCTGAGCAGGCAAGGGAGTTGTAGGGTTTCCTAACAAGGACTCACCTACTTCTTCTAGTCCAATACACTCAGAAATAGAAACATGATTATCCACATTTGCTGGAGGGGGTAGGCCCTTCTGACCCACTTTCCAGACTTTGTTTTCCCAATAATTTAGCAACCAGTTCAGATTTCTTTACTTTACCAGAGAGGTTATTTTCTCTAGACATGGTTCTCAAAACCTCAGCAGTGTAGTTTAAGAGACTCTCTTCACTGTAGTTTTCCATAGTTGACATGATTTTTCAGTTAACAGAATTAGTGGTGTTTAGCCTTGTGGTTAGTTGACCCAAGGTAATAGCAGCACTCTAAGTGTAATCACTATACTTAAAAATCCCACCGCTGTACACCAGTGTTAGGCAGAATCGTGTGAGCGCCCTTAGGGACCACTACCCACAATTAAGACTACACGTGGTAATACAAATTCACCTTTGGTACAAGCCTGTACTACACTGTTAAAGTGGTAGCAGTAGCGGAGCAGCCAGACCTATCTCAAGAGCAAATGAGCAGTAGTAGAGATTACACAAAGGACTACAATTACTGTGACTCAAGCAAACACTGACTCAAGGTTTTTGGTTAAAAAGTAAAAGTACATTTATTTTAAACCATCTGTTCACAAAACACTTCACTTCTATTATTTCAAAACCACACTACAAATACACTACACACAACCAATTCCCCTTGTGCAGAACAATTGAAGGTAAGTACCTTTGGTTTTGACAGACCGATGTTGTGAAACAAAGACATTACCGGGGGTTGTTACGCGATCACTTTTTGACAGTAATGACAGTTCAGTCTTACCAAAGAGACGTGTACCCGCGAGAAGAAATGGTACCGTAGTCAAACTCACTTAGCACATGAATTAACACACGAGAGTTGGGGTCAAAAATCATAGGCAATACTTTTGTCAAGGCAGAATCACAAGACACTTTTCTAACACGTAGATAAATGTCAATAGGCCTGCGCCAGTGTCAATGCGACAGGGGTCCTGTTGTCGAGGATCACAAGGTTAGCACAGTTCACGATTCGAGATTGCCAGGAGTAGTTAGATATTGTCAAAAGGGAGTCAAAAGTTATAAGAGGGAAGGAAGATAAGGACAAGCCTTTAGCGAGGAGAAAAGGGTTCACCCCAATTCCTCGAAGTTGGACACAGTACCTTATTCAAAGTGAAGAAGAGCTGGTGCTATGGCAGTTGTTCCTGGTAGTTCCTGCAGCCCCATGGTTCCTGTAGCTTCAGTCGTTGAGACAAGAAGGAGGACATCTGGAGCGATCTACACTACCCAGGGATGAAGCGAGTATCAGCAAAAAGCAACAGTGAATAAAAGGTGCGCTCCTTTAAAACAGGAGAGGCTCTTCAGGTGGCTATCCGGACCACTACAGCTGTGTGCAGTGATTTTGACCAAGAAGAGGATCCTCTGCCTGTGGAAGGTGAGCTGGTTGACCCCACCAGGCTCAAGGGAAGAAGATTCCGGACTGGATCTTCTCTTGTCGTTGAAGCAGGGCTTCACTGGGACTCAGTAGTTGCAGCAGCCATCTTCTTCTCCGCTTTTCTTCGGTTCCTTGTAGTTCCAGGAGCGACTCTGACTTCCAGCCCAAGAGTCCTGCCTATTATGCGAAAATCCCCCAGTCACACAGCCTTGCTGTCAATCACAAAGCAGGGGGGTTGTCCAGCCCATGGACGCAAAGTGCGACTTGGGTTTCCAAGAAGACCCTCTGCAGGGGGTGACTACACCCCTCCCTCACATTCAGCCCACCTAGAAACCCAGGCGCCAAAAGAAGGGCTTCTTCAGAGAAGCCCGCCAAAAGGCAGTGAACAAAGAAGGCAAACCTGGTTTGCCACGCAAAGTAAAACACAAGAAGGACTTTAACAAAAAGAAATGGTGAATAAACCGGACCGGAGCCACAAGAAAGAGTATTTGGTCAAGCGGGTTTATGTTCGAGGCTAATATAATAGCCTGGAACAGTACCACGTCTATATAGTATAATCGCGGTAGAAAAGTTAAGGTAGGTACCACTGCCACCAGCCAAGTTTAAATGTTAAAAGAGTAAAACAAAGCTCAGAGAGGCACAGACAAAAAGGGATAGGAATTAACCCTTTCCAGTACTCCATGTAAGATGGGATGTACTGGGTCTGCAGTCTAAATGACTACATAAAGTAAATGGCAACTTTACCTGTTTCTGGGGGACAGTAGTCAGCCCCAGAAAAATGGAGTCAGTGGGAAGTCTCAAAGACAACCCTGTGTCACTGCACTGAAGGTGCTATGTAACACACACAAAAAGGTGGGTCTCGTGGAGTGGTGTGCTCCAGAGCCCAAGATCACACAAACAGTAGAAATACACATGGCAAAAAATATGTAAGAGTGGGGAAAAGGCTCACACTGTTACCAGGTGGAAAAAATAAACTCCAGAAATCCAGCAAAGCGGCTGGGGGACTCACTAGGTGAGGGAAATTAGCCAATTCTCCCTAACAATAACGGCCCTGATTCATGGATTATTTTCTCTGAAAAAAAAGGGATTTGTGCGCCATTCTGCCCGCAAATCTGCATTTGTTAAACAGGGATTTGCGGGCAGAATGGCGCACAAATCCTGTTTTTTCCAACGCAAATAATCCATGAATCAGGGCCAATGTGTCCATTTTTATTTCGGACATATATGCATAGCGTATGTTTAATCATAAAAAATACCATCACTTCATTTCATAGGAGGGACAATGGCAAACAAAACACTTCAATGCAATAAATACATGTACCAAAAGTGCATTGTAGGTGACAACGCTAAGAACAACTTCAAAGGTGCACAGGACCTCAGTCCATTGCGCCCGACAATCCACACTTACATTGCATCAATTTGCTGCATTAAAGTTTTTTGTTGGATATAAATATGTATCTTACAAAAGTATCTACTTTACCTACTCACGGAGGGGGGATTAATAAAACATTTAAAACATATTTGGAGAAAAGACAAGGGCCCTGAGTCATGGAATATATTGCACAGTAAATAGGGACTTTACATGGCAAACCGCGCGCCAAACCCCTTTTGTTGGTTCATGGAATCGACTGCGTAGTACTTTTCTGGTATTTGCATGGACTTCGCGCAAGTCTGGCACAACTCTGCAAGCAGTCGAGGACTTGTGCAAGTCTCCTCGCAGAGTCGGGCTGGGCCTACGCAGAAAACTAAATAGGCAGCAGAACATGCAGAATGAGTAAGAACAAAAGAAAATGTTATCCGAGCGATGGCCCGCACGAAGCAATCAGACACCCACAACTGCGCAGCACAAATAGTATTCATGGATCTGATTGCACAACCGCACGTCTTGGAAATGATCGCGCAAAGCTTCCGATCTAACTGCCACCCAAAGGCAGGCGTACAGACACTTGCGCATTGGGACTCACCGTGCAGAGGTAAGATTGCATGTTGGATTAAGGGGTGCTTGCACACAGTTAGGGTTCCAAACGGATTTAGGGGTGCACGTAAGCAGTGTAGCAGGGTTCAGGCACGGTTTACATGGGTTCGGACACTTATTTATTGGGAAATTACAACTTTTATGATACATGGTACGCATGCTGTGGGGGTGCTGGGGATAGTTACGAGGGACCCTGCGCAGTGTCGCCAGGGTGCTGGCTTGGTTGCGGGAGACCACGTGCAGGATTACAGGGGTGCACGATTTTGCACCTGAGGACCACGCACAGGTAGGTATTAGTGGCTGTATCTGCTTTGCGTGAGTGTGTGTTGCGGGCATTCCGGACACGAGTTGTGAATAGGCTTACTTTGCAGGAACAATTACATGAATACACAGAGCGTGCAGAAAAACGTATGCGCAGAGGCTTGTGCAAAATCATTGTCAGTGCGCAAGCTTTGTCGGATTTATGCAAACTTTTCCATGAATTGGGCCCAAATTACAACGTGCAAGTAAGAGGGAGAGTAATGTAGAAGGATCTCTCATGTCAACACCTATTAAACCGCTGTGAACTACTGATGCCTCTTATTCAGTTCATAACATCAATTTCATGAGTTACAGGTACAGAACTCATGCACTTTACTGATGTTAATGCAAACACCAAGGCCAATGACGTAACACAAAATATGCCAACCCCCCCTGGGGCCCATGCTGAGGGCTTCCTCTGCCCCAAGCTCCTCAACAAAGCACAGGGTGCACCACACACTGTACAGGCCATGATGATCATGCTGCTGGAGGGGCACACACTGCCTGGTGAAAGATGTATGTTCGTTCTTTAATAGAAGCTTACATCTTTCATGTAGCATAGACAAAAGGAGGCAGTGCCTGGCCCCTGGCACCCAAATGTACCAGCCGCCAGTATCAGCTGGTGAATATTTTAATTGGAGGGGAGTAAATATTTGCCAAATGTATGCAAGAGTGACAGATCATAGCAAGCAATCCAAAACTAATGAAAGAGGGTTCGGTTAGTGGGGTCTCCCCCACAAAATATTTTGAATTATAGTGTAAAATTGGGCATTAAACAGAACGCTTTCTGTGGAAATTGGGTTCAAAGCCAGACAGTTTGCAATCAGTTTTATAGGGTAACTCATGAAAAAATCCGATATCTGCAAGTCACCAAGAGTGCAGGGGAGCATTTCCCAATTTTCATGCCTATCCCCAAAATCCTTGCCATTATAAAAAATATTTTGAAGCTGGTTGTGCCAATACATTTCCATACCAATATATGCCAGTATTCCCACGTAAGAACATTTGCTTTTTACATAATGCCAGTAATTATATTATAGGAAAACATGTCCAAACTAGCTCTGAAATATATGCCAGTACCCCCACGTAACAACAAACTCCTCTTAGTTTTGCCATTGATGCCAAGTAAATAAATGTCAGGCCACAGTAAGAAATGGCTAGTCTGGTTCCACCAAAATGCCAGTCCAACCACACAACATTATAACACATATCGTGCTTGCTTTATCATGAATATCCATCACAAATGAAGTAGAAGAACCACTCAGACTTGATCTCCTCCCAACACCATCTACTCCCTCCACCCCACATGCTAAAATAGGCTTCTTGTCCTAGCACAAATAAAAGCACACCCACATTCACACAACATTCACTCGCTCATTTACATGTGAACCCAGCCACCCATGCATCATACACACTCACTCATTCACACACACATTACATACATAATACACACCCTTGCATGCATGCATGTATATACACATACAAGCATCCAACACCCCCGCACACGCGCACACACACATAGAGAGTGGAGGTGGGGGTGGGGGTGGGGAAAGGGGTTAGAATTTATGGGCTCCCCACCTCCCCAGTGTAGGTTTCGTTGCACTCCTGCATACCTATCAACATAAGAGCTTTTGGAAGGTGTCCCCCGCTGTGGAAAAGTGCACTCACGACAAGTCCTTTACCCGTTATTAGGCTTCAATGGGATATCACCCGCCCTGGTCACTCAACAGGTTGGGAGGAGGGCAAAACAGCTCTGCTTCAGCATCTCACTCAAAATCGACAACGCCTCTCAGTATGTCACCCCTGCCAATGCATCTCAGTCCGGAAATGCAGCTGAGCAAGACATTTGAGGAACAGGACATCACTTACTACTCTGCCAATACACCTCGATGCTCCTTGTAGCACCACCTGCTGATCATGTTTCAATACCTGGCTGGGCACCTACCCACGCCATCATTCCTATAATACAAGCCAAGGGGGCTTACATGAGGCCATCCTGTAACACAAAACCATATGACATTCACAGCTTAGCCAAGGCACCGCAATCTTTTATATACAACGGCCCTCAATTGTACAGCGCCGATACGATAATGATGTTATAGAACAAATATACCAACAATATCACCCAACCTGTATTGGTACTCATTTATCAACCTCAGCAGGGGGAAAGGCTGAATTGACCTTAATGCAGTGGTCTTCAAACTTTTTTGGCCAGGGCCCCCCTGAGCAAAATTTGGGCAGGTCGGGACCCCCCAGAAATGCCAAATGGACAGTATATATTGCGCGCCGTCACCTGCTCCCATCAAAGTCGCTGGGCTCCCTCATCCCACTCCTACCCAGTCGCTGGTCTCTCCCCACCTCATCACACACCCAGGGCTCTCCCCACTCTGCTCCCATCACTATCCCATGGTTCCCGCCCATTGTGCTCCCACCATAGTCCCTCGGTTCCCCCATCCCGTTCCCAACACAGTCTGAGGGCCAGTGGCGGCTGGTGAATCTTTTTTAAGTGGAGGGGCATTAAGGGGAGGTTCGGGGGGGTTTCCCCCTGTGAATTTTTTTTTAAATAATAGGTTAAAATGTTGCATTGTAGAGCATACTTTTAACAAAAAATGGGTAAATAGCCAAACAGTTTGCAATTGTTGCTGGGAGTCCAGGGGGCAGGCATTGATATTTTATTTCTATCGCGCTCGTACACAAGTGTTTCAGAGCGTGACAAGGCAAGGGAGGGGAACAGAGGAGAATAAAACAGCGATCTTACTAGGCCCAGTGACATTGAGAACGCGCAAGTGTGAGGGGAAAAGTGCATGGAAGGGGGGAGAAGTGGAAAGTGCGAAGCAGAGGAGAAACAGATAAATAACAATAAATAAATAATAAAGGCAACAAACAGTGGTAGTGCAGCCATCAATTTGCAAGTGCTACGTTTAAGGCAGCAGACAGGGTAGGTCTGATAAGTGCAGGAAGAAAGATGGTTCTCCTCAGCTGGAGATCTACCCCCAGCTCGTTTCTTTGATAAACGACTGACCCTGAGGGAGTTGGAGGTAGAGGAGTGAAGAGCTCGAGAGGGGAGGTATTTGCGGAGGAATAGCTGAAGGTATTTTGGACCGAGGCCCCAGAAAGCCTTGTGGACAAGGCAGAGGGTTTTGAATGATAGATGTCCGGTAAAAAGATACCATCCCTGTCCCCTGGGCCCCACTGGTCCTAACACAATGAACATGATTATGTGTATATGCAAGGCGCTGCACATTCATACAGCAATCACTCTATCATTCACATGAGCATCCATCACCATACACTCACTCATAACGCATCCATACACATGTTTAAATAAAAACAATGAACATAAACGTACCTTCTGCATTGGCCTGTGTGTGGGTGCTGCTCCAGCTGCTCTGTCCGTATGTGCGAGGAGGCGCAGGAGCTCCCCCTCGGACATACAGACATGCAGTGCCCCAGCCAGCATTTCCAATGAGCTATGCAATGCTGGCGAAGCAAAACGCCCCAGCACTTGCATGGCTCAGTGAGCATGTGCGGCTGGGGAACTAAACTGAACTGTCAAAGGGAAACAATGTTTCCCTTTGACAGTTCAGCCAGCCCAGGAGCACTCCATTAGCTGGATAAAGCAGCTGAGGGAGTGCTCACTGTTTCACTGGGCTGGCTCCTTAGCTCCTCCATAATGGGTGAGGGGCCACTATGCAGTTAGTAATGTTGACCATTGTTGCTGAATATATCACAATTTACTTACATTTTAACACAAAGCACCCCTTTGGGTACTATTGAAACAGTGGGCTTCATAACTACTCTGGCGGTAGCTGTGCCGGTAAAACCGGCACGGCTGCCACTGGAGTTGCATCCGGGTCTGGCACCCGCAAATGGGCAATTACTAGGTCATGCCGAGTTAGGCGGACATGATAATTGCCCTTTCGAAGGTGCCGGTAGATCCCCATTCCCATTTGAGCCCCATATGGCTCAAATGGGAAGGGGGAGCTCGGATGCACCGGCACCGTTAATAACGGTGCTGGTGCATCCGACGAGCTGAGGTCAGACCTGGCGGGGGCTGTCAAGCACCCACGAGCACAACTCTTACTATGGCGGAACGGTAGCAACGGTGCCGGTAGCTTACCAGCACCGTTGTTACTGGTCCGCCATAGTAGTAATGAGGCCCAGTCTGTGACTAAAGGAATGAATATCCATTTACAACTGTGGGCCACTTTTTCATTGTTGCCTGAGACAGTTTCATGCTTCAGCCCGCCCATGTGGGCCACCCCTGCCCATTTCTTCCAATCTAATAAAAAAAAAAAAAAAAAATCTTTTTTCATGCTGAGCTCTCAGGGCCCCCCTGGGATGCACCCGCGGACCCCTAGGGGGTCGCGACCCACAGTTTGAATACCACTGCCTTAATGGGAGTCGAACCTG
The DNA here is from genome assembly GCF_040938575.1 of Ambystoma mexicanum. Taxonomy (NCBI): domain Eukaryota; kingdom Metazoa; phylum Chordata; class Amphibia; order Caudata; family Ambystomatidae; genus Ambystoma; species Ambystoma mexicanum. Next base: position 591,623,770 of record NC_090922.1, on the reverse strand, counting down.
TAGCCTGCAGGTCACACACAAATTGCAGCAGAGAGCGCTCAAACAAATGAGCTATAATAAAACCAGCTATTTCATAAACAAAGAGAAAAAAAAGTTTTGGGGGGGGGGGCTAGCAAGGGAGACCACGGGCAGGGGAGTTGCTAGGTCTGGAAAAGACCCGGGGCTAAGCTGATGTCGGAACTGTTGGGACTGGGGGCTAGCTAGTCTTTTGGCTGTAGCTCCTGAGATTCTATCCGGGGCTACAACCAAAAGATCAGGGGCTATAGCCCCCTTAGCCCCCCCCCCTAGCAACGCCCCTGACCACGGGTAAATGACATCGCTGCACACGCGCTACCACATAACTTCTGCATTTAGAAATAACGCTGGTTCCACGCCCACACCTGTGGCGATGGTCACCGCAGGGACCTCTAGTTGTTCATTTTTGAATTGCACCCTGTTGCTGCCAATGCTACAGGGACATCTGTTAACTTCTTTTGGTACTACACTCAGCCACACTCTGCCTAACTTGGCATCTAACTTTAGTGGTTATAACTCTTTTATTCCACAAACACGATCACGGTGAACATTGTAATTCCACAGGTATAGGTAGCACGCAGGTCTTCATTTAAAAGAATACGCAGTTTCCCGTTTCAGCGAATACGGGCGGCGCGTTTTTCACATGATCGCTGACCAGTGGCTGCGCACGCCACCTGTTAACGGCTCGTGGTACTGCATTCTTGTTAACGGCTGTACAGCGGTGCCCCACTCCACCGACCATGCCCTGACCTCTAAAGTCACACTGTGTCAATTTTTATTTCGGACACATGTGCATAGCGTATGTTTAATCATAAAAAATACCATCACTTCATTTCATCGGAGGGACAAAGGAAACCAAAACACTTCAATGCAATAAATACATGTACCAAAATGTAGGTGACAACGCTAAGAACAACTTCAATGGTGCAGAGGACCTCAGTCCATTGAGCTTAACAATCTACACTTACCTTGCATCAATTTGCTGCATTAAAGTTTTTCGTTGGATATAAATATGTATTTTACAAAATTATCTACATTGCAACCTCCTAAGGGTGGGGGGATTAATAAAACATTTAAAACATACTGGGAGAAAAGAAAAGGGCCCTGAGTCATGGAATATATTGCACAGTGAATAGGGACTTCACACGCCAAACCGCACGCCAAACCCCTTTTCTCGGTTCATGGAATCGAATGTGCAGTACTTTTCTGGGACTTGCGCGGATTTCGCTCAAGTCTGGCATGCCTCTGCAAGCAGTCGAGCACTTGTGCGAGTCTCCTCGCAGAGTGTGGGTTGCGCCTACGCAGAGAACTAAATAGGGAGCGGAACATGCGGACTGAGTAAGAACAAAGGAAAATGTGGTCCGGGGGATGGCCCGCACATGGCAATCGCACACCCACAACTGCGCAGTACAAATAGTGTTTATGGAAATTAATGCGCAACCGCACGTCTTGGAAATGATCGCGCAAAGCAACCCATATAACTGCCACCCGAAAGCAGGCATACAGACACTTGCTCATTGGGAATCACAGTGCAGAGGTAAGATTGCATGTTGGATTACGGGGTGGTTGCACACAGGGTTCAAATCGGACTTAGGGGTGCACATAAGCAGTATAGCAGGGTGCAGGCATGGTTTACGTGGGTTCGGACACTTATTTATTGGGAAATTACTTTTATGATACATGGTACGCATGAAGTGGGGGTGCTGGGGATAGTTACGAGGGAACCTGTGCAGTGTAGCTGGGGTGCTGGCTTGGTTGCGGGGGTCCCCGCGCAGGATTACAGGGGTGCATGATTTGCACCTGAGGACCACGCACAAGTAGGTATTAGTGGCTGCATCTGCTTTGCGTGGGTGTGTGTTGCTGGCATTCCGGCCAAGGCTTGCGTATAGGCTTACTTTGCAGGAACAATTACATAAATACACAGAACGTGCAGAAAAACGTATGCGCAGAGGCTCACGCAGAATCCTTCTCAGTGCGCAAGCTTTGTGGGATCTATGTGAACTTTTCCATGAATTGGGCCCAAATTACAACGTGCAAGCAAGAGGGAGAGTAATGTAGAAGGGTCTCTCATGTCAACACTTATTAAACCCTTGTGAACTACTGATGCGTCTACTTCAGTTCACAACATCAATTTCATTAGTTACAGGTACAGTTCTCATGCACATTACTGATGTTAATGCAAACAGCAAGGCCAGTGGCGTAACAAAAAATATGCCATCCCCCCTGGGGCCCATGCTGAGGGCCTGCTCTGCCCCAAGCTCCTCAACAAAGCACAGGGTGCACCACACACTGTGCAGGCCATGATGATCATGCTGCTGGAGGGGCACACGCTGCGTGGTGAAAGATGTATGTTCTTTAATAGAAGCTTACATCTTTCATGTAGCATAGAAAAAAGGAAGCAGTGTCTGGCCCCTGGCACCGAAATGTATCATCCGCCAGTGTCGGCTGGTGAATATTTTAATTGGAGGGGAGTAAATATTTGCCAAATGTATGCAAGAGTGAAAGAGCATAGAAAGCAATGCAAAACCAATGAAAGAGGGTTCGGTTAGTGGGGTCTCCCCCCACAAAATATTTTGAATTATAGTGTAAAATTGTACATTAAACAGAACGCTTTCTGTGGAAATTGGGTTCAAAGCCAGACAGTTTGCAATCAGTTTTATAGGGTAACTCATGAAAAAATCTGATAGATGCAAGTCACCAAGAGTGCAGGGGAGCATTTCCCAATGCTTTTTTATGCTTTTCTCCACAATATTTGCCATTATAAAAAAAATATTTTCAAGCTGGTTGTGCCAATACATTTCCATACCAATAAATGCCAGTATTCCCATGTAAGAACATTTGCTTTTCACAAACTGGCTCTGAAATATATGCCAGTACTCCCACGTAAGAACAAACTCCTGTTACTTTTGCCATTGAACAGGTCATGCCACAATAAGAAAACATGTTCAAACTGGATCCAATGTAGGACAGTCTAGACTAGTAAGAACACATATCATGCTTGCTTTACCATGGATGCCAAATAAATACCAAGGTAATTCATAGAAATCAGCGCACAAGTTGCGCATGCGGCTGGCGCACAGTGTGCACATGCGGGAATCTGCGCCAGCCGCATGCGCCAAAACCCATTTCAGCACACAGCGTATTCATGGATTTCAACATCCATAACCAGTCGTGGCGCAGTGTGGCGCAGCAACCCTGCAGCAGCGCCAGTTACGCCCCCAACCCCGCCCCGTGCTCCATGAACAGCGCACAAATCCAGTACATGGCGCAAAGGCCAGTGGACCAGCATACAGCCCCCAAACCACGAAAACGCCTGTAAAACTCCCCGCGCATGCCCCCAAATACACGTACCCCGCTCGCGCCAGGTAAATAGCATAGAAAAAGCATGCCCCCTGTGGCGTGGGCTGCCTGTGGGGCATGCCCAGGGTGGATGGCGTGTCTGCGTGTAAATGGGGGGTGCCCGGGAAATTTCACACGCGATAGGCCCTGTGCGAGTGGGGTACGTGTATTTGGGGGGTGCGCATGAAGGTTCACATGCGATAGGCCCTGTGCGAGCGGGGTACGTGTATTTGGGGGGTGCGCAGGAAGGTTCACATGCGATAGGCCCTGTGCAAGCGGGGTACGTGTATTTGGGGGGTGCGCGGGAAGTTTCACACAGGATATGCCTTGTGCGAGCGGGGTACGTGCATTTCGGGTGTGCGCGGGAACTCACACGCGTTTTTGCTAGCGCAAGAGGGGTATGTGTATTCTGAGGGGTGCGCAGGGACTTTTACACACGATTTGTCAGTGTGCGTCCTCCCGGGTGTGCCCCCTCTCCTCTCCCCAGGCCCTGCAAGCAGCCGACACCACAGGGGACTACCCTACACCCCTGGCCATGCCCTGCAGGCAGACCATCCACCCTGGCATGCCCCGCAGGCAGCTCATCCACCCTGGGCATGCCATGCCCCACAGGCAGCCCAAATGGCACCATGCACTTGTGAGCCCCAACGCATGTCCACCCACCATTGACGGGCATCTGCCAGCAGGCCCCGACACATGTGCCCCTCTGTCCCCCTGCACCACCACCCACCCAGCATTGACGGCCACCTGCCAGCAGGTCCCGATTCATGTCCCCCTGCACCCACACCCACCCGGCATTGACGGGCACCTGCCAGCAGGCCCTGACTCATGTCCCCCTGCACCCCCACCCACCCGGCATTGGCGGGCACCTGCCAGCAGGCCCCAACTCATGTCCCCCTGCACCACCACCCACCCAGCATTGACGGCCACCTGCCAGCAGGCCCCGATTCATGTCCCCCTGCACCCCCACCCACCCAGCATTGACGGGCACCTGCCAGCAGGCCCCGACTCATGTCCCCCTGCACCCCCACCCACCCAGCATGGACGAGCACCTACCAGCAGGCCCCGACACATGTCCCCCTGCACCTCCACCCACCCAGCATTGACGGGCACCTGCCAGCAGGCCACGACACATGTCCCCCTGCACCCCCACCCACCCAGCATTGACGGGCACCTGCCAGCAGGCCCTGACACATGTCCCCCTGCACCCCCAACCACCCAGCATTGACGGGCACCTGCCAGCAGGCCCCGACACATGTCCACCCAACAGATCATCAACATCCACACTCATGGCCCTTATGGCCACCCAAATCCCACCCCATGCCACCCCAATCCAAACCCCCAACCAAGTATTCCATTCACCCCACATTGAAATCCCCATTACATGAAACATCCAAAATGGCAAGTATGCACATTAATACATGTCTGTCACACACACACAATGGGTGCAAGTGAGTGCGAAAACCCACATCGTAACATGCTTGAAACCAATGAGAGAATACCACACAATTGAATTATGAAACCAAAATGTATTAAATGAAAAATCAATGGAATAAAAGAAAATCACACGATAGGAAATGATAACAAACAAAATGCTGGATGTCCCAAAAACAAATAAAAAAAATATATCAATGCAGAATCCAAATAAAATCAAATGAAAATGGCTCCAAAGTGTCGGTCCATCAAACCAAATCCAAAGGATGAAAATAGATAAATCCATTGCTCCATGGGAAAAAAAAGAGGTCAAATCCAGTCTTCAACTATATACAATTACCAAATCCAGGGTCCATGAGCCCAACAATTCAAAGGAAACCTACAAAAAACACTACCTAATAACCAACTGTATACAAAAAGGTGGGGCATAGTGCATGCGCCCCAAAGAAAAAAAAATATAAAGTAAACGTAACACTAATCAACTATATACAATGGTGGCGGGCAAGTCCTACGGCTCACTCTGTGATGTCCCGGGCCAGGGCATCATCGAACTCCATGTCGATGTCTCGGAGGCGGACCTCTCCCATCTCCGCGAGGTCTCGCAGAGATGCAGTCATTGCCTGTTCCAACTCCCTGCGAGTTGCCTCGAGGCACTCGGCCCGCCTCAATGCCCTGCGCATGGAGTACTCCACGCTGACCATAGTGAGCCGTGCCTCTTCTGCCCACCGCCGCTCCGCATCTATCCGCTGGCCCAACCACTGCCACACGGAAGACACTCCCATTCCAGGGTCCTCCTGCCCTCCTGCCGACGCCTGCCCCTCTGATGTTGATGGCCCCGAGCCATCATCGCTCCCACCTTGAGCCTGCTGCTGCCGTCCATGTGCCCTGCCCAATGATGCCGGCACATCCTCCATCTGCTGGTCTTCAGTTGGTGGGGTGTCCACCCCTGCTGGACCTCTGACTCCCGACTGTGGCAGGGATGTGATCTCCACCAAGCTGGGTGCATTGGTTGGAGCAAGTCCACAGGGGGCCCTGGTGGAATCTGGGCTGGAAGACGGAACAGAGAACGACTGGCACATAGTCTGCACAGAGGAGGAGAGGGCCGCCAGAGTGCCCGACACATGTAGGAACCCTCCGACCAGGGCCCCTCCCAACTGGGCCACGTTGCCACACAGCTCTTCGTGATGACGTGCGTGGTCCCCCAGGAAGCACGCACGTCATCACGAATGTCACGTGCACAACGTGACACCAATCAGGACGGACTCCATACGGTCATAGGTTTCCTCGTCCGCAGGTAGTGGAGTGCCAGATAATGTGGGCCTCCCCCCTACCTGTGGACGGGCCTGGGATGGGGCCTCCCTGCTGGTGCATGGTGGTGCAGTCACAGGGACAGTGACATGCACAGGCCCCTCCGCGGCGACCTGTGCTGCCTTCTGCCCCTGTCCCTGGACTGCACCACTTGCACCAGTGGTACCACCCCCACCAGGCCCCATGTGCGGCTCAGCAGAGGCCTCCTCCTCCTCTGTGTACACCACCAACCTGGATGGCTCTGCACCATCTTCCGCCATTGCAAGCCCCTGTGGGGGCTCACCGGCCCCTTCTGCTGCAGCCGTAGTGGCAGACGCGGCACCAGTCCCCTAGCTCCCGGATGATGGTAATTCCTGGGAGAGTGGCTGGGCCTTGCGCCGCTGGCCGGTATAGGCATCCCCGCCGCTTTGCTCCACAGCGCCGTCTCCGCCCTCTTCTTCACTCGACGCTGTGTAGAGGGAGACATAGAACACAAGCATCAGGGTACTGTACAATAGTCCCCTAGACAGGAAGCAATAGCACATGAGTGGCACTGTAAAACGTCACTTCCATCATGTCCCTCCACAACACATGGGTCAGTGCAGGCAACACACATGCAGAAACAGGCACGGCGCATGCAATCAACATTGGCATCCATGTCCAATGGCCTCTATTAACATACAATGTTGTCTTCAAACTCACATACATCATGGGTCATACTGATCCCATGCACACACATCACCAGAGGCTCATGCATCTGGCCTCGTACACCACAGACACAGTGAATACAAGGATGACTAGACTGCATCAGTGATTCAACACATTGTCACGGACATGTGTCATGCATCCATGGCGTTTCAAATTCACATACACGTTACTCAGACACACAGACATGTACAGCATACATGTCCATGACATCAGCACCCATCTCTCACACCCCATCCATGTCCAAGAACAGAAACAGGCATGCATTCATGTGTGCATTCTGCATGCTGCTCCGCATGTTCATTGTAACACATGCACCATCCATGTGTTTCACGTATGACTGGTTTCACATGCAGCACCCTGATGTCCCTGCACACACACATCCATACATGGCCTATGTCACTCATACAGGCAAGTAGTTGACTACCAGCACACTGCTACATGCCCTGTTTCACACAGCAATGCATGGCCACTTACCACTCAACTCCAGGCGGGTCTGCCTCTGAAGGATCTGGACGTGGAGCGCTGGGCTTATGCATTCCAGGGCCCTCGTCTAGATGTTGGTCAGGCGAACCCGGCACCCCTCTGCATCCTCTGCCTTCAAGAGGCGGCGGGCCTTGCTGAGGATCCTGGACCTGAAGTCCTCCCAGCGCTTCCGGACGTGTTGCATGTCGCGGGATGCCACCCCCTCCACGTTGATGGCAGCCACAATGTCCTTCCAGATCCCCTTACGCCCTTCATAGTCAGTGCGTGAACTTCCAAAGAGGGCATCATAATGCCCCAGGACTTGCTCCACCAGAATGCCAACTTCTTTGTCACTGAAGCTGGCAGCCCTCTGCCTCTCTGCTGTGGGGTTGCCACTGGTGCCAGATGGTATTGTGTTGGACATGGCAACCCCCGAGGCAGGTGTGGGTGGGCAACTGGGTCCTGGGGCTGGGCTGTGGAGCGATGGTATACCAGTCTGGAGTCTTCTGTTCCAGCAGGGGTGGTCACTGCAACTGGAGCCCTGCGGATGGCAGATGTGCAGGCACCAAATGGCAGGGCATGGTGGCAGCAGGCAGGCAGACAGCAGCAGGTGGGAGTGTGCTGTGGGCTCCAGGGGGCAGGAAAATGGCCTTCAGGGCAGGAGCGTGGTCTTCCGTGTGTTGTCGCATGGCCAGCTTGATACGGAGTGACTTGGCACGTGAAAAAAGTGCACGTCAGCGTGTAATTCGAGGAAAGGCCCTTATCGCGTTAGCGCGTCTGTGACATTACGCGCAGGGGCGTTTCCCTTGTGACGGGTGCATAGTGATTCAGCACATGAAAAAACAGCACGTCCACGTGTTACTGCGTGTAATCCGAGGAAAGGGCCTAAGCGCGTAAGTGACGTGACGCGCGCAGGCTTTTCCCTCAGCACGGGTTAAAGGTGAGTGTGGCCAGCAGTTTGCTGTACGTGCCTTTTGTGGAGACCAACGTGTATGTTGCTACTTCGTGTTGTTTCACGCACCATCACAAATTCACAGCGGATCAAGGACGTATCTCTTCTTTTGGCGGGGGTATTGGCTACATGTGTTTTTTTCATTATCACGCTAGTCTGACGGTGAGTCACGCACGCTATTTTTCCCACTGCGGGTACCCATTTTTGAGGTCATAGTAGCCTGCGTGTCCCACACGTATGTGTTTTTCGTGTCCTTGGGTGCCGCCGCGTACTGCGGCAGGTTAATTCCACACATGTGGGCTACCGGGGGTTGTGTGCACAGTTTTACAGCAGTTTTGGGGTGCCTGAGCGTTGCGTGACCCGTCACTTCATCACCAGGGTCACATACAGCCTTGCAGGTGCAGGGGTGCTGTTAACATCTTGTATCCCACTCCCTTCACCCCAATTGCCCAGGACAATTGTCGTGTACACCTCCCATTGGCACTACTCCATCTGTGCCGGCACTACTCCATCTGTGCCATGGCTGGGAGGCCACGTAAGGTGAGGGGCGCCTCAGCTGGGCGTACTCCACGTGGTGGGTGTGGTCAGGGACGTGGCCGGGTGACCAGGTGGTAGGGGGACTCCAGGGTGTCCAGGGTGGCTGCAGAGGGTGAAGAGGCAGGGGTGCGCCAGCTCGGCACGATGTTGTGCCACATGTTAGTGCAGTCATGCCACCACCCCCTGTGGCTCCAGGAGATGCAGTTCTTGCATCTGGCACTGGCGCCCATGTGACCCGGCAGTCCGTTTCATCGACTGCCACGGGCCCAAGGGTAGTGGTAGCTGTAGGTGCAGCTGTGGACACCACCACCCAGGCTCAGGGTCTGCCAGCGCAGGCTGATTTGGCACTTGAAGAGTCCATGGAAGATTTCAAGGAGGTCAGGAGGCACACCGTAGGTGCACGCAGGGCTGCCCTGACCAAGGCACGTGTCCCTGGGGTAGTAATGTCATCTGCTGCCCCAACCAGCTGGGTGTTGGCAAGTGCAGGGGCAGATGCAGCCGACACCACCCTGGTTGTGAGTTTACCAACCAGGACAGTCCCGGTCAATGACCCTGGCACAGCGGATGTTGCTGCGCAGGGTCCATTCCAGGGCACCCAGCAGCCACTGACGCAAGTCAAGGCTTCACTCCATGTTCCACCTGCCACTTCCTCGGCTCATTCCACGAGCGCCACTGCCCATACTGATCAAGGCGGCATTTGCCAGCCAGGGTCCGGACCGGCGTCCAAGAGGAGGAAGGTTGCACCAGCAGTAGAGGCTGGGACCCCAGACACAGCTAAGGCCTCCGGCATGTCGAGGAAGAAGCCTTTCTGCAAGCAGGAACTGAATTTCCTTATGGACTACGTGCGGGAACACAACCGTGACATGCTAGTGGGGCCCAATTGTCAAACTACGGCTGCCCATTGCAATACCCACTGGAAGCAAGTTCCAAATGATGTGAGTGCATTCGCCCATGAGGTGCGCACAGCGCAAGAGTGCAAAAAGCGTTGGAATTACCTCAAAAGCAGCACTATGGCAAAGCGTGCCTCTAATTACAACATGACTCTGGTGACTGGCGGTGGGCCACCACCTGAGGAGGAAGACCTCAATCCGCACGAGGCACTTGTTGCGGTGTTCATACCAAAAGAATTGGTCGGAGTGGGAGAGATGCCAGACTTTGATGCCCCGTCCAGTGAGTGTTGTTGCCTGTTGGTCGACGACATGTGTGTTTTGCTTGTGTTATGGGTTGTGCTTGACTGCCACTGCATGTCATGTGTACATGGTTCTCATGTGCAAGTAATGCAATGCTTCTATGATACGTGCCTGCTGTGCAGGATAGTGCACATGTAGAGCAGACGGGGACAGTCCTCACCACCACACTTGTACCCTAATCACATGCTAGTCACCCAGCTGCCCCTACAGTCCATGTTCCAGCTCAATGGCCCTTCTGCATGTAGCCTGGGGTGTGTTTCCTCTCGGCACTGGGACTCACTCGCTACCACAGAACTTCTGTACTTAGAAATAACGCTGGTTCCACGCCCACACCTGTGGCGATGGTCACCGCAGGGACCTCTAGTTGTTCATTTTTGAATTGCACCCTGTTACTGCCAATGCTACAGGGACATCTGTTAACTTCTTTTGGTACTGCACTCTGCCTAACTTGACATCTAACGTCAGTGGTTATAACTTTTTTATTCCACAAACATGATCATGGTGAAAATTGTAATTCCACAGGTATAGGTAGCACGCAGGTCTTCTTTTAAAAGAATACGGAGTTTCCCGTTTCAGCGACTATGGCGGCGCGTTTTCACATGATCCCTGACCAGTGGCTGCGCACGCCACCTGGTAACGGCTTGTGGTACTGCAGTCTTGTTAACGGCTGTAAATCCGTGTCGCACTCCACCTAACATGCCCTGACCTCTAAAGTCACACTATGCTAATAATGTGTCAATTTTTATTTCGGACACATATGCATAGCGTATGTTTAATCATAAAAAATACCATCACTTCATTTCATAGGAGGGACAATGGAAAACAAAACACTTCATGCAATAAATACATGTACCAAAAGTGCATTGTATGTGACAACGCTAAGAACAACTTCAAAGGTGCAGAGGACCTCAGTCCATTGCGTCTAACAATCTACACTTACCTTGCATCGATTTTCTGCATTCAAGTTTTACGTTGGATATAAATATGTATCTTACAAAAGTATCTACTTTGCAACCTACTCAGGGAGGGGGGATTAATAAAGCATTTAAAACATATTGGGAGAAAAGACAAGGGCCCTGAGTCATGGAATATATTGCCCAGCAAATAGGGACTTTACACGCCAAACCTCGCGCCAAACCCCTTTTGTTGGTTCATGAAATCGACTGCACAGTACTTTTCCGGGACTTGCGTGGACTTCAAACAAGTCTGGCACGACTCTGCAAGCAGTCGAACGCTTGTGCGAGTCTCCTTGCAGAGTCGGGCTCGGCCTACGCAGAGAACTAAATAGGGAGCGGAACATGCAGAATGAGAAAGAACAAAGGAAAATGTGAGCGAGCGAGAACTAAATAGGGAGCGGAACATGCAGAATGAGTAAGAACAAAGGAAAATGTGGCCGAGCGATGGCCCACACGAGGCAATCGCACACCCACAACTGCGCAGTACAAATAGTATTCATGGATCTGATTGCGCAACCGCAAGTCTTGGAATTGATTGCGCAAAGCTTCCGATCTAACTGCCACCCGAAGGCAGGCGTACTGACATTTGCCTATTGGGAATCACTGTGCAGAGGTAAGATTGCATGTTGGATTAAGGGGTGCTTGCACACAGTTAGGGTTCCAATCGGACTTAGGGGTGCGCGTAAGCAGTGTAACAGGGTGCAGGCACAGTTTACATGGGTTCGGACACTTATTTACTGGGAAATTATATATTTTATGATACATGGTACGCATGATGTGGGGGTGCTGGGGATAGTTACGAGGGACGCTGCACATTGTCGCCGGGGTGCTGGCTTGGCTGTGGGACACCCTGCGCAGGATTACAGGGATGCATGATTTTGCACCTGAGGACCACGCACAGGCAGGTATTAGTGGCTGTATCTGCTTTGCGTGAGTGTGTGTTGCGGGCATTCCGGCCACGGCTTGCATATAGGCTTACTTTGCAGGAACAATTACATGAATACACAGAGCGTGCAGAAAACCGTATGCGCAGAGGCTCGTGCAGAATCGTCAGTGGGCAAGCTTTGTGGGATTTATGCAAACTTTTCCATGAATTGAGCCCAAATTGCGACGTGCAAGTAAGAGGGAGAGTAATGTAGAAGGGTCTCTCATGTCAACACCTATTAAACCCCTGTGAACTACTGATGCCTCTACTTCAGTCACAACATCAATTTCATTAGTTACAGGTACAGTTCTCATGCACATTGCTGATGTTAATGCAAACACCAAGGCCAGTGGTGTAACACAAAATATGCCATCCCCCCTGGGGCCCATGCTGAGGGCCTCCTCTGCCCCAAGATCCTCAACAACGCACAGGGTGCACCACACACTGTGCAGGCCATGATGATCATGCTGCTGGAGGGGCACACACTGCGTGGTGAAAGATGTATGTTCTTTAATGGAAGCTTACATCTTCCATGTAGCATAGAAAAAAGGAGGCAGTGTCTCACCCCTGGCACCCAAATGTATCAGCCGCCAGTATCGGCTGGTGAATATTTTAATTGGAGGGGAGTTAATATTTGCCAAATGTATGCAAGAGTGACCGAGCATAGCAAGCAATCCCAAACCAATGAAAGAGGGTTCGGTTAGTGGGGTCTCCCCCACAAAATATTTTGAATTAAAGTGTAAAATTGTGCATTAAACAGCACGCTTTCTGTGAACAATTGGGTTCAAAGCCAGACAGTTTGCAATCAGTTTTATAGGGTAACTCATGGAAAAATCCAGTAGCTGAAAGTCACCAAGAGTGCAGTGGACCATTTCCCAATGCATTTTCATGCCTTTCCCCACAATATTTGCATTATAAAAATATATTTTCAAGCTGGTTGTGCCACACAAATATCTGCCAGTATTCTCATGTAAGAACATTTGCTTTTCACATAATGCCAGTAATGATATTATAAGAAAATATGTCCAAACTGGCTCTGCGAAAATATGCCAGTACCCCCACTTAAACGCCAACTCCTGTTGGTTTTGCCATTAAACATGTCATGCCACAATAAGAAAACATGTTCAAACTGGATCCAATGTAGGACAGTCTACACTAGTAAGAACACATATCATGCTTGCTTTATCATGGTTGCCAAGTAAATAAATGTCATGCCACACTAAGAAATGGCTAGGCTGGTTCCAACCAGGGGTGGACTGGCCTTTAGGGAACTCTGGAGATTTCCCGGTGGGCCTCTGCACCCTGGGCCTCTTTTCTGTGGTATTTCCAAATTTTGTCATAGGAAAAGCATTGGGCTTTCTGAAAATGTGTAATTTGGGGCCACTTTGAACTTTATTTGAACTTTATTTCCAGGGCCTCTTTTGGTCCCCAGTAATTATTTCCAGGGCCTCTTTTAGTTCCCAGTCCAGCCGTGGTTCCAACAAAACACCAGTCCAACCAGGTAACATTATAACACATATCATGCTTGCTTTATCATGGATATCCATCAGAAATGAAGTAGAAGAACCACTCGGACATGATCTCCTCGCAACACCATCTACTCCCTCCACCCCACATGCTAAAATAAGCTTCTTGGCCTAGCACAAACAAAAGCACACCCACATTCACACAACATTCACTCGCTCATTTATATGTGAACCCAGCCACCCATGCATCATACACACTAACTCATTCACACACACATTACATACATAATACACACCCTTGCATTCATGCAAGCATACATACATACAAACATCCAACACCCCTGCACGCGCACATACTTTTTTTTTCTTACCTGAATCCATCGTGGGGTATGGTGGGTGGTAGGAGAGGGGTGGTGGGGAAAAGGGGTTAGGATATATGGGCTCCCCACCTCACAATGTAGGTTGTGTTGCACTCCTGCATACCTATCAACATAAAGGGGGTAATTAATGGAATCAAGTGCATAAGTGGCGCACGCGGCTGGCGCACAGAGGGAGCGTGCACCAGCTTTGCCAGCCCCGTTCACCAAAACCCATTTTTAACGCACAGCGTATTCATGGATTTAAACATCCATAACCAGCCGTGGCGCAGTGACCCTTGAGCAGTGCCAGTTACACCCCCAACCCCGCCCTGTGCGCCAGAAACATCTGCACAAATCCCCTACATTGCGCAAAGGCCAGTGGAACAGCATACAGCCCCCCAACAATGAAATTGCGCTACAAACGCCACTCAGCCCTCACGCGACAACCCAATCGCGTGTAAAACACCTCGTGCACCCCTCGGAATACACATACCCCGCTCACGCCAGGCCAATCGCATGTAAAACTCCCCAAGCACCCCTCGGAATACACGTACCCTGCTCGCTCCAGGCCAATCGCGTGTAAAACTCCCTGCGCACCCCTCGGAATACTCGTAACCCGCTTGCACCAGCTCAATTGCATGTAAAACTCCTGCGCACCCCTCAGAATACATGTACCCTGCTCTCATCAAGCAAATTGCATGGAAAAAGTCCCCCCTGTGGTGTGGGCTGGCTGCGGGGCATGGCCACGGGTTGTAGGGGTGTCCCCTGTGGTGAGGGCTGCCTGCGGGGGATGGGGAGGGTGAATGGGCTGCCTGCTAGGCATGGTCAGGGTGGATGGGCTGCCTGCGGGGCATGTTCAGGGTGGATGGGCTGCCCGCGGTGCATGGGGAGGGTGGATGGTCTGCCTGCGCCTGTGGGGCATGGTCAGGGTGGATGGGCTGCCTGCGAAGCATGGTCATGGTGGAGGGGCTGCCTGCGGGGCATGAGGAGGGTGGATGGTCTGCCTGCGGGGCATGGTCAGGGTGGATGGGCTGCCTTCGGGGATTGGGGAGGGTGTATGGGCTGCCTGCGGGGCATGGTCAGGGTGGATGGGCTGCCTGTGGGGCATATCTAGGTTTGTACGGGGCTCCCCTGTGGTGTGAGCTGCCTGCAGGGGGTGCATGTGGCTCCTCACCACACGGGTGCGCAAATATGGGCGTACACAAGTCCGCTTCTCACGTGATTCCGCTGGCACAAGTGGGGTACGTGTATTCTGGGGGTGCGCGAGAAGTATTACGCGCGATTGTGCTGGCGCGAGCGGGGTACACGTATTCCGGGGGTGCGTGAGAAGTATTACACGCTATAGGGCTGGCGCGAGCGGGGTACGTGTATTCCGAGGGGAGCGCAGGGAGTTTTATACACGATTGGGCTGGCGCGAGTGGGGTATGCGTATTTCGAGGGGTGCGCAAGGATTTTGACACGTGAGTGGGCTGGCGCAAGCAGGGTATGGGTGTTCCGGGGGTATGCGAGAAGTATTACACGCGATAGGGCTGGCATGAGCGAGGTATGGTATGCGTATTCGGGGGTGTGCAAGAAGTATTACACTCGATAGGGCTGGCAAGAGCGGGGTACGTGTATTCCGGGGTTGCGCAAGGAGTTTCACATGTGATAGGGCTGGCACAAGCGGGGTACGCGTATTCCGGGTGTGCGCAAGGAGTTTCACACGTGATTTGGCAGTGTGGGCCCTCCCGGGTGTGCCCTCACCCCCTCCCCATGCCCCGCTGCCAGCCCACACCACAGGGGACACCCCTACAACCCCTGATCATGCCCTGCAGACAGGCCACATGGCACCATGCACTTTGGAGCCCCAACACATGTCCCCCCCGAACCACCCCCAGTGACAGCAACATGCCAGCAGGCCCCGACACATGTCCCCCCACCAGTGACGGGCACCTGCCAGCAGGCCCCAACTCATGTCTCCCCACCAGTGACGGCAACCTGCCAGCAGGCCCCGACTCGTGTCCCACCCACACCACCCCAGTGATGGCAACCTGCCAGCAGGCCCCGACACATGTCCCCCCCACCCCACCCCCATTGACGGCAACCTGCCAGCAGGCCCCGACATATGTCCCCCCAAACACCACGTCATAACAATACAGACCCATGGCCCTAATGCCAACCCAAATTCCACCCCCTGTTACCCCAGTTCAAACATGCACCCATCCACTGCACCCACTCCCTAGTAAACTACCCATGCCATGAGAGTCTGAAAAGGACCAGAATGCCCATGAATAAATGTCCTACAGAGCCACACAGTGGCAACATATGACAGAGCCAATGCTCATAGAGAAATGCACAAAACCAATGAGAGAAGACCACACAAATAAAATAGATCAAAAAAATGTATTCAATGTAACATGCAAACTCAAAACCAAAAGCACACATGAAAATGGAAATGAATCAGGGTCAGAATGAAAATAAAAATCAAATCCAAGAAAAAAGTGACATCCATGAAAAACCAAATGAAAAGTGGTCCATCGCTAATGTCCAAGAAACGAAATCCGAAGGTCAAAATAAAAAAAAAAAATTACTCCATGGGTCCAAAAAAATAAAGAACGTATATACATGTCTGCAACTATTTACAAAGAAAGTCACAAGGGTCCATGATACCCAGAAGAAAGAAAACCTATACAAAAACCAATAAAAAACATAACTATGTACAATAAGGTGGAGCAAAGTCCAGGCACTCCAAAAAATAAAATGAAACCTATGTCTAAAGAACTATGTACAAAGGTGGCGGGCCAGTCCCACGGCTCACTTGATGATGTTCCGGGCCAGGGCATCATCGAACTCCATGTCGATGTGCCGGAGGCGGCCCTGTTCTCTGGCCTCGTGGTCTCACAGGGATGCAGCCATGGCATCCACCAACTCCCTGCGAGTTGCCTCAAGAAACTCAGCCCGACGCAAAGCCTCATGGAGTTCTCTGCTATGGCCATCCTGAGCTGTGCCCTCTCCGCCCGCCGCCGCTTTGCATCTATCTGCTGGCCCAACCGCTGCCACATGGAAGACACTACCAGTCCTGGGTCCTCCTGCCCCTCAGCCGATGCCTGCCCCCGGGATGTTGATGGCCCGAGCCATGATGCCTTCCACGCTGAGCCTGCTGCTGCCTCCAATGCAGCTACCTTTGGCCCCACAATGGCATCCAGGCTGATGCAATCCCCCGGGGCCGTTGTGCATGTGCCCTGATTGTTGATGCCTGCACGTCCTCCATTTGCTGGGGTCCAGTTGGTGGGGTGGCCACCCCTGCTGGACCTCCGACTCCCAACTGTGGCAGGGATGTGTCCTCTACCAGCCTGGCCGCTGGCTCAGAGGCAGCTTCACAGGGGGCCCAGGTGATACTTGGTCAGGAAGATGGCACGGAGGACGACTGGCGCTTAGGGGGTTCAGTTGAGGCGGGGGTTGCAAGAAGATCCAGCACACGGAGGAACCCAGTGTCGATGACCCGTCCTAGTAGGTCGACATGCCCATACAGGAATTCGAAATGACGTGCATTGTCCTGACGAGAACTCTGCACGTCATCCTGAATTCCAAGTGCGCGCAATGCCATCCCAGCTAGGACAGGCTCAACCTGGTCACGGATTACCACATCCCTCCCTCAAAACAGTCTGGACAAAGGCATCCCTGCTAGTGCCGGATGATGCAGTCACAGGATCGGGGACAGGTTTACACACAGGCACCTCCACGGTGGCCTGCGCTGCCTCCGGTCCCTGCCATTGGACTGCACCACTAGCACCAGTGGGATCCCCCTTCCAGGCCCCGTGGGTGGGGCTGTCACGGCCTTCTCCTCAACCAAACCCCCCACCAACCTGGTTGACTCTGTGCCGTCTTCCTCTATAGGCCCCTGTGGGGGCTCAGCTGCCCCTTCTGCTGCTGAGCAGCCACCTCCAACCTCCGCCCCTTGGACCTTCTCTCTGCAGCTGCGACCATGGACGCGGCACCAGACTCCTCACTCCCGGAAGATATGATTACCTGGGGGATTGGGGGGAGAGCTGGGCCTTGCGTCTCCGGCTGGCGGTGGCATCCCTGCTGCTGTGATCAACAGCACCTTCTCCGCCCTCTTCATCAGTCGACGTTGCAGACAGGGAGAGATAGAACACAGGCATCAGGGCACTGTACAATGGTCTGATACACACATGACAGTTGCACATGAGTGTCAGTTTCAAACATCACAGACGGCATCACACTCCCCAAAACTCATGTCATTTGAACCCACACACATGCACAAATTAACAGGAATCCTGCAGCAGGCTTCAGCATCCATACACACACAACTGCATGAACATTCAATGGTTGGCATGACGTCACAAGCCACATGGGGAGTGCCGAACACATACACACATGCCACCAGACAGACATGCATCTGCACATCTCCACCACCTGTCACAGTGCAATCATCAGCAACTATGTCACATCTGCCAATCGGGAACCTACATGTCTGTGTCACATGCATCCATGGTGTCTCACAGTCATACCCCCCAAACAGACACACACACATGTACACCTTGCACGTACATGAAGGTGTGACAAGCATCCATGTGTCACACCCCAAACATGGCTGAGTACATACACAGGCATGCAAACATGTGTGCATCTTCAAATGTAGTTGTGCATCATGCTTTGGAACACATACACCATTGAGGTGCATCACACATGACTGGACTCACATGCAGTACGGTCATGTCCCTGCACATACAAATCCATACATGGGCCATATCAGACATATGTCCATGCTGCACACTCCTGGCATACCTCAACATACACTGCATCCAATGAGTATGCATGGACACTTACCGCTCGACTCCAGACGGGTCTGCCTCTGGAGGACCTGGAGGTGAAGCGCTGGGCAAATGCGTTCCAGGACCCTCATCTGGTCGGTGGTAAGCAGGACCCGGCAACCCACTGCATCCGCTGCGTCCAAGAGGCGTCGGGCCTTCCTGAGGGTCCTGGACCTGAAGTCCTCCCAGCGCTTATGGAAGTGTTTCAGGTCGCAGGTTGCCACCCCCTCCGCAATGATGGTACCCACGATGTCCAACCCGATCCTCTCCCATCCATCCTTGTCGGCGCGTGCTCGTCCGAAGAGGGCATCATAATGCACCAGGACTTGCTCCACCAGGATGCCAACTTCTCCTGCAGTGAAGCTGGCAGCCCTCTGCCTCTCTGACGGGGGGTCGCCACTGGTCCCTGATGGAGTTTGGCCCAACATGGCAACCCCTGAGGCTGCTGTGGGTGGGCAACTGGGTCCTGGTGCTGGGCTGTGGAGCAATGAAACACCAGTTGGGAGTCTTCCGTTCCAGCAGGGGTGGTCACAGCAACTGGACCCCTGGCGAAGGCTGATGTGCAGGCACCAAATAGCAGGGCACGATGGCAGCAGGCAGGCAGCAGCAGATGGCTCTTGGGAGGCTGCTCAGGGCTCTGGGGGGGCAGGAAAATGGCCTTCTGGGCAGGAGCGTGGTCTTCCATGTGTTGTCGCGTGGCCAGCTTGATGCAGAGTGATTTAGCACGTGAAAAAACAGGACGTCAGCGTGTAATCTGAGGAAAGGGCCTTAGCGCGAAAGTGACGTGATGCACGCGGGCATTTCCCTCGGCAAGGGTGCAGAGTGAATCCGCACGTACAAAAACAGCACGTCTGCGTGTGAATGCATGTAATTCAAGGAAAGGGCCTAAGCACGTAAGTGACGTGATGCGCGCAGGCCTTTCCCTCGGCACGGGTTAAAGGTGAGCATGAGCCAGCAGTTTGCTGTATGTGCTTTTTGTGGGGATCGACACGTGTGTTGCTACTTCTTGTTGTTTCACGCGCCATCACTTCACAGCGGATCGAGGACATAACTTCTTTTGGCGGGGTCTTGCCTGCGCGTGTTGTTCTTTACCACGGTAGTCAGACGGTGAGTCGTGCACGCTATTTTTCCCACTGCGGGTCTCCCTGTGTATCGCATACCCGTTTTTGAGGTCATAGTAGCCTGTGTGTCCCACGTGTAAACGTTTTTTGTGTCTCTGGGTGCCACAGCATACTGCAGCAGGTTAATTCCACACACGTGGGCTACCGGTGGTTGCGTGCACAGTTTTATTGCAGATTTGGGGTGCCTGATCATTGCGTGACCCATCATTTTCTCACAGGGGTCACATACAGCCTTGCAGGGGCACAGAGGTGCTGTTTATATCATGTAACCCACCCCCTTCACCCCAATTGCCCAGGACAATTGTCGTGTACACCTCCCATTGGCACTAGTACATCCGTGCCATGATTGGGAGGCCACGAAAGGTGAGGGGCGCCTCAGTTGGGCATCCTCCACGTGGTGGGCGTGGTCAGGGACATGGCCGGGATGACCAGGGAGTAGGAGGAGTCCAGGGTGGCCAGGGTTGCTGCAGAGGGGGAAGAGGCAGGGGTGCGCCACTTCGGCAGGATGTTCTGCCACGTGTTGGTGCAGTCATGCCACCACCCCCTGTGGTTCCGGGAGATGCAGCTCTTGCACCTGACACTGGCGCCCATGTGACCCGGCAGTCAGTTTCATTTACTGCCACAGGGCCAACGGTAGTGGTAGCTGCAGGTGCAGCTGTGGCGACCACCACCCAGGCTCAGGGTCGGCCAGCGTATGATGCGTTGGCACCTGAGGACTCCCAGGCTGAATTCCAGGTGGTCAGGAGGCACAAGCAATGTGCACGCAGGGATGCTCTGACTGCAGCACATGTCCCTGAGGCAGTGTTGTCATCTGATGCCCCGGGCAGCCGGGTGTTGGCAACTGCATGGGCAGATGCAGCCAACACCACCCCGGCTGTGAGTCTGCCAGCCAGGACAGTCTTGGTCACAGACCTTGGCACAGTGGCTGTTGCTGCACTGGGTCCTGTCAAGAGCACCCAGCAGCCACTGATGCAAGTCAGGGCTCACGTCCTAGTTCCACCTGCCACTCCCTTGGTACAGTCCACCAGCGCCACTGCCCCTACTGATCAGGGCGGTATTTGCCAGTCAGGGTCCGTACCACAGTCCAAGAGGAGGAAGGTTGCACCTGCACAAGAGGCTGGCTGGGACCCCAGCCACAGCTCCGGCCTCCGGCAAGTCGAGGAAGATGCCTTTCAGCAAGCAGGAACTGGACTTCCTTGTGGGCTACATGTCGGAACACGAACGCAATATGCTAGTGGGCTCAAATTGCCATACAATGCCTGCCCAACGTTGGGAACACTGGAAGGATGTTGCGGATGGTGTTAGTGCATTCGGATATGAGGTGCGCACAGCTCAGGACTGCAAACAGCGTTGGGATGACCTCCGACGCTGGGCTAAGCAAAAGCGTGCCTCCAATTATGCCATGACTTAGGTGACTGACAGTGGGCCACCACCTGAGCAGGAAGAACTCACTCCACACGAGGTGATCGCTGCAGAGTTGATCCCGGCAGAGTTGGTCGAAGGAGTGGGAGAGATGCTGGATTATGATGCCCCGTCGAGTAAGTGTTCTTGCGTGTTTGTCAAGCCCATGTGTGGTTTGCTTGTGTGATGTGTTGTGCTTGACTGCCACTACATGCTATGTGAACATGGTTCTCATGTGCGAGTCATGCAATGCTTCACTAATGTGTGCCTGTTGTGATGCATGCTGGACATGTGAAGCAGACAGGGACTGTCCTCATCACCACACATGCACCCTACTCACATGCTAGTCACCCGGCTGCCCCTCCAGTCCATGTTCCAGCTCACTGACCTGTCTGCATGTAGCCTTTGGTGTCTTTCAACTCAGCACTCGGACTATGGCATCGCATGACTGACGTGCATGTGTGTTCAGCCTGCATGCGGGTACTCCACGTGGGCATGCTTCCTTGCCCCTGCACCTCAATTTCACCATGGCACTGGTGAGTAACATGTTGGATTACTGCAATGGCCTGTTTCACGCTCCTGTGTACATGTAAACTTCCCCCTGCAAACCTGCCAGACACATACTATGGGGTACATCCTTTGTCCTTGATGCAGGGTGTCTCACTCGGACTGTACAGATGGCAGATGCTCCCCAGGGAAATGAGTGCCCATTCATGCTCCATGTGCATTCCATGCACGCCCCGATGTGTCCTTGGCAGGATGATCATTGTAGTACGTGTCTGGGATTACGTACGTATCATGGCATTTAGTCATCCATTCCATGCTCACTCTGACTCAGTCCTGCATCACGCACATGTTTAGGGTGTCATTGTCTGTGTGGGGCACAGGCCTCCCCCTGTTTCAGGCCCCCTGACTCTGTTCAACTGGTTTAGTGCCTTCTGCATGAATGGGTGTACTACTGACGGTTCATCATGTGTCCTGCTTACTGTCCCATTCTCATGTGCTGTGGTGTCAGTTGACTGAGATGATGCAAATGACGCTAGCCAACACTGCCAAGACACAGTTCTCTGGTCACCCTTTCATTGCCATGCAATGCCACCCTGCATTTTCAATAAGGGGGGTTAACTGTAGCCATGCAACCCAGTTCATGCACATTGCACATGATGGCTGAACTTGCCCTTACACTGCCGTCATGTTAAATGATTGACATCAAAACCTACATGTTGATGTAAATTGTTGGTATCGTACACATGTAGATTTGTGCTATGGAGGGAGTTGTTTCCAGTCACCTGGCAGCAAAATCCAGTGCGAAAAATACAAGTACCAGAATCCTCAGAGCTAATTAACTTGTCACACCTGAATCAGAAATGCAGACCCGCCTGAAAAAACAAAGAAACTCAGCCTCCCTGAAGATTGATGAAGTCATGAAAGCGTGCGTTAGGAGGAGAAGCTAAAGACTGGTAACAGAGCGCCTGCCTTCACATCTTTAAACACATTGCACATGATGGCTGAACTTGCCCTTACACTGCCGTCATGTTAAATGATTGACATCAAAACCTACATGTTGATGTAGATTGTTGGTATCGTACACATGTACTGCACAGCACCCACCCACTTCTGAGCCAAGTTACATGTTCTACATGCCAGTGGCGTAACACAAAATGTGGGGGCCCCCCTGCGAGCCATGAACCTGCTGCTGAAGGGTTATGCCGCACACTGTACTAGGAGAAAGATATAAATATGTGTTTTAATGCAATATACAGCACACTTTCTGAGAAAAACTGGCTAAAAAGCCAGAGTGTTTGCAATTGTTTTGTAGGGTAACACCAATCCAATACATGCAAGTCACCAACAGTGCACAGGAACATTAAAGCTTTGCTATTAAAAATGCCATGTCACATTGAAAAACCTGTCCCACTGGCTGCACAATGTAGACCAGTGTAGACACGTAATAACATTACAGTAAAGCATGCCAGGCCGCATTTAGACATACATAGACTGTTTGCACAAAAATGCCAGTCGAAGCAATAACACTCATCAAGAAGAGAGCACACATGGAAGCCCGGGTCTCTGCGTCCTCTAACATCACGCCAAAATTCTTTAAAATCTGCACGGAACTGGTAAATCCCGTTGCGGTCTCCACCTCTCCTGTTCCCTCCCAGGCCCTCTGTATGGCTCTGGCCTCTCACTCCTCCACTAAAACTTAGGACATCCTGTCCACTATCTCCTCTTCTTCTTCCTCTTCCTCTCTCAACCCCCTTTTGGCCATCTCTACCTCTCCTGCTCCTTTCTCCTCTTTCTTTCTGACAACAGCTGACAAGGTTTCTAGACAAGTCCGATCCATGAAAGTGTCATCCAAACAGGTGCTCCCCTGCTCCTCCAGAACCATCAAGGACCATATTGACACCCTCGCTGCAGCCTTGGCTGATTTCTTTAATCACTCTTTCGCCACTGGAACGTTCCCCTGTCCTCTTAAGCAGTCCCTTGTGCACCCACTCCTCAAGAAGCCGTCTGCCGATCCTACCTTTCCAGCAAACTATTGCCCAACCTCCTTCTCTCTTTTCCTGGGCAAATTCTTGGAAAAAAGCTGGCCATCTCCCAGCTTACTCTCCACATTGAATCTCTTGGTTGTCTCCATGACCATCAGTCTGGCTTCAGAGCTGCCAGAGGCATGGAAACTGCTCTCCTGAACACCCGTGAAGATCTGCTCTCTAACCCTGATTCCAGCATTCCTTCTGTCCTAGCCCTCCTTGATTTTTCCTCTACTTTTGACACAGTCAACCACACCATCCTGATCAATCGACTATGTGAGAACCTAGGCATCACGGATCAGGCCCTGAAGTGGCTGACCTCCTTCCTCTTGGACTGTCCCTCCCAGGTCCAACTTGGTCCCTTTCTCTCCGCCACCTCTCTCTCTACCTGTGGCATTCCCAGGGCTCTATCCTCTCACCCTGGTTTTTCAACCTCTTCTTGGCCCCTTTGGCCCACCTGATCTCTACCTTCTCCTCTAACTTTCAGTGTTATGCGGATGGCTTTCCTTGAGGCTCCTCTCATCTCTTGCTCATTCCTGACTGTCGATCCGTGATTCAGGATTGGTGCGCCTCCAACGATCTCTGCCTTAATGCCATCAAGATGGAGACCCGTCTCATTGGGGCCCCTGCTTTCCTTCTCTCACTCTGGCCGCCCACCTTGGGCCCTCTTCCTTTGCCTTCCTGCGAGGCAAAAAACCTTTTGTGTCATCTTCGACTCCACTCTCTCTTTCTCTCCTCGCATCTCAGACATCACCAAGATGTCCCACTACCTACTAGCTGCTCCTCTTCAAAGGGACTCTTCCCTTTCTCACTTTCCCCCAGAGGCTCACTGTCTCCAGAGCCCTGTTTCTCTCTAGGTTGGACTACTGCAACAGCCTCTTTCTCAAGCTGCCTTCCTCTACTCTCTGCCCTCTGCAACTAATCCAGAACAGGACTGCAAGACTTATCCTTGGCCACAAGCCCAGGGATCATATCTTGCCAGCCCTGAAATCTCTCCACTGGCTCCCGGCGGTTGCAAGAATCAAGTTCAAGACCCTTTGCATTGTTCACAAGGCGCGCTGGGGTCGGGCCCACACTACATCCAACGCTCTCTTCCAAAATACCTTCTTTCTTGAGCCCTTCCTCCAGCTACCTCCAACTCTCTAAGGGCTAGACGCTTCTCCAGGCAGATATTGGGGGGTAGATCTCTCTCCTCTGCAGCTGTCTCCCTCTGGAATGGCCTCCCTCCCCCTCTCAAACTTTAGCGGACCACATGATGTTCCGGAAGCAGCTCAAAACTTTCCTCTTCTCCTCTGCTTTCGCTCTCTCTCCCTCCCCTTGCTGACCTACCTGACCTACCTGTCTGCTGTACCGACTGGTTGCTTGGCTACCCTCAGAGTCTCACTGAGTCCAGGCTCTTCCTTGATCAGTCACCCTCTACTGCCTCCAGCCTACCCCACACTTTGGGGCTGTAACTGTAACCCTACAGTCCCTTGTACTCCTTGCAATACCCAGACCCGCACGGCCCTGGCTGTACTTACTCAGAGCATTATTGCCCTGTTTTCTCCTCCCTTCTTCCTTGCACTTCCCCCTTCCCTTTCACCTTGCATCGCATTTGCACGATCTGAATGACACAAGGCTTAGTAAGATCATTTGTCTTGTCCTCCCTCTATCTTCCCTCCCTTGCTTGTCGCGCCTAGAAACACTTGTGTACAGACGTGTTATAATAGACTTATATCATATGATTTTATCACAGATTCCCAAAAAAATACACAATGCCGCAGTAAGAAACAGCTAGACTGGCAGCACCCAAATGCCAGTCTAGTCAGATAATTACACTTAGCAGGATTGCTTTATCAGAAATGCACAGTTAAAAAAAGTCATACCAAACTGAGGAATAACTAGACTGGCTGCACCAAAATGCCTCTCTAGCCACTAATACCACATATTATACCTGTTTAGCCTGGGCAACTATTATGATTTATCGCACAATCCCGCCCCCAACAGATCCCCTCTCCTTCCCATGCACTACCCCAACCTCCAAAATCCGCTCCTTGGCCCAGAATTACATTCACGTCCCTCTTCCTTGTCCCAGAGCTTACGTTGGAGGCTCCTTGCCTCATAGGTAAGTACTGGGATGAGAAAGAGTGGGATTAGGAGTAATGAAGATACAGGTAGCTAAGTCAGGCATTGCCCCTGTTAGGCAGAATCCTGTGCAGTTCCATTAGGGAGCACTACAGAAGATTAAGACTACAGGTATGAGCTAGTTGGCCCCACCAGCTCAAGGGAAGAAGACTCTTGCAGAGGAAGATCTTCTCAAGCCGTTGGAGAAAAGTGGTGAGGATCTGCAGCAGGGCTTCACCGGTGGTTCAGTCGTTGCAGATGTCTTCAGCTTCTCTCCTCTTCGGTTTCTTAGTTCCAGTGGCGACGTCTTGTCCTCCAGTCCTCAGGACCCTTCTTTTATGCAGCAAGAACCCCATTCATACAGCCTAGCTGTCACTCACACAGTGGGGTGGCTCTCCTGGCGGGAGAAGCCCCCAGCCTATCAGGGCAGAGTGCGACTTGGGTTGCGTAGGCAACCCTATCCAGGATGCCTATTCCCCCTCCCACACATCCTGTCCACCCCAGACTCAGTGGTGCCAAGAGGAGGGATTCTGTGCAGAAGCCCGCCAAAAGGACAAACAAGGATCCCCGACCTGAGTTAGGATTATAGAGAAAGACACGAGAAAGACATTAAATCAAAGTTCTGGCAATAAAAACCTACCGGAGTAAAGTCAGTATTAAAATAAACCGGTGGTTTGTTAGAGGCTGTGTCATAGGTATCAGGCAGGTAGTTGGGGCAAGCTGGGTGGAGGCTTGGCAGGCCTGGCATAGGCACACAAAGAACCCATAACAAATCCCTCCTTTCATTCCTTCCTAGTGTTTGTAGTAACTTCCTGGTTATCACTTTCTGTTGCCAAACAGGAAGTGCATGATAACTCATGAGCTTACTGTGAGCTGTATCAGCAACACACTTGCCGTGCTCTGGAACAGCCAGCATCTGCTTACCTGCTCCGGATCATCCTGCTTCTGCTTACCTGCTCTGGATCATCCTACTTTTGCTTACCTGCTCAGATCATCCTGTTTCTGCTTACCTGCTCCGGATCATCCTGATTCTGCTTACCTGCTCCGGATCATCCTGCTTCTGCTTACCTGCTCCGGATCATCCTGCTTCTGTTTACCCGCTCCGGATCATTCAGCTTAGCTGGTTCTTACTCCACACCGCAACTATCTCCAGTCAAGAGGGGACTTCTACACCGAAACCTGTAAGAACAAATAAGAACAGGGTTAACACGCGCACATCAGTAACGCTGCGCATACTCACCAAATCTTCCCGCGATGCTGGAATCCAGGTTAGTTGTACGAGCGCAAAAACCCCTCTAAAAGAAAGAAGAGACATTATTCATTGGGCTCGCTCCAATAACGCGGACACTTATTTCACTGCGCTCTATCTCTCTACACAGTGCATACTTACCAAAAGCCTCTGTGCAAACTTACATAACCACCAAGTCGCCAGTAGCACTGAACCCAGACTTGAGGCGCTAATACCGCATAATTTCTCCTGCAAGGTAAAGGGAGAGACATTACCAGGCGCACTCGAATTTAAGGCGCTGCGCAAACCTACCAGAAGCTAGCTTCTACACGCAGCGCTACTTAGCCACAAAAATACCGGCAAACAAAGACAATACGGACAATTTTGGACACTCAACATTCTCCGCGCAACGTTCACTTGTGGGAAGGACTTTCGAGCCAGTAAAGAAACTGGCGCCTTGAACTCTCGGCCTCGCTATGAAGGCATAAAACAGCGTTTTGCATCTGAACTCAGCCTACAGACATTGGCACCAATCATATGAGTGAATCACGCCCCTGCGAATGCAGGATGGAGTGCACACCCTACTAAAGATCAAGGTAAGCCCATAGGGGGACATCACTGCACACAGTAAAGAGAAGGGAAGGGCCCAGGGGAATCAGGTGAATTCAGGTCTGAGTGTACACCTTGTATTTGACAGGTATTCCTCCGGGTGAAACAGGGGAAGTGAAGACTCAGGGTCAAGGGAGGCTCGTTCATCGCTTCTGCAGAGACACAGGTGAGTGTGACAGGCTGTCAGTAAAAGTGGTAGCCTCGAACAATGGGAAAATCCCATAGGGCAATATTTGTGGTCAAATATTTACGTTAGTAACCACTTCCACCAGCCAGAAACTTTTGAGAGAGGGACTGTACGGTACCCCCTCGAAAATAAACACTAGGGAAAAACTATTAACCCTTTTCAGTACTTCCATAGTAAGATGGGTTGTACTGGGTGTGTTCATAAGAATTAACTCGTAAAGTCAATGCGGACTTTACATGCCCTGGGAGACAGTAGTCAGTCCCAGGGTATGGAGTCTATGTCTGGGGGTCGCTACAACACCCCTGTGGTATGGCATGGAGGGTGCTGTGTACCACACATGTTAAAAAGATGATTCCTATGAGGGTGAGAAAAAACCCATAGACCATAGGCAGGCAAGATAGCCTAAAACACTGTTAGGCAGAATCCTGTGCAGTTCCCTTAGGGAGCACTACACAAGATTAGGAGTACAGGTGCGAGCAATAAATCCCCTTTGTTCACAGTCTGTACCACAAAGATTTAGTTGGTACCTGTGGCTGAGCAGTCAGACTTATCTCAAGAGGGAGATGAGCAGTATTCAGGGTTTACACAATAGGCCTAGAGTACTACGGCACAAGGAAACACTGACCAAAGCTTTGTATTAAAAAGTAGATATATATTTATTTTATACACTTCTAGTTAAACACATCTTTCACAGTTCTTAAAGCAAGTTAAATAAGTCAGAGGAAAAATATACTCTGTATTATGAGTGATTGGACCTGAAGAAAGAGATGTCCGATCAACTGCCCTGACCTGCTCCATTTCTTTCTTAGCAACTATAGGAACACCTAGAGTTTTTGCCAATCCTCTATCCATAAAATTACCCGTAGCTCCTGAATCAATAATAATTGGCCCAGAACCTAAAAGTACCTTTTCGAACATCAAGGATACGTTCACAGTTATGTGAGGAACCCCTGTCTGTATTGTGTTAGCCACTTGTTGTACTCTGCCTGAAGATTTGGAGATCTTCTTTGGGGTAAAAGGACAGGTTTCAAGAAAATGACCACTCCTACCACAGTATAAGCACAAATTATTCTCCCTTCTTCTTGCCTTCTCTTCCTTGGACAACGGACCTCTCACCCGGCTCTGCTGGTCAATTATCTTTGACTTCACTTCTCTGTTCACCACCTCAACTTTAGGCCTCTCCATTCTTCCTGGAAACCTAACCTCTCCCTGAGTACGTCTACGCTCTAAACGTCTTTCTGTTAAACGAAAATCCAACTGAACTACCAAATCAATTAAGGCATCTAAAGTATTTGGTCGCTCCAAAACTCCAGCCAGAGCATCTTTTAACTCATCCTTTAAGCCCCTATAAAATAAGGAAGCCCTCTTCTCCTCTGGCCATTTACTTTCTAAAATTAAAGTTCTAAATTGAGTGATATAAGAAATCAACTCCTTTCCTCCCTGGCACAGTTCCAGTAATTCTCCATCAACCTCTAAAGATAACTGTCTCTTATCAAACATTTTCTTAAATTCGGTCTGGAAAAGGGAATAATTATTCAAAGCCAAATTCTTTTGACTCACCAAAAGACTTCCCCACGAAGAAGCTTCTCCAGATAAATATGATAAGATGAATGTTACCTTTGAAGCATCTGTGGAAAACAACTCTGGACGACTTAAAAAATGCAATTCACACTGAGTCTGAAAAATTTGAAACTTTCTAGAATCTCCTAAGAAACGTTCGGGAGCGGCTAAAGGAACAGGCATAACTAAAGTTCCTAAACCTCCCTCGGCCCCTCTGGGAAGCCTAGGTTCTTGTTCTTCTCCTACTCTCACCAACTCAGGTGGGTTTCCTGCACCTTCCGAAACTTCAACTTCTCTTTCTTGTATTTGAGTTACCTTTAAATTTAACTCATCCATTCTTTGACAAAGACTTGAATACTCCTGATGAGCCACCCGTAACTCTTCTCTCATTTCCCTAACCATTACTCCCAATGCCTCCATGGTTGTCTCATCGGGGTTCATAACAGCTTGGGCAGACACTTTTTTTTATTGGCCTTTCATACTGTCATGCTGAGAACCTGGTGTCTGCAGAAGCTGCTGAACCCCCGACAATCCACCCAAAATGTGGCACTCTGAGCTGACATACATAACTGCTCAGTTTACCTCACTTTCAGGGGAAAGGGGGAAGGGACAAAGAAACAAACACCAGGCTGGAAGCTATCAACTCGCTGGTTCTTCACCTGTAGTTAAAACATAAACATGCAATACACCTCATTACTCATGGGTTACTATACTAACCTTAAAATCTATATCCTTTACCAAAATAGTTAAAAAACCATACCTGGTACTTCTCTTCAGAATGCCCAGAGAAGTGATAAGCGGACAAGACTTCCTTACTTGTGGACCAGAATCTTATAGATCATTCAGCCTTCTCAGCAGGTCCATGAATGTAATTTTTAACTTTGTAGTTCGTCTGCTCAACCCTAAGATTCTTGAACAAGGTCTAAATTCTTCAAATAAGGTTAAGGAAGTTCTTTTAAGTTCTTGTATTTGTTTTTATATTTTCTTTGTAGAGTGTCTTTTACTCAGGAACGAATTTTTAATTTGCGATGAAATCTTCATGTAGAAAGCCAGCACACGCGCTAAAATCCATACCGCGGGTAAAACGCAAACGCGCTGAAAATCCAAACCGCAGGAAAAAAATCACACGCGCTTTTCTCCAAGTCGCGGGAAATTCGCACACGCGCTGACAATCCAAATCGCGGGATAAAACACACGCGCTTTTCTCCAAGTCGCGGGAAATACGCACACGTGCTGACAATCCAATTCGCGGGTAAAACGCACTAGTTTGAATTGACACGTAGCGATAAAAAACAAACGTACGCGCTTCAATCTTTTTAGATACAGATTTGCGATTTCAATCCCTTAAAATAAATATAACCTTTTTTCAAAGTTCAACAAAAATGGAAAGTCACTTATCTTGTGATTGAGACTTGAAAACTTCTTTTCTCAGAAAATTGGAAGTTTCTGACTCCTGTCCTGTGTCTCCACCAAACTCCATACACGACTCCTGTTATACTTTCAGATTTTCCGCTCAACTGCTGGAAACTTGTCACCCTTGACCAAGTTAAGCAGGAGCTGCAAGGCACACGACCTCTCAGCTGGGCAAGGACGATGAAAGGCAGTTTAGAATGTTCATTGTCCTCCCTATAAACAATCTCCAGCCAATTAGAATTTAGACTGAGAACCTCCATCTTGGTTTGGGGCATTTTCCATAGACTGCAATGAAGGTTAAGGGCAAAATTGGCTGTTTAAAAATATAACCCATAATAACTTCCTAAAACCTTTCTATACTAAATATGTGTCTCCCCTGACCCAATGTAAATGAGTATATGATACTGTATGTAAAGAATATGTCACTCCAACCTGACAGTACCTGACACTCACACAGTGGAGTGGTCATCTTGGTGGGAGACCCTCCAGCCTATCAGGATAGAGTGCGACATGGTTTTCTGAGGCAACCCTGTCCAGGGGTCCTACTCCCCCCCCCACACAATGGACCCACCCCAGACTCAGTGGAACCGAAAGGAGGGCATCTCGGCAGAAGCGCGCCAAACGGACGAACAAAGGATCCCCGACCTGGGTTAGGAGTTTAGAGAAAGACACGCGAAAGAAGTTATATTAAAGTTCTGGCAAATAAAACCTACCAGAGTAAAGTTAATAGAAAAATACACCGGCGGTATGTTAGAGGCTGTCTGAAAAAGTGGTAGCCTCGAACAATGGGAAAATCCCATAGGGAAATATTTGCGGTTTAATATCTTCGGTAGTAACCACTAACACCAGCAAGAAACTTTTTGAGAGAGGGACTGTACGGTACCCTCTCGAAAATGAACATAAGGGAAAAACTATTAACCCTTCCCAGTATTTCCATAGTAAGATGGGTTGTACTGATTTAGTTAACAAAAATTGACTAGTAAAGTCAATGGGGACTTTACATGCCCTGGGAGACAGTAGTCCATCCCAGGGTATGGAGTCTATGTTTGGGGGTCACTACGACACCCCTGTGTCACTGCACGGAGTGTGCTGTGTAACACATGTGAATAAAGATGGTTCCTATGGGGTTGAGAAAATCCCATAGACATTAAACACAAAGATAGCCTAGAACACACATAGCAAAAATGCCTAAGAGTTGGACAAAGAGTCTCACTCTTAGCAGGAAAAAAAGAAACAAACCCTTCAAATCCAGCAACGCTGCTGGGGGACTCTATAGGTAAGGGAAAGTAGCCATAGAATGAGAATTCTCCCTAGCAAACACACACTAGCAATCTGTCTAAGAGTGGGAAAAAAGGGTCTCACTCTTAGCAGGAGAAAAAAATAAACCCTGCAAATCCAGGAAAGCTGCTGGGGGACTCTATAGGTAAGGGAAATTAGCCATAGAATGAGAATTCCCCCTAACACTCGCCCAACCCCCCTCCCCCAGACTAAGGGACAGGAGGATCTAATCCACTCCTGGATGATTCTCTTACATCTAGTCGGTTAAAAACATCCTAGAGAGACCATCAGCATTTTGGTGGTAACATCCTGACCTGTGCTCCATGGTAAAATCAAACCCCTGGAGGCAGATTGACAAACTTAACAGTTTTGGGTTTTCCCCTTTCATTTGCATAGCATCAACCATCTCAAGGGTTGGTGGTCAGTCTGAATGGTGAAAGTAGAACCATACAAGTATGGCCTAAACTTCTTCAGAGACCACACAATGGCAAAACATTCTCTCTCAATAGTTGCCCACCTTGTCTCTGGATCCTTCAGCTTCCTACTGATGAAGGAAATGTGGTGTTCCCTACCTTTCTCATCCAGTTGACTAAGGACTGCACCTATACCTGTATTGGAAGCATCTGTCTGCACAATGAAGGGTTGGTGGTAGTCAGGAGCTCTTAGAACTGGAGCTTGACAAAGGGCTCTTTTTAGGATTTCAAAGGCCTGATTGCACTCCTCATTCCATTTGACCTTTTTTGGAAACTTAGGAGAGGAGATTACATTCAGTGGAGAAGATATGGTCCCATAGTTTTTTTTTTTTAAATTTGTTTTTATTATTTAAACCAACAAACCAAACATTACAACATTGAGGACGTTCATAATCAAAATAAACCAATCCGTTATGCAATCCCCGTCCTCCCTCCACCCTCCCCCCAAACTCGAACCGTGACATCAGTGTCATCTTCATGAGCATTTTCGGGAACCTCAGTGCTCGTTGACTCGTCTGAGTCTTCTGATTCATGGATGACCTGGTGGGGTGTGGCCATTGAGGTCCCCAACTGCCTCCAAGCCATCAGGGGGCCCACTTCCTCTTCTCCTCCCCTGGTGGCAGCCTCAAACCAAACCACAGTTTCAGCTTCCGCCCATCTCAAGAGGTCCGCCCACCATGCCTCCACTCCAGGCCTATGGACCGCCTTCCAACACATTGCAATCCTGCGCTTGGTCAGGACATATGCCAGATCCTTCATTTTGTTGATATGCTTTAAGTTACGTGGCCTGGAGAAATTCCCGAGCATACATGCCCCAGCAGACCCCACATCCAGCACCACACCCCCGCTGGCCCTTCTCGTCTTTATTTCTACCCAGAATCCATGCACCACTGGGCAAGCCCAGAACATATGTAACAACCCTGCCTCCACCTCTCCACACCTGGGGCATTTCTGAACGGCTGAGCCACCAAACCTGGCTATTCTTCCTGGGGTCAAATAGGCTCTGTGGGTGACATACAGCTGGATCTGCTGGAGTCTCGCGTTCCGGGACACCTTTTTGTGGTACCTCTGTACTCTGTCCCATTGTCCATCTGTCATGGGCTCTCCAATCTCCTCCTCACAATCATGCCTCAGCTGGAATAGCTCCTTCTCTGCCTTTGCTCTCAGGAGCTCATATATCCTAGATATTTCGTGCCCTCCCTCTGAGACGTCATACATCATTTCCAGGGTGGCATCAGGTTCTTCTGCCAACACTGTCTCAGGACACCTTCCCCTCACCCGCTTCAAGAGCCTAATGTATGTAATATATTGGCCGCTATGTACCCCTGTTTCCTCATGCAACCTCTGAAATTCCAATACCTCCCCTTCCTGCAATATATCTGCGAGGGTGGCCAGGCCCACCTATTCCCAATGTCTGCGGACTGCTTCAAACATTTGGGGGTCATCCCCACATAGCGCCACCAGCGGGACCTGAAGTGAAAGCGGGTCCGGATCTCCCACCGTTTTCCATACTCTGCACCAAACTTTCCAGCCCAACTCCAATAGTCCCCCCTCCCCACCATCTCAGAACTATGCATCCACACTGTCTCTCTAAGAACATATGAGAGTGAGTCGCCCTGCAAGAGCCTGGCTTCCGCCGAGTCCTCCGCTGACAGCCATCTGGCCACATACAACAGCTGCCCCGCCAAATAATACAATTCGAAGTTTGGCAGGTTTATGCCCCCCTTATCACTGGTGTTCTGCAGCTTCCACAGGGCCACCCTGTTTCTGAAGTTGCCCCATATAAAGCCTCTGCACATGCCATGGAGTTTCACAAAGAAGTGTCTGGGGATCAAGTATGGGACATTCACAAAGAAGTGCAAGAGTCTGGGCAGAACAATCATTTTGAGCAGAGCTGCTCTCCCCATCATGGCCAAGGGCAACCTAGACCAGAACACAATGCTACTTTTGATCCCCTCAATCGCTTTCACTGTGTTATGTTTGTGCTCCATCTCTGTCTTATGATAAATATTCACCCCCAAGTACCTAAATGTCATGGTCTGCCAAGGTATCTGCAGGACAGGTAGTCCAGTCGATGAGGTGTTCATATACCTTCCCAAGGGGAACAAGCTGGACTTCCCAGGGTTCACCAATATGCCCGAGAGGGTGGCATAGCGATCCATCACCTCCAGCACGTATTGCAGGTTTTCTTCCGGGTAACGCAGGTAGAGAAGCATATCGTCTGCATACAACGATATCAGGTGTGTGGCCCCCGATGTGCGAATCCCAACCTCCCCGTATTGTTGTCGCAGGCATATTGCCAGCGGTTCTAATACCAAGATGTATAACATGGGCGACCAGGGGCAACCTTCTCTGGTCCCCCTGCTGAGTTGCCATTTGTCTGAGACTGTGGAGCCAGTTTTAACCCTAGCAGTCAGGGCGCTGTATAGTAGCTGGACCCATCTAGTATACACAGGTCCCATTCCATACCCTTTCATGGTCGCTTTTAGCCACGGCCACCTTACTGAATCAAAGGCTTTCACCGCGTGCAGCGACACAATGGCCATCTCTCCAGTGTCTCCCTTAGTTTGGTCAATAATGTGGTGCAGCCTCCTGTAGTTATCTGTGATGTTTCTACCTGGGACGCAACCCGTTTGGTCTGGGTGTATCAGCTTGCCGATTACTCTCTTTAGTCTATTAGCTAGCACTGCCGTGAGTATTTTGCCATCCTGGTTAAGCATGGACAGGGGCCTATATGATCCGCAGTCAGTATCCGGCTTGCCCGGTTTCAGGAGCGGGACGATCACCGCCTCGCGGAGGGACGCCGGCAGTTCTCCTTGCTCATATGCCTCATTAAACATAGTCAGCAGCGGTTGGAGTAGCTCCTGCCTATATGCTTTATAAAATTCACTGGGTAACCCATCCGACCCAGGCGCTTTGAATGTGGGGAGGTGCTGGATCACCGCCTCCAGTTCGTCCATGGTGATGGGGGCGTCCAGATCTGCGCATTCTAGATCATCTAAGGTGGGCAGCCCCACATCTTCTATTGTTTCCAGTATTTCCTGGCTCATATCCTCTCCCGCGTCCTCATATAGACGTCTATAGTACTTGAGGAACTCCCCATTTACCGTTTCTTGGGTGTTGTAAGTTCTGCCGTCCGCATCCCTAATCTCTCTGATCACTGGGCGGGGAGTCTCATTTTTACATAGCCAGGCCAGTATTTTACCTGGCTTGTCTCCCCCTGCATGTAACCTCTCCGTATATTTCCTATAATTTAATTTGCATAGTCTATCCCAGAGTTCTATACAAGCTAATTGTAAGTCTTTTATCTTGGCACTGTTCTCACGTGCGGTCCCCACACTACGAGTAAGGCCCTCCAGCTCTCTTTCTGATTCCAGCAATTCCCGTTCAATACCCCCTTGGAGCCCTTTAGATTTTGATATGGCTACCCCTCGCACCACCACCTTGAATGCCTCCCATACAGTACCTACCGAATGTACACTGCCCGTGTTAATTTCAAAATATTCCACGATAGCTGCTCTCAGATCCTCTCAAAATTCTGCATCCTGTAGAGCCTCAGTCCTGAGCCTCCACGTCAGGATACGCGCTCTGGGGGGTTGATGCTGCCACTCTACCACTAAAGACGAGTGGTCAGACACTACCCTGGCCTTGTATTCGGCCCCCACCATTTCTCCTGCTATCTCCGCCGTGGCAAACACATAATCCAATCTTTTGTGTAGGTCATGTGGCGCTGCATTATGTGAAACTGCCTACCCGTTGGGTGTAACCTTCTCCACACATCCTCCAGACCGAAGTCTGTCAATAGGGTCCTCAATGCTTTCTCGGCAGGCGCTGGCTTCCCTGATTTGTCTGCTGACCTATCAATGCTGGGGTTCAGGATGCAATTGAAGTCCCCTCCCCATACCATCGCACCACCCGCCAGGGGGCTAATTTTACCATATAGGGACCTAAAGTATGCTGCTGTATCATGGTTAGGGGCATACAAATTTACGATGTTCACCTCCCTATTTTCCAAGATCCCCGCCACCACCATCCTGCCCTCTGGGTCTATTGTTGAGCTAAGCATACGAAACGGCACATGCAGTGCCACCCAGGTGATCACCCCCCTAGCATATGTCGAATATGTGGCGCCTACAACGGTCCCTTTCCATTTCCTTATAACCACCTCCAGCTTCTCCTTGGTGAGGTGGGTCTCCTGTAGCAAGGCTATGTCTATGGGCATCCTCTTTAGATACATCATCACTTTGTTGCATTTCAGATAACTATTGATGCCCCGCACATTCCAGGTCACCACTCTGAGATTACCCGACGCCATTTACTCGTTGATCTTCCTCTTCACATTCCCCAACTCTCCAATATCTTCTCTGATGACCTGTTGTCCGACTCTTGGCCCTCCCCCCCTCAACAACCCCCCTTTACAAAACCTCCCCCCTTCCCATTCCCAAACTCTGCCCCACTGCACACAACCCTTCCCCTCCCCCCATCCAGCCAGCCCCAACAAGTGCCCAGCTCCATCCCTGGATCTCAGGCCCGCCCGCGTCTGGTCCTATCTCGTAACCGAAGAGTAGGACCCCGCGGGGTGTCACCGATCTAACAGTGACCTAACTAAATATACTACTAAGGGGTTTAAGGATAGCCCCCCGGAACTCCCGTTCAACTGTTCAGGTTAATTACATCCAACAGAGCTTGCTAGCATTCGTTTGCTGCAGCCCGTTCCCACACTCTTTACTTAACACTATATTCAAGTCCCAATGTCTTCATCTAATTAGGATTATGACCTCTGGCGAATCTTACCAGCTTACATTGCTGCACTACATTTCCCCTCAGCTCCATATAATGCCAAATACTAATCCCAATGTCTCATATTATGTCACCGGGGATGACCCGGCTACACGCTACTTATCTCCAGCTGCTTCCGTCTGGGCGTCCGGTTCCTGTGGGCGACCCTGCATGTCCAGCCAGTCCATAGCGTCCTCTGGCGTCTCGAAGAACAGGGTTTTATTCTTATGGAACACTTTCACTTTAGCCAGGTAAAGCAACATATATCGGAGGCCGGCTTCTCTCAACCTTCTTTTCACCGCCCCAAAGTTCATCCGGCTGCGCTGCACGTGCAAAGTATAGTCCGGGTACGCCGTGATTTTTGCCGACCCCTTTTCAATCGTTCCTCCCTTCCGGAAGAATTCAAGAATCCTCTCCCGATCCCGATAATTCAAAATCTTAGCGATCAGCGGCCGCGGGGGGGGATCCAGGGGGGGTCTCCTCATCAAAGCCCTGTGCGCCCTCTCAACTGCAAACCCCTGGGACAGAGCACCACCAGTTATTTCCTGCATGAGCATGGATTCCACGTATTCTGTCGGATTAGGCCCCTCCATTCCTTCTGGCAGACCAACAATGCGAATATTATTGCGTCTGGCGCGCCCTTCCGCCTCCTCCGCCCTATTCTCCAAGTTGCCTACTCGCTGCACGAGGGCATGGAGCTCTGATCCGTGGGCGGCGCATGCTGCCGTATTCGGAGCCATCTCCTTTTCCAGGTTTCCAGTGCGCTCCGCCAGCGACCGCACATCTTGTCTCAGCAGATTGACTTCCTCCTGGACCGCTCCGATCTTGAGGTCCAAGCCCACTTTCAGCTCATCCATTGCTAAGCCCAGTTTAGTCTCCCAGGCAACTTTCAAATCTGCTATCGGTGCCAGCACTTCCTGAATCGTGCCCGGTGTCTCCACCACCGCCGCGGTAGAGTCCCTGCTCTTGCCCCCTTCTGTGCCTGGGGGCGACTTGGCATAAGCCTCCAGCGTGGGCTGTTTGTTCTTGGGTCTCACAATTCTGTTAGACATACTGCTAAATTGTTTGCCTGTATGTCAGCGGCACCCCACTCATGCAAAAGTCCCCTTGGCACCAGGCCACTCTTGGCGTGCCGGGGACCATTTCCACAGTGTACAGGTGTGTCTTTAGTGCTCTCCCAAAACCTGGAATGGGTTGTGTCCTCCCATGTACCTGTGCTCCCACAGTGTCTCTGTTATTTCAGGGGCAGTATGTTCTCCAAGGCCTGTGTGCAGCCTGTGTGCATGAATCCAGCACTGCAGAGCGCCCAGAACGTTCGGCCGTCTGTCTGGTTAAAATGTTGCTAATGTCTCTCCTGTGCTTCTCAGTGCCTCGCGCAGGGAGGCCGAGGTCTGAAACGTTTTGTGGGGCCTCCTCTGCCCTTCTCTCCTCCGGTCTTGCGCGTCCCCTCCACCTCTGAGGCGGCTCCCACAGTGTGCTCTGGGTCCCTGAGGCCACTCAGCCCTCCGCCGGGGAATCAGTCTGCCCTAGGGGGCCGGCGTCCCGCAGTGTGCGCGAATGGAGTTTACTTGTGTTCGCTGCGGGAGGATTTACTCCGCCACCTCGCGGAGCGCCCGGCTTCCGTCGTGGTACTGTGCGCTAGTCCTGTTTCTCCCTACGCCCTGTGCCGGGCTCTGGCCGGGGACCCTCCTTTGCCCCGCCAATGGCCCAATCGGCCGCTCCACAGCTGCAGCGTATCCGGCGAGCCCAGCGCGAGCTGCCTCCAGGCACTGTGTGTGCCAGAGGGAATGCCACCACGGCCACCCGCCCCCACCATCCGTCCCCCTCTGACGGCGGTGCAGTTCGCGGCCATCCGCTACCAAGGAAATGCTGGAGCTCCTCGCTTCGGCCGGACAGGCCACTCCGCTGCTCCCCTGCTCAGGGCATGCACCGCGGGGCTCCGCACAGATCAATCAGCCACAGCGGGTCCTCTCCCGGCACCGCCCGCCGCCTGTCGCCGCCGCACTGTGTGGTGGTCAGTTTATGACCCTTTGTTGAGTGTCCGCCATCTTGGTTGTCCCCACTCGCCGGGCGCCCGGCTTTCTTCTTTTGGCTACAGCTCCTCTTTTGGTCATCCGATCAGCCTCGTACAACGATTGACAGAGGCTCTGGTTCTTCACATGTCTCTGGGCATGCTGCCAATCTGTCTTGTCGTCCGCTTTCCG
The DNA here is from genome assembly GCF_040938575.1 of Ambystoma mexicanum. Taxonomy (NCBI): domain Eukaryota; kingdom Metazoa; phylum Chordata; class Amphibia; order Caudata; family Ambystomatidae; genus Ambystoma; species Ambystoma mexicanum. The sequence goes on along the minus strand of NC_090922.1, from coordinate 591,584,439 downwards.
CATGTTTTGCCAGGATCGATGATAGATCTACGGGAGCTCCGGAGAAGAGCGACCCCTCACGTAGCCATCTAGCCATGCCCTATGGTCCCATAGTTCTCAATGAAATTACTGTAATACCCAGTGAGGCCTAAGAGGGCCCTCTGCTGATTTTGAGTAGTATGTGTTGTCTAATTTTGCACAGCTTCTATCTTGCTGAGCAAAGGCCTTATTTCACCACCTCCTAGCTCATGTCCAAGGTAGACCACTTTACTCTGACAAATTTGACATTTGCTTGCCTTTATGGTCAGATGGGCCTGCTCAAGAGCCTGCAAAAAATATCCTAGGTGGTCAACATGTTCTTTCCAAGTAGGGCTGAACACTGCAATGTCATCCAAGCATGCCATGCAGAAGTCCTCCATCCCATTCAGAACCTGGTTAACCATCCTTTGGAATGTAGCAGGTGCATTCTTTAAACCAAAAGGCATAACCTTAAACTGGTGTAAGCCCACTGGGGTGGAGAATGCAGTTTTCTCCTTGGCATGGTCTGTCAGGGCTATTTGCCAATAGCCTTACGTTAGGTCAAATGTGCTGAGGAACTTGGCTGAACCAAGTCTAACCAACAGCTCATCTGTCCTTGGCAAAGGATGGGCATCAGTCTTAGTGACTGCATTTAGAGCTCTATAGTCCACGCAGAATCTCAACTCCTTGGATCCTGCCTTTGGTACTAACACAACTGGGCTAGTCCATGGACTAGTAGAGAGTTCTATTACCCCGAGATCAAGCATCTTGTTGACCTCTCCTTTGATGTGAGTTCTTACATTTTCTGACATTCTGTAACCCCTGCTTTTGACAGGTAAACAGTCACCAGTGTTTATGTCATGCTGGCCCCAAGGGGTCAAGCCTGGTGAACGGGAAAACAAAGGGGCAAATTGGTTTAACAAAACTTTGCACTCCTCCTGTTATTTAGAAGTCCGATTAGAAGAGAGATTAACTCCTCCTATTTGGTCATCTAAAGGCTTGCCTCTGAGAAGGTCAGGCAGAGGTTCACTCTCCTCCTCCACTTGAGCTGAAGCTAGAAGCAAAGCTTCCAGTTCTGGTCTCGAGACATATGCTTTTAAACAGTTGGTGTGAAAGACTCTGGGAGCCTCCTTAGGGTTGCCTAAATCCACCAGATAGTTCACCTCTCCAGGTTTTCCCACAATCTTGAAGGGTCCTATCCAATTGTCCTGCAAGGCCCTCTGCCTTGTTGGCACAATAACAAGAACTAGCTGGTCTTTAGCGAATTCAACCATGTTGGCCTTCTGGTCATGCCAATGCTTCACCAGAGCCTGACCTGCTTTCAAGTTATTACTTGCCTCAGCCATCATGTGTGACATTCTCCTCTGGAATCCTAAACACATAGTCAGTCACTCTGACTGGCTTGGGGGAAGGAGCACTCTCCAACCCCTCCTTGATCAGGGCCAATGGACCTCTGACCGGATGGCCATAGAGAAGTTCAAAGGGACTGTAACCCACTCCCTCCTGAGGGACGTCTCTATATACAAAGAGAAGGCATGGCAGTAAAAGATCCCACTTTTTCTTAAGGGGTCTTCTAAAGCTCCTATCATGCTCTTCATGGTTCTGTTAAACCCTTCTACCAACCCATTGTCTGAGGGTGGTAGGCTGTTGAGAACTTGTAGGTAACTCCAGAGTTTTTCCACATGGTCTTCATGTAGTGGGACATAAAATGTGACCCCCTGTCAGATATGACCTCCTTAGGAAACCCAACCCTGGTAAAAATACCAAGGAGGGCCTTAGCCACAGCCTGAGCTGTAACAGTCCTCATAGGAATTGCTTCAGGGTACCTAGTAGCCTGGTCTACTACAACAAGGATAAACCTGTTGCCTGAAGAGGTTGGAGGGTCAAGAGGACCGACAATGTCGATTCCCACCCTCTCAAATGGTACACCCACCACAGGGAGAGGCACTACAGGTGCCAAGTTCTTGGATCCACTCTTGCCAGAGGTTTGGCAGGTGTGCAACCCTTGCAATACTTATCTACTTCAGCCCCCATTTTAGGCCAATAAAAGTATAGAGAGAGCCTTTCCTTGGTCTTCTTGAAACTCAAGTGACCAGCCAAAGGTATCTCGTGGGCTAGTTGCAAGAATTGTAGTCCGTTTTCTTGGGGCACTACAAGTCTCTTGTAGTCTCCAGGGGTTGACTCAGTCGGTTCACTATATAAGAGGCCATCTTCCCAGTGTAACCTATACTTCCCAGGCTCTTGCCCTTCAAGCTGAGGAGCTGCCTGGTGGCGAAGACCTTCCAGAGCTGGACATTCTCTTTGTCCCCTACTGAAGTCTGCCCTGTTGGGGCCACCTTCTGCCAGTAAAGACTGCAGCTCAGGATGGTCCAAAGGGTCCAGATCTCCAATAAGATCCTGGCCTTCTACTAGATCTGAATCCTCAGGTTCTAGTTCAACCACACAGGGTGGTACCTCCCTCTCAGCCTCAGCAGGAGGAGGAATAACAGGTGTGATTTTGACAACCTAGGAGATCTCCTGGTTGGAAGCACTGGAGTGCTTTCTGCTGGTTTCTTTTTGGAAGTCTTGGGTTTCCCCTTTGCTTCTGGTTGCTTAGAAATTGCAGTTAGTAATTAGGAGTGATTTCTTTTTCTATCATCTCCTCAGGAGAGCCTCTCAAGGTCTTCTACCTTGCAGGTCTGGTGAGCTCCTGTAATCTCTTATTAGGAGGTCTGGGTGTACTGGACACTACTCCAAGATGTTTGAGATCATTGCCCAACAACACCCTTCCAGGTACTTCAGATTGGATACTAACAGGTATTCTGACAGTCATGTCATTGCACTCGATGAGAGCTGGTAACTAGAGAAGCACCTGCACAGGCCCTCCAGCTAACTTGGTGAGGCATTTGGGTTCCTTAGCAACATCCTCTACCTTGAAAAAAAGATTCATCCACCACAGTTATGCTGGACACAGTGTCCCTAATGGCAGGGGTCTCCTGACCATTCACTAGGACACTGTCCTTATAATACTCTTTAGTATTATTTGGGATAGAATTATACACATCTAAATTCTGTTGTTCCCACAACCCCAAGGATACTAAAGATACACTAGCTGAGACTTGGATGGGGTCTTCAGCTAGTAGCTGAAAGTTTCCACTGGTCATTGGTACTTCCTCATCTGGAGTGAAGGCTAAGGAGACCGTGTGGATCCCTGAAGGTTTACTCTTACATCTGGGATCCCCTTTCACATGGTCAGTTGAAGCACAAACATAACATATTCCAAATGTCTTTATGAATGGTGGTTTGCTCTGACCTCCTTCTGGTCTGGGACCAGAAGGTACACTAGCCTGATTCGGTTTCCCATGTGGCTTACCCTTAGAATTTTGTTTGTGGCCCTCTTTGGAATTCGAATTATTTGAATTCTCTTTGTTGTCTTTCTTAGGCTGCTTTCCCTCATCCTTTTCCTGAGTGACCCCTGAATCTTTGTGCATAGCCCTGTTGGAAACCCACAAGTCAGCAGCCTTAGCTAGCTTCTTGGAATCTAGTTCTTTTGAATCAGCCAAGTGCGGTCTGAGCTCAGGAGAGCAGGCATCATAGATAGACTCCAACATGACAAGATTTTTCATTCCTTCATAAGTGTTCACTCTGTAACCCTTAATCCATCCCTCTAAATTTTTCAAACACTCATTCACTCAAGTAGCCCAAGGGGTACTATCATGCTTTTTGAGGGTCCTAAACCTCTTAAGGTACTGGGAAGGGGTCTTCCCAAATCTAGCTATCAGAGCTAGTTTCACACATTCATAATCCATCCTATCCACCTCCCCCAACTCCATTACCACATCAGATGCAACAGGGGGGAGCCTAGAGAATAACTGGGGGATCAACTGATTCCCTGTGATATCCTGGAGCCCATGATTGTATTCAAACATAGCTAACCAATCTAACACATCCAACTTAGGTTCATACATACCCACAATCTCTTTAGGCATCCGGGGTCTTTTTGGACTGGAGGATCTAGAGGATTCGGGGAGAGAAGCATTTTCCAAAGACAATTTCTTCATCTCTAGCTCATGATTGAGCCCCATTTCTTTGAGCCTTAGTTCTTGATGTTTCTGTTCAGTTTGGGCACTAATTCCTTTGAATTCAAGTTCAAGTCTCATTTTTTCTAGAATGATAAATTCAGGACTTAATTTGGGACCTGACAAAGGTCCAGTAGACAAGGCTTGAGGTCTTTGAACAGGCAGAGGGCCAGAGGGGGTTATATTGTCAGCCTCCTCTTCCTCATCTGCTTCAACAATAACATTATCATCATTATCATCCTCAATGTTTGCTACATTTGCTGGAGGAATGGGCACTACAGCTACACTCTCCAGTCTTTGGTGTTCTAACAATCTTTCAATCATTTCTGATTTCTAACCTTTGACGGGAAGACTTTTCTGTCTGCACAGATCCCTTAAATAATCAGCAGTATTTACAAGGCGGGTCTCCTGGCTATAGCTTTCCATAATTGACTTCTTAAAATTAACTTTTAGTGATTGTTAAGCCTTGTGGTTAATTGAACCAAGGTACTAGCAGCACTCTAAAATGTAAATCCAATACTTTTATCCTCACCGCTGTACACCAGTGTTAGGCAGAATCCTGTGCAGTTCCCTTGGGGAGCTCTACAGAAGATTAAGACTACAGGTATATGCAATAAATCCCCTTTGGTATCAGTCTGAACCACAAAGATTTAGGGGGTAATTCATAGAATTTGGCGCACAAGTGACGCACGCGGCTGGCGCATAGAGTGTGCATGCGGCAGTCTGCGCCAAATTCTATGAATTACCGTAAAGGCCAGTGACCAGCATACAGCCCCCAACCACGAAAATGCATGTAAAACTCCCCGCGCACCCCCGGAATACACGTACCCCGCTCGCGCCAGGCCTATCGCATGTAAATCTCCCCGCGCACCCCCGGAATACACGTACCCCGCTCGCGCCAGGCCTATCGCGTGTAAGCCTCCCCGTGCACCCCCGGAATACACGTACCCTGCTCGCACCAGGCCTATCATGTGTATAACTCCCCACGCACCCCCAGAATACACGTACCCCGCTTGCGCCAGGCATATCACATATAAAACTCCCCGGGCACCCCCAGAATACATGTACCCCACTCGCGCTAGGCCTATCGCGTGTAAATCTCCACGCGCACCCCCGGAATTCACGTACCCCGCTCGCGCCAGGCCTATCGCATGTAAAACTCCACGTGCACCCTGGAATACACGTACCCCGCTCGCACCAGTGAAAACACGTGGAAAAAGTCCCCCCTGTGGAGTGGGCTGCCCAGGGGTGATGGACTGCCTGCAGGCCATGGACTTGGGTGATGGGCTGCCTGCGGAGCATGTGGAGGGTGGATGGGCTGCCTGCGCGTATTCCGTGGGTGCGCGTGGAGTTTCACACGTGATTGCCCTGGCATGAGCGGGGTATGTGTATTTCGTGGGGTGCGTGTGAAGTTATACACGCGATTGGCCTGGCGCGAGCGGGGTACGTGTATTCCGAGAGGTGCATGTGAAGTTTTACACACGATTGGCCTGGCGTGAGCAGGGTCTGTGTATTTTGAGGGGTGCGTGTGAAGTTTTACACACAATTGGTCTGACGCGAATGAGGTACGTGTATTCCGAGGGGTGCGTGTGAAGTTTTACAAGCAATTGGCCTGCCGCGAGCGGAGTACGTGTATTTTGAGGGGGTGCATGTGAAATTTCACACGCGATAGGCCTGGCGCGAGCGGGTTACGTGTATTCTGAGGGGTGCGTGTGAAGTTTTCCACGCGATTTGGCAGTGTGTACCCTCCTGGGTGTGCCCCCCTCTCCATGCCCCGCAGGCAGCCAACACCACAGGGGACTACCCCACACCCCTGGGCATGCCCCGCAGGCAGCCCATCACCCCTGGGCATGCCCCGCAGACAGCCCATCTCCCCTGGGCATGCCCCACAGGCAGGCCACATAGCACCATGCACTTGGGAGCCCTGACACATGTCCCCCACCCGCCCACCCCGATTGACGGGCACCTGCCAGCATGCCCCGACTCATGTCCCCCACTCACCCACCCCCAGTGACGGGCACGTGCCAGCAGGGCCCGACTCATGTCCCCCAACCACCCACCCCCCAGTGACGGGCACCTGCCAGCAGGCCCGACTCATGTCCCCCACACACCTACCCCCATTGACGGGCACCTGCCAGCAGGACCGAACTCATGTCCTCCACCCACCCCCAGTGACGGGTACCTGCCAGCAGGACCCAACTCATGTCCCCCACCAACCTACCCCCAGTGACGGGCACCTGCATGCAGGCCCCGACTTATGTCCCCCACCCAACTCGTCATCACAATCCAGATCCATGGCCCTTATGGCCACCCAAATCCCACCCCTCGCCACCCCAGTCCAAATACCCAACCAAGCATTCCATCCACTCCACATTGAAATCCCCATGTCATGATAGATCCCAAATAACCAGTATCAGCATGAGTACAAGTCTGTCAGACCCACACAATGGCGACACATGAATGTGAAAACCCACATTGTGACATGCACAAAACCAATGAGAGAAGACCACACAAATGAAGCATAAAATAAAAATGTATTATATACAAAAATGAATGAATGAAACGAAATTACACAAGAAAAATATGATAAATAAAAGGATGTCCGAAATGAAGGAAAAAATATTAATGCTGAAATCAATAAATGCAAAGAAAAATGCCTCCAAAGTGTCCGTCCATAACACCAAATCCAAAGTCAAAATAAAAACAAAACCATTCCTCCATGGTAAAAATAAATATGTAAAATCAGCTCCATAACTATATACAATGAAAAAATCAAGGGTCCATGTGCCCAACAATCCAAAGGAAACCTAAGAAAAAACCTACCTAATAAATAACTATTTACAAAAAGGCGGGGCATAGTCCATGCGCCCCAAAGGAAAAAATAAATAAAGGAAACCTACAACTACATAACTATTTACAAAGGTGGCAGGCTAGTCCCACGGCTCACTGTTTGATTTTTTGGCCGAGGCATCATCGAACTCCACGTCGATGTTCCGGAGGCGGGCCTGTTGCCTGGCCTCGAGGTCTCGCAGGGATACAGCCATGGAATCCCTCAACTCCTTGCGAGTTTCCTCAAGACCCTCTGCCCGCCTCAAAGTCTGGTGCATGGAGTTCTCCGCCCTGAGCATCCTGAGCCGTGCACTCTCCGCCCGCCGCCTCTCTGCATCTATTTGCTGGCCCAACCGCTGCCACACGGAAGAAACTCCCAGTCCGGGGTCCCCCTGCCCCTCGGCCGATGCCTGCCCCCGGGGTGTTGATGGCCCTGAGCCATGATGCCTCCCACGCTGAGCCTGGTGCTGCCTCTGACGCAACTGCCTCTGCCACCACAACGGCACCCGGGCTGATGGAATCCCCTGGTGCCGTCATGCACGTGCCCTACTCGATGATGCCGGCCCATCCTCCATCTGCTGGGGTCCGGTTGGTGGAGTGGCCACCCCTGCTGGACCTCCGACTCCCGTCTGCGGCAGGGATGGGATCTCCACCTGGCTGGCTGCGTTGGTTGGAGCAGATCCACAGGGGGCCCTGGTGGCATCTGGACCGGAAGACGGCACGGAGAACAACTGGCATATAGTGTGCACAGAGGAGGAGAGGGCCGCAAGACTGGCCGACACATGGAGGAAACCCTCGACTATGGACCCTCCCAAATGGGCCACATTGGCACACAGCTCTTCGTGATGACGTGCCTGGTCCACCCAGGAAGCAAGCACGTCATCACGAATGTCACGTGTGCGCAACGTGACACCAATCAAGATGGACTCCATCCGGTCACGGGTCCCCTCGTCCGCAGGTAGAGGAGTGCCAGATGACGTGGACCTCCCCCCTACCTGTGGACGGGCCTGGGACGGGGCATCCCTGCTGGTGCATGGTGATGCAGTCACAGTATCAGGGACAGAGACATGCACAGGCACCTCTGCATCGACCTGTGCTGCCTCCTGCCCATGCCCCTGGACTGCACCACTTGCACCAGTGGTACCACCCCCACCGGGCCCTATGTGCGGCTCTGTAGCGGCCTCCTCCTCCTCTATACACACCACGACCTGGATGGCTCTGCACCGACTTCCACCGTTGCAAGCCCCTGTGGGGGCTCATCTGCCCCTTCCGCTGCAGCTGTAGTGGTAGACGTGGCACCGGTCCCCTCGCTCCCGGATGATGGAATTTCCTAGAAGCATGACTGGGCCTTGCGTCGCTGGCCGGTGGAGGCATCCCTGCCGCTTTCCTCCACAGCGTCGTCTCCGCCCTCTTCTTCACTCGCTGCTGTGTAAAGGGAGACATTGAACACAAGCATCAGGGTACTGTACAATAGTCCCCTAGACAGAAAGCAATAGCACATGAGTGGCACTGTCAAACGTCACTTCCATCATGTCTCCAAACAACACATGGGTCAGTGCAAGCAACACAAATGCAGGAACCGGCATGGCACATGCAACAAACATTTGCATCCATGTCCACCGCACTGTAGAAACATCCAATGGTGGGCTGAAACTCACATGCATCAGGGGACATGCTGATCACATGCACACGCATCACCGGAGGGTCATGCATCTGGCCCCGTATACCCCCAGACACAGTGGATACAAGGATGAGTAGGCTGTATCAATGAATCAACACATCGTCACGGGCATGTGTCATTCATCCATGGTGCACACACTATTCAGACACACGGACATGTACATCATGCATGTCCATGACAGCAGCACACATCTCTCACAGCCCAAACATGTCAAAGTACAGACACAGGCATGCATACATGTGTGCATTCCGCATGCTGCTCCACATGATGCATTGCAACACATACACCATCCATGTGGGTCACGCCTGACTGGACTCACATGCAGCACCATCATGTCCCTGCACATGCACATCCAAACATGACCCATGTCACACATGCAGCCAAGTAGCTAACTACCGGCACACTGCAACATGCACTGTTTTAAACGTGAATGCATGGCCACTTACCGCTCGACTCCAGACGGGCCTGCATCTTGAGGATCTGGTGGTGAAGCACTGGCCGAATGTGCTCCAGGACCCTCATCTGCGGGGTGGTAAGCGGGGCCCGGCGCCCCACTGCATCCACTGCATCCAAGAGGTGCCGGGCCTTCTTGAGGGTCCTGGACCTGTAGTCCTCCCAGCGCTTCTGGATGTGATTGATGTCGCGGGGTGCCACCCCCTCTGCGTTGATGGCACCCACTATGTCCTTCCAGATACTCTTCCGTACTTCCTTGTCGGCGCTCAATGGTTTGAAGAGGGCATCATAATTCCCCAGAACTTGCTCCACCAGGATACCACCTTCCTTTTCAATGAAGCTAGTAGCCCTCTGCCTTTCTGCTGGGAGGGTTGCCACTGGTGCCGGAAGGTGTTGTGTCAGACATGGCAACACCCGAGGCAGGTGTGGGGGGGCAACTGAGTCCTGGGGCTGGGCTGTGGAGTGATGGAACACCAGTCGGGAGTCTTCTGTTCCAGCAGGTGTGGTCACAGCAACTGGACCCCTGCAGATGGCAGATGTGCAGGCACCAAATGGCAGGGCACGCTGGCAGCAGGCAGGCAGCAGCAGATGGCTCGTGGGAGGCTGCTCGGGGCTCTGGGGGGCAGTAATTCCACTTTCTGTGCAGCAGCGTGGTCTTCCGTGTGTTGTCGCATAGCCAGCTTGATACAGGGTGATTTGGCATATGAAAAGACAGCACCTCAGCGTGTAATTTGAGGAAAGCGCGTAGGTGACGTAACATGCACGCGGGTGTTTCCCTGGCACGGGTTAAAGGTCCCAAGTAGGTTTCCATCGCTCTGTACGTGCTTTTCGTGGAAAGCGGTGCGTGTGTTTTCCAGACGTTGGGGTTCACACATGATTACTTCGCATCGGCTACAGTGCGTACTTCTTCTTTTGGCGTGGGTGTTGGCTATGTGTTTTTCTTCTACACGCAAGGCAGAGGGTGAGTCGCACTTGCTATTTTTTGCTACTGCGAGTGTCCCTGTTAGTCACGTACCCCTTTTTTTTCGGGCATACTAGCCTGCGTGCTGTTCACGCATGCATTTTTTGTGTTCCTGGCTGCCACAGCGTACTGCGTGTGTTTTTATACATGCACATGGGCTACAGGGGTCGCGTATCTCTTTTTCTTGCTTTTTGGGGATGCCTGAGCGTTGCGTGACACATCATTTCTCCTAGGGGGCCACAGAATGGGACATTCGTCGTAGCTGTATATACGTGTCGGTTGTTTGCACACACTTTTGTAATGCACAGGGACTCTACCGACAGCCTTCGTGTGGCGGACGTGTTTAGGCCACTGCGTGTATTTGGCCGTGTGCAGGTTTCCCCTATTCGATTCCATGAATACGTGTAGTTTGCGTGTGTGTGGGCGTTCCGTGTATTTCCCTGCAGTACTTCCCCAGTTATGCCTTCTTTTTCACGCGTTGTTCCCCATTCCGCATGTTCCGCCTCATGTTCCACCCCCATTTTGGTGTGTTCGCTGACTTTGTGCACTTTCGCTGTGCGTTTCGCTCACAGCGTTCTGGATGTTGCAATGACGTGTGCGCCTGTGTGCGTCACGCACGGATTTGGCGCACATCCCGGGGTAAACACCACAGGGGCTTCCATGAATCGCACACGTGCGTGTGCGCTTGCTTTTTCACGCTTGCGCCACGATTCTCGGCACACATTTGTTCCATGAATCGGTCCCTTAGTTGGTAGCTGTGGCTAAGCAGTCAGACTTATCGCGAGAGGGAGATGAGCAGTAATCAGAGTTTACACATTAGGGCCTCAGTACTATGGAACAAGGAAACACTGACCAAAGCTTTGTATCAAAAAGAATCTATATTTTACACACTCTGATGTTCACACACAAATCACTATTATAAAAGCAAGTTAAATCAGTCCAGAAAAGTATACACAACTCCCTATTTAAATTGTAGACAAGTTTGAGAAAGAGTGAAAACTGAGCAAAACGGCACAGTGAAAACCAAGCAGAAATGGCACTCTAACAATTTCTCAGAAGGGAGGGAAAGGACAAGTTATTCAGGTTTAGACTCTTTAACACACCAGCAACACTTCCCAAGTAGATTGTGAACAAGTTAGGCAAGACAGTACTTTAGCATTTGCAATACTGAGGTGAAAACCGAGCAAAATGGCACTTCACAAGTTTAAAAAGGGAAGGGAAAAAGGTGGTTATAAGAGTTAGGTGCACCAACACCTTTCTAGGTGAGAAGCAATCTAGAGAAGGCAGTTGTAACAGATTTAGCCAGAGTCAATAGGCCTGTGCCAGAGTCAATGGTATAAGGCAATGTGCCCAGGATCAAACTGTTCTAGTAGCTGCAGTTAAGTCTTTGTTTAACGATTTGAAAAGGCGGTTGCAGAAGGTGAAAGACAATGTTAGATGATAGGGGCGGCCAACCTAGTAGGTAAGTAAAGGATTTAAAACACCTTTAGCGATACCCAACGAAACGGGAGGCCTGGTGGAACAATGTACCTTTGAAGTGGAAGAGGCTCCTGCGGAGGCGGTAGTTCCTGGCAGTTCCTGCAGTTCGGGAGATCCAGCAGAGGAAGAGAGGCTCTCATAGTGGAGGAAGGTTCGAGTTACTGGACTGCCCAGGGATGAAACCAGCCGCGGTGCTGCCAAAATGAATAAAAGGTACGCTCCTTTAAATCGCGGTCGTGGTGGACGGGTGCCTGGCTATCCGGTCTCCGAGTGCAGGGCACTGGCGATTCGACCAAGGCAGGTCCTGGAAGGCGATTGGCGAACTGGTTGGCCCCACCAGCTCAAGGGAAGAAGACTCTTGCAGAGGAAGATCTTCTCAAGTCGTTGGAGAAGGGCTTCACCGGTGGTTCAGTCGTTGCAGATGTCTTCAGCTTCTCTCCTCTTCAGTTTCTTAGTTCTAGTGGCAACGTCTTGTCCTCCAGTCCTCAGGACCCTGCTTTTATGCAGCAAGAACCCCATTCATACAGCCTAGCTGTCACTCACACAGTGGGGTGGCTCTCCTGGAGGGAGAAGCCCCCAGCCTATCAGGGCAGAGTGCGACTTGGGTTGAGTAGGCAACCCTGTCCAGGGTGCCTATTCCCCCTCCCACACATCCTATCCACCCCAGACTCAGCGGCGCCAAGAGGAGGGCTTCTGTGCAGAAGCCCGCCAAAAGGACGAACAAAGGATCCCCGACCTGGGTTAGGATTATAGAGAAAGACATGAGAAAGAAATATTATTAAAGTTCTGGCAATAAAAACCTGCCGGAGTAAAGTTAATATTAAAATAAACCAGCGGAATGTTAGAGGCTGTCAGTAAATGTTGTAGCCTCGAACAATGGGAAAATCCCATAGGAAAATATTTGCAGTCGAATATTTACGGTAGTAACCACTGCCACCAGCCAGAAAGTTTTGAGAGAGGGACTGTACGGTACTCCCTCGAACATGAACACTATGGAAAAACTATTAACCCTTCCCAGTACTTCCATATTAAGATGGGAGTTTGGGGCACTGCACAGTCCCGATTGTAAAGGCTCTCATGGGATGTTATGTTATGTTATGTTAACTTCTAAAGCGCACAGTTGCCTGAAAGCATCATGGCGCTGGAGAGGGAGATCGTGTTAGCCAGGTGAAAAGACAAAGGGAGAAACCTGGAAGAGCACGGTTTTCAGCGCTCTTCTAAAGGACAGATGATTAGACATTTTTCTCATTGGCGGTGGCAGGCCGTTCCATAGGTTGGCAGCGGCTATGGAGAAGGCACAGCCACCTATCCTGGTACGGCAAAACCTCGGGACAGCAAGGAGATCAGCGGTGGAGGAGCAAAGACACCGTTCAGGCTGATAGCAGAGAAATTTAGCCTGGAGGTACTCCGCCCCTTGACAATGAATAGCCCGATGGACTATGCACATAGCCTTAAATCTGATACGCTGGCTGGCTGGCAACCAGTGGAGAGAGCACAGCACCGGAGTGATATGTTCTCCATAAGGGGTGCCAGTAGCCAATCTAGCAGCTAGTTTTTGTATACGTTGCAACTGCTGTATGAGGCCAGACAGTTGAGCCAAATATAACGAGTTACAATAGTCCAGGCGAAATAAGACCAGCGCCGCGACCACCGGAGGACAGAGCGGTTCAGGAATCATGGGAAGGACCCTCTTCAAGACCTTGAGTTGGCAGTGGCCTGCTTGACACAAAGACAAAACTTGATTTAGCATAGATAGAGAGGAGGAAAGGATGACCCCAAGATTTTTGACCCTGCCAACTGGGCAAGGGAGGGGACCAATGGTGGAAGTCCAAAAGACAGCGACCCAGAGCGAAGGGTCAGGAGGACACCCAACCACTAGCACCTCCGTCTTATCTCCGTTAAGCTTGAGCCAGTTATGGTCCATCCAGTCGCCCACGGCCCTCAAGCAGCTCTGAAGGTACGACGACACCTCAGTATGATCCCTGTCTATCCGGATCAAAATCTGGGTGTCGTCGGCATAAGAGTAGCAGTTGGGGCCATGGGCGTGGATGAGAGACACCAATGCCCAGATGTAGATATTAATGAAAATCTGAGATAAAGACGAGCCCTGGGGAACACCACAAGTGAGATAGCAGGGAGACGAGAGGAATGGAGGCATGGCAAGAGTCTGTGTCCAGTCCGCTAGGAAAGACGTAAACCAGGCAAGTACCTGGCCAGATATTCCTATCTGAGCCAGGCGTGATAACAGGAGGGGGTGGTCGACAGTGTCGAATGCCGCTGATAGATCTTATAAAATCAGGGCCCCAACCCCACCTGAATTAACCATCCTGGACATATCATCCTGCACAAACACTAACACACTCTCTGTGCCTCTGCCCGGTCTGAATCCCGACTGTGCTGGGTTAAAGACTTCAGAGGATTCAAGAAAAGAAGACAGTAGAGGTGCAACTAAGGAATCCAAACGATTAAAAAGAAAAGGAAGCAAAAAGATGATATGGAAATTAGCGAGAACAGTAGGATCGAGTGTGGGTTTCTTAAGAAGTGGAATGACCCTGGCAAATTTAAGCTCAGGGGGCACAATTCCAGATTGACAAGAGTCATTAACAGCCACAGTAAGGGCTTCCAATAATTCAGGTGCACTCTTTTTCATGATCTCCATAGGAATGGCATCAACCAGGGAGAATGACTTAATTTTTTGAATAGCCATTAATACTTCACCCTCTGTGAAAAGAGGGAAGGTCGACCAATTGGCCGATTTTTTCAAAAGGAGTGACAGGTGGCATCTTACTCACATAAGCGGCAGATATCGCTAAAAATTTGGCAATGTTGGTCTGGATGACCGCTATTTTATTAATAAAAAAAAGGGAAAGGTCATCACATCATTTTTGGGTAGGTTTAACCCTAGAAGTAAGGGTTTGTGAGGAAGCCACCGATTTGACAATAGAGAAAAGCATTTTGGGTTGACACAGCGCTGTTTCAATCTTATGGGAGAAAAATCTGCTTTGGCAGTTTTGATGTCGGCCAGATAAGTGGAAAGACAAGCTCTATAAGATTCCCTAAATTGAGGGTTATACGTTTTGCGCCATTTACGCTCAGTCTGTCTCAGTTTCAGATGGGTGGCTTTAAGTAGGTCTGAGAACCAAGGTTGAGATGGCAATCTACGCCCTTGTTCTAATTTCAGAGGGGCAAAGTCATCTGCTGCGTCTTGAAATGTCTGAGACAGCGACAGCAGAGATATACGCCGTAAGGATGGCCGTAAGGATGAGGTAAGATGTACATTTCTCTTGCAGTGTACTTTATTTTCTGGTTTCAACATGACTGCTTTGATGTGTCTGTTTATTGTGGGAATTGTGGTTGCTAGGGAATGGTTTGGCCACTGAACCAGTTTAGTGTTACCCGCATTGTGGGTCCAGAGCTGTCCACGCATGTTAGGGAGAATTCTCATAAATGGCTAATTTCCCTTACCTACTGAGTCCCTCAGCAGCTTTGCTGGATTTCTAGGGTTTATTTTTTTCACCTGGTAAGAGTGTGAGCCTTTTACCCACTCTTACATGTGTTTTGCTGTGTGTGTTTTTACCAATTGTGTGATCTTGGGCTCTGGAGCCTCACCTACTCCACGAGCATCATCTTTTTGTGTGTTACACAGCACCTTCAGTGCAGTGATACAGGGTTGTCTTTTAGACTTCCCACTGACTACTGTCCCCCAGAAACATGTAAAGGTGCCATTAACTTTATGTAGTCTCTTTAAATCACAGGCCCAGTACACCCCATCTTACATGGAGAATTGGAAAGGGTTAATTCTTATCCCTTTTTGTCTGTTTCTCTTGGAGCACTATTTCGCTCCCTTTTCATCAAGACTTGGCTGGTGGCAGTGGTAACTACCCTATTTTTCATACCGCGGTTATCTTAAATAACCATGGTATTGTTTTAGGCTATTTTATTAGCCTCGACCTTAAACCCGCTTGACCAAATATATTTTATTTCGGGTCCGGCTGGGTTTATTCACCATTTCTTTTTGTAAAAGTCTTTCTCATGTTTTACTCTGCGTGCCAAACCAGGTTTGGTTCCTTTGTTCGCCGTCTTTTCGCGGGATTCTGCACAGAAGCCCTCCTTAAGGCGCCTGAAAGTCTGGGTAGGCAGGATGTGAGGGAGGGGTCTTAGGACCCCTGCCATGTGTTCCCTTGGTAACCCAAGTCGCACTCCTGTTTGATTGGCTGGGTGACTGTCCTTGCCAGGACAGCCACCCTGCCATGTGATTGACAGCCAGGCTGTGTGAATGGGGGAAACTGCATTAAAAAAAAAAGCAGGTCTCTAGGACTGGAAAGGGAGAGTCGCCACTGGAACGAAAGAACCAAGAGGAGCTGACAGAAGAGGACCCCTAAAACGACTGAACCGCCCAGTGAAGCCCTACTGCAGGTCCGGATTTCAGAATCCGACGACAGAGAGGATCCTTCAGGAATCTTCTTCCCTTGAGCTAGTGGGACCAACCAGTTTGCCCAAACGTCAAGGCAGGACCCCTCCTATGGTCGAATTTGCTGTACAGAGCTACAGTGGGCCGAATAGCCAGGAAGGTCGGACCCTGCTTGGGTTTTAAGGAGCACACCTTTCATTTGTTGCTTTGCCCGCTGCTGGTTTCTTCCCTGGGTAGTGCAGGACCCTACAGTTTTCCTACTTCTTGTCAGTCCGACAGTCGCTTCAGGAACCGTGAGCCTGCAGGAACTACCAGGAACGTCTGCCTCAGTTACAGCTCCCTCTGCGTTTTAAGGTACTGTGCAAATCCGGTTGTTCTTTTCGTTCAGCCGCGGTGAAAGTGTGTGAAATCTTTCTCCAACCCGAGGGCTTGTCCTTCTCTTCTCTTTCAACTAACTTTTCTGCCGACCAACTTCGTCCGGAACTCGTACCACGAACTTTACCGAGAACTACCCTGAACCATGTGATCTTGAGCAAAAGACTTTTGACCTATTGACTTTGGCCTTAAGCCTTTTTTACCTGATTCTATCACTGTAGTTCCTCTTGCTCAATTGCCCTGAGTACTTACCTGTTGGTGTGGTTCAATTTCTGCTAACTTTGTCTTTCCCTCCCTTTTAAATTGCTGGAGTGCCATTTTGCTCCCACTTCATTTTGTGAGCTTAACTTGTCTGGAGCTTATTGGGAGTGGTGTGGTGTATTAAGTGTGTGATTTTAAAACTGCTTTACTTCAGTGAAATGTTATATAACTGAAAAGTAAATAAATGTATATTCTTTTACTTGGAACCTTGAGTCAGTGTTTATTTGAATCATAGTTATTGCTGTCCTTTGTGTAACTATTTGATACTGCGCACTTACTCTTGAGATAAGTCTGGCTGTTGAGCCATCGCTACCACTTTTACTGTGTAGTACAGGCGTGTACCAAAGGTGAATTTGTACTATCACTTGTAATCTTAATTGTGTGTGGTGTTCCCAAAGGGGACTGTATATAATTCTGCCTAACACTGGTGTACAGTGGTGAGGATCAAAGTTTAGTAATTACACTTAGGGGATAATTCATAGAATTCGGCGCACAAATGACACATGCGGCTGGCGCACAGAGTACGTGTGCGGCAGTCTGCGCCAGCCGCGTGTGCCAAAACCCATTTCAGCGCACAGCGTATTCATGGATTTCAACATCCATAAGCAGCCGTGGCGCAGAGCGGCGCAGCAAACCTGCAGCAGCTCCAGTTATGCCCCCAAACCCGCCCCGTGCACCAAAAACATTGCACAAATCCCCTACACGGCGCAAAGGCCAGGGGACCAGCATACAACCCCCCCAAGCACAAAAACGCATGAAAAACTCCCAACGCACCCCTCGGAATACACGTACCCCGCTCGTGCCAGTGGAAATGCGTGTATAACTCCCCGTGCACCCCCGGAATACACGTACCCCGCTTGCGCCAGCGAAAACACGTGTAAAACTCCCCACGCACCCCTCGGAATACACATACCCAGCTCGTGCCAGTGAAAGCGCATGTAAACCTCCCTACGCACCCCTCGGAATACACGTACTCCGCTCGTGCCAGCGAAATCGCGTGTAAAACTCCCTGCGCACCACTCGGATGGGCTGCCTGCGGGGTATGGACTGGGGTGATGAGCTGCCTGCGGGCATGACCAGGGGTGATGGGCTGCCTGCGGGGCATGCCCCGGGGTGAGGGGCTGCCTGCGGGCTATGGACTGGGGTGATGGGCTGCCTGCAGGGCATGGGGAGGGTGGATGGGCTGCCTGCGCATATTCCGGGGGTGCGCGTGGAGTTTCACACACGATAGGCCTGGCGCGAGAAGGGTACGTGTATTCCAAGGGGTGCGTGTGAAGTTTTACACGCGATAGGCCTGGCGCGAGCGGGGTACGTGTATTCTGAGTGGTGCGTGTGAAGTTTTACATGCGATAGGCCTGGCCCGAGTGGGGTATGTGTATTCCGAGGGGTGCGTGTGAAGTTTTACACACGATTGACCCGGCGCGAGCGGGGTGCGTGTGAAGTTCCACGCAATTTGGCAGTATGTGCCCTCCTTGGTGTGCCCCCCTCCCCATGCCCTGCAGGCAGCCAACACCACAGGGGACCACTCCACACCCCTCGGCATGCCCCGCAGGCAGCCCATCACCCCTGGGCATGCCCCACAGGCAGGCCACATGGCACCATGCACTTGCGAGCCCCGACACATGACCCCCACCCCACCCCCATTGACGGGCACCTGCCAGCAGGCCCCGACTCATGTCCCCCACGCACCCACCCACCAGTGACGGGCACCTGTAGCAGGCCCCGACACATGTCCCCCACCCCACCCCAATTGACGGGCAACTGCCAGCAGGCCCCACCTTATGTCCCCCAAATGCCCACCCACCAGTGACAGGCACCTGCCAGCAGGCCCCGACTCATGTCCCCCACCAGTGACAGGCACCTGCCAGCAGGCCCCGGCTCATGTCCCCCACCAGTGACAGGCACCTGCCAGCAGGCCCCGGCTCATGTCCCCCAATGACGGGCACTTGCCAGCAGGCCCCGACTCATGTCCCCCAAACCAGTGACAGGCACCTGCCAGCAGGCTCCGACTCATGTCCCCCACCCACCCACCAGTGATGGCACATGGCCCACCAAACAACATGTCATAACAAAACAGACGCATGGCCCGAATGCCAACCCAAATTCCCCCTACCCCCAGCACAAGCACACAACCATCCACTGCACCCACTCCCAAATTAGCCATGCCATGAGAGTCTCAAAGGAAACAGCATGGCCATGCATGAGTGTACACCAGAGCCACACAGTGGCAACACAGGACTGAGGCAATGCTCATAGAGACATGCACAAAACCAATGACAGTACACCACACAAATAATGAAGGATTATGAAATGTATTGAAAAAGGTTATGAAATAACAACATGAAAAATCGAATGTGCAAATAAAGAAATCATGAAAGGTAAAAAATGAAAAGAAAGAATTCCAATGTAAAAAAAAAATCCACAACAGGAAACAAGAAAAGTGGTCCATTGCCATTGTCCATATAAAGTACATTAAAACAAATAAAAACCATTGATCCATGGAAAGTTCAAATAACGAAAGTATGTACAAGTATGAACTATTTACAATGCAAGTCCAATGGGTCCATTATCCCAAAAGAAAAGGAAACCTACCAAAAAACCTTTAATAAAAAACTATATACATAAAGTGGAGCAATATCCATGAACTACAAAAACAAATACTAAACAAAGGAAACCTAACCCTAAAGAAATTACTACCAAGGCGGCGGGCAAGTCCTACGGCTCACTCTTCGATGATCCGGGCCAGGGCATCATCGAACTCCTCTTCAACGTCCCGGAGGCGGGCCTCTCCCATGGCCTCGAGGTCTCACAGGGATGCAGCAATGGCCTCATCCAACTCCCTGCAAGTTGCCTCGAGGCACTCAGCCCACCTCAATGCCCTGTGCATGGAGTTCTCCGACCTGACCATAGTGAGCCGTGCCTCCTCCGCCCGCCGCCGCTCCGCATCTATCTGCTGGCCCAACCGCTGCCACACAGAAGACACTCCCAATCCAGGGTCCTCCTGCCCTCCGGCCGATGCCTGCCCCTGTGATGTTGATGGCCCCGAGCCATCATCGCTCCCACCTTGAGCCTGCTGCTGCTGTGCATGTGCCCTGTCTGTCGAAGCCTGCATGTCCTCCTCTTTCTGGGGTCCAGTTGGTGGGGTGGCCACCCCTGCTGGACCTCTGACTCCCGACTGTGGCAGGGATGTGTCCTCCACCAGCCTGGCCGCTGGCTTAGGGGCAGCTCCACAGGGTGCCCAGGTGATACTTGGGCAGGAATATGGGATGGAGGATGACTGGAACATAGGGGGTTCAGTTGAGGAGGGGGTCGCTAGATATTCCAGCACACGGAGGAACCCAGCCTTGCTGACCCGTCCTAATAGGTCGACACGGTCAATGAGGTATTCGAAATGACGTGCATTGTCCTCACGAGAACCCTGCACGTCATCCCGAATACCACGTTGACGCAATGCCACCCCAGCAAGGACAGGCTCAACACGGTCCCGGATTGCCACTTCCGCAGGGAGAGGAAGGCCAGTTGTTGTGTGCACATCCCCTCCCTGAGAACGGGTCTGGACGAAGGCATTCCTGCTGGTGCTGGATGATGCAGTCACAGGATCGGGGACAGGTTTACACACAGGCACCTCCGCAGCAGCCTGTGCTGCCTCCTGTCACTGCCCCTGGACTTCACCACTAGCACCAGTGGAATCCCCCCTCCATGCTCCGTGCGTGGGCCTTCCACGGCCTCCTCCTCAACCGAACCCCCTACCAACCTGGATGACTCCGTGCCATCTTCCTCCATAGGCCCCTGTCCGGGCTCAGCTGCCCCTTCTGATGCTGAGGAGTCTACCTCCAACCTCCGCCTCTTGGACCTTCCCTCGGCAGCTGCGGCCGTGGACGCGACACCAGAGTCCTCACTCCCCGAAGAGATGACAACCTGGGAGGGGAGCTGGGCCTTGCGTCTCCCGCTGGTGGTGGGATCCCTGCCGCTGTGCTCCATAGCACTGTCTCCGCCCTCTTCATCAGTTGATGCTGCAGACAGGGAGAGACAGAACACAGGCATCAGGGCCCTGTATAATGGTCTGATATACACATGACAGTTGCACATGAGTGGCAGTCTCAAACTTCACAGTTGGCATCACACTCCCCAACACACATATCATTTGAACCGACACACATGCGTAAATTAACAGGAATCGTGCAGCAGGCAGCAGCATCCATACACATACAACAGCATGAACTTCCGAAGGTTGGCCTGACGTCACATGCAACATGGGGAGTGCAGAACACATGCACACACGCCACCAGACATACATGCATCTGTACATCTCCACCACCTGTCACAGTGCAATCATCGGCAACTATGTCACATCTGCCAGTCGGGTTCCTACATGTCTGTGTCACATGCATCCATGGCGTATCACATTCGCACACATGTCAAACACACACACGCACATGTATGCCGTGCACGTACATGAAGGTGGAACCAGCATCCATGTGTCACACCCCAACTATGCCATAGTACATACACAGAAATGCTAACATGTGTGCATCCCCACATGCATTCATGCATCATGCATTTGAACACATACACCATTGATGTGCCTCACACATGACTGGACTCACATGGAGCAGGCTCATGTCCCTGCACATACACATCCATACATGGGCCTTTCAAGACATATGTCCAAGCTGTACACTCCTGGCACACATCAACATGCACTGCGTCCAATCAGTGCACATGGTCACTTACCGCTCGACTCCAGACGGGTCTGCCTCTCAAGGACTTGGAGGTGAAGTGATGGGCGTATACGTTCCAGGACCCTCATCTGGTCGTCGGTAAGGTGGACCCGGCACCCCTCTGCATCCGCTGCCTCCAAGAGGCGCCGGGCCTTCCTGAGGGTCCTGGACCTGAAGACCTCCCAGTGCTTCCGGACGTGTGGTATGTCGCAGGCTGCCACCCCCTCCATGTTGATGGCAGCCACGATGTCCTTCCAGATCCTCTACCGTCCGTCCTTGTCGGCGCGTGGTCTTCCGAAGAAGGCATCATAATGCACCAGGACTTACTCCACCAGGATACCAACTTCTGCGGCACTGAAGCTGGTAGCCCTCTACCTCTCTGGCTGGGGGTTGCCAGTGGTCTCCGATGGTATTTCCCCCAACATGGCAACCCCTGAGGCAGGTGTGGGTGGGCAACTGGGTCCTGGTGCTGGGCTGTGGAGCGATGGAACTTCAGTCGGAGTCTTCTGTTACAGCAGGGATGATCACAGCAACTGGACCCCTGCAGATGGCTGACGTGCAGGCACCAAATAGCAGGGCACGTGGCCAGCAGGCAGGCAGCAGCAGATGGCTGGTGGGAGTCGGCTCGGGGCTCTGGGGAGCAGTAATTCGGCCTTCTGGGCAGGAGCGTGGTCTTCCATGTGTTGTCGCGTGGCCAGCTTGATACGGAGTGATTTGGCACATGAAAAAACAGTATGTCAGCATGTAATTCAAGGAAAGGCCCTTAGCGCGTAAGCGCATCTGTGACGTAACACGTGCTAGTGTTTCCCTCGCCATGGGTTGAAGGTCCCACGTGGGTTTCCATCGCTCTGTACGTGCTCTTCGTGGAAAGCCGTGCATGTGTTTTCCAGACGTTGGGGTTCACACGCGATTACTTCACAGCGGCTACAGTGCGTACTTCTTCTTTTGGCATAGGTGTTGGCTACGCGTTCTTCTTCTACACCCAAGGCAGATGGTGAGTTGCACATGCTATTTTTCCTACTGTAGTTGTCCCTCTTAGCCGCATACCCCTTTTTTACGGTCATACTAGCCTGCGTGTACGCATTTTTTGTGTTCCTGGCTGCCACAGAGTACTGCGTGTGTTTTTTTACACGCACGTGGGCTACAGAGGTCACGTAACTCTTTTTCTTGCTTTTTTGGGATGCCTGAGCATTGCATGACACGTCATTTCTCCTAAGGGGCCATGGAATGGGACATTCATGTAGCTGTATATACGTGTTTGTTGTTTGTGCGCACTTTTATACTGCGCCAGGATGCTTCCACCTGCCTTCGTGTGGCAGACGGGTTTAGGCCTGTGCGTGTCTTTTGGTGTGCGCGTGTTTCCCCTATTTGATTCCATAAATATGTGTAGTTTGCTTGCGTTAGGGCGTTCTGCGTATTTCCCAGCAGTGCTTCCTCAGTTACGCCTTCATTTTCACGCGTTGTTCCCCATTCTGCATGTTCCGCCCCGTGTTCCGCCCCCTTTTGGTGTGTGCGCTACACGTTGTGCGCTTTCGCTGTGCACGTCGCTCACGGCCTTCAGGATGTTGCAATGACGTGTGCGCCCGTGTGCACCCGTGTGCGCCACCCGCTTATTTGGTGCACATCCCAGGGAAAACACGCGCAGGGCCTTCCATGAATCGCACGCGTGCGCTTGTGCCACATTTTTCTGCGCACATTTGTTCCATGAATCGGCCCCTTAGAGTGCTGCTATTACCTTGGATCAACTAACCACAAGGCTAACATCGCTAAAAAGCAATATTAATCATGTCTGATATGGAAAGCCACAGTCAGGAGACCCTCCTGAGTTACACTGCAGATTATCTAAGAAATCTGTGTAAAGAAAGGAAACTCTCTGCCAAAGGCAAAAAGACTGAATTAGTTGAAAGGTTGTTAAAGAACCAAAGTCTGGGGAGTGGGTCTGAAATACCTGACTCTCTAGTAAATGTGGAAAGTAATGAGGATGATAATATGTCTGTTAATGATGAGTTGGAAGAGGCAGATGTGTCTCCTGATGTAGGCCTCTCTGCTCCCTTGCCTGCTCAGCAACCTCAGCCCTTGTCCACTGGGACCCCCATAGGTCCTACACTCAGTCCTGAATTCATTTTTCTAGAGAAAATGAAGCTTGAACTGGAATTCAAGCTTTTAAATGCTCAAACTAAACAAAAACACCAAGAACTTAAGCTCAGAGAAATGGAGTTGAATCATGAACTAGAAATGAAAAGATTGTCTCTTGAAAATGCTTCTCTCCCTGAGTCTTCTAGGTCTTCCAGTCCTAAGAGACCCCGTATGCCTAAAGACATTGTGGGTATGTATGAGGTTAAGCTTGACATTTTGGATTTGTTGGCAATGTTTGAATATAACCATTGTATTCAAGGTTTAACAGGGAGTCACTTGCTTCCCCGGCTCTTCTCTATGCTACCCACTGTTGCATCTAATGTTGTGATGGAGTTGGGGGAGGTGGATAGTATGGATTATAAGTGTGTACATCTAGCTGTAATTACTAGATTTGGGAAGACACCGTACCAGTACCTTAAGAGGTTTAGGACCCTCAAAAAGCATGATGGTACCCTTTGGGCTACCTGGGTATGTGAATGTTTGAAAAACTTAGATGGTTGGATTAAGGGTTACAGAGTAAACACTTATGAAGGAATGAGAAATCTTTTTATGTTGGAGTCTATTTTTGATGTCTGCTCTCATGAGCTCAGACAGCACTTGGCTGATTCTAAGGAGATAGATACAAAGAAGCTAGCTAAGGCTGCTGACTTGTGGGTTGCCAACAGGGCTACTCACAAGGATTCTGGGGCTACTCAGAGGACGGTTGAGGGAAAACAGCCAAAGAAAGATAACAAGGAGAATTCTAATACCTCCAATCCAAAAGAGGGCCCCAAACAACAACATAAGGGTAAACCACAAGGGAAATTAAATCAGGCTAGTGTACCATCTGGACCCAAACCAGATGGAGGTCAGAACAAACCCCCATTCATCAAGACATTTGGGAAATGTTATGTTTGTGGGACAACTGACCATGTGAAAGGGGATCCCAGATGCATGGGTAAACCTTCAGGGGTCCGCACTGTCTCCTTAGCCTTCTCCTCAGAGGAAGAAGTACCTATGGCAAGTGGAAACTTTCACCTACTGGCTGATGAACCCATGAGAGGTTCAGCTAGAGTTTCTTTAGTGTCCCTGGGCTTGTGGGAACAACAGAATTCAGATATCTGTAATTCCATCCCAGATAATACTAAAGAGTACTATAAAGATAGTCTTCTTGTGGATGGTAAGGAGACCCCAGCCATCAGAGACACTGGAGCCAGAATAACTGTGGTGGATTAATCATTTTTCAGGGTGGAGGATGTTGCTAAGGCACCAAAACGCCTCACCAAGTTAGCTGGATGCCCTGTGCAAATGCTTCCCCAGTTACCAGCTCTCATCCAGTGTAATGATTTCACTGTCAAAATACCTGTTAGTGTGCAGAGTGAAGTGCCTGGGAGAGTCCTGTTGGGTAATGACCTGAAAACTCTTGGAGTTGTGACAAGCACCCCGAAGGCCTCCCAGTAAGAGGAGACAGGAGCTCACTAGGCCTGCAAGGGAGAGAACCTTGAGAGGCTCTCCAGAGGAGTTGATAGAGGAAACTATCACTCCCACTCCACAGGAGTTGCTCACTGCTATTTCTAAGAAAACAGAGGCAAAGGGGAAACCCAAGACCGACAGGGAAAAAATCAGACAGCACCCCTGTGCTACCAACAAGGACATCCCCAAGATTGTCCAAAGTCACACCTGTGACTCCTCCACCTGCTGAGGCAGAGTGTGAGGTGCAACCTTGTGTGGTTGAGCCAGTTTCTGAAGAATCAGATCTGGAAGAAGAAACTGTCTTAGTGGGAGATCTTGACCCTGTTGACCATCCTGAGCTGCAGTCTTTATTGGCAGAAGGTGGACCCAACAGGGCAGACCTCAGCAAAGGACAGAGAGAGTGTCCTACTCTTGAAGGTCTTCGACAACAGGCTGCTAACCAACTTGATGGGCAAGATGTTGGAAAGCACAGGTTAAGCTGGGAAGATGGCCTCTTTTAAAGGGAACCAACTGAGTCTATCCCTGGGGACTGCAAACGAATTGTAGTGCCCCTTGCCAACAGACTCCAGTTCCCACGGTTAGCCCATGAGATACCGTTGGCTGGTCACTTGAGTTTCAAGAAGATCAAGGAAAGGCTCTCCCTCTACTTCTACTGGCCTAAAATGGGTTCTGAGGTTGACAAGTTCTGTAGGAGCTGTCACACTTGCCAAACCTCTGGCAAGAGTGGAGCCAAGAATGTGGTACCCCTGGTGCCTCTCCCAGTGGTGGGAGTTCCTTTTGAGAGGGTGGGCATTGACATTATCGGTCCTCTTTGACCCGCCCACATCTTCAGGGAACAGGTTTATCCTCGTTGTAGTGGCCCATGCTACAAGATACCCAGAAGTCATACCTATGAGAACTGTTGTGGCTCAGGCTGTGGCTAAGGCTCTACTTGGTATTTTTACCAAAGTTGGATTTCCTAAGGAAGTGAGATCCGACAGGGGATCCAATTTTATGTCCCACTACATGCAAGCCATGTGGGAAAACTGTGGTGTCACTTATAAGTTCTCTACAGCCTACCGTCCACAGACAAATGGACTGGTAGAGAGGTTTATTCATACTAATAAGAGCATGATAAGTGCTTTGGAAGAACCCCTTAAGAGAAAGTGGGACCTTCTACTGCCATGCCTTCTCTTTGCATATAGAGAATTCCATCAGGAGGGAGTTGGTTACAGTCCCTTTGGCCTTCTCTATGGCCATCCATTCAGAGGTCCATTGGCCCTGATTAAGGAGGGGTTGGAGAGTGCTCCTTCCCCCAAGCCAGTCAGAGTGACTGACTATGTGATAGGTCTCCGGAGGAGAATGTCATACATGATGGCAGAAGCAAGTGATAACTTGAAAGCAGGTCAGGCTCTGGTCAAACATTGGCATGACCAGAAGGCCAGCATGGTTGAGTTTACTCAAGACCAGCTTGTACTAGTTATGGTGCAAACAAGGCAGAGGGCCATGCAGGGAAAATGGATAGGACCCTTCAATGCTGTGTGAGCATACTTCGAGAGGTGAACTATTTGGTGGACTTAGACAGACCTAAGGAGGCTCCCAGGGTCTTTCACACCAACTGTTTAAAGGCTTATGTCTCGAGACCAGAAGTGGGAGCTTTGCTTCTAGCTTCAGCTCAAGAGGAAGAGGACAACCTTTAGATGAAAAAATAGAAGGAGTTAATCTCTCTTCTCAGCTGACTTCTGAACAACAGGAGTGCAACGTTCTGTTGAATCAGTTTGCCTCCCTGTTTTCCCTCTCACCAGGCTTAACCCCTTGGGGCCAGCATGATATTATCACTGGTGACTGTCTACCTGTGAAAAGCAGAGGTTACAGAATGTCAGAACATGTGAGATCCCACATCAAAGGAGAGGTCAACAAGATGCTTGATCTCTGGGTTATAGAGCCATCTACAAGTTCATGGTCTAGTCCAGTTGTCCAGTTGTTCTAGTTCCAAAGGCAGGATCCAAGGTGTTGAGATTCTGTGTGGACTATAGAGCTCTAAATGGAGTCACTAAGACTGATGCCCATCCTTTGCCAAGGAAAGATGAACTGGTGGATAGACTTGGTTCAGCCAGGTACTTCAGTACATTTGATCTAACCTCAGGCTATTGGCAAATCGCACTGACAGACCATGCCAAGGAGAAAACTGCGTTCTCCACTCCAGCAGGCCTCTACCAGTTTAAGGTTATGCCTTTTGGACTAACAATGCAACTGCTACATTTCAAAGGATTGTTAATCAAGTTCTGAATGGGATGGAGGACTTCTGCATGGCATACTTAGATGACATTGCAGTGTTCAGCTCTACATGGAAATAACATATTGATCACCTGGGATATGTTTTGCAGGCTCTTGAGCAGGCACATCTGACCATAAAGGCAAGCAAATGTCAAATTGGTGAGCGAAAAGTGGTCTACCTTGGTCATGAGGTAGGAGGAGATGGAATAAGGCCATTGCCCAGCAAAGTACAAGCTGTGCAAAACTGGGCCACCCCTACTATTCAAACCCAAGTGAGAGCTTTCCTAGGTCTCACTGTTTACTAAAGGAATTTCATAGAGAACTATGGGACCATAGCTTATCCCTTGAATGTGATCTCCTCTCCAAAATTCCCTAAAAAGGTTAGATAGAATGAGGAGTGCACTCAAGCCTTTGAAAGCCTGAAGAAAGCCCTTTGTCAAGCTCCAGCCCTAAGAGAGAGCTCCTGATAATCACCAACAATTCAATTTAGCAGAAGGATGCATCCAATATTGGTATAGGTGCAGTCCTAAGTCAACTGGATGACAACGGTAGGGAGCACCCCATTTGCCTCATCAGTAGGAAACTGAAGGAACGAGAAACAAGGTGGGCAACCATAGAGCGTGAATGTTTTGCCATTGTGTGTTCTCTGAAGAAGAGGTTTAGACCATACTTGTATGGATCTACCTTTGTCATTCTAACAGACCACCAACCTTTGAGATGGTTAATGCAAATGAAAGGGGAGAACCCACAACTTCTAAGATGGTCAATCTGCCTGCAAGGGTTTGATTTCACCATTGAGCATAGAGCAGGATGTCACCACCAAAACGCTGATGGTCTCTCTAGGATGTTGTTAACCGACTAGAGGTAGAGATTCATCCAGGAGTGGATTAAATCCTCCTGTCCCTTAGTCTGGGGTTGGGGGGGCGAGTGTTAGGGAGAATTCTCATAAATGGCTAATTTCCCTTACCTACTGAGTCCCTCAGCAGCTTTGCTGGATTTCTAGGGTTTATTTTTTTCACCTGGTAAGAATGTGAGCCTTTTTCTCACTCTTACATGTGTTTTGCTGTGTGTATTTTTACCAATTGTGTGATCTTGGGCTCTGGAGCCTCACCTACTCTATGAGCATCATCTTTGTGTGTTACACAGCACCTTCAGTGCAGAGACGCAGGGTTGTCTTTTAGACTTCCCACTGACTCAATTTTTCTGGGACTGACTGCTTTCTCCCAGAAACATGTAAAGTTGCCATTAACTTTATGTAGTCTCTTCAAATCACAGACCCAGTATGCCCCATCTTACATGGAGTATTGGAAAGAGTTCATTCTTATCCTTTTTGTCTGTTTCTCTTGGAGCACTGTTTTGCTCCCTTTTCATCATGGATTGGCTGGTGGCAGTGGTAACTACCCTATTTTTCATACCGGGGTTATCTTAAATAACCATGGTATTGTTTTAGGCTATTTTATTAGCCTCGAACTTAAACCCACTTGACCAAATATATTTTATTTCAGGTACGGCTGGGTTTATTCATCATTTCTTTTTGTAAAAGTCTTTTTCGTGTTTTACTCTGTGCGCCAAACCAGGTTTGGTTCCTTTGTTCGCCTTCTTTTCGTGGGCTTCTGCACAAAAGGCCTTCTTAAGGCGCCTGAAAGTCTGAGTAGGCAGGATGTGAGGGAGGAGTCTTAGGACTGCTGACATGGGTTCCCTTGGTAACCCAAGTCACATTCCTGTTTGATTGGCTGGGTGACTGTCCTTGCCAGGACAGCCACCCTGCTGTGTGATTGACAGCCAGGCTGTGTGAATGGGGGAACACTGCATAAAAAGCAGGTCTTTGGGACTGGAAAGGCAGAGTCGCCACTGGAATGAAAGAACTGACGAGGAGCTGACAGAAGAGGACCCCTACACCGACTGAACCGCCAGGTGAAGCCCTGCTGCAGGTCCGAATCTTCAGAATCCGATGACAGAGAGGATCCTCCAGGAATCTTCTTCCCTTGAGCTGGTGGGACCAACCAGTTCACCCAAACTTCAAGCCAGGACCCCTCCTCTGGTCGAATTCACTGTACAGAGCTACAGTGGGCGGATAGCCAGGAAGGTCGGACCCTGCTTGGGTTTTAAGGAGCGCACCTTTTATTTGTTGCTTTGCTCTGCTGCTGGTTTCTTCCCTGGGTAGTGCAGGACCCTCCAGTCTTCCTACTTCTTGTCAGTCCGACAGTCGCTTCAGGAACCGTGAGCCTGCAGGAACTACCAGGAACATTCGCCTCAGCTACAGCTCCCTCTCTGTTTTAAGGTACTGTGCAAATCCGATTGTTCGTTTCGTTCAGCTGTGGTGAAAGTGTGTTAAATCTTTCTCCAATCCGAGGGCTTGTCCTTCTCTTCTCTTTGAACTAACTTTTCTGCCCACCAACTTCATCCAGAACTCGTAGCATGAACTTTACCACTGAACCAGTTTATTGTTGTGTTACCCGCATTGTGGGTCCAGAGCTGTCCACGCATTTTAGGGAGAATTCTCATAAATGGCTAATTTCCCTTACCTACTGAGTCCCTCAGCAGCTTTGCTGGATTTCTAGGGTTTATTTTTTTCACCTGGTAAGAGTGTGAGCCTTTTCCCCACTCTTACATGTGTTTTGCTGTGTGTGTTTTTACCAATTGTGTGATCTTGGGCTCTGGAGCCTCACCTACTCCACGAGCATCATCTTTTTGTGTGTTACACAGCACCTTCAGTGCAGTGATACAGGGTTGTCTTTTAGACTTCCCACTGACTCAATTTTTCTGGGACTGACTACTGTCTCCCAGAAACATGTAAAGGTGCCATTAACTTTATGTAGTCTCTTTAAATCACAGGCCCAGTACACCCCATCTTACATGGAGTATTGGAAAAGGTTAATTCTCATCCCTTTTTGTCTGTTTCTCTTGGAGCACTATTTCGCTCCCTTTTCATCAAGACTTGGCTGGTGGCAGAGGTAACTACCCTATTTTTCATACTGCGGTTATCTTAAATAACCATGGTATTGTTTTAGGCTATTTTATTAGCCTCGAACTTAAACCTGCTTAACCAAATATATTTTATTTCAGGTCCGGCTGGGTTTATTCACCATTTCTTTTTGTAAAAGTCTTTCTCATGTTTTACTCTGCGCGCCAAACTAGGTTTGGTTCCTTTGTTCGCCGTCTTTTCGCGGGCTTCTGCACAGAAGCCCTCCTTAAGGCGCCTGAAAGTCTGGGTAGGCAGGATGTGAGGGAGGGGTCTTAGGACCCCTGCCATGGGTTCCCTTGGTAACCCAAGTCTCACTCCTGTTTGATGGGCTGGGTGACTGTCCTTGCCAGGACAGCCACCCTGCCATGTGATTGGCAGCCAGGCTGTGTGAATGGGGGAAACTGCATTAAAAAAAGCAGGTCTCTAGGACTGGAAAGGGAGAGTCGCCACTGGAACGAAAGAACCAAGAGGAGCTGACAGAAGAGGACCCCTAAAACGACTGAACTGCCCGGTGAAGCCCTGCTGCAGGTCCGAATTTCAGAATCCGACGACAGAGAGGATCCTTCAGGAATCTTCTTCCCTTGAGCTAGTGGGACCAACCAGTTTGCCCAAACGTCAAGGCAGGACCCCTCCTATGGTCGAATTTGCTGTACAGAGCTACAGTGGGCCGAATAGCCAGGAAGGTCGGACCCTGCTTGGGTTTTAAGGAGCGCACCTTTCATTTGTTGCTTTGCTCTGCTTCTGGTTTCTTCCCTGGGTAGTGCAGGACCCTACAGTTTTCCTACTTCTTGTCAGTCCGACAGTCGCTTCAGGAACCGTGAGCCTGCAGGAACTACCAGGAACGTCTGCCTCAGTTACAGCTCCCTCTGCGTTTTAAGGTACTGTGCAAATCCGGTTGTTCTTTTCGTTCAGCTGTGGTGAAAGTGTGTTAAATCTTTCTCCAATCCGAGGGCTTGTCCTTCTCTTCTCTTTGAACTAACTTTTCTGCCGACCAACTTCGTCCGGAACTCGTAGCACGAACTTTACCAAGAACAACCCTGAACCATGTGATCTTGAGCAAAAGACTTTTGACCTATTGACTTTGGCCTTAAGCCTTTTTTACCTGATTCTATCACTGTAGTTCCTCTTGCTCAATTGCCCTGAGTACTTACCTGTTGGTGTGGTTCAATTTCTGCTAACTTTGTCTTTCCCACCCTTTTAAATTGCTGGAGTGCCATTTTGCTCCCACTTCATTTTGTGAGCTTAACTTGTCTGGAACTTATTGGGAGTGGTGTGGTGTATTAAGAGTGTGATTTTTAAACTGCTTTACTTTAGTGAAAGGTTATATAACTAAAAAGTAAATAAATGTATATTCTTTTACTTGGAAACCGTGAGGCAGTGTTTGTTTGAATCATGGTAATTGCTGTCCTTTGTATAACTAATTGATACTGCTCACTTACTCTTGAGATAAGTCTGGCTGCTCAGCCATCGCTACCACTTATACTGTGTAGTACATGCTTGTACCAAAGGTGAATTTGTACTGTCACTTGGAGCTGGTGTTGTGGGGTTCCTGATGGGTGTCATTATGAAGGTAGTCAGCGGGTAGGCACTGTACCCTGAAAATATCGACATTTTTGGCAGTGTTTATTGTTCAGTGTGTAACGTGCATGCATGTGCATGAGCGTTCATACTCACCAATGAGCCATGCCTTGCCATGTTTTCCAGCTACCAGGGCCCAGTGCATCAGTGACATACAGTTGATGTAGCTGTTGTTTGTGCTGCCTGGGAAATTAGTATAGACCTCTATGACGTTTCCCATCGCATCACACATGACCTGCACATTAATAGAGTTCCAGTGCTTTCTGTTGCTGTATATTTGCTTTGTCAATCTGGGTGGCCGTAGTGCTACATGGGCACAGTCTATGGCAGCTAATACACAGCGGTAGTGTGCCACTGCATAGACCTCCTGCATGACTTTCTGCCTTTCTGCCAGTGTTCAGGGCATATATATGTGCCTGCGCACACATGCATTTGATGTTATACAGGACAGCAGATGATGTATCATAACTGGGTGGCCTGTGATAGGCCACCAACTACCGCAGTCATCCGCTGGAAGCACCAGGTGGCAAGGAAATGTAGTACACTGAGCATTTTTTCTAGCGGCGCAAGGGCCTGGGAGCAGATAGTGGGTGATGTTAGGTCATCATCCCACTCCCTGACAAGGTCTAGAATTATATGAGGGGGATCTGTAACTGCCGAACACCTGATCATCGCCATCCCAAAAAGTGTGGTGCGTGTTGCGAAGATCCAGGCCTTGGTCGTCCTCCTCCTCCTGCGGTGTTAGTGCTCAATGGCTCCTAGTACTGTTGGATTCATCATGGCTGTAGACGTTGGTCCGGTGTTTATTGCATGGATCATACGCATTTGTTCGTATGTGCGTTGACGTTTACGCCTGCTATCATGTGGCGTATAGGTTCCGGGATTTGCGTGTACTTTTTTGCGACCCGACGTTCCCAGTTCAAATCCATGAATACGATTATATTTGCACGGCCATGAGCATGCGATTGCTTGGCCATGTACGTCCCTCGATACGCCTACATTTTCGTGTGTTGTTCCTCATTCTGCATGTTCCTCCCCCTATTTTGGTCGATGCGCAGGGACAGCCCAAACTCTGCGCGGAGACTCGCGCAAGGCGCTCGACGACTCGCACAGATGTTCCGGCCCTGTGATATGATATGATAGGTTATTTATAACGTGCTTAATACCCAGCAGTTTCTAAACGCGGACCGGGGGATCGAACCTGTGGTGCTGCGTGTCGTCTTGGTTCCAAGACTAGCACGGCACCCCTGAGCGAACTCTGCACAAGTCCCAAGAAAGTCCTGTGCTGTCAGTTTCATGAATCAACAAACGTGGATTTGCGTGCAGCTTGCCATCCAAGTTACCTGTTTTCAGGGCAAATAATTCCATGAATCTGGTCCTTTGTGTCTTGGCCCTGTAATGTTTGTGTAATACAAATTAAATAAATCGTTTGATTTTGTGACTCATTTTATTTGCCTTGTTATAGATTTAGCAATAACAATGCTGCTTCCAGGCCCATGCCGCCACTTATTGCATGGCACACTTCACTGTCCTGTAGTTGTGAATGTTTTAATTGCTCCTTGGAGCTTCCATTACCCGTGCTTGACTAAGCAGGGACCCCTGTTCACTACATTTGGTACTGCAAGCTACCCCACGTACTGCTTGCTGACTACTGGGAACTCGGGTAATAACTATTTTAATCGGCGATCATGGACACGCTGAAGGCTATAATTCTACCAGCATAGGTAGCGACCAGACCTACATTTAAAGGATTGCCATCTATCTACCTAGGAGGTTCCGGTATCAGCAGCTGCGGGCGACAACCACGCAGCCTTCTTCACTCCATACCCGGGCAGTGGCTGCGCACGTCACCTGGTAACAACTTCTGGTACTGCACTCTTCTAAACAGTTGTGCGGATGCCTCCATGACGAAAATGATGACCTCCAAGTACCTTTACAATATTTAACGATTATAATAAATATCTGGTGGGAACTGGTCTCCTTCAATTCAATTAAAAACATGTTTTTTTGTGAAAAAGGCCCATAAAACATGTTCAGCCATAATACCACACCATCATTTAATTCATTACATAAGTGACGAAAAACAAACTTTCGAAAATAAGAAATACAGGCACCAAAGTGCACTATACTGGTGATAAACGACTCTAAGAAAACCTTAAAATGTGTATAAATCATCAAGCCATTGTGCTCCATTATCTACGGCTTCCTTGTAACACTTAGATGAATTACATTTGTTTTCACGGATAGAAGAGTGTTCGTTTACAAGCAGCCAGAGTGCAACTTGTTGAAGAGCTACGGGCTTCAACACGGGACATTCTTCACTTGATACCCGACTGTTGGCTACAGACTCCCCCTGTTAACGACTCTGTGTACTGCATTCTTGTTAAAAAAAAAAGCTTCCTCTGACCTACAAGTAACTTTATAGTAGGCACATTTTATTAATGAACATGGAGTAGAGTTGCTTTCAATGTATTCAAGTGAATGTTTATTTGGGGAAAAATGTCCACAAAACATTTGCCGTGCAAATTGAGTAAACTGCCAGATACGCATGGCAGGCTGCGTTTACAATGGATCGCTAAGGGGTCCATCTGCTTTTTACTGGCAGATAAAGCTGGAGGAACCCACAGGGGTCCACAGCATTTGCGCTGGCAGAAAAATGCATGCCTTGCAAATGCTGGGAGTATTTGTTTTGCAGAGAGGAAAGGAGCACTGGAAACGCAAGGCTGCGTTCTACCTTTCCTCTTTACCATACAAATTAAGGAAATGGGCCATGGCGTGAATCAATGGCGTAAAAGTCTTCCTTTAGGCTTCTTCGTTTTCGACTCCATTCCCCCGCTACCCCTTTTTAACACATGGCTGTAAATAAGCCACTATGGGCTGATTCACAGAACGTTTTCCTATGGGATTGTGCCATTAAAAACCGCTTTGGTGAATCAGTCCCTATGTGTCTTGTCCCTGTAATGTTTGTGTAGCAAAAATTCAATAAATTGTTTTATTTTGTGACTCATGTTAATAGCCTTGTTATATATTTGGAAAAAACAATGCTGCTTCCAGACCCACACCACCAATTATTGCATAGTGGTGTCAGCCCCCATTAGGCCAGCCTCCCCTTTTCCAGGGCGGGGGGGATCAGACCATACACCATCTTTTACTAACCAAATAATAGACCGACAGTACTTATACATTTGGAAATAAAAGGTCACATTTTATTGGAGCATAACCATAAAGGGGGAAATCCTAGTCCTAAACACATCATGGTTAACAACCATACACTTCTAAAGGTGGCCCAAAAGCAGGGCAATGTTATAGTTCTGATTGTTCACAGTGTCCCCTTGCCGTCCATGGCTTTAGCAAGGCATCAGACATACGGTCCAGTTTGTACTGTACGCAGTACTTCCTCGTCAGGCCACTGAATCTTGCAGGTGAGGAAC
The DNA here is from genome assembly GCF_040938575.1 of Ambystoma mexicanum. Taxonomy (NCBI): domain Eukaryota; kingdom Metazoa; phylum Chordata; class Amphibia; order Caudata; family Ambystomatidae; genus Ambystoma; species Ambystoma mexicanum. The sequence continues at coordinate 591,549,395 of NC_090922.1, read as the reverse complement.
CTCAAGTGTCTCTAAGGGACTCAGTGTCCATCGTTCGAATTTGGCTTGAGTGCTGCAATCGGGAAACCTGCCCACAGTTCAAACCGCGGCGTCGCTCTCCTCCCCGGCTAGGACTGCCCCGAACTGCGCCTGTGACAGAAATGGAACAATTAATACATGGTAAAGGAAAAACAAGCAAACTGTATTTACCAACTTACACCTCGAAATCCGGTTAAACAAAATGTAACATATTTACACATCTTGATCCAAATAACCTCTTTAATGCTAAATGCTACCTACATCTGTTTCAATAAACCCAGAAAGTTTAAGACCTAGTGCAGATCGTACCCTACCCATCATCCACAGTTCCCATGGACCTACGACCTTGAGATCAGTTGTACCTAAATTAAGTGGCTGAACCCCCTCTTTTACCTTGGTCTGATACTCATGACAAAGTAACACGGGCTACTTAGCTGTTCTAAATTGGCCAGGAAGGGTGAGGGTGGGTGGGACTTCAGGCAGGGGGGACAGGAAAGAGACTGAGCTCCAGTCCCCCTGCCTTATATGCCATCCCCAGGGCACGCCGGATATTCCAGCCACCCCTGGTGATGCCCCTTCCTCCCGGAGGAAAGACAGGAGATCCTGCAGAGAGGAGGGGGTGGCCAGATGGGCGTCCCGCTATGCGGGCTGTCCCTCTAGCACCCCTTTCGGGGGCTTGGACATCCCCTTGGTGGTGTCAGCCCCCATTGGCCGTGCCTCGCCTTTTCGAGGGGGTGAGGGGGATCATACCACAGACCATCACTTACCACCCAACTAATAGACCGACAGTAGTTATACATTTGGAAAGAAAAGGTCACATTGTATTGGGGCATAACAATAAAGGGGGCAGTCCCAGCCCTAAACACATCATGGTTCAGGACCATACACTTCTGAAGCTGGTCCAAAAGCAGGACAATGTTATAGTTCTGAATGTTCACGGTGTCTCCTTGCTGCCCATGCCTTTAGCAAGACATTCACTCCAGATTGTACTGTAAACAGTACTTCCGCCTCGGGCCACTGAATCTTGCAGGTGAGGAATCTCAAGTGTCCCTAAGGGACTCAGTGCCCATCATCTGAATTTGGTTTGAGTGCGGCCATCAGCAAACCTGCCCACAGTTCAAACCGCAGCGTCACTCTCCTCCCTGGTTAGGACTGCCCGAACTCTGCCACGTTTTGGGGGTGGCCCCCCTGCAACTCCCACGAAAAGCTTCCAACTTCCCATTGCTCCAGCCGCAGCTGACCTTGAGAGGGCACACAGCATGGCTGTGGGGAACAGGTCTTTCCCTTTATCTGATACAAGTACCCTGTCTGCCACCAGTTGGGAAGGGGGCAAATGTAGGCAGGCATATCTAACGAATCCCGGGCCCTCAGCCTTTGTAAATTTCTCAATTCCTTGGCTGAGCCTGCGCCTGGACTTCTCCATGCACATGCGAAAAGTCGTCCCGTACCCTTACAATCTGGGCACCACCTCAGGCCAGATGATGTCAGTACCAGGTGATTCTAGCGCCCGTGTGTGCAGGCCTAATTTTATCTGGGCCCATAGTCGGCCCCTCCCCAGGGTGAAGCGATCGCTACCACCCCAATGCACCACAAACACACGGGGCGCCGGCCAATTTCTATTATTGCACCACTCATTTTGTAACTGTTCATAAGCACATGTGTATTTACTCACACCTTACGCTTCCCATCTAAATTAGTCCTCCACTTTGATGTCCCCCAGTCGATTGAACTACTGTCTCCCTTGGCCGTAAAATAATTTCACTTACCTGACTAATGTAGATCATTCCTGGCAGCCCAAAGTTCCCAGCTTTCCTGCGGTTGGCACATGTTCCACTTCTCTGGTGCATGACCGCCAAGTCCACCCCTTTCCCAGAGCCTGTGTAGGTACCCCCTTACTTCCCGGGCAGTAAATGACCACTGAGTATACCCCTTTCCCAGAGCCTGTGTGGGCACCCCCTTACTTCCCGGGCAGTAAATGACCACTGAGTATACCCCTTTCCCAGAGCCTGTGTGGGCACCCCCTTACTTACCGAGCAGTAAACAGACAGGTCCAGGCTGGTAGGTGTGTCCAAATCAAATCCCTATGTTATCCAATTGATGTTTTTGGGGGGGCTTTGTTCAAAAATCACTTTTCGTTGGGAACCTTCCCAAACCGGGGGGCTCTGACCCTCCTGGCCCACCCTGTGGGCTGATAAATAAGAATCTCTTTACATGTATGTGAAGGCTGGCCAACTACTAATTCAAGATTGGTAGCCCTTCACCACGACAAAGTCGTTTGACGCTCACATTTATGCTTCTCTTCTAACTTATCTCCAAGTTCAATGTCCATCCTCCTATTGACTTTCTGACTCCTTTGGCCAAAACATGCTTTCACTTAGTTGCCTTTGTATATCAGTACTGGCACTATCAGTGCCCCAAAGCCTGCCGGTGGCCCATGACTACCTAGTCAGTGATACCATTGAAGGCCTATGTGGGCCCCCAAACCTGGTAACCATGAACCGGCCTGTTGGTCGAGACCCTCAAATTGTGCACAAACCGTAATTTCAATTATCGGTGCACTTGTGCCATCCTCCCGTTTTTACCGTGGTATGTATCTGGTGGCAGTGTCCCCACAGCTAGCCCAACCTCACAGGGCTGTGGTGCTATGTTACTGGCCAGACCTTCAAGTTGTACGTAAACCACAATTTCAACTTATCAGTGTATGTATGCCATCATCCAGTCTTACCACAAACATGTACCATGTGTGAGTGTCCCACAGTTTACCATTTCAAAATTTCTTGGTGGTCATTATGGTACCTTTGCTGGCCAGACCAACAACTTGCACCCAAACCACAATTTAAAATTATTAAGGAGCTTATGCCAATGTCCAGTTTTCCCATGTGCCTGTACATTGCGGGAGGTTCCACAGTTCAATAAACCTTTGGAGATCTTTGGTCCGTGTTACTCGACAGACCATCCAGTTACATAAAGTGAAAGTTGAACTTATCGTGCATTTACGCCATCCTCCAGCCTTACCACTGGCATGTCATTGTGGGAGTGTCCCACAGCTTGCCAAACCTTTCGGGATTGTTATGCTGCGTTCCTGGTCACACTCCTGGGACCAGACTTAGGTGGTCATTGACATCCTCTATTATCGTCATATCCTATGATAACAAATAATCACAAATCTGTTATTCACACCATAAATATACAGAACAGTGTCCCCCACCTGACACCATCAAGAAATAACCCTCAGTGGATCCCCAAGTCCATCAACCGTAGATTCCCATGGCCAACCAGCTGCTGGTGAACACACTTCTGTTGTATAGAACTGTGACGCTGCCACCAGAGTGCAATCCACCAAGCTATCTCAGTTTTTTAAAACCTGATGTGAACCTGGCCATGATCAGAGTCACGGCAGAATTACTCTGGTAATTGTTTGTTGTTTACATTTGTGTGCAATTTAGACCTACAATTTTCACTGTGTGTGTTTAAACCACACCAATTCAGTAGAAGCTACTCCCTCATTATACCCTGTTCAATGCCGGTATGCCTGCCCCCACTGGCCTGCCAGCCCTATCCCGGACACTGGAAGCAGGCAATTTTAGGGGTATTTAAATCAAGATAACGGCACCTTCTTAACCTTTCTGTTTTTAAAACATTGAAACCAAAGTGCAAATATGCTATGCCAGGCAACCCTCACCCCCCAGGGCTCTGACTGTGCCACAAAATTGTCTCTTGCTTAAATGGAAAATTGCACACAATTGTAACTACCAATTACTTTCCTTTATGACCCAGTACCAATAGCACCCATTACGATGAAATAAGCTGCCAGTTGTGTATTTCAGAATCTGTACTCAGCAACACTGGTCAAACTACTGACCATACAATGCGTAAACGCATCTTAGGTTCTTTGTGGCCATGAGCCTAAAGGCCTTTAGTCCATTCCATGCCTGTCACCTGACCATTTTAATATCACTCAAGCCATGCTAGCATCAAACTCCTTCCTACCTTTTATGACCAGGTCTACTGGCACCCCTTACACCATCAACATCCTCAATATCAGTGCACGTGAACAAACTTTTCAATGGGCTATGTATGCCTAGCACTAGTATTACCCATAAAAGACTATGCCAAGATGTGCACCAACTGAATAGAGGACCAGCCTGGCAAATGTGATGCAAATTGATCATTTTTGAAGATATCTGATCTAGCCGCCTGGTCCGCAAGGCTTCTAGGTTTTCGATTCCCATTCCCCCACACTCCTTTTAACACATGGCTCTAAATACGCCACTGTGGGCCTGATTCACAGAACGTTTTCCTATGAGATTGTGCCGTTAAAAAACGATTCAGTCCCTATGTGTCTTCATTTTAATTGCCTTGTTATATATTTGGAAATACCAATGCTGCTTCCAGGCCCACGCCACCAATTATTACATAGCACACATCAGAGTCCGCTAGTTGTGAGTTTTTGTATTGCACCTTCGGGCTTCTATTTCCCGTGCTTGACTGAACAGGGACCCCTGTTAACTACATTTGGTACTGCACCCTGCCCCAAGCACTGCTTGCTGACTACTGGGAACTCTAGTAATAACTATTTTATTCCACGATCATGGACTCGCTGAAGGCTATAATTCTAGCAGCATAGGTAGCGACCAGACCAACATTTAAAACAAGGGATTGCCATCTATCTACCTAGGAGGTTCCTGTATCAGCAGCAGCTGCGGGCGACAACCACGCAGCCTTCTTAACGCGATACCCGGCCAGTGGCTACGCACGCCACCACGCCACCTGGCAACAACTTCTGGTATTACACGCTTCTAAACTGTCGTGAGGATGCCACTGTGCCGAAAATTATGACCGCCAAGTCCCTTTACAATATGAAACTATTATAATGAATTTGTAGTGACAGCTGGTCTCAATCAATTGAATTAAAAACATGTTTTTGGGGAAAAAGGCCCATAAAACATGTTCAGCCACAACACCACACCATCATTTCAATGATAAGATATGAGAAAAAAAAACTTTGAATACAAGAAATACAGGCACCAAAGTGCACTGTACTTGTGATAAATGACCCTAAGAATACATTCAAATGTGTATAAATAATCAAGCCACTGTGCTCAATTATCTAGAGCTTCCTTGTAACAATTAGATGAACTACATATGTTTTCAAGGATAGAAATATGTATCGTTTACAAGTAGCCAGACTACTACTTCTTAAATAGTTACGGTACCGTATATTCTTCACTTGATACCTGATTGATGGATACAAACGCCACCTGTTAACGACTCTGTGTACTGCATTCTTGTAAAAATGTTCAGAAAGTGATCAGACCTACAAGTCACTTTCTAGTAGGCACATTTTATTAATGAATATGGTGTAGAGTTGGTTTCAAAGTATTCAATTAAAAGAATATTTATTTGGGAAAAATGTCCACAAAACATTTGCCTTGCAAATTGAGTAAACTGCCAGATACGCATGGCAGGCTGCGTTTACAATGGATCGCTAAGGGGTCCATCTGCTTTTTACTGGCACGTAAAGCCGGAAGACCCCACATGGATCCACAACATTTGCGCCGGCAGAAAAATGCATGCTTGCAAATGCTGGGAGTATTTGTTTTGCGGAGAGGAAAGGAGCAGTGGAAACACAAGTGGTGTTCTGCAATTCCTCTTTAGCATGCAAATTAAGGAAATGGTCCATGGCGTGAATCAATGGCGTAAAAGTCTTCCTCAAGGCTTCTACGTTTTCGATTCCCATCCCCCCAACCCCTTTTTAACACATGGCTGTAAATAAGCCAATATGGTCCTGATTCACAGAACGTTCTCATATGTGATTGTGCCATTAAGAAACGCTTCGTGAGTCAGTCCCTATGTGTCTTGTCCCTGTAATGATTGTGTAGTAAAAATTAAATTCATCGTTTTATTTTGTGAATCATTTTAATTGCCTTGTTATATATTTGGAAATAACAATGCTGCTTCCAGGCCCACGCCACCAATTGTTATATAGATAGCACACATCAGAGACCTCTAGTTGTGAATCTTTGTATTGCACCTTCGTGCTTCTATTTCCCGTGCTTTACTGAACAGGGACCCCTGTTAACTACATTTGGCACTGCACTCTGCCCCAAGCACTGCTTGCTGACTACCAGGAACTCTAGTAATAACTATTTTATTCCCTGATAATGGACATGTTGAAGGCTATAATTCTACCAGCAAAGGTAGCGACCAGACCTACATTTAAAGCCAAGGATTGCCATCTATCTATCTAGGAGGTTCCTGTATCAGTAGCTGCGGGCAACAACCACGCAGCCTTCTTAACTCGATACCCGGCTGTTGTGTACGCCTCACGTTACCGCGTTGCGGGACATGCAGCGAGTTGAATAAAAGCCCCGCCCCCGCCAGGAGGAGAGCAGTTCCAGGCACACAACGAGCCACTGTCTGCGTCTCCTTTGTTCATGCTCTGTAGCCAGGCCTCGACCCGCGGAGCCCCACGTGGTCTCTCCCTTGCCAGCACACCGGCAGGAGAAGCCATTACACTGACGATGAGGAAACGAACCATGTCACACCACGTGCGTTTGCTTCAACAAAAATCCCTCGACATGGGTGACATTTTTGGAAACACGATGGGGGGCACATCCCCCATCAAAAAAAAAAAGGAAAACACCCTTCTTTCACCTGACAAGAACCACACCATTGCCACTCATATTTGGAGCCAGCCAACAGACCTCCAGGCAGTCCAGGCAAGACAGCACCACCAGCTACAATCCCCCACCCCTGAGGTGAGGAAATTTCGGCGCACGCTCTCCACTACAGCCCTCATTTCAGTGCACCATGGCATCAGGCTTATCTACACCCATGCCGGGCACGCCATCGAGGATTTCGGCCAACCTAACGCCCACAACACCGCCCCCGCGACCGCAAGGAGGTACCACAATGGCATTCAGACCTTTTGACCCATATACAGACACCTCATCTGTGGGCCCCTGATGGCTGCTGTGGGTCCAGAAGTTTGAAATGGCCATGGACTGCAAAGACATCACAACACCCAGGAAAATGAGGTCACACCTCCTGCTCAACGTGGGTGACGAAGTCCTACGCATCTTCAACTCGCTCGTCATCGGAGATGGTTTAGACGTCTACCAGCTGGCAAAGGACGCTCTCACAGCCCATTTCATGCCACAACTAAACCCAGACTACGAGACGTTCATTTTCTGCACCACCATCCAGCTAGAAGAGGAAACGCTCGACAACACATATCACACGAGACTCAGAAAACTTGCGCTCTCATGTGAGTTTGACAACGTCAAAAAAAGAGATCAGACGCCAAGTCATAAACGGCATGCACTCAGAAAATCTACGCATGATGGTGTTGAGAGAAAAGGGCATCTCACTGGCCAGAATCCTTGAATACGGATGTCAGATGGAACTATCACACGCGAGGGCGGCACACATGAGCACCACCCTGCAGAAGCTCCAGCTAACACTGATGACAGCGACGATAGCGCAAATCGCCAGCCGCCAACAATCAATAGAAGACTCCAGCGATGCAAACAATCCATCTCAGTGGCAATCAAGGACCCCAGGGCCCGCCGAATGTGAATGGTGTGGAGGCGTACGTCATGGAAGGGGAAACTGTCCAGCACAGGGAACCACGTGCGGAGCACGTGGCCGGAAGGATCACTACGCAAGAGTCTGCAGATCATCAGGACCCGCACAACGCCCCCCCCGCCGCAACAAGAAAAAGGGGCCCAGAGAAAAAAAAGACGGCCAACTCATCCACCGACGAAGAATGTGATGGCGACAGCGTCACAACAAAAGAGACAGATAGTAGACAACTGAGAAGAGGGAGGAAAGTCTACCTAGTCTCAGCACTTGACCAGAGTCACAAAGTCGCCAAAAAGGCAAAGAAGACGGAAATGCCTAGTAGCCATTCAAGGCCAAGAGACTCAAATGACAATCGACACGGGGCATCAGTGAACGTCATGCTGGCTACCACGTTCCGAAAGCTACGCCCCCCCCAGTCCTAAAGAAAACAGACACGCTTCTATTCGCCTACGGGTGTGAAACTCCATTACCAGTGGTAGGACGTTTTCAGACAACTCTTAGCAGAAGCGACCGAACACTAAAATCCAAGGTGTATGTCGTCGACTCGGGCATCGAGTGCCTGCTGAGTGGGGATGCAGCAGAAGACCTAGAGTTGATACGTTTTGTCTGCAACATCACAGATCAATCGGACATTGGCGTCCTCCTTGACAAGCACCCAGGCCTCCTCAAAGGTATCGGATGCCTGAAAGGCAAACTCATCAAACTCCATATCGATGAATCAGTGCAGCCCCGAGCAGTGCACCACAGATGGACACCTTTTCACATGAGAGACCTAGTCGAAAAGGAGCTGCGTGAACTCAAGAATGCCGGTTTCATAGAGGAGGTCACTGGGCCGACACCATGGGTGTCACCCATGGTGGTGACTAAGAAGCCAAAACAACCGGGGAAGGTGAGGATCTGCATCGACACGTGCCTCCCCAATGAAGCCATCAAGCGGGAATGGCACATCACCCCCACACTGGACGAAATCATCACAGACCTCACTGGATCAAAGGTGTTCTCCAGGATTGACCTCAATGCTGGATACCATCAGCTAAAACTGCATCGAGACTCGAGGTACATCACAACGTTCTCCACGCACCTGGGTCTGCGCCGATACAAAAGACTGAGCTTCGGCATATCATCAGCGGCCGAAGTCTTTCAGCAAGCCATCCAGGAAGTGATACAGGGCATCCCGGGAGTACTCAATGACAGTGATGACATTCTCATCCACACCAGCGACAAGCAAGAACACATGCGTCGCCTCGAGATGGGAGTTAGCAGGCTGGAGGCCGCAGGGTTAACCATTCATCGGGAAAAGTGTGAGTTTGTGAAGGATGAAATCATCTTCTTCGGATATGTGTTTAACGGTGCAGGAGTCTCAGCTGACCCACAAAAAGTCGCAGACATCAAGGAAGCCTCACAACACCTACTGAAGGGCGCAGTTTCTTGGGGATGGCGACGTACTGCGGGAGATTTATCCCCAACCTGGCAATCATGTCCGAGCCACTCAGGAAACTCACGAAATTGAACATTAAATGGGCCTGGGGCACCAACAGCTAGGAGGCTTTCGAGCAGATCAAGACGTCCCTATCGGACAACACCACAATGGCATACTACGACCCCACATTGTCAACAGAACTATATGTTGATGCCAGCCCCGTCGGCCTCGGGGCGATCCTGGACCAAGTAGCCCTGACAGGTGAGACCAAGCCGATTGCCTATGCGCCCCTGCCTTAACTACCACTGAACAAAGGTACTCCCACATTGAGAAAGAGGCCATTGCGGTACTGTGGGGCTGCCACCACTTTCACATATACCTGTATGGATGAAAATTCAAAGCATACACGGACCACAAGCCTCTCATCCCCATATTTGCAGGATCCTCCTCACACCCCCCGGCGAGGATAGGGAAATGGTTGCTACACCTGCAACAGTACGAATTTGAACTGACATACCAACCTGGCACTAGCAACCCCACAGACTTCCTATCCAGACACCCGAAAGTGGCCACGTCAAGGGAAGTGAATGTGGCAGAAGAAACCGAGGAAAACACATCTGCCAGGTCGTCCACATGATGACACCCAGAGCGATCAGCATCGAGGACATCATACAAGCTACCCAAGCTGACCCCTGCTGCGACCTCGTCAAAGACTCCATCATCTCCGGCAAATGGAAATTGTTTCTGCGAAACGTACACAATCGCACGCACGAAGCCAGAGACTTCCTCACAGGCATATTCCCGGTACGACAAGACCTGTCCGTCACCAAGGAAGGCCTCATACTAAGAGGAGCTCAGATCGTCAAACACACAGGGCTCCAAGACAGAGTCATTGCGCTAGCCCACGAAGGTCACCAAGGCATGGTTAGGACCAAAGCCAGGATCAGACACAGAGTATGGTTCCCGCACATCGACACCAAGGTAGAACAGCTTATAACAGCATGCCTACCATGTCAGATCACAAGCGCACCACCGAACCCTGAACTCACACAAGCAGCAGAACAAAGGGTCATGAAGATGGGACGCAATCAGCGTTGACTTCTGCACGGTCCATGAAGGCACGTACCTGCTGGTAGCAATCGACAACTACTCAAGATATCCCGAGGTGGAATTTGTGTCATCTACCTCTGCAGACATGGTAATGCCTGCTCTGGAGAAGATTTTCGCCACCCATGGCCTACCTCGCTGCATCCGGAGCGACAACGGGCACCCTTCCAAGGGGCGGAAATCAAGAAATACTTGCATGATCTGAACATTCATTATCACCACATCACGCTGAGATGGCCCCAAGCCAATGGAGACGTGGAGCGGTTCATGCATACCCTCAACAAGGTGCTACGCCTATCCCGGGCGCCCTCCAGCCCCTGGAGGGTGGACCTGTATCAATTCCTGTGGAACTACAGCGTGACACCCCACAGCACCACATGGTTACCACCGGCAGATGTCTTGTATGGGACAGTGATAAATTCATCCATTCCACACCACCCAAGCCGCCTACAGATGCCTACGACAGTGAGCACACTCACTAAAGAAGGATCACAGCGAATGAGCGCATGAGCACCAAGAGACATGCAAAGGAATCCAGACACCAATTCGGTGATTAAGTGTTGGTGAAGAGGAACCCCTGGAAAATGAAACTGGACACCCAATATGACGTGGCCTCCTGGACCATAACTCAACAGCGAGGAACCATGATAATGGCCACACGACGGCAACGACAGATCACCAGGAACGCATTATGGTTCAAGGGAGTGCCACGACAAATGTGGACTGATGGGGACCAGCAGCCCTCGGAAGAAGCAGGGTCACTACCGGAAGATGAGTACCAACAACCCGGGGAGGGGTCGACTGAGGAGCACAAGACAGACTGCTAGGCAGAATCCTGTGCAGTGCCCTTAGGGACCACTACACACAATTAAGACTACAGGTGATGATACAAGTTTTACCTTTGGTACAAGCCTGTACTACTATGTCATAGTGGTAGCAGTGGCGGAGCAGCCAGGCCTATCTCAAGAGTATATGAGCAGTAGCAAGGATTACACAAAGGGACCACAATTACTGTGACTCAAGCAAACACTGACTCAAGGTAACAGGTAGAAAAATATAAGTACATTTATTTTTACACCATTCGTTATAAACACAACACTTCTATTAAACTTCAATAAAAACCACACGTTAAATATGCTACAACTAACCAATTCACTTTGTACAGTAAGTCTCAAGGTAAGTACCCTGTGTTAGAATTAACCAGTGTTAGGCACAAAAACACATTACCGCGGATACGATTGCGATCACTTTTTGACAGTTCGGTCTACTAAACAAACGCGTATCCGTGACATGAAATGCTACCGGGGCAAAAACACACTTAGCACCTGAGATACCCAGAGGGGGATGGAGGCAAAAATCACAGGCAATATTTTGGTTAGGCAGGCAGAATCAAGAAACACTCAGAGATAGGAGTTCAAAAGTCAAAGGGGCGGAGCCAGGGTCGAAAGACACCAGAGCCAGTTGCCGAAGATCACACAGTCTAACAGTTCACGATTCAACAGAGCCAAAATTACTTCGATATTGTCAAGGTTCGGAAGCAAAAGTTATAAGAAGGAGGGATGAGGGCGGCAGCAGCAACACAGAATTAAAGGTGCGCTCCTTAAAAACAGGAGAGGCTCTTCAGGTGGCTATCCGGACCACTACAGCAGTTTGCAGCGATTTCGACCATGGAAGAGGATCCTCTGGCTGTAGAAGATGAGCTGGTTATCCCCACCAAGCTCAAGGGAAGAAGACTTCGGACTAGATCTTCTCTGAGTCGTTGAAGGCCAGATAGATCAGGACTGCAGCAGGGCTTCACCGGGACAGGGTAGTTGCAGCAGCCGTTGTTCTCTCCACTTCTCTTCGGTTCCTTGTAGTTCCAGTGGCGACTCTCTGACTTCTAGCCCAAAAGACCTGCCTTATATGCGAAAAACCCCCATTCACGCAGACTGGCTGTCAATCACCCAGCAGGGGGGTTGTCCAGCCCGGACAATTACCCTGGCCAATCATGACAAAGTGTGACTTGGGTTTCTTACGATACCCTGTGCAGGGAGTGACTACACCCCTGCCTCACATTCAGCCCACCTAGACACCCAGGCGCCTTGAGGAGGGCTTCTGGGCAGAAGCCCACCAAAAGACAGTGAACAAAGAAGGCAAACCTATTTTGGCGAATAAACCCAACCGCAGCCAAAAGAAAGACGATTTGGTCAAGCGGGTTTATGTTCAAGGCTAATATAATAGCCAAGAACAGTACGACGTTTATCTAATATAATCGCGGTAGAAAAGTTAGGGTAGATACCACTGCCACCAGCCAAGTCTAAATGTTAAAAGAGCGAAACAATGCTCTAGGAGGTACAGATAAAAAGGGATATGAGTTAACCCTTTCCAGTACTCCATGGAAGATGGGGTGTACTGGATCTGTGGTAGATTGACTAAGTAAAGTTAATGGTAACTTTACTCTTTTCTGGCGGACAATAGTCGCCTCAGAAATGGAGTCGAGGGAAGTCTCAAAGACAACCCTGTGCCACGGCACTGAAGGTGCTGTGTGACACACACAAAGAAGGGAGCTACTGAAGTGGTGTACTTCAGAGTCCACAATCACAAAAACAGATGGAAACACATAGCAACACACAGGTAAGAGTGGGGGAAAAGCTATCACTCTTACCAGATGGAAAAAAATAAACTCCAGAAGTCCAGCAAAGCTGCTGGGGGACTCACTAGGTGAGGGAAATTAGCCATAAATGAGAATTCTCCCTAACACAGACGAACTGCTAGAGGAACCGAGGGAGGCGTCTCTAAGTAAGGCAGATGAGCCGCAACAGAAAACGATCAGGGGGACAGCCCCTAGATGTGGGCACTATACCCTATGAACTGCACCAAGAGCCCCAGAAAAGTTAAGAGACTACGGGCCTCATTACGAGTATGGAGGCAGCCATGCCCTTAATAAGGGCATGGCTGCCTCCATACCGGGCTCCATTACCAGATTCCTCCAATGAGGACTTACCGGGCTATTCCAACCATGGAGGACCCGGTAAGTCCTCATTGGAAAAACCCTTCCCCTTTCCCATTTGAGCCCCCATAGGGCTCAAAGGGGATGGAGCTAATTACGGGCCTGCCAATAGCGGGCACGTTATTAGCTCCTTGGTCCCCCCTTACCAGACATCTGGTCCGGGTCCCGCAAGGGAACCTCGTAATAGGTGCTCCCGTAATGAAGGGTGCCGATCCCGTACCGGCACGCTTCATTAAGGGAGCGCCTGGGTTATAATGAGGCCCTATGAGTGGTAGGACTATAACGTGTGTTGGACTAGAATGCACAGTAGAGTTAAGTTGAATCAGTTGGACGTGCTTGTATTTAGTGTGTTGTGTTTTAAGTTGTTGGGAAAAAGGAGGAATGTTGCGGAACGTGAGGCAAGTTGAATAAAAGCCCCGCCAGGAGGAGAGCAGTTCCGGGCACATCACGAACCACGGTGTGCGTCTCCTTTGTTCATGCTCTGTAGCCAGGCTTCAGCCCACGGAGCCCCACGTGCTTTCTCCCTCGCCAGCGCACCAGCAGGAGAAGCCATTACACCAGCCAGTGGCTACGCACGACACCTGGTAGCAACTTCTGCCACTGCACTCTTCTAAACTGTTGTGCGGATGCCTCTGTGCCGAAAGTTATGACCGCCAAGTCCCTTACAATATGAAACTATTATAATGAATATGTACTGCGAGCTGGACTCATTCAATTCAATTAACAACATGTTTTTTTTGGGAAAAGGCCCATAAAACATGTTCAGCCATAACACCACACCATCATTTCAATCATAAGAAAAACAAACGTTTGAATACAAGAAATACAAGCACCAAAGTGCACTGTACTGGTGATAAATGTCCCTAAGAATGCATTGAAATGTGTATAAATAATCAAGCCACTGTGCTCAATTATCTAGAGCTTCATTGTAACAATTAGATGAACTACATATGTTTTCAAGGATAGAAATATGTATCGCTTGCAAGTAGCCAGACTGCTACTTGTTGAAGAGTTACGGCCTTCCACGCGGGATATTCTTCACTTGATACCCGATTGGTGGATACGCAAGCCACCTGTTAACGACTCTGTGTACTGCATTCTTGTAAAAATGTTCAGAAAGTGATGGACCTGCAAGTCACTTTCTAGTAGGCACATTTTATTAATGAATATGGTGTACAGTTGGTTTCAAAATATTCAATTAAAAGAATATTTATTTGGGAAAAATGTCCACAAAACATTTGCCGTGCGAATTGAGTAAACTGCCAGATACGCGTGACAGGCTGCGTTTACAATGGATTGCTAAGGGGTCCATCTGCTTTTTTACTGGAACCTAAAGCTGGAGGATTCTCCCAGGGACCCACAGCATTTGCCCTGGCAGAAAAATGCATGCCGTGCAAATGCTGGGAGTATCTGTTTTGCAGAGAGGAAAGGAGCGGTGCTAATGCAAGTGGTGTTCTACAATTCCTCTTTAGCATGCAAAGGAAAATGGGCCATGGCGTGAATCAATGGCGTAAAAGTCTTCCTCAAGGTTTTTTACGTTTCGATTCCACCCCCGCCCCACCCTCCCCACCCTTTAACACATGGCTGAAAGTAAGCCACTATGGTCCTTATTCACAGAACGTGTTCCTATGGGATTGCACCTTTAAAGAACGCTTTGGTGAATCAATCCCTATGTGACTTGTCCCTGTAATGTTTGTGTAATAAAAATTTAATAAATCGTTTTATCTTGTGACTCATTTTAATTGTCTTATTATAGATTTAGAAATAACAAAGCTGCTTCCAGACCCACTCTACCAATTATTACATAGCCCACCTCAGTGTCCTCTAGTTGTGAATATTTGTATTGCACCTTCGGGCTTCCATTACCCGTGCTTGACTGAACAAGGACCCCTGTTAACTATATCTGGTACTGCACTCTGCCCCAAGCACTGCTTGCTGACTACTGGGAACTCTAGTAATAACTATTTTATCCCACGATCATGGACACGCTGAAGGCTATAATTCTACCAGCATAGGTAGCGACCAGACCTACATTTAAAGCCAAGGATTGCCATCTATCTACCTAGGAGGTTCCTGTATCAGCACTTCACTCGATACCCGGCCAGTGGCTACGCACGCCACCTGGTAACAACTTCTGGTACTGCACTCTTCTAAACAGTTGTGTGGATGCCTCCGTGCCGAAAATTACGACCGCCAAGTCCCTTTAGAATATGAAACTATTATAATGAATATGTAGTACCAGCTGGTCTCATTCAATTCAATTAAAAACATGTTTTGGGGGAAAAGGCCCATAAAACATGTTCAGCCATAACACCACACCATCATTTTAATCATAAGATATGAGAAAATAAAAAAACGTTTGAATGCAAGAAATACAAGCACCAAAAGTGCACTGTACTGGTGATAAATGACCCTAAGAATACATTGAAATGTGTGTAAATAATCAAGCCACTGTGCTCAATTATCTAGAGCTTCCTTGTAACAATTAGATGAACTACATATGTTTTCAAGGATAGAAATATGTATTTGGGAAAAATGTCCACAAAACATTTGCTGTGCAAATTGAGTAAACTGCCAGGTACGCATGGCAGGCTGCATTTACAATCGATCGTTAACGGGTCCATCTGCTTTTTACTGGAACCGAAAGCCGGAGGACACCACAGGGATCCACAGCATTTGGGCCGGCAGAAAAATGCATGCGTGCAAATGCTGGGAGTATTTGTTTTGTAGAGAGGAAAGGAGCAGTGGAAACGCAAGTGGTGTTCTGCAATTCCTCTTTAGCATGCAAATTAAGGAAATGGGCCATGGTGTGAATCAATGACGTAAAAGTCTTCCTCAATACTTCAACGTTTTCGATTCCCATCCCCCAACCCCTTTTTAACACATGGCTGTAAATAAGCCAATATTGTCCTGATTTACAGAACGTTCTCATAGGCGATTGTGCCATTAAAAAACGCTTAGTGAATCGGTCCCTGCGTGTCTTGTCCCTGTAATGTTTGTGTAGTAAAAATTAAAATAATCGTTTTATTTTGTGACTCATTTTAATTGCCGTGTTATATATTTAGTAATAACAATGCTGCTTTCAGGCCCACGCCACCAATTATTACATAGCACACATCAGAGACCTCTAGTTGTGAGTTTTTATATTGCACCTTCGGGCTTCTATTTCCCGTGCTTGACTGAACAGGGACCCCTGTTAACTACAGTTGGTACTGCACTCTGCCCCAAGCACTGCTTGCTGACTACTGGGAACTCTAGTAATAACTATTTTATCCCACGATCATGGACACGCTGAAGGCTATAATTCTAGCAGCAATTACATTTAAAGCCAAGGATTGCCATCTATCTACATAGGAGGTTCCTGTATCAGCAGCTGCTGCGGGCGACAACCACGCAGCCTTCTTAACACGGCTGCGCACGCCACCTGGTAACAACTTCTGGTACTGCACTCTTCTAAACAGTTGTGTGGATGCCTCCGTGCCAAAAATGATGACCCCCAAGTCCCTTTACAATATGAAAATATTATAATGAATATGTAGTGCCAGCTGGTCTCATTCAATTCAATTAAAAACATGTTTTGGGGAAAAAGGCCCATAAAACATGTTCAGCCACAACACCACACCATCATTTCAACCATAATATATGAGAAAATAAACAAACGTTTGAATACAAGAAATACAGGCACCAAAGTGCACTGTACTGGTGATAAATGACCCTAAGAATACATTGAAATGTGTATAAATAATCAAGCCACTGTGCTCAATTAACTAGAGCTTCATTGTAACAATTAGATGAACTACATATGTTTTCAAGGATAGAAATATGTGTCGTTTACAAGTAGCCAGACTACTACTTGTTCAAGAGTTACGGCCTTCCACACGCGATATTCTTCACATGAAACCTGATTGGTGGATACGCACGTCACCTGTTAACGACTCTGTGTACTGCATTTTTGTAAAAATGTTCAGAAAGTGATCGGATCTACAAGTCACTTTCTAGTAGGCATAGGGATCCACAGCATTTGTGCCGGCAGAAAAATGCATGCCGTGCAAATGCTGCTGGGAGTATTTGTTTTGCAGGGAGGAAAGGAGCGGTGTAAACGCAAGTGGTGTTCTGCAATTCCTCTATAGCATCACATTAAGGAAAATGGGCCATTTCGTGAATCAATGTCGTAAAAGTCTTCCTCAAGGTTTTTTATGTTTTCCAGTCCAATGCCCCCCCTCCACCCACTCCTTTAACACGTGGCTGAAAATAAGTCACTATGGTCCTGATACTCCAGTAATAACTATTTTATTCCGCGATCATGGACACGCTGGAGGCTATAATTCTACCAGCATAGGTAGCGACCAGACCTACATTTAAAGGATTGCCATCTATCTACATAGGAGGTTCCGGTATCAGCAGCTGCTGGCGACAACCACGCAGCCTTCTTAACACGGTACCCGGCCAGTGGCTGCGCACGCCACCTGGCAACAACTTCTGGTACTGCACTCTTCTATACTGTTGTGAGGATGGGTTCGTGCCGAAAATTATGACCCCCATGTCACTTTATGATATGATATGATATGGCATTTGTAAAGCGCCTATACACAAGTGTTTCAAGGCGTGACGAGGCAGGGAGGGGGGAACAAGGGGAGACAGCCAACGATCCCACTAGGCCAGGTGTCATTCAGATCGCGCAAGTGCATGGGTAGGGGGGATGGGAAAAGTGCAAGGGGGAAAGGGAGAGGGGAAAGTGCAGTACAGGGTTAGTAATGAACAAGATAAATAATAAGGGCCAGCTGGTGGCAAGTGCAAGATAAGTGCAGACAAGTGCTGGGAAGGGGGGCTGTAGGGATACAGAGACAGTCCCACAGTGCAGGGGTTGCCAGGAAGGCAGTACAGGGGAGAGTGGCTGGGCCAGGGACCGAGATTGGTGAGTGGCCCAGTTGATGATTCAGTACAGTTTCAGTGATCTAGCAGGGGAGAGGGAGAGAGAAATTAGAAGCAAAGAGGAAGGTTTTGAGGTGCTTCCGGAACCGGAGATGGTTCTCCTCAAGTTTCAGGGAGGCAGGAAGGCTGTTCCAGAGGGAGGCCCCTGCTGCGGAGAGAGATCTTCCCCCAACTCGTTACTTGGAGAAGCGGCTGACCCTGAGGGAGTTAGAGGCGGAAGAGCGAAGTGCTCGAGAAGGAAGATATTTAGGAAGGGAGAGTTGAAGGTAATTTGGCCCCAGGCCCCATAAGGCCTTGTGGACAATGCAGAGGGTTTTGAACTTAATCCTCGCAGCCACAGGGAGCCAGTGTAGTGATTTCAGTCCTGGAGAGATACGGTCCCTGGGCTTGAGGCCAAGGACAAGTCTCGCAGTCCTGTTCTGGAGGAGTTGCAAAGGGCGTAGAGTAGAGGCAGGCAGATTTAGATAGAGGCTGTTACAGTAGTCCAGCTTCGAGAGAACCAGGGCTCTGGAGACAGTGAGCTTCTGGGGGAAGGAGAGGAAAGGAAGGATACCTCTGAGGAGGTGCAGCTGGTAGTGTGACTTCTTAGAAACGTCAGAAATGTGAGGAGAGAAGGAGAGTGTGGAGTCAAAGATGACCCCGAGGTTTTTTGCCTTGCAGGTAGGAGCAGGAAGAGGGCCAAGAGAGGCCGGCTAGAGAGCTGCAGGAAGGAGGGAGTGGGTGTGCCGATGAGTAGAATCTCGGTCTTACTGGCATTAAGGCAGAGGTCATTGGCGGCACACCATTCCTGGATAGCAGAAAGACAGTCAGAGATGAGGGAAGGAGAAGAGGAGGCCGAGGGTAGCCTGGAAATGTGCTGGGTATCATCCGCATAGCACTGAAAGTTGGTGCAGAGAGCAGCGATGCGGTGGGTGAGAAGTGCCAGATACTGGTTGAACAGCCAGGGAGAGAGGTTAGAACCCTGGGGGACACCACAGGTAGAGAAAAAGATGTCAGACAGGAAAGACCCCTGTTGGACCTGGGAAGGTCGATTTGAGAGGAAAGAGGTCAGCCAAGCCAGAGCCTGACCAGTGATACCCAGGTTATCACGGAGACAGTTGAGCAGGATGGTATGGTTGACAGTATCAAAGGCAGAAGAGAGATCAAGCAAAATGAGAACACATGGAATGTTAGAGTCAAGGTTCGAGAGCAGGTCCTCACGGATGTTCAGGAGAGCAGTTTCCGTGCTTCTGGCAGATCTGAAGCCAGACTGATGGTCATGAAGGCTACCAACAGATTCAGCATGGAGACTAAGCTGGGAGATGGCAAGTTTCTCCAGGTGCTTGCCCAGCAAAGGAGTGATAGAGATAGGGCGATAGTTAGCTGGGCAGGACGGGTCGGAAGAGGGTTTCTTAAGAAGGGGGTGCACAAGGGAGTGCTTGAGAGGGGATGGGAAGACTCCAGAGGTGAAGGAGTGATTGCAGAAGTCAGCAAGGGCAGGAGCCAAGGAGTCGATGTGGTCCTTAATAGTTTTGGAGGAGCAGGGGTGGACCTGTGTTGACGAGACTTTCATAGATCGGATTTGTCTCGAAACCTCATCAGCAGAAAAAAGGGGAAAAGCAGAGAAGGAGAGAGGAGGGGTGGCTGCAGAAGGGCCAGAGGATGGGCAGGGAATAGAGGGGGGAGGTGATGGGAGGAGAGTGAGGACAGGATGTCCTGAGTTTTTGAAATGAAGTGAGAGACCAGTGCCGTACAGAGGGCCTGGGAGGGGACAGGAGAGGTAGAGACTGCAGCAGGGTTGGCCAGCTCCTTGCAGATTTTAAAGAGTTCAGCTGAATTGTCAGATGCCGCAGTGATGCGGGCTTGGATAAGGGCTCTCTTCTTGGTGAGAACGGAGAGCCAGTATTGCCTTTGGAGCAGGCGACAGGCCAGTTTGTCAGAGGATGAACATGAAGCACGCCATTTCCTCTCTGCCACCCTGCACAAGCTTTTAAGGGTGACGAGATCCGAGTCATACCAGGAGGTACATTTGGCTTTGGGTTTCAGGCGGATTCTCATAACAGGGGCAAGGATATCAAGAGTATCAGATATAGCAGAGTAGAGAGTGGAGAGGGCTGTGTCAGGGTGGGAGTCAGCCGAGGGTGGCTTTGCCTGTGGGGTAGGGAGGGTGAGGTGGGAGGAGAGGAGAAAATGATCACTCCAGTAGAGAGGGATGGAGAGAGGGACAGAGAGGGGAAGGTCAGAAGAGATCAGGGCATCAAGAGTGTGCCCAGCAGAATGGGTTGGCCCAGACGGGAGAATAGAGAGTGAGAGAGAGTCACAGAGGTCGCGAAAGAGTCCAGAGGGGGGACAGGAGGCATCCAGGTGGATGTTGAAGTCTCCAAGAAAGAGGAGTTGAGTGGTTGAGGACAGGAGTGAGGAGGAAAGGTCCGCCCACTCGGAGAGGAAGGAGGAAATTCGACCAGGTGGCCGATAGATAGTAGCCACGGTAAGGGAATGGCTAGGAGATAGAGAGAGAGTCGGCAGACAAGAAATTCAAAAGAGGAGTAGGTCTGCGTGGGAATAGCAGTGGCAGGAATCCACTCAGGGAAGATAAGGGCCACACCCCCCCCAGCACGGTTGGGCCTGGGCACGGAGAGGATCTTGTAGCCGTCAGGTAGGAGTGTGTCAAAGCTGGTGACAGAGCTGGCCGTGAACCATGTCTCAGTGAGACCGAGTACGTCAAGGTCCAGTTCCTCAAGAAGGCGGCAGATATCAGAGGAATGTTTGACAGCAGAGCGAGAATTAAGAGTGGCAATGTAGAGAAGGTTGCCATCTTTGAAGGACTTCCGGGGAGGGGTACAGATCAGAGGTACGCCCTGCGGAGGAGAATAAGGAGCACGGGAGGGGGCAGGGAGGGAGGGTAGAGGCAAGGTAGCCGAGGACAGAGGAGGGGGGACAGCAGGAGAGGAAAGGAAGTTGATGAGGCGTGGGAAGCGTCTATCAAAGAGGTGAAGGTTGGCCTGAGTGCCTTGGACCAAGACGGTCCCATTAGCGTAAACATTAATGATGGCCTTAGAGGAGTGGAAGGAGGCCAACAGGACATCCCAGCAGGTGCCACCATTAATGGGAGAAGAGGAGAAAGGAGAGAGCACAGAGACCATATGAAGGGTCCATAGGTCAGGTGAAGGCACGAAAAAGAGGATGTCAGTTTCCTTAGAGGAGGCACTAGTGTAGGTGTCAGCGATAGGGAGGCCTGGGTTGGAGACCAGGATGTCCTTTTTAAACTTTTTCCTACCAGATTTACTGAGGAGAGCTGGATAGTCAATGGAGAAGCAGTTAGAAAAGATAGGTGAGATAGAGAGCGCCATGGGATAGGAGGGAGTGGGGGGGGGGGTAGGACAAGCACGAGCGGGCAGGAAGAGAGCATCAAGCCCTAGTTTACCACAGGTTCAGAACACAGTGAACACAGTAATGCATATCAGGTACCCAGTGGAGAGGCCACCTAAGTTTGAAAATCCTGCGAGGGGAGAAGAACCCTAGTTTACCACATTTTGCAAGGCAGGGTGAAGACAGGGCGCAATGCGAAGGAGGTGACAGGTCTCAAAGCGGTGGGCAGAGGGAGCAGGTGGAGCTAACCAAGGTGGACCGGCGCCAAGCGTCCCCTGCGGACACCTGCAGACACACAGGGAGCCGCAACTGTAGGAGTCGCCCTTGGCCTAGGGGCCCTTAGCCGCAGGGGGCTGCCGGGCAGAGGACTGCTCAGGAGGGGGTGGTTATAGGCAGAGGGAGGAGAGGAAGGGGGGAGGGGTGTGGGCGGGCAGGGAGGCGGGAAGGGAGAGGAGGAGCAGGAAATGGGAGGGGGGAGCAGACACAACAACGCGCTCAGAGCGCGAAGCAAATAATCAAATTAAAAACAAACATCCACTCACGGTGGCCCGCAAAGGCCAGGCAGGGCTTCCTTGGCCTGCAGTTCCCTCAGGGCTACCGGTGACCGCTCTCCCACACTCCGCTGAACAAAGAAGCGAGCAGGGGGAGCAGCCGTCGAGTAGGCCAGAAGGGAACCAGCCAGACAGCCAATCAGAGGGGGGGGGTGGGCAGGCAGGGAGGCGGGAAGGGAGAGGAGGACCAGGAAATGGCAGGGGGGAGCAGGCACAACAACGCTCTCAGAGCGCGAAGCAAATAATGCTGAATAAAAAATACTGTATGTAACTATTATAAAGAATATCTAGTGCGAGCTGGTCTCATTCAATTTAATTAAAAACATGTTGCTTTGGGAAAAGGGCCCATAAAACATGTTCAGCCATAACGCCACACCATCATTTCATTCATAAAATAAGAGACGAAAAACAAACGTTTGACCACAAGAAAAACAGGCACCAAAGTGCACTGTAGTGGTGATAAATGACTAAGAAAACCTTAAAATGTGTATAAATGATCAAGCCACTGTGCTCAATAATCTACAGCTTCCTTGTAAGAAATAGATGAATTACATATTTTTTCGCGGATAGAAGAGTGTTCGTATACAAGCAGCCTGAGTACTACTTGATGAAGAGCTACGGGCTTCAACACGGGACATTCTTCAGTTGATACCCTATTGATGGCTGCAGACGCCACCTGTTAACGACTCAGGTGATGTCCAAGCCCCCGAAGGGGGCGCTAGAGGGACAGCCCGCATAGCAGGCTGCCCCTCTGGCCACACCCTGCCCAGTGCAGGGAACTCCCACCTTTTCTCCTCCTGGAGGAAGGGGCGTCCCCAGGGATTCCACATCCGGTGCGCGCCTGGGACAGGATATAAGGCGGGGGGGCTGGTAGCTCAGTCTCTTTCCATTCTCCCCTGCCTGAAGTCATCTTTGGTGTCTTGTCTTCAAGGAGGAAGTCGTTTGCTCACATGAGGTATGTAACGGGAATTTGGGTATGCGTCCAGTGTGGTCCACGCACGGAGGGAGGGCTGACACTATTCGGCCGTTGTTTTTATTGGTTGCCAGCAGTTGGGGGGCCGGCTGTTTTGGTCGCCTCCTGGCTTTCCTTTCAGGCAGGGGATTGAGTGTGCAGCTGCGTCTGTGTATCGCAGTTGTAGGGATTGTCTAGCAGAGGGACATCATTGGTGTGGGGTGTGCTTGGTGTCGGCCACAGTGCCACATGAGTGGGTTAATTGTTCTAATTGTAATGACTTTGCACCATGGGCTCAGTGTATGCACCACAAGAAAATGCTTTTTCCATTGTGTTTTCAACGATCGGCCGCCGCGCCACGTGGGAAGTTACTGTTTGCTATGTTCGCCTATTGTTTCAATGCTGGGACCGGCCACCGCGCCATGTGGGTAATTACTTCTTTCTATGTTCTTCATTTGTTTCAAAGCTGGGATCGGCTGCCGCTCCACATGGGAATTTACTGTTTGCTATGTTCTTCATTTGTTTAATTGCTGGGGCCAGCCACGGTGCCACAAGTGATGTTGCATTTTGTTGCAAAGTAAATTCTGTACAGAGGATGTGATGATGTTGGATTGTCGTGTCTTGAGTGGAATGCTTGATTCTGTATGCCACCATTTGGCGTTGGATTCATGCCCAGGGTTGGTCGCAGTGCCGCATGGGTTGTCTGCTGATAATTACGATGTATGTTTCATTTGAATGGCTGTTTGCTATGTGGTTATCTACCAGTAGTGGACCGAGAGAGGCGGTTCCCTCTGGCTTCAGTAATACTAATATCAATGGAGTCCGCACGCATGGGATTCATTTAAATTAGAGGAAAATGTGTTGCATCAGACACAGATTATTATTTATTGCACAGTATAACTCAAAGCGGATTGTGATTGATTTCGCTCAATCGCACCGGACAATTGAAAAATGCACATTGAAGTTAGGGCGGCGAATGGCCACCATGCCTAGTGAGGCAGCGTTTTACAATTGACCTATTTCCCGGGCATTGGCGACCGCCGGGCCTCAGAAGCACTGTAACGATTTTATGCGCCACATTTTTTAATGGGAGCCAACAAGATGGCAGTGTTTTGGCGCACATTAAGGACCACAAAGGTTCAGCGCCCAGATGCCCTTGGTTTCGATGCGCTTGATAAATGCCAAATAAGTAGGGTTAACACGCACTATCCCCTTTTGGTCCGGCTTCTCCTGAACCTCAATGATATTTTAAGTGGAAATTGGGGGTGCCCAGTCTTAAATATGTTTCCCATCACATTGTTTATTTATATTATTCATGGACTATTGGATTGGACTAAAGTCAGCTAGCATCACGCTGGATGCTTTGAAATCGCTTGTGTTTTAGAAATGGAAGGAACTAAGGGAATGGGCTGCCATCCCGCGTGTGGCAACACTATTCTAAAACCACATACGTCAATTTTTCGAAGTTTGGCGCCGATCTTGGAAGCAGGACGACGCAGCGCAAACGCAGTGTTTTTTTAACCTGCATTTTTGGACCATTGGGTGTGTAGTACCGTGTTCGGGACACACATAAGGCTCGTGAATTTATGTTTGTAGGGATCACAGTATTACTAGCCAGTAGGACAAGCACTGATTAAGGAAATGTTTTTACTGAATGTTTGTAGTGAATTTTGTGCCACAAACAGGTTTAGGTTACTGGAAAGAAGTACTTGGTGTGATTGAACAAGGTATGGTGGAAGAGAACAGACGGATCGGTAAGGTTACTTAAACGAGAATAAACTGCATAGTTTTGACCCAGGATAAGTGGGGAGCTTTTTTAGCAAGTACAGGAATATATTATTTGTGGAGAAACGTGGCAGTCTGGGCAAACACATGAAATAAATGAATTAATTCTTTTGCCCAAATACAGGTCGCGCAGCATGTCTCACCTTGGGTCACCAGACATGTTTTCTGGAATAGACATTGTTTTCAACAGTTCTTGCGGGGACGAATTTGATGAGGAAGCAATGATGTTTGCACGTTTCCAGGAAAAGATGCGTAAAAGGGGCAGAGACTGGCCAGAGAAAATGTTGGAGGATGAGCAAGAACTGCTCCCTCACCAGCATATTGTGCAGGCACAGGTGTGTGCAGTCCCGGACACCCCACTGCCTACCGAGGCACCTGCGGTCGTGACACCCAAACCTAAAAGGGCAGCATGGGTTACAAAGGGTAAGGCTGTGGCTGTATTGCCTGTGGGGGATTTGTTACCACCTGGGGTGGGCAACCAGGGGACACCAACACCAAAGAAGCAGGCGGCAGGGTAAAGATATAGTGGTCATATCACTAGAGATGGTCTCACCACAAGCTCCCGCAAGTGGGATGGATTCTCCCATAGGCACACAGAGGCCTGCGTCAGTCAATTTGGGGAGTACAGTTGTTGGTGCTACTTCACCCACAGAACAATCTAGCAATGATTTGTTGATTTCACTGCCAGCAGTAGTTACAGGGATGAGTGAGAAACTGAATGAGACACGGTGTGAGATGTTGAAGTTATTGCAGGGATCTGTGCTGGCGCCTCCAGGTGCACCTAGCACAGCCATTAGAGAAGTGTGGGGAGCCACCCCCAGAATCAACTCCTGTTGCAGGGGTCTCAGGTACAGTCTGTGGGGCTTCTCACCCTAGTCCTCTAGCTCTGCAGAACCAGGCAGTTTTTGGGGTGACGGGGGTGCAATTCCTGTCTGATCGGGGGGCGGTTACTTCTGGGTCTGATCTAGCAGGGCAACAGCCTGCTCAGCAGTCTGGGGGAGTAGGGGGAACAACCACCATGGAGGGCACTGCAAGGGCCAGGATAGGCGTGGTTGCCCCACACTTGTAACAGTAGCACCCACACCGCAGCCCGCTCAGCCGTCTGGGGGAGTAGCAGGCGTAACCACCATGGTTAGCGCTGTAGGGGAGGGGGAGTGGAAGTTTCCCTCCCACTGGTAACAGTAGCGCCCTTATTATCTGACAGATCCACCCGAGCATGGCATATCCAAATGCATATGAAAGAAAGGATCTGGGCAGGGCGTATTTTGATATATTCTCACTGTTAGAGACAGAAACAGCGGGCCAGGACCTTAATATTAGCACGAACAAGGACAAGAAGAGGCACAGAAGGTTCGAGCCTGAGGAGAACATGCAGAATTGGGAGCTAGCATTTGATCTGCTGGCAGCAGTCTGGATGGAAAAGGATGCAAGCATGGGCCCGGCTTTGGAGAAATATAAGGGAGTATTTGTAATGGAATATAGAATGTATGGCTCCACGGAATGGATTGATTACGACAGGGGGTTTAGGGCTAAAATGGCCCTGGTACCCCAGATGACGTGGGATCAAAAGGATATGGAAGATTGGGTGACATTCATGCGAGGTAAAGATAGGACCAGTAAACCAAATGGTGAGGTGTACAGAGGCACAAAGAAACCATGGTATGGTAAGAATGAGCAGAACCAAAACAATGATGGGCGGCCCTTTCAATCAGCCCCCTCAGGACAGAGGGGGAATGAACGAGCACAAAGGCACTGCATAGCACGTAAGGGGTGTAGATCGTTCAACAAAGGGTCTTGTACTTGGTGGCCTAGGTGTAAGCTCCCACATCGATGCTCTAAGTGTGGGGGGAGCCACCCAAAACTAAATGGGGCTCCAGGGGCAGAGGCCAGCACAAAGGGGGCCAGTGAAAGGGTATGGAAAAAAGGCCCACCTCCAGTGGACAAGTTAGTGTTGCTGGAATTTCTACAGGATTACCCGAGGTTGATGGATACAGATTTATTGTGGGAGGGCTTTGGTGAGGGGTTTAAGATCCCCTGTGAGAGGCCAATGACAGGTCGGATGGCAAGGAACCTCCTTACAACCCTCCAGCAGCCTCATGTTGTAAGACAAAAGATAGACAAGGAAGTTGAGCTGGGTAGGGTGGCAAGCCTCTTCCCCGCCCCCTCCCCTTCCCGATTGTATAGTCTCCCCCTTGGGGATCATGCCCAAGAAAGAGAAAGGCAAGTTTAGGTAGATCCACCACCTGTCCTTCCCCAAAGGGGATTCTGTTAATGATTGGCTGGACCAGGACTGTTGCTCAGTGCATTATGCCTCGTTTGACCAAGCCATGTTGATGGTCACTGCCATGGGGAGACAGGCTCTCTTGGCTAAAGTGGACATAGAGTCTACATTCCGACTCTTGCCAGTACAGCCAGACAGTTTTCACCTGTTGGAGTTTCATTGGGAGGGTAGTTTCTACATTGACAAATGCATGCCAATGGGTTGCTCTGTGTCTTGTGCATTGTTTGAGGCATTTAGCACATTCCTAGAGTGGACTGCTCGCAGGGTGGAATCACAGGGGTGGGGGCATCAGCCATTATTTGGATGACTTTATGTTCATGGGACAGGAAGGGTCCAGGGACTGCAGCCTGGCCCTATCTTCTTATATAAACTTGATGGCCAGAATGAGGATCCCACTGGCACCAGAGAAAACGCAAGGACCCACTGAGATGATGACCCTTTTAGGTATTGAGATAGATACCATAAAGGGGCCTTGCAGGTTGCCACAGGAGAAGGTGTACGAATTGATTAAGGAAATAGAGAGTACATTGGCTAAAGACAGGACCACCTTGGAGGGAGTGCCACAATTGTGGGCAAATTGAATATTATGACCAAAGTCTTCCCGGTGGGCCGGGTGTTCGCCCGAAGGTTGGCAAGGGCAATAGCAGGAGTGTCACAGGGCCACCACCACATCCGCCTAGGGGCGGGTTTAAAAGATGATTTGCGCATGTGGCCAGCATTCCTCTACAAGTTTAATGGGGTGCTAATATGGAGAAGCCCTTGGCAGACCAGTGGGGAATTACAGTTGTACTCTGACGCTTCAGGGAGTGAACATTTTGGGGTAATACTGAGACAGGAGTGGTGCGCCCAGAAGTGGCCGGGGTAGTGGCACAAGAAGGGTAGGACAAAGAATATAATGGCATTAGAACTATTTCCTATTGTACTGGCACTCAGATTATGGACCAAGGAACTAGGTAACAGGAGGGTGCGCTTCTGGTGCGACAACAAGGCCGTGGTGCAGGCCATCAACATGCAGCCAACCTCATGCCTGGCAGTCTTGAGCGTATTAAGGAGATTGGTTGAGGCGTGCTTGCGAGGAAATATCAAGTTCAGGGCACAACATGTACACGGTGTGTGTTACGCTCACCTGGCTCCTACAGAGGCGTCGATCTGAACTGGACAGCTCCGGTCTCCACCAATGTGACAGGTAAGGCAGAGATGACGGACTGGACTGGCCCACCTAACTTTGTTTGCTTGGCCCGTAGGAATATTCTTCTGCAAATGGAGAAGGGGAATTAACCACCCGTGGAGTTGAGCGTAAATCCCCCCACCCCTGCTGTTCTCCCCACTGATCACCTTTGTCCCCTCTTATAGTCTCACCTGATGATTAGAAAAGATGAGCTCTACATCCTGCATTGAGCGCAGGGGCGCGTAGATTACCAGTTGCTACACTGGCTCGAAGGAATTGGTGAGTTCCAGAACAATATTGACTCTGAGATTCCCGGCAAGACGCCGTAAGAATGTAGTTTGTAAGAGTTCAAATGCCTGACTTTCACTCTTCTGATTCCTTGCAGGTTGCAGCTTGACCCTAGTGAAGAGTTCCTCGTGGCAACCGGTAATATTCTGGTAAGGATTGTATTATCCAACACAGTTCGATAAAATAATGTCAATATGTAACCTGTTGCTTTCTCCCTTATTCAGGAGCTGAGAGAATGTATGAAGTCTCGGGGAATAATGCCTCCGGCGGTAAAATCAGGTAAGTCTATTGTGGTGAGGAGGGTTCCCCTTGTTAGTCCCTTTGTTTCACCTTGCTGTCCTTTTGTTTCCCCTTAGGGGCTGGGGTTCGGAGAATATGCAGTGGAAGCTGCGCCGACCCGTGAAGAGGAATAGTACCCCCGGTGATAAAATCAGGTAAGTCCATGGGGGGTAACTAATATTCCTCTCTGTATTCCCTTGGCTCACCTTGCTGTTCTTGTCTTCTTAGGTGCCGGAGTGCAGCGGGAACATGCAGGAGGATGCGGTGGAATCGCATCTTCGAAGATGCTGCGAAGGCCGGTGAGTTCAGCGTGGCGCTGCAGCAGGAGAGGCGATGCGTATAAAATAGCTTCTTTCTTCCAGCTCGAAGGCGCGATGGATCAGGAATTCAGGTAAGGATCAAAGGTATTGCTCTTGTTCTAACCTTTTCCCCTTCTTTCTCCCTTTTTCTAGGAGCTCCAAACTCGAGGCGGGCGTGGCAGAAGACTTGAAGCAGACTTGCAGGCACGGTGAGCATTACGCTGCTGGATGCAGAATAATGCAAAGCTTGTGCTGCTTTTCGGGCGTGGTTTTAATAGCCTCCAAAGTAGTCCCAGGTAGGTATTCCTCCCCAGCCCCACCCGAGTAAAAAAATAGTTCCTAAGTAAAGTAGTCCCTTCCAAGCCTCTTTTGGCTTGGAGATCTTGCAGGATGGTCTGCATCAGGTAAGTTTGCAGCATGGTCTGCATCAGGTAAGTTTTAATCTATGAGCCTGGCGCCATGGGTGCAAGGACTGCACCCAAATAGCCCCTAGCAGGGGTTGTTGGGCTTGCTTGGGATAACTTGATGCCTGCTTCCGGGGTTGCTGGACTTGGTCTGGGTCCCCGGGGGTAGGCATCATGACAGTGTGGTGAATGTGGCCGCTGATGCTCTTTCTCGTTTTCAGTGGTGCAAGTTCCAGGAGGCACATACAACTGCAAGGAAGGAACAGAGGTTATTCAAGAGCAAGTGGTAGAAGCTGGTGTCATGGACCAGGTGTTCTGGAACTTGGGGGAGCGATCGCTCACACCAGGCATTAGATCCAAGTACCGCCAGGGCTATGGTAAGTTTGTAAGCATGACAAAAACACTGCATATAACTGGCTGTTCACTTGAGGAGCAGGTGCGGGCATTTGTGGTATGGGTACATGGTATTGGGAAGAGCAGGAGTTGGGCGGTGGGTCACCTTGCAGCCATAGCATTCCATTGCAAATTAAAGGGGTTGGGAGACCCAACCATACGGTTCTTGGTACGCATGGCTTTGAAGGGATGAGGCCGGGCTGAGGGACCCAAGCGTGCCCTTCGGAAACCCATCGACTTCGAATTACTGCAAAAACTGCTAGGTCCCTTGCCCGGGGTATGCTTTGATGCATTTTTGTGGCTTTTAGGATCAGTGAATTGGTGGCAGCAGGTAAAGAGGATCTCTCCGGTAGGGCTCTAGCCTTTGGGGACGTGCAGTTCAGTCCAAAAGTCGACAGGGAGGTTTTGACCATTAAATTGTGCCAGTGTAAAACGGATCAAAGGGAAGTTGGTGGTGCTTCACAAGTCCACCCACAGCGACAGTTGTCCAATTGCATAGTTAAGGGTTAACTTGGCTTTGAGGTCCCAGCTGCCAGGCACCCAGCTTGTGCACTTTTGTGGAGCCCCACTGACCAACTATCAGTTTAGGAAGATTCTACCAACCACGCTGGGTGCAGTGGGGATTCAGGGGAAGGGATGCTCCTCCCACAGTTTCCGCATTGGTGCAGCCACAGCTGCCTTTTTGCAAGGCATGCCAGCACCCCCGATTCAAAAGATAGTGAAATGGCAGCCAAAACCGCTTTCAGCTATATGTAAGGCCGCAGGGGATGCCAGATTCCGACACAGGTGGCACTTAGTGGGGATTTCTCTGCATGTCAGAGCGGATGGAATTGATGGTGATGGAGCTGATTTTCCCAATATGTTTTTTCAACACATTTTTTTTATCAACAAGCGAGACGGTATGGATTGTAGGCCATTAACTCGGGCTGAGGTGCGGCTCACCGATGGCCCCTGGACCCTAATCTAGAATTGGAAATGAACTGGGTGGTTTGGCTAGGGACCCCAGGTATGAGGTGGCACGCCTTGTTACCAGAACTGCATAGACGGCTGCAGCGGAGGCCCGCGCCCAGGGTGATTGTGGTAAATTTGGGTGGTAATGATCTAGCCATCACGGGAAGGGGTCAACTATGGGCCCAGATCCAAGTAAGTCTGCATGCACTGGTGCAAGAATTGCCTGGTACCAACATCATCTGGTCAGAGGTGGTGCCCAGATTGCAATGGCGCGTGACGGCGTCTCACATGGGCATGGAGAAGTGAAGGTGCAGGCTCAACAGTGGGATTGAAAAATGTGCAACGGCTGAGGGCCTTGGAGTTATGAGACACGCCTGTCTAAATTCGCTCACTTCCCATTAAGTGGCAGATAGTGTGCATTTATCAGATAAACGCAATGACCTGTATTTCACAGCCATTGTGGGTGCCCTCTTGAAGGCCGGTTGCAGCTAGAGCAACGGTAAGTCTGAAGTGTGGTATGGGAGTATTGGGGGGGCAGCGGCGGGCCACCCTCAAAGTGGGGTGGAGTTCGGGGTAGTCCTAGCAGCGGAGGAGTGTGAGGCAGCGGTTTCAACCATGGGCGGTTTCCCGATGGCCGCACACGAGCCAAATTCGGACGATGGGCACTTAGTCCCTTAGGGACAGTTAAGATTCCTCACCATCAAGTTTCAGTGGCCCAAGGAAGAAGTAATGCATGTAGTACTATCTGGAGCGTATGTCCGCTGCCTTGCTAAGGCCGTGTGCAACAAGGGTACACCAGAACTTCAGAACTCTGACATTGCCCTGCTTATGGGCTACCTTAGAAGTCTAAGGTTGTGAACCATGACTTTGATGAGGGCTGGGACTGCCCCCGTATTGTGTTATTGCTCCAATAAATGTGACATTTTGTTTCCAAATGTATGACAACTGTCTTTGTATTAGTTGGGTAGTAATCGTTATGGACTGTGGTCTGACTCCCACAACGGAAAGGGGGAGGAGGGACAATGGGTGATGCCACCGCTAGGTATACTGCATTCTTGTAAAAAGCTTTACGGCTGCCTCTGTTCAGAAAGTGCTATGACCTACAAGCCACTTTCTAGTAGGCACATTTTAGTAATGAATATGGTGTAGATTTGGTTTCAATGTATTCAATTAAAAGAATATTTATTTGGGAAAAATGTCCACAAAACATTTGCTGTGCAAATTGAGTAAACTGCCAGGTATGCATGGCAGGCTGCGTTTACAAAAGATCCCCATGGGGTCCATCTGCTTTTTACTTGCACCTAAAGCTGGAGGACCCCACAGGGATCCACAGCATTTGCGATGGCAGAAAAATACATGCTGCGCAAATGCTTGGAGTATTTTTATTGGCGTAGAGGAAAGGAGCGGTGGAAATGGAAGTTGCGTTCCGCCTCTCCTCTTTACCATACAAATTAAGGAAAATGGGCCATGGAGTGAATCAATGGCGTAAAGGTCTTCCTCAAGACTTCACCAGTCCCTATGTGCCTTGTCCCTGTAATATTTGTGTAATAAAAATGAAATAAATTGTTTTATTTTGTGACTCATTTTAATTGGTTTGTTATAGATTTAGAAATAACAATGCTTCTTCCAGGCCCACGCCACCACTTATCACATAGCACACTTTAGTGACCTCTAGTTGTGAATTCTCTAGTTGTGAAATCTCTATACTTGAAATGGAAAAAGTCATACAATCTAAGAAACCCTCAAATTGCCAGGGTGACAGCAGCCCAGCACAAATAATTAAGGACGCAGCTAGAGATTTAGCACCATTTATCGATAACCTAATTAATGCCTCCATCAAGACTAGTATCGTCCCAAACAATCTCAAAGAATCATGGGTTCTACCGTTACTGAAGAAACAGGCATTAGACCCTTCCATCCCGACAAACTATAGACCAATTACCACGGTCCCCTTCCTCCTCAAAATAATTGAAAGAGTAGTTTATCCCCAAATTCAGAATCATCTTGAAACCCACCACCTAATAGGCTCCCGCCAATCCGGATTCAGACCACAAAATGGTACGAAAACGGCACTAATTGATTAAAAGACTCAAATCGATGAGTTGAAGGATAAAGGTAAAACAGCTATGCTACTACTCCTCGACCTATCGGCAGCATTTGACATGGTGGATCATGCAGTGTTATGCAAACACCTAGCGTCAGCCGCACATTTCTCGAGTGATGCTATAGCCTGGTTACAATCCTTCCTTGCCAACCGTACAATGAGATTATTCTCTCCCTCAGCATCTGCAGACCTAATCAAAATTACCTGTGGTGTTCCACAGGGATCATGTGTCTCACATACAATGTATAACACCTTTACCAGGCCACTCTTAGACAAATTGGACAGTCTGGGTCTCACCTACACTAACTATGCAGACGATAACCAGATCCTCATACCCCTTACGGGCAATTTTGACGCAGACACGGCTTTGGTAAACAAGATATATCTTCTCATTCAGGCATGGATGGCATCACATGGACTCTGCCTGAATGATGATAAAACGGAGATCCTGATTCTGGGCTCAGACACTAACCTAAAAAAACTCAGCCCCAGCTACGCCTCATTCAATATTGATGGCAATGTAATTATGGCAATAACTGAGGTAAACATTTTAGGATTTTACCTAGACTCCACCTTATCACTAAAAAAACAAGTCAGTGCCATGGCATCCTCAAGCGCCTATACCTGCAAACTTATTAGGGCCTGCAGACCCTTCCTTTCCAAAGCCAGCTGCATCACGCTCGCCAATGCACTAATAATGTCTAAACTAGACTACTGTAATGCCCTATATAGAGGGGCTAACAAATACATCATAGATAAAATGCAAACATTGCAAAATAATGCCCTCACAGCAGCTCTGAACATACCCAGTAGAGAACACATTTCCAGCATCAGAAGAGACCAGCACTGGCTAAAAATGTGTGATAGGATCCTTCTTAAAACTGTATCCCTCTCTTTTAAATGCCTGAACAATGCAGCACCCCCTTATCTCTCAGACAGAATGATTAGAAGAACGTCGATCCGCCCTACGAGATCATCTAAGTCCCAGTGCTTAGAAATTCTGAAATTCAAACTGTCCAAATCTGGCAGAGCTAGCTTTCCAGTTAGAGCAGCTCTATCCTGGAATGCTCTCCCGCAAACCTTCAGAATGGAATATCCATACCATAGATTCAGAAGCAACATGTTAAACTGGCTTCGAGCCAATAACATGTAACACTTGCTTGTTTTTGTTGAACTCATATGTTGAACTCATATGTGCACCTTTGTCTGTTACCTTGTCCCCCTTGCATTCCCTAAAATGTTTACTGTACCTTTACCATGCTGTAACTAAGCTTCAAGTATACATGTAACTTCTGCGCCCAGCTACCTAAGGGTTTTGTGCACATTACCAAATAAACAAACAAACAAGATATAAGACGAAAAACAAACGTTTGAATACAAGAAATACAGGCACCAAAGTGCACTGTACTGGTGATAAATGTCCCTAAGAATACATTGAAATGTGCATAAATAATCAAGCCACTGTGCTCAATTATCTAGAGCTTCATTGTAACAATTAGATGAACTACATATGTTTTCAAGGATAGAAATATGTATCGCTTACAAGTAGCCAGACTACTACTTGTTCAAGAGTTACGGCCTTCCACGCGGGATGTTCGTCACTTGATACCCGATTGGTGGATACAAACGCCACCTGTTAACGACTCTGTGTACTGCATTCTTGTAAAAATGTTCAGAAAGTGATCGGACATACAAGTCACTTTCTAGTAGGCACATTTTATTAACGAATATGATGTAGTTATTTTCAAAGTATTCAATTAAAAGAATATTTATTTGGGAAAAATATCCACAAAAAATGTACTGTGCAAATTGAGTAAACTGCCAGGTACGCATGGCAGGCTGCATTTACAATCGATCGTTAACGGGTCCATCTGCTTTTTACTGGCACCTAAAGCTGGAGGACCCCAAAGGGATCCACAGCATTTGCACTGGCAG
Source organism: Ambystoma mexicanum (assembly GCF_040938575.1). Classification (NCBI taxonomy): domain Eukaryota; kingdom Metazoa; phylum Chordata; class Amphibia; order Caudata; family Ambystomatidae; genus Ambystoma; species Ambystoma mexicanum. The sequence continues at coordinate 591,514,604 of NC_090922.1, read as the reverse complement.
AAAAATGCATGCCGTGTAAATGCTGGGAGTATTTGTTTTGTGGAGAGGAAAGGAGCAGTGGAAACGCAAGTGGTGTTCTGCAATTCCTCTTTAGCATGCAAATTAAGGAAATGGGCAATGGCATAAAAGTCTTCCTCAAGGCTTCTACGTTTTCGATTCCGATCCACCCAACCCCTTTTTAACACATGGCTGTAAATAAGCCACTATGGTCCTGATTCACAGAACGTTTTCATATGCGATTGTGCCATTAAAAAACGCTTCGGGGAATCAGTCCCTATGTGTCTTGTCCTTGTAATGTTTGTGTAGTAAAAATTAAATGAATCAGTTTATTTTGTGACTCATTTTAATTGCCGTGTTATATATTTGAAATAATAATGCTGCTTCCAGGCCCACGCCACAAATTATTCATAGCACACATCAGAGACCTCTAGTTGTGAATTTTTGTATTGCACCTTCGGGCTTCTATTTCCCGTGCTTGACTGAACAGGGACCCCTGTTAACTACATTTGGTACTGCACTCTGCCCCAAGCACTGCTTGCTGACTACTGGGAACTCTAGTAATAACTATTTTATCCCACGATCATGGACACGCTGAAGGCTATAATTCTACCAGCATAGGTAGCGACCAGACCTACTTTTAAAGCCAAGGATTGCCATCTATCTACCTAGGAGGTTCCTGTATCAGCAGCAGCTGCGGGCGACAACCACGCAGCCTTCTTCACTCGATACCCGGCCAGTGGCTACGCACGCCACCTGGTAACAACTTCGGGTACTGCACTCTTCTAAACAGTTGTGCGGATGCCTCCGTGCTGAAAATTATGACACCAAGTCCCTTTAGAATATGAAACTATTATAATGAATATGTAGTGCCAGCTGCTCTCATTCAATTCAATTACAAACATTTTTTGGGGGGAAAAAGGCCCATAAAACATGCTCAGCCATAACACCAAACCATCATTTCAATCTAACGTTTGAATACAAGGAATACAGGCACCAAAGTGCACTGTACTGGTGATAAATGACCCTAAGAATACATTGAAATGTGCATAAATAATCAAGCCACTGTGCTCAATTATCTAGAGCTTCATTGTAACAATTAGATGAACTACATGGGGCGGCTTCATGGAATAAATGTGCGCCGAAATGTGTGGCGCAAGCCTGAAAAACTAGTGCACGCGCATGCGTGCGATTCATGGTATGCCCTGCTCGTGTTATTCCCGGGATGTGTGCCAAAATCGTGCGTGGCGCACACATCACTGCGACACGCACAGCGAAAGCACACAACGTGTAGCGCACACACCAAAAAGGGGGCGGAGCACGGGGCATAAAACGCGGAATGGGGAACAACGTGTGAAAATGAGGGCGTAACTGGGGAAGCACTGCTGGGAAATACACAGAACGCCCACACGCTTGCGAACTACACGTATTCATGGAATCGAATAGGGGCAACCCGCACACGCCAAAAGACACGCACAGGCGTAAACACGTCCGCCACACAAAGGCAGGCGGAAGTGTCCTGCGCAATATAAAAGTGCGTGCAAACAACCAACACGTACATACAGCTACAATGAATGTCCCATTTCTCGCAGCACTGATCGTGGGACACCGCAGGAAGAGGAGAATAGTCAGACCCTGCATTTTTATGCCTGGGACCAGCCTTTTTGGGATGCCTGATGACGACGTCTATGGCAGGTATAGGTTTCCACCTCATATCATACTAGACCTGATCACTGAGTGGGAGGATGACCTCACATCACCCACCTTGTGCTCCCAAGCACTGAGCCCCTTGGAAAAGGTGCTCAATGTCCTGCATTTTTTGGCCACTGTGTAATTTCAGAGGACAACTGCCATAGTTGGGGGTGTCTCACAGCCCACGCAGTCACGCTGCCTACACCAGGTGTTGGCAATCCTTACTGCGCACCCCTCAGTCCGCAGGCACATATGCATGCCCAGAACTCCTGCAGAAAGGCAGGCCGTGGTCCAGGACTTTTACAGGGTGGCACATTTCCCCAAAGTGCTTGGTGCCATAGATTGCACCCATGTGGCCCTCCGTCCACCTAGGGCCACTGAGAACATCTACCGCAACCGCAAGCACTGGCATTCCATGAACGTGCAGGTTGTATGTGATGCTAAGGGAATCATCACCTCTGCCCATGCAAACTATCCAGGGTCCACCCATGACAGTTTCATATACAGAATGTCCGCCCTGATTCGGGCCCTGGAAGCTGGGAAGCATGGCGACACATGGCTCATAGGTTAGTACAAATGCCTGTGCACATGCATGCATGTCACACAGGCAAATACACAAACCCAACTAATGACAACCATTATCACCACCCCAGGGGACAGTGCCTACCCTCTGAGCAACCACATGATGACGCCAATACGGAACCCCACAACCAACACCACCCCAGGTAAGATACAACGCAGCCCATATTTCAACCTGGGCCATAGTGGAGCGCACATTCAGAGTGCTCAAGACACGCTTCTGCTCCCTTTACCGCTCTGGCGGGCAGCTACTCTATGCACCCCCAGTAGTGTGCAGGATCATTGTGGCAGCATGTGTTCTGCACAATGTTGCAACATGGCGGGCGTACCGGTGGACATGGTGGTGCCCCCACATCCCCAACCACACGCACTGCACATGGGAGGGGAAAGGGCATGTGGAGGCCATCCAACTGAGGTGCCCCTCACCCTTTGTGGCCTCCCAACCATGGCACAGATGTACTAGTACTAATGGGAGGTGCACACAACAATTGTCCTGGGCAACTTGGGTGATGGGGCAAGGTACGTGATGCAAACAGCACCCCTGTGCTACTGCAAGGCTGCCTGTGGCCCCTTAGGAAAAATGCTCAGGCATTCCAAAAAAAACAAGAAAAAGAGATACGCGACCCCTGTAGCCCACGTGCGTGTAAAAAAACACATGCAGTACGCTGTGGCACCCAGGAACCCAAAAAAGACATACGTGCTCAACACGTGGGCTAGTATGACCGAAAAAAGGGGTACAAGACAAACAGGGACACCCGCAGTGGGAAAAATAGCGTGCGCGATTCACCCACTGCCTTGCGTGTAGAAGAAGAACACGTAGGCAACACCCTTGCCAAAAGAAGAAGTACACACTGTAGCCGCTGTGAAGTAATCGCGTGTGAACCCCAACGTCTGGAAAACACACGCATGGCTCTCCATGAAAAGCACGTACAGAGCGATCGAAACCCATGTGGGACCTTTAACCCGTGCCGAGTGAAAAGCCTGTGCGTACATTACGTCACCTACGCGCTAAGGGCCTTTCCTCGGAATTCATGCAAACGTGCTACCTTTCACGTGCTAAATAACTCAGTATCAAGCTGGCCACATGACAACACACGGAAGACCACGCTCCTGCCCAGAAGGCCGAATTACTGCCCTCCAGAACCCCGAGCAGCCTCCTGCAAGCCATTTGCTGCTGCCTGCAGCCAACAGTGCCCTGCCATTTTGTACCTGCACATCAGCCATCTGCAGGAGCCCAGTTGCTGTGACCACCCCTGCTGGAACAGAAGACTCCCGACTGGTGTTCCATCGCTCCACAGCCCAGCCCCAGGACCCAGTTGCCCACCCACACGTGCCTCGGGGTTGCCATGTCTGACCCAACACCATCCTGCACCAGTGGCAACCCCCCAGCACAGAGGCAGAGGGCTGCCAGCTTCAGTGATAAAGAAGTTGGCAACCTGGTGGAGCAAGTCCTGGGGCATTATGATGCCCTCTTCACACCATTGCGCACTGACAAGGAAGGACGGAAGAGGATCTGGAAGTACATAGTGGGTGCCACCCACGTGGAGATGGGTGCTGCTGTCATGGACATGCATGGTGTACATGTTCGTGTGTCTGAGTAGTGTGTGAGTGACTACCAAATGCCATGGATGCATGACACATGTCCATGATGATGTGTTGATTCTCTGATACAGCCTAGTCATCCTTGTATCTGCTGTGTCCGGGGGTATACAGGGCCACATGCATGACCCTCCGGTGATGTGTGTGCATGTGATCAGCATGTCCCATGATGCATGTGAGTTTCAGCCCACCAATGGATGTTTCTACCGTGCCTTGGACATGGATGCAAATGTTTGTCGCATGTGCCATGCCTGTTCCTGCATGTGTGTTACCTGCACTGACCCATGTGTTGTGGAGGGACATGATGAAAGTGACGTTTGACGATGCCACTCATGTGCTATTGCTTTCTGTCTAGGGGACTATTGTACAGTACCGTGATGCTGGTGTTCAATGTCTGCCTTTACACAGCGACGAGTGAAGAAGAAGGCGGAGACGGCGCTGTGGAGGAAAGGCCCAGTCACCCTCCCAGGAAATTCCATCAGCCGGGAGCGAGGGGACTGATGCCGCGTTGGCCACTACAGCTGCAGCGGAAGGGACGGTGAGCCCCCACAGGAGTTTGCGACGACGGGAGATGGTGCAGAGCCATCCAGATTGGTGGTGTGTACGGAGGAGGATGCTTCAGAGCCGCACATGGGGCCTGTGGGGGTGGTACCACTGGTGCAAGTGGTGCAGTCCAGGGGCAGGGGCAGGAGGCAGTAAAGGTCGCCGCGGAGGGGCCTGTGCATGTCACTGTCCCTGACACTGTGACTGCATCACCATGCACCAGTAGGGATGCCCTGTCCCAGGCCCGTCCGCAGGTAGGGGGAGGTCCACGTCATCTAGCACTCCTCTACCTGCGGACGTGGGGACCCGTGAGAGTCCGTCCTGATTGGTGTCGTGTTGCGCACACGTGACATTTGTGATGACGTGCGTGCTTCCTGGGGGGACCACGCACGTCATCATGAAGACATGTGTGGCAACGTGGCCCTGTTGGGAGGGATCATGGTTGGGGGTTTCCTCCATGTGTCGGCCAGTCTTGCGGCCCTCTCCTCCTCTGTGCACACTAAACACCAGTCGTTCTCCGTGCCGTCTTCACCACAGATGCCACCTGGGCCCCCGTGGAACTGCCCCAACCAATGCAGCCAGCCTGGTGAAGATCCCATCCTTGTCACAGTCGGGAGTTGGAGGTCCAGCAGGGGTGGCCACGCCACCAACTGGACCCAGCAGATGGAGGATGCGCCAGCATCATCGGACAGGGCACGTGCACAACGGTGCCGGGGAATTCCATCGACCCGGACGCCATTGTGGTGGCAGAGGCAGTTGCGTCAGAGCAGCAGGTTCAGCGTGGGAGGCATCATGGCTCGGGGCCAGCAACACCCCAGGGGCAGGCATCGGCCGAGGAGCAGGAGGACCCCGGACTGGGAGTGTCTTCCGTGTGGCAGTGGTTGGCCCAGCAAATAGATGCGGAGAGGCGGCGAGCGGAGAGGGCACGGCTCAGGATGGTCAGGACGGAGAACTCCATGCACCGGGCTTTGAGCCGGGCAGAGGGCCTTGAAGAAACTCGCAGGGAGTTGAGGGATTCCATGGCTGCATCCCTGCAAGACCTCGAGGCCAGGGAACAGGCCCGCCTAGGAACATCGATGTGGAGTTCGATGATGCCCTGGCCCGGAACATAGCTAAATGAGACGTGGGACTGGACTGCCTCCTTTGTAAATAGTTATGTAGGTGTAGGTTTCCTTTCTTTTTTATTTTTCTTTGGGGCACATGGACTATGCCCCGCCTTTTTGTAAATAGTTATTTATTAGGTAGATTTTTGGTTAGGTTTCCTTTGGATTGTTGGGCCGATGGACCCTTGATTATTCATTTGTATATAGTTATGGACCTGGATTTTCTTTATTTTTTGACCCATAGAGGAATGCTTTGCTTTTTTTTAAACTTTGGATTTTGTTTAATGGACTGACACTTTGGAGCCATTTTACTTTGGATTTTTTTTATTTCCCCCTTGATTTTTGTTGCTTAATTTTGGACATCCGGACTTGGATTTATTTTTTGTTTTCTTGTGTGCTTTCATTTTATTCATTCAGTTTTGAATTTAATACATGTTTTTTTCTATTTTATTTGTGTAGTCTTCTCTCATTGGTTTCGTGCATATCACAATGTGGGTTTCTCAGTAATAAGTCACCATTGTGTGTGTCTGACGGACATGTATTCATGGGCATGCTGTTTATTTGGTATCTATCATGACATGAGGAATTCAATGTGGAGTGGATGGAATGCTTGGTTGGGTGTTTGGACTGGGGTGGCGTGGGGTGGGATTTGGGTGGCCATAAGGGCAATGGGTCTGGATTGTGATGACATGTTGGGTGGGGGGACATGAGTCAGGGCCTGCTGGCAGGTGCCCGTCAATGTGGATGGTGTGGAGGACATGAGTCAGGGCCTTCTGGCAGGAACCCGTAAATGTGGGTGGGGTGGAGGACATGAGTCGGGGCCTGCTGGCAGATGCCCGTCAATGTGGGTGGGGTGGGCGACATGAGTCTGGGCCTACTGGCAGATGCCCATCACTGGTGGTAGGGGACATGAGTGGGGGCCTGCTGGCAGGTGCCAGTCACTGGGGGTGGGGTGGGGGACATGAGTCGGGGCTCCCAAGTTCATGGTGCCATGTGGCCTGCCTGTGGGGCATGGGGAGGGGTGATGGGCTGCCTGCAGGGCATGGGGAGGGGTGATGGGCTGCCTGAAGGGCCTGGTCTGGGTTGATGGGCTACCTGAGGAGCATGGGGAGGGATGATGGGCAGCCTGTGGGGCATAGGGAGGGGTGATGGGCTGCCTGCAGGGAATGGGGAGGGGTGTGGGGTGGACCCCTGTGGCGTGGTATGGCTGCAGGGGGTGCATGTGTCTTCTCACCACACTGCTGTGTGAATCTGGGGGTACGGGAGTGAGAATTACACGCGATTCCGCTGGTTCAAGCGGGGTACGTGTATTCTAGGGGTGCGCAGGGAGTTTTACACATGCGCGAGCGGTGTACACATATTCCAGGGGTGCGTGGGGAGTTTTACACGCAATTTCACTGGCGCGAGCGGGGTCCATGTATTCCGAGAGGTGCACGGGGAGTTTTACATGCGATTTCACTGGCACGAGCAGGGATACGCATATTCCAGGGGTGAGCAGGGAGTTTTACACGTGATTTCACTGGTGCGAGCGGGGTACGCCTATTCCAGGGGTGCGTGGGGAGTTTTACACGTGCGTGGGCAGGGTACGCCTATTCCAGGGGTGCGTGGGAGTTTTACACATGATTTTGGTGGCGCGAGCAGGGTACGCGTATTCCGAGGGGTGCGCAGGGAGTTTTACACGTGATTTTGCTGGCGCGTGAGGGCTCAGTGGCGTTTTTAATGCATTTTCGTGGTTGGGGGGCTGTATGCTGGTCCACTGGCCTTTGCACCATGTAGGGGATTCGTGCAATGTTTTTGGCGCACGGGGCAGGGTTGCGGGCGTAACTGGTGCTGCTGCAGGGTTACTGCGCCACTCTGCGCTATGGCTGGTTATGGATGTGAGTATCCATGAATACGCTGTGCGTGAAAATGGGTTTTGGTGCACGCGGCTGGTGCCACATCTGCGCTTGATTCCATGAATTACCTCACATATGTTTTCAAGGATAGAAATATTTATCGTTTACAAGTAGCGAGACTACTACTTGTTCAAGAGGTACGGCCTTCCATGCGGGATATTCTTCACTTGATACCCGATTGGTGGATACAAACGGCACCTGCTAGCGACTCTGTGTACTGCATTCTTGTAAAAAATGTCAGAAAGTGATCGGACCTACAAGTCACTTTCTAGTAGGCACATTTTATTAATGAATATGGTGTAGAGTTGGTTTCAAAGTATTCAATTAAAAGAATATTTATTTGGGAAAAATGTCCACAAAACATTTGCTGTGCACATTGAGTAAACTGCCAGGTACGCATGACAGGCTGCATTTACAATGGATCGCTAAGGGGTCCATCTGCTTTTTACTGGCACCTAAAGGTGGAGCACCCCACAGGAATCCACAGCATTTGCACCGGCAGAAAAATGCATGTCGTACAAATGCTGCTGGGAGTATTTGTTTTGCGGACAGGAAAGGATCTGTGGAAATGCCAGTGGTGTTCTGCAATTCCTCTTTAGCAGAGGCGTTGCTAGGGGGGGTGCTGAGGGGGCTATAGCCCCAGGTCTTTTGGTTGTAGCCCCAGATAGAAGCTCAGGGACTGCAACCAAAAGGCTATGGCTAGCCCTGAATCCCGCCAGTCCCGACATTAGCTTAGCCCCTGATCTTTTCCAGACCTAGCATCGCCCCTGCTCTTTAGCATGCAAATGAAGGATATGGGCCATGGCGTGAATCAGTGGCGTAAAAGTCTTCCTCAAGGATTCTACGTTTTCGATACCCACCCCCCCCTAACCCCCTTTTTAACACATGGTTGTAAATAAGCCAATATGGTCCTGATTCACAGAACGTTCTCATTCGCAATTGTGTCATTAAAAAAATGCTTCGGTGAATCAGTCCCTATGTGTCTTGTCCCTGTAATGTTTGTGTAGTAAAAACGTAATAAATCGTTTTATTTTGTGACTCATTTTAACTGCCTTGTCATATATTTGGAAATAACAATGCTGCTTCCAGGCCCACGCCACCGATTATTACATAGCACACATCAGAGTCCTCTAGTTGTGAATTTTTGTATTGCACCTTCGGGCTTCCATTACCCGTGCTTGACTGAACAAGGACCCCTGTTAACTACATTTGGTACTGCACTCTGCCCCAAGCACTGCTTGCTGACTACTGGGAACTCTAGTAATAACTATTTTATCCCACGATCATGGACTCGCTGAAGGCTATAATTCTAGCAGCATAGGTAGCGACCAGACCTACTTTTAAAACCAGGGATTGCCATCTATCTACCTAGGAGGTTCCTGTATCAGCAGCCGCGGGCGACAATCACGCAGCCTTCTTAACGCGATACCCGGCCAGTGGCTACGCACGCCACCTGGTGACGACGTCTGGTACTGCACTCTTCTAAACAGTTGTGCGGATGGCTCCGTGCTGAGAATTATGACCCCGAAGTCACTTCACATGTAACTATTATAAAGAATACCTAGTGCGAGCTGGTCTCATTCAATTTAATTAAAAACATGTTGCTTTCGGAAAAGGGCCCATAAAACATGTTCAGCCATAACGCCACACCATAATTTCATTAATAAAATAAAAGACGAAAAACAAACGTTTCACCCATTAAAAACAGGCAGCAAAGTGCACTGTAGTGGTGATAAATGACTAAGAAAACCTTATGATGTGTATAAATGATCAAGCCACTGTGCTCAATAATCTACAGCTTCCTTGTAAGAAATAGATGAATTACATATTTTTTCGCGGATAGAAGAGTGTTTATATACAAGCAGCCTGAGTACTACTTGGTGAAGAGCTACGGGCTTCAACACGGGACATTCTTCAGTTGATACCCTATTGATGGCTGCAGACGCCACCTGTTAACGACTCAGGTGATGTCCAAGCCCCCGAAGGGGGCGCCAGAGGGACAGCCCGCATAGCAGGCTGCCCCTCTGGCCACACCCTGCCCAGTGCAGGGAACTCCCACCTTTTCTCCTCCTGGAGGAAGGGGCGTCCCCAGGGATTCCACATCCGGTGCGCGCCTGGGACAGGATATAAGGCGGGGGGGGGGCTGGTAGCTCAGTCTCTTTCCATTCTCCCCTGCTTGAAGTCATCGTTGGTGTCTTGTCTTCAAGGAGGAAGTCGTTTGCTCACATGAGGTATGTAACGGGAATTTGGGTATGCGTCCAGTGTGGTCCACGCACGGAGGGAGGGCTGACACTATTCGGCCGTTGTTTTTGTCGGTTGCCAGCAGTTGGGGGGCCGGCTGTTTTGGTCGCCTCCTGGCTTTCCTTTCAGGTAGGGGATTGAGTGTGCAGCTGCGTCTGTGTATCGCAGTTGTAGGGATTGTCTAGCAGAGGGACATCATTGGTGTGGGGTGTGCTTGGTGTCGGCCACAGTGCCACATGAGTGGGTTCATTGTTCTAATTGTAATGACTTCGCACCATGGGCTCAGTGTATGCACCACAAAAAAATGCTTTTTCCATTGTGTTTTCAACGATCGGCCGCCGCGCCACGTGGGAAGTTACTGTTTGCTATGTTCGCCTATTGTTTCAATGCTGGGACCGGCCACAGCGCCATGTGGGTAATTACTTCTTTCTATGTTCTTCATTTGTTTCAAAGCTGGGATCGGCTGCCGCTCCACATGGGAATTTACTGTTTGCTATGTTCTTCATTTGTTTCATTGCTGGGGCCAGCCACGGTGCCACAAGTGATGTTGCATTTTGTTGCGAAGTAAATTCTGTACAGAGGATGTGATGATGTTGGATTGTCGTGTCTTGAGTGGAATGCTTGTTTGATTCTGTATGCCACCATTTGGCGTTGGATTCATGCCCAGGGTTGGTCGCAGTGCCGCATGGGTTGTCTGCTGATAATTGCGATGTATGTTTCATTTGAATGGCTGTTTGCTATGTGGTTATCTACCAGTAGTGGACCGAGAGAGGCGGTTCCCTCTGGCTTCAGTAATACCAATATCAATGGAGTCCGCACGCATGGGATTCATTTAAATTAGAGGAAAATGTGTTGCATCAGACACAGATTATTATTTATTGCACAGTAGAACTCAAAGCGGATTGTGATTGATTTCGCTCAATCGCACGGGACAATTGAAAAATGCACATTGAAGTTAGGGCGGCGAATGGCCACCATGCCTAGTGAGGCAGCGTTTTACAATTGACCTATTTCCCGGGCATTGGCGACCACCGGGCCTCATAAGCACTGTAACGATTTTATGCGCCACATTTTTTATTGGGAGCCAACAAGATGGCAGTGTTTTGGCGCACATTAAGGACCACAAAGATTCAGCGCCCAGATGCCCTTGGTTTCGATGCGCTTGATAAATGCCAGATAAGTAGGGTTAACACGCACTATCCCCTTTTGGTCCGGCTTCTCCTGAACCTCAATGATATTTTAAGTGGAAATTGGGGGTGCCCAGTCTTAAATATGTTTCCCATCACATCGTTTATTTATATTATTCATGGACTATTGGATTGGACTAAAGTCAGCTAGCATCACGCTGGATGCTTTGAAATCGCTTGTTTTAGAAATGGAAGGAACTAAGGGAGTGGGCTGCCGTCCCGCGTGTGGCAACACTATTCTAAAACCACATACGTCCATTTTTCGAAGTTTGGCGCCGATCTTGGAAGCAGGACGACGCAGAGCAAACGCAGTGTTTATTAACCCGCATTTTTGGACCATTGGGTGTGTAGTACCGTGTTCGGGACACACATAAGGCTCGTGAATTTATGTTTGTAGGGATCACAGTATTACTAGCCAGTAGGACAAGCTCTGATTAAGGAAATGTTTTTACTGAATGTTTGTAGTGAATTTTGTGCCACAAATAGGTTTAGGTTACTGGAAAGAATTACTTGGTGTGATTGAACAAGGTATAGTGGGAGAGAACAGACGGATCGGTAAGGTTACTTAAACGAGAATACACTGCATAGTTTTGACCCAGGATAAGTGGGGAGCTGGTTTAGCAAGTACAGGAATATATTATTTGTGGAGAAACGTGGCAGTCTGGGCAAACACATGAAATAAATTAATTAATTGTTTTGCCCAAATACAGGTCGTGCAGCATGTCTCACCTTGGGTCACCAGACATGTTTTCTGGAATAGACATTGTTTTCAACAGTTCTCTCGGGGACGAATTTGATGAGGAAGCAATGATGTTTGCACGTTTCCAGGAAAAGATGCGTAAAAGGGGCAGAGACTGGCCAGAGAAAATGTTGGAGGATGAGCAAGAACTGCTCCCTCACCAGCATATTGTGCAGGCACAGGTGTGTGCAGTCCCGGACACCCCACTGCCTACCGAGGCACCTGCAGTCATGACACCCAAACCTAAAAGGGCAGCATGGGTTACAAAGGGTAAGGCTGTGGCTGTATTGCCTGTGGGGGATTTGTTACCACCTGGGGTGGGCAACCAGGGGACACCAACACCAAAGAAGCAGGCGGCAGGGTAAAGATATAGTGGTCATATCACTAGAGATGGTCCCACCACAAGCACCCGCAAGTGGGGTGGATTCTCCCATAGGCACACAGAGGCCTACATCAGTCAATTTGGGGAGTACAGTTGTTGGTGCTACTTCACCCACAGAACAATCCAGTAATGATTTGTTGATTTCACTGCCAGCAGTAGTTACAGGGATGAGTGAGAAACTGAATGAGACACTGTGTGAAATGTTGAAGTTATTGCAGGGATCTGTGCTGACGCCTCCAGGTGCACCTAGCACAGCCATTAGAGAAGTGTGGGGAGCCCCCCCCCAGAATCAACTGCTGTTGCAGGGGTCTCAGGTACAGTCTGTGGGGCTTCTCACCCTAGTCCTCTAGCTCTGCAGAACCAGGCAGTTTTTGGGGCCACGGGGTGCAATTCCTGTCTGGTAGGGGGGCGGCTGCTTCTGGGTCTGATCTAGCAGGGCAGCAGCCTGCTCAGCAGTCTGGGGGAGTAGGGGGAACAACCACCATGGAGGGCACTGCAAGGGCAGGATAGGCGTGGTTGCCCCACACTTGTAACAATAGCACCCACACCGTAGCCCGCTCAGCCATCTGGGGGAGTAGCAGGCGTAACCACCATGGTTAGCGCTGTAGGGAAGGGGGGAGTGGAAGTTTCCCTCCCACTGGTAACAGTAGCACCCTTATTATCTGACAGATCCACCCGAGCATGGCATATCCAAATGCATATGAAAGAAAGGATCTGGGCAAGGGCGTATTTTGATATATTCTCACTGTTAGAGACAGAAACAGCGGGCCAGGACCTTAATGTTAGCACGAACAAGGACAAGAAGAGGCACAGAAGGTTCAAGCCTGAGGAGAACATGCAGAATTGGGAGTTAGCATTTGATCTGCTGGCAGCAGTCTGGATGGAAAAGGATGCAAGCATGGGCCCGGCTTTGGAGAAATATAAGGGAGTATTTGTAATGGAATATAGAAGGTATGGCTCCACGGGATGGATTGATTACGACAGGGGGTTTAGGGCTAAAAAGGCCCTGGTACCCCAGATGACGTGGGATCAAAAGGATATGGAAGATTGGGTGACATTCATGCGAGGTAAAGATAGGACCAGTAAACCAAATGGCGAGGTGTACAGAGGCACAAAGAAACCATGGTATGGTAAGAATGAGCAGAACCAAAACAATGATGGGCGGCCCTTTCAATCAGCCCCCTCAGGACAGAGGGGGAATGAACGAGCACAAAGGCACTGCATAGCAGGTAAGGGGTGTAGATCGTTCAACAAAGGGTCTTGTACTGGTGTAAGCTCCCACATCGATGCTCTAAGTGTGGGGGGAGCGACCCAAAACTAAATGGGGCTCCAGGGGCAGAGGCCAGCACAAAGGGGGCCAGTGAAAGGGTATGGAAAAAAGGCCCATCTCCAGTGGACAAACTAGTGTTGCTGGAATTTTTACAGGATTACCCGAGGTTGATGGATACAGATTTATTGTGGGAGGGCTTTGGTGAGGGGTTTAAGATCCCCTGTGAGAGGCCAATGACAGGTCGGATGGCAAGGAACCTCCTTACAACCCTCCAGCAGCCTCATGTTGTAAGACAAAAGATAGACAAGGAAGTTGAGCTGGGTAGGGTGGCAAGCCTCTTCCCCGCCCCCCCCCCCCTTCCCGATTGTATAGTCTCCCCCTTGGGGATCATGCCCAAGAAAGAGAACCACCTATCCTACCCCAAAGGGGATTCTGTTAATGATTGGCGGGACCAGGACTGTTGCTCAGTGCATTATGCCTCGTTTGACCAAGCCATGATGATGGTCACTGCCCTGGGGGGACAGGCTCACTTGGCTAAAGTGGACATAGAGTCTGCATTCCGACTCTTGCCAGTACACCCAACAGTTTTCACCTGTTGGGGTTTCATTGGGAAGGTAGTTTCTACATTGGCAAATGCATGCCAATGGGTTGCACTGTGTCTTGTGCATTGTTTGAGGCATTTAGCACATTCCTAGAGTGGATTGCTCGCAGGGTGGAATCACAGGGGTGGGGGAATCAGCCATTATTTGGATGACTTTATGTTCATGGGACAGGCAGGAAGAGTCCAGGGACTGCAGCCTGGCCCTATCTTCTTATATAAACTTGATGGCCAGAATGAGGATCCCACTGGCACCAGAGAAAACGCAAGGACCCACTGAGATGATGACCCTTTTAGGTATTGAGATAGATACAATAAAGGGGTCTTGCAGGTTGCCACAGGAGAAGGTGTACGAATTGATTAAGGAAATAGAGAGTACATTGGCTAAAGACAGGACCACCTTGGAGGGAGTGCAACAATTGTGGGGAAATTGAATATTATGACCAAAGTCATCCCGGTGGGCCGGGTGTTCGCCCGAAGGTTGGCAAGGGCAATAGCAGGAGTGTCACAGGGCCACCACCACATCCGTCTCGGGGCGGGTTTAAAAGATGATTTGCGCATGTGGCTAGCATTCCTCTACAAGTTTAATGGGGTGCTATTATGGAGAAGCCCTTGGCAGACCAGTGGGGAATTACAGTTATACTCTGACGCTTCAGGGAGTGAACATTTTGGGGTAATAATGAGACAGGAGTGGTGTGCCCAGAAGTGGCTGGGGCAGTGGCACAAGAAGGGTAGGACAAAGAATATATTGCCTAGAAGTCTTGAGCGTATTAAGGAGATTGGTTGAGGTGTGCTTGCGAGGAAATATCAAGTTCAGGGCACAACATGTACACGGTGTGTGTTACGCTCACCTGGCTCCCACAGAGGCGTCGATCTGAACTGGACAGCTCCGGTCTCCACCAATGTGATGCGTAGGGCTGAGATGACGGACTGGACTGGCCCACCTAACTTCGTTTGCTTGGCCCGTAGGAATATTCTTCTGCAAATGGAGAAGGGGAATTAACCACCCGTGGAGTTGAGCGTAAATCCCCCCACCCCCGCTGTTCTCCCCATTGATCACCTTTGATGTCCCCTCTTATAGTCTCACCTGATGATTTGAAAAGATGAGCTCTCCATCCAGCATTGAGTGCAGGGGCGCGTAGATTACCAGTTGCTTCACTGGCTCGAAGGAATTGGTGAGTTCCAGAACAATATTGACTCCGAGATTCCCAGCAGGACGCCGTAAGAATGTAGTTCGTAAGAGTTCAAATGCCTGACTTTCACTCTTCCGATTCCTTGCAGGTTGCAGCTTGACCCTAGTGAAGAGTTCCTCGTGGCAACCGGTAATATTCTGGTAAGGATTGTATCATCCAACACAGTTCGATAAAATAATGTCAATATGTAACCTGTTGCTTTCTCCCTTATTCAGGAGCTGAGAGAATGTATGAAGTCTTGGGGAATAATGACTCCGGGGGTAAAATCAGGTAAGTCTATTGTGGTGAGGAGGGTTCCCCTTGTTAGTCCCTTTGTTTCACCTTGCTGTCCTTTTGTTTCCCCTTAGGGGCCGAGGTTCGGCGAATATGCAGTGGAAGCTGCGCCGACCCGTGAAGAGGAATAGTACCCCCGGTGATAAAATCAGGTAAGTCGATGGGGGGTAACTAATATTCCTCTGTGTATTCCCTTGGCTCACCTTGCTGTTCTTGTCTTCTCCTTAGGTGCCGGAGTGCGGCGGGAACATGCAGGAGGATGCGGTGGAATGTGAAGATGCTGCGAAGGCCGGTGAGTTCAGCGCAGTGCTGCAGCAGGAGAGGCGACGCATATAAAATAGCTTCTTTCTTCCAGCTCGAAGGCGCGATGGATCGGGAATTCAGGTAAGGATCAAAGGTATTGCTCTTGTTCTAACCTTTTCTACTTCTTTCTCCCTTTTTCTAGGAGCTCCAAACTCGAGGCGGGCGTGGCAGAAGAGTGGAAGCAGACTTGCAGGCACGGTGAGCGTTACGCTGCTGGATGCAGAATAACGCAAAGCTTGTGCTGCTCTTCGGGCGTGGTTTAAATAGCCTCCAAAGTAGTCCCAGGTAGGTATTCCTCCCCAGCCCCACCCGAGTAAAAAAATAGTCCCTAAGTAAAGTAGTCCCTTCCAAGCCTCTTTTGTCTTGGAGCTCTTGCAGCATGGTCTGCATCAGGTAAGTTTGCAGCATGGTCTGCATCAGGTAAGTTTTAATCTATGAGCCTGGCGCCATAGGCGCAAGGACTGCACTCAAATAGCCCCTAGCAGGGGTTGTTGGGCTTGCTTGGGATAACTTGATGCCTGCTTCTGGGGTTGCTGGACTTGGTCTGGGTCCCCAGGGGTAGGCATCATGACAGTGTGGTGAATGTGGCCGCTGATGCTCTTTCTCGTTTTCAGTAGCGCAAGTTCCAGGAGGCACATACAACTGCAAGGAAGGAACAGAGGTTATTCAAGAGCAAGTGGTAGAAGCTGGTGTCATGGACCAGGTGTTCTGGAACTTGGGGGAGCGATCGCTCACACCAGGCATTAGATCAAAGTACCGCCAGGGCTATGGTAAGTTTGTAAGCATGACAAAAACACTGCATATACCTGGCTGTTCACTTGAGGAGCAGGTGCGGGCATTTGTCGTATGAGTACATGGTATTGGGAAGAGCAGGAGTTGGGCGGTGGGTCACCTTGCAGCCATAGCATTCCATTGCAAATTAAAGGGGTTGGGAGACCCAACCATACGGTTCTTGGTACGCATGGCTTTGAAGGGATGAGGCCGGGCTGAGGGACCCAAGCGGGCCCTTCGGAAACCCATCGACTTCGAATTACTGCAAAAACTGCTAGGTCCCTTGCCCGGGGTATGCTTTGATGCATTTTTGGGGCTTTTAGGATCAGTGAATTGGTGGCAGCAGGTAAAGAGGATCTCTCCGGTAGGGCTCTAGCCTTTGGGGATGTGCAGTTCAGTCCAAAAGCCGACAGGGACGTTTTGACCATTCATTTGTGCCAGTGTAAAACGGATCAAAGGAGTAAAGGGAAATTGGTGGTGCTTCACAAGTCCACCCACAGCGACAGTTGTCCAATTGCATTGTTAAGGGTTAACTTGGCTTTGAGGTCCGAGCTGCCAGGCACCCGCCTTGTGTACTTTTGTGGAGCCCCACTGACCAACTATCAGTTTAGGAAGATTCTGCCAACCACACTGGGTGCAGTGGGGATTCAGGGGAAGGGATGGTCCTCCCACAGTTTCTGCATTGGTGCAGCCACAGCAGCCTTTTTGCAAGGCATGCCAGCAGCCCCGATTCAAAAGATAGTGAAATGGCAACCAAAACCGCTTTCAGCTATATGTAAGGCCGGAGGGGATGGCAAATTCCAACACAGGTGGCACTTAGTGGGGATTTCTCTGCATGTCAGAGCGGACGGAATTGATGGTGATGGAGCTGATTTTCCCAATATGTTTTTTCAACACATTTTATTAATCAACAAGCGAGACGGTATGGATTGTAGGCCATTAATTTGTAACTCGGGCTGAGGAGCGGCTCACCGATGGCCCCTGGACCCTAATCTAGAATTGGAAATGAACTGGGTGGTTTGGCTAGGGACCCCAGGTATGAGGTTTCACGCCTTGTTACCAGAACTGCATAGACGGCTGCAGCGGCTGCCCGCGCCCAGGGTGATTGTGGTAAATTTGGGTGGTAATGATCTAGCCATCATGGGAAGGGGCCAACTATGGGCCCAGATCCAAGTAAGTCTGCATGCACTGGTGCAAGAATTACCTGGTACCCACATCATCTGGTCAGAGGTGGTGCCCAGATTGCAATGGCGCGTGACGGCATCTCACATGGGCATGGAGAAGTGAAGGCATAGGCTCAACAGTGGGATTGAAAAATGTGCAACGGCTGAGGGCCTTGAAGTTATGAGACACGCCTGTCTAAATTCGCTCACTTCCCATTAAGTGGCAAACGGTGTGCATTTATCAGATAAACGCAATTACCTGTATCTCACAGCCATTCTGGGTTCCCTCTTGAAGGCCGGTTGCAGCTAGAGCAACGGTAAGTCTGAAGTGTGGTATGGGGGCATTGGGGGCAGCGGCGGGCCACCCCCAAAGCGGGGTGGAGTTCGGGGTAGTCCTAGCAGCGGAGGAGTGTGAGGCAGCAGTTTCAACCATGGGCGGTTTCCCGATGGCTGCACTCCAGCCAAATTCAGACGATGGGCACTTAGTCCCTTAGAGACAGTTGAGATTCCTCACCAACATGTTTCAGTGACCCAAGGAATAAGTACTGCGTGCAGTACATTCTGGAGCATATGTCTGCTGCCTCGCTAAAGCCGTGTGAGGAAAGGGTACACCGGAACATTCAGAACTTTGATATTGCCCTGCTTATGGGCTACCTTAGAAGTCTAAGGTTGTGAACCATGACCTTGTTTAGGACTGGGTCTGCCCCGTACTGAGTTATTGCCCCAATTAATGTGACCTTTAATTTCCAAAATGTATAACACTGTTGATTAGTAGGGTAGTTATGGTCTGCGGTCTGACTCCCACCCTGGAAAGGGGGGGGGCAATGGAGGGAGGCAATGTTAAGGGAATGTCCAAGCCCCCGAAGGTGGTGCTAGAGGTACAGCCTGCAAAGCGGGCCACCCCTCTGGCCACCCCCTCCCCAGTGCAGGGAACTCCCACCTTTCATCCTCCTGGAAGAAGGGGCGTCCCCAGGCTTGCGCATCCGGTGCACACCTGGGGACAGGATATGAGGCAGGGGGACTGGTAGGTCAGTCTCTTTCTAGTCCCCACCACATGAAGTCCCACCCACCCTCAACTTTCTGGCTAGTTTTAGGATAGGCAGGGATCTCACAGGGTGAGGTAGTTGGCAGATTTACTTTGACCTAAATGTCATATCAATCCCAAACAGTATGCACAGTCATTAACTCTGTTTTCAGCGGATCTTGAGGTCATAAGTCACTAGGTACTGGGATGATGCGGTGTTACTGTCTACATCAGTTATAGGATTTTCAGTGCGTATCAACATCGGTGTAGGTAGCCTTTCACCTCAGTGAGATCAACCCGATTGGGATTTGCAGCTATGTAACTTTTGGTTTCAGTGGATTTCGAGGTGTAATTTTGTAGGTGCGGTTTTGCTTGCTTTGCTTTTACCATGTACTAATTGTTCCATTTCTGTCACAGGTGGAATTCAGGGCAGTCCTAGCAGGGGAGGAGTGTGACGCAGCGGTTTCAACAGTGGATGGTTTCCCAATGGCCGCACACGAGCCAAATTCGTACGATGGGCACTGAGTCCCTTAGGGACAGTTGAGATTCCTCACCATCAAGTTTCAGTGGCCCAAGGAAGAAGTAATGCATGTAGTACTATCTGGAGCCTATGTCCGCTGCCTTGCTAAGGCCGTGTGCAACAAGGGTACACCAGAACTTTGACATTGCCCTGCTTATCGGCTATCTTAGAAGTCTAAGGTTGTGAACCATGACTTTGATTAGGGCTGGGACTGCCCCCGTATTGAGTTATTGCTCCAATAAATGTGACATTTTGTTTCCAAATGTATGACAACTGTTTTTTTATTAGTTGGGTAGTAATGGTTATGGACTGTGGTCTGACTCCCACAACAGAAAGGGGGAGGTGTGACAATGGGTGATGCCACCGCTAGGTGTACTGCATTCTTGTAAAAAGCTTTACGGCTGCCTCTGTTCAGAAAGTGCTCTGACCTATAGGCCACTTTCTAGTAGGCACATTTTAGTAATGAATATTGTGTAGATTTGGTTTCAATGTATTCAATTAAAAGAATGTTTATTTGGGAAAAATGTCCACAAAACATTTGCTGTGCAAATTGAGTAAATTGCCAGGTATGCATGGCAGGGTGCGTTTACAAAAGATCCCCATGGGGTCTATCTGCTTTTTACTTGCACCTAAAGCTGGAGGGCCCCACAGGGATCCACAGCATTTGCGATGGCAGAAAAATACATGCCGCGCAAATGCTTGGAGTATTTTTATTGGCATAGAGGAAAGGAGCGGTGGAAATGGAAGTTGCGTTCCGCCTCTCCTCTTTACCATACAAATTAAGGAAAATGGGCCATGGAGTGAATCAATGGCGTAAAGGTCTTCCTCAAGACTTCATCAGTCCCTATGTGCCTTGTCCCTGTAATATTTGTGTAATAAAAATGAAATAAATTGTTTTATTTTGTGACTCATTTTAATTGGTTTGTTATAGATTTAGAAATAACAATGCTGCTTCCAGGCCCACGCCACCACTTATCACATAGCACACTTTAGTGACCTCTAGTTGTGAATTCTCTAGTTGTGAAATCTCTATACTTGAAACGGAAAAAGTCATACAATCTCTGAAACCCTCAAATTGCCAGGGTGACAGCAGCCCAGCACAAATAATTAAGGACACAGCTAGAGATTTAGCACCATTTATCGCTAACCTAATTAATGCCTCCATCAAGACCAGTATCGTCCCAAACAATCTCAAAGAATCATGGGTTCTACCGTTACTGAAGAAACAGACATTAGACCCTTCAATCCCGACAAACTATAGACCAATTACCACGGTCCCCATCCTCCTCAAAATAATTGACAGAGTAGTTTATCCCCAAATTCAGAATTATCTTGAAACCAACCACCTAATAGGCTCCCGCCAATCCGGATTCAGACCACAAAATGGTACGAAAACGGCACTAACTGATTAAAAGACTCAAATCGATGAGTTGAAGGATAGAGGTAAAACAGCTATGCTACTACTCCTCAACCTATCGGCAGCATTTGACATGGTGGATCATGCAGTGTTATGCAAACACCTAGCGTCAGCCGCACATTTCTCGAGTGATGCTATAGCCTGGGTACAATCCTTCCTAGCCAACCGTACAATGAGAGTATTCTCTCCCTCAGCATCTGCAGACCTAATCAAAATTACCTGTGGTGTTCCACAGGGATCATGTGTCTCACATACGATGTATAACATTTTTACCAGGCCACTCTTAGACAAATTGGACAGACTGGGTCTCACCCACACTAACTATGCAGACGATAACCAGATCCTCATACCCCTTACGGGCAATTTTGACGCAGACACGGCTTTGGTAAACAAGATATATCTTCTCATTCAGGCATGGATGGCATCATATGGACTCTGCCTGAATGATGATAAAACGGAGATCCTGATTCTGGGCTCAGACACTAACCTAAAAAAACTCAGCCCCAGCTACGCCTCATTCAATATTGATGGCAATGTAATTAAGGCAATAACTGAGGTAAACATTTTAGGATTTTACCTAGACTCCACCTTATCACTAAAAAAACAAGTCAGTGCCATGGCATCCTCAACCGCCTATACCTGCAAACTTATTAGGGCCTGCAGACCCTTCCTTTCCAAAGCCAGCTGCATCACGCTCGCCAATGCACTAATAATGTCCAAACTAGACTACTGCAATGCCTTATATACAGGGGCTAACAAATACATCATAGATAAAATGCAAACATTGCAAAATAATGCCCTCACAGCAGCTCTGAACATACCCAGGAGAAAACACATTTCCAGCATCAGGAGAGACCAGCACTGGCTAAAAATGTGTGATAGGATCCTTCTTAAAACTGTATTCCTCACTTTTAAATGCCTGAACAATGCAGCACCCCCTTACCTCTCAGACAGAATGATTAGAACGTCGATCTGCCCTATGAGATCTTCTAAGTCCCAGTGCTTAGAAATTCTGAGATTCAAACTGTCCAAATCTGGCAGAGCTAGTTTCCCAGTTAGAGCAGCTCTATCCTGGAATGCTCTCCCGCAAACCTTCAGAATGGAATAGCCATACTATAGATTCAGAAGCAACATGTTAAACTGGCTTCGAGCCAATAATATCTAACACTTGCCTGTTTTTGTTGAACTCATATGTTGAACTCATATGTGCACCTTTGTCTGTTACCTTGTCTGTTACCTTGTCCCCCTTGCATTCCCTAAAATGTTTACTGTACCTTTACCATGCTGTAACTAAGCTTCAAGTATACATGTAACTACTGCGCCCAGCTACCTAAGGGTTTGGTGCACATTACCAAATAAACAAACAAACAAGATATGAGAAGAAAAACAAATGTTTGAATACAAGAAATACAGGCACCAAAGTGCACTGGACTGGTGATAAATGACCCTAAGAATACATTGAAATGTGCATAAATAATCAAGCCACTGTATTCAATTCAATTATCTAGAGCTTCATTGTAACAATTAGATGAACTACATATGTTTTCTAGGATAGAAATATGTATCGTTTACAAGTAGTCAGACTACTACTTGTTCAAGAGTTACGGCCTTCCACGCGCGATATTCTTCACTTGATACCAGATTGGTGGATACAGTCGCCACCTGTTAACGACTCTGTGTACTGCATTCTTGTAAACATTTTCAGAAAGTGATCGGACCTACAAATCACTTTCTAGTAGGCACATTTTATTAATGAATATGGAGTAGAGTTGGTTTCAAAGTATTCAATTAAAAGAATATTTATTTGGGAAAAATGTCCACAAAAAGTTTGCCGTGCAAATTGAGTAAACTGCCAGGTACGCGTGACAGGCTGCGTTTACAATGGATCGCTAACAGGTCCATCTGCTTTTTACTGGCATGTAAAGCTGGAGGACACCACAGGGATACACAACATTTGCGCCGGCGGAAAAATGCATGCCGTGCAAATGCTGCTGGGAGTATTTGTTTTGTTGAGAGGAAAGGAGCAGTGGAAACGCAAGTGGTGTTCTGCAATTCCTCTTTAGCATGCAAATTAAGGAAATGGGCCATGGCGTGAATCAATGGCGTAAAAGTCTTCCTCAAGGCTTCTACGTTTTCGATTCCCATCCTCCCAATCCCTTTTTAACACATGGCTGTAAATAATCCAATATCGTCCTGATTCACAGAACGTTCTCATATGTGATTGTGCCATTAAAAAACGCTTATTGAATCTTTCCCTATGTGCCTTGTCCCTGTAATGTTTGTGTAGTAAAAATGAAATTAATCGTTTTATTTTGTGACTTGCCTTGTTATATATTTGGGAATAACAATGCTCCTTCCAGGCCCACGCCACCAATTGTTACAAAGCACACATCAGAGACATCTATTATGAATGTTTGTATTGCACCTTCGAGCTTCTATTACCCGTGCTTAACTGAACAGGGACCCCTGTTAACTACAGTTGGTACTGCACTCTGGCCCAAGCACTGCTTGCTGACTACTGGGAACTCTAGTAATAACTATTTTATTCCACGATCATGGACACGCTGAAGGCATTCTACCAGCATAGGTAGCGACCACACCTACATTTAAAACCAGGGATTGCCATCTATGGGCCTCATTACACAAATGGCGGTAAGGGTTTACCGGTACCGGTATTTTACTGGTACGGTAAATCCTTACCGCCTTACTACGAGGTCCCTTTGCGGGTTGGGTAATTTAATGCCTGCTTTTTGCAGGCGTTAAAAACCAACCCTCAAAGGGACCAGGGAGCTAATTACGGTACCGCAATTTGCGGTACCGTAATTAGCACCTTCCCCATTCCCATAGAGCCCTATGGGGCAAAAATGGGAATGGGGAAGGGCAATGGTGGAAGGGGGAATTACCGCCCCACCAACCTTGGAATAGGGCGGTAATTCCCCTTTCCACCAAGGCGGTGCCTGTATTTTACCGGCATGAACCATGGCGCTATTAGCGCCATGGTTCACCGCCATCCGTGTAATGAGGCCCTGTCTACCTAGGAGGTTCCGGTATCAGCAGCTGGGGGCGACAACCACGTAGCCTTCTTAACGCGATGCCCGGCCAGTGGCTACGCACATCACCTGGTAACAACTTCTGGTACTGCACTCTTCTAAACTGTTGTGCGGATGCTTCTGTGCCGATAATTATGACCGCCAAGTCCCTTTAGAATATGAAACTATTCTAATGAATATGTAGTGCCAGCTGGTCTCATTCAATTCAATTACAAACATTTTTTGGGGGGAAAAAGGCCCATAAAACGTTCAGCCATAACTCCACACCATCATTTCAATCAAACGTTTGAATACAAGGAATACAGGAACCAAAGTGCACTGTACTGGTTATAAATGACCCTAAGAATACATTGAAATGTGCATAAATAATCAAGCCACTGTGCTAAATTATCTAGAGCTTCCTTGTAACAATTAGATGAACTACATGGGGCGGCTTCATGGAATAAATGTGCGCCGAAATTTGTGGCGCAAGCCTGAAAAACTAGTGCACGGAAGGCCCTGCGGGTGTTATTCCCAGGATGTGTCAAAATCATGTGTGGCGCACACGGGCGCAAACGTCACTGCGACATCCCGAACGCCGTGCACAACACGCACAGTGAAAGCGTCCAACGTGTAGAGCACACACTAAAAAGGAGGCGAAACACGGGGCGGAACAACATGTGAAAATGAGGGCGTAACGGGGAAGTACTGCTGGGAAATAGACAGAACGTCCACACGCTCACGAACTACACGTATTCATGGAATTGAATAGGGGAAACCCGCACACGCCAAAAGACACGCACAGGCGTAAACACGTCCGCCACACGAAGGCAGGCGGAAGTGTCCTGCGCAGTATAAAAGTGCGCGCAAACAACAAACACGTATATACAGCTACGATGAATGTCCCATTTCTCGCAGCACTGATCGTGGGACACCGCAGGAGGAGGAGGATAGCCAGGCCCTGCATTTTTTTGCCCAGGACCAGCCTTTTTGGGATGCCTCATTACAAGGTCTATGGCAGGTATAGGTTTCCACCTCATATCATCCTAGACCTGGTCACTGAGTGGGAGGATGACCTCACATGACCCACCTTGTGCTCCCAAGCACTGAGCCCCTTGAAAAAGGTGCTCAATGTCCTTCATTTTTTGACCACTGGGTCATTTCAGAGGACAACTGCCATAGTTGGGCGTGTCTCACAGCACACTCAGTCACGCTGCCTACACCAGGTGTTGGCAATCATCACTGCGCGCCCCTCAGTCCGCAGGCACATATACATGCCCAGAACTCCCGCAAAAAGGCAGGCCGTGGTCCAGGAATTTTACAGGGTGGCCCACTTCCCCAAAGTGCTCGGTGCCATAGATTGCACCCATGTGGCCCTCCGTCCACCTAGGGCCACTGAGAACATCTACCGCAACCACAAGCACTGGCATTCCATGAACGTGCAGGTTGTATGCGATGCCAAGGGAATCATCACCTCTGCCCATGCAAACTATCCAGGGTCCACCCATGACAGTTTCATATACAGAATGTCTGCCCTGATCCAGGCCCTGGAAGCTGAGAAGCATAGCGACACATGGCTCATAGGTTAGTACAAATGCCTGCGCACATGCATGCATGTCACACACAGACAACTACACAAACCCAACTAATGACAACCATTATCACCTCCCCAGGGGACAGTGCCTACCCTCTGAGCAGCCACATGATGACTCCAATACAGAACCCCACCACCCACACCACCCCAGGTAAGATACAACGCAGCCCATATTTCAACCTGGGCCATAGTGGAGCGCACATTCGGAGTGCTCAAGTTATGCTTCTGCTCCCTTTACCGCTCTGGCGGGCAGCTACTCTATGCACCCTCAGTAGTGCGCAGTATCATTGTGGCAGCATGTGTCCTGCACAATGTTGCAACACGGCGGGGCGTACTGGTGGACATGGTGGTGCCCCCACATCCCCAACCACACGCACAGGCGCTGTGCATGGGATGGGAAAGGGCACGTGGAGGCCATCCAACTGAGGTGCCCCTCACCCTTTGTGGCCTCCCAACCGTGGCACAGATGTACTAGTACCAATGGGAGGTGCAGACAACAATTGTCCTGGGCAACGTGGGTGATGGGGGCAAGGTACGTAATGCAAACAGCACCCCTGTCCTCCTGCAAGGCTGCCTGTGGCCCCTTAGGAAAAATGACGGGTCACACAACGCTCAGGAAACCCAAAAAAACAAGAAAAAGAGATACACAACCCCTGTAGCCCACGTGCATGTAGAAAAACACATGCAGTATGCCTTGGCACCCAGGAACCCAAAGAATGCATACGTGATCAACATGCCGGCTAGTATGACCCAAAAAAAGGGGTACACGACAAACGGGGACACCCACAGTGGGAAAAATAGCGTGCACGACTCACCGACTGCCTTGCGTGTAGAAGAAGAACGCGTAGGCAACACCCTCGCCAAAAGAAGATGTACACACTGTAGCTGTTGTGAAGTAATCGTGTGTGAACCCCAACGTCTGGAAAACACACGCACTGCTCTCCACGAAAAGCACGTACAGAGAGATCGAAACCCACGCGGGACCTTTAACCTGTGCCGAGTGAAATGCCCGTGCCCACGTTATGTCACCTATGCGCTTACGCGCTAAGGGCCTTTCCTCGGAATTCATGCACACGTGCTATTTTTCACGTGCCAAATCACTCCGTATCAAGCTGGCCACATGACAACACACGGAAGACCACACTCCTGCCCAGAAGGCCGAATTACTGCCACCAGAGCCCCCGAGCAGCCTCCTACAAGCCATCTGCTGCTGCCTGCAGCCAACAGTGCCCTGCCATTTGGTGCCTGCACATCAGCCATCTGCAGGGGTCCAGTTGCTGTGACCACCCCTGCTGGAACAGAAGACTCCCAACTGGTGTTCCATTGCTCCACAGCTCAGCCCCAGGACCCAGTTGCCCACCCACACCTGCCTCGGGGTTGCCATGTCTGACCCAACACCATCCGGCACCAGTGGCAACCCCCCAGCACAGAGGCAGAGGGCTGCCAGCTTCAGTGATAAGAAATTTGGCATCCTGGTGGAGCAAGTCCTGGGGCATTATGATGCCCCCTTCACACCATTGCGCGCCGACAAGGAAGGATGGAAGAGGATCTGGAAGTACATAGTGGGTTCCACCCACTGGGAGGGGGTGGCACCCAGTGACATCAAACAGGTCCAGAAGCGCTGGCAGGACTACAGGCCCAGGACCCTCAAGAATGCCCGGCGCCTCTTGGACGCAGCGGATGCAGTGGGGCACCGGGTCCACCTTATCACCCAGCAGATGAGGGTCTTGGAGCGCATTCGCCCAGTGCTTCACCACCACATCCTCATGATGCAAGTCCGCCTGGTGTCGAGCGGTAAGTGCCCATGCATTCCCGCTTAAAACAGTGCATGTTGCAGTGTGGAGGTAGTTAGCTACTTGGCTGTATGTGTGACATGGGTCATGTATGGATGTGTGTGCGCAGAGACATGATGGTGCTGCATGTGAGTCCAGTCAGCCGTGACCGAAATGGAAGGTGTATGTGTTACAATGCATCATGCGGAGCAGCATGCGGAATGCACACATGTATGGATGCCTGTGTCTGTACTTGGACATGTTTGGGGTGTGAGAGATGGGTGCTGCTGTCGTCAAGGACATGCATGATGTACATGTTCGTGTGTCTGAGTAGTGTGTGAGTGACTGCTAAACGCCATGGATGCATGACACATGTCCGTGACGATGTGTTGATTCTCTGATACAGCCTAGTCATCCTTGTATCCACTGTGTCTGGGGGTATACAGGGCCTCATACATGACCCTCCAGTGATGTGTGTGCATGTGCTCAGCATGTCCCATGATGCATATGAGTTTCAGCCCACCAATGGATGTTTCTACGGTGCCTTGGACATGGATGCAAATGTTTGTTGCATGTGCCATGCCTGTTCCTGCATGTGTGTTGCCTGCACTGACCCATGTGTTGTGAAGGGACATGATGGAAGTGACGTTTGACAGTGCCACTCATGTGCTATAACTTTCTGTCTAGGGGACTATTGTACAGTACCCTGATGCTTGTGTTCAATGTCTCCCTTTACAGAGCGGCGAGTGAAGAAGAGAACGGAGACGGCGCTGTGGAGGAAAGCGGCAGGGATGCCTCCACCGGCTGGCAGCGCAAGGCCCAGTCACCCTCCCAGGAAATTCCAACACCCGGGAGCGAGCGAACTGGTGCCGCGTTGGCCACTATGGCTGCATCGAAAGGAACGGTGAGCTCTTGCAGGAGTTTGCGACGGTGGGACACGGTGCAGAGCCATCCCGGTTGGTGGTGTGTACGGAGGAGGAGGAGGCCGCTTCAGAGCCACATATGGGGCCTGGAGGGGTGGTACCACGGGTGCAAGTGTTGCAGTCCAGGGGCAGGGGGCAGTAAAGGTCGCCACGGAGGGGCCTGTGCATGTCACTGTCCCCGACACTGTGATGCATCACCATGCACCAGCAGGGATGCCCTGTCCCAGGCCCGTCCGCAGGTAGGGGGGAGGTCCACGTCATCTGGCACTCCTCTACCTGCGGACGTGGGGACCTGTGAGAGTCCATCCTGATTGGTGTTGTGTTGTGCACACGTGACATTCGTGATGACGTGCGTGCTTCCTGGGTGGACCATGTGTCGGCTACTCTTGCGGCCCTCTCCTCCTCTGTGCACACTATACGCCAGTCGTTCTCTGTGCTGTCTTCAGGCCCAGATGCCACCAGGGCCCCCTGTGGACCTGCCCCAACCAATGCAGCCAGCCTCGTGGAGATCCCATCCCTGCCACAGTCGGGAGTTGGAGGTCCAGCAGGGGTGGTCACGCCACCAACTGGACCCCAGCAGATGGAGGATGTGCCGACATCATCGGACAGGACACGTGCACAACGGCGCCGGGGGATTCCATCGACCCGGCCGCCATCGTGGTGGCAGAGGCAGTTGCGTCGGAGGCAGCAGCAGGCTCAGCGTGGGAGGCATCATGGGTCGGGGCCATCAACACCCCGGGGGCAGGCACCGGCCAAGGAGCAGGAGGACCCCGGACTGGGAATGTCTTCCGTGCGGCAGTGGTTGGGCCAGCAAATAGATGCAGAGAGGCGACGGGCGGAGAGGGCACAGCTCAGGATGGTCAGGGCGGAGAACTCCATGCACCGGGCTTTGAGGTGGGTGGAGGGCCTTGAGGAAACTCGCAGGGAGTTGAGGGATTCCATGGCTCCATCCCTGCAAGACCTCGAGGCCAGGGAACAGGCCGCCTCGGAACATCGATGTGGAGTTCGACGATGCCCTGGCCCGGAATATAGCTAAATGCGACGTGGGACTGGCCCGTCACCTTTGTAAATAGTTATGTAGGTGTGGGTTTCCTTTCTTTTTTATTTTTCTTTGGGGCGCATGGACTATGCCCCACCTTTTTGTAAATAGGTATTTATTAGGTCGATTTTTGGTTAGATTTCCTTTGGATTGTTGGGCTCATGGACTCTTGATTATTCCTTTGTATATAGTTATGGACCTGGATTTTCTTTATTTTTTGACCCGTAGAGGAATGCTTTGCTTTTTTTAAAACTTTGGATTTTGTTTAATGGACTGACAGTTTGGAGCCATTTTACTTTGGATTTTTTTGATTTCACCCTTGATTTTTGTTGCTTAATTTTGGACATCCGGACTTGGATTTATTTTTTGTTTTCTTGTGTGCTTTCGTTTTATTCATTCAGGTTTGAATTTAATACATGTTTTTTTCTATTTAATTTGTGTGGTCTTCTCTCATTGGTTTCGTGCATATCACAATGTGGGTTTTCTCAGTCATGTGTCGCCATTGTGTGTGTCTGACGGACATGTATTCATGGGCATGCTGTTTATTTGGTATCTATCATGACATGGGGAATTCAATGTGGAGTGGATGGAATGCTTGGTTCGGTGTTTGGACTGGGGTCGCGTGGGGTGGGATTTGGGTGGCCATAAGGGCTATGGGTCTGGATTGTGATGACATGTTGGGTGGGGGGACATGAGCCGGGGCCTGCTGGCAGGTGCCCATCAATGTGGATGGGGTGGAGGACATGAGTCGGGGCCTGCTGGCAGGAACCCGTCAATGTGGGTGGGGTGGGGGACATGAGTCGGGGCCTGCTGGCAGGTGCCCGTCAATGTGGGTGGAGTGGGGGATATGAGTCAGGGCCTACTGGCAGGTGCCCATCACTGGGGGTGGGGTGGGGGACATGAGTCGGGGCTCCCAAGTGCATGGTGCCATGTGGCCGCCCTGTGGGGCATGGGGAGAGGTGATGGGCTGCCTGCAGGGCATCGTCTGGGGTGATGGGCTACCTGCGGGGCATGGGGAGGGGTGTGGGGTGGACCCCTGTGGCGTGGTCTGGCTCAAGGGGGTGCATGTGGCTTCTCACCACACTGCTGCGTGAATCTGGGGATACGGGAGTGAGAATTACACGTGATTTCGCTGGCGCAAGCGGGGTACGTGTATTCCAGGGTGCGCGGGGAGTTTTACATGCGATTTCACTGGTACAAGCAGGGTACGACTATTCCAGGGGTGCGCGGGAAGTTTTACACGTGCGCGGGTGGGCTACGCCTATTTCAGGGGTGCGCAGGGAGTTTTACATGTGATTTTGCTGGCACAAGCAGGGTACGCGTATTCCGAGGGGTGCGCAGGGAGTTTTACATGTGATTTTGCTGGCGCGTGAGAGCGGAGTGGTGTTTTTAGCGCGTTTTCGTGTTTGGGGGGCTGTATTCTGGTCCACTGACCATTGCGCCATGTAGGGGATTTGTGCAATGTTTTTGCCGCACGGGGCAGGGTTGGGGGCGTAACTGGCGCTGCAGGATTGCTGCACCACTCTGTGCCATGGCTGGTTATGGATGTGAGTATCTATTAGGGAGAATTCTCATTTATGGCTAATTTCCCTCACCTAGTTGTGCAATCTGATAAAATGAGGAGCCTGGAATTGTTATCATTAAAGAATCATAAGACCCAGTAGAGAGTAATTATTTATTGTTAGCCAGTATTATCCCTTTAGGCATGGGTGCATCATGGTTAGCTATCCATTATGCATCCAGTTTAGTTCTGATTAGTATATTGTTGAAGTAGACATTATCCATATTATTAGACTGCCACTTTATGCATTAGCCATTGACATGTTATGCATTTGAAGAGAGAAATAGGCCCTGTTGTATGAAGGGCTGGATTTTAGAATTATATGTTTGCATTAGAATATTGTGCTTGCCATTAGGAGAGAAACATGCTAGACACTAGAGTTTGCAATAGAATCACACTTGCATGTATTTTAGAGACACAGTATATTTGACGTGTAGAGAAGATGTTAACTATGTTTACATTGTAGCGCTTAGGCTGAGAGAAATGTATTGTTTGCAGGATTGAGAACGAATGAGGCCTGGAAAACGAATGAGGCCTGGAAATGGCACACAGTGCATATTTGAAATGACATGAAGAGCCATTTAGTATGATGGCATTGTTATGTTTAGTAGAGACACGTTTAGAGATATGTTTTACACATATGCAAGTATGTTGAGTGTGCATTTAGAATGAGTTTGTATTATGTAGCTAGCGCTTGCATTGTGAGAGAAATCGTAAATGCTAGGAAGCATTTAGCTGGCATTATAAAGCCATTTCTGAAAGGAGACACATTAGAAGCGCCACTGTGCTCTGTGCACAGAGAATTGTTATGAATTACACTGAGTACAGGAATTTGTACACAGTTGCTTGGCAGGCAGACAGATAGAGAGAAGGGAGGCTAATCAGCTTGGCTTCTGTGCCGCAGAGACAACGCGAGGGTTGGGGCCATGAAGGGAGCGACGTGGAGAGAGAGGAGGGAAGCCTTTTCACACAAGGAGTAGCTTTGAAAACGGGCACTAAGAGAGCATTTCGTAATGCAGACAGAGCCAACAGTGGAAGCGAGCGGAGAAATAGGGAATTAGATGGTATTTTTCGCACCAGACACGGAAGGCCAAGGCAGAGAGATATGACGTCCAATGTCAATTTGACACTTTGACACAGAACACACAGTGAAAGTACACGCAAAACACAGACTGGCACGCACGGCCTGAATATAGAATGCTGAGAAAGAAAGAGACATTCTTAGAATGCAAGTAACCATAGAAATGGGTGCGTCATTGGAAACTATAACCAGAGCTGGAGAGAGAGGAGAGTGGCTAGTTCGAGGCAGTTGCTGTAGTTCTTGGTAGTTGCTGAGAGTCTGATGGAGGATGCAGCTAGAAACTGAAGGAGTTCATTCGAGCTAGCTGCTGATGGAGTTTGGATGGAGAATGCAATCATGAGAATAAAAGAGAGATGTTTTGGTGCAGCAGAATCCGATGGCTTTGGGGCAGAGAGTTTAGCAGAGCTTGGCAGAAGCAGTTCGTGTGACCAGATCTTGGGGCCTGCCACTGCTGACTGAGTGATTGAAGAGAGTAGCAGGAAGAGGGGAGACTTGGCTTGACAAATACAGAGCTGGAGACAGAGAGATACACAAGCAAATGGGAAGTATGGTTCATGGCTAGACAAACTGATTGATTATATTTAGTGGGGTAACTTTGCTGATGGGTTTGGAGAGGACATGACATCTGAAGGGGAGGGGCCCGAGCCAAATGAGTGGGGACAGAATGGTGTGCCATGGAGATTGGGGGGACGTGCATCCCTGTGCCCCCCCCCCAGAATTACACCCATGATTAGAATGTGACACCATCTAGTTGTTGGTCAGACACTCACACAAACAGTTTTGAGTTTGGGAAAGGGGAGATTAGACAGGGATTGTCTTAAAAAGAGTGAGTGTGAAGCATGGTGTGGATTTGAAGAGAGGTTCGATTCTGTATGAAGGAGAGGAATGTTGGATGTTTGACGCTTGCACAATAGGCTTGTATTTTAGACTGCATTAGAAACACACACTTGCATTAGACTGTATTAGAATGAAAGGCTTGCATTATA
The DNA here is from genome assembly GCF_040938575.1 of Ambystoma mexicanum. NCBI lineage: Eukaryota > Metazoa > Chordata > Amphibia > Caudata > Ambystomatidae > Ambystoma > Ambystoma mexicanum. The sequence continues at coordinate 591,482,130 of NC_090922.1, read as the reverse complement.
GGCTTGCGTTAGGAACCTGAAAGGCTTATAGTTATTGCATGGTAGATTTGCACCAGAAGCACAAAAGGTGCAAATTCGATCTTGGCTAGAGTTTTAGCATTGTTTGAATTATGCTTTGGTATTAGCACAAATAAATGTATTCCACTGTTATAATTGAATTGATTCATGTGTTTTTCTTTGTGTCTTGTGATTTGTGTCCACAGTAGTAAGATAGGAGCATGTTGGTATTGTGCTGGTATTATTTGTTCTGTATAGCATGGGTATGTTGTCAGGAGTAATCTAGGAGTAACACAGTGCACAAAGGACCTGAGATACGGAGGTGGGGGGTATAGGACACACCCCTCCCTAGGGGATTGTCAAAGATTGTCTGAGACCGGAGCATGCTTGCCCGGGGAGGTGTATGGGGGGCAAGACGATGATGGGGGCTCTATTTTGCAGAGTAACATAGTGAGTCCCCCAGCAGCTTTGCTGGACTTCTGAAGTTTATTTTTTTCCACTTGGTAAGAGTGGGAGATTTTCCCCCACTCTTACCTATGTTTTGCCATGTGTATTTCTCTGTTTTTTGATTGTGGACTCTGAAGTACGGCACTTCAGTAGCCCCCTTCTTTCTGTGTGTCACCCAGCACCTTCAGTGCCGTGGCACAGGGTTGTCTTTGAGACTTCCGCCAAATCCATTTCTGAGGCTGACTACAGTCCCCCAGAAGAGGGTAAAGTTGCTATTAACTTTACTTAGTCAATCTACCACAGATCCACTACACCCCATCTTCCATGGAGTACTGGAAAGGGTTAATTTGTATCCCTTTTATCTGTACCTCCTAGAGCATTGTTTCGCTATTTTAACATTTAGACTTGGCTGGTGGCAGTGGTATCTACCCTAACTTTCCTACCGCGATTATACTAGATAAACGTGGTATTGTTCTTGGCTATTATATTAGCCTCGAACATAAACCCGCTGGACCAAATCGTCTTTTGTTTGGCTATGGTTGGGCTTATTCACCATTTCTTTTTGTTAAAGTCCTTCTTGTGTTTTACTTTGCGCGTCAAACTAGGTTTGCCTTCTTTGTTCACCATCTTTTGGCGGGCTTCTGCTCAGAAGCCCTCCACCAGGCGCCTGGGTGTCTAGGTGGGCTGAATGTGAGGGAGGGGTGTAGTCACCCCCTGCACAGTGTATCATAGGAAACCCAAGTCACACTTTACCATGATTGGCTGAGGTGGTTGTCCGGGCTGGACAACCCCCCCGCTGGGTGATTGACAGCCAGGCTGTGTGAATGGGGGTTTTGCGCATAAAAGGCAGGTCTCTTGGGCTAGAAGTCAGAGAGTCACCACTGGAACTACAAGGAACCAAAGAGAAGCAGAGAGAACAACGGCTGCTGCAACTATCCTGTCCCGGTGAAGCCCTGCTGCAGTCCTGAGCTATCTACTCTTCAACGACTAAGAGAAGATCCAGTCCAGAGTTTTCTTCCCTTGAGCCTGATGGGGATAATCAGCTCATCTTCCACAGCCAGAGGATCCTCTTCCTTGGTCGAAATCGCTGCACACAGCTGTAGTGGTCCGGATAGACATTTGAAGAGCCTCTCTTGTTTTTAAGGAGTGCACCTTTTATTCGTTGTCACTGCTGCCGGCTTCATCCCTGTGTGGTGCAGACCCCCTTCAAACATCCTCCTTCACAACAAAGCTCCAGGAATCGGGGGTCTGCGAGAAACCAACAGGAACAACTGCCAGGGCACCAGCTGCACCATTGGAATAAGGTACCATGTTCTGCTTGAACCCCTGTTCTTCATGTCCAAGGCTTGCCCTTGTCTTCCCTCCTTCTTATAACTTTTGCTTCTGAACATTGACAATATCGAAGTACTCTTGGCTACGTTGAATCGTGAACTATCTGACTTTGTGATCTTCGGCAACAGGCCCCCGGTATAACTTGACCCTGGCTCCGGCCCTTTGACTTTTGAACTCTTGTCTCTGAGTGTTTCTCGATTCTGTCTGCCTAACCAAAATATTGCCTGTGATTTTTGCCTCCAACTCCTTCTGGATATCTCAAGTGCTAAGTGTGTTTTTGCCCCGGTAGCATTTCATGTCACGGATACGCGTTTATTTATTAGATCGAACTGTCAAAAAGTGATCGCAATCGTATTCACGGTAACGTGTTTTGTTCATAACACCGGTTCATTCAAACACAGGGTACTTACCTTGAGACATACTGTACAAAGTGAATTGGTAAGTTGTAGTATATTTAACGTGTGGTTTGTGTTTAAGTTTAGTAGAAGGGTTGTGTTTCTAACAAATGGTTTAAAAATAAATGTACTTATATTTTTCTACCTGAAACCTTGAGTCAGTGTTTGCTTGAGACACAGTAATTGTGGTCCGTTTGTGTAATCTCTGCTACTGCTCATATACTCTTGAGATAAGTCTGGCTGCTCCGCCACTGCTACCACTGTGGCATAGTAGTACAGGCTTGTACCAAAGGTAAAACTTGCAATGCCACCTGTAGTCTTAATTGTGTGTAGTGGTCCCTAAGGGCGCTGCACGGGATTCTGCCTAACAGTATCCATGAATATGCTGTGCGTGAAAATGCGTTTTGGTGCACGCGGCTGGCGGCACTTCTGCGCTTGATTCCATGAATTACCGCACATATGTTTTCAAGGATAGAAATATGTATCGTTTACAAGTAGCGAGACTACTACTTGTTCAAAAGTTACGACCTTCTACGCAGGATTTTCTTCACTTGATACCAGATTGGTGGATACAAACGCCACCTGTTAACGACTCTGTGTACTGCATTCTTGTAAAAAATATCAGAAAGTGATCGGACCTACAAGTCACATTCTAGTAGGCACATTTTATTAATGAATATGGTGTAGAGTTGGTTTCAAAGTATTCAATTGAAAGAATATTTATTTGGGAAAAATGTCCACAAAACATTTGCCGTGCAAATTGAGTAAACTGCCAGGTACGCGTGACAGGCTGCATTTACAATTTATTGCTAAGGGGCCCATCTGCTTTTTACTGGCACCTAAAGGTGGAGGACCCACAGCGATCCACAGCATTTGTGCCGGCAGAAAAATGGATGCTGTGCAAATGCTGGGAGTATTTGTTTTGCGGAGAGGAAAGCAGTGGTGGAAACGAAAGTGGTGTTCTGCAATTCCTCGTTAGCGTGCAAATTAAGGAAATGGGCCATGGCGTGAATCAATGGCGTAAAAGTCTTCCTCAAGGCTTCTACATTTTCGATTCCCACCCCCCCCCCCCCAACCCCTTTTTAACACATGGCTGTAACTAAACAAATATGGTCCTGATTCACAGAACGTTCTCATATGCGATTGTGTCATTAAAAAAAACGCTTCGGTGAATCAGTCCCTATGTGCCTTGTCCCTGTAATGTTTATGTAGTAAAAATTAAATAAATCGTTTTATTTTGTTACTCATTTTAACTGCCTTGTCGTCTATTTGGAAATAACAATGCTGCTTCCAGGACCACGACACCAATCATTACATAGCACACATCAGAGACCTCTAGTTGTGAATCTTTGTATTGCACCTTCGTGCTTCTATTTCCCGTGCTTTACTGAACAGGGACCCCTGTTAACTACATTTGGTACTGCACTCTGCCCCAAGCACTGCTTGACTACTGGGAATAGTAATTATAATAATAACTCTTTTATTCCGCGATCATTGACACTCTGAAGACTATAATTCTACCAGCATTGGTAGCGAACAGACCTTCATTTAAAGCCAAGGATTGCCATCTATCTACCTAGGAGGTTCCTGTATCAGCAGCCGCGGGCGACAACCACTCAGCCTTCTTCACTCGATACCCGGCCAGTGGCTACGCACGCCACCTGGTAGCAACTTCTGGTACTGCACTCTTCTAAACGGTTGTGCGGATGCCTCCGTGCCGATAATTATGACCGCGAAGTCACTTTACCGTATGTAACTATTATAAAGAATATCTAGTGCGAGCTGGTCTCATTCAATTTAATTAAAAATATGTTGCTTTCAGAAAAGGGCCCTTAAAACATGTTCAGCCATAACGCCACACCGTCATTTCATTCATAACATACCTGCCTGCCATTTCATTCATAACATACCTGCCTACATTTGAAAATCAAAATTCCTGAGATTTATGCCCCGCCCACAGCCACTCAAGGCCCCGCCCACCTGTCAAAATGGTAAACTCGGTTGTTGTAGCCTTCAGTTTGCTTACTATAGCATTGAAAATAATTAATTCAATTCTATAGAAAGCAAAATGAAGGCGACGCCGCTGCCGAAATAATAGTGCTTTCAATCCATGTCATTGGATTGAAAGCACTATTATTGCTGCGGCGGCGCCCTGAGTGTGCTTACTATAGCATTGCATGGATGATTTTCAGTGCTATTGTAAGCAAAAAGAAGGCGGCGCCGCTGCCGAAATAACAGTGCTTTCAATCCATGTCATTGGGCCTCATTACGACCCAGGCGGTAAGTTACCGCCTGGGCCGTGACTTTACCACCATGGCGTAAACTACGTTTACGCCATGGTGGTTGGCGGACTTACCGCCCCATTCCGACCTTGGCGGGGCGGTAAGTCCCCAATCCCCATTTACCCTTCCCCATTCCCATTTCAGCCCCATAGGGCATAATGGGAGTGGGGAAGGCGTTAATTACGCCACCGTAAATTACGGTGGCGTAATTAACTCTATGGTCCCTTAGCGCCATGGATTTTAACACCTGCTAAAAGCAGGTGTTAAAAGCGCCATGGCGCTAAGGGACCTCGTAATTGGCGGTAAGGGGTCGGCGCAGCTAACGCTGGCGTTAACCCCTTACCGCCAGGGTCGTAATGAGGCCCATTGCATTGAAAGCAGCATTATTTCGGCAGCGCCGCCGCCGCCTTCATTTTGCTCATAATAGCACCGAAAATCATTCATTCAATGCTATAGTAAGCAAAATGAAGGCGGCGCCGCAGCCGAAACAATGCTGCTTTCAGTCCAATTACATGGATTGAAAGCAAAGCACTATTATTATAATGGTGCAGGCAGTGGGCACAAACATTTCGCGTCGTTTCCGGGTCCCGTCATATTCTCCACCTGATTGGCTACCGGCGGCAGCCAATCAGGTGGAGAATATGACGGGACCCAGAAAGAATCTCCAAATTCCTGAGATTCAAGGAACTTTTTCGGAGACCCGGAGAAATGCTTGAAATTCCAGAGTCTCTGGAAAAATTCCGGAGGTTAGGCAGGTATGCATAAGAGACGAAAAACAAACGTTTGACCACAAGAAAAACCGGCACCAAAGTGCACTGTACTGGTGATAAATTATTAAGAAAACCTTCAAATGTGTATAAATCATCAAGCCACTGTGCTCAATAATCTACAGCTTCCTTGTAACAATTAGATGAATTACATATTTTTTCGCGGAAAGAAGAGTTCGTATACAAGCAGCCAGAGTACTACTTGGTGAAGAGCTACGGGCTTCAACACGGGACATTCTTCACTTGATACCCTATTGATGGCTGCAGACGCCACCTGTTAACGACTCAGGAGATGTCCAAGCCCCCGAAGGGGGCGCTAGAGGGACAGCCCGCATAGCAGGCTGCCCCTCTTGCCACACCCTGCCCAGTGCAGGGAACACCCACCTTTTCTCCTCCTGGAGGAAGGGGCGTCCCCAGGGATTGCACATCCGGTGCGCGCCTGGGACAGGATATAAGGCGGGGGGACTGGTAGCGTGTAATAATCCACCGCCACTCCAATGTATAAGAATATAAGTATCTTTATTTGTGAGACCCCGCAGCGGATGCCACAGCTCCCTCAGCTCCAACGGCCACTGTGGAATGTTGGTTGCCAAACACGCATCAACATTCCACCAGTGTGCCTATGCACGAGCCCGTGCATATTACAACATATCCTCTTCCCTTGGATAAAACTGTTAATATCAATTCGAACAATGGAACATAAACAAAATATTACATGACTTATCATCAATACAACTTCCATCTAGATACAGACCAAAAATTAGAGCAATTAAATGTACTTGTACTTTTAACAAATGTAAACTCTAAATCTTATGGGAGGACCACAGGTTCTACCCACACAACCCCTATGTTGTCTCTCATTATGTTGCTGATCCATAGCATTCTGACATTCCACATCTACCTCTGGACCAACAGGAATTGGAATTTGACACATCCCTTCTTGTTCAATCCTTATTCCTTGTGAATCCACAGGATCATAATCCAGAACTGTTTCTTGCGATTCCAAATTAGATCCCACACCTGGCCTATCCATACTTTTGCACCCACTCACCACCACCACCCTTCTCTTACTCCAAACAGTGCCATCCTCCAAGTGCACATGCCCCTTTCCCACCTTGATAACTCTCTTTGAGGGCATAAAAGAGCTGTAACCCTTGTGAACCATCCTAGGATTCTTAATGTAAACTTCATCCCCAGGCTTAACATTCAACTCCTTCCTAGCTTTTTGTGAAGACATTGTGCTCTGCTGGCGCTCCAAAACACTGCGATGAATGGCTCGCAAGTCCATATCGCATGGCCCACCACCCCCCATGGCCAAAGTTCTCAATGTTGTACCTGCCTTCCTAAACCTCATGAGTTCAAATGGAGATCTTCCCGTAAGCATGGCAGGCGTTCTCCGATATGCAGCCATATATTGTGTCAACACATCCTGCCAATCTAACCAATTGGCCAAAGCCAATTGTATGGCTGACTTAATAGTACCATTTGCTTTCTCAACTAATCCATTCGCAGAAGGATTATATAAAGCTGTCCTACAATGCGAAATGGCATGCTGCTCCAAAAAATCTCTCATTGCTCTAGAGGTGAACTGCACCCCATTGTCAGTAACTAAAGTTGCAGGTAATCCTTCACGATCAAATACTTTCCTCAAAAAATCAATAACTGAAGTGGTTGTAACACTAGAACATGCCGCCACCTCAATCCACCTGGACGTATAGTCCACCAATACCAACATATATCTGGACTCAGGCTCTAAACAATCAAATGGACCCATGATATCCAAAGCCAATTTTCGACCATACTTGCTCTGGAACCTCTACAGGATGTATAGGTTGTGGATGCAGTACCTTGCTCTTATCACTAACAGAACATGCCATACAATCTTTCACTACTTGCTCAACATCCTTATCCATAGACGGCCACCAGTACTCCTCTCTCAATCTCCTTTTAGTCAAAGATCGTCCCAAATGACCAACATGTGCCAATTCCACTATTCTAGCCCTCAAACTCACAGGAGGTATCAATCTACAACCCCTAGACACACCCCAGGGACCCTCGGCTAATTAATCAATAACCTGAACATAAGCTTTCCCTTCCAACCTGTCCTTAACAGTGTGCCACCCCTTAAGCAAACCTTCCCTAATCCACCTCAACTCAAGATCCCTCTCAGACTCCCGATCCCACAACGACTTCTCCACAGCTGAAGTCACCAAAGCAACCTGACACTCCTGCGAATCATCCTCTTGTACTACACCTGCCTCACCATCACACTGACCCACTGGCAAACGGGACAAACAGTCCGCAACAACATTCAACCTTTCTGGAAAATACTGCAAGGAAAAATTGTAATCCTGCAATTGTACTGACCAATTCCAATTCCTGTTGGTCCAGAGGTAGACGTGGAATGTCAGAATGCTATGGATCAGCAACATGATGAGAGACAACATAGGGGTCGTGTGGGTAGGACCTGTGGTCCTCCCCTAAGATTTGGAGATTACATTTGTTAAAAGTACAAGTACATTTAATTGCTCTAATTCCACATTAACTCTTTTACCAAAACGTATTTGCAATTTTTTCAAAGCAGTCTCATAGGCACTTACCACCATTTCCCCTTCACCTCCCCCTTGAACCATCACATTCTCTCCAGGCAAATGACGAAAAACCCTCAACCCCTCAGTACCAATGCAATTCAGTAAAGCAGCCTCCTTTTCATCATCATTGAACTTTGCCCCACCTGCAGCCCTCAAATATACCTTAAAAGCATTTACCCACTGCTCCCAAGGAGCAACCGGCTCTCCATGATTCGGCAGAAAAGCAGGTGGAGGCCTAGCAGCTGTATGCAACATAATTGAATATACTCCCCAGTTCCTTATGTCCCCAATAATAACTTGCTACCTTTGTGCAATGTTAAAAGCTCTTAATTCCCTAGCAGCAGACAATTATCTCACTGTCCTTTGTGCGTCTGCCCCCCCAAAAAATGCATACAGTCCCCAAAGTATTTGTCACTGTGGATCACCATACACCCACCAATACAAAAGCAGACAAATATCTCCCACTGTTGCCTTGGGCACGTGCACCCACACGTAAATGCAGTACAGCCAGGTTCTGGCACTGGGTGAGTCTCAACTACTGCCTTTAGCACGTGCACCCACACGTAATTGCAGCACAGCCAAGTTCTGGCACTGGGTGAGTCTCAACAGCTTATCCAAACATTTCTTGGCAGCCAACCCAGCCCAAGCAAATCCCCTAACCTCCTGTTGGCGACACTCCAAGCAGTTTATATTCCCACCTTACCTCCAGCCGCCTTTAGGACTAAATTACAGCCCTTTCCACTTGCCTGGATTGAGTTATACTCCTGCCTCACCCAAATTGGTAGCTGCGCAGCGCCTCCGCAGCCCCTCCTGCTTCCCCAAGGCGACCCAGTCCGCGGAGACAGCCTTGGATAAGGACGCTGTCAGCGGCGGGCCACGTTATTTCCAGCGCCACCTCAGCCCCCCTCCTTCCCGGAGACACACAGTCCCCAGAAAACAGCGTTGGGTAAAGACGCTGCTGGGAGCGGGGCTAGCCGCCGGCCTCTGCTATCTGCGCAGGCTCACAAGTGTGCCGGCCTCAGTGCAGCTCAGCGGCCCTCTTCCTGCCAGCCCCACCAGGATCAGAGCGGCGGAAACAGCGTTGGATAAATACGCTGCTGGGGGCGGGGCTAGCTGCCGGCCTCTGCTATCTGCGCAGGCTCTCTCGTGTGCCGGCCTGCGTGCAGCTCAGCGGCCCTCTTCCTGCCAGCCCCAACAGGATCCACGGGCGGAAGCCTCCTTGAAGAATGGAGCTCACCAGCCCCTGTCGCTCCCACCAGTGGCCGGGATCCAACATCCGACCCGCGAACTCCCTGGTCTTCAGCTGCCCGCCACGAACTGGCAGCAACTGGCCTGCGCAGTGCCCCGACTAGGCACCCAGACCGCTCCTCCCTGCTCACGTCTCGCCGATGCAGACTGGCCCGCGGCAGTACCCGACAGGACACACGGATAACTCCTCCGCTCCCCGCCTGAGCACCCGGACAACTCCTCTCTGCTCGCCACGATCCGGCGCGGACTGGCCCACAGCGATGTTCTGGCTGGACACCCGGACTGCTCCGCTTCACCTCCCAATCACCAACAACACCGAAGGTGAGGTCGAAGCCCAGACCGCTGCTCCGCGCACACGTGGGACGGGGTCTCACACCACCTTCGTCGCCAATGTAATGACTTCGCACCATGGGCTCGGTGTATGCACCACAAGAAAATGCTTTTTCCATTGTGTTTTCCACAATCGGCCGCCGCGCCACGTGGGAAGTTACTGTTTGCTATTTACTTCGATTGTTTCAATGCTGGGTCTGGCCACTGCGCCACGTGGGAAATGACTGTTTTCTATGTTCTTCGATTGTTTCAATCCTGGGACCGGCTACCGCTCCACATGGGAATTTACTGTTTGCTATGTTCTTCGTTTTGTTTCAATGCTGGGACCGGCCACAGTGCCACATGTGATGTTGCATTTTGTTGCGAAGTAAATTCTGTACAGAGGATGTGATGATGTTGGATTGTCGTGTCTTGAGTGGAATGCTTGTTTGATTCTGTATGCCACCATTTGGCGTTGGATTCATGCCCAGGGTTGGTCGCAGTGCCGCATGGGTTGTCTGCAGATAATTACGATGTATGTTTCATTTGAATGGCTGTTTGCTATGTGGTTATCTACCAGTAGTGGACCGAGAGAGGCGGTTCCCTCTGGCTACAGTAATACTAATATCAATGGAGTCCGCACGCATGGGATTCATTTAAATTAGAGGAAAGTTTGTTGCATCAGGCACAGATTATTATTATTTATTGCACGGTAGAACTCAAAGCGGATTGTGATTGATTTCGCTCAATCGCACGGAACAATTGAAACATGCACAGTAAAGTTAGGGCGGGGATTGGCCGCCATGCCTAGTGCGGCAGTGGGCCTCATTACGACCCAGGCGGTAAGTAACCGCCTGGATCGTACCTTTACCACCATGGCGTAAACTACGTTTACGCCATGGTGGTAGGCGGACTTACCGCCCCATTCCGAGGTTGGCGGGGCGGTAAGTCCCCAATCCCCATTTACCCTTCCCCATTCCCATTTTTGCCCCATAGGGCATAATGGGAGTGGGGAAGGCGTTAATTACGCCACCGTAAATTACGGTGGCGTAATTAACAACATGGTCCCTTAGCGCCATGGATTTTAACACCTGCTAAAAGCAGGTGTTAAATCCGCTATGGCGCTAAGGGACCTCGGAATCAGGCGGTAAGGGTCGGCGCTGTTTACGCCGCCGTAAACCCCTTACCGCCTGGGTCCTAATGAGGCCCAGTGTCTTACAATTTACCTATTTCCCGGGCCTTGGCGACCGCCGGGCCTCAGAAGCGCGGTAACGATTTTATGCGCCACGTTTCTTATGGGGAGCCAACAAGATAGCAGTGTTTTAGCGCACATTAAGGACCACAAAGGTTCAGCGCCCAGATGCCCTTGGTTTCGATGCGCTTGAGAAATGCCAAATAAGTAGGGTTAACACGCACTATCCCCTTTTGGTCTGGCGTCTCGTGAACCACAATGATATTGAAAGTGCAAATTGGGGGTGTCCAGTCTTAATTATGTTTCCCATCACATCGTTTATTTATATTGTTCATGGACTATTGGATTGGAATAAAGTCCACTAGCATCACGTGGGATGCTTTAAAATCGCTTGTGTTTTAGTAATGGAAGGAACTAAGGGAATGGGCTGCCGTCCCGCATGTGGCAACACTATTCTTAAACCTCGTACGTCAATTTTTCGAAGTTTGGCGCCGATCTTGGAAGCAGGACGACGCAGCGCAAACGCAGTGTTTTTTTAACCTGCATTTTTGGACCATTGGGTGTGTAGTACCGTGTTCGGGACACACATAAGGCTCGTGAATTTATGTTTGTAGGGATCACAGTATTACTAGCCAGTAGGACAAGCACTGATGAAGGAAATGTTTTAACTGAATGTTTGTAGTAATAACTCTGTGAATTTTGTGCCACAAACAGGTTTAGGTTACTGGAAAGAATTAGTTTGTGTGAATTAACAAGGTATAGTGGAAGAGAACAGACGGATCGGTAAGGTTACTTAAACGAGAATAAACTGCATAGTTTTGACCCAGGATAAGCGGGGAGCTGGTTTAGCAAGTACAGGAATATATTATTTGTGGAGAAACATGGCAGTCTGGGCAAACATATGAAACAAATTAATTAATTGTTTTGCCCAAATACAGGTCGCGCAGCATGTCTCACCTTGGATCACCAGACATGTTTTCTGGAATAGACATAGTTTTGAACAGTTCTTGTGGGGACGAATTTTATGAGGAGGCAATGATGTTTGGACATTTCCAGGAATAGATGCGCAAAAGGGGCAAAGACTGGCCAGAGAAAATGTTGGAGGATGAGCAAGAACTGCTCCCTCATCAGCATATTCTGCAGGCACAGGTGTGTGCAGTCCCGGACACCCCAGTGCCTACAGAGGCACCTGCGGTCGTGACACCCAAACCTAAAAGGGCAGCATGGGTTACAAAGGGTAAGGCTGTGGCTGTATTGCCTGTGGGGGATTTGTTACCACCTGGGGTGGGCAACCAGGGACACCAACACCAAAGAAGCAGGCGGCAGGGTAAAGATATAGTGGTCATATCACTAGAGATGGCCCCACCACAAGCACCCGCAAGTGCGGTGGATGCTCCCATAGGCACACAGAGGCCTGCGTCAGTCAATTTGGGCAGTACAGTTGTTGGTGCTACTTCACCCACAGAACAATCCAGTAATGATTTGTTGAGTTCACTGCCAGCAGTAGTTACAGGGATGAGTGAGAAACTGAATGAGACACTGTGTGAAATGTTGAAATTATTGCAGGGATCTGTGCTGGTGCCTCCAGGTGCACCCAGCACAGCTATTAGAGAAGTGTGGGGAGCCCCCCAGAACCAGCTGCTGTTGTAAGGGTCTCAGGTACAGTCGGTGGGGCTTCTCAGCCTAGCCCTCTAGCTCTGCAGAACCAGACCGTTTTGGGGCCAAAGGGGTATCCTGTCTGATAAGGGGGCGGCTACTTCTGGGTCTGAACTAGCAGGGCAGCAGCCTGCTCAGCACTCTGGGGGTTAGGGGGAACAACCACCATAAAGGGCACTGCAGAGGCTGGGATAGGCTACTTGTAACAGTAGCACCCACACCGCAGCCCGCTTAGCCATCTGGGGGAGTAGCAGGCGTAACCACCATGGTTAGCGCTGTAGGGGGAGGGTGTGTGGAAGTTTCCCTCCCACTGGTAACAGTAGCACCCTTATTATCTGACAGATCCACCAGAGCATGGCATATAATAATAATATCCCAATGCATATGAAAGAAAGGATCTGGGCAAGGGTGTATTTTGATATATTCTCACTGTTAGAGACAGAAACAGTGGGCCATGACCTTAGTATTAGCATGGACGAGGGCAAGAAGAGGCACAGAGCCTGAGGAGAACATGAAGAATTGGGAGTTAGCATTTGATCTGCTGGCAGCAGTCTGGATGGAAAAGGATGCAAGACTGGGCCGCGCTTTGTGTAACTATAAGGGGGTGTTCATAATGGAATATAGAATGTATGGCTCCACAGGATGGATTGATTATGACAGGGGGTTTAGGACTAAAATGGCCCAGTTACCAGAGATGACGTGGGATCAAAAGGATATGGAAGATTGGGCGACATTCATGCGAGGTAACAATAGGACCAGTAGACCAAATGGTGAGGTGTACAGAGGCACAAAGAAACCATGGTACGGTAAGAATGAGCAGAACCAAAAAAATGATGGGCGGCCCTGTCAATTGGCCCCCTCAGGATAGAGGGGGAATTACCGAGCACAAAGGCACTGCATGGCAGGTATGGGGTGTAGATCGTTCAACAAAGGGCCTTGTACTTGGGGGCCCAGGTGTAAGCTCCCACATCAGTGCTGTAAGTGTGGGGAAAGCCACCCAATTACAACCTGTTTTAAAACTAAATGGAGCTCCAGGAGCAGAGGCCAGCACAGAGGGCGCCAGTGAAAGGGTATGGAAAAAAGGCCCATCTCCAGTGGACAAGTTAGTGTTGCTGGAATTCCTACAGGATTACCCGAGGTTGATGGATAGGGATTTATTGTGGGATGGTTTTGGTGAGGGGTTTAAGATCCCCTGTGAGGGGCCAATGACAGGGTGGATGGCAAGGAACCTCCTTACAGCCCTCAAGCAGTCTCATGTGGTAAGACAAAAGATAGACAAGGAAGTTGAGCTGGGTAGGGTGGCAGGCCCCTTCCCCGCCCCCCCTCCCCTTCCCGATTGTATAGTCGCCCCCTTGGGGATTGTGCCCAAGAAAGAGAAAGGCAAGTTTAGGTTGATCCACCACCTATCCTACCCCAAAGGGGATTCTGTTAATGATTGGCTGGACCAGGACTGTTGCTCAGTGCATTATGCCTCGTTTGACCAAGCCATGTTGATGGTCACTGCCGTGGGGAGACAGGCTCTCTTGGCTAAAGTGGACATAGAGTCTGCATTCCGACTCTTGCCAGTACACCCAGACAGTTTTCACCCGTTGGAGTTTCATTGGGAGGGTAGTTTCTACATTGACAAATGCATGCCAATGGGTTGCTCTGTGTCTTCTGCATTGTTTGAGGCATTTAGCACATTCCTGGAGTGGGCTGCTTGCAGGGTGGAATCACAGGGGTGGGGGAATCATCCATTATTTGGATGACTTTATGTTCATGGGACTGGAAGGGTCCAGGGACTGCAGCCTGGCACTACGTTCTTTTATAAACTTGACAGCCAGAATGAGGATCCCACTGGCAGCAGAGAAAACGCAAGGACCCACTGAGATGATGACCCTTTTAGGTATTGAGATAGATACCATAAAGGGGTCTTGCTGGTTGCCACAGGAGAAGGTGTACGAATTGATTAAGGAAATAGAGAGTACATTGGCTAAAGACAGGACCACCTTGAAGGGAGTGCAACGATTGGGGTGAAATTGAATTTTACGACCAAAGTCATCCCGGCAGGCCGGTTATTCGCCCGCAGGTTGGCAAGGGCAATAGCAGGAGTGTCACGGGGCCACCACCACATCCGCCTAGGGCCGGGTTTATAAGATGATTTGCGCATATGGCTAGCATTCCTCTACGGGTTTAATGGGGTGCTATTATGGAGAAGCCCTTGGCAGACCAGTGGGAATTACAGTTATACTCTGACGCTTCAGGGAGTGAAAGTTTTGGGGTAATACTGGGACAGGAGTGGTGCACCCAGAAGTGGATGGGGCAGTGGCACAAGAAGGGTAGGACAAAGAATATGATGGCATTAGAACTATTTCCTATTGTACTAGCAATCACATTATGGCCCAAGGAACTAGGTAACAGGAGGGTGCGCTTCTGGTGCGACAACAAGACCTTGGTGCAGGCCAACAACATGCAGTCAGCCTCATGCCCGGCAGTCTCGAGCCTATTAAGGAGATTGGTCGAGGTGTGCTTGCGAGGAAATATCGAGTTCAGGGCACGGCATGTACAGAGTGTGGTGAATGTGGTCGCTGATGCTCTTTCTCGTTTTCAGTGGCGCAAGTTCCAGGAGGCACATCCGTCTGCAAGGAAGGAAGGGAGGTTGTTCAGGAGCAAGTAGTGGCAGCTGTTGTCATGGACCAGGTGCTCAGGAACTTGGGGATGCGATCGCTCACACCAGGCATTAGATCCAGGTACTGGCAGGGCTATGGTACGCTTGTAAGCATGACAGAAACACTGCACATAACTGGCTGTTCACTTGAGGAGCAGGTGCGGGCATTTGTGGTATCGGCACATGGTATTGGTAAGAGCATGAGTTGGGTAGTGGGTCACCTTGCAGCCATAGCATTCCATTGCAAATTAAAGGGGTTGGGAGACCCAACCAAATGGTTCTTGGTACGCATGGCTTTGAAGGGATGGGGTCGGGCTGAGGGACCCAAGCGGGACATTGGGAAACCCATCAACTTTGAATTACTGCAAAAACTGCTAGGTCCCTTGCCGGGGTATGCTTTGATGCATTTTGGGGGCATTAGGATCAGTGAATTGGTGGCAGCAGGCAAAGAGGATCTCTCCGGTAGGGCTCTAGCCTTTGGGGACGTGCAGTTCAGTCCAAAAGCCGACAGGGAGGTTTTGACCATTAAATTGTGCCAGTGTAAAATGGATCAAGGCGGTAACGGGAAGTTGGTGGTGCTTCACAAGTCCACCCACAGCGACAGTTGTCCAATTGCATTGTTAAGGGTTAACTTGGCTTTGAGGTCCCAGCTGCCAGGCACCCAGCTTGTGCACTTTTGTGGAGCCCCACTGACCAACTATCAGTTTAGGAAGATTCTGCCAACCACGCTGGGTGCAGTGGGGATTCAGGGGAAGGGATGCTCCTCCCACAGTTTCCGCATTGGTGCAGCCACAGCTGCCTTTTTGCAAGGCATGCCAGCACCCCACGATTCAAAAGATAGTGAAATGGCAGCCAAAACCGCTTTCAGCTATATGTAAGGCCGCAGGGGATGCCAGATTCCGGCACAGGTGGCACTTAGTGGGGATTTCTCTGCATGTCAGAACGGATGGAATTGATGGTGACGGAGCTGATTTTCCCAATATGTTTTTTCAACACATTTTTTTTTATCAACAAGCGAGACGATATGGATTGTAGGCCATTAATTTGCAACTCGGGCTGAGGTGCGGCTCACCGATGGCCCATGGACCCTAATTTAGAATTAGAAAAGAACAGAGTGGTTTGGCTAGGGACCCAAGGTATGAGGTGGCACGCCTTGTTACCAGCGGTGCATAGACGGCTGCAGTGGGGGCCCGTGTCCAGGGTGATTGTGGTACATTTGGGTGGTAATGATCTAGCCATCATGGGAAGGGGCCGTCTATGGGCCCAGATCCAAGTAAGTCTGAGTGCACTGGTGCAATAATTACCTAATACCAACATCATCTGGTCAGAGGTCGTGCCTAGATTGCAATGGCGCGGGACGGCATCTCACATGGGCATGGAGAAGTCAAGGGGCTGGCTCAACAGGGGGATTGAAAAATGTGCAACGGCTGAGGGCCTTGGAGTTATAACACACGCCTGCCTAAATTCGCTCCATTCCCATTAAGTGGCAGACGGTGTGCATTTATCAAATAAACAGAATGACCTATTCCTCACAGCCATTCTGGGTGCCGCTAGTTGCAGCTAGAGCAATGGTAAGTCTGAAGTATGGTGTGGGGGCATTGGGAGTGCAGGGGGCCACCCCCAAAGCGGGGTGGAGTTCGGGGTAGTCCTAGCCGGGGAGGAGTGTGACGCAGTGGTTTCAACCATGGGCGGTTTCCCGATGGCTGCACTCAAGCCAAATTCAGACGATGGGCACTTAGTCCCTTAGAGACAGTTGAGATTCCTCACCAACATGTTTCAGTGGCCCAAGGGAGAAATACTGTGTGTAGTACAATCTGGAGCGTATGTCCGCTGCCTTGCTAAAGCCGTGTGCGGAAAGGGTACACCGGAACATTCAGAACTTTGTCATTGCCCTGCTTATGGGCTACCTTAGAAGTCTAAGGTCGTGAACCATGACGTTGTTTAGGACTGGGACTGCCCCCGTATTGAGTTATTGCCCCAATAAATGTGACCTTTAGTTTCCAAAATGTATAACACTGTTTATTAGTAGGGTAGTTATGGTCTGTGGTCTGACTCCCACCCTGGAAAGGGGGGGGGGGGGGCAATGGGAGGTGGCACTGCTAAGGGAATGTCCAAGCCCCCGAAGGTGGCGCTAGAGGTACAGCCCGCATAGTAGGCCACCCATCTGGCCACCCCCTCCCCAGTGCAGGGAACTCCCACCTTTCATCCTCCTGGAGGAAGGGGCGTCCCCAGGGCATGCAGGTCTGGTGCGCGCCTGGGGACAGGATATAAGGCGGGGGACTTGTAGCTCAGTCTCTTTCCAGTCCCCACCACATGAAGTCCCATCCACCCTCACCTTTCTGGCTAGTTTTAGGACAGGCAGGGATCTCACAGGGTGAGGTAGTTGGTAGGTTTACTATGACCTAAATGTCATATTAATCCCAAACAGTATGCACAGTCATTAACTCTGTTTTCAGCAGATCTCGAGGTCATAAGACACTAGGTACTGGGATGATGCGGTGTTACTGTCTACATCAGCTATACGATTTTCAGTGCGTATCAACATCGGTGTAGGTAGCCTTTCACCATAGCGAGATCAACCCAATCAGGATATGCAGCTATGTAACTTTTGGTTTCAGAGGATTTTGAGATGTAATTTTGTAGATGCTGTTTTGCTTTTATCATGTACTAATTGTTCCATTTCTGTCACAGGTGGAGTTCGGGGCATTCCTAGCAGGGGAGGAGTGTGACGCAGCTGTTTCAACAGTGGACAGTTTCCCGATGGCCGCACTCCAGCCAAATTCGGACGATGGGCACTGAGTCCCTTAGGGACAGTTGAGATTCCTCACCATCAAATTTCAGTGGCCCAAGGAAGAAGTACTGCATGTAGTACTATCTGGAGCGTATGTCCGCTGCTTTGCTAAGGCCGTGTGCAACAAGGGTACACCAGAACTTCAGAACTTTGACATTGCCCTGCTTAGGGCTGGGACTGCCCCCGTATTGTGTTATTGCTCCAATAAATGTGACATTTTCGTTTCCAAATGTATAACAACTGTCTTTGTATATTAGTTGGGTAGTAATGGTTATGGTCTGTGGTCTGACTCCCTCCCGGAAAAGGGGAGGGGGGCAATGGGGGTTGGCACTGCTAGGTGTACTGCATTCTTGTAGAAAGCTTTACGGCTGCCTCTGTTCAGAAAGTGCCCGACCTACAAGCCACTTTCTAGTAGGAACATTTTAGCCATTCATATGGTGTAGAGTTGGTTTCAATATATTCAATTAAAAGAATATTTATTTGGGAAAAATGTCCACAAAACATTTGCCGTGCAAATTGAGTAAATTGCTAGGTACGCTAAATTTACAACGGATCCCCATGGGGTCCATCTGCTTTTTACTGGCACATAAAGCTGGAGGACCCCACAGGGATCCACAGCATTTGCGATGGCAGAAAAATGTATTTTTTTGGCGTAGAGTAAAGGAGCGGTGGAAATGGAAGTTGTGTTCCGCCTCTCCTCTTTACCATACAAATTAAGGAAAATGTGCTGTGGGGTGAATCAATGGCTTAAAAGTCTTTCTTAAGGCTTCATCAATGTGTCTTGTCCCTGTAATATTTGTGTAATAAAATTTAAATAAATTGTTTTATTTTTGACTCATTTTAATTGATTTGGTTAAAGATTTAGAAATAACAATGCTGCTTCCGGGCCCACGCCACCACTTATTACATACCACACTTTACTGACCTCTACTTGTGAATGTTTGTATTGCACCTTCGGGCTTCCATTACCCGTGCTTAACTGAACAGGGACCCCTGTTAACTACATTTGGTACTGCACCCTGCCCCAAGCACTGCTTGCTGACTACTGGGAACTCTAGTAATAACTATTTTATTCCGCGATCATGGACTCGCTGAAGGCTATAATTCTACCAGCATAGGTAGCGACCAGACCTACATTTAAAGCCAAGGATTGCCATCTATCTACCTAGGAGGTTCCTGTATAAGCAGCCGCTGCGGGCGACAACCACGCAGCCTTCTTCACTCGATACCCGGCCAGTGGCTGCGCACGTCACCTGGTAACAACTTCTGGTACTGCACTCTTCTAAACATTTGTGCGGATGCCTCCTGCCGAAATAATGGCTCCCGAGTCACTTTACAATATGTAAATATTATAGAGAATATCTAGTGCAAGCTGGCATCATTCAATTCAATTAAAACATATTTTTTTGGGAAAAGGGCCCATAAAACATGTTCAGCCATAATACCACACCATCATTTCATTCATAACATAAGAGACGAAAAACAATCGTTTGACTACAAGAAATACAGCCACCAAAGTGCACTGTACTGGTGATAGAGGACCCTAAGAAAACCTTTAAATGTGTAGAAATCACCAAGCCACTGTGCTCCATTGTCTACAGCCTCCTTGTAAGAATTAGATGAATTGCATATGTTTTCACAGTAGAACTATGTATCGTTTACAAGTAGCCATAGTACTACTTGTTGAAGAGCTGCGGGCTTCAACACGGGACATTCTTCAATTGGTACGCGATTGATGGCTACAGAAGTCCCCTGTTAACGACTCTGTGTACTGCATTCTTAGAAAAAGCTGTACGGCTGCCTCTGTCAAGAAAGGGATCGGATCTACAAGTCACTTTGTAGATACCGTTTTATTAATGAATATGGTGTAGAGTTGGCTTCAAAGTATTCAATTAAAAGAATATTTATTTGGGAAAAATGTCCACAAAACATTTGCTGTGCAAATTGAGTAAACTGCCAGGTACACATGCTCTGATTACTTACTGGTAATCTTCATTACTCATAGTCATACTCTTCCTCATCGCAGTACTTACCACATGAAGCCCCTGCCTCCGACAAAAGACCTTCTTTTATTTTTGTTCCCTATAACTCCTCCCTTCACCCCACATCACCCAGTTTACATAACTAAGCTGGAGCATGGGACCTTCTCCGCAGGGAGAGAGAGGAGGGTCACCAGTACTGTGAGGAGGAAGAGGAGGACTCAGAGTAATGAAGATTACTGGTAACTAATCGGAGCATTTCCTCCACTCCCACTCTTCCTCGTCCCAGTAGTTACCTCATGAGGCATACCATAGCAGCAATGGGGAAAAGGTCTCAATGAGAAACAGAGCCAAAAACAGTGCAGAAAAGCACACACCTTTAATAATTCTAAATTCACATCCCCACTGACAAAACTCCAATCCCGAAGGAACCAACACGCAAGTGGGAGACAATCAACCGATAGTTGTTGATGAAAGTGGTTTGATCTACCCAGGTGGCAGTCCTACAAATCTCCTGTAGAGAAACCCCCCTTGCATCAGCCAAGGAAGCTGCCAAATCCCTGGCAGACCGCCCCTGAGTGTGCGCAGGTACAGGCAGCCCAGAAGCCACATAGGCCATGGAGACAACAACACGTATCCATCAGCTAATGGAAACCACTGAGGCCTTGTGACCAGCACCAGCCGGGCCAAAAGTAATCAGCAGACTATCAGATTGTCGGAAAGGAGCAGTCCTAGCCAAATACTCCAACAGCTCCCGCCGCACATCAATGGCATGCCAAACCACCTCCTGTGGCGTTTGCGGATCCTGAAAAAAAGCAGTGAGAACCAGATCCTGTGAGGTGTGAAACCGAGACACAACTTTAGGGAGGAACTTAGCATCATAGCAGGAACAGTCTCAGACTTCTTCCATCTACGACGACCGGAGCTGCGACTCGGATGCCTCCCCACTTCCATCCTGAGGCCCTGCAATGCACACGGTGCATTTTCGGAACTGCAGGTAAGCCCCCCTGGGCTTATTGTATCGGCGCATGATCGCACCACAGCATACTCACAGCATTCTGCTAATTTCACTCCGTGACTTTGCCATCAGCCACAAGTACTTTATTTGCTAAATTCGCAGATGCTGTCATGCTTTGTGTGTTGTTGTGTGTTTTTGCCTCACTGGGTTCTCGAGGCACGGCCATTCCAAGATGGCGTTTTCTTTTTCTTTCTTTGTTGGGCACCGGAGTGCCTTCCATCCTGCTGCTGGTGGCCTGGGATTGGCCCTGGCCCACTACATCTGGGCCAATGAGGAGGCCGGCAGGCTTGGCCGGCCCTCCTCACAAGGCCCACTCCTAAGGCCCTGTCTACCGCGGTATGCCGGATCGTCGGCCCCATGTGAGTGTTTGTCTAACCCCCGTGAGTATCTGTGTGCCCACCCTGCCCCCCCGTGAGTATCTGTATGCCCCTCCTGCCCCCCGTGAGTATCTGTGTGCCCCCCCTGCCCCCCGTGACTATCTGTGTGCCTCCCCTGCACCCCCCTGCCCCCCCACCCCCCCTTGCCCCCCGTGACTATCTGTGTGCCCCCCTGCCCCCGTGAGTATCTGTGTGCCCCCCTGTGAGTATCTGTGTGCCCCCCCTGCCCCCCGTGACTATCTGTGTGCCCCCCCTGCACCCCCTGCCCCCTGTGAGTATCTGTGCGCCCCCCCTGCCCCCCGTGAGTTCTGTGTGCCCCCCCTGTCCCCCGTGAGTGTCTGTTTGCCCCTTCCCCCGAGATTCTGTTTGCCCCCCCGTGAGTATCTGTGTGCCCTCACCCGGCTTGCCCCCCCCTCTTGCTCTGCGCTCCACCCCCCCTCCTCTTTTTCCATCCTCCTCAACTTCCCTCATACTCCCCCCTCCTTTTCTCCCCCCTCTTAGACTTCCGTCTCCTAGCACTTACTCCTATCATCTGTTCCGTGACTCTTGATAGTAGCTTGTCTGTCCCCCCCCTTTTGTTCTCCCCTCCCCCCTCCCCTACTTTTCAATTTGTCACTGACTTTTTGCTCAGTAGCGTGTCTTGTTCTCCTTCCCCCCTCCGTCCACTTGCCCCCCCTCCCACCCCGCCTCTTGTTACCACCTGCACTGCGTAAATTGTCGTCAGACTTAGTAATGTTACTGCTTGCTCTGTTTTCCTTCCTTTCCATCACCTCTTGCCTTACTTGTTCTATGCACTTGCACTATCAGAAATGTCGACAGGCCTATTATGATAGTTTTTTCACATTCTGTATTGTTTCAAGGACTTTTGCTGAATGTAACTGTATTTTCCTATGTCCCCTCCCTCCTTGAAGCGCTTTGAAACACATTGTGTATAGGCGCTATATAAATAAACTATCATATCATATCATATCATACCTCAACACAACACCACCGAGTCTGGCAGCACCCTCAGGAAAGGGGGGTGACACAATAGAGCCCCAATCGCCCCCAGCCGATGGGCAGAAGTGATAGCTATAAGGAAAGCAGTCTTCAGTGTAAGATGTTTGATGTCAGTCTCAGAAATGGGCTCAAATGGAGGCCCTTGAAGGAACCGTAAAACAAGAGGGAGATCCCAAGGGGGAAGCTCTTTATAGTCACAAGGATGGGAAGAAGAAAGACCCAGGAGCAACTTCCCCACCAACACCTCCCCAAACAGGTGACCATCAGAATCCCCCAAGAGGAATTTTATGGAAGCCCACTGAAAACGAAGCGTAGAGACCGCCAGGCCTTTGTCAAACCCCTCCTGGGGGGATTGGGGAATAGCAGGCAGACCAGAACTCAGGAGAGGGATCCCAGACTGCCCACACCAGTCCAGAAATGTCCCCAATGCCTGCCATACACCTTCAGAGTAGAGGCCCTACGAGCATTCATGATGAACTTGACCAGAGGACCTGAAAACCCCTTAGACATCGAACTAGACCGTGCAATAGTCATTCTGGCCATTGAATCCGTCGGACTCCCAACCCGAGATCCTCCTGCAGGGGACATGGCCACTTACGCACCAGCCAAGGCTCCTGGGCGCGAAGCTCCAACAGAGAAGGGAACCAACACCGGCAGGGCCAGATCAGAGCAACCAACAATACTGTCGACATGTTCACTCTGATGTGCTGAACCACCCGGGCAAGAATGGGGAGAGGAGGGAATGCATAAAGGAGACCACGAGGCCACTGCACCATGAGGGCATCCACCCACCAGTGCCTCCTTGGCCTGAAACTGGGAGCAGAAAAAGGGAACCCTTGCAGAGGCTGGAGAGGCAAAGAGATCCAGAACGGGGGTCCCGAATCTGACACTGATCTCCGCAAAGACCCGGTCCAATGGAACCAGTTCCGCAGAGGAGGGAAACCAGCGGCTGAGAAGATCCGCTCGAACATTGTCCACCCCCCTGACATGAGAGGCCACCAGGGACACAGATGCGACTCCCCCCAAGAACCAATCTGAGCCGCCAGAGAATTTAAGGAGCAGCTGCAAGCCCCCTTCTGGTTGACATATGCCAAGGCCGTTGTATTGTCAGTTCGGACCAAAACCACCCGGCCTTCCAGAAACACCTTGAAGTAAACCACAGCCCGGAGAATGGCACACAACTCCCTCCAACTGGATGATCGACAGCTCTCCTCCGAAGCCCATAGCCCCATGGCTGAAAGAACCCCCAATGTTGCCCCCAACTTCTTCCACTGGCGTCTGTAGTAAGAGTGGTCACAGGAGGAAGGACCAAGGACACCCCAACCCGGAGACTTGGAACCCTCAACCACCACAGCAGGAAGACCCCCAGAGCTGGGGACACCGGGATCAAAGCCTCGTAAGCTTGAGATGGTGGGAGCCAGTGGGAAAGAAGATAAGACACCAGAGGGCGTAAATGAAGATGCGCTCAAGGAACCAGAAACACGCAAGATGCCATGTGCCCCTGCAGTTTGAGCAATAGGTGAGCCGAGACAAACTGCCTCCTGAGAATCCTGCCCAGAACAGACATCAAGCGACGGACCCTCTCCTGGGACAGAAAAACCCTTCCCATCCTGGTGCAAATCTGAGCCCCGATAAAAACTAGATTCTGAGAGGGCTCCAGCTGAGACTTCTGCCAGTTCACCATATACCCCCAGTCCCACAATGCCTGGCAGACCAACTGGAGATGAGTCAGGACTGTCCACCTGAGGGCCGCCTTGACCAACGAATCATCCAGGTAGGGAAAAATCTGAATGCCCCTCGTGAAAATGCACCACCATGGGAGCCACCAGCCTGGTGAGCACTCTGGGGTCTGAGCACAGCCTGAACAGGAGCACTCGGAACAGAAAATGCTGGGATCCCACTGCAAAACGGAAGAACTTTAAATGATAGGAGCGCATCGCCACGTGGTAATAAGCATACTGGAGATCCAGAAATGCCACCCAGTCCCCCTGTACAACATTGGGAGAATGTTCTGCAAAGTCTCCATTTTGAAGTGTTCCTTATGGACGAAGCAGTTCAGGGCCTTGAGGTCCAAAATTGGACGACACTTCCCTGAAAGTTTGGGGACCAGGAACACCACACCTGCGAGTAGAAATCCTGACCCTGATACGGGAATGGAATGGGCAAGAAGGGTTTCTTCAGCAACAACTTGGAGAGAGCAGTTTCCATAGCCAACCTCTTGATCGGAGCCCTGGGTACAACAGTCCGAACCATGCAAACCTGGACAGGTGGAGACAGGAAGTTCATTTGATAACCCCTCCGAATGGTGTCCAGAACCCAGGAATCCGAGCACCACCAGTCCCATATATCGGAAAAAACAGCCAGAGACTCCCACCCACCAGCCTTTCCAAACCATCAAGATTTCAGTACCAGACCAGGACATGAAGAGCGTGGAGGACCCCAATCCCCCTCGATCTCTGAAAAGACTGAGAGGAGGAGCCAGGGAAAGACCTTCCGGGCACTGCACCCACACCAGAGGAAGACTTATTGGTCGTCAAGGTAGGCATGCGCCTCAATTTGTCAGCGTGCTGGTCAGCCCGAAATACTTTATGCACTTTATCCTCAAGTGAATCACCAAAAGTTTGGACCCATCAAAAGGAGGTTTTAGCCCAGCACACCTCAAAGGGCCTTCTGTTTTTCAATCCCGCAGATGCACATGTCTCTGGGCCGACACACCAGCCCCCATGCTCGTGGCCAAGCCATGCACTCCATCAAATACAAGATCAGACAAAAGTTCAATCTGTCTCTGCATCTCTGATAGCGAAGGGGCACAATCAGAAACCCCATCCACGGCATTTTTCAATTTCCTGAAACCATTAAGCACAGTTTCTGCTGTGTAGGAGCGGTAGATATTGACCCTGAGGGCCAGATGTGCATCAGCATGAACCTTCTTGAAGCTGGAATCAACCCTACAATCCACAAGGTCCCGGACAGCTGCATCATCGGCTGACATAGAGGAGCGACCCACCAGACTGGCGAGGATATCATCAACCTCAATTGAATTTGAGAGCAATGTCTCACACCTTTCAATGGGTAGAGTTTGGCCATAAAGAGGGGCATGGCAATCTTCTCCGGGTCATGCCATTCACAGAGGATCTTAGCCCAGATACCAGAAAACAAAGACAACCCCATCCTGGGGGTATGCTTATACTGGCGAAGAGTGGGCGCAGCCCTCTCCACTGGTACCACAGTCTCCAAAAAACCCATGCAGTCCCAAACTTCAGCAAGTACTTCCTCCATCTCTTCCTAGATATTTCCCTTCTGCATCAGCTGATGAAGAACAGGAAGCGGCAGAGGAGGACTCTACGCGAAAAGATGAGGATGATAATGACCAACGCCGGAGCTTGTGACCATTTGTATGGCCATGATGCCTTAGCAACTTCTTTAAGTCTTTTCTGGATAAGGAAAAGTGCCTTGATTTCTTCTTTTTCCTTCTGCGAAGGTCAGGTGATGAGGAAGGCGAGGAAGAGGACAGGGCAAGGTGCCTGAGTTTAGCAGAGCGCTTTCCCATGGTGTGCAGTAACAACAAAAGGGCACTCCACTTGCTGTGCCGGCCAGGAGAAAACCACCAATAGGGGAGAACAAACAATCTATCCCCATGGAACAGGTTGTTAGATTCTGCGTTTCCCTCAATTCCATCTGAGAAACATGAACAAGAAACTTCCCCTCCCCTCTGGAAGCGGAGCCAAACCTCCTCTGGAAAGGCTCTGAAAACAATTTGCAACGCCGTATAAAAAATGGAACGCTGATCAAGAAACACTGGGAATAAAGAGGCGTGCAATACTACCCACTAAGCCCCCCCGGGGCATACATGGTTCCAACACTTCCCCATCTCCTTACCATAGTCCCGGGCCCTGCAGGACCCGGGCAGCGATGCCTCGTGCCGGCCTTGGGCCAGGCAAAAAACCGGGAGAGGCTTCCTGCTCAACCAGGACCCAAACCCCGCAGGGGGCCCGGGAGCATGCTGCACCTGGAGGGAACCAAGGCTCCGCCACACACCAAATCAGGGGGCCAGCAACTGTAGCTCCCCAATTTAACTGGATGACGTGGGTTAAGGGAGTTATAGGAAATAAAAGATATAAAAGAAGGTCCTGTGTCGAAGGCAGGGGCCTCATGAGGTAAGTACTGTGATGAGGAAGAGTGAACATGGAGGTAATGGGCCATGGTGTGAATCAATGGCGTAAAAGTCTTCCTCAAGGCTGTCACATTTTTGATTCCCACCGGCCCCCCGTCCCCTTTTACTAATGACTGAAAATAAGCCACTAAGGGCCTGATTCACAGAAAGTTTTCCTATGGGATTGCGCCCTTAAAAAACGCTTCAGTGAATCAGTCCCTATCTGTCTTGTCCCTTTAATGTTTGTGTAATACAAATTAAATAAATCTTTTTATTTTGTGACTCATTTTAATTGCCTTGTTATAGATTTAGAAATAATATTTGTGTACTCTTCTATCCCTCTTAGGTCCTCAGTTGGTGTACCTGCGTAAACCATTTCGATAGTGAATTGTGGTTCTGGTAATTGGTCGGTGTGGCTTTCCAGAATGTTATAATATTAATCTGTTTTAGCTTTGATTTCGACCCTCACATCTATGGGACAACTGACGAGGGACGAAGCAGCCATGGGGGTCGAGATGGCTAATACCATGCTGTTCTCCTCCCAGGAAGTCTCTGATGTCGGGACTCTGCCTGAGTGGTCGCCATTCCTAAAGGTACGCAGCAGCAACGTCTCAATCTCGCACAGCCTTCCCGAGGTGTAGGTATTCCAGTCGTTGCCTCGTGGATCAAAGGACTTACGCCCCACAGTCTCCACGACTAGGTTGCGTGCATGCTGTGCTATTTTTGCTAACTATTTTGTCACCCGCACCTCAATAACCTTCAAGAAGTATCATATGTATCGTGAATGCGGGTAACAGACACTTGATCTGTAAAGCTGTCAATCAGTGTGACCAACAGATTAACTTCACAGAGTCAGCGGGGTGTGAGGGAATCAGTTCAAGCAAATGTCTGACAGCGACTGAATGTTATAATAGCAGCGCTTGCTGTCGTGGTCTGAACTGCTCACCTGCGGACTGCAGACTGCTACACCACTTTGGACCACTTTGTGCCCGCTTCGTGGTCCCACAAGAACTTTTAGTTGAAGTGGGGGGTGGAGCCCTTCCGCTTAACGCAGCGTCCCCAGGCTGGTTTAAAGGAACAGCGCAGACTAGTTCAAACAGCACCAATTACTGGTCGGCTTTTGCTGTCACTGCAGCCTCTGCCTTCTGTTGCTGCAAGTCCTCTCTGCCAATCAGAGATCTGAACACTGCAACTTCTTACCTCGAAACGCGGTCAGTGGCTACGCACGCCACCTGGTAACAACTTCTGGTACTGCACTCTTCTAAATAGTTGTGCGGATGCCTCCTGCCGAAAATTACAACCTCCAATTCACTTTAGAACATGTAACTATTATAAAGAATATTAGTGCGAGCTGATCTCATTCAATTCAATTAAAAAACATGTTTAGCCATAACAACACACCACCATTTCATTCCTAACATTAGAGACGACAAACAAACGTTTGACTAAAAGAAATACAGGCACCAAAGTGCACAGTACTGGTGATAAAGGACCCTAAGAAAACCTTCCAATGTGTATACATCCTCAAGCCACTGTGCTCCATTGTCTACGGCTTCCGTGTAACAATTAGATGAATTACATTTGCTTACGCGGATAGAAGTATGTTCGTATACAAGTAGATGGGGTACTACTTGGTGAAGAGCTGCGGGCTTCAACACGGGACATTCTTCACTTGATAAGCGACTGATGGCTACAGACGCCCCCTGTTAACGACTCAGTGTACTGCATTATTGTAAAATGCTGTACGGCTGCCTCTGTTCAGAAAGTGATCTGACCTACAAGTGACTTTCTATTAGGCACTTTTTATTAATTAATATAGTGTAGAGTTGGTTTTAAAGTATTCAATTAAAAGAATATTTATTTGGGAAAAATGTCCACAAAACATTTGCCGTGCAAATGGAATAAACTGCCAGGTACGCATGGCAGGCTGTGTTTCAAATGGATTGCTAACAGGGGAGCCGACTTATACATTTCCCGTGGGGAGTACAGGGGGGGGGGGCAAAAACAGGAAGTGACATCACTGGCAGTTATAGGACCACAAATTTGCATGTAGTCGTCAACTTGGTGAAACGGGGTGGTGGCGCGCGCAGAACAGTGGAAACATTGGCTAGCATGTACTGCATATACTAAAGTCAAGTAAGAAGGAGATTTAAGCCTTCGAGTTGCATTCCAGTAGGCCATCATTGCCTCTACTCCACCCCTCTATAATCATCCAGGCTGTAGTAGCCCTCAAAAGGCAGAGCAACACAACTAGGATGGGAGAACGAAATGTCGTCCCATCCTGTGAGTGTGTCAAACGTCAGAGCAAAGAATGTGCGTGTGCCTCCTACCTTGGAGCACAATCTCACTAATTTGGTGCAAATCTCGCAAGTGGGTGCATGGGAATCCCCTGCGAGTGTGTGGGCTGCAGAGCCCGGATCACATGCTCACTTCTTCAGTGTGAAACCCTGGCCAAGGCTCTTTGGGCAAGCATTCAGGATGGGTCTCACACCTATAAACAGTGTGATATATTGAGTGGGCACCTCACTCCTTGGAGCATAGTATCAACCGTTGCTGGTAATCTCACAACTGAATGTACAGTTTCACTCTTGGTCATCTCAGTGAACCCATGTATATTAATGGAGTCAATCTCCCATCTGGGAAGACAATTATATTTCCGTTAAAACACTCTGAATTGTCACTCCAGTTTTCTCGATCTATATATCCATACCATATTCATTCAACGTGTGTGCAGGGGTGATAATTTGTGTCTGAGAGAGCTCATTCTTTCATTTAGGAGAGATAAAGGGGTAACAGCCCCCTGTATGTGGGATCAGGCTCATTTTGCCCCATGCCCCCTCCAGAAGGAGTGAGCAGGTTTTAAGACCCTGCTGATTCTGCTATCCGACAGGCTCAAGCCTTCTATCCCTTGCCCCATCACGGCACCCAACATCCTGAGCGGCAGCTTATGGACAGCAGGCAGCTCCAGACATGCCTGTTGCCAATTGAATGTAGACAGATCTACTATTTAGACACTGGGAGAGAGCCATGAATACACATTCGTGGTGAAGAAGCACTCAACATACAGAACACAATGGTATAGTGTTGCAGTCCTGCTGAGAAATGACAATTCTGAGCATGTGAGCAGTAGGCTGGATCAGTGCTGCCCCATAAAAGGTGTAGAAGCCTCTGTGAGAAGTGGCAGTACTGTCCCAATGGTGAGAAGTGTAGTATTTTCACATTAACTTTGCTTAAGAACTTTGGGTTATTGAATAGTGCTGCTACATTCTGAGTAATTCCATCCCTCTAAATATATGAGCTCTTGTATAACCACGACAGTGTTGAGTTATTCTGATGATGACAGACTTGCTCAATAGTTCTGGTTCTGTATCATTAAATGTACTTCAGATCTTTAGAGTAACGGAAGGATAGCTCAGGGGCAACGTGCTCGCCTTTGAAGTAAGACGACACAGAGCAACACAGGTTCGAGCCCTCGGTCTGCGCAACACAGGTTCGCTCCCTCAGTCCGCGCAACACAGGTTCGATCCATCAGTCCGCCCTTAGAAACCTCTGGGTAGTACACGCATTATAAATAACCAATTAAAATAAAAAGAAATACATCTGTTGAGAAGTGCTGGGGCCTTGTCAATAAGAGTGTAGCAGCTCAATTGAGAAGTGCTGATGTTGTCCCATCAAAAGTATAGCAGCCCCACTAAGATGAACTAGCATTGCCTCAACAAAAGCATAGTATTATCGCTGAGAAGATTCAATAATTATAGAAGCCCTGTTACAGCAGTACTATCCCATCAAGAGTATAGCGAGCTAACTGAGGAGTACCAGCACTGCCCCATTTCAAATATGCCAGCTCTAGTAGAAAGTGCTGGCTCATACGCCTCCGCCATAGCATTCACCCCCACCACGTGCACACTCAGAGACATGTAAATAGTCTCATTTGCCCTCTCCCTGCCCCCTCCCTCGCTTTGCATCTGTACCTCTATTTCTAAAAATCATTCTGGGTTGGATGTACCTCTACATCTGTTCACCCCTCTTACTAAGAGGGGTGAACAGATGTACAAATACACCAAACCCAAAACGATTTTTAGAAAGTGAGGGACAGACTTGTTTTGCATCTGTGCCTCCATTTCTAAAAATCGTTTTGGGTTGGGTGTACCTCTACATCTGTACACCCCTCTTGGCAACAGGGGTGCACAGATGTACAAATACACCAAACCCAAAACGATTTTTAGAAATTGAGGGACAGACTTGTTTTGCATCTATGCGTCCAGTTCTAAAAATCGTTTTGGGTTGGGTGTACCTCTACATCTGTGCACCCCGGTGCACATATGTAGAAGTATACCCAACCCAAAACGATTTTTAGAAATCTGTCCCACAATTTCTAATCATTTTTCCCTGGCTTTTACCCGGGCCACCAGAGAGAGACACAGTATGGATGGAACAAAGGGCCATCCATACTGCGTCTCTTCTCTCCGGCCCGGGGGGGGGCTCAGCCCCGACTTCAATCTGCCGGGGGAGCCCGGGCCCCGCAGCCCCCCGTACTTGCTAAGGGGTCCATCTGCTTTTTACTGGCACCTAAAGGTGGAGCACCCCACAGGGATCCACAGCATTTGCGCCTGCAGAAAAATGCATGCCGTGCAAATGCTGGGAGTATTTGTTTGGCGGAGAGGAAAGGAGCGGTGGGAACGGAAGTTGCGTTCCGCCTCTCCTCTTTACCATACAAATCAAGGTAAATGGGCCGTGGCGTGAACCATTGGCGTACAAGTCTTCCTCAAGTCTTTAACGCTCTTGATGCCCACCTTTTCTCCCCTCCCTGCATTTACACATGACTGAAAATAAGCCACTATGGGCCTGATTCACAGAACGATTTCTCATGGGATTGCGCCATTATAAAAAATGTTTCTGTGAATCTGTCCCTATGTGTCTTGTCCCTGTAACGTTTGTGTAGTAAAAATTAAAGAAATGGTTTTATTTTGTGACTCATTTTAATTGCCTTGTTATAGATTTAGAAACAACAATGCTGCTTCCAGGCCCACGCCACCACTTGCTACATAGCACACTGTAAAGGTCTCTAGTTGTGAATTTTGTAATTGCTCCTTGGCGCTTCCATTATCCGTGCCTAACGACACGGAGACCCCTGTTAACTACATTTGGTACTGCACTCTGCCTCAGTGGCTACGCACGCCACCTGGTAGCAACTTCTGGTACTGCACTCTTCTAAACTGTTGTTCGGATGCTTCAGTGCGAAAATTATGACCCCAACTCCCTTTAGAATATGAAACTATTATAATGAATATTTAGTGCCAGCTGGTCTCATTCAATTCAATTACAAAACATTTTTTTGGGGAAAAAGGCCCATAAAACATGTTCAGCCATAACACCAAACCATCATTTTAATCAAACGTTTGAATACAAGGAATACAGGCACCAAAGTGCACTGTACTGGTGATAAATGACCCTAAGAATGCCTTAAAATATGTATAAATAATGAAGTCACTGTGCCCAATTATCTAGGGATCCTTGCAACAATTAGATGAATTACATATTCGTTCACGGATGGAGGTATCGTTTACAGGTAGCCAGAGTACTGCTTGTTGAAGAGCTGCGTGCTTCCACACTGGACATTCTTCACTTGATACCCGATTGATGGCTGCAGCAGCCACCTGTTAACGACTCTTGGCCAATTCATGGAAATTCGCGCAGAGGATATAGCACGAGCTTGCGCGATTAAGTAAATGTGCATGCTCAGCGTATTCATGGATCCAAATGCACAATTCCAGCAGACACGCAAAGGGAATGGAGCTACGCAAGGAATGCCCACAACACGCCCACACGCAAACCAAAACCCAAGCTATACCCCAACCCAAGTGCCAACCTCTGAGCCACCATCAGGCACCACTGCGAAAATGCACAGGCCACCCTCATAAGCATGCAGCACCTCTACGAAAAGGTGAGAGCTACCTCGTAAGCTAAGGCGGCACCTCTGCGAAAATGTGAGAGCCACCTCGTATGTGGAGGCCGCACCCACCAACGAAAGTGCGCGGGCTCCCTCATAAGCCAAGGCGGCACCCCTACGAAAATGTGAGAGCCACCTCGTAAATCAAGGCCTCACCCCCGCACGAAAACCTGTGGGCCTCCTCGTAAGTTAAAGTGGCACCCCTGCGAAAACCTGAGAGCATCCGTGTACGTTGAAGCCGCACCCCCAGCAAAAATGCACAGGCTCCCTCATAATCTAAGATGGCACCCCAACGAAAATGCGTGGGTTCCCTTGTAATCTACTGTGGCACCCCTGTGAAAATGCAAGAGCCTCCTCGTAAGTTGAGGCCACACCCCCCAACGAAAATGGATGGGCTCCTTCATAAGCTAATTCAGCACCCCCAACAAAATCAGGTGCGCTCCCTCACATGTTAAGGTACCCCTGCAAAACTGCCAGTCCACCCCCACTACACCCTAGACACCCAATCTGCAGGCATATACCCCTACTGCACATCAACCCCTCAAGTCCAGACACCACCAACCAGCCCCCTTCACCTCTGACACCACCCCAGACAGCCCCCTCAAGTCCAGACACCACCCATCAGCTCCCTTAATCTCTGACACTACCCCAGGCAGCTCCCTCAAGTCCAGACACCACCCAGCAGCCCCCTTCACCTCCGACACCACCCAGGCAAGGCAGCCCCCTCAAGTCCAGACACCACCCATCAGCCCCCTGAATCTCTGACACTACCCCAGGCAGCTCCCTCAAGTCCAGACACCACCCAGCAGCCCCCTTCACCTCCGACACCACCCAGGCAAGGCAGCCCCCTCAAGTCCAGACACCACCCATCAGCCCCCTGAATCTCTGACACTACCCCAGGCAGCTCCCTCAAGTCCAGACACCACCCACCAGCCTCCTTCACCTCAGAGACTACCCCAGGCAGCCCCCTCAAGTCCAGACACCACTCACTAGCCCCCTTCACATCCGACACCACAACAGGCAGGCCCCTGACAGTCTCCCATGCATGCAGTTCAATGTATGGCTGCAACCTATCCCCCTAGTTCGTCAATGTCTACATGGCACCTCTGGCCCGCAGGATCTCTGCCTTCATCTCCAACTTTCAGTGTTATGCGGATGACACACAGCTCTCTTTCAGGCTACCCTCGGCCTCCTCCTCGCTCATCCCAGACTGCCTGACTGCAATTCAGTCTTGGTGTGCTGTGAACGATCTCTGCCTTAATGTCAGCAAGACAGAGACCGTCCTCATTGGGACCCCTGCTCCCTCGTTCCCACTCTGGCTGACCTCCCTTGGCCCTGCGCCCTCTAGTGAGGCAAGAAATCTGGGGGTCATCTTTGAATCTACTCTCTCCTTCTCCTCTCACATCTCGGACATCTCTAAAAAAGTCTGAGTACCAGCTGCACCACCTCAGAGGTATATTACCTATTTCCACTTTCCCCCAGAGGCTTACTTTCTTCAGAGCCCTGGTCCTCTCTAGACTGGACTACTGCAACAGTGTTTTTCTCAATATTCCTACTTCTACTCTCCAACCTCTACAACTCATCATGAACAGAACCGTGAGACTTGTCCTTGGCCTCAAGCCCAGGGACTGCATCTCTCTGGCACTGAAATCCCTCAACTGGCTCCCTGTGGCTGCAAGGCTCAAATTCAAGACACTCTGCATAGTCCACAAGGCTTTTAGGGCCAGGGCCTGCACTATTTACAACTATCTCTCCCTAAATACTCTCCTTCTAGAGCGCTCCGCTCATCCTCTTCCAACTCTCTGCGGATGAGCCATTTTTCCAACGAGAGATTTGGGGGTAAATATTTATCCTCTGTAGGTGCTTCCCTCTGGAACAACCTCCCTTCCCCTCTATGGCTTGAGCCTGATCTCCTTAAGTTCCAGAAACTCCTTAAGACCTTCCTCTCTCTCTCTCTCTCTCTCTCTCTCTCTCTCTCTCTCTCTCCCTCTCCCATGCTAACCTCCTCTCCATTCCCTCCTCCTTCTCTACCCTAACTCTGCTCTGTTTTGCTTACTGGTCGCCTGCACCTACAGAGCTTCACAGGTCCCAGTCTCCCCCGCCAGTCTTTGCACTTGCCCCCAGGCCTCTGCACTCTGCTCACCATTACTGTACTTCTGGAATTCGTTCCATGAGAAGGGTAACCTCTCTGCACTTAATCCAGGGCACTGCCTGACAGTGCACATTTGTTCCCGTCCTCCTCCCTTTCTCTTCCTGTATGTGCACTTCCATTACCTAGAAAGCACTAGGCCTACTTCGCCTGGCGTAGTGCAGTAGTTTTTGTTTCTGTATGTTCTTCACCTTCTCCTCCCCTCCCCTATCACCTCACTCATTGTCCTGCCCTTGCACTGAAACGTCGCTGGCCTAGTATGGTACTCTGTGGATTGTTTGTCTTCTCCCTCTCCTCCCCCGTTCGCCTTCCTCCCTGTCATGCACTTCACTAGTAGTAATGCTGTCAGGCCTAGTATACTGGTCATTTTCTGTTAGATCATTGAGAAACCTCAAGGCCTAAGAAAGACTCTGCATTCCACTGTTCCCTTCCCACCTTGAAGCACTTCACTTGTGTATAAACGCTTTACAAATAAACAATTACAACTCACCTGAACCTCTGTGGTCTGCCTCCACCACGAACCACACCACCAACATGTCCACCACCAACATGATCAATAGGAAGCAATGAAGACCAATCCTGGACTGGAGAATCCGCGGTCGCTCCCTGGCAGACTGGAATCTGAAGCCCCCCCAGCCAGACAGCACTACATTGCATCAACAACACTGTGGCCACCCAATCAACATGTGACAAGTGAATGCAATGCAAAGTGGCATTTGGTGGTGTGTGCCTGTTGGCTATGGGTCATTGCAAAGGCATCAAAGCACACCAACTGAATTCATGCAAAGGACAGAGTAAACATATTCATACATCAGCCAGATCTACAAATAATGACCAGGCGAATCAGAGCCTGAGCACACGTGATCTGGGTGGAAGTGGTGTCAAAGTCCCTGTCAGGGACCACAACATGACAGGCGCATGGTGTGAAGGGAGGGCAGTCAGAGAGTGCATGACTAACTGAGATAGGAAATGTGTGCTGCCACACAGGAAGAGCCAAATTGGCTTGCAAATGCATTCCAGTTGCAGAGATGGAGCAAGACATAAGAACAGGCAGTGTGTGACAGCACATGCTGGTGAGCATGTGTGCATGACACGGGTTTAACGCAGCAAGGACAAACAAATGTGCAAGTAATGTGACCAGGGCACACCTCCACAGTGAGCCCACCCCCCACCATCCCAACCACACGGATGCCAAACACACAGTGATGCTGCTAATGTAAATGCAAACGAAAACATACAGTGCAGACCCAGTCATCTGATGGACTGACCCCCACATGTCAGGCACATGTGCATCCTTCAGCCGCAACCATTACAGCAACATCACACACACACAGGCACGCCACAGGACACATGACTTGAAATGGAGAGATGCACTGTCTGAAAAGTGAACTATCAAAGTTGCAGACAGACACTTGAACTGTGTGAAGCGTGGAATGGGACAAAATGAAAGATGTATTAAATAAAAATATGTGCAAGAAAAACAGGGAATGAAGGTCCAAACAGTCCGGGGAAAAATATGAAATTACAAAACAACCCTATGCCTAAATAACGATATACAGGAAAAACAGAGAAGGAAAGTTTGCAAAGTCTGGAGCAAATAATAAATTAAAAAAGGAAACCTACACCTAAATAACTATATACAAAAGCAGATGGCTAGTCCTCCTCTCCAATCTCACTCAAGCGGTCTACCAGGGATGAGACGAACGCCACGTCCTCCTCCATCAAGGTGGGCCTCTGTAGTTTTCTGGAGGGCTTGCATAGTAGGCAGCATCTGTGCTACGGCTTGCTGCACCACCATGCATGTGGCCTCCAGGATGGCAGCCTGCCTCCTTGCCCGACGCAGCGGAACCTCAGCCCTGGCCATCCCCACTCTAGCTTCCCGTGCCCGCTGCCTCTCTGCCACAATCTGCCGTTCATAGTTCTTGAACATGGAAGATATTGAGTGCATCATTTCCACTTGGCACTCCTGCATCACACTTTCCACCTGCCTCATTGGGGTGGTCTGCCCTGCAACATAATGCGTCTTCCTCATTGCCACCTGCTGCTACTGTGCCCAGTGCATGCTCCATTGGTACGCCCTCTGACCTGATGACGATCATCGGGGTGTACACCACCTGCACTGCTCCGTTGTGCCTGCTGACCCTCGATTGCCTTTGCACCTGGCGGTGCCTGGGTAGGCATGGTGACCACCTCAGCTGCCGTACATGTGACTCCCACCTTGGGCGGGGATGTAATCTACACCAGATGGGGAAATGTGGGTGGGACTAGTGCACAGAGGGACCTGCTGGTGTGTGGTCTGGAATGCACCCTGGAGGATGACCGTTGCATAGAGGAGAAGGCCAAGGAGTGGTTACAGCAGTGAACAGCCCACAGAACCCAGCAGGGAACAGACCTGCTGCCTGCAAGGCCACAATGTGGTACAGCTCATTGTGATGATGGGCAAGCAGACAATGAGTAGCCTGCCCATCATCACGAATGACTGCAGTCCGCCTCGTAAGCCCGGCCAGCAGGGACAGCACCGGATCCCAGATGGGCACATCAGCCGGCAAGTGGATGCTGGTCTGGGTGGAGGCATCCCAGCAGGTGCACAGTCCTGTATCCAATAGCCCAGGGACAGGATTTTGCACAGGCACCTCCACGGTCACCTGCACAGACCCATGCCCCTGGGACAGGATGACAGCATGCACTCCTTCCTTGACACCCCCACCTGACCCCCATGGGCTGGGCTGGACCAGCCACCTCCTCCGCCTCCCCCTCCATCAACCTGGTTGACTCAAGGGTGTCTTCTGTCATGGATGGCCCCTGTGATGCCTCACCCGGTCCCACCGATGCTGAGGAGACCCCTGCCACCTCTACCTCCTTGGACTTACCCCCAGCAACCACTCCCGAGGGTACAGATACCACCTCAGCCACATCACTCCCTGAAGATGAGCTGTCACAAGGGAGTGGCTGGGTCCAGCGCCCATGTCTAGTGGAGTGATCCACGCTTCCGTGGTCCACAGCACCACTTCCATGCTCTTCATCAGCTGCAACAACTGTGGTTAAGGGGACACAGAACAGCAACATCAGTGTGCTGCAACTAAGCCGGTGTGGCATCAACAACATTAGGAGAAACATGACGTGTCCATGGAACAAGCAGCAACATACACAGCCACACGTATGGACAGGCAATCCACATCCAAACAGACACAACAACCCAGGCACAATGAAAAACACTTCCATGACACATCCACATGTAAACACAGCACAATGTGGCCCGAGCACAGACACATACAGAGATGATTCCCATGACCCTAGGAGAAGGTCAATGTGACCCAACTGCAACCTGATGCACATCCATGGGAGACATGCCACATGGGCACAGGGGTGGGCAGGGAGAAAACATGTATGATGGGCACACACGTACAGTATGGGAACACAGAAGTGGTGTCCCAGCACCATTGACACATTGTGGGCAAGACACACAATGTAATCATGGCCACCAGTGGCCAACCGTATTTGCACCGCTCACAGCATGGCCATGCCGATACCTGCCTGGAAACCTCTCCACACCATCACATCAAACAGCATGCCTCTGTCACAACCCATCCAGCACGCATGCAACACATACATGCATCAACTGCACATGTGGCATGCCATAGCTACAAGCACATTCATATGGCATGCACACACCTCACTCTAAGTGCACATGCAGCATCATAACCGATCACAACACAGTTCCGCTAACTGCAATGCCCAAACATGAGTACACAAAACATCCAAATGCATGTGTGACCTCCAGACATGTGTGATGCATAGCCACACATTGCTATTGTTGCCACAACCACAGGAGCAGCATGCATGCACATGACATGGTCAACACTGCCTCAACTGTCACACTTGCCATCCAGGCACGTCTCAGACATAACAAACATTGCATGTGTACAGTTTGCAAACATGTACTACAATACCCAATGCAAATTACAGTGCATTTCTAATCAGCACAGGTCTGATGTCCCACATGGGGAGCATTGTCTGGGGCCTGCATGCAGATGATTTTCCCTGAGACATATATGCTGCAAAAGTAAGGGGGTCACTGCAAACATGCTAGCACATGCACCGTAGAGCAGTACAACACATGCCTACTCACCATCCGACTCCAGACGTCGTTGCAACGTGCAGACTTGGGCATGCAGCTACAGGTAGTACCTCACCAGGACTCGTGTGTTGTTGTTCGACAACCGGCACCTGAGCGCACAGTGATCCTCTGCAGTTGCACCAGCCTTCAGGAACTGTCCGGTCTTTATGTGGGTCCTGGATTTGAGATCCTCCCAGCGCTTGTGGACGGTCTTGTAGCATCGGATTGCCACCCCCTCCACGTTGAAGGCAGCCATTATGTAGTCCCAGATCTGGACGCATCCTTCCTTGCCACGTTGCAACATTGGGTTGAAGAGGGCATCATAATTCTCCAGGACCTTATACACCAGGATGACAACTTCTTTGGCAGTGAAGTTGACAGCCCTCTGCCTTGCTGCCAAGGGTTTTCTGCTCTGGTCAGAGGTTGATGTTGTGGACATGGCAACCCCCGAAGCAGGTGTGGGTGAGTAGGCTGGTCCTGGATATGGGCTCTGGAGCAGTGGTGGTGGTGGTATGTGAAGGAGGGAATCCAACCCAGCAGCTGAGGTGGACACAGGGCCGAAGACAGGAACATAGCCAATGGCTGGAAAGCAGGCGCCCCAACACAGTGCAGGTGGGCAGTAGGCACTCACACTGGACAGACAACAGTAGATGGCAATGTTGGAGGCAGTACAGGACAGGAGGAGGCAGATTTTGAGGCACGGAGGCAAGAGAGTGGGTCTTCTGTTTGCAGCTTGAAAGGCAGCTGAAAACAGAGTAAAGGCCCTTAGTACGTAAGTTATGTGACACGCGCTGCGTGCAGCGTGTCCACGCAGCACACGTCATTGGGACAAGTAAACGCATCAATGGCTGTGCACGCAAAGGAACCGAGACAGAGTATTGTAGTTTCCACGTATTTGGGGGGGACCCACGCAATCTGTTCCCTACAGGTAGTGTACTGTTCTTTTTTGGGGAGGGTTGTGCCTCAGCGCATAAACACATTTTTTCTTTCCCCCCATTTTGAGGCACATGGTCTGTCGTGTACGCACCTTTTCTGTTTGTGATTGGCACACAAATTACATACTTCCTTTTTCATTGTCAGAAGCTTTACGGGTGTCGCATATGCGCTTTTTGTATTATTGGGTGCCACTGTGTATCGCATACATCTTTTCAAATTTTTGGAAGCTTTCCAGGTGTCGCATATGCACTTTTTGCATTATTGGGTGCCAATGCGTATCCCGTACTGCTTAGTTTTCTTATTTGGCATAGATTTGAGCCTTGCTGGACCACACCTCTATGTCGTACATCAAGTAGTCTGTTCCCTGACCCACAGTGCCCAGGACAATAAATTGGTGTGCCTCCTATTCATCCGTTACACCTGTGACATGGTTGGAAAAGCCCCAAAAGGGAAAGGGGGCAGAAGGGGTTGGGCTGGGGGTGATGGTGGTGAAACACATGTCCCAGATGGTTGAGGAAGTGGTGGTAACACACCTGCCCAAGCCCCAGGTGGTCAGAGAAGTGGTGGTGGCCCACCTGCCCCATCCCCATGTGGTTGGGGAAGTGGTAGTGACACACCTGCACCAGCCCCAGGAGGACATGGCGGCCCGGCACCTGGATGCCAAAGTGGTTCCAGTCAGACAGGGGTAGCTCCAACTCATGGCAGGAAGGGACATCCTGCACAGCAGGGAGAGGCTCAACCCCATGACACGGCACAGGACACTGTTCTGCACAGGAAGAAGAACTTCTCTGATGAGGAGCTCCAGATCCTGATTGACTATGTGACCGATCACCATTGTGACATGTGCCTGTATGTGGGGAGCACACGTACAGTCGCACAACGTATGGTGCATTAGCTGAGTGTCACAGAACAGATAAACCTATTAAGGGTGGAGATGTGCTCAACAGAACAGGTCATCAAGTGCTGGAATGAGCTCACCCGTCGCACCAAGCACAAGCTCAGTGTCAACCTGACCTCTGCACTGGCAACTGGAGGGAGCCACCAGACGAGGAACAGCTCACACTGCATGAAGAGGCCATGAAATAATTCATCCTCATTGAGGCACGGAGGCAAGAGAGTGGGTGCAAAGAATGGGAGGCCTGGAGCATTATGAGGACACATCAGGTGAGTGTCCGTCATTGTGCCTCCGTTGTTTTGCTAGTAATGCATCACCCAAACCCAATGTGTCTTGGTACATCTGGCAGAATTTGTATGATAGCCCTGGGTAAAGCATGTCCTGTGATGTAAAGACTCATGTCAATTGGCCATCATATTGGGCGTAGCCCGTGTGGCAGCCAATCGTGCACACGTCGGTGTGACATGACACATTCCCCCGGTACTTGGGAAACATGTGACACTGACAAGTAGTGTTCATTACTACATTCTTGTTGCATTTCACTGTGCACTGCTAGACCGGTGCATGCACAAAAAAGTATCCCTAGACAACATACACATTGACTCAATTCCAGTGCCAAAGAGAGCCTACTTATTGTGACGCATGCTCCCTCTTACTCTCCCACACTCTGTGCCCAAGCACTGCTTGCTGATTACTGGGAACTCTAGTAATAACTATTTTATTCCACGTCCATGGACACGCTGAAGGCTATAATTCTAGCAGCATAGGTAGCGACCTGACCACCATTTAGAGCCAAGGATTGCCATCTATCTACCTAGGAGGCTCCTGTATCAGCAGCTGCGGGCGACAACCACGCAGCCTTCTTAACTCGATACCCGGCCAGTGGCTATGCACGCCACCTGGTAACAACTTCTGGTATTGCACTCTTCTATACTGTTGTGCGGATGCCTCTGTGCCGAAAATTATGACACCCACGAGTCACTTATTATAAAGAATATTAGTGCGAGCTGGTCTCATTCAATTCAATTAAAAGGTCCCATAAAACATGTTCAGTATAACACCACACCATCATTTCATTAATAACATCAGAGACAAACAACAAACGTTTGAATACAAGAAATACAGGCACCAAAGTGCACTGTACTGGTGATAAATGCTCTGATTACTTACCAGTAATCTTCATCATCAATCCTAGTCCTGCTCTTCCTCGTCGCTGTACTTACCTCATGAGGCCCCTGCCTCCGACACAGGACCTTCTTTTATTTCTTTTATCCCTATAACTCCTCCCCCTTCACCATGTCACTCAGTTTCATATCACCAAGCCGAAGCATGGCACTTTACGCCCAGCAGCAGCCGGGCCAAAAGTAATCAGAAGACTATCAGAGTGGTGGAAAGGGGCAGTCCTAGCCAAATGCTCCAACACCGCCCGGCGCACATCAATGTTATGCCAAGCCACTTCCTCTGGCCTTCACGGATTCTGAAAAAAGGCAGGGAGAACCAGTTCCTGAGAGGTGTGAAACCGAGAAACAACTTTAGGGAGAAACTTCGGATCACACCTCAACACCACTGAGTCCGGCAGAACCCTCAGGAAAGGAGGGTGACATAACAGAGCCCCAATCTCCCCAAGCACACGGGAAGAAGTGATGGCAATAAGAAAGGCAATCTTCAGCATCAGATGTTTTATATCAGTCTCGTAAATGGGCTCAAAAGGAGGCCCTTAAAGGAACATTAAGACAAGCGGGAGATCCCAAGGTGGAACCGCCTTATAAGTACAAAGACGGGAAGAAGAAAAACCCCAAGCAACTCTCCCACCAACACCTCCCCATCCAAGTGCCCATCAGAGTCCCCCAAAAGGAATTTTAAGGAGGACCACTGATAGCGAAGCTTGGAAACCCCCAGGGCCTTGTCAAACCCATCCCAGAGGAATTCAAGGATAGCAGGGAGGCCAGAACATAGGGGAGGGATCCCACACCACCCACACCAGTCTCGGAAATGGCTCCAATGCCTGCTGTAACCTTTCAGAGAGGAGGGCCTAAAAGCATTCATTATGGACTCTACCAGAGGACCAGAGAACCCCTAAAATATCAGCCTTGCCTGCGCAATAGCTACACTGCCCATTGCATCTGGCGGACCCCCAACCACAGATCCCTTAGAAGGAGACAAGGCTACTTCGGAACCAGCCAAGGATCCTGGAACCGAAGCTCCAACAGAGAGGGGAACCAACTCCTGCGGGGCCCGAGCATAGCCAACAATAATACAGTCACCCTCGACACTCTGATGCGCTCAACCACCCGGGGCAGAAGGGGAATAGGTGGAAACGCATAAAGGAGACCCTGAGGCCACTGCACAGAGAGGGCATCCACCCCCCAAGGTCCCTCAGCCTGGAAATGAGAGCAAAAGAGGGGAACTTTCGCTGAGGCTGGAGATGCAAACAGGTCCAGAACAGAGGTCCCGAACCTGACACAGATCTCCGCAAAGACCTGGGTCGACAGGACCAGTTCCACAGAGGTGGGAAACCGTCGATTGAGAAGATCCGCTCGAACATGGTCCACCCCCCTGATATGTGAGGCCACCAGGGACACCAGATGTGATTCCCCCCATGTGCCTATCTGAGCTGCCAGGGCATTCAAGGAGCGGACGGAGCCCCCTTGGCGGTTGATGTATGCCAAGGCCGTCATATTGTCCGTCTGGACCAAAACCGCCCGGCCTACCAGAAGCCGGAAAATGGCACTCAACTCTCACCAATTGGATGATCAATGACTCTCCTCTGGATCCCACAACCCTTGAGCAGAGAGGACCCCCAATGTAGCCTCCCAATCAATATTCGCTGGCGTCAATAGTAAGAGTGGTCACAGGAGGAAGGATCAGGGACACCCCAGCCTGTAGATTTGGAACCCCCAAC
Organism: Ambystoma mexicanum; assembly: GCF_040938575.1. NCBI lineage: Eukaryota > Metazoa > Chordata > Amphibia > Caudata > Ambystomatidae > Ambystoma > Ambystoma mexicanum. The sequence continues at coordinate 591,439,001 of NC_090922.1, read as the reverse complement.
CACCACAGCAGGGAGAACCACAGCGCTGAGGACACTGGAATCAAAGCATTGAATGCTTGAGACGTCGGGAGCCAGTGGGAGAGAAGGTAAGACACCAGGGGACGTAAATGAAGACAGGCCCAGGAAACTAGAAACACGCAAGAAGACATGTGCCCCTGCAACTTCAGCAACAGGTGAGCTGAGGCATACTGCCGCCTGAGAACCCTGCTCTGAACAGCCAGCAAGCGACAGACCCTTTCCAGGGACAGGAACACCCTCCCCATCCTGATACAAACCTGTGCACCAATGAAAACTAGATCCTGAGAAGCTTCCAGTTGAGGCTTCTGCCAGTTCACCAGGAAACCCAAGTCCTGCAATGCCTGGCAGACCAATTGGAGATGAGTCATGACAGTCTGCTGGCAGGACGCTTTGATCAACCAATCATCCAAGTAGGGAAAAATCTGAATGCCCCGCAGATGTAAATGCGCCACCCAGGGAGCCACTATCTTGGTAAACCCTCTGGGGGCTGATCGCAGTACGAACGGGAGCACTCTGAACTGAAAATGTCGGGATTCCACCGCAAAGCAGAAGAACTTCATGTGCCAGGGACGGAGAGCCACATGGTAATAAGCATCCTGGAGATCCAGAGATGACATCCAATCCCCCTTGAATAACATTGGAAGAATGTTCAGTAAACTTTCCATTTTGAAGTGCTCCTTCTGGATGAAGCAGTTCGGGGCTTTGAGGTCCATAATTAGGCGATACTATCCCAAAGGTTTGGGGACCAGGAACACCTGCAAGTAGAAACCCTGACCCTGAACAGGGAGAGGAACGGGCATAATGGCCGCCTTCAACACCAATTCGGAGAGAGCGGTGTCCATGGCCAACCTCTTGATCCAAGACCTGGGAACCACAGTCCGAACCATGCAATGCTGGACAGGAGGAGACAGGAAATGCACTTGATAACCCCTTTGCACTGTGTCCAGAACCCAGGAGTCGAGACACCACCTTTCCCATACTGGTAAAAAACTGCCAGAGCCGCCCGGCTACCGGCAAGTACAACTGTCAGGGTTTAGGTGCCGGCCCAGGAAGCGAAGAGCGTGGAGGACACCGACCCCCTCTAGCTCTCCGAAAAGAATGTGATGAGGATCCAGGGAAAGACCTGCTGGTCACTGCACGAGCACCAGAGGAAGACTTCTTGGCCATTGAAGGATGCATGCGTCAAAGTTTGTCAGCATGTTTGTCCGCCCTAATAACTTTGTGCACCTTATCCTCAAGGCAATCCCCAAAAAGCCTGGACCCAGTGAAAGGAAGTTTCAGGGCAGCCGCTTTCTGAGACGCATCAGTTTTTTAGTCCCTCAAGTGCACATGCCTCCGGGCAGGCACACCAGCCCCCATGGCCATGGCCGAAACACGCACCCCATCAAAAGCCAAATAGGCCAAAAGTTCAACCTTTCTCTGCATGTCTGAGAGCAACGGGGCACACTCAGAGCCTTCATTGACAGCCTTCTTCAATTTCCTGAAACCATCCAGCACCGTTTCAGCCGTGTAGGAACCAGACATTCAGACGTTCACCCTAAAAGCCAGATGCGCCCCTGCATGAATTTTCTTAAGGCTGGAATTAACCCGGTGTCCACTGGATCCCGGACAGCCGCAACCTCGGCCGACATAGAGGAGCGACCCACCAGGCTGGCAAGGATATCGTCGACTTCAACTGGATCAGACAGCAAAGTTTGGCCCCTCAATGGATAAAGTTTGGACATGAAGCTGGGCATTGCAATCTTCTCCTGGTCATGCCATTACCGAAGGATTTTATCCCAGATATCAGAAACCAATGGCAACCCCAACCTAGGGGTATGCCTATACTGGCAAATAGAAGGGTTGGCCCCCTGCACCGGTACCAGGAGTTCCGAAAACCCCATGCAATCCCTCACTTGAGCAAGCACCTCCCCCACTCCCTCTCTGTCTAGATACTTCCCTTCCGCATCAGCCGAAGAGGAACCAGAAGAGGCCGAAGATTCAGTACCAGAAGATGAAGAGGAAGACAGATGCCTGCGCTTGTGTTCATGTGCATGTGCCAACCTCCTGCCATGATGTTTAAGCAGCTTTTTCAACTCCTTGCTGGACAGGGAAAACGCTTAGCCGCCTTCTTTCTCTTTCTGCAGACCACAGCAGAAGAGGAAGAGGATGAGGAAGAAGACAGGACCAGATGCCTGCCCTTTGAGGAATGTTTGCCCATTGTGTATTCACAGAATGCAGGTTACCAAAGGATGCCAAGACCGCTCAACACTGATGCAAAACAAAAAACGCCAACCTGCCGCTAGCCTCCACTCCTTAAATAGAGGCCAGAAAACAAAACAACCAATAGGACCACATCAATCCTATAGCAACCTCACTTATAGCACCAGAGGCGGAGCTCCCATGCCTCCGGAGCAACGTGGAGAGAGAGAGGGAGACGAACCCGAGCTGCAAAACCGAGCAGAACGGCGTTAGCAGGAAACATATCAACAATGAATCACACCTGACAGAGGAGCCGGCAGACTCCTGCTTCAGCAGAGTCCCCTCCCCAAAACTCCTTACCTGCACGCGGGCTCATTTCTCCAGGACCTGGGCCGGAAAGCCCTGTACTAGCCATAGCCACGCCGAAGCGAGGCGAAGCAACCAACTCCACTGGGTCCCGAGCCTATCAGTATCGCTGCACCTCAGGGAGCCGGAGGCCCTGCCACACATCCCCACCAGGGGGCCAGCAAACGTTGCTCCCCAGCGCCCTGCGCCAGGAAAAGCAATCCCAGGAAAAATTAAACTGAGTGACATGATGAAGGGGGAGGGGTTATAGGGATAAAAGAAATAAACGAAGGTCCTGTGGCGGAGGCAGGGGCCTCATGAGGTAAGTACTGTGACGAGGAACAGTGGACGTGGAGATAATGGGCCATGGCGTGAGTCAATGGCATAAAATTCTTCCTCAAGGCTTTCACGTTTTTGATTCCCACTTGTCCCCCGCACCCTTTTACAAATGGCTGAAAATAAGACACTATGGGCCTGAATAACAGAACGTTTTCCTATGGGATTGCGCAATTAAAAAGTACTTCGGTGAATCAGTCCTTATGTGTCTTGTCCCTATAATGCTTATGTAATACAAATTAAATAACTCGTTTTATTTTGTGGCTCATTTTAATTGCCTCATTATATATTTGGAATTAACAATGCTGCTTCCAGGCCCACGCCACCGATTATTACATAGCACACATCAGAGACTTCTAGTTGTGAATTTCTGTATTGCACCTTCGGGCTTCTATTTCCCGTGCTTAACTGAACAGGGACCCCTGTTAACTACAGTTGGTACTGCACTCTGCCCCAAGCACTGCTTGCTGACTACTGGGAACTCTAGTAATAACTATTTTATTCCACGATCATGGACTCGCTGAAGGCTATAATTCTAGCAGCATAGGTAGCGACCAGACCAACATTTAAAACAAGGGATTGCCATCTATCTACCTAGGAGGTTCCTGTATCAGCAGCAGCTGCGGGCGACAACCACGCAGCCTTCTTCACTCGATACCCGGCGAGCGGCTACGCACGCCACCTGGTAACAACTTCTGGTACTGCACTCAACAGATGTGCCGAAAATTATAACCCCAAATCAGTTTATAATCAGTAAATATTATGAAGAATATCTAGTGAGAGCAGTTTTATTCAATTCAATAATGTTTCTTTGGGAAAAGGGCCCATAAAACATGTTCAGCCATAACACCACGACATCATTTTATTCATAACATAAGAGACGAAAACAAACGTTTGAATACAAGAAATACAGGTACCAAAGTGCACAGAACTGGTGATAAAGGACCCTAAGAAAACCTTCAAATGGTTATACATCATCAAGCCACTGTGCTCGATTATCTACAGCTTCCTTGTAAGAATTAGATGTACTACATATTTTTTTCACGCTAGAATATACAAGTAACCAGTGTGCAACTTGTTGAAGAGCTCCGGCCTTCAACACGGGACATTCTTCACGTGATAACCAATTGATGGCTACAGACGCCACCTGTTAACGACTCTGTATACTGCATTCTTGTAAAAAGCTTTACAGCTGCCTCTCTTCAGAAAGTGATCTGGCCTACAAGTCACTTTCTACTAGTCACGTTAGTTTATTACCTCCACGTCCACTCTTCCTCGTCCCGTTACTTACTTCATGAGGCCCCTGCCTTCGACACAGGACCTTATTCTATTTCTTTAAATCCCTATAACTCCTCCCCCACATCCACGTCACTCAGTTTACTTTTTCCTGCCTCTGGCAGGGTGGACTTTTTCTAACCGGTGCGGGGCACCGGGGAGCACCAATTGCTGGCCCCCTTGGGGGGCTGTGTGGCGGGGCCCTCAGCTCCCTCAGGTGCGGCGCTGCTCCTGGGCCCCCTGTGGGGCTTGTGGTCACAGTTGAGCCGGATTGCCTCACTCGGTTCTTTGCTGGGCTCCGGACCGCAGCGTGAGCATTGTTTCCCCGAGTCATGCACGGCCCGGGGGAAGGTAAGGAGAGGGGAGGACTCGGCTTGATGTTTTTCCACTCTCCTCCTGTTTTGGCCACTGTGTACACATCTGTATTGGAAATGATGGTAAGCACTTGGCAGTATGGGCTAGCCTTCCCTTTTCTTGTGAGGCCTTTTTGCTTCTTGTCGTGGGGTGACAGTGGCAGAGAGTCTTTGAGAGTGCGGGGGCTCTGTTCTGTCGCAGGCATGTCACATACCACCCGCTCCTCAGACACACACAGCCCAGGATGCACCAGATGTTAGCTGCATTTTCTGGGGGAAGGTAAGGAGAGGGGAGGACTGTGCTTGATATTTTTCCCCTCTCCTGCTGGTATGGCCATCTTGACTCCTTCGACAGGCCATTTTCCTCGTGCTTTGTGTGCACATCTTTATTGGAAATGATGGCAAGCACTTGGCGGTATGGGCTAAGCCTTCCCTTTTGTTGTGAGGCCTCTCTGCTTCTTGTCATGGGGTGACTGTGACAGAGAGTATTTGAAAGTGCGGGGGCTCTGTTCTGTCGCAGGCATGTCACATACCACCCGCTCCTCAGACACACATGACCCAGGATGCACTGGATTTTAGCTGCATTATCTGGGGGAAGGTAAGGAGAGGGGAGGACTGTGCTTGATGTTTTCCCCTCTCTTGCTGGTATGGCCATCTTGACTCCTTCGACAAGCCGTTTCCTCGTGTTCTGTGTACACATCTTTATTGGAAATGATGTCAAGCACTTGGCAGTATGGGCTAACCTTCCCTTTTTGTTGTGAGGCCTCTCTGCTTCTTGTCCTGGGTTGACAGTACCAAAGAGTCTTTGAAAGTGCGGGGGCTCTGTACTGTCACAGGCATGTCACATACCATCTGCTCCTCAGACACACACTGCCCAGGATGCACCCGATGTTGGCTGCGTTCTTTGCGTGCTGCCTGTGAATACGGCTCAGATTTGGACACGTCTGCAAGCGGCCGGAAGGGTACCGGCCTGGCATAGTTTACACTTCGGGTTCGAGTCTCAGCGGTGCTGACTCGTTCCTTCATCCTTCCTAGACCGACACATTGGAGCCATTTAGAGCATGGGGCTACCAGCTACTGGATACAGGGCTCAACCCTCCTCTCAGTCATGTGGCGAGTTAGTGGTGTGTTTGGGTCTGTGCTAGCTATGGACGCAGACTCCATGTCTTGTCCTATTCCTCTGAACTGCGCAAGGGAAGGTCAGAGGAGTTGATTTTCTTTTCCCTTGTCCGGCATGGAATTATGGAAAATGCATCATGCAAGTAACGGCCATGCAGGGGGTTCCCAGTGTCTCTTCTTTTAGGGCCTAGGTCCTCCGGTGCCGACGTGTTGCCTTCACGCCTCCTCTGAGACTTGTGGGAAGTGATTGGGCACATGGTGGCACATGTCTGTGCTTAGAGGGGTTCTCAGAGCCCCTGGTGCCGGTGGAGGGGGATGTCACTTCAGTGGGTTTTCCAGTATAGGAAAACCCACTGAAGTGGGTAGTGGGTTGCCTTTGATGTCTGCTATCCGGGATGGATTCCTTTGCCCCGCTTTGTGACAGTACTCTGCCCTTTTGACGCCAGCCTGTTGGCTCCTCTGTCAGCTGAGGGGGCCATGCTGTATTTTCCTTTTGATAGGATGGATCTTTTTGTGGACTGACAAGCATGCTGCTATATTGTGGCGCAGGCCTGCTTCAACGTCCGGTGATTTTCCTCTGGTGCAAGTGCAGTGACTGGCGGTTTTTCACTGGCTCCTCGTCTCTATCTTCTCGGAGGTGTATGGGACCGGTGGGGTTCAGCTTCCTGGGTAATGGGCTCCTTCCGGAGGGGGGTATCAGTTGCCGTTCCTGTCTCCTCCTGTACAGGTTTGCATGGTTAGGACTTTGGTACCCAGCTCACAGTCCAAGTAGTTGACCATGGGATCCGTTCTCTCCGAACGATTGTTGTGGGTTACCGTCTTGCCCATTCCTCTCCCTGTTCAGGGGCAAGTTTTCCACTTGCCGGTGTTCCTGGTCCCTATGCCTTCTAGGATGTGTCACCTGCTTATGGGTCTCAAGACCCTGCACTGCTTGTCCGGATGTCTGGGGAGAGCGTACTCTGGATGTTGTGCAGGGGGGCGCTTGCTGGCTGTTCTGGGCCGGGTTCTCAGAAGGCAGTATGTCTTGGCTCGCCTGTTGCTGAAGTTACGCGGCACGTGGCATCTTGCGTGTTTTCTGGTTCCTTGAGCCTGTCTTCGGTTACGTCCCTTGGTGTCTTATACTCTCTCCCACTGGCTCCCGACGTCTCGGCTTTCGTAGTTTTGTTTTCAGCGTCCCCAGCGCTGCGAGTCTCCCTGCTATGGTGGCGGGGGGGTTCAGGTCTACAGGCTGAGGTGTGCATGGTACTTCCTCCTGTGGCCTCTCTTACTACCGACGCCAGCAGAAAGGGTCTACATTGGGTGTCTTCTCAGCTCAAGGGTTGTGAGATCTGGGGAGAGCCGGCGATCATCCAATTGGCAAGAGTTGTGCCATTGTCCAAGCTCTGGTGTACTTCAAGGAGTTGCTGGATGGTCGGCGGTTTTGGTCCAATCGGACAATATGACGGCCTTGGCATATGTCAACTGCAAAAGGGGTTCCGGCCGCTCCTTGAATGCTCTGCCAGCGCTGATAGGCACCTGGGAGGAATCTCATCTGGTGTCTCTGGTGGCCTCACGTATCAGAAGGGTGGACAATGTTCAAGCGGATCTTCTCAGATGCCGGTTTTCACTCTTCTGCGAAACTTGTCTTGTTGGCCCAGGTCTTTGCGGTGACCTGTGTCAGATTAGGGTCCCCGGTTCTAGACCTGTTTGCATCCCCGGCCTCAGCAGTAGTTCCCCTCTTCTGCTCTCGGTTTCAGGCCGGAAGGATTGGGGGATGGACGCCCTCTCTGTACAGTGGCCTTGGGGTTTTCCTTTATGCTTTCCGCCTATTCCCCTTCTGCCCCGGGTGGTTTGGCGCATCAGAGTGTCCAGGTGACTGTGTTGTTGTTAGCTCAGTCCTGGTCCCGCCGGAGTTGGCTCCCCTCTCTGTTGGAGCTTTGGTCCTAGGAACCTTGTCTGGTTCCGAGGTGGCCTTGTCCCCTTCAAGGGGATCTGCGGTTGGAAGTCCACCGGATGCAATGGGCAGTGTGGCTATTGCTCAGTCTAGGTTGATATCTCAGGGGTTCTCAGATCTTGTAGTTGAGTCCATAATGGATGCTCTTAGACCCTCCACTCTTAAGGTGTTTGGCAGGTATTGGGGCCATTCCGAGACTGGTATGGGCGGTCTGGGATCCCTCCCCTTTGTTCTGGCCTCTCTGCTATCCTTCGATTCCTCCAGGAGGGGTTTTAACAGGGGCCTGGCAGTCTTTTCCAGGCTTCACTCTCAGTGGGCCTCCATGAAATTCCTTTTGGGGGACTCTGGTGGTCACTTGGATGGGGAGGTGTTGGTGGGGAAGTTGCTCCAGGGTTTTTCTTCTTCTCGTCCTTGGGCTGATAAAGGGCTTCCCCCTTGGGATCTCCCTCTTGTATTACGGTTCTTTCAAGGGCCTCCTTTTTTGCCCTTTTCTGAGATTGATATCAAACCTCTTACACTGAATCTGCTTATTGCCCTTGCTTCTGCCCATAGGCTTGGGGAGATTGGGGCTCTCTTATGTCACCCTCCTTTCCTAAGGGTGCTGCCAGACTCAGTGGTGCTTAGGTGTGGTCCGAAGTTCCTCCCTTAAGTTGTATCTCGGTTTTCACACCTCTCAGGATCTGGTTCTCCCTGACTTCTTTCATGATCCGAGAATGCATGAAAAGGTGGCTTGGCTTAACATTATGTCCGGCGGGACGTGTTGGAGTATTTGGCTAGGTTCGCTTTTTTCCACCAATCTGATAGTCTTCTGATTGCTTGTGGTCCGGCTGGGGCTGGGCATAACGCATCTGTGGTTTCCATTTTCCGGTGGTTCCGGGTTGTGATCTCCAGGGCCTATGTGGCTTCTGGCCTGCCTGTGCCTGCGCACAATCAGGGGCGGTCCGCCAGGGGTTTGGCGGCTTCTTGGGCCGATGCAAGGAGGGCTTTCTCTGCAAGAGATTTGTATGGCTGCCGCCTTGGCTGGTCTAGGCATTTTCATCAACCGCTATGGGTTGAGTTTCTCCCACTCGGGGTTGGTTCCTTTGTGGTTGGAGTTTTGTCTGTAGGGATGTGAATTAAGAGTTATTGTGGCTGTGCTTTGCTGCACTGTTTTTAGCTCTGTGTCTCATTGGGACCTTTTCCCCGTTGCTGCTTTGGTATACCTCATGAAGTAAGTACTGGGACGAGGAAGAGTGGACTTGAAGGTAATGCTCTGATTACTTACTGGTAATATTCATTACTCCTAGTCCTACTCTTCCTCGTCACAGTACCGACGACCCGCATCACCCTCCCTGCGGGGAAGGTCCCATGCTCCGGCTTGGTAATATGAAACTGAGTGACGTAAATATGGGGGAGGAGTTATAGGGATTTAAAGAAATAGAAGAAGGTCCTGTGTCGGAGGCAGGGGCCTAATGAAGTAAGTACTGTGACGAGGAAGAGTAGGACTAGGAGTAATGAAGATTACCGGTAAGTAATCAGAGCATTAATGAATATGGTGTAAAGTTGCTTTCAATGTATTCAATTAGAATATTTATTTGGGAAAAATGTCCACAAAACATTTGCCGTGCAAATTGAGTAAACTGCCAGGTAAGCATGGCAGGCTGCGTTTACAATTGATCCCTATGGGGTCTCTCGAAGCTGGACTACTGTAACAGCCTCTATCTTAATCTGCCTGCCTCCACTCTCCGCCCTCTGCAACTCATCCAGAACAGAACTGCGAGACTTGTCCTTGGCCTCAAGCCCAGGGACCGTATCTCTCCAGGACTGAAATCTCTACACTGGCTCCAAGTGGCTGCGAGGATTAAGTTCAAAACCCTCTGCATTGTCCACAAGGCCTTCTGGGGCCTGGGCCCTAAATACCTTCGACTCTCTCTTCCTAAATATCTTCCTTCCCGAGCCCTTCGCTCATCCGTCTCCAACTCCCTCAGGATCAGCCGCTTCTCGAAGCAACGAGCTGGGGGTAGATCTCTCTCCGCGGCAGGGGCCTCCCTCTGGGACAGCCTTCCTGCCTCCCTGAAACTTGAGGAGAACCCTCTCCGGTTCCGGAAGCTCCTCAAAACCTTCATCTTTGCTTCTGCTTTCTCTCTCCCTCTCCCCTGCTAAATTCTTCACTGAAACTGCTCTGAATCTGCAACTGGGCCACTCTCATCGACCTCGGTCCTGGGCCCAGCCACTCTCCACTTGCACTGCCTCCCTGGCAACACCTGCACTGCGGGACTGTCTCTGTATCCCTACAGCCCCCCCTTCCCAGCACTTGTGTGCACTTACCTTGCACTTGCCACCAGCTGGCCCTATTTATTTGTTTATTTTTTATTCTACTTACTTTGTACTGCATTTACCTCCTCCCCCTGCACTTTCTCCCTTCCTCCTACCCCTGCACTTGCATGATCTGAATGACACCTGGCCTAGTAGGATTGTCTGTCTTCCCCTTGTTCCCCCCTCCCTGCCTCATCGCGCCTTGAAACACTGGTGTATAGGCGCGTTACAAATGCCATATCATATCCTATCATATCTGCTTTTTACTGGCACATAAAGGTAGAGGACCCCACAGTGATCCATAGGATTTGAGCCAGCAGAAAAATGCATGCTGCGCAAATGCTGGGAGTATTTGTTTGGCGGAGAGGAAAGGAGCGGTGGAAACGGAAGTTGCGTTCCTCCTCTCCTCTTTACCATACAAATCAAGGTGAATCAAGTTCCGCCTCTCCTCTTTACCATACAAGTCAAGGAAAATGGGCATGGCGTGAATCAATGGCGTGAAAGTTTTCCTCAAGGCGTCTACGTTTTCGAGTCACATCCCCCCAACCCCTTTTTAACACATGGCTGTAAATAAGCCAATATCGTCCTGATTCACAGAACGTTCTCATATGCGATAGTGCCATTAAAAAACACCTCGTTAATCAGTACCTATGTGTCTTGTCCCTGTAATGTTTGCGTAGTAAAAATTAAATGAATCGTTTTATTTTGTGACTCATTTTAATTGCTTTGTTATATAGTTGAAATAACAATGCTGCTTCCAGGCCCACGCCACCAATTATTACATAGCACACTTTAGTGACCTCTAGTTGTGAATATTTGTATTGCACCTCCGGGCTTCTATTTCCCGTGCTTAACTGAACAGGGACCCCTGTTTACTACATTTGGTACTGCACTGTGCCCCAAGCACTGCTTGCTGACTACTGGGAACTCTAGTAATAACTATTTTATCCCACGATCATGGACACGCTGAAGGCTATAATTCTATCAGCATAGGTAGGGAGCAGACCTACATTTAAAGCCAAGGATTGCCATCTATCTACCTAGGAGGTTCCTGTATCAGCAGCAGCCGCGGGCGACAACCACGCAGCCTTCTTCACTCGATACCCGGCGATCGGCTACGCACGCCACCTGGCAACAACTTCTGGTACTGCACTCTTCTAAACATTTGTGCGGATGCCTCCTACCGAAATAATGACCCCCAAGTCACTTCACAACATGTAACTATTATAAAGAATATCTAGTGCAAGCTGGTCTCATTCAATTCAATTAAAAACATGATTCTTTGGGAAAAGGGCCCATAAAACATGTTCAGCCATAACAACACACCATCATTTCATTAATAACACAAGAGACGAAAAACAAACGTTTGACTACAAGAAATACAGGCACCAAAGTGCACTGTACTGGTGATAAATGACCCTAAGAATACCTTCAAATGTGTATAAATCATCAAACCATTGTGCTCAATTATCTACAGCTTCCTTGTAAGAATTAGATGAAATACATATTATTTCACGGATGGAGGTATAGTTTACAGGTAGCCAGAGTACTGCTTGTTGAAGAGCTGCATGCTTCCACACTGGACATTCTTCACTTGATACCCGATTGATGGCCGCAGAAGCCACCGGTTACCGACTCTGGGCCGATTCATGGAAATTCGTGCAGAGGGCATAGCGCGAGCCTGCGCGATTAAGTAAATCTGCACACTCAGCGTATTCATGGATCCAAATGCACAATTCCAGCAGACACGCAAAGGGAATGGAGCTACGCGAGGAATGCCCACTACACGCCCACACGCAAACCAAAACTGAAGCCATACCCCAACCCAAGTGCAAACCTCTGCATTCACCCCTGAGCCACCATCCAGCACCACTACGAAAATGCACATGCCACCCTCATAAGCATGCGCACCTCTACAAAAATTCGAGAGCTACCTCGTCAGTTAAGGCGGAACCCCTGCGAAAACGTGAGAACCACCTTGTATGTCGAGGCCGCACCCCCCAACGAAAACGCATGGGGGCTCCCTCGTAAGCCAAGGCAGCACCCCAACGAAAATGTGAGAGCCACGTCATAAGTCGAGGCCGCACCCACCAACAAAAACCTGCGGGCTCCCTCGTAAGCTAAGGCGGCACCCCTTTGAAAACACGAGAGCCTCCTCGTAAGTCGAGGCTGCCCCCCCCAACAAAAACGCACAGGCTCCCTCGTAATCTAAGATGGAACCCCCAACAAAAATGCTTGGGTTCCCTCGTAATCTGAGGTAGCACCCCTGTGAAAACGCAAAAGCCTCCTCGTGAATTGAGGCCACACCCACAAACGAAAATTTGTGGGCTCCTTCATAAGCTAATGCAGCACCCCCAACAAAATCACGTGGGCTCCCTCACATGTTAAGGCACCCCTGCAAAAATGCCAGTCCACGTAAGCCCGGCTGCGAAAGGCCGTTGACTGCTGTTTTGCTGTGGATCCTTTCAGAGCTGTATTCTGCTGTACACTGTAGACTACGTGCGGAGCATTTTCTACTAAAGGAGTTTTAACCCTGCCAGACTGCCGAATTTGCTGCAAAGGACATTCGACTGCTCCTTTAATTATTTATTTGTTTATTTATTTATTTATTTATTTATTTTCTTTCCGACGTGTTGTGGACAGCGTCAGCTGACTATTTAACCAGCAGACGAACGCCCTTGCGGCGTAAGCCTGGTTGCGAAAGGCCGTTGACTGCTGTTTTGCTGTTTGGCGTTTGGGCATTGTGTGGAACGCAGGTCCTTTCACAACACGGACCCCTGGCAAGTCTTTGGAAGAATGCCTGTTGTGACTCCTTAACAGACATTCTACTCAGGGAACTGCCGGCAGTTGCCTTTGACCCTGAGTTGCATCGTTCGTATGTATTACTGATTAGTGATTCGAACTTCTAACAAAGTCCTTTGACAGGGGACTGCGGGTTGATACCTTTGACCCTGTCTAATCATCTGGAAACAATCCAATTGGGAGAACTGGACGCCTATCAAGATCTTACTTTTCAACTGCAGTGATTGAGACACACTCCTTTCACCTTGGTGTCAGAGCCAACAAGTTGCCACCATCTCACCCCACTTGCCTGGTGATTGATCCAAAAGTCCTCATGATGGCAAAGACAAAATCATCTGAAACGGCAGCTAATCTACAGCAGGGGCCACAAACAAGAAACCGTTCAAAATGCTTCTTAAACACTGTGTCTTCGCCATTGATGTCAGGACCTTCCTTAAATAACATGATGTCCAATGAACAACAAGCGATCCTTTTCGCTGATTCCTCACAGATTAAAAATCCATCACAAATCCTATGCTCACAAGAACTCAAAGGGCTATCTTCAGAGAAAAAACATGGTTCTGAGGATATTATACAAAACTCATCTGGAATGAAACTTGACCTGACAGTATTGCCACCGAACCTCAAGCAATTAAAAAAACTTGAAGACCATGACACTGATATTGTATATAGCAATCAAAAGAAATCCACTAGCAATCATCTAAAAACCGTGGTTGAAACCCCAACTTGCAAGACGATTGTACAACTTGACCAAAGCCTTAATATGCCTTCTCGAGATCGTCTAGAACTAACTCAAAGTCCTATTATGCCACTGATGAACTTTACTTCCATTGATAATGTCAAACTATATAACCCTATGACACACCTTCTACAGACTCCAACATTGAGTATTTCACAGAATGACAACGCGGTACTTGCTAAAAGAAGATGGCAGTCAATGCATGAAAAACAAACCCAATCGGAAGTTCCATTCCATCCGGCTATCATCCAACAAACACCAAGAATGGCCCGTCTCTCCCTAGATATACAAGATATTGAAACATTAATGGAAAATCAAGGAAAAAGGAGAGAAGTGTTTGGCATAATGCTAAATGAAAAGGAGAGTGACGTACCCCAGAAGAAAGGCGAACACAGAAGAGAAATAAAACGTAAACCTCCACTGACCATTGAACCTTTAACATCTGGAGTACTGCATGGACCATCCCAAGTAAAGTCAACGGAACCCTTCAATCAATCCCAAAGACAAAGAGCAATTTTAAAAAATCCAAAATTTAAAGAGGAACCAAAAACTGCTGTACCAAATTACCTAATCGATCAAGACCAATGCCATGAGAGATGCTCCTGTGCAGAAAATATTCTGCCTACCATGGAGGCTATTCCAACAACCATGGTGGATCTACAAAATATGTTGACAACCATCACCTCACAATCTATGATTGTATCTCTTAAACTGCAAGAAGCTAATATTGATGCTAGCAAAGAGCAAGCAAAGTTGATTTCAATAATACTCAATAAGCAAATTCAGATGGAGTCTTTCATAATATTTATACAAGAACGCTTAAAGAGAGAAGCGGAAAACTCCACTAGGTGGCAAGACCGTCTTGCCGATATCGCCAGAAGCGAAAGGTTAGAAAAACAAGACCTGACCCATGCTCTAATCAAATTGACATCAACTCTCTCCATATCTAATGCTAAAGAATCAAATAGACTTGAAATGGAAACAAGACCTCTCAATAAAGAGTAGACGACTACCACACGCGAAAGGAAGACAACTCCAACACAATCTACAGTGATAAACTTAATTGATTTACAAGATGAAGATCTCTCCACACAACAACCAACAACAATTATGGTATCTCGTCAAACCCAGCAATAAATCCAAGAAGTAACTCTTCACAATCAGCTTCTCAGGTTATGAAGGAACATTTTCAAATATTAAACCAAAAGATTAAAAGGAGATTTTGAGAGTGCAAAGAAAGTCCCCAAAAAAAAACCTAAAGGAGGACAAAATGGCTCTCGCGCGTTCCTAAGAAACCTTACTACCCCGAAACCCCATGGAACATCAAAGAAATGATATGTCCAATCAAAACAGCTACAAATATTGAACAAGCTCAGTCATCAAAATCTATGACTCCACCCAAAGGCCCATTGTCACCAACGACCGATGAAGAAGCCTTATTAAAGATGGTTTTGGAGCTTTCACAGCACTTGGATGACAACATAGAGCCTTCTGAAGAGGCCCATGTTCAACCTTCTGATGCATTATTAATTGTGCCGGATCAATACGAAGAATCTCAACTGTCTAGTACCTCATCAATAGAACTGACTTGTGAAGAGATTTCTACCTCAACATTCAATTCACAGATTTTCGAGGGTAATCTCAGTGTATCCTACATCAGTGATTCCACTATGACGAAGAATTCTACCTCTTCCACTCCAAGCAATTCCCTGCATATACCAAAATGTATCAATCCATATACATTGCATCAACCACTGAACTTCAGTGTATTGATCACTCAGACACAAAACAGAAAAGATGACCTGATACTAAATAGGGCAAATCTACTCCGCTTATTTAAGGTCATTACGAATTTGTAAAACATTTCATCAAAAGACATACACACACTTGAATTTGTGGACGATGCAAGATTAGCTATAATCGGAATCAATCTTGAAACCAGAGAGATTCAACAACTGATCATACAGAATATGAAAGTCCTTTGTCTACACTCTAAATCGAGTCATGTGTCACCTAGATATCTGGGTGATAGAAAACTTGAACAAAGTCATACATTTACGAAGTCAAGACAAGAACGGACAACCAAAGTGAATGATAAACAATACAGATATAGATCGAGAACAGAATACACCAAGCATTTTTTTTTGAGCGATCTTGACCAAACACAAGATTTCTAACCACTAAACCGAAATTAAAAAAAACAATATCTTTATGCACATGGAACACGTGTAGAAATGGACATCTATTTAACCAACCAAGTGAAGTTCTAAAAGACTCCTGTATTCAGGAATCATGGATGTGTCACCAGCCTACCTGCGATGGATACATCACCATTATGAACCCGGCAAGGAAAAATGCGAGAGGACGCCGCTCGGCTGGTCTACTTACCCTATTTAAAATAGGTATTAACCTAGAACCAATAGAATCTAACAACATTCACAAGGGAATCCAACTCTCTATTGTTAGACAAAAAAGACCTAATAAGTTCGTAGCACTCCCCTTCAAAGAACATCCATCAGTAGAAACCATCGTTTTAGTAAACCTATACTGGAACCGAATTGCCATCGCAGATCAAAAATATATAGATCTGGTATGCTCAGCAATTGATAAAATGTCAGTACTGTATCCAGACTGAAATTTTATTCTATGCGGCGATCTGAATATCCACTTCCACGATAAGAAAGGATTAGATCTAGAGCAACACATGTTATCACCAAGGGCCCAGATATGGAGTAAAGAAATGGCTGTGAGAGCTCTTCAAAGAGTTTTAATAACTGATAAGGACACTAATCTTCCAGCGATTACATGGACTTGTGGCAATTCAGCAGCCACAATCGACTACTTATATATGTCAGCCGACCTTCACTCCAAAATAAAGAAAACTGGCAATATCAAAACATCCAAAAGTGATCATGAGATCTTGATGATTGAATAGTCAATGGACAACCAAGTGAATGACCAAATATTACTTCCTGATCTAATACCCAATAATAGGTCGACCAGATTAAGAATTCCACGACATACTCTAGAAAACCTTCCAGAACTCTTTGACGCAAATGAACTTGAGGATAAAAAGAAACTGAACTACACTTGGCTCCTGCAACCATATAAAAATAAGAATGCGATGTCTTAAATATCTGGTAGAGTACATTGACAGGCCTACAACGAGGACATAAGGAGGAAAAAACTGGAGCTACGAAGATCCATTAAGCAACTAAAGGTAAACTCACCATACGATCTACTATTTTAACGCTCACCTGGTATCCACAGGGACGTCACTCAGCCTGTTCTGACCTCTTACGACCTCAAACCCTTCCCTGGAGTCTACTCGACTGGAGACTGGGCCTGAAACACAGGATTGGTAGAGTTTAACTCCATATTGCCTCTGTGTGCTTGAACCCCTTCTTCCCCGGGGTCCAACCCTTCCCCTTGATCCACAGCTCACCTTGTTTTCTTGGAAAGTGTGCTCTCCATCCTGCTTTCAGCGCAGGGGCGCGTTGATTGATGCGGGCTCGTTGCTGCCTAGTTACTTCACTGGCAAGAGTCCGACAGGTAAGTATAATGAGTCTTTAAAACAGTTCTCTAACTTCGTTCCTTTCCTTCCTTAGATGATGGCCGGCGTCTGGGGATGGCGACGTGCTGCTGAGATGAGTAGCGCTGAAGGTGAGTGAGAACGTGATGCGCAATGCGACCCTTTCGTATTTGTATTGAACTGACTTCTTTTTCTGTGTCTTTTAGGTGCCGCGAAGTTTTCAGCGTGGATGCCGGTTATGAAGAAGAAATGCGGTGAGTAAGCGCGGTATGCGGCGCCTCTAGATGTTTCCACGGTAACCTGGAGTGTCTTTTCCCTCTTGCAGATGAATGAGAAGTTCCGGAGACAGAGTTTCCCCAGAGCGGGTGGGATTCAGGTAAGCGTTTGAAGCTCGTACAATCTTTAAAAATAAGCGAAGATTTGCTGAATGCTTACTAATGCCTTTTTTCTGTTCTTTTCCCTTTTCCTTAAGAAGCGGCGTGCCGGGATGGGAATGACAAAGCCAAAGATGCCCGCAGAACAGTAGGAGCGATGAATGATGGGTAGAAGCGCCGCAAGGTAAGGCTGTTCCTAACGGTGTTCTTGTTCTTGCAGGAGCTGAGCACAGAAGAAAGATGCAGGCCCCTACTGGAGACCGATCCGAACACGGTTAGTGTCACGCTGCAGGTGCACAAAACGCAAAGCAGGTTTCTCATCCTGGGCGTGGCTCAGATAGTCTCTGGGTATCCCAGGTGTCTCTGGGCTGAACCACACCCAAAAGACTAGACTGCACATGCAGTTCTGGGAACCGAAATATGTGGGGGCATCCATCTTGTCCCCATCAATGCACTACAAGTCCAATCCCCAATGTTATCCTATGGGAGTGAGTGAGTCTGGTGCCACAAGCGCCAAGTCTGACTCCAAGTGGGTCTTTGGAGGGATAGAGAGGCCCTTGAGGACCATGTAGGTGCCCAGACTTAACAGAAAAAGATCCATTTATAGAACTTTTTACATGAAAACGTCATCTCACTTATCACCTGAGGAAAGATGGGGAACATTTCTATCGGGTGATAACAAAAAAGACATCTGCACGCTGGTGAAATTCTGGGAAGGAATTGTTGACTTGCAGTAATCATTCTATGTTTCTTCTAGGCTAAAATGAAAGGTTTTGGAAAGGAAACCAAAACATCAACAAAAAAAAACTGCCAGTCCACCCCCACTACACCCTAGACACCCAATCTGCAGGCATATACCCCTACTGCACATCAACCCCTCAAGTCCAGACACCACCCACCAGCCCCCTTCACCACCGACACCACCCCAGAAAGCCCCCTCAAGTCCAGACACCACCCATCAGCCCCCTTCAACCCTGACACTATCGCAGGCAGCTCCCTCAAGTCCATTCACCACCCACCAGCCCCCTTCACCTCCAACAACACCCCCAGGTAGCCCCCTCAAGTCCAGACACCCCCCACCAGCCCCCTTCACCTCAGACACTACCACAGGCAGCCCCCTCAAGTCCAGACACCACCCACTAGCCCCCTTCACATCCAACAGCACCCCAGGCAGGCCCCCGACAGTCTCCCATGCATGCAGTTCAATGTATGGCTGCAACCTATCCCCATAGTTCTTCAATGTCTACATAGCACCTCTAGCCCGCAGGATCTCTGCCTTCACCTCCAACTTTCAGTGTTATGCGGATGACACACAGCTCTCTTTCAGGCTTCCCTCGGCCTCCTCCTCGCTCATCCCTGACTGCCTGTCTGCAATTCAGTCTTGGTGTGCTGCGAACGATCTCGGCCTTAATGCCAGCAAGACATAGACCGTCCTCATTGGAACCCCTGCTCCCTCGTTCCCACTCTGGCCGACCTCCCTTGGCCCTGTGCCCTCACCCTCTAGTGAGGCAAGAAATCTGGGTGTCATCTTTGAATCTACTCTCTCCTTCTCCTCTCACATCTCGGACATCTCTAAAAAAGTCAGAGTACCAGCTGCACCACCTCAGAGGTATATTACCTATTTCCACTTTCCCCCAGAGGCTTACTTTCTTCAGAGCCCTGGTCCTCTCTAGACTGGACTACTGCAACAGTCTTTTTCTCAATCTTCCTACTTCTACTCTCCGATCTCTACAACTCATCCAGAAAAGAACCGTGAGACTTGTCCTTGGCCTCAAGCCCAGAGACTGCTTCCCTCTGGCGCTGAAATCCCTTAACTGGCCGCCTGAGGCTGCAAGGATCAAATTCAAGACACTCTGCATAGGCCACAAGGCTTTCGGGGCCGGGGCCTGCACTATTTACAACCCTCTCGCCCTAAATACTCTTCTTCTAGAGCCCTCCGCTCATCCGTTTCCAACTCTCTGCGGGTGAGCCATTTTTCCAAACAGAGATTTGGGGGTAAATATTTATCCTCTGTAGGTGCTTTCCTCTGGAACAACCTACCTGTCCCTCTTTGTCTTGAGCCTGATCTCCTTAAGTTCCGCAAACTCCTTAAGACCTTCCTCTTTCTCTACCTCTCCCTCTCCCTTGCTAACTTCCTCTCTATTCC
The DNA here is from genome assembly GCF_040938575.1 of Ambystoma mexicanum. NCBI lineage: Eukaryota > Metazoa > Chordata > Amphibia > Caudata > Ambystomatidae > Ambystoma > Ambystoma mexicanum. The sequence continues at coordinate 591,419,553 of NC_090922.1, read as the reverse complement.
CTCCTCCTTCTCTTCCCTAACTCTGCTCTGTTTTGCTTACTGGTCACCTGGTGCACCTACAGAGCCCCACAGGTCCCACACTCCCCCGCCAGTCTTTGCACTTGCCCCCAGGCCCCCAGGCCTCTGCACTCTACTTACCATTACTGCACTTCTGGAATTTGTTCCATGAGAAGGATAAACTCTCTGCACTTAACCCAGGGCACTGCCTGACAGTGTGCACCTGTTCCCCTCCCCCTCCCTTTCACTTCGCCTGGCCTAGTATGGTAGTTTTTGTTTCTGTATGTTCTTTTCCTTCTCCTCCCCTACCCTATCACCTCACTCTTTGTCATGCACTTGCAATATCTGAAATGTTGTTGGCCTAGTATGGTACGCTGTGGAATGTTGTCTTCTGCCACTCCTCCCCCATTCGCCTTCCTCCCTCTCATGCACTTCACTAGTAGTAATGCTGTCAGGCCTACTATGCTAGTCATTTTCTGTTCGATCATTCAGAAACCTCAAGGCCTAAGAATGACTTTGTATTCCCCTGTTCCCTTCTCACCTTGAAGTGGTTTGAAGCACTTCACTTGTGTATAAGCGCTTCACAAATAAACAATTACAATTACAAGAAACAATTACAACTCACCTGAACCTCTGTGGTTTGCCTCCTCCATGAACTACACCACCAACATGTCCACCAGCAACATGATCAAGAGGAAGCACTGAAGACCAATCCTGGACTGGAGCATCCGCAGTCACTCCCTGGCAGACTGGAATCTGAAGCCCCCCAGCCAGACAGCACTACATTGCATCAACAACACGGTGGCCACCCAATCAACATGTGACAAGTGAATGCCATGCAAAGTGGCATGTGGTGGTGTGTGCCTGTTGGCTATGGGTCATTGCAAAGTCATCAAAGCACACCAACTGAATGCGTACAGAGGACAGAAGTAAACATATTCACACATCAGCCAGATCCACAAATAATGACCAGGCGCATCAAAGCCTGGGCACAAGTGATCTGGGTAGAAGTGGTGTCAAAGTCCCTGTCAGGGACCACAACATGACAGGCTCATGGTGTGATGGGAGGGCAGTCAGAGAGTGCATGACTCACTGAGACAGGAAATGTGTGCTGCCACACAGGAAGAGCCAACATGGCTCGCAAATGCATTCCAGCAAGACATAAGAGCAGGCAGTGTGTGACAGCACATGCTGGTGGGCATATGTGAATGCCATGGGTTTAACGCAGCAAGGACAAACAAATGTGCAAGTAATGTGACCAGGGCACACCTCCACAGTGAGCCCACCTCCCTCCATGCCAACCACACTGATAACAAACACACAGTGATGCTGCTAATGTAAATGCTAATGAAAACATACAGTGCAGACCCAGTCATCTGATGGACTGAACCCCGCATGTCAGGCACATGTGCATCCTTCCAGCTGCAACCATTACAGCAACAACAACACGCACACTGGCACGCCACAGGACACATGACTTGCAACAGCCACACATATCGAAATGCAATCCACATCCAAACAGACACAACAACCCAGGCACAGTGAAAAACACTTCCATGACACATCCACATGTAAACACAGCACAATGTGGCCCGAGCAGAGACACATACCAAGATGAATCCCATGACCCTAGGGGAAGGTCAATATGACCCAACTGCAACCTGATGCACATCCATGGGAGACATGCCACATGGGCACAGGGGTGGGCAGGGAGAGAACTTGTACGACGTGCACACATGTAAAGCATGTGAACACAGAAGTGGTATCTGAGCACGATTGTCACATTATGGGCAAGACACACAATGGAATCATGGCCACCAGTGGCCAACAGTATTTGCACTGCTGCCTGGGAACATCTCCACACCATCACATCAAACAGCATGCCTCTGTCAGAACTTATCCAGCACGCATGCAACACATACATGCATCAACTGTACATGTGGCATGCCATGGCTACAAGCACATTCATATGGCATGCACACACCTCACTCTGAGTGCACATGCAGCATCATAACCAGCGCTTGTGGACGGTCTTGTAGCAGTGGATTTCCACCCCCTCCACGTTGAAGGCAGCCGTTATGTAGTCCCAGATCTAGAAGCATCCTTCCTTGCCACGTTGCAACTCTGGGTTGAAGAGGGCATATTAATTCTCCAGGACCTTATCCACCAGGATGTCAACTTCTTTGGCAGTGAAGTTGACAGCCCTCTGCCTTGCTGCCAAGGGTTTTCAGCTCTGGTCAGAGGTTGATGCTGTGGACATGGCAACCCCCTAAGCAGGTGTGGGTGAGTAGGCTGGTCCTGGATATGGTCGTGGAGCAGTGGTGGTGGTGGTGGTATGTGAAGGTGGGAATCCAACCCAGCAGCTGAGGTGGTCACAGGGCCGAAGACAGGAACACAGGCAATGGCTGAAAAGCAGGCACCCCGACACAGTGCAGGTGGGCAGTAGGCACTCACACTGGACAGGCAGCAGTAGATGGCAATGTTGGAGGCAGTACAGGACAGGAGGAGGCAGATTTTGAGGCACAGAGGCAACAGAGTGGGTCTTCTGTTTGCAGCTTGAAAGGCAGCTGAAAACAGAGTAAAGGCTTTAGCATGTAAGTTATGTGACACACGCTGCGCGCAACGTGTCCACGCAGCTCACATCATTGGGACAAGTAAACGCATCACTGGCTGTGCACGCAAAGGAACCAAGACAGAGTATTGTAGTTTCCACGTATTTACGGGGGCCCACGCAATCTGTTCCCTTCAGGTAGTGTAGTGTTCTTTTTTGGGGAGGGTTGTGCCTCTGCGCATAAACACATTTTTTGTTTCCTCCATTTTGAGGCACATGGTCTGTCGCATACGCACTTTTTCTGTTTGTGATTGGCCCACGAATCGCATACTTCCTTTTTCATTGTCAGAAGCTTTACGGGTGTCGCATATGCCCTTTTTGTATTATTGGGTGCCACTGCGTATCGCATACATCTTTTCTAATTTTCGGAAGCTTTCCAGGTGTCGCATATGCACTTTTTGCATTATTGGGTGCCAATTCGTAACCCGTACTGCTTAGTTTTCCTATTTGGCATACATTTGAGCCTTCTCTATGTCGTACATCAAGTAGACTGTTCCCTGACTCACAGTACCCAGGACAATAACTTGGTGTGCCTCCCATTCATCCGTTACACCTGTGACATGGTTGGAAAGGCCCTAAAAGGGAAAGGGGGGAGAGGGGGTTCAGCTTGGGGTGATGGTGGTGAAACACCTGCCCCAGATGGTTGAGGAAGTGGTGGTGACACACCTGCCCAAGCCCCAGGTGGTCAGGGAAGTGGTAGTGGCACACCTGCCCCATCCCGATGTGGTTGGGGAAGTACTGGTGACACACCTGCCCAAGCCCCAGGAGGACATGGTAGGCCCCAGTCCATAGGTGGCCCGGCATCTGGATGCCAAAGTGGTTCCAGTCAGACAGGGGTAGCTCCAACTCATGGCAGGAAGGGACACCCTGCACAGCAGGGAGAGGCTCAACCCCAAGAGACAGCACAGGACACTGTTCTGCACAGGAAGAAGAACTTCTCTGATGAGGAGCTCCAGATCCTGATTGACTACGTGACCGATCACCATCATGACATGTGCCTGTTTGTGGGGAGCACACGTACAGTCGCACAACGTATGGTGCATTAGCTGAGTGTCACAGAACAGATAAACCTATTAGGGGTGGAGATACGCTCAACAGAACAGGTCATCAAGTGCTGGAATGAGCTCACCCGTCGCACCAAGCACAAGCTCAGTGTCAACCTGACCTCTGCACTGGAAACTGGAGGGAGCCACCAGACAAGGAAGAGCTGACACTGCATGAAGAGGCCATGAGATCATTCATCCTCATTGAGCAGGTGCAAAAAATGGGAGGCCTGGAGCATTATGAGGACACATCAGGTGAGTGTCCGTCATTGTGCCTACTTTGTTTTGCTAGTCATGCATCACCCACACCCATTGTGTCTTGGGACATCTGGCAGAATTTGTATGATAGCCCTGGGTAAAGCATGTGCTGTGATGTAAACACTCATGCCAATTGGCCATCATACTGGGCATAGCCCGTGTGACAGCCATTCGTGCACATGTCAGTGTGACAGGCACATTCGCCCGCAGCGTACTCCCCCGGTACTTGGGAAACACGTGACACTGACAAGTAGTTTTCATTACTGCATTCTTGTTGCGTTTCACTCCGCACTGCTAGACCGGTGCATGCACAAAAAAGTATCACTTACACGCCATGTTATGCAGAGATGCATGTTCCTTTTGTCACCTGCTCCTATGCATTTCTTTGTCACGATGCACATCTGAGCTGTCTGTCAATGCACATTGTCGTGTTCACAGAGTATAGTTGCATGAGTGTCCCTAGACCACATACACATTGACTCAATTCCAGTGCCAAAGAGAGACTACTCATTAGTGAATATTAGTGCGAGCAGGTCTCATTCAATTCAATTAAAAAGGCCCATAAAACATGTTCAGCCAAAACACCACACCATAATTTCATTAATAACATCAGAGACGAAAAACAAACGTTTGAATACAAGAAATACAGGCACCAAAGTGCACTGTACTGGTGATAAATGCTTGGATTACTTACCAGCAATCTTCATTACTCCTAGTCCTACTCTTCCTCGTCACAGTACGTACCTCATGCAGCCCCTGCCTCCGACACAGGACCTTCTTTTATTTCTTTTATCCCTATAACTCCTTCCCCTTCACCATGTCACTCAATTTCATATCACCAAGCCGGAGCATGGCACCTTACGCCCAGCACCAGCCGGGCCAAAAGTAATCAGAAGACTATCAGAGTGGTCCTGAGAGGTGTGAAACCGAGAAACAACTTTAGGGAGAAACTTCGGTTCGCACCTCAACACCACCGAGTCCGGCAGAACACTCAGGAAAGGGGGTTGACATAAAAGAGCCCCAATCTCCCCAAGCATACGGGAAGAAGTGATGGCAATAAGAAAGGCAGCCTTCAGCGTCAGATGTTTTATATCAATCTCGTAAATGGGCTCAAAAGGAGGCCTTTGAAGGAACCTTAAGACAAGAGGGAGATCCCAAGGTGGAACCCCCCTAATAAGTAAAAAGACGGGAAGAAGAAAAACCGAGAGCCACTTTCCCACCAACACCTCGCCATCCAAGTACCCATCAGAGTCCCCAAAAAGGAATATTAAGGAGGCCCACTGATAGCAAAGTGTGGAAACCGCCAGGCCCTTGTCAAACCCATCCCAGAGGAATTCAAGGATAGCAGGGAGGCCAGAACATAGGGGAGGGATCCCACACCGCCCACACCAGTCCCGGAAATGGCTCCAATGCTTGCTGCAAGCTTTCAGAGTGGAGGGCCTAAAAACATTCATTATGGACTACCACAGGATCAGAGAACCCCTGAGATATCAGCCTAGCCTGCGCAATAGCCACACTGCCCACTGTATCTGGCGGACCCTCAACTGCAGATCCCCTAGAAGGGGACAAGGCCACTTCGGAACCAGTCAAGGCTCCTGGAACCGAAGCTCCAACAGAGAGGGCAACCAACTCCTGCGGTGCCAGAGCAGAGCCAACAATAATACAGTCAACCTGGACACTCTGATGCGCTCAACCACCCGGGGCAGAAGGGGAATAGGCGGAAACGCATAAAGGAGACCCTGAGGCCACTGCGCAGAGAGGGCGTCCACGCCCCAAGCTCCCTCGGCCTGGAAATGAGAGCAAAAGAGGGGAACTTTCACCGAGGCTGGACATGCAAACAGGTCCAGAACAGGGGTCCCGAACCTGACACAGATCTCCGCAAAGACCTGGGTCGACAGGACCAGTTCCACAGAGGAGGGAAACCGCAGACTGAGAAGATCTGCTCGAACATATCCACCCCCCTGATATGTGAGGCCACCAGGGACACCAGATGTGATTCCCCCCCCCATGTGCCTATCTGAGCTGCCAGGGCATTCAAGGAGCGACCGGAACCCCCTTGGCAGTTGACGTATGCCAAGGCCGTCATATTGTCCGCCTGGACCAAAACCGCCCAGCCTACCAGCAACCTCCTGAATTACACCAGAGGCTGGAAAATGGCACTCAACTCTCACCAATTGGATGATCGATGGCTCTTCTCCGGATCCCACAACCCTTGAGCAGAGAGGACCCCCAATGTAGCCTCCCAATCAATTTTGCTGGCGTCAGCAGTAAGCGTGGTCACAGGAGGAAGGATCAGCCACCACAGCAGGGAGACCCACAGCGCTGAGGACACCGGAATCAAAGCCTTGAACGCTTGAGAAGTCGGGAGCCAGTGGGAGAGAAGGATAGAAACCAGGGGACGTAAATGAAGACAGGCCCAGGGAACTAGAAACACGCAAGAAGCCATGTGCCCCTGCAACTTCAGCAACAGGCGAGCTGAGGCATACTGCCGCCTGAGAACCCTGCTCTGAACAGCCAGCAATCGACAGACCCTCTTCAGGGACAGGAACACCCTCCCCATCCTGGTACAAACCTGTGCACCAATGAAAACTAGATCCTGAGAAGCTTGCAGTTGAGACTTCTGCCAGTTCACCAGGAAACCCCAGTCCTGCAACGCCTGGCAGACCAATTGGAGATGAGTCATGACAGTCTGCTGGCAGGACGCTTTGATCAACCAATCGTTCAAGTAGGGAAAAATCTGAATGCCCCGCAGATGTAAATGCGCCACCCGGGGAGCCACCAGCTTGGTGAACACTCTGGGGGCTGATCGCAGTCCGAACGGGAGCACTCTGAACTGTAAATGTTGGGATCCCACCGCTAAGCAGAAGAACTTCATGTGCCAGGGACGGGGAGCCACGTGGTAATAAGAATCCTGGAGATCCAGAGATGTCATCCAATCCCCCTTGAATAACATTGGAAGAATGTTCAGTAAAGTTTCCATTTTGAAGTGTTCCTTCTGAACGAAGCAGTTCAGGGTTTTGAGGTCCAAAACTCGGCGATACTTCCTCGAAGGTTTGGGGACCAGGAACACCCACGAGTACAAACCCTGACCCTGAACAGGGAGAGGATGATGGCTGCCATCAACACCATTTCGGAGAGAACGGTGTCCATGGCCTACCTCTTGATCCGAGACCTGGGAACCACAGCCCAAACCATGCAATGCTGTACAGGAGGAGACAGGAAATGCACTTGATAACCCCTTTGCATTGTTTCCAGAACCCAGGAGTCGGGACACCACCTTTCCCATACTGGAAAAAAACTGCTGTAGCCGCCCGCCTACCGCCAAGTCCAAACCGTCAGGACTTAGGCGCCGGCCCAGGAAGCGAAGAGTGTGGAGGACCCCGACCCCCTCTAGCTCTCCGAAAAGAATGTGATGAGGAGCCAGGGAAAGACCTGCTGGTCACTGCACGAGTACCAGAGGAAGACTTCTTGGCTGTTGAAGGAGGCTTGCGTCGAAGTTTGTCAGCATGTTTGTCCGCCCTAAAAACTTTGTGCACCTTATCCTCAAGGCAATCCCCAAAAAGCCTGGACCCAGTGAAAGGAAGTTTCAGGGCAGCCGCTTTCTGAGACGCATCAGTTTTTTAGTCCCTCAAGTGCACATGCCTCCGGGCAGGCACGCCAGCCCCCATGGCCATGACCGAAACACTCACCCCATCAAAAGCCAAATAGGTCAAAAGTTCAACCTGTCTCTGCATGTCCGAGAGCAACGGGGCACACTCAGAGCCTTCATTGACAGCCTTCTTCAATTTCCTGAAACCATCCAGCACCTTTTCAGCCGTGTAGGAACCAGACATTCAGACATTCACCCTAAAAGCCAGATGCGCCCCTGCATGAACTTTCTTAAGGCTGGAATTAACCCGGTGTCCACTGGATCCCGGACAGCTGCCTCCTCGGCCAACATAGAGGAGCGACCCACCAGGCTGGCAAGGATATCGTCGACTTCAACTGGATCAGACAGCAAAGTTTGGCCCCTCAATGGATAAAGTTTGGACATGAAGCTGGGCATTGCAATCTTCTCCTGGTCATGCCATTACCGAAGGATTTTATCCCAGATATCAGAAACCAATGGCAACCCCAACCTAGGGGTATGCCTATACTGGCAAATAGAAGGGTTGGCCCCCTGCACCGGTACCAGGAGTTCCGAAAACCCCATGCAATCCCTCACTTGAGCAAGCACCTCCCCCACTCCCTCTCTGTCTAGATACTTCCCTTCCGCATCAGCCGAAGAGGAACCAGAAGAGGCCGAAGATTCAGTACCAGAAGATGAAGAGGAAGACAGATGCCTGCGCTTGTGTCCATGTGCATGTGCCAGCCTCCTGCCATGATGTTTAAGCAGCTTTTTCAACTCCTTGCTGGAAAGGGAAAACGCTTAGCCGCCTTCTTTCTCTTTCTGCAGACCACAGCAGAAGAGGAAGAGGATGAGGAAGAAGACAGGACCAGATGCCTGCCCTTCGAGGAATGTTTGCCCATTGTGTATTCACACAATACAGGTTACCAAAGGATGCCAAGACCGCTCAACACTGATGCAAAACAAAAAACGCCAACCTGCCGCTAGCCTCCACTCCTTAAATAGAGGCCAGAAAACAAAACAACCAATAGGACCACATCAATCCTATAGCAACCTCACTTATAGCACCAGAGGCGGAGCTCCCATGCCTCCGGAGCAACGTGGAGAGAGAGAGGGAGACGAACCCGAGCTGCAAAACCGAGCAGAACGGCGTTAGCAGGAAACATATCAACAATGAATCACACCTGACAGAGGAGCCGGCAGACTCCTGCTTCAGCAGAGTCCCCTCCCCAAAACTCCTTACCTGCACGCGGGCTCATTTCTCCAGGACCTGGGCCGGAAAGCCCTGTACTAGCCATAGCCACGCCGAAGTGAGGCGAAGCAACCAACTCCACTGGGTCCCGAGCCTATCAGTATCGCTGCACCTCAGGGAGCCGGAGGCCCTGCCACACATCCCCATCAGGGGGCCAGCAAACGTTGCTCCCCAGCGCCCTGCGCCAGGAAAAGCAATCCCAGGAAAAATTAAACTGAGTGACATGATGAAGGGGGAGTGGTTATAGGGATAAAAGAAATAAACGAAGGTCCTGTGGCGGAAGCAGGGGCCTCATGAGGTAAGTACTGTGACGAGGAACAGTGGACGTGGAGATAATGGGCCATGGCGTGTCAATGGCATAAAATTCTTCCTCAAGGCTTTCACGTTTTTGATTCCCACCTGTCCCCCGCACCCTTTTACAAATGGCTGAAAATAAGACACTATGGGCCTGAATAACAGAACGTTTTCCTATGGGATTGCGCAATTAAAAAATACTTCGGTGAATCAGTCCTTATGTGTCTTGTCCCTATAATGCGTATGTAATACAAATTAAATAACTCGTTTTATTTTGTGGCTCATTTTAATTGCCTCATTATATATTTGGAATTAACAATGCTGCTTCCAGGCCCACGCCACCAATTATTACATAGCACACATCAGGGACCTCCAGTTGTAAATTTATGTATTGCACCTTCGGGCTTCTATTACCCGTGCTTGACTGAACAGGGACCCCTGTTAACTACATTTGGTACTGCACTCTGGCCCAAGCACTGCTTGCTGACTACTGGGAACTCTAGTAATAACTATTTTATTCCACGATCATGGACACGCTGAAGGCTATAATTCTACCAGCATAGGTAGCGACCAGACCTACATTTAAAGCCAAGGATTGCCATCTATCTACCTAGGAGGTTGCTGTATCAGCAGCAGCTGCGGGCGACAACCACGCAGCCTTCTTCACTCGATACCCGGCGATCGGCTACGCACGCCACCTGGTAACAACTTCTGGTACTGCACTCAACAGCTGTGCCGAAAATTATAACCCCAAATCAGTTTATAATCAGTAAATATTATGAAGAATATCTAGTGAGAGCAGTTTTATTCAATTCAATTAAAACATGTTTCTTTGGGAAAAGGGCCCATAGAACATGTTCAGCCATAACACCACGTCATCATTTTATTCATAACATAAGAGACGAAAACAAACGTTTGAATACAAGAAATACAGGTACCAAAGTGCACAGAACTGGTGATAAAAGACCCTAAGAAAACCTTCAAATGGTTATACATCCTCAAGCCACTGTGCTCGATCATCTACAGCTTCCTTGTAAGAATTAGAAGTATTACATATTTTTTTCACGCTAGAATATACAAGTAACCAGTGTGCAACTTGTTGAAGAGCTCCGGCCTTCAACACGGGACATTCTTCACTTGATACCCAATTGATGGCTACAGACGCCACCTGTTAACGACTCTGTATACTGCATTCTTGTAAAAAGCTTTACAGCTGCCTCTCTTCGGAAAGTGATCTGGCCTACAAGTCACTTTCTACTAGTCACGTTAGTTTATTACCTCCACGTCCACTCTTCCTCGTCCCGTTACTTACTTCGTGAGGCACCTGCCTCCGACACAGGACCTTATTCTATTTCTTTAAATCCCTATAACTCCTCCCCCACATCCATGTCACTCAGTTTACTTTTTCCTGCCTCTGGCAGGGTGGACTTTTTCTACCCGGTGCGGGGCACCGGGGAGCACCAATTGCTGGCCCCCTTGGGGGGCTGTGTGGCGGGGCCCTCGGCTCCCTCAGGTGCGGCGCTGCTCCTGGGCCCCCTGTGGGGCTTGTGGTCACAGTTGAGCCGGATTGCCTCGCTCGGTTCTTTGCTGGGCTCCGGACCGCAGCGTGAGCATTGTGTCCCGAGTCCTGCATGGCCCGGGGGAAGGTAAGGAGAGGGGAGGACTGGGCTTGATGTTTTTCCACTCTCCTCCTGTTTTGGCCACTGTGTACACATCTGTATTGGAAATGATGGTACGCACTTGGCAGTATGGGCTAGCCTTCCCTTTTCTTGTGAGGCCTTTTTGCTTCTTGTCGTGGGGTGACAGTCGCAGAGAGTCTTTGAGAGTGCGGGGGCTCTGTTCTGTCGCAGGCATGTCACATACCACCCGCTCCTCAGACACACACAGCCCAGGATGCACCAGATGTTAGCTGCATTTTCTGGGGGAAGGTAAGGAGAGGGGAGGACTGTGCTTGATATGTTTCCCCTCTCCTGCTGGTATGGCCATCTTGACTCCTTCGACAGGCAGTTTCCGCGTGTTCTGTGTACACATCTTTATTGGAAATGATGTCAAGCACTTGGCAGTATTGGCTAGCCTTCCCTTTTTGTTGTGAGGCCTCTCTGGTTCTTGTCGTGGGGTGACAATAGCAGAGAGTCTTTGAAAATGCGGGGGCTCTGTTCTGTCGCAGGCATGTCACATACCACCCACTCCTCAGACACACACTACCCAGGATGCACTGGATTTTAGCTGCATTATCTGGGGGAAGGTAAGGAGAGGGGAGGACTGTGCTTGATGTTTTCCCCTCTCTTGCTGGTATGGCCATCTTGACTCCTTCGACAAGCCGTTTCCTCGTGTTCTGTGTACACATCTTTATTGGAAATGATGTCAAGCACTTGGCAGTATGGGCAAACCTTCCCTTTTTGTTGTGAGGCCTCTCTGCTTCTTGTCCTGGGTTGACAGTACCAAAGAGTCTTTGAAAGTGCGGGGGCTCTGTACTGTCACAGGCATGTCACATACCATCTGCTCCTCAGACACACACTGCCCAGGATGCACCCGATGTTGGCTGCGTTCTTTGCGTGCTGCCTGTGAATACGGCTCAGATTTGGACACGTCTGCAAGCGGCCGGAAGGGTACCGGCCTGGCATAGTTTACATTTCGGGTTCGAATCTCAGCGGTGCTGACTCGTTCCTTCATCCTTCCTAGACCGACACATTGGAGCCATTTAGAGCATGGGGCTACCAGCTACTGGATACAGGGCTCAAGCCACCTCTCAGTCATGTAGGAGGTAGTGGTGTGTTTGGGTCTGTGCTAGCTATGGACGCAGACTCCATGTCTTGTCCTATTCCTCTGAACTGCCCGAGGGAAGGTCAGAGGAGTTGATTTTCTTTTCCCTTGTCCGGCATGGAATTATGGAAAATGCATCATGCAAGTAACGGCCATGCTGGGGGTTCCCAGTGTCTCTTCTTTTAGGGCCTAGGTCCTCCGGTGCCGATGTGTTGCCTTCACGCCTCCTCTGAGACTTGTGGGAAGTGATTGGGCACATGGTGGTACATGTCTGTGCTTAGAGGGGTTCTCAGAGCCCCTGGTGCCGGTGGAGGGGGATGTCACTTCAGTGGGTTTTCCAGTATAGGAAAACCCACTGAAGTGGGTAGTGGGTTGCCTTTGATGTCTGCTATCCGGGATGGATTCCTTTGCCCCGCTTTGTGACAGTACTCTGCCCTTTTGACGCCAGCCTGTTGGCTCCTCTGTCGGCTGAGGGGGCCATGCTGTATTTTCCTTTTGATAGGTTGGATCTTTTTGTGGACTGACAAGCATGCTGCTATATTGTGGCGCAGGCCTGCTTCAACGTCCGGTGATTTTCCTCTGGTGCAAGTGCAGTGACTGGCGGTTTTTCACTGGCTCCTCGTCTCTATCTTCTCAGAGGTGTATGGGACCGGTGGGGTTCAGCTTCCTGGGTAATGGGCTCCTTCCGGAGGGGGGTATCAGTTGCCGTTCCTGTCTCCTCCTGTACAGGTTTGCATGGTTAGGACTTTGGTACCCAGCTCACAGTCCAAGTAGTTGACCATGGGATCCGTTCTCTCCGAACGGTTGTTGTGGGTTACCGTCTTGCCCATTCCTCTCCCTGTTCAGGGGCAAGTTTTCCACTTGCCGGTGTTCCTGGCCCCTATGCCTTCTAGGATGTGTCACCTGCTTATGGGGCTCAAGACCCTGCACTGCTTGTCCGGACGTCTGGGGAGAGCGTACTCTGGATGTTGTGCAGGGGGGCGCTTGCTGGCTGTTCTGGGCCGGGTTCTCAGAAGGCAGTATGTCTTGGCTCGCCTGTTGCTGAAGTTACGCGGCACCTGGCATCTTGTGTGTTTTCTGGTTCCTTGAGCCTGTCTTCGGTTACGTCCCTTGGTGTCTTATACTCTCTCCCACTGGCTCCCGACGTCTCGGCTTTCGTAGTTTTGTTTTCAGCGTCCCCAGCGCTGCGAGTCTCCCTGCTATGGTGGCAGGGGGGTTCAGGTCTACAGGCTGAGGTGTGCATGGTACTTCCTCCTGTGGCCTCTCTTACTACCGACGCCAGCAGAAAGGGTCTACATTGGGTGTCTTCTCAGCTCAAGGGTTGTGAGATCTGGGGAGAGCCGGCGATCATCCAATTGGCAAAAGTTGTGCCATTGTCCAAGCTCTGGTGTACTTCAAGGAGTTGCTGGATGGTCGGCGGTTTTGGTCCAATCGGAATATACGACGGCCTTGGCATATGTCAACTGCAAAAGGGGTTCCGGCCGCTCCTTGAATGCTCTGCCAGCGCTGATAGGCACCTGGGAGGAATCTCATCTGGTGTCTCTGGTGGCCTCACGTATCAGAAGGGTGGACAATGTTCAAGCAGATCTTCTCAGATGCCGGTTTTCACTCTTCTGCGAAACTGGTCTTGTTGGCCCAGGTCTTTCCGGTGACCTGTGTCAGATTAGACCTGTTTGCATCCCCGGCCTCAGCAGTAGTTCCCCTCTTCTGCTCTCGGTTTCAGGCCGGGAGGATTGGGGGATGGACGCCCTCTCTGTACAGTGGCCTTGGGGTTTTCCTTTATGCTTTCCGCCTATTCCCCTTCTGCCCCGGGTGGTTTGGCGCATCAGAGTGTCCAGGTGACTGTGTTGTTGTTAGCTCAGTCCTGGTCCCGCCGGAGTTGGCTCCCCTCTCTGTTGGAGCTTTGGTCCTAGGAACCTTGTCTGGTTCCGAGGTGGCCTTGTCCCCTTCAAGGGGATCTGCGGTTGGAAGTCCACCGGATGCAATGGGCAGTGTGGCTATTGCTCAGTCTAGGTTGATATCTCAGGGGTTCTCAGATCTTGTAGTTGAGTCCATAATGGATGCTCTTAGACCCTCCACTCTTAAGGTGTTTGGCAGGTATTGGGGCCATTCCGAGACTGGTATGGGCGGTCTGGGATCCCTCCCCTTTGTTCTGGCCTCTCTGCTATCCTTCGATTCCTCCAGGAGGGGTTTTAACAGGGGCCTGGCAGTCATTTCCAGGCTTCACTCTCAGTGGGCCTCCATGAAATTCCTTTTGGGGGACTCTGGTGGTCACTTGGATGGGGAGGTGTTGGTGGGGAAGTTGCTCCAGGGTTTTTCTTCTTCTCGTCCTTGTGCTGATAAAGGGCTTCCCCCTTGGGATCTCCCTCTTGTATTACGGTTCTTTCAAAGGCCTCCTTTTTTGCCCTTTTCTGAGATTGATATCAAACCTCTTACACTGAATCTGTTTATTGCCCTCGCTTCTGCCCATAGGCTTGGGGAGATTGGGGCTCTCTTATGTCACCCTCCTTTCCTAAGGGTGCTGCCAGACTCAGTGGTGCTTAGGTGTGGTCCGAAGTTCCTCCCTTAAGTTGTATCTCGGTTTTCACACCTCTCAGGATCTGGTTCTCCCTGACTTCTTTCATGATCCGAGAATGCATGAAAAGGTGGCTTGGCTTAACATTATGTCCGGCGGGACGTGTTGGAGTATTTGGCTAGGTTCGCTTTTTTCCACCAATCTGATAGTCTTCTGATTGCTTGTGGTCCGGCTGGGGCTGGGCATAACGCATCTGTGGTTTCCATTTTCCGGTGGTTCCGGGTTGTGATCTCCAGGGCCTATGTGGCTTCTGGCCTGCCTGTGCCTGCGCACAATCAGGGGCGGTCCGTCAGGGGTTTGGCGGCTTCTTGGGCCGATGCAAGGAGGGCTTTCTCTGCAAGAGATTTGTATGGCTGCCGCCTTGGCTGGTCTAGGCATTTTCATCAACCGCTATGGGTTGAGTTTCTCCCACTCGGGGTTGGTTCCTTTGTGGTTGGAGTTTTGTCTGTAGGGATGTGAATTAAGAGTTATTGTGGGTGTGCTTTGCTGCACTGTTTTTAGCTCTGTGTCTCATTGGGACCTTTTCCCCGTTGCTGCTTTGGTATACCTCATGAAGTAAGTACTGGGACGAGGAAGAGTGGACTTGAAGGTAATGCTCTGATTACTTACTGGTAATATTCATTACTCCTAGTCCTACTCTTCCTCATCACAGTACTGACGACCCGCCTCACCCTCCCTGCGGGGAAGGTCCCATTCTCCGGCTTGGTAATATGAAACTGAGTGACGTGGATATGGGGGAGGAGTTATAGGGATTTAAAGAAATAGAAGAAGGTCCTGTGTCGGAGGCAGGCTCCTAGTCCTACTCTTCCTCGTCACAGTACTGACAACCCGCCTCACCCTCCCTGCAGGGAATTTCCCGTGCTCCGGCTTGGTAATATGAAACTGAGTGACATGGATGTGGGGGAGGAGTTATAGGGATTTAAAGAAATAGAAGAAGGTCCTGTGTCGGAGGCAGGGGCCTCATGAAGTAAGTACTGTGACGAGGAAGAGTAGGACTAGGAGTAATGAAGATTACCGGTAAGTAATCAGAGCATTAATGAATATGGTGTAAAGTTGCTTTCAATGTATTCAATTAGAATATTTATTTGGGAAAAATCTCCACAAAACATTTGCCGTGAAAATTGAGTAAAATGCCAGGTAAGCATGGCAGGCTGCGTTTACAATCGATCCCTATGGGGTCTCTCGAAGCTGGACTACTGTAACAGCCTCTATCTTAATCTGCCTGCCTCCACTCTCCGCCCTCTGCAACTCATCCAGAACAGAACTGCGAGACTTGTCCTTGGCCTCAAGCCCAGGGACCGTATCTCTCCAGGACTGAAATCTCTACACTGGCTCCAAGTGGCTGCGAGGATTAAGTTCAAAACCCTCTGCATTGTCCACAAGGCCTTCTGGGGCCTGGGCCCTAAATACCTTCAACTCTCTCTTCCTAAATATCTTCCTTCCCGAGCCCTTCGCTCATCCGTCTCCAACTCCCTCAGGGTCAGCCGCTTCTCGAAGCAACGAGCTGGGGGTAGATCTCTCTCCGCGGCAGGGGCCTCCCTCTGGGACAGCCTTCCTGCCTCCCTGAAACTTGAGGAGAACCATCTCCGGTTCCGGAAGCTCCTCAAAACCTTCCTCTTTGCTTCTGCTTTCTCTCTCCCTCTCCCCTGCTAAATTCTTCACTGAAACTGCTCTGAATCAGCAACTGGGCCACTCCCACCGACCTCGGTCCTGGGCCCAGCCACTCTCCACTTTCACTGCCTCCCTGGAAACACCTGCACTGCGGGACTGTCTCTGTATCCCTACAGCCCCCCTTCCCAGCACTTGTGTGCACTTACCTTGCACTTGCCACCAGCTGGCCCTATTTATTTGTTTATTTTTTATTCTACTTACTTTGTACTGCACTTCCCCCCCCTCCCCCTGCACTTTCTCCCTTCCTCCTACCCCTGCACTTGCACGATCTGAATGACACCTGGCCTACTAGGATTGTCTGTCTTCCCCTTGTTCCCCCCTCCCTGCCTCATCGCGCCTTGAAACACTGGTGTATAGGCGCGTTACAAATGCCATATCATATCATATCTGCTTTTTACTGGCACATAAAGGTAGAGGACCCCACAGTGATCCATAGCATTTGAGCCAGCAGAAAAATGCATGCTGCGCAAATGCTGGGAGTATTTGTTTGGCGGAGAGGAAAGGAGCGGTGGAAACGGAAGTTGCGTTCCGCCTCTCCTCTTTACCATACAAATCAAGGAAAATGGGCATGGCGTGAATCAATGGCGTAAAAGTTTTCCTCAAGGCGTCTACGTTTTCGAGTCACATCCCCCCAACCCCTTTTTAACACATGGCTGTAAATAAGCCAATATCGTCCTGATTCACAGAACGCTCTCATATGCGATAGTGCCATTAAAAAACGCCTCGTTAATCAGTACCTATGTGTCTTGTCCCTGTAATGTTTGTGTAGTAAAAAATAAACGAATCGTTTTATTTTGTGACTCATTTTAATTGTTTTGTTATATATTTGAAATAACAATGCTGCTTCCAGGCCCACGCCACCAATTATTACATAGCACACTTTAGTGACCTCTAGTTGTAAATATTTGTATTGCACCTTCGGGCTTCAATTACCCGTGCTTAACTGAACAGGGACCCCTGTTAACTACAGTTGGTACTGCACCCTGCCCCAAGCACTGCTTGCTGACTACTGGGAACTCTAGTAATAACTATTTTATCCCACGATCATGGACACGCTGAAGGCTATAATTCTACCAGCATAGGTAGCGACCAGACCTACTTTTAAAACCAGGGATTGCCATCTATCTACCTAGGAGGTTCCTGTATCAGCAGCAGCTGCGGGCGACAACCACGCAGCCTTCTTCACTCGATACCCGGCCAGTGGCTACGCACGCCACCTGGCAACAACATCCGGTACTGCACTCTTCTAAACTGTTGTGCGGATGCCTCCTACCGAAATTATGACCCCCAAGTCACTTCACAACATGTAACTATTATAAAGAATGTATAGTGCGAGCTGGTCTCATTCAATTCAATTAAAAACATGATTCTTTGGGAAAAGGGCCCATAAAACATGTTCAGCCATAACAACACACCATCATTTCATTAATAACACAAGAGACGAAAAACAAACGTTTGACTACAAGAAACACAGGCACCAAAGTGCACTGTACTGGTGATAAATGACCCTAAGAATACCTTCAAATGTGTATAAATCATCAAACCATTGTGCTCAATTATCTACAGCTTCCTTGTAAGAATTAGATGAAATACATATTATTTCCCGGATGGAGGTATCGTTTACAGGTAGCCAGAGTACTGCTTGTTGAAGAGCTGCGTGCTTCCACACTGGACATTCTTCACTTGATACCCGATTGATGGCCGCAGAAACCACCGGTTACCGACTCTGGGCCGATTCATGGAAATTCGTGCAGAGGGCATAGCGCGAGCCTGCGCGATTAAGTAAATCTGCACACTCAGCGTATTCATGGATCCAAATGCACAATTCCAGCAGGCACGCAAAGGGAATGGAGCTACGCGAGGAATGCCCACTACACGCCCACACGCAAACCAAAACCGAAGCCATACCCCAACCCAAGTGCAAACCTCTGCATTCACCCCTGAGACACCATCCAGCACCACTACGAAAATGCACAGGCCACCCTCATAAGCATGCGCACCTCTACAAAAATTCGAGAGCTTCCTCGTCAGTTAAGGCAGAACCCCTGCGAAAACGTGAGAACCACCTTGTATGTCGAGGCTGCACCCCCCCAACGAAAACGCATGGGGGCTCCCTCGTAAGCCAAGGCAGCACCCCAACGAAAATGTGAAAGCCACCTCATAAGTCGAGGCCGCACCCACCAACAAAAACCTGCGGGCTCCCCCGTAAGCTAAGGTGGCACCCCTGCGAAAACACGAGAGCCTCCTCATAAGTCGAGGCCGCCCCCCCAACAAAAATGCTTGGGTTCCCTCGTAATCTAAGGTGGCAGCCTCCTCGTAAATTGAGGCCACACCCACAAACGAAAATGTGTGGGCTCCTTCATAAGCTAATGCAGCACCCCCAACAAAATCATGTGGGCTCCCTCACATGTTAAGGCACCCCTGCAAAACTGCCAGTCCACGTAAGCCCGGCTGCGAAAGGCTGTTGACTGCTGTTTTGCTGTTTGGCGTGTGGGCATTGTGTGGAACGCAGGTCCTTTCACAACAAGGACCCCTGGCAAGTCTTTGGAAGAATGCCTGCTGTGACTCCTTAACAGATATTCTACTCAGGGAACTGCGGGCAGTTGCCTTTGACCCTGAGTTGCATCGTTCGTATGTATTACTGATTAGTGATTCGAACTTCTAACAAAGTCCTTTGACAGGGGACTGCGGGTTGATACCTTTGACCCTGTCTAATCATCTGGAAACAATCCAATTGGGAGAACTACAAGTGGACGCCTATCAAGATCTTACTTTTCAACTGCAGTGATTGAGGCACACTCCTTTCACCTTGGTATCAGAGCCAACAAGTAGCCACCATCTCACCCCACTTGCCTGGTGGGTGATCCAAAACTCCTCATGATGGAAAAGACGAAGCCATCTGAAACGGCAGCTAATCTACAGGAGGGGCCACAAACAAGAAACCGTTCAAAATGCTTCTTAAAGACTGTGACTTCGCCATTGATGTCAGGACCTTCCTTAAATAGCACGATTGTCACACCACTTTTGGGGAGACCGGGGTCTGTTGCACCCGCTCCCTCTCCCACCTCCTGGCAGATCTACCCACACTTTCGCGCTTGGGCGTTCGCTGGGGGAAGAGGTGCTAGGGCCGGTGCTAGAGGGCTGCGGCGCATGCGCGGGAAACCACTGTGTCGGTTATGCGCATGCGCCGTAGATCGGGCCTCCGCGCTGGGAAGGGCTTGCCTTCCAAGCCTCGTTCTGGGTCCGCCGGTGCTCGGAGACGAAACGGCTTGCGTTCCAGGCCTCTCGAGTGCCGGCGGCCCATAAGAGGAACCGCGAGCAGTAGCAATTCGCGTCTCAACGCGGTTGCTACGGTCGTGTTGCTCGCTCCTGCTTCTTATGGTTCCTGTTCCCTGTGCCTGGTCTTGCTTCAGCTCCAGCCTTCTCTTTGGTCTCCCTGCCTTGCTGGTTCCCAGTCTCCTGTTACCTGCTTGGGTTCTCCTTGGCTCCTGTCTGTTCCACGAGCCTCCCTGGGGTCCAGTTCCCAGTCCCCTTCCTTTCCCTGGGGACCCCTACTCCTTGTCCTGGGTTCTCCCTGGGTCTTTCTGGGCTTAGCCTCTCCTCCAGCTTTCCTGGGGCCCTCGTTCACTGTCCTTGGATTTACCTTAGGGATCCCAACTCGTGGTGGTCTCCCCTCCCAATCTGGTTCCCTCTTCCTGTCTGGACCTGCCTGGTGCCTCATCCTTTGGACCAACTGTACCTCGAGCAGATCAGTCATTCCAGACCAGTTACGTGAAGCTGCTTGAACTTGTCTCCCTGTGGACTGGGGGCCTTACCTTGTATTCATCTGAGAGGTTCCTGGACTATCTTGCTTCATCAACGGATCACGTACCTTTGGAATAGACACTTTTGGACTTCACCCGTATCCAGTAACTTTCCATCAGATTGTGGCCTCTCCTGCCCGTGCTTGCACAGTCCCTTCGTCACGTTAATCAGGAGAGTACTTTCCGTGACGCTGGGAGTTGGTCCATTCAGCACCCTGTGTCATTAGGGTGGTGGAGAGGCTGGTTCCCTGAGTCACATGCTCTTCATTTCACTGGATGCAGCCTGGCGGTCCCAACTAGATCCACTGTCAAGAAAACAGGTACACAGTTCTCACGCACTTCTCTGCTTGACAACGATGTCCTATGAACAACAAGCGATCCTTTTCGCTGATTCCTTACAGATAAACAATCCATCACAAATCCTATGCTCACAAGAACTCAAAGGGCTATCTTCAGAGAAAAAACATGGATCTGAGGATATTATACAAAACTCATCTGGAATGAAACTTGACCTGACAGTATTGCCACCGAACCTCAAGCAATTAAAAAAAGTTGAAGACCATGACACTGATATTGTATATAGCAATCAAAAGAAATCCACTAGCAATCATCTAAAAACCGTGGTTGAAACCCCAACTTGCAAGACGATTGTACAACTTGACCAAAGCCTTAATATGCCTTCTCGAGATCGTCTAGAACTAACTCAAAGTCCTATTATGCCACAGATGAACATTACTTCCATTGATAATGTCAAACTATATAACCCTATGACACACCTTCTACAGACTCCAACATCGAGTATTTCACAGAATGACAACGCGGTACTTGCTAAAAGAAGATGGCAGTCAATGCATGAAAAACAAACCCAATCGGAAGTTCCATTCCATCCGGCTATCATCCAACAAACACCAAGAATGGCCCGTCTCTCCCTAGATATACAAGATATTGAAACATTAATGGAAAATCAAGGAAAAAGGAGAGAAGTGTTTGGCATAATGCTAAATGAAAAGGAGAGTGACGTACCCCAGCAGAAAGGCGAAAACAGAAGAGAAATAAAACGTAAACCTCCACTGACCATTGAACCTTTAACATCTGGAGTACTGCATCGACCATCCCAAGTAAAGTCAACGGAACCCTTCAATCAATCCCAAAGACAAAGAGCAATTTTAAAAAATCCAAAATTTAAAGAGGAACCAAAAACTGCTGTACCAAATTACCTAATCGATCAAGACCAATGCCATGAGAGATGCTCCTGTGCAGAAAATAGTCTGCCTACCATGGAGGCTATTCCAACAACCATGGTGGATCTACAAAATATGTTGACAACCATCACCTCACAATCTATGATTGTATCTCTTTAACTGCAAGAAGCTAATATTGATGCTAGCAAAGAGCAAGCAAAGTTGATTTCAATAATACTCAATAAGCAAATTCAGATGGAGTCTTTCATAATATCTATACAAGAACGCTTAAAGAGAGAAGCGGAAAACTCCACTAGGTGGCAAGACCGTCTTGCCGATATCGCCAGAAGCGAAAGGTTAGAAAAACAAGACCTGTCCCATGATCTAATCAAATTGACATCAACTCTCTCCATATCTAATGCTAAAGAATCAAATAGACTTGAAATGGAAACAAGACCTCTCAATAAAGAGTAGACGACTACCACACGCGAAAGGAAGACAACTCCAACACAATCTACAGTGATAAACTTAATTGATTTACAAGATGAAGATCTCTCCACACAACAACCAACAACAATTATGGTATCTCGTCAAACCCAGCAATAAATCCAAGAGGTAACTCTTCACAATCAGCTTCTCAGGTTATGAAGGAAAATTTTCAAATATACAATCAAAACATTAAAAGGAGATTTTGAGAGTGCAAAGAAAGTCCCCAAAAAAAAACCTAAAGGAGGAAAAAATGGCTCTTGCGCGTTCCTAAGAAACCTTACTACCCCGAAACCCCATGGAACATCAAAGAAATGATATGTCCAATCAAAACAGCTACAAATATTGAACAAGCTCAGTCATCAAAATCTATGACTCCACCCAAAGGCCAATTGTCACCAACGACCGATGAAGAAGCGTTATTAAAGATGGTTTTGGAGCTTTCACAGCACTTGGATGACAACATAGAGCCTTCTGAAGAGGCCCATGTTCAACCTTCTGATGCATCATTAATTGTGCCAGATCAATACGAAGAATCTCAACTGTCTAGTACCTCATCAATAGAACTGACTTGTGAAGAGATTTCTACCTCAACATTAAATTCACAGATTTTCGAGGGTAATCTCAGTGTATCCTACATCAGTGATTCCACTATGACGAAGAATTCTACCTCTTCCACTCCAAGCAATTCCCTGCATATACCAAAATGTATCAATCCATATACATTGCATCAACCACTGAACTTCAGTGTATTGATCACTCAGACACAAAACAGAAAAGATGACCTGATACTAAATAGGGCAAATCTACTCCGCTTATTTGAGGTCATTCCGAATTTGGCAAACATTTCATCAAAAGACATACACACACTTGAATTTGTGGACGATGCAAGATTAGCTAGAATCAGAATCAATCTTGAAACCAGAGAGATTCAACAACTGATCATACATAATATGAAAGACCTTTGCCGATTGGGATTCACAGTACAGACAGAGGATTTATCCAAAAAGGATAACAAAGATTTCAAAAAGTCTTGTCTACACTCCAAAGCGAGTCATATGTCATCTAGATATCTGGGTGATAGAAAACTTGAACAAAGTCATACATTTACGAAGTCAAGACAAGAACGGACAACCAAAGTGAATGATAAACAATACAGATATAGATCGAGAACAGAATACACCAAGCATTTTTTTTGAGAGATCTTGACCAAACACAAGATTTCTAACCACTAAACCGAAATAAAAAAAAACAATATCTTTATGCACATGGAACACGTGTAGAAATGGACATCTATTTAACCAACCAAGTGAAGTTCTAAAAGACTATGACATTATCTGTATTCAGGAATCATGGATGTGTCACCAGCCTACCTGCGATGGATACATCACCATTATGAACCCGGCAAGGAAAAATGCGAGAGGACGCCACTCGGCTGGTCTACTTACCCTATTTAAAATAGGTATTAACCTAGAACCAATAGAATCTAACAACATTCACAAGGGAATCCAACTCTCTATTGTTAGACAAAAAAGACCTAATAAGTTCGTAGCACTCCCCTTCAAAGAACATCCATTAGTAGAAACCATCGTTTTAGTAAACCTATACTGGAACCGAATTGCCATCGCAGATCAAATATATATAGATCTGGTATGCTCAGCAATTGATAAAATGTCAGTACTGTATCCAGACTGAAACTTTATTCTATGTGGCGATCTGAATATCCACTTCCACGATAAGAAAGGATTAGATCTAGAGCAACACATGTTATCACCAAGGGCCCAGATATGGAGTAAAGAAATGGCTGTGAGAGCTCTTCAAAGAGTTTTAATAACTGATAAGGACACTAATCTTCCAGCGATTACATGGACTCGTGGCAATTCAGCAGCCACAATCGACTACTTATATATGTCAGCCGACCTTCACTCCAAAATAAAGAAAACTGGCAATATCAAAACATCCAAAAGTGATCATGAGATCTTGATGATTGAATAGTCAATGGACAACCAAGTGAATGACCAAATATTACTTCCTGATCTAATACCCAATAATAGGTCGACCAGATTAAGAATTCCACGACATACTCTAGAAAACCTTCCAGAACTCTTTGACGCAAATGAACTTGAGGATAAAAAGAAACTGAACTACACTTGGCTCCTGCAACCATATAAAAATAAGAATACAATGTCTTAAATATCTGGTAGAGTACATTGACAGGCCTACAACGAGGACATAAGGAGGAAAAGACTGGAGCTACGAAGATCCATTAAGCAACTAAAGGTAAACTCACCATACGATCTACTATTGTAACGCTCACCTGGTATCCACAGGGACGTCACTCAGCCTGTTCTGACCTCTTACGACCTCAAACCCTTCCCTGGAGTCTACTCGACTGGAGACTGGGCCTGAAACACAGGATTGGTAGAGTTTAACTCCATATTGCCTCTGTGTGCTTGAACCCCTTCTTCCCCGGGGTCCAACCCTTCCCCTTGATCCACAGCTCACCTTGTTTTCTTGGAAAGTGTGCTCTCCATCCTGCTTTCAGCGCAGGGGCGCGTTGATTGATGCGGGCTCATTGCTGCCTAGTTACTTCACTGGCAAGAGTCTGACAGGTAAGTATAATGAGTCTTTAAAACAGTTCTCTAACTTCGTTCCTTTCCTTCCTTAGATGATGGCCGGCATCCGGGGATGGCGACGTGCTGCTGAGATGAGTAGCGCTGAAGGTGAGTGAGAACGTGATGCGCAATGCGACCCTTTCGTATTTGTATTGAACTGACTTCTTTTTCTGTGTCTTTTAGGTGCCGCGACGTTTTCAGCGTGGATGCCGGTTATGAAGAAGAAATGCAGTGAGTAAGCGCGGTATGCGGCGCCTCTAGATGTTTCCACGCTAACCTGGAGTGTCTTTTCCCTCTTGCAGATGAATGATAAGTTCCGGAGACAGAGTTCCCCCAGAGCGGCTGGGATTCAGGTAAGCGTTTGAAGCTCGTACAATCTTTAAAAATAAGCGAAGATTTGCTGAATGCTTACTAATGCCTTTTTTCTGTTCTTTTCCCTTTTCCTTATGAAGCGGCGTGCCGGGATGGGAATGACACAGCCGAAGATGCCCGCAGAACAGTAGGAGAGATGAATGATGGGTAGAAGCGCCGCAAGGTAAGGCTGTTCCTAACGGTGTTCTTGTTCTTGCAGGAGCTGAGCACAGAAGAAAGATGCAGGCCTACTGGAGACCGATCCGAACACAGTGATTTCACGCTGCAGGTGCAGAAAACGCAAAGCATGTTTCTCAGCCTGGGCGTGGCTTAGATAGTCTCTGGGTATCCCAGGTGTCTCTGGGCTGAACCACACCCGAAAGACTAGACTGCACATGCAGTTCTGGGAACCGAAATATGTGGGGGCATCCATCTTGTCCCCATCAATGCACTACAAGTCCAATTCCCAATGTTATCCTATGGGAGTGAGTGAATCTGGTGCCACAAGCGCCAAGTCTGACTCCAAGTGGGTCTTTGGAGGGATAGAGAGGCCCTTGAGGACCATGTAGGTGCCCAGGCTTAACAGAAAAAGATCAATTTCTAGAACTTTTTACATGAAAACGTCATCTCACTTATCACCTGAGGAAAGATGGGGAACATTTTTGTCGGGTGATAACAAAAAAGACATCTGCACGCTGGTGAAATTCTGGGAAGGAATTGTTGACTTGCAGTAATCATTCTATGTTTCTTCTAGGCTAAGATGAAAGGTTTTGGAAAGGAAACCAAAACATCAACAAAAAAAAAACTGCCAGTCCACCCCCCCTACACCATAGACACCCAATCTGCAGGCATATACCCCTACTGCACATCAACCCCTCAAGTCCAGACACCACCAACCAGCCCCCTTCACCACAGACACTACCCCAGGCAGCCCCCTCAAGTCCAGACACCTCCGACACACCCCCAGGGAGCCCCCTCAAGGCCAGACACCACCCACCAGCCCCCTTCACCTCAGACACTACCCCAGGCATCCCTCTCAAGTCCAGACACCACCCACTAGCCCCCTTCACATCCAACAGCACCCCAGGCAGGCCCCCGACAGTCTCCCATGCATGCAGTTCAATGTATGGCTGCAACCTATCCCCATAGTTCTTCAACGTCTACATAGCACCTCTAGCCCGCAGGATCTCTGCCTTCACCTCCAACTTTCAGTGTTATGCGGATGACACACAGCTCTCTTTCAGGCTACCCTCGGCCTCCTCCTCGCTCATCCCTGACTGCCTGTCTGCAATTCAGTCTTGGTGTGCTGCGAACGATCTCGGCCTTAATGCCAGCAAGACAGAGACTGTCCTCATTGGGACCCCTGCTCCCTCCTTCCCACTCTGGCCGACCTCCCTTGGCCCTGCGCCCTCACCCTCTAGTGAGGCAAGAAATCTGGGGGTCATCTTTGAATCTACTCTCTCCTTCTCCTCTCACATCTCGGACATCTCTAAAAAAAAGTCCAAGTACCAGCTGCACCACCTGAGAGGTATATTACCTATTTCCACTTTCCCCCAGAGGCTTACTTTCGTCAGAGCCCTGGTCCTCTCTAGACTGGACTACTGCAACAGTCTTTTTCTCAATCTTCCTACTTCTACTCTCTGATCTCTACAACTCATCCAGAAAAGAACCGTGAGACTTGTCCTTGGCCTCAAGCCCAGAGACTGCTTCCCTCTGGCGCTGAAATCCCTTAACTGGCTGCCTGAGGCTGCAAGGATCAAATTCAAGACACTCTGCATAGGCCACAAGGCTTTCGGGGCCGGGGGGCCTGAACTATTTACAACCCTCTCGCCCTAAATACTCTCCTTCTAGAGCCCTCCGCTCATCCGCCTCCAACTCTCTGCGGGTGAGCCATTTTTCCAAACAGAGATTTGGGGGTAAATATTTATCCTCTTGTAGGTGCTTTCCTCTCTCTGGAACAACCCCCCTGTCCCTCTATGTCTTGAGCCTGATCTTCTTAAGTTCAGCAAACTCCTTAAGACCTTCCTCTTTCTCTCTCTCTCTCTCTCTCTCTCTCTCTCTCTCCCTCTCTCCCTCTCCCTTGCTAACCTCCTCTCTATTCCCTCCTCCTTCTCTTCCCTAACTCTGCTCTGTTTTGCTTACTGGTCACCTGGTGTACCTACAGAGCCCCACAGGTCCCAGACTCCCCCGCCAGTCTTTGCACTTGCCCCCAGGCCTCTGCACTCTACTCACCATTACTGCACTTCTGGAATTCGTTCCATGAGCAGGATAAACTCTCTGCACTTAACCCAGGGCACTGCCTGACAGTGTGCACCTGTTCCCCTCCCCCTCCCTTTCACTTCACCTGGCCTAGTATGGTAGTTTTTGTTTCTGTATGTTCTTCTCTTTCTCCTCCCCTACCCTATCACCTCACTCTTTGTCATGCACTTGCACTATCTGAAATGTTGTTGGCCTAGTATGGTACGCTGTGGAATGTTTGTCTTCTGCCACTCCTCCCCCATTCGCCTTCCTCCCTCTCATGCACTTCACTAGTAGTAATGCTGTCAGGCCTACTATGCTAGTCATTTTCTGTTCGATCATTCAGAAACCTCAAGGCCTAAGAATGACTTTGTATTCCCCTGTTCCCTTCTCACCTTGAAGCGGTTTGAAGCACTTCACTTGTGTGTAAGCGCTTCACAAATAAACAATTACAATTACAAGAAACAATTACAAGTTACCTGAACCTCTGTGGTTTGCCTTCACCATGAACTACACCACCAACATGTCCACCAGCAACATGATCAAGAGGAAGCACTGAAGACCAATCCTGGACTGGAGCATCCACAGTCACTCCCTGGCAGACTGGAATCTGAAGCCCCCCAGCCAGACAGCACTACATTGCATCAACAACACGGTGGCCACCCAATCAACATGTGACAAGTGAATGCCATGCAAAGTGGCATGTGGTGGTGTGTGCCTGTTGGCTATGGGTCATTGCAAAGTCATCAAAGCACACCAACTGAATGCGTACAGAGGACAGAAGTAAACATATTCATACATCAGCCAGATCCACAAATAATGACCAGGCGCATCAAAGCCTGGGCACAAGTGATCTGGGTAGAAGTGGTGTCAAAGTCCCTGTCAGGGACCACAACATGACAGGCTCATGGTGTGATGGGAGGGCAGTCAGAGACTGCATGACTCACTGAGACAGGAAATGTGTGCTGCCACACAGGAAGAGCCAACATGGCTCGCAAATGCATTCCAGCAAGACATAAGAGCAGGCAGTGCGTGGCAGCACATGCTGGTGGGCATATGTGAATGCCATGGGTTTAACGCAGCAAGGACAAACAAATGTGCAAGTAATGTGACCAGGTCACACCTCCACAGTGAGCCCACCTCCCTCCATGCCAACCACACTGATAACAAACACACAGTGATGCTGCTAATGTAAATGCTAATGAAAACCTACAGTGCAGACCCAGTCATCTGATGGACTGAACCCCGCATGTCAGGCACATGTGCATCCTTCCAGCTGCAACCATTACAGCAACAACAACACAGGCACAGTGAAAAACACTTCCATGACACATCCACATGTAAACCCAGCACAATGCGGCCCGAGCACAGACACATACCAAGATGAATCCCATGACCCTAGGGGAAGGTCAATATGACCCAACTGCAACCTGATGCACATCCATGGGAGACATGCCACATGGGCACAGAGGTGGGCAGGGAGAGAACTTGTACGACGTGCACACTTGTAAAGCATGTGAACACAGAAGTGGCATCCGAGCACCGTTGATACATTATGGGCAAGGCACACAATGGAATCATGGCCACCAGTGGCCAACAGTATTTGCACCGCTCACAGCATGGCCATGCCGACACCTGCCTGGGAACCTCTCCACACCATCACATCAAACAGCATGCCTCTGTCACAACCCATCCTGCGTGCATGCAACACATACATGCATCAACTGCACATGTGGCATGCCATAGCTACAAGCACATTCATATGGCATGCACACACATCACTCTGAGTGCCCAAGCAGCGTCATGACCAATCACATTACAGTCCCGCTAACTGCAATGCCCAAACATGAGTACACAAAACATACAAATGCACGTGTGACCTCCAGACGTTTGTGATGCATAGCCACACATTGCTATTGTTACCGCAACCACATGGGCAGCATGCATGCACATGACATGGTAAACACTCCCTCAACTGTCACACTTGCCATCCAGGCATGTCTCAGACACAAGAAGCATTGCATGTGCACAGTTTGCAAACATGTACTACAACACCCAATGCAAATTACAGTGCATTTCGAATCAGCACAGGTCTGATGTCCCACATGGGGAGCGTTGTCTCGGGCCTGCATGCAGATGATTGTCGCTGAGACATATATGCTGCAAAGGTAAGGGGGTCACTGTAAACAAGCTAGCACATGCACAAGACACATGCACCGTAGAGCAGTGCAACACATGCCTACTCACCATCCGACTCCAGACGTCCATGCAACGCGCAGACCTGGGCATGCAGCTACGGGTAGTACCTCGCCAGGACCCGCGTGTTGTTGTTCGACAACCAGCACCTGCACGCAGAATGATCCTCTGCCGTTGCACCGGCCTTCAGGAACTGCCAAGCATTTACATAGGTCCTGGATTTTAGATCCTCCCAGCGCTTGTGGACGGTCTTGTAGCAGCAGATTGCCACCCCCTCCATGTTGATGGCGGCCATTATGTAGTCCCAGATCTGGACGCATCCTTCCTTGCCACGTTGCAACGCTGGGTTGAAGAGGGCATCATCATTTTTTTTAGCAATGACAATTAGATGTAAACTGTGACAAAATTAGAGCTAAAGAAAAAAAGAGAAAGGAATAAATGAAAACAAACAAAACCTTGAAGGATGGAGTAACAAAACAGATTGAAACCAATCAGCTGAATGTTCCAGTATCAAAAGATAATCGCTCGAGGAATTGAACCAAGGCTATAACATACTTGATTTTCGCACGACCAATTAGAAATGACCACCAAACTTGAGGATCAGAAGCAATAAAATCACAGAATAAATGTCTAAAGTAAAATGTGCGAAGATCTTTCAGCCCAGTGTATTTTGTGACAATTTTGTGACAATGTGCAACAGTGTTTCAATCTCGTCAACTTGCCTACAAAAGCGACACTTATTGTCTTTCAATAGTCCTCGTATTGCCTGGATCTCGTCTGTCGAGTACAAGTTCAACCGGGCTCAAAGGAAGTTGTCTCTTACATTTTTATCCGGAAAATGTTTCAAATATATGCACACACTGTTCAATTTCCAACTGTCCGAGGGCAAGTGCGTCACCAGTTGACATTCAGAATCCACTTGCAGCATTTGAATCCAGTCGAACCTTTTCAGTTTTGCTTTCACCCTATTAGGGTTGGTCAGAAGTTGGTCAAGACGACTGCTAATGACATCCAGGCAGCTGGTCATATCCTGGAACCAATCCTGCAAAAACAGGTTATTTTGTTGTTTTGTCTCGTTGTAAATCAGGTCCAAGATTGAACGTCTTAATGAAGAAAAACTTTTACCAAACAAGGCCAGTCTGTTCCAGATGACTGAACACCTCAACGAAGAGAGGCCCAGTTCTCAGATGAGAATGGCAATCGGGGTAGATTGTGGGACCCCAAGAACTCGCTTCCAGAAGAGACCCTCGAGGCGAGACCAAAAGGGGTCTGAAATAGAGAATATGGCATCGGCACCATACACTACTGTCGGGATAACCTTTGCCTTGTAAAATCGGATTACCGGTAGGATGGAAAAACATCAGAATTTGCTGTTTATGGCACACGCCTGGCAGGTAAAGGTTTTCATTTTTCCTACCAAGTATGACAACATTAGGGCTTCCGGCTTGGAGTTACTTAGCCAAAGCCAGAGGTATTTAAAGGAATCCATGTTCTCCATTTTTTCACCACCGATTTGCCAGGAAAACCGGTTTTGCCTTTGGTAGACGTGCCAAAGCTCATGGTTTTGGTCTTGCCTTTATTGATTTTGAGCCCATTCTGTCTGATATAACTATTGAGGGCATTGAGTTGCCGCTGTAGGCCCACCTGCGTTTGGTCGATGAGTACTACATCGTCGGCGTAGAGTAGTCGAGAAAGGTAGACCCCACCCACCTTTGGGGGGAATTATCTTGTTGAGTGAAAGGCCTCAGGCATGTCTTCCAAGAAAAAGTTGAAGAGGCCAGGCGCTCAACGGGCACCCCTGTTTCACCCCTAGCAAGGTCTTGATTTCCCTGGACAAGAGACCTCACTTGTTTAACCTGACTCTTAAGGTGGTGTGGCAGTGCATGGCCATAATTGGTTCCAGTACAGATGACGGGCAGTTCTTTTTCTCCATTTTGGACCAGAGCAGGCCTGTGTCTACTTGGTCGAATGCCTGCACGAGGTCCACAAATACCATATAGATCTTTGTTTTCTGACGCAGAGCCCTTTCTTTCAGGACCTGCAACAAGAGAATGTTAACAGCCGTACCTGGCCTTTCACAAATCCACACTGGAATTGATCATAACTCGTGGTGGCCCTGCACCAGGCATGGAAATTGTCCAGAAGGATGAAACCGAACAGTTTACCGATGACGTCCAGCAGGGCGATAGGGTGATAGTTCCTTGGATCCTTCTGATCGCCCTTCTTGTGGATCGGAACCACTATCGCCCTCCTCCATGTGCTCAGAATTTGATGAGTGATGATGATCTGATTGAACAAGGACACTATGACCAACAAGCACAGGGTTCTCTGCTCGCCAGTGTTCTTAACATAACTTCAGCATCATTCTGGTATCTTAGATGTTTAGATGAGCAGAGCCCGTTTTTGTAGTTGCGCTGGCCTAACCTAGCATTACTAAGTGCTTCGGTTGAGTTGGTTTAGAGGGCATCATAATTCTCCAGGACCTTATCCACCAGGATGTCAACTTCTTTGGCAGTAAAGTTAACAGGCCTCTGCCTTGCTGCCATGGGTTTTCCGCTCTGGTCAGAGGTAGATGTTGTGGACATGGCAACCCCAGAGGCAGGTATGGGTGAGTAGGCTGGCCCTGATGATGGGCTGTGGAGCAGTGGTGGTATGTGAAGGTGGGAATCCAGCACAGCAGCGGAGGTGGTCAAAGGGCCGAAGACAGGAGCATAGGCAATGGCTGGAAAGCAGGCACCCCAACGCAGTGCAGGTGGCCAGTAGGCACTCACACTGGACAGGCAGCAGTAGATGGCAACATTAGAGGCAGTACAGGGCAGGAGGAGGAGGCAAATTATCAGGCATGGAGGCAAGAGAGTGGGCCTTCTGTTTGCAGCTCAAAAGGCAGCCAAAAAAAGAGTGAAGGCCCTTAGCACGTATGTTATGTGACACACGCTGTGCGCAACGTGTCGACGCAGCTCACGGCATTGGGACAAGTAAACGCATCACTGGCTATGCACGCAAAGGAACCAAGACAGAGTATTGTAGTTTCCACATATTTGGGGGGCCACGCAATCAGTTCCCTTCAGGTAGCACACTGTTCTTTTTTGGAGGGGGGTTGTGCCTCTGCGCAAAACTCATTTTTTCTTTCCCCCATTTTGAGGCACGTGGTTTGTCGCATACGCACCTTTTCTGTTTATGATTGGCACACGAATCGCATACCTCCTTTTTCATTGTCAGAAGCTTTATGGGTGTCACATACGCACTTTTTGTATTATTGGGTGACACTGCGTATCGCGTACATCTTTTCTCATTTTCAGAAGCTTTCCAGGTCAACATTTGAGCCTTGCTGGACCACACATCTCTGTTGTACATCAAGTAGACTGTTCCTGATTCACAGTGCCCAGGACAATAACTTGGTGTGCCTCCCATTCATCCATTACACCTGTGACATGGTTGGAAAGGCCCCAAAAGGGAAAGGGGGCAGAGGGGGTCGGGCTGGGGGTGAAACACCTGCCCCAGGTGGTTGGGAAGTGGTGGTGGCACACTTGCCCCAGCCCCATGTGGTTGGGGGAAGTGGTGGTGAGACACCTGCCCCAGCGCCAGGAGGATATGGCAGGCCCCAGTCCATAGGTGGCCCAGCACCTGGATGCCAAAGTGGCTCCAGCCAGATAGCTCCAACACGTGGCAGGAAGGGACGCCCTGCACAGCAGAGAGAGGCTCAACCCCAAGACACGGCACAGGACACTGTTCTGCACAGGAATAAGAACTTCTATGATGAGGAGCTCCAGATCCTGATTAACTACGTGACCAATTACCATCGTGACATGTGCCTGTATGCGGGGAGCATGCGAACAGTCGCACAATGTATGGTGGATTAGCAGAGTGTCACAGAACAGATAAACCAATTAGGGGTGGAAATGCGCTCAGCAGAACAGGCCATCAAGTGCTGGAAGGAGCTCACCTGTCGCACCAAGCACAAGCTCAGTGTCAACCTGACCTCTGCACTGGCAACTGAAGGGAGCCACCAGAGGAGGAACAGCTGACACTGCATGAAGAGGCCATGAGATAATTCATCCTCATTGAGTAGGTGCAAAGAATGGGAGGCCTGGAGCATTATGAGGACACATCAGGTGAGTGTCCGTCA
The DNA here is from genome assembly GCF_040938575.1 of Ambystoma mexicanum. Lineage (NCBI taxonomy): Eukaryota > Metazoa > Chordata > Amphibia > Caudata > Ambystomatidae > Ambystoma > Ambystoma mexicanum. The sequence continues at coordinate 591,386,486 of NC_090922.1, read as the reverse complement.
TTGCGCCTCCTTTGTTTTGCTAGTCATGCATCACCCACACCCATTGTGTCTTGGGACATCTGGCAGAATTTGTAGGACAGCCCAAGGTAAAGCATGTCCTGTGATGTAAAGCCGCATGTCAATTGGCCTTCATATTGGGTGTAGCCCGTGTGGCAGCCATTCATGCACATGTCTGTGTGACAGGACACATTCCCCCACAGGGTACTCCCCCGGTACTTGGTAAACTTGTGACACTGACAAGTAGTGTTCATTACTACATACTTGTTGCGTTTCACTCTGCACTGCTAGACTGGTGCATGCACAAAAAGTATCACTTACACGCCATGTCATGCAGAGATGCATGTTCCTTTTGTCACCTGATCCTATGCATTTCTTTGTCACGATGCACATCTGAGCTGTCTGTCAGTGCACATTGTCGTGTTCACAGAGTGTAGTTGCATGAGTGTCCCTAGACCACATACACATTGACTCAATTCCAGTGCCAAAGAGAGCCTACTCATTGTGAAGCATGCTCCCTCTTACTCTCCCACACTCTGTGCCCACTTCATGTGGATACTGCCCTCACCCTCTTGTGGATTGTTGGACCTTGTTCCCATCCCCAAATCCACTCTCCATCTCACTGCACATCAGGGACCTTGAGTAGAAGTAACACTTTTGGGTGTACCCATTCATGGGCTTCTTCCATTTCCACACCTTCCTGCAGGTTCCCATTGTCTCCTGTTCCATGTCCCAGACCTGATTAGTGTGTCATGTGTCGAACGTGGTGCTGTCTGTGAATATGGATGTCTGGCCATTCCCATGGGATGTCATTGTACATTAAAATGTCACATGTGCATTACTTTTCCCCTGGCAAGTCTGGTGACTTGACAGTTGAATGTCCACTCATTCTGCATTTACAGCACCGGTGAATGTCAATGTGCCCAGTGCTGGCCTGGACATGATGGGGGGGGGGGGCATTTATCAGCAATTGTCATGCAACAGTTGCTTACTGGATCAGGGGTGTGTATGCACAATGTCTGATGGGTGTACTTCTTGGAGCATATGTACATTATTGTCTCTTTTGACATGTATCAATATGTCTTTCTCTGTCCATGTGCAGGTGAGGATGCACCAGATGCAGAGGTGGAGGAGGAGGAAGGGTCTGTTGTGCGGCAGACCACCAATGGGGTACGTGGTGTGGTAGACTGTGAGAATCCACTGGTTCTGCAGGCCATCTTGTGACATGCTGCAGACTCTTTGGACTCTTTGGACTCAGATGTCTCTGATGCTGAACCGGATGTGCATGCCTCAAAGAGGCCAGAGGTGAGTGCCCCAATGTGTGGATCAGTTAGGGCCTGTGTGTCTGTAGCAGGGCGGCTGGCCTCACGAGGCCAGTCAGTGGTGGCACCCCCATCAGGGGTGGTTACGACTGCAAGGCCACCCTCCCCTGATTTGGTATTGGGTCCTAGGCCTGATATCAAAGGGACAGATGCAAACCTGCAGCCAATGACAAGAGCATCACAGCAAAGGACATATCCATTGCATCAGGCCGCCGTGGGCCCCGCACATGTGGAGGATGTATGCAGGCTGGGGAGACAGAGTCGGAGCAGCAGATGTTGCATGCCGTCCTCCGACATGGATATGTGTTGGATAACATATCTGAGTGCATGTATAAAATGGCCAAATCATGACCCCGCCAGCGGCCCGGGTAGAGAGACAGCTGCAGGTCAAGCGGTCCTCATGCCGCTCCCACAGACTGTGCATGGAGGCCAACATCAAGGGCCGACGATCTGATCTGGGGTGTCTGTAGGCTTCCCTGCATGTAGACGCTCAGGCACACAGAGAGACCTTGAGGCTTGAGATAGAGGCCCAGAGGACTACCCTCCATGCAAAACTAACAGCCACAAGGAGAATGATCCACAATTAGATGGGTGCCTTCAGGCAGTCACTCTTGGAGGAACTCTGTGCATCATGGGCGTCTGCACATGCAGACTCTGTTGCCTTCCTTGATGCAATGCATACAGACATCACTGGCCTAACTGTGCTGGTGCATTCATCAGCGTCACACATGGCCACCACCTCTGAAGACCAGGCCTTGGCACTGTGTGGTCTGCCTCTAGCACCACGCACACCTGCAGATCAACTGCAGGATGGGGTCCTAGCACAGACATGCTTCCTGGTCCACAGTGAGGTCCATGAACCCTTGGCATTTGAAATTTTGTTTTCTTCATAGTACATTTCTTTTTACCACTACCTGTCCACCCTCCAGGGTGGACCCCTCGATCCATGATGGACTATTTTTCAAATATTTTAATTTTTTTATGTCCATTGCTTTGCCATGAAGAATTCATTCTTTGATTACAAGACCCTTTGCGCAGATGTTGGCATATTTTGGGTTCATCCCTTTTCAAAGTGGAATCTTTGCCTGTTTTTTTTATTTTTTATTTTACATTTCGCTTGAGTTGTGCAGTTGCCCTCTCAAGGCCATGACGTAGGCAGTGGTGGACATGCAGCCATGCCCAGTGACTTCAACTGCCATGGTTGCATTGTGGTGGATAGGATGGCATGTGCAGGTAACATTGGGTTGAGTGAATATTGACACGTGTGCGGCGTGTATGGTATTGTACTATGGCTGTTATAATGCCTTGTCCCATGTTGTTACAGTGCTCCAGAATGAGGTGGTGATTGCACTCCCGGGGAGACACCCTGCACCCTTTGACGCCCCAACTCCCAAGGCCCTATGACAGGCACTGAACCTCCTGTCACGCATTTGGAGCCACAGTTCCGAGTGGGGATGATGCGGGAATCACATCATGATGACTCAGTCAGCAGGTAAGCACATGCACTGTCTTGCATGTTCTACCAGTGTAATTGTTCCCCATGGTTTCTGCATGCAGTACATATTTTGATCAGCTGGTGGTGTTCACCTTGTGTCACGGTGAATGTCTGTGCTGATTTGTGTCTGTACACATGCATGTGTTTGTGTGTGCATTTGCACGTATATGCCAGTGGCTTGTTTCTGTGGATGCACACGTGATGTTGACAGCATTTTTGGAAGTGATTGTGCAACACTATCGTCACATTCCTCATGGTCAGTGTTTCGTTCTGTGTGGGTGCACGTACTGGTATACTACATGCATTGCTGGTGGTTCTGCACTCTGGTGGTTTATGTTCTACGACACGTGGCACACTGACCGTGCTGATGTCTCCTTACTGCCACCCTTCTACTCCCCCAGTCCCTATGTTGCATACCATGCCCTGCAGGTGTTGTCCCTCTGCACACTACTCTTTGACGGTTGCCAATCTGAAATCCACTTCCTTCTCTGCTTACATGTCCCGCCCAGCCAGGCCACTGGTCACCATGTCCCATTCACATTGATAGGCATGTATGCACAACCTACACAGCAGCGTTTCATGACATGGGCTCTGGTAACTCTGTTGTGGAAATGTGTATGCATTGACTCCAAAGGACATGTTTGTCACACTTGATGCATGTTGGTTTTGACAGATATGCACATGTGTACCTCTGACTGATTGCTTCTGTGTTACCCATTATGGTGACTTTTTGTAAATGTTTTTGTACTGTTGGTTATCCTCACTGGTGTGTATTTCATGGTTTCTGTTTATAGATTCTTCTTCATGTTTACTGCCACAGTCTGTGGGTGTACATTACATCGACACAATGTAGTTGCATATATGTCTGACATACTCCACTTCCTACCACTTGGCTTTATCTGGTGTCCCTGTGTCAGTTTCAAGTGAGCCCTGTAACTCATGCACACTTACTGGGGCTCTCTCACTCAGGGGTGTGGTGTGTTTGGGGGAGGGGGGTAGGTGAAAGTCCAACTGCATGTCCATTGACTGTGTTGTCCAACAGGGGCTTATGTTGGCTGATGTAGGCTCGGGGTATATGCTTTCAGTGACTTTGTTGCGTAGAAGTGGGGTACATGTGTATTGTTGTGTAATGCATGCCATGGTGAGTTTTCATCGTGGTGTCTGTGAGATAGGGCTACTGATTGACCCTACACATGTATCTATTATTTGATAGTCTGTCCTTCACCGCCCACCAGTTTTGTCCTTGGCCTCTACATGTGGATATTTTCCTTCTATGATCTCATGCCATGATAGTACGTCCGGAGGTATTGATAACACTATCATTCTCCCTAGGTCAACGTCTATGTGCCCTCACCCACAGTGATGTTGGGCATGCCCATCCCCACTCCAGACAGTGTACTCCTTGCTATGGTTTTCATCTCTCCCTCTCCCTCTCCCTCTCTCTCTCTCCCTCTCTCCCTCTCTCCCTCCCTCCCCTCCCCTTCCCTCCCGTCTCCTCCCCTCCCCTCTCTTGTTCTACTCTCCACTCCTAGGCAATTCTCAATCTGTGTCCTGTCTCCATCTTGCACTCTGTGGTCCTTCTGCACTGGGTGGTCTATGCCTGTTTTCTGATTCCCTAAATGGTTGTCATGGATCCCCACTGTCTTTAAGTTGTTTCAATGCATGTCTTTAGAATTTGAGGATGTTTCCCAGTGGGATGCAGTGTAGGCAGGCCAGGTGGGTATCCTGTGCATGTAAGTGAAGGGCACTCAGGGTGTCACTTGTGGTGTGGTGTTTAGCAGGGAGTCTGGCACTGTGTGAATTCAGTTTTGTTTAACTTGTTTTGTGGGCGCATGTGTCACATTGTGTTCTTATGGTCATGTGTCTGAGCATGCTGTTTTCACACTCATATCATGGTGGCACAGGTTGCAGGATCTTAGTTTTGGGTGGGGGATCTCTGTAGGTCCTTTCTTGTTGAGTTGTCAGGAGGGTGGCAGGGCCAGCTGTTAGTGGGCTGTGACACCTGTTCATGGTGTTGGTGTGTGTTTCCTTGCACTTTTCACATGTGTTTTTCCTGACACATGTCATCCCATACAATGATTCACTAATATTGACTAATGTACACGAAAGACACTATTTAGCATTTCTTGGTCAGGATTCACCATTCTTGTTGTGCAGTCCTAAGAATAATCCACACACATGACACCACTGGTGCACAATGTTTGGGATGACATGTTATCAACAGACACCAGGTACACTACATTGAGCAGGGTTAGTTATTTGCCAATCATGTGCCATGCATGGTGCACCATGGGATTACAGCGGCATGTTGACAGCTGCTGGGTGCATGTCAATGCTACCTTCGATTCAATGCACATTTGACCCAATGCAATTGAGTTGCAGTAAAGTCTGCATTACCTTGCACTTTCCAGTTACCTGCTACGTTTTGCATGTTTTTTCTTTTTTCTCTGTTTCTCATTACTTTGTCATGTCTGCTTGTGTTTTTCATGGCAGTTACCTCAGTGCCCAGCCTTTCGGTCTGACATCTGCCTCTGTGAAGTGCCTTCTGCAAGATCCTGTCTTCAGTGCAATTGGTATTTGGGTTCAGATGTTCTTGGGCTTTGCATCATAGGCTCCCATGTCAGAGTTCACTGCATTGTCCCTGTGCTTCGCTGATTATGACATGCCATGTCATGGGAAATACTGCCAGGGTGAACCAGCCTTTTTATTGATCTCAGCGATGTACGTTTTGTGGGTCCGATCATTGTCATGCTGACTGCTGCCAGATCTGTGTGTTAAATATGTGCCATCAGCTTGATATTGTGATAGGTGTTACAGGGACATTCACTGCATGGCACTTGGGGGTTCAGGCAGTGTGTGGGTGGGTGTTTTATTGCATGTCACCCAGGGGGGACACGTATTGCTGTGTGTTTGGGTGCATGGATGTGTTGGCTATTCTCATGTTTATTTGTCTTTATCTGCAGATCCATTTCTTGTGATGGGATTGGGGAGGATACTTGCAGTCGTATGCATGCTCCGGAAACAGGTAAGAAGTGCATTTCTGTTGCAGTGCACTTTTGTTGCTCTTTGGTTGTTAATATTGAAAATGACTACTTTGATGTCACTGAGTATTGTGTGCATTGTTGCGGTCAGGGAATAGGTTGGCCAGTGTACGTGTTTTTTGTTGCGTAACACACATTGTGGGTCCAGGGCTTTCCTTGCATGGGTTAATTGGCTTCTAGATAGAACTGTGCCTTACTACTTGGGGTCTCATGTGTGAGGTTTGGTGTCTACATGCAGTACAGTTGTAGTCATTGTGACAGTCATCAGGTAGTTAGTCTATTGTGATGTGTTGTTTTTTGTGTACTACATGTACACTGGTATTTGCAGTTGCTGTTACTGTGTTAGTGAATGGTACAGTGCCATGCTGCTTATGGTTATGACTCACTGTTGACTTTGCTATGGAATGTCTACATTACTTGCTGCATCTGTGACTGTGTCCATTTGGGGTTGTCAATAACTTGTTCTCACTTGTCAATTGTGTCCTGTGCAGTGCATTTTTTTTTATATGGGGTGCATTGTCTCCATATTGGTTGTATATATGTCACATATATCCTGACACCCCTGCTTTTGAGCTCAAAGCAACAAGAATACCTGTGTGCCCATCATGCACATTCTCACACAGGTGTGCAACCCTATTGCATTAGCCTTATGGGGATTGGTGTAAATGATACTTTTGGAGTCCATGAATGCCCAGCTGCTCATAATTGATAGTTGGCAAGTTGATGAATTTATCTGTGGAAACACATATTCTGGGTGATAAATTCCTGGACATTAGTGATTTATTTTGTGCCTCAGGAGTAGTTTCACTCCATGCTTACCGTGGTGGTGGTGGTATACTCCAACTTACGTGTCTTTCATTTGGCCACACTTTGTGCATGTTGGTTTGGGCCCGATTCATGGCATTATCAGTGCAGAAAATAGGGCACTTTTGCGTAAATCCCCCTTCGTCGATTCATGGAATCAAATGCGCAGTACTTTTTCTGGACGTGCGTGGAGTTCGCACTGGTTTGGCATGTCAGTGTGAGCCGTAAAGGACCTTGCGTGAGACTCCAAGCTGAGCGTGGGCATGGCTTGTGATGAGGGCTGGCAAGGGGGCGTAACACCCGAAAATGGGGAAGAACTTGCGAAAAAGTGGGCGTTCCGAGGGACGGCCTGAAGGCAGTCCCTTGCATGCCCACAATTGCGCGGCAAAAGAGACGTATTTATGGATTCAATTGCGCAATGTCTCGGCTGGGACATGGCCCCGCAAGCCCTTCATAGGATCCGCTATCCGAAGGAAGGTGTAAGTACACTTGCGCATAGTATTTTCAGCATGCAGGTGGACTTATATGTCGGATTTCGGGGTGTGTGTACTCAATCAGGGTTCTGATGTAGCTTAGGGGTGTGTCTAAGCAGTGTAGCTGGGTGCAGGTATGTTTTATGTGGGTTTGCACGCATATTTCCCGAGTTATTGCTGAGTTACGATTTTATATGCGCATGTTGTTGGGGTGCCGGATGTAACTACGGTGGAGTGCACAGGGACCCAAGTAGCAGGCCTGCTTACCGCAGAGCCAACGTACTGTTTGAAGGGTACATGTATTCGCGCCCGCGGGAGCACAGAAAGGAAGCTGTTCTGGCTGTTCATGCTTTGCGTGTGGGCATGTTGGGGCTTGTTTTTCTTTCTGCGTGCAGACTCGCGCAGTGTCCTTCTCAGCGTGCAGTGCTTGCAGGATTTCTGCGCCCATTTCCATGAATCAGCCCCTTTATGTCTAACGGATGCACACAATTTTGCCCTCCGTGGGGCACATTCTACGGGTGTTTTTGTGTGCATGGAGGATTGGCACATTGTCCTCATTGAATGGCACCTGGGATGTGGCTTGATCATGTGCACGCCACAGGGGCGGGATTTTAGGTAAAGTAGGATTGCACCAGCTGGGCACGTGCAGCCTCTACATGTGCTCTATAGCCAGCCATGCGCAAGTGTTGTGCCTGTGGGTGCGGGCAGCCAGCATGTCCACTGGGACACCACGTCATATGGCGACATTGTGCAGGACACATGATGCCACAATGATCCTGCACACAACTGATGGTGCATATAGCAACAAACCACCAGAGTGGCGAAAGGAGCCGAAACATGACTTAAGCAGTCCGAATGTGTGCTCCACTATGCGCCTAGTCGCTACATGGGCAGTATGGTTGTAGGACAAATGATCGAATCTAAATGGTCGACAGGACAAATGGTCGACACCAAAAGGTCGACAGGTCAAATGATCGAATTTTTATTTTTTCACTTATTTTTTTTTTTGGGGGGGGGCCCCCCAAACTCCCCTTTATTTGCTTAAACCACTTTTTTTCCCTAAACGAAAACCTAAAAAATATATATATAACTAAAAAAATAATTTGATCATTTACCCTGTCGACCAAATTGTGTCGACCATTTGACTACGCACCGGGCAGTATTGTACCTTACCTCAGGTGGTGGTGTCAGATTCCATATGAGCGTCATCATGAATGTGCTCAGCGGGTATGCACTGTCCCCTGCAAATGTATACATGGTTGTCATTATCATTTGTTGCCAGCGTCTATTGGTAAGTGTGCAATGGACATGCATGTGTGTATACGTTCATACTCACCAATGAGACATGCGTTCCCATGCTTGCCAGCTAGCAGGTTCTGGTGTAGTGGTGACATCTGGAATATATTGTTGTGTGTGCTTCCTGGATAATTGGCATACACTTCAGTTATGATGCCCTTGGCGTCGCACATAACCTGAACATTGATTGAGTGCCAATGTTTACAATTGCAGTATATGTGCTCTGTTGCTCTGGGGGGATGTAGCACAACATGGGTACAATCTATTGCACCAAGCACTTGTGGGAAGCCTGCCACAGCATAAAAGTCCTGCATGACTATTTGCCTTTCTGCCAGTGTTCTTGGCATATAAATGTGGCGGCTCACAGACGGTCATGCAGTTATGCATGCAAGCACCTGGTGTAGGCAGCGTGACTATGTGGCCAGGGAAATGCTACCTACTATGGTAGTGGTCCGCTTGAAGGATCCAGTTGCCAGGAAATGTAAGGCAGTGAGCACTTTTTCTAGGGGGCTAAGGACCTGGGAGCACATGGTGGGTGATGTTAGCCAATCTTCCCACTCCCTGACCAGGTCTATAATGATATGGGGGGGAACCTGTACCTGCCATAGACCTGGTCATCTGGCATCCCGAAGAGCGTGGTAAGTGGGTTGAAGATGCGGGCCCTGGCAAGCCTTCTGCTCCTACGGAGTCCGTGCATGATCATTCCGACAAATGCTGGATTCATCCTGGCTGGATACATTTAGTTTGGTGTGTATTGGCTGCTTTATAGATACACATTGACGTTTACGCCTGCTGTCAGATGGTGGGAGTGTACAAGGATTTGCGTGAACCTTTTCACGACCCGACGTTCGAAGTTCGAATCCATGAATATGTGTTTACTTGCTCTAGTATGGGCGTGTGATTGCTTGACCGTGAAAAGTCCCTCAACACGCCCACATTTTCACGTGTAATTTCTCATTCTGCATCTTCGCCCCCTATTTTGCTTGCGGCGTAGTCCTGGCCCACACTCTTCTTGGAGTCTCGCGCAAGGCATTCCTCTGCTCGCAGCGACGTGCCAGTCCAGCGCAAAATCCATGCATTCAATTCCATTAATTGAATCGGGGCCTCTGTGTACTGCATTCTTGTAAAAAGCTGGATGGCTGCCTCTGTTCAGAAAGTGATCTGACCTACAAGTCACTTTCTAGTAGGCACATTTTATTAATGAATATGGTGTAGAGTTGGTTTCAATGTATCCAATAAAAAAATATTTATTTGGGAAAAATGTCCACAAAACATTTGTCGTGCAAATTGAGTAAACTGCAGGTACGCATGGCAGGCTGCGTTTACAATGGATCCCTATGGGGTCTATCTGCTTTTTACTGGCACATAAAGCTGGAGGACACCACAGGGATCCACAGCATTTGCGCCGGCAGAAAAAGCATGCCCTATGCTGGGAGTGTTTGTTTGGCGGAGAGGAAAGGAGCAGTGCAAAACGTTCCGCCTCTCCTTTTTACCATACAAATTAAGGAAAATGGGCATTGGCAATCAATGGTGTAAAGGTCTTCCTCAAGGCTTTTACGCTTTCATTTCCAACTGCCTCCCCACGCCTTTTTACACATGACTGAAAATAAGCCACTATGGGCCTGATTCACAGAAAGTTTTCATATGGGATTGCGCCATTATAAAACGCATATATGAATCAGTCCCTATGTGTCTTGTCACTGTAATGTTTGTGTACTAAAAATAAATAAATCGTTTTATTTTTGTGACTCATTTTAATTGCCTTGTTATAGATTTAGAAATAACAATGCTGCTTCCAGGCCAACGCCACCACTTATTACATAGCACACTTCAGTGACCTTTAGTTGTGATTTTTTTTAATTGCCCCATGGAGCTTCCATTACCCGTGCTTGACTGAACAGGGCCCCCTGTTTACTGTAGTGTGCCCCTTTAAACAACTGTGTTACGCACACAGTCACGTGGTGTTCGCCCAATAAAGGTGGGCCACTGCGGCGTATGCACCAGTTGGAAGATGGGACCCGTTGACACACAAGCTGGTGTCTGTGTCTTTATTTATTGCTCCGGCCTGACCGGAACCAGGGAAGCCACATTGGCGACGATGTGGGTGATCCTGCATGTGTGCCAGCGGCTCATTCCTGCCTGTCGGAGGCTACTGCCTCGCCGGCCCGCTCCAGCAGCCTTGTGCCCCCTCCTGCACCTCTTCTGCCTCGCTGCCCGTGCCGCCGGTGCCACCAGATGCCAGGAAGTAATGGGAGGGGCACATCACCCCGCTTTGGTCTCGGGAGCAGGGATTTAAAAAAAAGAAAAGAAAAGAAAAGGAAAGTGAAGTTACTCCGGGGATGCCGGATTGCAGTGCTCACATCTTGGAGAGTGTGCAGGGCCCCAGGCTCTCTCCACTACGTTTTCTGTGGTGTGTGCATCACGCGACACCCATCTTTTCTTTTGAGGGACAACCCTTCCACCAGCACCACGTGCTGATAGCATTACTTTTGAGGGGCAGCCCCAACACCATGTGCTGCCAGCATTTCCGCTGGGGACTGTCTCTCCTCCAGCAACCACGTGCTGCTACCACAGCTTGGGTTGCAGCTCTTTAAAGAAGTGGTTGTGCGCCCAGGCAGGCCGCCACCACCCTCCTGGAGGTTGGCAGTGGACAGGTCTCACAGGGTTCCAGCTCCTGAAGTGAGTGATTGTGCGCCCTTGGTCCCACATTTGACTTTGCCAATGCATCTCTCACCCAGGCACCCCCTGGGCCTACTCCTGCCAGGGATTGCTACTGCAGTGTGTCATGGGTGAGGAGGATGAGGCACCTGCAGCTGCCAGAATGCCATGCTCATCGGCGCACCTAGCCCTGTTGCAAGAATTTGATGTTGCTGGGGCCCAGTCGCCGCTGGGTCCCAGATGCATTACATGGGCAAAGAGACTGGACATGTTCTTCAAAGCCACAGGTGCCCACAACATTTCTGAGACTCTGCAGTAGGAGGACAATTCATTTACCGCTGCCAAAGCAGCTGTGTTGGAATATTTTGTGCCCATGACAAACGAAGCCTATGAGAGGAACCTCATGAGGACTGATGTACAGAAGGAGGGGGAGTCTCTTGACGCCTTTCACAGCAGACTACGGCGCATGTCGGTGGTATGTGCTTGATCTGACGTGGAGCATGACGTGCACAAGCAAGTTATACAGGGTTGCCTTGTGATCAAATTGAGGCACCAAATACTGCGCAAGCCCAGAATCACGCTAATGCACATCCTGAACTGGGGAGGTCCCACGAGCTGGCGGATGTCCGGGGAAACAAAATTTGTTCGGCGATGAAGGCCGTCAAGGTGGAGGATGCCTGCACAGTAGGGCAGAGGCAGTTTCAGTGCGGTAACAACCACCATTAGTGGATGAGGAAAGTAGAAAAAGTGGGGAGACAGCCCCATGCCTCAACCACAATTATGACCAGCCCCATCTCAAAGAATGGCCAGCGAAGGGCACGTGTGCGGGCGCTGTGCCATAGTGAACCACTGTGCGTGCGTCTGCAGTGCGCCAGCGCCATCGACAAACTTGCGGGAGCATCAGTTACTAGGCCAGTGAGACAGAGATTGAAACGCAAGGTGGGCCAAGTGGAACAACCGATGGCTGAGGACGACGCACCCAAGGAACATGAAGATGAGGAGGATGTGTTCTTCATCTCAAGCATGTATGTGCTGCAATGGTCAAGACAATGCTAGCCGAAATTCATGGTCCATATTTGTGACTCCCTGGTCCCCGTACTGATTGATAATGGAGCCCCCGTGAGCGTCATGGTGGTGGACCACTACCGGCAATTGAACAATGCCCCACCGCTAAGCAAGACAAATGTGCGCAAATTCACGTTCAGAGGGAAACACCCTCTGCCCCTAGAAGACGTGTTTGTGGCCCATATCTGTCATGAGGGCGTGTCCATCAGAGCCCGCTTCTTTGTCACCCAGGTGAGCTAAGTGACCCTGCTGGGATGTGCTGAGGCATTTCGCACAGTGAATTTCGCTTTTGGGGTGTACCTCGAAGATGTCCAGACCCTGCTCACCAGGTATGCGAGTGTCTTCACAGGAGTTGGGAAGCTGGTGGGTGACCCGCTGCGGTTGCACATTGACAGCACAGTGCAGCCCTTCACGCTGAAGCATCAGAGGGTGCCATTTCATCTGAGAGAACACGTAGAACAGGAACTGGACAATCTGGTCAGATTGGACATCAACGAGAAGGTAGATGGACCAACCCCATGTGTTTCACCCATTGTAGCTGCAAGAAAGCCCAAACAACCCGAAGCCACACGCATCTGTGTGGACATTCGCCTCCATAATAGAGTGATCCGACGTGAGAGACACATCACGGCTACCCTGGACGACATCCTGGGAGACCTCCGGGGTGCACGCTACTTTTCCAAGCTGGACCTCCGTGCCGGATACCATCAGCTTGTGCTGGACCCTGAATCATGCTACATAGCCACGTTCACTATGCACAAAGGCCTGTACAGTTATAAGCGCCTGAGTTTTGTAATATCGACAGCCGCAGAGGTTTTCCAAAACACCATCAGAGGGTGCTTGCTGGCCTGAAAGGGCCGATATATATCAGCAATGCCATCATGGTTTACGCAGAGTCTGAATAAGAACATCTGGAGAGACTTGAGAATGTCCTAAAGCACACCCAACACCTGGGTCTCACCCTACACCGGGACAAGTGTGCGCTCATGCAGAGGAAGATCGAATTCTTTGGGTTTGTGTTCCAGGAGGGTTGCATTTCCCCAGACCCGGTGAAGGTAAAGGACACATGCGAAGCCTGTTTCCTGGTGAACGTATCAGAGGTGCGTAACTTCTGAGAGATGGCCACGTTTTGTTGCAGGTTCCTACGGAACCTGGCCACCCTAGCTGAACTGCTCAGGAGCATCACGAAGAAGGAATGTGCGTGGAGGTGGACGTCACTTGAACAGAGCGTGTTTTGCAACATAAAAAGGGCCATAACAGCAGAGGACACAATGGCTTTTTTCAACCCGTAGAAGAGGTCAGAGATCACAGTTGATGCCAGCCCGTTTGGTTTGGGGCTGTGCTTATGCAGTCAGATGAGAGTGGATCTGATTGACCAGTGGCATTCGCCAGCAAGGCACTGTCAGCAACCAAGCAAAGGTATTCACAAATTGAAAGGGAGGCTCTGGCAGTGCTATGGGAATACAGACATTACCACCTGTACATCTACGGTAAGCCTGTGAAGGTCGCTACTGACCACAAGCCCCTGATGCCGATCATGACCGGCTCTTCCCCCAATCCATAGGCGAGGATCGAAAAGTGGCTACTCGCTCTGCAGGAGTATGACATCGAGCGGACATTCCGCCCTGGAAACACCAATGCAGCAGATTACCCGTTACCCCACCCTAGTCATGGGAATGAGAGTATGGAAGAGGCAGAAACAGACGAATACCTGCACAGTTTTGCAGAATCCGTGACCCCTCGGCTTCATGTCTGTTGACAACATTATAAAGGCTTTGGTTGAGGACCAGTGTTTCAAGATACTCCAGGCTGCTGGAACAAAGGGTGAGTGGCGGAGAGTCCTTGAAAGGCTTGTCAAATGCACCATAGAGGCGAGAAAGGTGCTAGAGCAGATGTGGAGAGTGAGGGGAGAGCTCACGTTCATGGAAGATGGCCTAGTGTTAAGAGGCTCGAAGATGGTGGTTCCTGCCAACCTGGTGGGCAGATCATTGGAACTGGCGCATAAAGGTCATCAGGGCGTGGGCAAGACCAAGGCGCATCTCCACATGAAGGTGTGGTTTCCGGGCTTCAAGGAGCGGGTGGAAGAATGTGTCCTCAGCTGTGTCTGGTGCCAGGCGGCGCTGCTACACCGACGAGAGCCCCATATTGAGTCGATGGAGAGTAGCTGTGTGTCCTGGGGCATTCTACACATGGACTTCAGGTCAACCTGCAGGGACAATCATTTCGTGGTCCACGTCCTTGGAGGAGGTAATACCGGCATTGGAGAAGGCTTTTGCCATGCATGGGCTTGCAGTGCAAATAGGTTCCGACAATGGGCCCCCATTTCATGGTAGAGGGTTTGCAGAATAGTTGCGGGACTGCAGCATCACTCACCGAAAGACCACGCCGCTGTGGCCAAGGGGAAACAGGGAGGCCGAAAGACTGATGCTGACACTAAGCAGTGTCTTCAGGATAGCCCATGGAAAAGGGGAGTGTGAGAAGCATGCCCTGTACTAGTACTTGGCAGAGTATCTTGCAACCCCCCAATGTTCCACTGGGGTATCCCTAGCTGAGGCGATATTCCAATGGTACCTGCGAGGACTTCTGCAGGATCACACACCACGAACACCCAGAGTCATTGATGATGACGCAGTGTCCGAGGGAAGAAGAAGAGGTAATGAGAGGGAGAATGATCGGAGGAGACTCAGGAGTCAACACCTGGAGATAGGTGACCGGATGCTGGTGAGAACCAGAAATGTGAAAGGGAAGTTGTCCTTGCCGCACAAGCCGATCCCGCGCAGAGTGATGTATACTAAGGGATCGATGGTGACCGCATCAGATTGCAACACAACAGTGACCAGGAACTCTTTCTTCTTCAGGAAGATAGGACAGTTGCCAAAGTCAAGCCACGTACAACACTGAAGGCCTGAGCCTCTACCAAGGTGGCCAAGCCTAGACAGCCAGAGAGAAGGATCCAGCCAGGAAGGATCGGCATCCAGTAGCAGGGAAGAAAGCCTGACTGACCAAGGAGGAGGTTTGGACTCTGCAGAGGATGATCCGAGCGGGGAGAGGTGCTATCCTGTACGAGAGCACTGCAGGCTGCCCAGCTGCCTGCGTGACTTTGAAGTAGATCTCCCGTGATGCCCGAGGGCACCTGTTGGTGCAGCTATCCAGATGGTATTGTTGAACTTGGTTACTTTTGTTACAGGGTTATGTTGTGCAATAAGTGCATGCGTTTCATTTGTTGTTTATTTGTGTGAAAATATGATACGGGAGGAGTGTAGTGGGCCCCTTTAAGCAACTTTGTTACGTGGTGTTCGCCCAATAAAGGTAGGCCCCTGTGGCGCATGCGCCAGTTGGAGCAGGGGGCCCGTTGAGACACAAGCTGGTGTCCGTGTATTTATATATTGCTCCGGGCCTGACCGGGCCCACCACATTAACTACGTTTGGTACTGCACTCTGCCCCGCACTGCTTGCTGACTACTGGGAACTGTAGTAATAACTATTTTATTCCACGATCATGGGCACGCTGAAGGCTATAATTCTACCAGTCTAGGTAGCGACCAGACCTACATTTAAAGCCAAGGATTGCCATCTATCTACCTAGAAGGTTCCTGTATCAGCAGCTGCTGCGGGCGACAACCATGCAGCCTTCTTCACTCGATACCCGGCCAGTGGCTACGCACGCCACTTGGCAACAACTTCTGGTACTGCAGTCTTCTAAACTGTTGTGTGGATGCCTCCGTGCCGAAAATGATGACGCCCGGAGTCACTTTACAATATTTAACCATTATAAAGTATATCTAGTACGAGCTGGTCTCATTCAATTCAATTAAACATATCTTTCTTTGGTAAAAAGGCTCATAAAACATGTTCAACCATAAAACTACACCATCATTTCATCAATAACAAAAGAGACGAAAAACAAATGTTTGAATACAAGAAAAACAGGCACCAAAGTGCACTGTACGGTGATAATTGATCCTAAGAATACCTTCAAATGTGTGTACGTCCTCAAGCCACTGTGCTCCATTATCTACAGCTTCCTTGTAAGAATAGATGTATTACATATTTTTTCACGGCTAGAAGAAGCACGTTCGTATACAAGTAGCCAGAGTACAATTTGTTGAAGAGCTCCGGCCTTCAACAGGGGACATTCTTCACTTGATACCCGATTGATGGCTAAAGACGCCACCTGTTAACGACTCTGGGGGTAATTCATAGAATTTAGCGCAGAAGTAGCGCACGCGGCTGGCGCAGAGAGGGAGCGTGCACCAAAACCATTTTCACACACAGCATATTCATGGATACGTACATCCATGCGCAGATTGGCACAGGGACCCGACAGCAGCGCCAGTTACGCCCCCAACCACGCCCTGTGCGCCAAAAACATTGCACAAATCCCCTACATGGCGCAAAGGCCAGTGGACCAGCATACAGCCCCCCAACCACAAAAACGCGCTAAAAGCACCACTCTGCCTCACGCGCCAGCGAAATCACGTGTAAAACTCCCTGCGCACCACTCGGAATATGCGTACCCCGCTCGCTCCATCGAAATCGCGTGTAAAACTCCCCGCGCACTCCTGGAATACACGTACCCCACTTGTGCCAGCGAAATCGCGTGTAAAACTCCCCGCGCACCACTCGGAATACGCGTACCCCGGTCGCGCCAGCCAAATCACATGTAAAACTCCCCGCGCACCCCTCGGATTACGTGTACCCCGCTTGCGCCAGCGAAATCGCATGTAAAACTCCCCGCGCACCCCTCGGATTACGCGTACCCCGCTCGCGCCAGCGAAATCGCATGTAAAACTCCCCGCGCACCACTGGAATACACATAACCCGCTCGCGCCAGTGAAATCACATGTAAAACTCCCCGCGCACCCCTGGAATACACGTACCCCGCTCGCGCCAGAAAAATTGCGTGTAATTCTCACTCCCGTACCCCCAGATTCACGCAGCAGTGTGGTGAGAAGCCACATGCACCTCCTGATGCCAGACCACGCCACAAGGGTGCACCCTATACCCCTCCCCATGCCCAGGAGGCAGCCCATCCACCCTCCCCATTCCCTGCAGGCAGCCCATCCATCCTGACCATGCACCGCAGCAGCCCATCCGCCCTCCCCATGCCCTGCAGGCAGGCCACGTGGCACCATGCACTTGGAAGCCCCAACTCATGCCTCCCACACCCCCATTGACGGGCACATGCCACCATGCCCCGACTAATGCCCCTCCATCCCCCCATTGACGGGCACCTACCAGCAGGTCCCAACTCATGTCCCCCCACCCACCCCCCATTGACGGGCACCTGCCAGCAGGCCCCGACTCATGCCCGCCCACCCCCGCATTGAGGGGCACCTGCCAGCAGGCCCCGACTCATGTCACCCCCCACCCCCCCATTGACGGGCACCTGCCAGCAGGCCCTGACTCATGCCCCCCTAGCCCCCCCATTGACAGCAACCTGCCAGCAGGCCCCAACTCATGTCCCACCAAACACCACGTCATAACTATACAGACCCATGGCCCTAATGCCAACCCAAATACCACCCCCCCACCCCCCAGTGCAAACACCCTACGATCCACTGCACCCACTCCCTAGTAAATTACCCATGCCATGAGAGTCTGAAAATAACCAGCATTCCCATCAACTAATGCCCTACAGAGCCACACAGTGGCAACACATGACTGAGCCAATGCTCATGGAGACATGCACAAAAGACATCATAGCAGACCACACCAATAATGAAGAGTAATGAAATGTATTTAAAATAAAAAACAAATTAAAAAATGAAAACCACACATGCAAATGAAGAAATAATGATTGCCATATGAAAAAGCAAGTGTAATCCAAGGAAAAACTAAAATTCAAAACATGAAAAAATAAAAGTGGTCCATCCCCAAAGTCCATAGAAAGAAATCCGAAGAAGAAAAGCATGAAAAAACATTACTCCATGTGAATATTAAAAAAAGAAAGTATGTACATGTCCAGAAAATTGAAAACAAAAGTCTGAAGGGTCCATTATCCC
This sequence comes from Ambystoma mexicanum, assembly GCF_040938575.1. Lineage (NCBI taxonomy): Eukaryota > Metazoa > Chordata > Amphibia > Caudata > Ambystomatidae > Ambystoma > Ambystoma mexicanum. The sequence goes on along the minus strand of NC_090922.1, from coordinate 591,368,330 downwards.
AAAACAAAATGAAACCTACCAAAAACCCTATCTAAAATACAACTGTATACAAAAAGTGGAGCAAAGTCTGTGGACTCCAAATCATAATAAAAACCAAATGAAACCTAAACCTAAATAGCTATATACAAAGGTGGCGGGCTAGTCCGACGACTCACTTATTGACGTCCCGGGCCAGGGCATCATTGAACTCCATATCGATGTTCCGGAGGCGGGCCTGTTCACTGGCCTCGAGGTCTCGCAGGGATGCAGCCATGGCCTCCTCCAATTCCCTGTGAGTTGCTTCGAGGCACTCAGCCCGCCTCAAAGCCCGGTGCATGGAGTTCTCCACCCTGACCATTGCATAGCTCTCAACCATTTGTGTTGCAAAGGCGGGTGAAATCACCCGATTTTGTTTTTGGCGGGTGAGACGCCCATTGGAATGAATGGGCGTGCAGGAGCATTGGTGGGTGAGTCATCCTTTTACAAGACAGGTGACACCCGCCAAAAGCATGTGAGTTGAGAGCTATGCCATTGTGAGCCGTGCCCTCTCCGTCCGCCGCCGATCCGCATCTATTTGCTGGCACAACCGCTGCCACACAGAAGACACTCCCAATCCTGGTACCTCCTGCCCGCCGGCCTAATACTGGCCCCGATGATGTAGAGGGGCCCAAGGCCACATGCCTCCTATGCCGAGCCTGCCTCTGCCTTTCTGCTGCTTGCTGCCGCCACCACGACTGCCTCCGGGTAGATGGCAACACATGGGGTCGTCGTGCAGGTGCCCTGCTTGTATGTGCCTGCACATCGTCTGTTGCCAGGGGTCCAGTTGCAGGGGTGACCACCTGTGCTAGAGCTCCGACTCCCGACTGTGGCAGGGATGGGATCTCAACCAGGCTGGCTGCGTTGGTTGGAGCAAGTCCACAGGGGGCACTGGTGGCATCTGGGCCGGAAGACGGCACGGAGAACGACTGGCGTATAGTGTGCAAAGAGGAGGAGAGGGCCGCAAAACAGAGCGACACATGGAGGGAACCCCCGACCATGAGCCCACCCCATAGGGCCACGTTGGCACACATCTCTTCGTGATGACGTGCATGGTTTCCCCAAGAAGCACGCACGTCATCACGAATGTCACGTGTGCGCAACGCAACATCAATCAGGACGGACTCAATCCTGTCATGGGTCCCCACGTCTGCAGGTAGAGGAGTGCCAGATGACGTGGACCTCCCCCCTACCTGCGGACGTGCCTGGGACGGGACATCCCTGCTGGTGCATGGTGATGCAGTCACAGTGTCAGGGACAGTAACATGCACAGGCCCCTCCGCGGCGACCTGTGCTGCTTCCTGTCCCTGGACTGCACCACTTGCACCAGTGGTACCACCCCCACCAGGCCCCATCTGTGGCTCTGAAGTGGCCTCCTCCTCCTTCGTACACACCACCAACCTGGATGGCTCTGCACCGCCTTCTGCCGTCAGCAGCCCCTGTGGGGGCTCACCCGCCCCTTCCGCTGCAGCCATAGTGGCGGACGCAGCAGCAGTCCCCTCGCTCCCGGATGATAGAATTACCTGGGGCGGGTGACTGGGCCTTGCGTCGCCGGCCAGTTGAGACATCCCTGCCGCTTTCCTCCACAGCGCCGTCTCCGCCCTCTTCTTCACTTGCCGCTGTGTAAAGGGAGACATTGAACACAAGCATCAGGGTACTGTACAATAGTCCCCTAGACACAAAGCAATAGCTCATGAGTGGCAGTGTCAAACAACACTTCCATCATGTCCCTCCACAGCACATGGGTCAGTGCAGGCAACACACATGCAGAAACAGGCATGGCACATGCAACAAACATTTGCATCCATGTCCAAGGCGCCGTAGAAACATCCAATGGTGGGCTGAAACTCACATGCATCATGGGACATGCTGATCACATGCACACACATCACCGGAGGGTCATGCATCTGGCCCTGTATACACCCAGACACAGTGGATACAAGGATGACTAGACTGTATCAGTGAATGAACACATCATCACGGACATGTGTCATGCATCCATGGTGTTTACCAGTCACTCACACACTACTCAGACACAAGGACATGTACACCATGCATGTCCATGATAGCAGCACCCATCTCTCACACCCCAAACATGTCCAAGTACAGACACAGGTATGCATACATGTGTGCATTCTGCATGCTGCTCTGCATGATGCATTGTAACACATACACCATCCATGTGGGTCACGCATGACTGGACTCACATGCAGCACCATCATGTCCCTGCACACACACATCCATACATGACCCATGTCACACATACAGCCAAGTAGCTAACTACCACCACACTGCAACATGCACTGTTTTAAATGGGAATGCACGGGCAATTGCAGCTCGACTCCAGACGGGCCTGCATCCTAAGGATCGGGTGGTGAAGCACTGGGCGAATGCGCTCCAGGACCCTCATCTGCTGGGTGGTAAGGTGGACCCGGCGCCCAACTGCATCCACTGCGTCCAAGAGGCGCCGGGCCTTCTTGAGGTTCCTGGACTTGTAGACCTCCCAGCGTTTCTGGACGTGTTAGATGTCGCGGGGTGCCACCCCCTCCGCGTTGGTGGCACCCACTATGTCCTTGGAGATCCTCGTCTGTCCTTCCTTGTTGGCACGCGATGGTGTGAAGAGGGCATCATAATACCCCAGGACTTGCTCTACCAGGATGCCAACTTCCTTTTCACTGAAGCTGGCAGCCCTCTGCCTCTCTGCTGGGGGGTTGTCACTGGTGCCGGATGGTGTTGTGTTGGACATGGCAACCCCTGAGCCAGGTGTGGGTGGGCAACTGGGTCCTGGGGCTGGGCTGTGGAGCGATGGAACACCAGTCGGGAGTCTTCTGTTCCAGAAGGGGTGGTCACAGCAACTGGACCCCTGCAGATGGCTGACGTGCAGGCACCAAATGGCAGAGCACTGTTGGCAGCAGGCAGGCAGGCAGGCAGCAGCAGATGGCTTGTAGGAGGCTCCCCGGGGCTCTGTGGAGCAGGAAAATGGCCTTCTGGGCAGGAGCGTGGTCTGCCATGTGTTGTCGCGTGGCCAGCTTGATGCAGGGTGAATTGGCAAGTGAAAAAACAGCATGTCAGCGTGTAATTCGAGGAAAGGGCCTTAGCGCGCAAGCGCGTAAGTGACGTATTACACGCGGGCGTTTCCCTCTGCACGTTTTAATGGTCCATGCGGGTCTGCAACGCACTGTAGGTGCTTTCAGTGGAGACCGATGTGTGTGTTTTTCCTACTTTGGGGTTTACACGCGATTACTTCACAGTGGTTACAGTGCCTACGCGTATTTTCTTTTCCATGCAAGGCAGACGGTGAGTTGCGCACGCTATTGCATCTATTTTTCCCACTGCGGGTGCCCCTGTTTGTCGCATACCCCATTAATTGAGGTCATATTAGCCCGCGTGTTTTTATACACACGTGGGCTACAGGGGTTGCGTATATGTTTTTCTTGTATTTTTAGGGTGCCTGAGCATTGCGTGACCGTCATTTATCCCCAGGGTCCACAGGCAGCCTTGCAGGAGCACAGGGGTGCGTCTACCATCACGTACCCTGCCCCCTTCACCCCAATTGACCAGGAAAATTGTTCAGTGCACCTCCCATTGGCATTAGTACATCCGTGCCATGGTTGGGAGGCCACCAAAGCTTATGGAGGGCTCATCTGGGCGTCCTGCCAGTGTTGGGAGTGGTCGGGCACGTGGCCGGGGTGACCAGGGAGTATGTGGAGTCAAGGGTGACCAGGATGGCCGTAGAGCGGGAAGAAGCAGGGGTGCACCACAGGGGCAGGATGTCCAGCCAGGTGCTGGTGCAGCCATGCCACCACCCCCTGCGGCTCCAGGTGATGCTGCTGTAGCACCTTACCCTGGCACCCTTGACACCCGACAGTAACATGTGCTGACAAGGGCCCACCGGTAGTGGTAGCTGTAGATGCAGCTGTGGCAACCACCACACAGCCCGCCAATCGCCAGGGTTAGTCGTAATATGGCGGTACGGTATGGACGGTGCCAGTGACGTACCGACACCGTCTATGGCGTACCGCCATACTCATAATGACCCCCTTTGTATGTGTGGGAGTGAGTTTATCAGGTTCCATGTCAGGTGTGAATGTCTCGTGCCTGTTTACATTTCTCACGTTGCACTTAATGACGATAGTGTCATGTGTTGTGCATTTGGTTGGCTGTTTAGCTGTTGCATGCCATGGCATGGCATGGAGGACAGGAGTCATGGGAGTTGGGATGGTTTGGGTGGCATACCAGTGATTTTCATGGCCTGTTTTGCAGGGGGGTGGTGGGATATGCACTTTGCATGGGTTCCTTTTGGTCACACCAGATTAGTTATGTTTAAATAGCTAGGGATGCACACAATGTAGTACTTCCGTGAAAACATTTTCAGGGTGGTAAGGTTGTGACAGTTGACTGTCTCTTTGTCATCATCGATTGTAACCTGGTATGTGCCAGGCCTTTGTGCACTCCGCAGGTGTGGGGGTTTAGGTGAAAAATGTGGCCACAAGCTGGGTCCGAGCTGCCTCGCCACGTGCCCTTTCCCCTCCCATGAGCAGCGCCTGTGTCTGTGGTTGGGGATGTGGGGGCACCACCATGTCCACCGGTATGCACCGCCGCGTTGCAACATTGTGCAGGACACATGCTGCCACAATGATCCTGCACACTACTGGGGATGTATATAGTAGCTGCCCACCAGAGCGGTCAAGGGAGCAGAAGCGTGACTTGAGCACTCCGAATGTGTGCTCCACTCTGCCCCCGGTTGCGATATGGGCTGTGTTGCATCTTACCTGGGGTGGTGGGGTGGGGTTCCGTATTGGCGTGTGGTTGCTCAGAGGGTAGGCACTATCTCCTGGGGAGGTGAGGATGGTTGTCATTAGTTGGGTTTGTGTATTTGTGTGTGACATGCATGCATGTGCACAGACATTTGTACTCACCAATGAGCCATGTGTCGCCATGCTTCCCAGCTTTCAGGTCCCGGCTCAGGTCGGACATTCTGTATATGAAACTGTCATGGGTAGACCCAGGATAGTTTGCATAGACAGAGGTGATGATTCCATGGGCATCGCATACAACTTGTACGTTGATGGAATGCCAGTGCTTGCTGTTGCGGAAGATGTTCTCAGTGGCCCTAGGTGGACGTAGGGCCACATGGGTGCAATCTATGGCACCAAGCACTTTGGGGAAGTGTGCCACCCTGTAAAGGTCCTGGACCACGGCCTGCCTTCCTGCGGGTGTTCTGGGCATGTATATGTGCCTGCGGACTGAGGGGCGCGCATTCATAATTGCCAACACCTGGTGTAGGCAGCGTGACTGCGTGGGCTGTGAGACACCCCAAACTATGGCAGTTGTCCGCTGAAATGACCCAGTGGCCACAAAATGCAGGACATTGAGTACCTTTTCCTAGGGGCTCAGTGCTTGGGAGCACAAGGTGGGTGATGTGAGGTCATCCTCCCACTCAGTGACCAGGTCTAGGATGATATGAGGTGGAAACCTATACCTGCCAAAGACCGGGTCATCAGGCATCCCAAAATGGCTGGTCCTGGGCAAAAAAATGCTCGGCTTGGCTATTCTCCTCCTCCTGCGGTGTCCCACGATCAGTGCTGCGAGAAATGGGACATTAATCGTAGCTGTATATACGTGTTTGTTGTTTGCGCGCACTTTCATTCTGCGCGGGGACGCTTCCGCCTGCCTTCGTGTGGTGGATGTGTTTACGCCTGTGCGTGTCTTTTGGTGTGCGTGGGTTTACCCGATTCGATTCCATGAATACATGTAGTTCACGAGCGTGTGGGCGTTCCGTGTATTTCCCAGCAGTACTTCCCTAGTTAAGCCCTCATTTTCACGTGTTGTTCCTCATTCCGCGTGATCCGCCCCCTTTTTGGTGTGTGCGCTTTCGCTGTGCGCATCACGCACGGCGCTCCGGATGTCGCAGTGACGTGTGCGCCATGTGCGGTTTCGGCACAGCTCCCTGGAAAAACACACGCACAGACTTCCATGAATCGTGTGCATGCGAATCGCACGCGTGCGCTGGATTTTTCACGATTGCGCCATCGAATTCGGCGCACAATTGTTCCATGAATCGGCCTCTCTGTGTCCTGCATTCTTGGAAAAAGCTGTACGGCTGCCTCTGTTCAGAAAGTTGTCGGACCTACAAGTCACTTTCTGGTAGGCACATTTTATTAATGAAAATGGTGTAGAGTTGTTTTCAATGTATTCAATTGAATGTTTATTTGGGGAAAATGTCCACAAACATTTTCATCCCTAAGACCAAACCATTTTCATAAGAGAAGAAACGGTAAAACATTATAGTACAATGAAAAATACGGGTATCAAAAGAGCATTGTACAAGTGATTAATAACATTGAGAACATTTCAAGGGTGTATAGGTCCTCAAGCCATGTGCACAATAATTGACAGGGTCCTTGAAACAATTAGTAGCACTACATTATTTAATGGATAGAAATATGTATTACATACAAAGAGCCAGAGTAAAATGTACTCCTCTAAGGGAGGTTAATAAACAGTTAAAGCATTATAAGAGAAAAGACATTGTGAAATCTTGCAAAAAACACATACAACATTAAGGGCCCGATTGATGGAATTATTTGTGTGGGAAATAGGGGATTTGCACGCCAAACTGAGTGCAAAATCCCATTCGTCGATTCATGGAATCAAATGCACTGTACTTTGAGGTCTTGGGTGGAGTTCGCGCAGGCCTGGCAAGTCTCTGCGAGCCGTTTAGTGCCTTCTGTGAGAGACCACGCAGAGCGTGGGCGTGGCTTGCGCAAAGGGCTGGGAAGGGGGCAGAATACAGAAAATGGGGGAGAATATGCGAAAAAGTGGGCGTTATGAGGGATGGACCGCAGGCAGTCCCTCGCATGCCCACAATTGCGCCAAATTACATAATCACGGAACCACCTGCGCAGCCTCTTGGCCGAGGAATAGCCAGGCAAATCCCTCGATCTCTACACCACCCGAAGACAGGCGTACAGACACTTGGGCATAGGAATCAGAGGTGGGATTGCATGTTGGATTTAGGGGTGCGTGCATGCAGACGGGTTCCGTTCTAATTTAGGGGTGTGCGTACGCAGTGTAGCGGGGTACAGAAACCGTTTACAAGGGTTTGCACGCAGAATTTCCGAGTTATAACCGAGTTACGAAGTATCATACGCATGTTGTCGGGATGCCGGCAACAGTAACAGGGGACACTGCACAGGGTCTGCGAGATGCAGCCCTACTTGTGTCGGACCCCACACACTGTTTGAAGGGTGTGTGTACTTGTGCATGGGTGAGTACGCAAATGTAGTTGTTCTGGCTAATTAAGCTTTGCGTGGGGGCATGCCAGGGGTGATCCGGGTGCGACTTGCGAATACGGTTACTTTGCGCAGTAGATTCCATGAATAAACGGGGCGTGCATTTTTTTCTCTGCGCGAAGGCTTGCACAGTGTTGTTCACGCTGCATGGCAATTGCAGGGGAAATGCACACCTTTCCTTGAAATGGGCCCTAAATGAAGACCCATACAATGCAATATGCAAGAAAGAAATAAAGCTAGCCGTAGGCGTCTGCAGCGGTGGGCAAAGAGCGATAAAGGGCAAAGAGCGATAAATGCCCTCTCTAATTGGTGCTTTGTCTGCCCCCTCTGCTAAGGACACTTTTCAGCAGACTTAAAAGTGCTCCTTCGAGTAGCCGGCACTCAGATCTTTGTTTGCTGAGCACGTCCTTTCCTCTGGCCTAAAGCAGGCACAACAGGAATAGATGGGCCATATAGATGGGGCCTAAAGCAGGCACAACAGGAATAGATGGGCCATGAATATCATTGGGTTGCGGGCCTTCAATTTTAAAAGCGGACTGCCCTCGTGCTGGCCTTAAAAGTGCAGCTTATGATTTAGGGCCCGATACATGGAATGTTTTGCACGTTTCAAAGTCTGTGGAACTGTGCAAAGTGTATTTTTGCAGTGCAAAGTCCGTGCAGGTTCATTTTGTACTGCAAAAATAACTATGCACTGATTTTGCACAGCAAAATTCACTTTGAACCGTACAAATAATTCCATGAATTGGGCCCTTAATATGAAATAACAAAAAATACATTTTGTGAAACTTGTTTCTTAAACCTAAAGCCACCAGCTGATTTCATAAATATGTGTTTATTTTTTGGGACTACTCACCCACACAAAACCTCTGCCATTCTTGTTCCCTTTCTTTGAGTATGTCATCCCAGGATATACTTGTGAAGATATTAATGGCTTGTCCAACTCCAAATTCGAAATTAAAGGCTTCTATTGTGCGGGTAGCAGCTTTTAGGCTATGAGCTGGATTTTCATGCGTGCTAATTTATGATTTTCACAACGGGGGCAGAAACGTCCTCACCCCCACCCTGAAAATCAGCAAGTGGCCAGGGCAGTGCTTCCGTGGTGGAACGGTATATTTAACAGCACATCTTTTTTAGAAGCAATATCAAAATGTAGGTTTTACGGGCAGCTTTAAACATATAACACCCCCGCAATAGTCACTCAAGCTGACGAGCTACCTTGCTAGCTTCCTGCTTTAGGATGGGTTGCTCTACTTTCAAAGAATTCAACCTCAGATGTGGATCCCTGATTGTGCGCATAATCACTGCATTCCCAACACTGCAATTCATGTGCACGACTTCAAAGGCAATAGTGTTTCCTCTCCAGGCACACTGCCACTAGACACAGATTCATTTAGGACGTACAGTTGCACAATGAAAACTGAAGACATCTCTAAGGTGACAAGGTGAGTCTCCTGCCCCTGTTGAAAAAGCACTAAGTGGGCAGTTGCCCATTTCCTCACCTTGTATTCGGCAGCTATGGGTGATATCGATTCTGTTAAACGGTTTGTCCTTGACTACATATTGTTTGAACCTGAGCTTATTGTGATGGCTGTTTTAGCTAAAAGCGCACAGTCACTTGTTGAGTTGGAACCAGTGCTCCAGATAAGTTTTTGAGGTGAGAGTATTTTACTCCCTATTTTTAAACTTTGAGAGTAGATGTGATTTCAAGAGAGTAAAAATAACTTTTCTCCTTTGCAAGAGAGTAAAATGTATGTCAGATCCAGCCGACGTGTGCAAAAACTGTATGGAAATCATTACCATGCGGCAGCTTTCTGCACTGTGACAGAAAGCACATTTCATTATTTCTCTAAGGTCTGGCCATTTGATCTCTCCTGTATATATTTAAATGTTGAAAACACAAAAACCTAGTCAAGTACATAGGAAAGCAAACACGATTTGTATTGTGTGTTTTGAGGTTCGATAGCAGAATTGTCTTTTGATGTTTAATGAAAGTCCTCATTTCCTGGAGCTAGTACTACCTAATGGTATGCCAATGTTAAGCCACAGCAGTGCAGAGAGGTATTTGCAAAGCACATAGAACATATTTATCAATTATCACCAACCCGAAGTTGGTACTCCTTTATCTACCTCGTAAGGATGAAAGGCTGAATTGACCTTGCGGGGATTCAAACCTACAACCTATAGATCACGTGCAGATCAAAGCAATGAGTGTTCAACCGGCTGAGTTATCTTATTGGCTAACATCCTTCAAAGGCCAGTAAACAATTGACTGAGGTATAACAATCATAGTGCCTAAATATTGGACGAACCATGTATGAAGCACTACATAGTTAAATACAGATCTGGATTATTACAGTGACAGGTTTTGCTGGGTTTCTATTTCAACTACAAATGTAACTTTCATTTGTTTGTTTTTGAACAGCGCTTGCACTTCCTGGAGAGTCAGGTTTGGGATATTTTAATTGGAGTCTTGAAAATTTGAGAGGCTATAACGCCTGTGAATGGTGTAATGACAATCACTCACCCTTCAGCAAAGATTCTGCTGCCACTGACCATTTTTAATAATGAACCCCATTGACTGCAAGGTTGAATGGATGTAAACTAGACCGTGCATACTCATAATTTAATTTACACTCTAATTATAAGAACAGTGTGTAAAATGATAAGTGGAAAAATGATCTGCCTCTGCATGATTATGCACACATGGGGGTTGTGGGTGTGGGTAGGGGTTTGGGCAAGTCAGTAATGTTTAGGGGAGAAAAGACCGAAGACTATTTTGAAAAAATTATCTTCGGTCTTTTATCCCTCGAACATTTCTGATTAGGTCTTTCAACCCCAAACTGCAATCGCAGCATGAAGGTGGATTTGCATGTCGAATTTTGGTGTTTGTGTACGTAACCAGGGTTCTGATCTAACTTAGGGTACACGTACGCAATGTAGCAGGGTGCAGGAACGGTTTACAGGGGTTCGCACGCAGATTTTCAGAGTTGAAACCAAGTTACGAATTTCCATACGCATGTTGTCGGGGTGCCAGCAACAGTTACTGGGGTCCCTTTGCAGGGTCCCCGAGATGCAGACCTGCCTGCATGGGACCCCATGCACTGTTTGAAGGGTGTGTGTATTTGCAACCGGAGAGCACGCAAAGGTAGCTGTTCTGACTGTTTATGCTTTGTGTGAGGGGATGTCCCGGTTGTTATTGCACGACTTACGAATACGGTTACTTTGCGCAGTAAATTCCATGAATACGCGGGGTGCACTTTTTTTATTCTGAACGCCGGCTCGGACAATGTCATTCTCAGTGCACAGAAATTGTGGGAGAAATGTGCACTTATCCATGAATCAGGCCCTAATTTTCAATTGCAACTTAGTTTTTCATCTTATTAATTATGCAATCCTAAAATGCTAGGAAAATAAATATGCACATTGCTCCTGTTTGCTCCATGAGCATCTACACACAACACAGCAGAAGCTGAACGGAATGAAAATATCCCTTTTATCTTGGTGTACAGTTTCTTTTTTTGGAAAAAAGGCTTTAGAGAAATACATTTTGTTTCAGAGGCTTTTTTGCATGGCTTGCAATTACATCCATGTAGATAAAAATGAAAAGAAGCGTTCTGGTTTCTGTCAAGTAACCTGACCTTTGCACTGCCCTCTTCTCTAAACTGGTGCGTAAATGTATGCAGGAAAATAAGAAAGATGTCGTTTTTACAAGATTTATCATGCATAAAAAGGCCTAGTATGACCCTTATCTGGAGGCCTGGTTGGAAATGGGATTGGTGCATTCTCACTAAAGGTATGCTGTCTTTTGCTTGCATGCACATCATGCGTAACAAGAAACTGCACCCCTGCATCAAACGACTACTAATAGCAGGGAACTATACCACATGTAAAATCCAGTTGGAGGTTCAAAGGCATTGAAAATTAGCCAATGAGATGTGTGACAAATCCTTATAAGTTACCACTTCTCCCAGAGGGGGAGCCCCTTCCGAAGAGGCCAAGGATGGTGAGGCCACTACCTAAAGGACAACCATCTAGGGGAAATGTGGTATGCCAACCCTTCATCACCTACACCCACCTCCTATCCATCCTCCTATCCCTTCACTCAACGTTCTGTAGCCCACACTTCCATTTGCCTCTATAGCATTAAAAGCCCCACATTAACTTGGACGAGGAAGAGCAGGGATGATCTTAGAACGACGTCCCTGAAAGATAGTGCGACAAGGAAAAGTAAGGATGACTTTAGGAAGACTTCCCTGGATGGTACTGGGATGAGGAGAACATGCAGAAAAATTAAGAGTCCTCAAGAGAACGTACAAAGGACTTACCAAAGAGAGAAACTCTCCCTGGAGGAATCGCAAGCGAGCAAGTGGTTCGGCAGAGCACCAGGAAGAAGTCAGTGAGTGCGGCAAGAGCGGGGGAACCGAGTCATCCCGGTTCGGTCCAGTGAGGAGTAACAGGACGGAAGCGTGACCAGTAGAAAGTCTGGGCACGAAAAGAAAATGGAAAGTGCGTGCAAGCCCAAACGCACACGCGGAAGGAAGAAGCATGCTGTGGGGATGCTGCAGCCTGTCGGAAATCCAGAGAAGCTGGGGGAAGACTGAAGCCAAATCCTGGAGAGCCCCACACCAACTGGAGGAAGCTAGCAAGAAGCCAAAAGGTATCTGGGTTGCTGGAAAGGTTGGTGACGGCGTAAGTGAGTTGAGGTAAACTCCAAGACTACCGAGCTGGGGCAGGGAGGGAAACCCTGGGTAAGGAAATCCAAATACAGGTTTGGGGTCCGCACCCAAAAAGGCAGGAGAGGCATCCAAGTCATCTTGTTCATGGCACTGCCCGGCAGGACAGTGAACCAGGTCTGCCAAAGCCAAACACTAAAGGAACTTTTGCAAGCCATCCTCTTTGGGGCAGTTCCTGGCAGGAGAGTGAACCAACTCTACCAAATCCAAACACTAAAGGAACTTTTGCAAGCCATCCTCATTAGGGCAGTGCCTGGCAGGAGCGTCAAAAACACGCGCATTTTGTGAATACTCATGGCGCTGATTTTAGGTCGAAGAGTAGAGCATTGAACTGATAATGCTTGCCTTGCACCATGAACCGAAGGAAGCATCTGAGTTTTTGGTGCATGCGGATGTGGAAAAAAGCATCCTCCAAATCCAAAGAGGAGAGGAAGTCTCACTGTTCCAGGTAGTGGAGAATGTGTTGAAGAGTGACTGGCAAATTGTTTGTGATTTTAGGAACTTGTTGAGTTGTCGGATGTCCATTATGAGCCTCCATTCTCCTGACTTTATTCTCACCAAGAAGTATCTGGAGTACACTCCGGGGCCCCGGAGGTGTGATGGTACGACTTCTACAAGTCCCTTTTTTTTAAAAGAGACTGCACTTCCCGTAGGAGGTGGGACAGGTGCTGTTCCTTTTCCTTTATGGGAGGAATGGAGAGACATTTTCACACAAACTCGAGGGTGTGACTCTGATGAATGATGTTGATCACCCGCTTGTTAAATGAGATGTTTTCACAGTGATCGACAAATTTGGATAACTGACCTCCCACTGGAGTGCTGAAGTGGGGATTCTGCTCCCAGAGTTGGTCCGGCCTGCTTAGGGGTTTGTGTTCTTCAGGAAGATGTGTGCTGCCGCTGTGTCCCTCTATACGTTTACAACCTCCTTTTGTAAGCTTCTTGTGAGCCGGTGCGAGACATTTGTTGGCGATAAGATGGCCTGTAATCTCTGGAGGACCTTGTGGACCTTGCTTTACCAGACCGAAAAGACTGCCTGCAATGCTGCAGGGAGCCCAAGTATCGGGCGGTATCAACCTTTATGGTCTGCAGGTTTTCATCCACTTTATTTCCAAAAAGGTCAATCCCATCAAATGGCACATTGACGACTTTAGACTGCACAGCTGTTCTAAAATTGGTTGCCTTCAACCACCCTTGGCATCTCAGCACTGCTCTATTCTCCATCTGGTGAAAGCCAGTGTCTGTGATGTCTAAAACGACTGTGATGACATAGGCTGAAACTGCCTCTCCTTCGTGCAACAGCACCAAAGCTTCCTCCCTCTTGTCATTGGGTAGAAAATCCAAGATGGGACCCATCTTGTAACACAATTCACTGTCATATTGGGAAAGGATCGCCAATGAGTTGGCCGCCTAGATGTTATAGCAGCCGTGGAAATAACCCTCTTGCCCAAGGCGTTGAGTTATCTACCCTCCTTGTCGGGAGGCACCATGCATGAGGAATAAGGGTTGGCAGATTTCTTCCAAGCAGCTGCTGATACCACTGATTTTGGGTGTGTTGGCACTTAGGGTCCATATCTGGTACCTTAAATTTCTCCAGGTGGTCCTTTTTTTAGGAGCCAAGAGGGGATTCTTCATTACAAGCAGTCAATTTTCCAAATGTCTTCTAGCATGGGGATTGCGACCACTGACTTCCTAAAGGCTTCAAGCCTCTGGAACAAGAAACCTTCCTTCCTCTGTTCCTCAGGAATGAGACTCAACAGCTTAGCTGCTTTTGTTATGACTGCGTCGAAGAGCCTATTACATCTGGTGGTGAATCACGCGAAGGGAGGTCTGCTGGTTCACCATCTGCTGGAACCAGGCCGTCAAACTCATCTGTAGTCTCAGTGTCCGTGGACCTGTCAGTGTTATCGTCAGGTCCAATGTCGGGGAGGGTGGTATAGTGAACTGAGGACACCCCTGAGTTGGCAGAGGAGGAAATAAATTGTCCCTTGATGGTAATGCCAGAGGGTTTCTGTGAGGGGCTCCGTGAGGGGCTGACAGAGGAAGATAGTGTTGCAGTACAGACACCAGTGTTGGCAAGGTTGGCATCAAGGGAAAGGTCCCTAGGTGCAGATGGTATGCACTTGGGGGCTGCCTGTACTGCAGAGGGTTGAACTGTAGGCCTTGGAGGAGGTTGAACTGGAGAATTGGATGAGGTATCGGAAGAAGAGGATCAGGCTCTTCGTCGATTTCTTCATGGTCAGAAAATAAAGCCTCCAGAGGCTCATCATCTGAAATTTCACCTCATTGAATTAACTGGGCATATGGAGCTGCATCAGGTGTTACAGAGGAAACCAGGGTGGTGAAGAGTGGCTTGGCCTTGGTGGGCCGTGGTAGAAAAGACAGTGCTGGAGGCAGCTCCCTGTTGACACTAGCGCCTCTGGCAAACATATCAATCACAGGAATTTGAGATTGCGAGACCAACGGTGCTGAAGACGGTCTGGGTGGTAAAGAGATCTTCACCAACATGGGTTTGCTGGGAGAGACAGGAGCCATTCACCAAGTCGTCGAGGAGGCAATCGTCAACGGGGTAGGTGTCGACGAGGGAGTGGATGATATTGCTGGTTTGTGACCCATCGGCGGAGTCATCAACAACGTTTTTATTGATGACGACTTTGGCCTGTGGCTGGTCAACAGACTAGATATGGATGTCGATGAACACCCTTTCTCCACAGAGTGTGTCGAAGACCGAGGTTAACTGAAACCATCAATGTAGTAGCTATAGGCGCAGAAGAGGCAGTCACTGAAGGGGTCGCTGACGAGGTGGATGAATTGGTCAGTGTTGCAAGCATTGAGGGAATCGTCAACGAGGTGGTCGACAGGGGGACACCTAACTTGTGTCCCATTTTCAATTTCTTTTCCAGGGAAGATTCCTCATATGACCACGATCTCTTAGAAGAGGGAGTATGTTGCACAGGCCTGCCAGTTCTGGCAGAGGCATGACTGAGGACCGGGGTCGAGTCAGAGGTGCGGGCACCTTCCTAAAGTCATGTCACCAACATGCGACGATGGATGGAGCAGCTCTCCAGATCGTGGTCCCGATGCAAACAGTATAAGCAGTATAAGCACCTCTCACGGTCGTCCTCCAGATACACATTCTCTAGGTGACATTTAGCAGAAGCCTTAAAAAGGCTTTTCTATTTAGTGTCTTCCATCACGTGGTAGAGGAAGGCCTCAGACCTAGAAAAGAAGGCTTCACATGGTCTGAAAGATTTGTTGATGGTCGGGATGTTCACTGGCAACGGGTCCCTGCAGCCGACAGTCACCAGAAAGACTAAACTTGAAGAAACAATGGAAAAAGGTTTTAAAAAATATGACTAAACGTTGAGATTTCGAAGAGCAAAAAAACAATGACTCCCAACACTTAACCTGCGTTAAAAATCTGAAGATCAAAATCTGGGGCTTGGGAAGTTAGCTCAGGGGCAACGCGCTGCCTTGGAAGCAAGCCAGCACAGAGCAGCACAGGCTTGATCCCCGGGTCCGCGCTTAGAAACCTCTGGGTGTTAAGCACATTATAAATAACCAATTACAATTAAAAGAAAATGGCCACCAGGGGTGGAGTTAGGGAGGACTAATGTCATTGGCTGGGGCAGTATGACCCAAAGTGACAGCAATAAGTTATATAAATAACAAACAGTTTTAAGCTTTACAGCAAAACTGCTTTAATATTACTGAGGATTCCCAGCCTGACAACGGGGAATGTTCAATGAGCATATGAATCCATTGAAAGATCCAATTATGAAGAATAATGGGTTCAGACATCCTAACTGAATTGTCCAGCCTGATACTAATCTTGGTGTTAGAACGAGGTTGGAAGATCAGGCTTAGCAGAGACTCTGGGAGTTCCCATGTCCTCTGCTTTTTTCATAGTATTCTTATTGACCATTATTGACCATATCAACATGCCAATGTTTATATAGGTATACTTCTTAGAGCAGCGAGAGCAGAAGACCATTTTGTCTAGTGCTTCTCTTTCCCCCTTACAAAGGCCTGATTGGAACTTATCATAATGGTTTGAGGTCTTGGTCCATTCGTTCAGTTCTGTAAGTTGTGATGAATCCTGTGGAGTCATCACCAAACCCCAGCCTAAAGTCTCCTCCCATGTGGCCAGGGGAAGAAAGCCACTACCTGATCCTAACCCTGGGGGTGGTAGAAGCGGAAAGGATCACATGGGAGGAGATGGCTATCCAGGGGAAGTGGTGACTCTGCTAGGAGAGACACAGTACTTATCTTCTGAAGATGAGGAGGAAATAATTCCCAGATATTTAATGGCATACTATCAATGCTCCAATCCTTCTAACATCAAGGTTCCAGAAACCTGTTATAAAGCACCAGTTAAACAGAGTCAAGTTGCTACCCTAGAGGCTCAGGAATGATAGAGAAAACCATTTTAATTTCGTGATTCTATCATAAAGAGAGCCTCTCCCCTAATGTGTAACTGCAGACTCTTTATCCAGACCCCTCCTTACTCAGGTAACTCTCAGTCTATAGCACAATCAAATGTAATTGAATATGAAGGAGAACAACTTAATATCACTCATTCTCTTAGGACTACAATTCCCAGAATAACAGAAGTACTGGGATGAAGAAGTGGGAACTCAGAGGCAATGGGGCATCAGAAGTCTGAGTATCAAAAGGTGCTGTTTAGTCATTGCCAATTAGAGCACCTGAGCAGGATATTTAAAGCCCAGGGCAAGAGCCAGCTGAAGAGGTGGTGGTCGTGTTGCGATGAAGTTGAAGCAGAGGAAGAAGCAGTTCGGATCTGTGCGGGAGGCGTAGCAGAGGAAGCTCAAGCCATCCACAGTGCAGGTTCAGCCAAGCAGAGAAGCCTGCCAGCAGAAGTCAACCCGACGGGTGAAAATCCGAAGAACTGCAGAGTACGCACAGTGGAAGACAGTGTACTAAGGAGAAGCCCAGCTGCGAGGAAGATGCGCTACTGAGTCAACATGAAGCAGACTTGAAAAGCTGCAGAAGATCAACAGAGCTTCCATTTCTCCCGGAGAATGCTGCATAGCTTACTTAAGGCTCGCAGAGGTAAGAGAATGGACAGAGTGACATCTGCGGCACCACCACAAGACCTGACAGATGGAGGAAGCCGCTATGAGGAGCCGGTGAGTGTTCAGAGAGTGAGTACTGACACTAGGGCACTCCGTGAAAGAAAGCAGTCACAACTTAATATTTTTGAATACCAAACTATTCAATGAAAATAAATTCATGCAAACAAAAAGATATGTGGCAAAGAAGAAAGTCTTTGGGCAAAACCCCAGAGAGGAAAGGTTGGAACCAGTATTGACTACAGCCAAAAGGCTGTCATGAGACTTTGTACAAACACCAAGAAGGTAATGGTTGTAGCCAGCATTGCCTACAGCCAAGAAGCTGTCAAGGGAGTTTGGGCAAAGTACCAGTGAGGGAAGTTTGTAACCATCATTGCCTATCACCAAGAACCTAAAGGCCTAGCAAATCAAAACCACCCCTGGGAAATGTTCATATTCAACATTACCAACAGCCAGGAGGTTGTGGGAGACTTAGTTAGGAGGTTTAGTTCTGGAAAAGCTTGTATCTCACATTGCCAGCAGTCAAGACATTTTGAAACCACATCAGAAGACCGGTGTGGAGAATACTGGAACCAAACCAACAAGTTTGAAGTTAGTGGTAGGTGTTTTCTTCCTGGCAGGCAAGTATGCCAGGAAAGGACTTATAGTAGTTAGTCCTAGCAGGCTTGTGGACCAGGAAATAAGTTGGTGATTTGATAACCTTGTGATAGAATGAGTTGTGGAAAGAACATTTGTTGAATGAAAAGAAAAACGTACATACTTTATTCAAAGTTGACAGACCATAGTATCAATGAAGCAGGTTGTTATTTGCTATCCTGACAAAAGAATGTTATTTTCAAGAAGAAGCATTGAGAAAGGAAAACGTGTTGTTTTGACAAGAAGAGGTTTCTATGATAACAGAAAAATTGCATTTTGGTTTTGGAACTTGTATGTTGGAAGAAAGTCAAGCATCTTTGAACTTGTGTTTTGGAAGAAAGTTAAGCATTTTGAAACTTGTCTTTTGGTAGAAAGTAAAGCATCCTTGAAAAGCGATATTGTGGAAGACCTTGTGTTGTTTGAACTATCAACCAGTTGTGATAAAAAGGACATTTGTTATTTCTTCAAGAAAGACTCTCTGGTTGGAAAAGACCCTCAGCCTCATCACGAGTTTGGCGGTAACCCTTAAATGCAGAGGTAACGCTATTACTGCTGCATTTAAGGGTCCGCCAAATCACGGGTTTGGCTGTATTTACCCCCGGCTCTCAACTGGGGGTAAAGGCGCTAGCTAAATTCCCATTTTCGGGCGCAATTAGTGCTGTGCTATTAGCGCGCACTAATTGCGCCGTAAAATTCCCCATTGTGTTGAATGGAACCAATGGGGAATTACCGTTACCGCTAAACCCGGGATCCGGCGCTAAGAGCGCCAGAGAGTTTCTTGGTAACGGTATTAGCCCGGGTGGTAATACCACTGGGATACCGCCCAACTCGTGATGAGGCTCCTTGTGTTATTTGAACTATCAACCAGTTGTGGTAAAAAGGACATTTGTTATTTCTTCAAGATACACTCTGTGGTTGGAACATACTTTTCTATTTGAACAGACCTTTGTCGGAACATAATTATAATTTGAGTATTCCTGAACTGATCCAGGAGAAGGGAATACAACCCTGGTTACGAGGAGTAGTTCTAAGACACGTTTAAGTTTTAATTGCAAAACGTGTTTTGTTGAATCAAAAGTCAGCCATATTTTCCTTGTATAATTTGATTGTATGTATTAGTATGCGGGTCAGAAGGATTACGGCGATTAAGCCAGTTTTCTTTCTTTTTTGTCTGCTAGGCTGGGACCTCTATGTTAGCTCAGGGAAAGTGAGGCGTTTATCAGAAATCGCAAACTTTGAGAAAACGTTACCCCTGTGTCCGTCTCGCGTTTCTGACCCCTCACAAAGTATGACGTCAAGAAGGGCAATGGGACGATAATTCGGAGTGGATTACCCCACTCTGCAGGATATTGTGGTAAAGTGTGGTTAGGATTGAAGCCCACAGTTCAGGGGTGCATTAGGTAGGACATTAGGCCCAGCTGCTTTAGATAATGTAAGCTTCTTGATTCATGTATAGATGTTTTCCCATCACAGGTCTAAGTTGTAGGACTTTGGGCATTTATAAGTTATTATCTCGCTGTTATGTCCTGGGTCTGAGTAGAGCTCTCTACATTGTTCCCTCCAAATGTTTTGTGCTATTGGGTTTATGAGTGCAGCATCATAATTCACAGTCACTGAATTTAATAGTCTCCAAAAACATGGAAACCTGCTTGTTTGTTATAATGCAGTCATTTGCCCAAATAGTATATTTATAATTTCTGGCCCAGTTTTTGTGTCGTCCTTTCAGTGTTTTACCCAGAGCAGAGGTGTCAGGTGGATTATTCTCTATGGCGCCTCGTGTATTCATTCCACCTCAATGTTTTATTTCGCCTCCTGTATATTTAGTTCAAAAGGTGCATCTCAGAGGTAGAGGTTTGGGGCGAAAAGCAGTAGTACACCGCGCTGAGTCCCAAAACAAAAATTGAAAAACTATCCACCCCAAATAGGAACTTTTTATCTCCCTTGTGTCAAGAAATAGATGACGTTTTTTATTAAATGTATCTATGACATTAGGCCTCCAAATGAGCAGGCTACTGGTTTCATCAGCTGTGAGCCCCTGTTGACAGTGAGCTGGCAGTCGAGGGGGTGATGCGAAAATGTACATGTTAGTGCCTTATGATCGCTTCTCTTAGTAGCTTAAAATCATGTAATTGCCACGTAGAGCTTGTGTCAAAAAATGGAATCTACAGTAGAGGCTTGGCCCCCCCTCTGACAAGAAGAGCTTAGTGATGAACTGGTATTAATTGCACTATTTAGGCAGAGAAGGTTCCATAGGCCCATCAGGTCACACAATTTCCGACCCTTCAGATTGGTGCGGCTAACCTTAGGTAATTCCGAATTTTGGATATAATTACTGCAATCCCAATTCAGATCTTCAGCTAAAATTATGTGATCAAAGGTTCTATTATTTGCCCAGTCTGAAGCTAGATCAGAGACTCCATCAAGGAAAGAGGAGTCCTCCATAGGGGTTTCATTCCAATAAAGATTAATAATTAGCATCTTACTAAATAATGTGATTTGGTTGGTTGGATTGGATATTTCTAAACCAAGGATGCCCGGATTCTCTATAAGTAGAGGTTTGCAGTTGACCCCTAGATCATTTTTTATGGCTGTAGTAAGCCTTCTAAAAGGGCGCCCACTGGTACCGTTCTGTGCAGGCTGATGGTAAAGTGAATATCCATTAAGGTAAGGGGTCTCACAAAGCCAGGTCTCCTGTAAGATTATAATGGTATAATCAAACAGGCACACTGAACCATCGTTATTGGGTAGTAAGTGATTAAACCCTCTAATATTCCACAACAGCACTCTCAAGATAGTATCCTATGCCTGACCAATGGGCGAATAGCCGGTAGGATTGGTCAGGGCCACCAGGATCTGTCCAGGACCTTGCAGCTAACTGTATCTTTAGTGATACCAGATGTAGCCACTCTTGATCCTGGGATGTTCTTGTTGAGTCGTATTTTAATCCTGCTAACAAGACCACATTACATGAATGGTGAGGGGTCTGCATCTAATGGAACCTTAAATAGGTCATAGCACATGGCCAGTAAGGCATCCTTCTCTGATAGCAACAAGTCCTGTTTGTTTTGGGAGTGTAGGTGCAAAATCACAGTATCTGTTCTGTGCAAATCATAAAACTCAATTGGTTCAAAGTATTTAGATAAGAGCAGTAGTAGATTGGGAACATCTGAAAATAGGTTTAGAAAGTTGGCTCTGTTTAGAACTTGTACGTTTTTTGCTAATAGTATACTGCAGTCCTGGTTTATTAAAAGAGGATTGTGGCTGCGTTGTGGAGTCCAAATACATTGACACTTTTGAGGGTTTCAATAGGTGTAGAAATAAGGGCTTGAAAGGAAAGGCATTCTGATCCAGGGCCCTTAGGCCCATCTTTGTGACCGCTGAGGTAGAATCATTGTACTGCTGTCAGATTGATTGAATCTCTTCATTTGGGAGGGGGAGGGGAAGGCAATTCCACTTGATAATCATCTTCCCATTGGAAGGAATAATTTTCATGAACTGAAAAGTCAAGAAGTCATGCTCGCTGCTGAACAAAGGAGCATGTTGCACCCTTTTCTCTAAATAAGGAATTGCTCTCCTTACCAGCCGTGTTTGTAATTACCTATAGAAGTGAGCTATTGGAAGGACCTTTATTTTAGGATTCTGTTTCCCCTTACATCTGCGCCCAACGAATCAGATTGAGTGTTAGGCAAGCAGGTTTCCACTTCCGTGTCCTTTTGGATTTCAGTAGTTGAGGATGTCCTTAAAGATCTTAGACATTTTCTGAAGCCCTGGTTCTTTTTAGTCAGTAGGTTTTTATGGTGTTTAACCTTTAGAGGGGTTAGGTTTCTTCCTGTTTATTTGAATAACAATGGGTCTGTTTGAACTGTGAGAAACCTGAAAGTGCCTCACGTACAAATCCCGGGAGTCTGTCATGCAGGTGGCCAGGACACGGCCATCGCTATTGGATTCAGTTCCTGGGGGTGGACCAGTGAGGGAGGAACACCTGGATGGGGGGTCCTCGGGGAGTGGAAGTGGGACACCGACGGGTGGGACGCGGTAGCCCCCTTATTAAAATACCTGTTACCCATCCTACCACCGTAGGATATTCAAACACTTTACTCCAGTCCCTTTTCTGACTAACACTTTCGCACATCATGAAAGACAGGAAAACACCAGAGCCATTTACCTGACGTGTCCCAACACCAGGGCCAGGGCAAAGTCAGGCAATTGATCAGAATAACACACACACCTGACGGCCCTTCTCCTTCTCCACAGGGATAAGAGGTGGAGAATGAGAGCACCATACGAGCAAGGCAGGCCACACGACAAGACAGTTATCCACGCACAGCAGTTCAAGAGGAGGAGAAAGACGGCGCAAACCAAGAGGGTGATAAGGAGAGAAGCGACCTTGCTTTTTCCGACCAAGGCCCGTTAAACCTCCGTGGAAGGAATTGTAAGACTGCGAACAATAGACTAAGTGTGTTGCAGCAGATTTCAACGGTACACGGAGAGTGCCTACGCTGATAAGCAGGACACAGGGAGACGCCTGCGACCGTGGTACCGGCCTTGACTCCCAATACAAATAAAGCCAAGTGGTTCATCACAGCCAATGAGTCGAGGGGAGGACCGAAAAAGAAACCGAAATGTCTTGAACAAAAGTAGCAAACGGCTGATTGCAGAATGTTAAAAAAAACTGTTGATGCAAAAGGGGAAAGCCAGCTGCAGATGAGCCAGGCACCACGTGGGTGCTCACTCGTGACACTCTGGGCGATTACACAATTGTTGAAACTACTATCACCAGAAGGCCTTGTGAAAGGTGAGAAGAGGGTCGCAGTGGTCATACGGGGGGTCTAGTCAAATCCTCTGTACAGTCGGAAGTCTTTGACCAGCAGAGAATCGTGAAGAAGAGAAGTGAATCCCATATCATAAGAAAGTAAGGAACTGTGAGATTTGCAAGAGTGAACCCGAAGGAAGGATGCCAATGAAAAGGGGTGAAGTCTAAAGTCCCAAAGGAACAGTGTGTTGACAAGAGTAAACCCTGCAGGGGGTGGTCCAAATTGAACTGTTTAAAAAGACATTAAGATTCGAAAATATATGGAGAGGTGATTGTGTTGAAAGCCTTAGTGAACCTGACCGAGGGAGGCAACAGATGAGAAGGATCTGCGCCTGGAAGAGAGGGATCCAGGGGTGAGAAACTCACACCGCAACAACATGTGAATGCAACAGAGAAATTGTTTTTGAATACAAGCCAAAGTGAACCCGACGGAGGGAGGTGGCTATTCGAGAGGGGTCTGACGCCCGGAAGAGGGGGGCCCACGGGTGAAGAATCATCACCTCAGTGCAACACAAAAGGAACTTTTTGTTTGTTGATTATGAATCCATCAGGCCATCGGAAGCAGGAAAGCTAACCTCCGAAGGTCCTGATATCATTAAGAACTATTTGGGGATCTGAGCCCGGAAGAGGGGGAATCCCGGGATGAAAAGTCATCACCCAATGTACATAGTGAGAACAGAACTGTCATTTTGTGCTGGAAAGCTTGAGCGTGTGCTGTGCTCCAGAGTCCTGCTTGTCCCGTGTTCAAAATGTGGGGAAGGGAGGCCACGACAACCGCATCCTGACATATTATTTGTGAACACTTCTTTATTTCTTATGAGCCCTATCCCACACTATTTTGTATATAACGTAAGGATTGACAATAGGATTTTCTTAGTATAGGCCTTTTTATTTGACAAGACGCCAATAGCATTGCCTTATTTTAATTTGATTGTTGTAGCTTGCTCCCAGCTTAGGTTTAGTTTTAGATTAGACGTTTTCCCACCCTACGTATACAGTTTAATAAACACCCTTGAACTCTGACCACTTGTGTCTGTCTATTCTTGATACCATGCAATCCTTACAAAACCCTCCCCTGTTTTTGGAAAATCGTCTTGGGTTAAAGATTAGCATCCATTACCCTTGTTGGATCATCAAGGTTGTTTTCAATAATCTTAATTATTTGAATGGATGGAGGCACCTCTAGCAGCAGATGTAGAAGAACGGGGGAAGCACTGATAGGGTCAACAAGCTTCACAGTCCTGCTTCTTTTGGGCATATGCTGGTTGGATCTAGACTGCTTTGCAAGTAAAAAGGCTTCAAAGAAGCCCATTTTGGAGTTAATTGCTGGCAAGGTTGCTTTATTCTCTCTCACATCGTAGCTGATTTTGTCACAGACACAACACTGATCACCGACATGGCACTAGCCTGGATTAAATCATTCCTATCAGAAAGAACAGAAACAGTTTGGATAAAACCATTCAGATCAGCGCCGCGAGACACCACCTGTGGAGTACCACAAGGATTCTCCCTATCCCCACTCCTTTTCAACATCTACTTGTCCCCACTAATCAAACTCATCAAAAGGCGCAGCCTCACCTGCTGCGACTATGCAGATGAGACCCAAATCATCTACAAAATCTAATATGTACAATAGGAGAACACAAGGCTAGTAGACTGTCTGAAAGAACTCTATAATTGTATGAATACAAACAGCCTCAAACTCAACCTGGGCAAGACAGGAATCATGATCATACCCAAAAACCAGGAATGCCACCAATACATCCCACAGGGATGTCATTTCACCAAAATGCCATGGGTAGCGGAAGTGAAATCACACGACCCATGACCTCTAATAACATCACAGTAAGGGATGCCATTTGACCACACCCTGAAGTGACATCACAGGAAGCGATGGAACACTACCTTTCACCCATTGACAAAACAGGAATTGGCACCCATTACATAGCACTGTTCCTAAGTACACTACAAATATATGGTTACAATATCACTATAATGTGATATATATTTCATACAAGAAATATATGTATTGTTAATATCAGTGTGTATAGGCCCATGTTACCAAACTACTGTCAATGGAAGCAGACGTCCAAGGCCAAATGATAATGATGTGTTATTATATAGCACTTACGCTTAGGCGCTTTATATAAAAACAAATATACATACAATATCACCCAACCTGTGTTGGTACTCATTTAGCGACCTCAGAAGAATGAGAGGCTGAGTTGAGGTGTTTAAGAACAGAGTAAATCAGTGAATCACCCGCTTTAGTCTGCCTGAAACAAACCTTTAATGAGTCTAGCAATTATTGTATAGAATTGCAGAAAGACACATTATTTATTATTCCTATTCTTTCTTATTTAGGGTCACTGCTCAAAGTGTTACACTTTTGGAACCCCATGTTTTTTAAGAGGCCTGAGCAGGAAAGCCAGCCACCCCAGAAACAAAGTGCCACACGGCACTCGCCACAGCCCAGAAGCTAACATTTAAAAAAAATATTTTTTAAAAAAGGAAATGTTTTTTCTTTTTTTTAGGGGTAGCAAGGTAGGCCACAGGGGTAGCAAGGGAGAACTCAGGGATCACATTTGCGACCCCTGGCAACCCCTAAATGACGTCCCTGACCATGGCCAACAGAAGTAGGAACAGCACCCACACCATAAAAAATAGTCAAAAACCTTGGAATCCTAATGGACGAGCTAACACTACAACCACAAGTAAATGCAATAATCAAAAAATGCTTCTTCCATCGACACACAATCAAATAGATCCAACCATTCCTCTATTTTATGCACAAAACACTAGCCACCATTTCCCTCTTCATGTCCAGCATAGACTATGCCAACAGCTTATGCCTCGGAATATGCCACTTTATCTACTGAAGAAACTGCAACGTATACAGGACGCAGTGGCAAGACTCCTCCTTAAACTATCACGAAGAGACCACATCACAAATGCGCTAAAAAATGCTAGACTGGCTGCAAGTCAAGAAAAAAATCATATTCAAAACAATGTGCATAACACACAGAGCAATCCACGGCCAGGGAGCAGAATTCCTACAAAAGAAAATCACCATTTACCAGCCGGCCAGAACACTCAGATCCAGTAACGATATCCGCCTGGAACCAAAACAGTAGACCAGGAACAAACTTGGTGGATCAGCATTCTCCGCCTATCGACAAAAACGTGGAACTCCCTCCTGAGAGAAATTTAAAAAATTAAGGACCAGCTAAAATTCTGAAAACTCCTAAAAACCTGGCTATTCAACTCAGAACCAGACGAAAATGAAGGAGCAACACACACACCTCTTGGAATGAACACACACAACACAAAACGGAGGATTCAAGCATACCACAACAAGTGCAAGGAGTTGCAGAGACTACAGAGTGGGAGGTAGAGCCGGGTGCCCAAAGAGGGCCTTAACGGAGTCTAAAGAGGGAGATAGGATCATCCTAGACTGAACCACAGACAGAGGTGATAAGAGTTGAAGGAGAAAGAGTGGCGACGGAACAAGAAACGATGGGCACCAGGTAGATTGAGAGCACATGGTGGGGAGAAGAAGGCGTTGGGCCTCATTACAAGTTTTCCGGTCCAGTAAGAATGGTACTGGTAAGCTTGGCGGTACCGTTGTTACCGGACCAGCAAACTATGAGTTCTGCAAGCGGGTGCCTATTCTGAATGGTGCCGGTGCTACTGTCCTCCCCATTCCCATTGAGTCCTATCGGACTCAAATGGGAATGGGGAGTAATAAATTCCAGCGCCTGGCAATGGGGAAATACAGAGTCCGCCAGGGCTGTAATGGCCCTGCATTTCCCCATTGCCAGGCGCCGGAAAAATGTGCATATTCCGCGGCAGCCTGCCGGTTTTACCGGCAAGGCTACTGCCGAACTTTTAATGAGGCCCACTGTCTCTAAATAGTCCACAGACAACCCACAACCCTACACACGATAAAGGAGGGAGATCCTCCATCCTCCCGGATCACCACAATATGCATCACTAGCAGGGGCATCCATTACAGGTGGACATAGCATAGGAGGTACGATGGAGCACCACCGCTAACCAAACCCACTTATAATGTCATCCCTCTACTCACACCTCTCAAATTCTAAACCTAACACAACCATAATATACTGCACAACAAACCACACACACTTCACTACACTGTAACAAGAAAACAAACCACACATAGCCTCGCATAACAGCACATGACAGCTACCGACCAAACAAATCACACCCATGCTCAGCGAACGGTGTAAACCGGACTGAAGCTGCCAGCAGCACATCACAGCTCTCTGAAGCCTTTTCCCACCAAGTCCTACTAACTTACCCTACCCCCTTGCTTTTCAGATCTGCCAGAGCGCCAGCGGACCATTCCAGTGGTGATAGTGCATGGTATAAATATCTTTTAACATAACATAAGCGTACCAGAGAGGTTAGAACAAAGTTTAAGGCAGGGAGGATGTATGCACCTATTTGAGCTGCTACTAGAGATGAGGAGGGACCAGGTGTACTTATCTGGCTACAGTCGTTCCTGTTGTGAAGATCCCATAATGAGGGAGAACTAATTGTTGGTCCTATGATGAATCCTTAGATGTTATCACTTCTCACATACGGGAGAACCCTTCCCATGGGGCTGGGGTGGTGTGCCCACAGACCAATAGTCTCCCTGGGGGTAGTACATTGTGGGAGTATCACATGGGGAGGGAAACCCCTTATGAGACGAGGGACGACCTGTTAGGGAGAATGCAGTATCCACCCACCCCTTTAGAACCTCCCGTACCCTCTTACCCTATGCAGGGTAACATAGTCCCACATACCTCCATCTATATGTGTATGGTAGACCATTCCACCTCACTGCCTTACAGTGAGATGAGGAAGAATAAAGACTACCCATGTGAATCCTCTAACAGAACTGGGAGAAATAAGAACGCCAGTAACCCAGTAGAGAACAACAATATTTTTACTGTGACGAAGAAGAAGCGCAAAGTGCTGAAGAGCACCCCACGGTAACAACAAGAGCGGACTAGTCAATATGGACAATCTATTAGTATCTGTGGTATAAAAAGGGAAGAGGAACTTAACATGAAGTCAAGCCCTCCGATGAGGAAGCACAAGAGGCTGAACAAAACGAGAAGGAGAAGAGCAGACTGGGACGCTGAGCCGGGAGCAGGACACTCTGCGGCAGATCCAGAGTGGCAAGACCACTTACCGAGCTGTCAGAGTGTAACTTCTGGAGTCCCTGAGGCATGAGAAGAGCATGGAACGAGAACCATTCCTCTAAGCGAAATAGGGAAGTCATGGAGCCACCGCACAAGATGGCCCCGAGAGCTGGAAGAAGCCGCCACTCAACCGCAGATGCCCAGGAGAGGTCAGAGTCCACGCGGACCAAGTCAAAAGGTACACGGGTTGCTGAATGGTCGAATGGAAGCTAAGAAGAAGGTGGCAAGCAGAAAGGCTTGGAGAAAGCTGAGAAAGGAGGGTTGGGGACCCAGAAAGCAGTAGACGTTGCAAATCACTGAGTGAAATGTGTCAGGAAACCATTGGTATCCATGCATATGTTACGCCATAGTGGCATTCATAGGTCAACCTCATTGCCCACAAATGTTTCTTCCCAGTTTCTGCTACGAACTAATAGCAAGAGCCATCTACACTCCCGATATCGCTATGGCAGGGTGGCAGAGTTCCCTTGCGTAGTGGTCGCAGCATGTCTTTTTGTGTGCATTGGGGGTTACCATGAATACGCTGGTACCCTGCGTATGTGTCACGATGCACGCCGTTACAGCAGCGCCGCATTTCTCGGGTCAAGTGATTTCTCCATTTAAGCACTGCCTCTACTCTGCTCCGGTGCTTCTGAATTCTGCTTTATCAGTGGCTCATTCTTGCATGCAGTGCTTTGTTTCTACTACCTCATTGTTTCTTGGACATTTGCTTGCTTACCGTATTGCACTTGCTGTCATGATGCCTACCTCCAAGGTGCCAGACAAGACCCAGCTACCCCAGAGGCAGACATCATGTCTTCAAGGGAAGTCACAACAGGCTCAAGTAGGGGCTCTTTGGACTCAGTCCTGGCGCCTTTGGCGCCAGGCTCATATCGGGCCACAGTCCTGGCGCCATAGGCGCCAGGCTCATAAAAGGGGACTTTGTGTTAAAGGTGCTTAGTGTTAACTTACCTGATGCAGACCATGGTGCAACATCCAGGCCTTCTGAGGCCTGAATGGGACTACTTTATCTTTGGAACTACTTAACCACACGGGTGTGGTCAGGGGAGGAATACATACCTGAGAGGAAGGATACATACCTGGAACTACTTTGAAGGCTATTTAAGCCACACCCAAGCAGCAACTCACGCTTTGCGTTGTTCTGCATCTAGCAGCTGGACGCTCACCGTGTTTGCTCCTGCATTCTGTCTTCTGCCACTCCTGCCAGCATCCTGGACCACCTGCAAAGAGAGAAGAGAAGAGAAAAGGTTAAAGAAGAGTCCTTAACCTGCAAAACCCGCATTCCGGAGACATCTCGCCGACAGTCCTGAAAAGGAAGACATCCATTTAAAAGCACATCGCATCGATCGCTGCAGCGCCGCATCTCACTCACCTGTACAAGGTACCACCACGTTCTACGGCGACATCTGGACTCGCAGCCACATCACCGCGCCTAGGGAGAAAAAGACAAGAATAAAGGTGAGAGGGGAAAGAAAACAAGGAAACCTTAATTTCCATTACAAAGCTTACCTGTTGGGTTATTCCAACTTCATTTCGGGTCGGTGCCGCATCCTGGCATTTCCGGACCCCGGCCCCTAAGGGGAAAAAAAGACATCAGCGTTAGTGGGCGCATGAAAAGACGTTACCCAACGCCCATTAAAGACTTACCTGATTTCTTCTGGATTGATCTTTGTTTCGGGTCGGTGCCACATCCAGGCATTTCCGGACCCCGGCCCCTATGGGGAAAAAAGACATCAGCGTTAGTGAGCGCATTGATACAAGGACACTGAGAGAACTCTCATCAAGCTCACCAGAGTCTCATTCTTCAGTTCCACAGCTCTTCTCGGAATAGTTTCCGCACCTGAAAAGAGACAACAAACAATTATTATTGCGGAATCATACTCATTAACAGAATCTTTACGGTACTATACCGGGAAAACAAAACTTGAACCCTCTACAATCAAAATCCCAGTTAAGTAACTGGATACAACGCACCCCTGCATGAGAAGCAGGATGGAGAGCTCAACCTTTCAAACCCTAAGGTGAGACTTCACGTGGGGGTCGCAGGAGGGTTTCGTAGAGGGGTGAGAAGGGAGCGGGAGGCTTATACTTTCTCCCACAGATTGTTAATACTCCCTTTTCACATACAGAAAGATATTCCTGCGAGCCAGACAAGCCAGATTCGAAGGTCCGGTCCAGTCCATCTTCCGGGTCCTGCGCTTCACCTTAGAAGAAGCAACAACACTCCAAACCAGACCTGGGCCTCCGTGGGAGTCAGGTGAGGAAGCCTACCTACAATTTCCCACCCGGGCGCTATGGAAACTTCCGAGACAGACCAGTTGGCTCAGCTTGTGGGGGAATTAAGGGCAGAAGTACACTCCGCCCGCCAGGAAACTAATGCTCTCAAAAGAGAATTAATCTTATCCAAGGAAAGAACTGATGACCTGGCCAAACGATTGTTGCAGGGTCAAGCAGGACAAACTCCTTTACCTAGTTCTGGGGGTAATGCCTCGTCAATGGTTTCGAATAACCCGGTACAAATCAATCTACCTGGAAACATGCCTTTGGCCCCGCCTGAACGTTTTGCGGGGGACCCCAAGAAATATGCCGTTTTTATGAACCAATGTCGCCTACACTTTCTATGCAGACCTGAGGCCTTCCCTAATGATCAAACCAAGGTAGCCTTTGTATTATCTTATCTCAGTGGCTGTGCTGCCGATTGGTCTGTTCCGTTGGTAAGTCAGGATGACCCAATTCTCCAGGATTTTCAAAGCTTCCAGGCGAGCATGGAAAGATTATTCGCTCGACACTCTCAGGGACAGGCCCTTGACAACGAACTACTATCCTTACGACAAGCTAACCAAGATCTCTTATCTTATATTGCCACCTTTAATAGGCTGGTTGTAGAAACGGGGTGGCCCGAAAATAAAAGGATCACACTATTTCATCGAGGCCTGCGCGGAGAACTTAAGGATGTTCTAGCTCAAATAGTAAATCCACCTCAAGCCTGTGCAGAATACATAGACTTAGTGGTCCAACTTGACCACAGACTGCAAACTAGAAAAGCAGATCGGTCCAAGTTTGAAACTCGAGTGCTGATCAAAACTCACGCTAACCCTAAGAGTACCGACGTTTCAGAACCTATGCAGATCGGCGGTGTTAAAGGACCATTGACGCAGAACGAACGAGAGAGAAGACGGCAAAAGCAACTATGTCTCTATTGCAGGGCTTCTGGTCACTTTCTACGAGACTTCCCGGTAAAGCCACCTAAGAAGGTGGGTGGAGCCACGGACAACAATTTAATAGAACCTGATTCGGGAAATGGTCAAGCCCGACAAGCCGAGCTTGAAAACAGACTCTTTGACCTCGCATTGTGTCATGCCAATGGTGCTCGTGGACCCGAAACAGCCTCAGCGGTTGCATGCTATAAAAGCATACATCGACAGTGGAGCTATTGGAAACTACGTAGATCGTGAATTGGCCTCCAGGATTAATCTTCCTCTCCATCCGAAAGTTAACAAGGATGTCATTACTACAGTAGATGGAACCGAAATAGCCTCAGGGCCGGTAACACATTCCACTACAGAAATGACACTAGTGGGACAGGATGGACATCGGGAAGCAATTGTGTTCGATGTAATCAAGGCCCCACAGTTTCAAGTAATTCTAGGAATCCCTTGGTTAGAAACACATAATCCTCGAATTGACTGGCGAGCAAAGAGAATAACCTTTCCTGATTGTGAACTGACTTGTTATCCAAGAAATCCAGATATGGGTCTGGCCACAGTAACTTCCACCACAATACAACTACCGGTTGAATACCAAGAGTTCCAAGACGTTTTTCAAAAAGATCAGGCGAACACGTTACCTCCCCACCGGTCGTACGATTGTCAAATCGACCTGGTACCCAATGCTCAACCACCCTGTAGTAGGATTTATGCTCTTACTGAACCTGAGAACGTTCATTTGCGTCAGTATTTAGATCAGTATCTTGCCAACGGTTTTATTCGCCCGTCAAAGTCTCCTGTTTCCTCAGCTCTGTTCTTCGTGCCGAAAAAAGAAGGCGACCTTAGAACATGTATTGACTACCGCGCCCTAAATCAAATAACGATTAAGAATCGTTATCCTCTTCTCTTTAGGAAAGACTTGAACCCACAGATTCTGGAAACAAAGACATGCGCAGAAGGCCGATTTATAGCGATCAAATGTCTCCTGTTGGGAGACTTGTACACCCTCGTTTCAGTATACGCCCCCAACTCTGGACAATCACATTTTTATGACGCCTTGGGCACATCGCTCGCCAGCTTCGTGGAGGGCCAAACGATCGTCGGTGGGGACTTCAACGGGGTCCCTGACCCCACTAAAGACCGATCACACCCCCCGACCCCAGGCGACTTCGCCCAAGCACTCAGCCTCCTTCGCCTCTTTAGGACCCTGGAGATAATAGACTCTTGGCGGGTGTTTCACCCTGATTATAAGGACTTCTCCTTTTACTCGTATGTCCACCGCACCTTCTCAAGGATTGACCTATTCCTGATTTCACCTCACACGTTCCCTTCAGTTAAGAAGGTCACTATCGGCACAAGAGCGATCTCCGACCACGCCCCAGTGCTCCTGGAGCTTCGGGTTCAGAACCCTGACCCCACCACCCCGCGCAAATGGATGCTATACGACCCAATCCTCAACGACATGGCCACCAGAGACAAGATCGCAACGGACATAAAGAACTTCTTCGTGGAAAACCCGGCCTCAGACACCTCATTAGCAAACAACTGGGACGCCATGAAGGCAGTAATCAGGGGCTCCCTGATAGCCCAGGGTGCAGCCTACCATCGAGATAGACGACGAACCCGGACGGCCCTGGAGCTTGAATTGAGAGAGGCCGAGGCACTCCATAAGGAGAAAGGCTGGTCCCCCAGAACACAACGGGCCATTCGCACGGCACGGAAAAGACTGGAAGCCCATTACGCGGAACAAATTTGCCAAGCAGAGACGCAGCATCGCGATCATGGGCCTGCGAGACACCAACGGGGTCATACTATACTCAGAACCTGAGAAGCAACGCCTCGCGATTGAGCACTTGGCCCAAACCATGAAGGCAACCCCACAAAACCCAGCACAGCAGAAGGAATACCTTCGGCAGGCAGAGGTGCCCCAGCTCTCCGACGCAATGAGAGATGAACTGGAGGAGCCCATCACGGGGGAGGAAATTGAGGACGCCATCAAATCTCTCAAAACACGGGCCCCTGGCCCGGATGGCTTCTCAACCAGGTTCTACAAGCTATTCAGGTCGCAACTGACCCCCCATCTCACCACCCTATTCAACTCTTTCAGGGAAACGGGGGCGGTGACCCCATCGATGCAGGAATCGACCACCATCCTTCTGCCCAAACCTGGAAAAGACCCAAGAAGCATAACTTCTTATAGACCCATCGCACTCTTGAACATAGATGCGAACATTTACTCGAAAATTTTGGCGACCCGCTTGGATCGCATCCTGCCGAACATCATTCATCCAGACCAGGCTGGGTTTATCCGGCACCGGACCGCAGGCGATAATATCCGGAGAACCCTGAATCTGGTGGACCTCGCCTCCCGGAACTCCCAAAAACTAATCCTGGTGGCCCTCGATGCAGCTAAGGCGTTTGATAGGGTGGATTGGACGTTTATGGGACACACTTTAGGGGCCTTTGGCTTCGGACCGGCGTTCCGAACGATGGTGCTGGCCAACTATGATCGGCCTACAACAAGCCTGAGGATCAACGGCCACTTCTCGGCTCCAATCCCCTTGTCATGCGGGACTCGGCAGGGCTGTCCGCTGTCGCCCTTACTTTTTGCACTCACCATGGAGCCCTTCGCACAAAAAATTAGGCGGAATGACCAAATCAAGGGCATAACAAGCGGCCCTTCACATCATAAACTTGCCCTATATGCGGATGACATTTTACTTACGATCTCGGAGGCCCCCTCGTCGCTTGAACATGCGATTCACGAAATCACCAGCTATGGCGAAGTCTCGGGCCTCACCATAAACTTCGATAAATCCTCCGCCTTGGGCATTGGCCTCACCCTAGCAGAGCGAGAACCGCTGACTAGGATGTGCCCGATAGTATGGGAAAGGAGCGCCATCCCCTATTTGGGGGTTTACATTCCGGCTGATCCAAAAGAGACATACAAATCCAATTTTCCCCGATTTCTCAAGGAACTGGAAGGCGACTTGAAGCGATGGGGGACCCAGGAGATTTTGCTGCTTGGACGCATCACGGCATGCAAGATGAACCTTCTCCCGAGATTTTTGTACATATGCGCCTCACTGCCAGTGGCAATCCCCACTCCAATTCTCCGAGGGATCCAGAGGAAAATGCTGAACTTTATCTGGAGAGGTAAGAAAGCGAGAATCCCTCTCAGAACTATGTTGGGGAGTCCCAAACTGGGGGGACTGGGGGTTCCAGACCTTCAGGCCTACAGAGTGGCAGCCCAACTGGCCCGGGTCCAGGCCTGGCAAAATACGACAGACCGCCCGAGATGGGTGGAGCTGGAACAGTCGCGGACCCCCCTGCCTCTGCGATTTCTGCCTCACATCCGCCCTCCCTCAGGTCCCATGGGGGAGAGCTCCTGCTGCCGACCAAACACACCCTTAGCACTTGGGACTGGGCGCTGAAACGAAAGGGAGTGCCAAGAGGACTGAGCCCACACTCCCCGGTCTTTCTCAACCCAATGTTCGCACCGGGCATGC
The DNA here is from genome assembly GCF_040938575.1 of Ambystoma mexicanum. NCBI lineage: Eukaryota > Metazoa > Chordata > Amphibia > Caudata > Ambystomatidae > Ambystoma > Ambystoma mexicanum. The sequence continues at coordinate 591,333,817 of NC_090922.1, read as the reverse complement.
ATCCCCGCAATTTCCAAAATTGGACCAAAGGTGGGCTAGAAACCATAGACCAGCTGTATACAGGGGAGAAACCGCTCACTTTCGCCCAATGTAAGGAGAAGTTCCAACTTCGGGAAAGTGACAGATTTACTTACATCCAACTACGCCGCTGGTGCTCACACCCCCAAACCTTGCAAGCAGCGACCCTTCCTCCCACTGCCCTGGAACTCACCCTAGGAGACCTTCCGACTCGCGGCAGCGTATCCACCCTCTACAGACGCTTCTTAAGCGACTTCCTAACCACAAGAACCCGATGTATGGCCCAATGTGAAGCGGACCTGGGACACCCGATCGAGGATCAAACCTGGGTGGACATATGGACCCGAACACATACCGCATCCACCTGCATCACCAACAGAGAATGCGCATACAAAATCATGCTGCGATGGTACTATTCGCCCCTCAGACTCCACCATATGAACCCCCAGATAGACCACGCTTGCTGGAGAGGATGCGGCCTCCCTGGCTCTTTCTTCCATATGTGGTGGGACTGCCCGAAGATCCGACCATTCTGGAAAGCTTGTCTAGAGTCTATTTCGCTGATTACCGGAACAATGATTCCCTCGAAACCGGAACCGATCCTGTTAGGAGCTCCAATTCCCGGGATCTACCCGCGCTCCGGACCCAGAGCGAAACTATTGACTCACTGCCTACTGGCAGGGAAAACGGTGGTGGCCCGAACCTGGAAATCCCCGGAGGGCCCCCACATTGCCCAATGGTGGACCAAAGTATGGGACATTCTGATAGCGGAGAAGGTAACGGCAGCACGACCGGGGATGCTACACCGCTTTCAGAACATCTGGGCCCCAGTCCTGGAATTCGACCAGCGCTTCCCCGCCCTGACCTATAGGCCCGCCAGAGCCCTCTGGATCTTGACGAACAAGGCGAGCCCGGAGGAAGACTCCTGACCGCTGAGGCTCCAGCCGGGCCGCCCGGGCGGGAGGAGCCCGCTTGCAGAGCCTGTGGGACTGATAACTCAGGGAGGAGGATAGAGAGAGAAGACACAGGGGGGGTCTAAAGACTGGGGGTCAACTTGCTGAGATAATCCTTGCATATAATGTCTGTATTTATCATTCTGCCTTGATTTAAAATAAACAAAGTTAAAAAAAAAAAAGAATCGTTATCCTCTGCCTCTGATCCCTGAACTTCTTGACCAGGTAAAAGATGCTTGCATATACACCAAGTTAGATCTCCGAGGAGCTTATCACCTGGTACGTATAAAAGAAGGCGACGAATGGAAGACTGCATTCCGGACCAAATATGGGCTCTTTGAATATCAGGTGATGCCCTTCGGATTATGCAACGCACCTGCCGCCTTTCAATACTTTATGAATGATGTTCTTCGGGAACTTATCGATGTTTGTGTCATCGTATATATCAATGACATCCTGGTATACTCCTCCTCGGAATCCGAACACAGAAAACATGTCAGGGCAGTTCTTGAGAAATTGCGCCAGCACAACCTGTTTGCGAAACTCGAAAAATGCGTTTTTCATACCACAGAGGTCGAGTTTCTCGGATTCATCCTGACACCTAAAGGAGTCCCAATGGACTCGCGAAAGGTGGACGCCATCCTCAAATGGCCATCTCCTAACTCTGTTAAGGGGGTTCAGAGTATGCTTGGCTTTGCCAATTTCTATCGAAGATTCATCCCGGAATTTTCTCGAGTGGTTCAACCCATAACAGCCCTCTTACGGAAGAATAAACGTTTCGAATGGACTCCTGAGGCAGAACAGGCCTTTCAAGACCTAAAGACCAAATTCACCTCCGCCCCTGTATTGAAGCATCCGCGCCCAGATCTCCCTTACATTGTTGAAACCGACGCTTCCAGTTTGGCCATGGGTGCTGTGTTGTCTCAAAGGGATCCAGAAACTAACCAGATGCACCCTGTAGCCTTTTGGTCCAAGAAATTCACGGCTCCTGAAATCAATTACGCAATCACCGACAAAGAATTACTAGCTATTAAGTTCGCCTTCAAGGCTTGGCGTCATTACCTCCTCGGCGCAAGACACACCATTACGGTGATTACAGATCACAGGAATTTGCAATATCTAAAAACGGCCAAAGCCCAATCATCCCGCCAACTCCGATGGGCTTTATTCTTTGCAGAATTTGATTTCATAATCACCTACCACCCTGGTTGCAAGAATGGCAAAGCGGACGCTTTATCCCGGATTGGAATGGATGAAACAAATTCAAACTTAGAACCAGTACCAATTATACCCGAACAAAGAATCTTAGGCTTGACCTCTTTACAAACTATAGAGGACGTTCAAACTCGAGTTAAACAACTTTTAAATTCCACAGCCTTGCAAGAATGGACTCAAAAGGGGTCACACTTTTCCGTTAATAACGATTTACCGTACTTCCAGGGGCGGTTATTTCTGCCCAACAAAGAACTGCAAGAATTGGTCATTGCTCACTATCATGATACATTAATGGAAGGACATCCTGGTATCGCAAAAACTGAGGAAAAGATCAAACGACAATTCTGGTGGCCATCCTGGAGAAAAGACATAAAATCTTTTGTGATGTCTTGCGGAGTTTGCACCCAAAATAAAGGTCAAAAGAAGAGACCAGCCGGTCTCCTACAACCCCTGGATATTCCACCGGCCCCTTGGCACACCTTGTCAATGGACTTTATTACTGACCTGCCTCCTTGCTATGGATATAACACTATCTTGGTAATCGTGGATCTGTTCTCCAAGATGGCCCACTTTATCCCTTTAAAAGGGGTACCTTCAGCCTCCATCTTGGCCAAGGAATTTCTGGAAAACAGTTTGTATGCATGGTTTTCCATCCATATTAATCTCAGACCGAGGAAGCCAATTTATTTCCCATTTTTGGAGGAAATGTTGCCAACTGGCACAAATTGATGTACGCTTATCCACTAGTCACCACCCCCAGACCGATGGTCAAACCGAGAGGACTAACCAAACCCTTGAACAATATCTTCGGTGCATGGTGCATCAATCTGAAAACAGCTGGAAAGATATTCTATGGATCGCAGAGTATGCATATAACAATTCTGTACATTCTGGAACAGGACAAACCCCTTTTTACACCTTGTATGGTCATCATCCTAGAACCTCAGACCTAGACCCTCCTCAAAACCTGGAAATACCTGCAGTTGATCATTTACATTCTACTATAACCGGAGCCCTCAAGGAAGATACAACTCATTTGCAACAAGCCAAGAAAAAATACAAAGAAAATGCTGATCTACATCGAAGTGAAGCACCTTCATACCAGATTGGAGACCAGGTGTGGCTGGCAACCAAGCATTTCCCTCTCAAAGGACCGCGGACTTTTAATCCCAGATACATTGGACCCTATCCCATCAAAGCTATAATTAACCCGGTGGCCTTTAAACTCGATCTACCAGCCAACATGCAAATTCATCCCGTTTTTCATGCATCACTGTTAAAACCGGTGCAGCCTGGAACCAGACTAAGCAAACCACCTGAACCAATTCAAATCGATGGGGAATTAGAATTTGAAGTTAAGGACACATTGGATTCCAAAATGTTAAAATCAAAACTCTTCTATCTAGTTGATTGGAAGGGGTACGGACCTCAGGAAAGATCTTGGGAACCAAGTGACCATGTACACGCCCCGCGATTAGTGCCAAGATTCCACCGAGAATTCCCAAGCAAGCCGAAACCCCCGGAAAGGACGACCTTGGGAGGGGCCTTGGGAGGGGGTACTGTCATGATGCCTACCTCCAAGGTGCCAGACAAGACCCAGCTACCCCAGAGGCAGACATCATGTCTTCAAGGGAAGTCACAACAGCCTCAAGTAGGGGCTCTTTGGACTCAGTCCTGGCGCCTTTGGCGCCAGGCTCATATCGGGCCACAGTCCTGGCGCCATAGGCGCCAGGCTCATAAAAGGGGACTTTGTGTTAAAGGTGCTTAGTGTTAACTTACCTGATGCAGACCATGCTGCAACATCCAGCCCTTCTGAGGCCTGAATGGGACTACTTTATCTTTGGAACTACTTAACCACACAGGTGTGGTCAGGGGAGGAATACATACCTGAGAGGAAGGATACATACCTGGAACTACTTTGAAGGCTATTTAAGCCACGCCCAAGCAGCAACTCACGCTTCGCGTTGTTCTGCATCTAGCAGCTGGACGCTCACCATGTTTGCTCCTGCATTCTGTCTTCTGTCACTCCTGCCAGCATCCTGGAACACCTGCAAAGAGAGAAGAGAAGAGAAAAGGGTAAAGAAGAGTCCTTACCTGCTAAATCCGCATTCCGGAGACATCTCGCCGACGGTCCTGAAAAGGAAGACATCCATTTAAAAGCACATCGCATCGATCGCTGCAGCGCCGCATCTCACTCACCTGTACAAGGTACCACCACGTTCTACGGCGACATCTGGACTCGCAGCCACATCACCGCGCCTAGGGAGAAAAAGACAAGAATAAAGGTGAGAGGGGAAAGAAAACAAGGAGACCTTAATTTCCATTACAAAGCTTACCTGTTGGGTTATTCCAACTTCATTTCGGGTCGGTGCCGCATCCTGGCATTTCCGGACCCCGGCCCCTAAGGGGAAAAAAAGACATCAGCGTTAGTGGGCGCATGAAAAGACATTACCCAACGCCCATTAAAGACTTACCTGATTTCTTCTGGATTGAGCTTCGTTTCGGGTCGGTGCCGCATCCAGGCATTTCCGGACCCCAGCCCCTAAGGGGAAAAAAGACATCAGCGTTAGTGGGCGCATGAAAAGACATTACCCAAACGCCCATTAAAGACTTACCTGATTTCTTCTGGATTGAGCTTTGTTTCGGGTCGGTGCCGCATCCAGGCATTTCCGGACCCCGGCCCCTATGGAGAAAAAAGACATCAGCGTTAGTGAGCGCATTGATACAAGGACACTGAGAGAACTCTCATCAAGCTCACCAGAGTCTCATTCTTCGGTTCCACACCTCTTCTCGGAATAGTTTCCGCACCTGAAAAAGAGACAACGAACAATTATTATTGCGGAATCATACTCATTAACAGAATCCTTACGGTACTATACCGGGAAAACAAAACTTGAACCCTCTACAATCAAAATCCCAGTGAAGTAACTGGATACAACGCGCCCCTGCATGAGAAGCAGGATGGAGAGCTCAACCTTTCAAACCCTAAGGTGAGACATCACGTGGGGGTCGCAGGAGGGTTTCGTAGAGGGGTGAGAAGGGAGCGGGAGGCTTATACTTTCTCCTGCAGATTGTTAATACTCCCTTTTCACATACAGAAAGATATTCCTGCGAGCCAGACAAGCCAGATTCGAAGGTCCGGTCCAGTCCATCTTCCGGGTCCTGCGCTTCACCATAGAAGAAGCAACAACACTCCAAACCAGACCTGCGCCTCCGTGGGAGTCAGGTGAGCGTAACACTTGCCTTGTCCCTGGTTCTGTTTTTGAACATCTGGTAATTCATCTTAGAACTGTTGTCTCTGATTGCCTCTTGCCTCACGTTCTGTACCACAACCACTAGATTTCACACCGACTTGGATTTGCTTACTGGATTTCTTTGCCTCTTGATTGGTACTTCAACGCCCGCAAGTTGCCGACTCTGTTTTGTCCCAGGATTTCCAACTTTTTCATGTCTTTCACGATTTGGATTACCGTTCTCTCTGATAAGTGCTCAGACTAGAGACTTCCGTAGGAGCACTTTTTTGGACTACTTAGGCATCCTTGTGCCGTCGGTTCAGGGGAGAATTAGGCGTCCTCGTACTGTCAGTTCAGGGGAGCATTGTACTTGGACAAAGACTCTTCGTTCTACACCTGCTTCGTTTCTTCTCCGGATCTTCGCACAGCCTCCCATGGTAAGAACCCCAGCAGTCTCTGTTGTTCTTTCTCGTCTTTCAGTTTAAGTTTGTTATTAACTGCACTGTCTGGTTACAGGATTAATCCAACTCCTGGTAATTTAAGAGGAACTCCATCTCTGGGTTGTTACCAAAGGGACGACCTTGTTATCCGTGCCACCACACACAACCAGAGGTGTTCCGGGAGTTCCAAAATTCACATACAGGTTAGCCCACAGAGTATTCCTTTTACAATCCACTTGTGGTGTTCACGATCTGTTTTTAATACTGTGCCTTTGTTTTTCAGCCAATGGTGTCCAGGGAGTGTCCAACACCTCTTCCGGTTAACAGATCCCTCAGTTTGTTCGTGTGTACACCTGAGGGGTACATTGGCAGGAAGAATTTGTCTTCTACACGACGAGTTCAACTGCCTGTCCTGACATATACCCTCAGACCAAGTGGGGGCGGTTTTTGACGTATTCCGAAGCCTATATAATGGACACTAATGACACCCTGGCTACCCTGATTCAGATGGTGGCAGAACTACGTTCGGATATGGTGGCGGGGAATGATTCCACTCAATGCCGTATCGAAGAGATATAGGCTGGTATTCGTTCTGGGGGGCAGAGGCCTCTGCTCCAATAACCACTTCTGGCTCTGGTACATCCATGCCTAGAAAGGACACTGTAATTACGCTTGCCTGGCTCCCACAGGGGTGTCGAGCGGAACTGGACAGCCACGGTCTCCACCAACGTGATGCGTAGTGCAGAGGTGACTGACTGGACTGGCCCACCTAGCTTCGTCTGCTTGACCCGTAGAAGTAGTCTCCTAAAGACGGGGAAAGGGAATTAGCCACCTGTGGATTTAAATACCTCACTGCGTCCCCACTTATCACTTCTGACATTCCCTTTCACAAAGCTCACCTTTTAGTTTTGTATGATGAGCTCTCCATCCTGCGAAGAATGCAGGGGCGCGTTGACGGCCAGTTACTTCACTGGCTTGAGGTTTTTTCTAAGAGTTCTGGACAAATCTTGGCTCCAAACCTCCGGGCGAAAGGCCGTAAGTATATAGTTCTAATGAGTTCAAAATGTCCAATTAATCACTCTTGTCCAATTCCTTGTTTCTTTTGCAGCTTAGACCCAAAAGATGATCGTCTTGTGGCAGCTGAAAGCGTTCAGTTAAGAGTCTGTGTTTTGTAACACTGTCCGGTAAATGATGCCAAGGTTTAACTCGCTGCTTTCTCTTTTCATGCAGGTGCAGCGTAGGAAGATTTGGCGTGCTGGTGGATAATACTTCCTGCGGTAAAATCAGGTAAGCATATGGTGGCAAGAGATTGTCCTTGTTTGTTCCCTTGGCTCACCTTGTTGTTTTCTTGTCCCTCTTAGGCGCTGGGATGCGGCAACCAGGTGATGGAGACAGCACCGGATCGTAGAGATGCTGCGAGGAACGGTGAGTATGGTGCGGCGCTGCTGCTGGCGATGCGACGCGTTTAAAATGAAGTCTGTTTCTGGTTTGAAGATGCGCTGAAACCAAAATCAGGTAAGAAATCCAGTAAAGTTCCTGTTCTAACCTTTTTTCTTCTTTCCCTTCTTTCTAGGCGCTCTGGACTTGAGGCGGGCGTGGCAGGATGCTGGATGCTGACTGCAGACATGGTGAGCGTTACGCTGCTGGATGAAGAATAACGCGAAGCATGTACTACTCTTCGGGCCTTCAAAGTAGTCCCAGTAAGTATTCCTCCACAGCCACACCCGAGTAACAAAATAGTCCCTAAAATAAAATATTCCCTTCAAGCCTCACATGGGCTTGGATGCTTGGATCCCTTGCAGCATGGTCTGCATCAGGTAAGTTTTAACATATGAGCCTGGCGCCTATGGCACCAGGACTGATGTCCCATATGAGCCTGGTGCCATAGGCGCCAGGACTGTACCCAGATAGCCCCTAACAGGGGTTGCAGGGTTTGCTCCAGGTAAGATGATGCCTGCTTCCGGGGTTGATGGACTTGGTCTGGATGCCAGGGGGTAGGCATCATGACAGCATTCCCCCCCAAGGCCCCTCCTAAAGTTGTTCCTCCCCTTGGCCTTGGTTTGTCTGGGAAATTCCGGTGGAATCTTCTCACCAACCTAGGTGCATGAACGTGGTCACTAGGTTCCCATGACCGTTCTTGTGGTCCGTAACCTTTCCAGTCGATTAAATAAAAAAGTCTTGACTTAACCATTTTGGAGTCTGGGATACTTTTCACTTCAAATTCGGGTTCCCCGTCTATAAGGACGGGGTCAGGTGGCTTGGTTAGTCTTGTCCCAGGTTGTACTGGCTTCAGAAGTGACACATGGAAGATGGGGTGAATTTGCATACTAGCAGGTAATTCCAATTTGACGGCCACCGGGTTGATAATGGCCTTAATAAGGTAAGGTCCAAAATATCTAGGGTTAAAGGTCCACTTTCTTTTTAGAGGTATGTGTTTTGTGGCCAACCAAACTTGATCCCCAATTTGGTATTGTGGAGCATCACTTTGATGCTGATCAGCATTTTTCTTGAACTTTTCTTTCGCATGTTTCAAATGTTCAGTTGCTTCCTTAAAGGCTTGTGTAATAGTAGCGTGCAGATGGTTCACTGCGGGCATTTCTAAGTGTTGAGGTGAGTCAAGTTCTGAGGTTCGAGGGTGGTGCCCGTATATGGTATAAAAGGGGCTTTGTCCAGTTCCAGAATGTACAGAGTTATTGTATGCATATTCGCAGATCCATAGAATGTCCTTCCAATTACTTTCAGTCTGGTGTAACATACAACGCAGGTACTGTTCAAGAGTCTGGTTGGTCCTCCCAGTTTGACCATCGGCCTGGGGATGGTGACTGGTCGATAACCTCACGTCAATTTGCGCCAGTTGACAACATTTCTTCCAAAAATGTGAAATGAATTGACTACCTCGGTCAGAGTCCAATACGGAGGGAAATCTGTGTATTCGAACAATGTTTTCGAGAAACTCCTTGACCAGAATTGAAGCAGAAGGTAATCCCTTTAAAGGAATAAAGTGGGCCATTTTGGAAAAAAGATCCACAATAACGAGAATGGTGTTAAATCCATTGCATGGAGGTAGGTCTGTAATAAAGTCTAACGATAAGGTGTGCCGTGGTGTAGGTGGAATAACCAAGGGTTGTAAAAAGCCAGCCGGTTTTTCCTTCTGACTTTTTTTTTGGGTGCAAATGCCACAGGACATTACAAATGACTTTACGTCTTTTCGCCAGGCGGGCCACCAGAATTGTTTCTTAATTTTAGCTTCAGTTTTTGCGATACCATCAGGGTGTCATGATAATTGGAGATGACTAGTTCTTGTAGTTCCTTATGTGGTAGAAATAGACGCCCTTGATAATAAGGTAGGTCATTGATGACCGAGTAGTCTGAGCCTTTCTTTACCCAGTCCTGCAGGGCTGTTGGATCAAAGAGTTGTTGGATCTTTACCTGAATATCTTCTAGGGTTTGTAAAGTAGTTATGCCAAGAATTCTTTGTTCTGAAATTATAGGCACCGGCTCCGGGTTCGCATATGCTTCTTCCATTCCTATTCGGGATAAGGCATCTGCCTTGCCATTTTTACAGCCTGGTAGATAAGTGATCATGAAATCAAACTCGGCAAAGAACAATGCCCATCGAAGTTGGCGTGATGATTGGGCTTTGGCTGTCTTTAAATACTGCAAGTTCCGGTGATCAGTGATTACAGTAATGGTATGCCTGGCACCGAGAAGATAATGCCGCCCAAGCCTTGAAGGCGGATTTGATAGCTAATAGCTCCTTATCGGTAACCGCATAGTTTAACTCGGGTGCCGAGAACTTTCTGGACCAAAATGCTACTGGGTGAAGTTGACCGGTTTCAGGATCCTTCTGGGACAGGACAGCTCCCACGGCTAAGCTGGATGTGTCGGTTTCAACTATGTATGGGAGTTCAGGACGAGGATGCTTTAATACAGGTGCAGACGTGAATTTCACTTTCAGTTCTTGGAAGGCATTCTCAGCTTCTTCAGTCCACAGGAAGCGTTTGTTTTTTTTCAAGAGCGCTGTGAAAGGGTGTACAACGTACGAGAAATCCGGAATGAATCTGCGATAGAAATGAGCAAATCCGAGCATGCTTTGTACTCCTTTAACTGAACTGGGTGATGGCCATTTGAGAATTGCGTCCACCTTTCGAGAGTCCATTCGAACTCCTTTTGGAGTCAGGATAAATCCAAGAAATTCAACTTCTGTAGTATGGAAAACGCATTTTTCCAATTTTGCATATAACTTGTGCTGGCGTAGTTTCTCAAGGACTGCACGAACGTGCTTCACATGGTCAGATTCTGAAGAGGAGTACACTAGAATATCGTCTATGTATACGACAACACAGACGTCAATGAGTTCACGCAGGACATCGTTCATAAAATACTGGAAGGCTGCTGGTGCATTGCACAACCCGAAAGGCATCACCTGGTATTCGAATAACCCGTACTTAGTGCGAAAAGCAGTCTTCCATTCGTCGCCTTTCTTTACACGTACCAGATGGTATGCCCCTCGGAGATCTAATTTAGTGTAGATGCAAGCGTCCTTTACTTGGTCTAGTAATTCTGGGATCAGAGGCAATGGGTATCGGTTCTTAACCGTGATCGATTTAAAGCGGTAGTCTATGCACGTTCTGAGGTCACCTTCCTTTTTTGGCACGAAGAACAAAGCTGAAGATGCAGGGGATTTGGATGGACGAATGAAGCCATTGGCAAGGTATTGGTCCAAGTATTGTCATAGGTGAAGGTTCTCGGGTTCCGTAAGTGCGTAGATCCTACTACATGGAGGTTGTGCACCAGGTATGAGATCAATTTGACAATCGTATAATCTGTGAGGTGGTAAGGTGTTTGCCTGTTCTTTTTGGAAAACATCCTGTAATTCTTGATATTCGTGCGGTAACTGCACAACTGGAGTAGCGACTTTGGCCAGGTCCTTGTTCAAGGTTTTTATTGGGTAACAAGTATGTGCACAATCCGGGAAGGTTATTCTCTTCTCTCGCCAATCAATACAAGGATTATGTGTTTCCAACCAAGGTATCCCCAGTATTATTTGGAACTGCGGGGCTTTGATTAAATCAAACACAATAGTCTCTCGATGCCCATCCTGACCCAATAATGTCATCTCTGCGGTGGAATGAGTAACAGGCCCAGAGACAATTTCAGTTCCATCGACTGTGGTGATGACATCCGAAGTGGTCTTTCTGCAGAGAGGTAAATTAATCCTAGAAACCAATTTGTGATCCACATAGTTTCCTATGACCCCGCTATCAATGTATGTCCTAACTGCGTGCAAACGTGATGGCTGCCTTGGATCTACAAGGACCATTGGTATGATGAAATGCGAGGTCTGAGTATCCTTCTTCAAGCTCGGCAAGCAGACCTCTACGCTTGTCGGGTGTGGTCGTTTCCCGAGTCAGGCTCCATATGGCTTTTATCAGCAGCTCCTACCACCTTCTTGGGTGGTTTTACAGGGCAATCCCTTAGAAAATGTCCCGAAGTTTCACAGTATAGACATAATTGCATTTGCTGCCTTTTTTCTCTTTCCTTCTGTGTCAAGGGTCCTTTAACTCTGTTTAAGTCTGTTTCTGATTCAAAGAGGCGCTGAATCCGAAATCAGGTAAGAAATCCAGTAAAGTTCTTGTTCTAACCTTTCTTCTTTCCCTTCTTCCTAGGCGCTCTGGACTTGAGGCGGGCGTGGCAGGATGCTGGATGCTGACTGCAGACACGGTGAGCATTACGCTGCTGGATGCAGAATAACGCGAAGCATGTGCTGCTCTTCGGGCGTGGTTTAAATAGCCTTCAAAGTAGTCCCAGGTAAGTATTCCTCCACAGCCACACCCGAGTAACAAAATAGTCCCTAAGATAAAATAGTCCCTTCAAGCCTCACATGGGATTGGATGCTTGGATCCCTTGCAGCATGGTCTGCATCAGGTAAGTTTTAACATATGAGCCTGGCCCCTATGCCTATGGCGCCAGGACTGATGTCCCATATGAGCCTGGCGCCATAGGCGCCAGGACTGTACCCAGATAGCCCCTAACAGGGGTTGCTGGGTTTGCTCCAGGTAACATGATACCTGCTTCCGGGGTAGATGGACTTGGTCTGGATGCCCGGGGGTAGGCATCATGACAACTGTTCCTGTTTACATGGCAGCCCAGTTTCCCTTAGCACCCCCCAAACGATTTAATGGAGATCCTAAGTTCTTTTGACTTTAATTAATCAGTGTAGACTTCACTTTGTGTGTCGTCCAACCTCATTCCCTTACTCTACGACTAAAGCAGCCTTTGTGTTGTCATTCTTGGGTGGCACAGCAGCAGTGTGGGCTAATCCTCTATTAGAACAAGGGAGTCACTTGTTGTATGATTGTGATGCTTTCATTACTGCTTTGAGCTGTGTTTTCGACACACATTACAAGTCGTAGGCTACCGATTTAGAGCTGTTGGGTTTGCAGCACGGGGACATACCCGTCTTGGTGTACCTTGCTAAGTGTAACCAGCTAGTGGCTGAGATGGGGTGGCCAGAGGAAAAGAAGGCTGCCCTGTTTTACAAGGGGCTGTCAGACCCACTAAAAGACATCCTAGCCACCGTACCCGTTGTGCCTACCAAATTCCCAGAATTGTTAGACCTGGTTCTCCAGATGGATGCTTGCAAGGCTGAAAGAAAGGGAGAGAGAAGGGGCTTGACAACAATTCCTCCCAGTGTTACAGCCCAGTCCACGGGAAACGGTGAGCCCATGCAGATTGGGGCAGTACGTGGCCCGCTGTCTTCTGATGAGAGGGATCATCAGAAGAAAATCAACTTGTGTTTTTACTGTGGTCCTCATGACACTTTTTTACGGCTATGTTCTAAGAACCCTAAGAAGCAATGAAACGCCAAAGCCCGACAATAGACAGATCCCTGTTGTCGAGCAATCAGTCCCTGGGCTCCAGGTTCTTGGTTCCTTTCACGGTCTCCACCACACTCAGTTATCCTTCTGGGGCACCTTGGACTAATGAGGCTGTCCTGGATTCTGGGGCAACCGGAAACTATGTAGAGGTACACTATGCACGAGAGTGGGGAATCCCAGTGTTTCCGAAAGACTGCCTGGAACTGGTGAATGCGGTTGACGGCACCACCGTGCTTTCTGGCCTTGTAACGGAACACACTATAGAACTGGTCATGGCTGTCGAACCAGGACACTCTGAGACCATAACCTTTGATGTTATTGCGGCACCGCAGTTCAGGTTCATCCTGAGGTTACCATGGCTTACGTTACATAACCCTGTTATTGACTGGCAGTCCGGGTCTATTCAGTTCCTCTCACCTCATTGTGGGTCTCAGTTTTTAGTCTCTGACACAGGGGGCCAAGATTACTTCCAGATGGGTTTACTCCCTTACGCAGAAAGAGGATACCATTCTGAAGGAGTACCTAGAAAAGGCCCTGGAAACAGGTTTCATCCGGTCTTCCCGTTCCCCGGCAGCGTCCCTTTTATTTTACATACCAAAGAAAGAGGGGGATTACGGCCCTGTATCGACTATCAGGCTTTAAATGCAGTTACTGTACGTAACCAATACCCCATACCACTGATATCAGTATTGTTGGATCAGCTGGGGTCCTCGATAATCTTCACGAAACTAGATCTACGTGGGGCTTACAACCTGGTAAGGATCCGCAAGGGGGATGAATGGAAGTCCGCTTTCCAGACCAGATACAGTGTATTTGAGTATTGGGTCATGCCTTTTGGGTTATGTAATGCCCCTGCAACATTCCAAAACTTCATGAACAATGTGTTCAGGGACATGATTGATCACTATGTCATAGTGTACTTGGACGCCATATTAATTTACTCTCCTTCCTATGAGTCTCATCTTCAACATGTTTCAGCAGTCCTCCAACGTTTACGGGAGAACCACTTATATGCAAAACTTGAAAAATGCATATTTCATGCCTCCAAGGTGGAGTTATTAGGATACGAGATCACCAATGAGCGGGTTAAGATGAGTCAGTCAAAGGTGAAAGCAGTTTTGGACTGGACTGTCCCTACTACTCTGAAAACCTTGCAATCATTCCTTGTTTTCGTGAATTTCTATAGACACATTTTTTTTTCAGCCACTGTTGCCCCTTTGACCGCTCTTACCAGCAGTAAACGGTCCTTTGCCTGGAACACGGAAGACAAGCAGGCCTTCGACACACTCAAGGCCACTTTCACAACAGCCTCAATGCTGCAACACCGGGATACCGGCCGGCCGTTCTACATAGAGGCAGATGCCTCGTATGTGGTGGTAGGAGCAGTCTTACATCAACTATGTGCTGATTCAGGTCTCCTACACCCAGTGACCTACCACTCTCGGAAGCTAACGCAATACGAGCAGAACTACACCATCGTCGAGCGAGAACTACTGGCTGTGCATGATGCTTTCATAGTTTGGAGACACCATCTTTTGGGAAGGGCTACCCCGAAACAAGTCTACACTGACCATCAAAACTTGTTGGCATTACAGTCCATCAAATGCACCACGGCCCATCATGCTACATGGCATAAATTATTTTCTGTTTAATTTCGTTCTCACGTACCACCCCGGTTCATTGCATTCAATGACTGAAGCTCTCTCACGCTTACATGGTGTATCCTTGCAACGTGGCTGGGATGGTTCTCTCCTTCTTCCACATCAAGTGCCATTATGCCCGCAAATCCATGTTTGACGAATGGGGATGTGCAGGCAGAATGGCACCAAATCCCCTTTTTACAGGCAAATAACATGAATCAGGGCCTAAGAGTTTGGCTGTTGTTGAGGAAGGGGACGGTCACATCTGCTGGTCACTTTAGAGACTCCTAGGAGTTCAGGTCAGTGATCCCATACAGTGGTACCAATGTGGCAAGAAGGGTATGTGGGATGTATCGCATTTGCTTGATGTTTAGTGGGAGTGCCAACCTATGGCTATAGAGTATAGGATGTATTTCCTGGTTCACCACTCACATTTTATGACTGACGTCTTTATCATGAGCACAGATATACTTTATGATATTGTCAGCACAGACATTGGCCAGATCACTGTTTCCGACTACACGAGGTTTTCACTAAACATCTCCATCGGTGACAGGGTGGGCAGGAGGTTCAACATGTCCTTGATACAGGAAGAATCTTTTGTAACCTGGCTCAGGAGGGGGAATAGGGGTTCTTTCTGCCAGAGGACCAGGGTTTGGTTTTTGACCTCTTCGTCTTGTGGGACGTCCTGAAGACCAGCTTGAGCGGTAAAATCAATGCCTACACTAGACATAAAAAGTGGGATTAGCGGAGTAAGAGAGAAATGCTAGAACAGGCAGACGTATAAGGCAGTATCACAGTGTTTTGATGAAACCAAGAATGATCTGGATATGTTTCTATTGAAGAGGGACAGAACTTAAAGATGAGCTTGAGAGGTGAACAGTGAGGGAAGTTTATTATATAAGGCACGTGTTCTGGAAGAAGGGCAAGATGGCCAGCATGATAAACAAAATTGAAAGCTATAACCATCAACACTATAAAACTGAGGGCGGACGAGGTGGTCACAGATATATTTGGCATTAATGCAGCCCTCGGGAGGTATTATAATGACATGCATAGCGAGGCCCAATTCTGTCAGAGCTGTAGGCTCCATTTTTCCAATGTTGATCCTCCATAGCTAGGGAGACGATTGGTGCACAGGTGACTGAGAAGGAGATTAGTACTGCAGTTAAACTGTCCAACACAAGGAAAAACTGGGTAGAGATGGTTTTCCGGTCCAGTTTTATAGGTGCTTCACCGTCCCACTCATCCGTTGCAATGCAAGCTTTTTACCATGTCCATAGATAGAGGGAAGTGCACAAAGTTGTTGCACACGTCCTTGATTAGCTTGTCCCCTAAGCCTGACTGGGATATGACAGATTGCACTAAACACAGGTCCATTTCTCTGTTGAAGCCCAACATGAAAACCTTGGAAAAGGTCTCTGCACTGTGCTTGAAGTCTGTCATTGAAGCGAGGACTGGCTCACTCCTCCATGACTAGCTTCATAAGTGGTACATCTGGCATTAATAATAAAAGACCACCTCTGGCTACTATTGTTCAATAGACGTTTCAGTGGTGCTGTTTATTGATGAGGAAAAGGCCTTTAACTGGGTGGGTTGGGGCTTTCTGGAGTTCACATACTGAAGATTTGGGGGTTGGTGGTCACTTTCTGCCCTTGTTCAGCGATCTATGCTTGGGCACAGAGGGTTGGGTACTGTTGAAGGCAATTAAGTTGAGTAGAGGAACAAGACAGGGATCCCCTCTTTCACCTTTCCAATTCAATTTAGGGCTGCAGCCCCTGCTAAAGTCTATAAGCCAATTCGGCCAGATTAGGGGTGTGTCTGGTGAGATGTGTAAATCAAAATATTGGCCTATGGTGACAATGTAATAGTGCTACTGGAGGACCAAGAGAATAGTTTGTGGGCAGTGTTGGATTTGTTGCATAGCTATGGTGTGCTGTCAGTGCATAGAGTAAATTGGAGTAAAACAGAGGTAATTTTCCCAGGACTTGCTTTACAGACCAGACAGATGTCCTCACCACTTTATTTTATTGAAGAGGTGCAGTACCACTAACAACATACAGATGTCCTCATAAGAAATCTGCGATTTCTTATGTGGACATCTGTATGTTGTCAGTGGCACTGCATTTCTCAAAAATAATAACTCAGAAAGGGAAACCTACATGTAGTCCAAAGGGGACATGAAAGTAGCCCAAATATAGCCCAATGCCTTCTGGCTGCGAAAACAAAGATCACTACTCTGTCCCAACTTTGAAAATAGCAGATATATGACATGATACAATACTACTGATTGGGAGAAAATTAGGTAAACAAGCCACTATTGGCTAATGTCAGAGTAATGGAACAAGAAATCACATTGAGTGTGTTGGCCAAATATGCCACAGCACAATTCCAACTATGCCAACCACAAAGTCAGCTTTATGACACCCCTTTACTCTCTCTTCTCTGTAGCAATGGTGTTGGTGGTTTTTGCGCCAAAACCAAAATGAGGTAAGGGTATAGATGACAAGGATTCTGTGAAAGTTCTGTTAGCTGAAATGACCTACTCCACTCTCACATTTCAGAGAGTGATTGTTTTAACAACTTTTTTGAACACTATAATATTTATGCGCCTTGCTAAGAATGTAATATTAGTAATGTTTGTGTCATAAAAAATGAAGTCGCTGGGTGTGCATTTAGAAACAACAATGATGCAGGTCGCGGCCCCGCTAGTTACCTAACCTGGAGTAATGGCACACCAAGAGGAACCTCCAGTTGTGGGTTCTGTAATTGCACTGAGCGCCTCGGGGCCAATTCCTTGGTGACAGTGCGCGGTACAAATACCTTTAACATTACCATTAAAACTCTAGTGCTTGTGTGTGACTGCACAGCGACACCTGTCAACTACCGATGGTATTGCACTCTGCCACACTAGTGCTGACTGACTCCAGGGTAAACTCGAATACTTACAGGCCGATTCATGGAATAATTAGCGCGGCGCAAGTGGGCAAAAACGTGCGAATCGCAGTGGAATAGCGAAAATCGCAGTGCAAGCGCGAAAATCGCACGAAAAGCAGCGCACATCGATTCATGGAAGTCCGTGCGCGAGAAAACCAGCGGATGTGCGATAAAAAAGTGCGCGGCGCACGTTGGCGCACAGGCCATCTAACAGCGTGCGCCAGGTCACAGCGAAAATCGCACAGGCCACAGCGAAATTCGCACATAGCGCGGCGCACGCAACAAAAGTAGGCGGAACACGGGCGGAACACTCGGAATGGGGAACAACTTGCCAAAACGTGGGCGTCACGGGGGAAGTACAGGGCACAAGTGCGCGGAACGCCCACACGCTCGCCTACAACACGTATTCATGGAATAGAATAGGGCAAAAAAGCGCACGCTCAAACCAGCGCACAGGCACAAACACGACCGCCACAAGAAAGCAGGCGGTAGCGTCTCTGCGGCTGTAAGAAATGTGCGCCAAAAGGTGCGCCAACAAATAGCACCTATATACTGCCATGATGAATGTCCTATACTGTGGCCCTCCAGGACAAATGACGTGCAAAGGGGTACCCACAAACACGGACACCCGCTGACAAAAAATACGTGTGCGTGTATACCGGGGTGCGCGGGAAGTCTCACACGCGATTTGGCCGGGTACGTGGATTTCAGGGGTGCGCGGGAAGTTCCACATGCGATTTCAGCAGGGTACGTGTATTTCAGGGGTGCGCGGGAAGTTCCACACGCGATTTCATCAGGGTACGTGTATTTCAGGGGTGCGCAGGAATTTCCACACGCGATTTCAGCAGGGTACGTGTATTTCAGGGGTGCGCGGGAAGTTCCACACGCGATTTCATCAGGGTACGTGTATTTCAGGGGTGCGCGGGAAGTTCCACACGCGATTGGCCCAGTGCGAGCAGGGTACGTGTATTTCAGGGGTGCGCGGGAATTTCCACACGCGATTTCAGCAAGGTCTGTGTATTTCAGGGGTGCGCGGGAAGTTCCACACGCGATTGGCCCAGTGCGAGCAGGGTACGTGTATTTCAGGGGTGCGCGGGAATTTCAACACGCGATTTCAGCAAGGTATGTGTATTTCAGGGGTGCGCGGGAAGTTCCACACGCGATTTCATCAGGATACGTGTATTGCAGGGGTGCGCGGGAAGTTCCACACGCGATTGGCCCATTGCGAGCAGGGTACGTGTATTTCAGGGGTGCGCGGGAAGTTCCACACGCGATTTCAGCAAGGTATGTGTATTTCAGGGGTGCGCGGGAAGTTCCACACGCGATTTCAGCAGGGTACGTGTATTTCAGGGGTGCGCGGGAAGTTCCACACGCGATTGGCCCAGTGCAAGCAAGGTATGTGTATTTCAGGGGTGCACGGGAAGTTCCAGACGCGATTTCATCAGGGTACGTGTATTGCAGGGGTGCGCGGGAAGTTCCACACGCGATTGGCCCAGTGCGAGCAGGGTACGTGTATTTCAGGGGTGCGCGGGAAGTTCCACACGCGATTTCAGCAAGGTATGTGTATTTCAGGGGTGCGCGGGAAGTTCCACACGCGATTTCAGCAGGGTACGTGTATTTCAGGGGTGCGCGGGAAGTTCCACACGCGATTGGCCCAGTGCGAGCAAGGTATGTGTATTTCAGGGGTGCACGGGAAGTTCCACACGCGATTTCATCAGGGTACGTGTATTGCAGGGGTGCGCGGGAAGTTCCACACGCGATTGGCCCAGTGCGAGCAGGGTACGTGTATTTCAGGGGTGCGCGGGAAGTTCCACACGCGATTTCAGCAAGGTATGTGTATTTCAGGGGTGCGCGGGAAGTTCCACACGCGATTTCAGCAGGGAACGTGTATTTCAGGGGTGCGCGGGAAGTTCCACACGCGATTGGCCCAGTGCGAGCAAGGTATGTGTATTCCAGGGGTGCGCGGGAAGTTCCACACGCGATTTCAGCAGGGTACGTGTATTTCAGGGGTTCTGGGGAGTACCACACATGAATTGGCCGTGTGGGCCCTCCCAGGTGTACGCTCCACAACCTCCACGGACCCTGCAGGCAGCCCACACCACGGGGGACTACCCTGCACCCATGCTCATGTCCCGCAGGCAGCCCATCCACCATGGGCATGCCCCCCAGCCAACCCACATGTCACCTTGCACTACTGATCAACAATGCATGTCTACCACCACCCCCACCCCCCTGCCACCATGGGCATCCTCCACCAGGCCCCCACTCATGTCTCCCACCACCCCCACCCCCCAGCCACCAGGGGCAGCCCCCACCAGGCCCCCACCCATGTCTCCCACCACACCCACCCCCCAGCAGTGCAGAGGCAGCCTCCACCAGGCCCCCACTCATGTCTCCCACCACCCCCACCCCCCAGCAGTGCAGGGGCAGCCTCCACCAGGCCCCCACTCATGTCTCACACCACCCCCACCCCCCAGCAGTGCAGGGGCAGCCTCCACCAGGCCCCCACTCATGTCTCCCACCACCCCCACCCCCCAGCAGTGCAGGGGCAGCCTCCACCAGGCCCCCACTCATGTCTCCCACCACCCCCACCCCCCAGCCACCAGGGGCAGCCTCCACCAGGCCCCCACCCATGTCTCCCACCACCCCCACCCCCCAGCAGTGCAGGGGCAGCCTCCACCAGGCCCCCACTCATGTCTCCCACCACCCCCACCCCCCAGCAGTGCAGGGGCAGCCTCCACCAGGCCCCCACTCATGTCTCCCACCACCCCTAGCCCCCTGCCACCATGGGCAGCCCCCACCAGGTCCTCACAATCCCCAATCATGTGCGTAACGGACAGCCTCCACAGCCAAAAAGCCCTACCAAGTAACCCATTCACCCACATGGAAATGGAAATCACATGTTACACCCCCAATGTCCATGAAGCTAATGAACTCATATCCGTCACACACAATGGTTGCAATTGAATGGGAAAACACACAACATGACATGCATGAAACCAATGAGATGATACCACACAGTGAAGTATGGAAACAAAATTGTATTGAAAAAAATAAAGAATGCTAAAGAAAGAAAACAAACTACAATGTGAATGAGAAAAAAAAGCTGCATGTCTGTATAAAAACACAAAACTGCAAATCAGAATCGAAAAAATATTTGGGCAAAGTCAAAAGTAAAAAAATCTCCATGCAATAAAGAACTATGTAAAAAAACTACCAAGGGTCCATGAGCCCAACTGAACAAAGGAAACCTACTAAAAAACCTACCTAAAAATCAACTATATACAAAAAGTGGAGCAGTGTCCGTCGACTCCAAATCATAATAAGAAAGAAAGGAAACCTAAAACTAAAGAACTATATACAAAGGCGGCGGGCAAGTCCAGCGGCTCACTCCGTGGTGTCCCAGGCCAGGGCATCATCGAACTCCTGTTCGATGTCCCGGAGGCGGTCCAGTTCCATGGCCCCGAGGGTCCGCAGGGACGACGCCGTGTCCTCCTCCAACCCCCTGCGGATTGCCTCGAGGCACTCGGCCCGCCTCAGGGCCCTCCGCATGGAGTTCTCCGCCCTGACCATTGTGAGCCGCGCCTCTTCCGCCCGCCGCCGCTCCGCACCTATGGTGTGGCCCAACCGCTGCCACACGGAAGACACTCTCTGTCCTGGGTCCCCCCTGCCCTCCGGCCGATGCCTGCCCCTCCGATGTCGAAAGCCCCGAGCCTTCATGTCTCCCACCATGTTGCTGCTGCTGCTGCTCTGCCTCTGCCCGTGCACTGCCTCCTGCTGCCTGCACATCCTCCGCCGGCTGGGGTGCAGTTGTTGATGTGGCCACCCCTGCTGGACCTCCGACTCCCGACTGTGGCCGGGATGCCTCCTCCACCAGCCTGGCCGCACCGTCAGAGGCAGCTCCACAGGGCACCCAGGTGACTGATGGGTGGGAAGATGGTACAGAGGACGACTGGAGCGTAGGGGGTCCAGTTGAGGAGGGGGTCGGAGCAAGCCCCATCAGACGGAGGAATCCGGCCTGGGTGACCTGTCCCAGCAGGCTGACGTGGTCAACGAGCCATTCAAGATGACGTGCAGTCTCTCCATGAAAAGACTGCAGGTCACCTCGCATGGCCCGTTGACGCAACGTCACACCAGCCAGGACAGGCTCAACCCGGACCCGGATGGCCACGTCCGCAGGCAGAGGAAGGCCAGTTGACGTCAGCTCATCCCCTGCCTGAAACGGGTCTGGACGTAGGCATCCCTGCTGGTGCAAGATGATGCAGGGACAGGATCGGGGACAGGATTGCACACAGGCACCTCCGCGGCCGCCTGTGCTGCCTCCTGTCCCTGGTCCTGCACTGCACCACTAGCACCAGTGGGATCCCCACCTCCAGACCCCGTCTCTGGTGCTTGCACGGCCCCCTCCTCCACCAAACCCCCCACCAACCTGGATGACTCCGTGCCATCTTCCCCTGTTGGGCCCTGTGGGGTCCCAGCTGCCCCTTCTGCTGCCGAGGAGTCCAACTGCAACCTCCGCCTCTTGGACCTCCTCCCGGCAGCTGCGGCCTGGGACGCGGCACCGGACTCCTCACTCCCCGACGAGATGACAACACAGGAGGGGAGCCGGGCCTTGCGTCTCCGGCTGGCGGTCGGATCCCCGCCGCTGTGCTCCACAGCACCTTCTCCGTCCTCTTCATCAGTTGACGCTGCAGACAGGGAGAAACAAAACACAGGCATCAGGGCACTGTACAATGGACACATACACACATGACAGTTGCACATGAGTGGCATTGGCAAACCTCAGACATGTCATCACAATCCCCAACACACATGTCATTGCAACTCGCACACATGAGCCATACCACAGCCATATCACAACTGCCACCACCATCCCTACACATACAACAGCATCAGCAGCCAAAGGGGAGCCAGACATCACATGCAACACAGGAAGTGCACCACACATGTACACACACCACCACACTTGCATGCATGTCTACACCTCTGCCAAGTGTCGCACTGTTCAGACGGGCATCCATGTCACATCTGCCAATCAGGCTTCCACATACCGCTGTCACATGCATCCATGTTGCATCACTGTTGCACCCTTGACAAATACACACACATGCACATGTGCACAGTGCTCATACATGCAGCCGAAAACAACATACATGCCTGACATCACGGACATGTCTACTTACATACACATTCATCCAAACATGTGTGCACGCACAACTGCATTTGCCATGCAAGCCCACACACACAAGCACCATCCATGTCTCACACATTACAGCCCTCGCATGTGTCAGACCCACGGCCCTGTACACCCCCACCCATACTCGAACCCATACAAACAGATGTGCAACCGGCACAATACCGAATAATCACCACACGCACTGCTCACAATCAGATGCATGTACACTCACCGCTCGACTCCAGACGGGTCTGCTTCTCTAGGACCTGGACGTGGAGCGCTGGGGATATGCGTTCCAGGACCCCCATCTGTTCTTCCGACAAGTGGCCCCGGCGCCCCTTGCCATCCGCTGCCTTCAAGAGGCGCCGGGCCTTGTTCAGGGTCCTGGACCTGAAGTCCTCCCAGCGCTTCCTGACATGTTGTAAGTCCCGGACTGCCACCCCCTCCGCGTTGATGGCAGTCACGATGTCAGTCCAGATCCGAGTCCGTCCTTCCTTGTCGGCGCGGGAACTTCCGAAGAGGGCATCATACTGCCCCAGGACTTGCTCCACCAGGACACCAACTTCGGTGGCACTGAAGCTGGTGCCCCTCTGCCTCTCTGGCCGGGGGTTGTCAGTGGTCACAGGATGGTGTTTGCCCCGACATGACAACCCCAGAGGCAGGAGTGGGTGGGCAACTGGGTCCTGGGGCTGGGCTGTGGAGCGATGGAATTCCAGTCGGGAGTCTTCGGTTCCAGCAGGGGTGGTCACAGCAACAGCACCCCTGGCTGATGTGCAGGCAGCAAATGGCAGTGCACGTGGGCAGCAGGCAGTCAGGCAGCAGCAGATGGCAGGTGGGAGCGTGCTCGGGGCTCTGGGGGGCAGTAGTTCGGCCTTCTGGGCAGGAGCGTGGTCTTCCGTGTGCTTACGCGTGGCCAGATTGGTACGGAGTGATTTGGCACGTGAAAATCCTGCACGTCAGCGTGAAAACCGAGGAAAGGCCCTTAGCGCGTAAGCGCGTCAGCACGCATACGCGAATCTATTGGACCAAAGGCCCTCAGCGCGTAAGCGCGTCTGTGACGTGACCCGCACGGGTGTTTCCCACACAGCACGTGATGACAGAGCACACGTGGAAAGACTGCACGTCAGAGTGTCATCGCGTGTAATTGGACAGCACGTCAGAGTCTCATCGCGTGTAATTGGACAGCACGTCAGAGTCTCATCGCGTGTAATTGGACAGCACGGCATAGTCTCATTGCGTGTAATTGGACAGCACGTCAGGGTGTCATCGCGTGTAATTGGACAAAAGTGCGCGTACACGCGATTGGCCTATGTACGTGTATATCAGGTGTGCGTGGACACTTACACATGCAAGTACGTCAGCGCACCTGTATCCCGGTGTGCGCGGGAATTTCCACATGCTATTGGACTGGGTACTGGATTTCAGGGGTGCGCGGGTCACACGCTCGCCTACAACACGCGCAACGCATTAATTTGCGTGCTAACAAAATAACAAGCTCAGACCCAGGATGAACATACCGTTCCTAGCAGCAGTGGGCGTGGCCTACCAAAGGAGGAGGAGGAGGATAGTCAGGGCCAGAATATTCACACCCAGAACCAGCCTTTTCGGGATGCCTGATGACCAGGTGCATGGGAGGTACAGGTTTCCACCACACATCATACTGGACCTGGGGAGTGAGTGGGAGGATGACCTCACATCACCCACCCTGTGCTCCCAAGCACTCAGCCCCCTGGAGAAGGTCCTCAATGTACTGCACTTCTTAGCCACTGGATCATTTCAGCGGACAAGTGCCATTGTGGGTGGTGTATCACAGGCCACCCAGTCACGCTGCCTACACCAGGTCTTGAACATCATCACTGCACGCCCATCAGTCCGCAGGCACATATACCTGCCCAGAACCCCTGCAGAAAGGCATGCTGCCGCCCTGGATTTTTACGCTGTGGCACGATTCCCCAAAGTGCTAGGTGCCATCGACTGCACCCAAGTGGCTCTACGTCCCCCCAGGGCATCTGAGCACATCTATAGGAACCGCAAGCACTGGCATTCCATCAACGTGCAGGTAGTATGTAATGCCAAGGGAATCATCACCTCAGTATATGCCAACTATCCCGGGTCAACCCACGACAGCTTCATTTACCGAATGTCCACCCTAAGCCGGGACCTAGAAGCTGGGCGGCATGGCCATACATGGCTGCTTGGTGAGTATGAATGCCACTGCGCATGCATGCATGTCAGATACTGAGCAAGGTCACAACCCCACCAATGATACCAATCACCACCTCCACAGGGGACAGTGCCTACCCTCTCAGCCCCCACATGATGACGCCAATTCGGAACCCCACCACGCCACACCAGGTAAGATATAACGCAGCCCACATTACAACCCGGGGCATAGTGGAGCGCACATTCGGAGTGCTGAAGTTACGCTTTCGCTCCCTTGACAGTTCTGACGGGCAGCTGTTGTACGCTCCCCCAGTAGTGTGCAGGATCATAGTGGCAGCATGTGTCCTGCACAACGTTCATGCCGGGGCCTGGCCGTGGACATGGTGGTGCCCCCCCCATCCCCAACCACATGCACAGCCGCTGCGCATGGGAGGGGAAAGGGCACGGGGGGAGGCAGCCCGTACACAGCTAGTGGCTAATTACTTCACATAGAAATCACACCCCTGTGGAGTGCACACTGCCCTGGCACATTCCATCTGACAATCAATGATGACTCAACCTGACACTGATCCTGAATGTCTGGAGAAAGAACCGTGAAAACCATATCAGCCTGAGATTGTTCACCTGGAAGTGTCACAATGTGTGCATCCCTACCCACACAGACACCACCAATGCAGTTTTGTGAAGTTGCACATTCAAGCAGCTAAAATGAATACCCACTTGCAAAATGCAACAAGAGGACAGTGCCATGTCAGCCAACCCAACCCCAGTACCGCCACACGACACACCGTGCCATGTCATGCTATTTGCAGGTAAACAAAGTAATCCCCACAACATGACACTAGTGTCACAATGTACAGTGTCCCTATTAGAAACTTGCAACACCTGAAATGCTCACAGTAATGCCGGACCAACAACAAACTTGAGCACGTACTACCATTAACATGACATCACTAATGTTAAATATTAGTAGTCTCACCACCTGGAAATGCCTGCACTCCCACCACTACCAACTGTGCAGTGTTGGCGCCATGTAGAGTTGTAGGTGCACTGCTGCCAACATGGACCACATCTCCAGACTAGAGGTCCTTGTGTAGACATGAGGAAGGGACCTGCAAATTGGGAGGTAGACACAGAAGATGAGTTACACATCAATGCAACATGCAGTGTACAACACAACAGCAATATGCACTAGGAATGTATACACAGTATTGACTACAGACTGCCCACACAGCTCATGGGAGTCCAACGTCACTGTGTAATTCACTGTCACTTGGGCACACCCTTTGCAAGCCCATGGAAACGGGAAGCAGGAGGGGTGTGTCTGACTCAAACCCAAGGATCTGAACCAAATACATTACAAGCCTGCATGTGCCCAGCCACAATGCAGCGTATGCCCACAGGAACCACGGAAGCCAACAAATCGTCCCAAAAAAACTGGGAATAAAATAAATAAAAATAAAAATAAAAATAAAAAAAAATAAAAAATGGCCATTGAAGGGCCCGGGGGGGTTGGGGAGGCCACCCAGGAGGTCCGAGGACAGGATGCACACCAGAACCCACCTGCGTGGATCCTGGGGAAAAAAAACACCTCCATGGGCTCATGGCCCACACGGCTACCCTATTGTGGGAGTATCACTGCTGTCGCTATTATCACCCTGTGCAGCTGCATCCAGAGGTGGTTGCACTATGGGAGGCAGCCCACGCAAGGCCCTAGTCTGCTCCTCCATGGCTGCAAGCATGCGGGTGTGGTAGGTCTGGTTCTGGAGGATGAGTGTGCGGAGGTCCCCATGCAACAACTCACGGGATGCCCGGACCTCCGCCCTTGTTGCCTGCATCTCAGCTGAGAGCGTACGGGTGAGACGCTCCAGCTGCTGTTCTGTCCTTTGGTGTGTTGAAGCCTCAAGCTCAACAAGAGTCGTCCTGAGGTGAAGGAGCTCCTGCCTCAGGGCTTCCCTGTGGCCCTGGGACTCAATGGAGATGGCCTCCTGCAGAGTCGCCAGTGCCGCCCGCCTGTCCCTGTTGGACCCCAACATGTCCTCCCTGAGTGACTGGCAGATGGAGTCGGTTGCCTGCTCTAGTCGCTCCATCAGCCTTTCAGGGGGGACAATGGAAGTGGCCACCCTATCCATGGCCTGAGCCATCATCTCGGATGATGCTGCCTGTTGGGTTGCCATACCGTAAATGGCTTGCGCCCATGCGGTATTGCCAGGTGGCGTACGGCCACCACGTCGGCGGGCACCACACCTGTCTGGGGCAAGGCGAACTGCGCCTTGCTGTGCCGGCACTGCCTGAGGCTGCAGGACTGCATTCCCCCTCTGATCTGCTGGCCCAGGAACAGGATCAGATGTCGCGGAGTGTGACCCTGCATCCGTAACCACCAAAGGCGTAGCTGCCAACACTGACATCCCCATTGAGGGTTCTGACCCTGGTGCAGGTGGGTGAGACAGAACAGAATCCCTCCCTGGAACACTCACCTGCGACGGCACGTAGGTCTCATCCGAATCAACACCTGAGTACAGCTCGGGGGAGGTGCAGCCAGAGACACCCCTTGAGAGCAGGACCTGCAGCACTTGTGGGTTCTCACCCACCACCACACCACGTCCCTCACTGGTGGTTGGTCGGCCCTCGGACCCCTCCTGGGTCTGCACCATCTCCACAACCCCAGCAGTATCAGGTGCGTCTTCCCGTGCAAAGACATAAAAACAAAGAAATGGAAACAGGCATTAGCACCATGGCACACAATGAGGGCTGAGAAGCAAGAGAACCAGTACTTGTTTGACACATGTCCCACATGACTAAAACCCTCCCATGCATGCACCCTCACTGCATATGAAGGGCAGGCAAATGGCACACACTGATGACACCAAGATGGAAGATGAACACATTTTCTGCATGCTGCCTGGCAGTGGCATCACACATTGGCCTGTGATTGGCAGGTGAAACACACATGCCATCGCACAGATGGCATGTACCATTGCTATTGAGTGAAGATGGAGAGGAGGGCAGCACCTATTCATTCAGTCCAGTTCCCGCATGTAATAGCTTTTCTAATTCAAACAGGTCAGATTCTTCACCTGGAGCTGCCAGTCCGAAATGGTGCAATTGCACAGGGACATGTTTGAACAAATGATATCCAGGTAACAAAGTCACTCCACTTTACCATAGCCATGTCAGACATGTGACTAGAGGACTGCGACATGCCTAGTAAAAGTGGTGGAATGCAAACAATCTGACTAAATGAACAGTGAAAAATTAAGCAACAATGTTGTGGCAAGGTGACACTTCAAGCGCAACTGGCGTGCAGTTGGGCTAGATGTCTACTGTTGGCAGAAGGGATACTGCTATGGCCAAATGCAGCTGCGCAGGATGTATTGCATGAAGCACATGGCTGACCCATACGACTCAGGCGCACACACTCTCACCTGTCACACAAACAGAAGCCCTCACACACACCATGCACATGGATGACACACACATGCATGTGCACTCACCGGACAATGCCTCGTAATCAGCCAAATCTCCCACGCCTTGGATCTGTTCCTCCGTGACGTAGGTCCCAGCGACTGACTCATGTGGAGTGAGTTCCATGTCTACTACTGGAGACCCACCTCCAGCCACTAGAGTTGCGGCATGACTTGAGGCCAGCTTACTCTTTGCCCTGCGCTTTAGGTCATTCCAGCGCTTATAGCAATCATTGGCTGTGCGCCTCACGATTCCAAGGGCACTTACGATGTCCGCAACGGTCTGCCAGTGTGCCTGGCGTTGTGCAGGTGTGGTCTTGGATCCTGCAACAATGACCATCTCGTTGTCATGTGCAGACACATACTCGACAAGTGCATTCAGTTCGTCATCCGTGAAGCTGGGCTTCCTGGATGGGCCGGACTGTGTAGCCGTGTCTGGGGCATCAGCCTGTGCCGGACGAGCACTCTTCCTCTTCCGCTTGGAAGGTGGTGGTGATCCTGAGTGTCCTGCTCCGCTCTGGACACTAGGGGCAGGAGCCCTGGTGGACTCTGTATCAGGAGTGTGGGATTGCACACTCAGCATGGGAGTTGGTGCAGGCATTGGCTCTAGTGTGATGGTGTCAGGGGGAATGTCAGCAGCATGGACTAGGACCGACACTGTCCGGGCTGGGTGTGTGAGGGCTGCGGTGGATGGAGCCGCAGCTGCCCCTGCAGCCTCTCCGCCCTGCCTACTTGGTGCAGCAGATGCCCTTGCTGCCCCAGATGCACGTGGCATGGTGACATCAACGTGCACCAGCGCACGTGTCATAGGCCTGCTGACCTGGAAGTCAGCCATGGAGTCAGCCAGGTCTGGTGCCACAATGGGCTGGTCCAACAAGGGCTGAGCATGGATGGTGTCAGCCACATCAGCCTCAACGGGAGGGGGGGGATTATGGGTGCCCTTGACTGGTCCTCCACACATGGGGGGACAGGCTCACCCTGCAAGTAACGACCACGTCCCCTACCGGATCCACCACGGCCACCACTTGTGGCTCTTCCACCTTTGCCACCCTTACGGAATCCTCGCCTCCCAGCCATGGCACTGATGTTAATGTGCGTATGGGAGTGCCTGTAAAATATTGTCCTGGGCAATTGGGGGTCAAAGGGGTTGGGTACCAGATGGTAATTGTACCCTAGTGCTCTTGCAAGGCTGATTGTAACCCCTGGGGAAAGATGACGGGTCACGCTACGCACAGGAGCCCCAAAATAGGGAGATGACGTGCACGCAACCCCTCCTAGACCACGTGTGCAGAAAGAAAAACCTGCACTACGCTGTGGCACCCAGTAACACAAGAATGAACGTATGCGTGTCACACGCAGCCTAGAATGACCTCTGAAGGGGTCGGCTACACACGGGGCAAGCACAGATGTTAGATACGTGCGTGACTCACCGTCTGCCAGGTAAAAGAGCGTGAAAAAGGAGCGCGTTTGGTTGGCAACACCCCCGCCAAAAGAAGATTTGTACGCTGTCTGAGGAGACAG
This sequence comes from Ambystoma mexicanum, assembly GCF_040938575.1. NCBI lineage: Eukaryota > Metazoa > Chordata > Amphibia > Caudata > Ambystomatidae > Ambystoma > Ambystoma mexicanum. Next base: position 591,304,176 of record NC_090922.1, on the reverse strand, counting down.
GACAACAGTAGAAGGGAACACTGTTTGAGGGAACAGGCCCAGGTAAACCAGTAAAAGAGAAAAAAGAGAACAAGCTGTCAGAGGTAACAGGGAATACGAACTTGAAACGCCGTGAAGTAAATCGCGTGTGAAACGACAAGAAGTACAGAATTCACCCACTCGCTCTCCACGAAAAGCACGTACAAGGAAATGGGGTACTACGCGTACCTTTTATACAGGCCCACACGTCCAGCGTCACTTACGCGGCGTGTACGCGCTAGGGCCATTTCCACCAATTACATGCTTTGTCACTTATGCGTGTAGGGCCATTTCCACCAATTACACGCTTTGTCACTTAAGCGTGTAGGGCCATTTCCACCAATTACACGCTTTGTCACTTCTGCGTGTGGGGCCATTTCCACCAATCACACGCGATGACACTCTGACGTGCAGTCTTTCCACGTGTGCTCTGTCATCACGTGCTGTGTGGGAAACACCCGTGCGGGTCACGTCACAGACGCACTTATGCGCTGAGGGCCTTTGGTCCAATAGAATCACGTATGCGTGCTGACGCGCTTACGCGCTAAGGGCCTTTCCTCGGTTCTCACGCTGACGTGCAGGATTTTCACGTGCCAAATCACTCCGTACCAAGCTGGCCACGCGTAAGCACACGGAAGACCATGCTCCTGCCCAGAAGGCCGAACTACTGCCCCCCAGAGCCCCGAGCACGCTCCCACCTGCCATCTGCTGCTGCCTGACTGCCTGCTGCCCACGTGCACTGCCATTTACTGCCTGCACATCAGCCAGGGGTGCTGTTGCTGTGACCACCCCTGCTGGAACCGAAGACTCCCGACTGGAATTCCATCGCTCCACAGCCCAGCCCCAGGACCCAGTTGCCCACCCACTCCTGCCTCTGGGGTTGTCATGTCGGGGCAAACACCATCCTGTGACCACTGACAACCCCCGGCCAGAGAGGCAGAGGGGCACCAGCTTCAGTGCCACCGAAGTTGGTGTCCTGGTGGAGCAAGTCCTGGGGCAGTATGATGCCCTCTTCGGAAGTTCCCGCGCCGACAAGGAAGGACGGACTCGGATCTGGACTGACATCGTGACTGCCATCAACGCGGAGGGGGTGGCAGTCCGGGACTTACAACATGTCAGGAAGCGCTGGGAGGACTTCAGGTCCAGGACCCTGAACAAGGCCCGGCACCTCTTGAAGGCAGCGGATACCAAGGGGCGCCGGGGCCACTTGTCGGAAGAACAGATGGGGGTCCTGGAACGCATATCCCCAGCGCTCCACGTCCAGGTCCTAGAGAAGCAGACCCGTCTGGAGTCGAGCGGTGAGTGTACATGCATCCTGATTGTGAGCAGTGCGTGTGGTGATTATTTGGCATTGTGCCGGTTGCACATCTGTTTGTATGGGGTCGAGTATGGGTTGGGGTGTACAGGGCCGTGGGGCTGACACATGCGAGAGCTGTAATGTGTGAGACATGGATGGTGCTTGTGTGTGTGGGCTTGCATGGCAAATGCAGTTGTGCGTGCACACATGTTTGGATGAATGTGTATGTAAGTAGACATGTCCGTCATGTCAGGCAAGTATGTTGTTTTCGGCTGCATGTATGAGCACTGTGTACATGTGCATGTGTGTGTATTTGACAAGGGTGCAACAGTGATGCAACATGGATGCATGTGACAGCGGTATGTGGAAGCCTGATTGGCAGATGTGACATGGATGCCCGTCTGAACAGTGCGACACTTGGCAGAGGTGTAGACATGCATGCAAGTGTGGTGGTGTGTGTACATGTGTGGTGCACTTCCTGTGTTGCATGTGTATGGATGGTGGTGGCAGTTGCGATATGGCTGTGGTATGGCTCATGTGTGCGAGTTGCAATGACGTGTGTTGGGGATTGTGATGACATGTCTGAGGTTTGCCAATGCCACTCATGTGCAACTGTCATGCGTGCATGTGTCCATTGTACAGTGCCCTGATGCCTGTGTTTTCTTTCTCCCTGTCTGCAGCGTCAACTGATGAAGAGGGCGGGGAAGGTGCTGTGGAGCACAGCGGCGGGGATCCGACCGCCAGCCGGAGACGCAAGGCCCGGCTCCCCTCCCGTGTTGTCATCTCGTCGGGGAGTGAGGAGTCCGGTGCCGCGTCCCAGGCCGCAGCTGCCGGGGGGAGGTCCAAGAGGCGGAGGTTGCAGTTGGACTCCTCGGCAGCAGAAGGGGCAGCTGGGACCCCACAGGGCCCAACAGGGGAAGATGGCACGGAGTCATCCAGGTTGGTGGGGGGTTTGGTGGAGGAGGAGGCCGTGCAAGCACCAGAGACGGGGTCTGGAGGTGGGGATCCCACTGGTGCTAGTGGTGCAGTGCAGGACCAGGGACAGGAGGCAGCACAGGCGGCCGCGGAGGTGCCTGTGTGCAATCCTGTCCCCGATCCTGTCCCTGCATCATCTTGCACCAGCAGGGATGCCTACGTCCAGACCCGTTTTCAGGCAGGGGATGAGCTGACGTCAACTGGCCTTCCTCTGCCTGCGGACGTGGCCATCCAGGTCCGGGTTGAGCCTGTCCTGGCTGGTGTGGCGTTGCGTCAACGGGCCATGCGAGGTGACCTGCAGTCTTTTCATGGAGAGACTGCACGTCATCTCGAATGGCTCGTTGACCACGTCAGCCTGCTGGGACAGGTCACCTAGGCCGGATTCCGCTGTCTGATGGGGCTTGCTTCGACCCCCTCCTCAACTGGACCCCCTACGCGCCAGTCGTCCTCTGTGCCATCTTCCCACCCATCAGTCACCTGGGTGCCCTGTGGAGCTGCCTCTGACGGTGCGGCCAGGCCGGTGGAGGAGGCATCCCTGCCACAGTCGGGAGTCGGAGGTCCAGCAGGGGTGGCCACATCAACAACTGCACCCCAGCCGGCGGAGGATGTGCAGGCAGCAGGAGGCAGTGCACGGGCAGAGGCAGAGCAGCAGCAGCAGCAGCAACATGGTGGGAGACATGAAGGCTCAGGGCTTTCGACATCGGAGGGGCAGGCATCGGCCAGAGGGCAGGGGGACCCAGGACAGAGAGTGTCTTCCGTGTGGCAGCGGTTGGGCCACGCCATAGGTGCGGAGCGGCGGCGGGCGGAAGAGGCGCGGCTCACGATGGTCAGGGCGGAGAACTCCATGCGGAGGGCCCTGAGGCGGGCCGAGTGCCTCGAGGCAATCCGCAGGGGGTTGGAGGAGGACACGGCGTCGTCCCTGCGGATCCTCGGGGCCATGGAACTGGACCGCCTCCGGGACATCGAACAGGAGTTCGATGATGCCCTGGCCCGGGACACCACGGAGTGAGCCGCTGGACTTGCCCGCCGCCTTTCTATATAGTTCTTTAGTTTTAGGTTTCCTTTCTTTCTTATTATGATTTGGAGTCGACGGACACTGCTCCACTTTTTGTATATAGTTGATTTTTAGGTAGGTGTTTTAGTAGGTTTCCTTTGTTCAGTTGGGCTCATGGACCCTTGGTAGTTTTGTACATAGTTCTTTATTGCATGGAGATTTTTTTACATTTGACTTTGGACAAAATCTTTTTGGATTCCGATTTGCAGTTTTGTGTTTTTATACGGACATGCAGCTTTTTTTTCTCATTAACATTGTAGTTTGTTTTCTTTCTTTAGCATTCTTTATTTTTTTCAATACAATTTTGTTTCCATACTTCACTGTGTGGTATCATCTCATTGGTTTCATGCATGTCATGTTGTGTGTTTTCCCATTCAATTGCAACCATTGTGTGTGACGGACATGGGTTCATTAGCTTCATGAACATTGGGGGTGTAACATGTGATTTCCATTTCCATGTGGGTGAATGGGTTACTTGGTAGGGCTTTTTGGCTGTGGAGGCTGACCATTACGCACATGATTGGGGATTGTGAGGACGTGGTGGGGGCTGCCCATGGTGGCAGGGGGGTGGGGGTGGTGGGAGACATGAGTGGGGGCCTGGTGGAGGCTGCCCCTGCACTGCTGGGGGGTGGGGTGGTGGGAGACATGGGTGGGGGCCTGGTGGGGGCTGCCCCTGGTGGCTGGGGGGTGGGGGTGATGGGAGACATGAGTGGGGGCCTGGTGGAGGCTGCCCCTGCACTGCTGGGGGGTGTGGGTGGTGGGAGACATGAGTGGGGGCCTGGTGGAGGCTGCCCCTGCACTGCTGGGGGGTGGGGGTGGTGGGAGACATGAGTGGGTGCCTGGTGGAGGGTGACCCTGGATGCTGGGGGGTGGGGGTGCAGGGGGACATGAGTGGGGGCCTGCTGGAGGCTGCCCCTGGTGGCTGGGGGGTGGGGGTGGTGGGAGACATGAGTGGGGGCCTGGTGGAGTCTGCCCATGGTGGCAGGGGGGTGGGGGTGGTGGGAGACATGAGTGGGGGCCTGGTGGAGGGTGACCCTGGATGCTGGGAGGTGGGGGTGGTGGGAGACATGAGTGGGGGCCTGGTGGAGGCTGCCCCTGCACTGCTGGGGGGTGGGGGTGGTGGGAGACATGAGTGGGGGCCTGGTGGGGGCTGCCCATGGTGGCAGGGGGGTGGGGGTGGTGGGAGACACGAGTGGGGGCCTGGTGGAGGGAGCCCCTGCACTGCTGGGGGGTGGGGGTGCAGGGGGACATGAGTTGGGGCCTGGTGGAGGCTGCCCCTGCACTGCTGGGGGGTGGGGGTGGTGGGAGACATGAGTGGGGGCCTGGTGGAGGCTGCCCCTGCACTGCTGGGGGGTGGGGGTGGTGGGAGACATGAGTGGGGGCCAGGTGGAGGCTGCCCCTGCACTGCTGGGGGGTGGGGGTGGTGGGAGACATGAGTGGGGGCCTGGTGGAGGCTGCCCCTGCACTGCTGGGGGGTGGGGGTGGTGGGAGACATGAGTGGGGGCCTGGTGGAGGGTGACCCTGGATGCTGGGGGTGGTGGGAGACATGAGTGGGGGCCTGGTGGAGGCTGCCCCTGCACTGCTGGGGGGTGGGGGTGGTGGGAGACATGGGTGGGGGCCTGGTGGAGGGTGACCCTGCACTGCTGGGGGGTGGGGGTGGTGGGAGACATGAGTGGGGGCCTGGTGGAGGGAGCCCCTGCACTGCTGGGGGGTGGGGGTGCAGGGGGACATGAGTTGGGGCCTGGTGGAGGCTGCCCCTGCACTGCTGGGGGGTGGGGGTGGTGGGAGACATGAGTGGGGGCCTGGTGGAGGCTGCCCCTGCACTGCTGGGGGGTGGGGGTGGTGGGAGACATGAGTGGGGGCCAGGTGGAGGCTGCCCCTGCACTGCTGGGGGTGGGGGTGGTGGGAGACATGAGTGGGGGCCTGGTGGAGGCTGCCCCTGCACTTCTGGGGGGTGGGGGTGGTGGGAGACATGAGTGGGGGTCAGGTGGAGGCTGCCCCTGCACTGCTGGGGGTGGGGGTGGTGGGAGACATGAGTGGGGGCCTGGTGGAGGCTGCCCCTGCACTTCTGGGGGGTGGGGGTGGTGGGAGACATGAGTGGGGGCCTGGTGGAGGCTGCCCCTGCACTGCTGGGGGGTGGGGGTGGTGGGAGACATGAGTGGGGGCCTGGTGGAGGGTGACCCTGGATGCTGGGGGGTGGGGGTGGTGGGAGACATGAGTGGGGGCCTGGTGGAGGGTGACCCTGGATGCTGGGGGGTGGGGGTGGTGGGAGACATGAGGGGGGGCCTGGTGGAGGGTGACCCTGGATGCTGGGGGGTGGGGGTGGTGGGAGACATGAGTGGGTGCCTGGTGGAGGCTGCCCCTGCACTGCTGGGGGGTGGGGGTGGTGGGAGACATGAGTGGGTGCCTGGTGGAGGCTGCCCCTGCACTGCTGGGGGGTGGGGGTGGTGGGAGACATGAGTGGGGGCCTGGTGGAGGCTGCCCCTGCACTGCTGGGGGGTGGGGGTGGTGGGAGACATGAGTGGGGGCCTGGTGGAGGGTGACCCTGGATGCTAGGGGGTGGGGGTGGTGGGAGACATGAGTGGGGGCCTGGTGGAGGCTGCCCCTGCACTGCTGGGGGGTGGGGGTGGTGGGAGACATGGGTGGGGGCCTGGTGGAGGGTGACCCTGCACTGCTGGGGGGTGGGTTGGTGGGAGACATGAGTGGGGGCCTGGTGGAGGCTGCCCCTGCACTGCTGGGGGGTGGGGGTGGTGGGAGACATGAGTGGGGGCCTGGTGGAGGCTGCCCCTGCACTGCTGGGGGGTGGGGGTGGTGGGAGACATGAGTGGGTGCCTGGTGGAGGGTGACCCTGGATGCTGGGGGGTGGGGGTGCAGGGGGACATGAGTGGGGGCCTGCTGGAGGCTGCCCCTGGTGGCTGGGGGGTGGGGGTGGTGGGAGACATGAGTGGGGGCCTGGTGGAGTCTGCCCATGGTGGCAGGGGGGTGGGGGTGGTGGGAGACATGAGTGGGGGCCTGGTGGAGGGTGTCCCTGCACTGCTGGGGGGTGGGGGTGGTGGGAGACATGAGTGGGGGCCTGGTGGAGGCCGCCCCTGGTGGCTGGGGGGTGGGGGTGGTGGGAGACATGGGTGGGGGCCTGCTGGCAGGTGCCCCACAGTGCTAAGGGGTGGGGGTGGTGGGAGACATGCATTGTTGATCAGTAGTGCAAGGTGACATGTGGGTTGGCTGGGGGGCATGCCCATGGTGGATGGGCTGCCTGCGGGACATGAGCAGGGGTGCAGGGTAGTCCCCCGTGGTGTGGGCTGTCTGCAGGGGCCGTGGAGGTTGTGGAGCGTACACCTGGGAGGACCCACACGGCCAATTCACGTGTAGTACTCCCCAGAACCCCTGAAATACACATTCCCTGCTGGTATCGCGTGTGCAACTTCCTGCGCACCCCTGAAATACACGTACCCTGCTCGCACTGGGACAATCGCGTATGGAACTTCCCGCGCACCCCTGAAATACACGTACCCTGCTCGCACTGGGACTATCGCGTGTGGAACTTCCCGCGCACCCCTGAAATACACGTACCCTGCTCGCACTGGGCCAATCGCGTGTGGAACTTCCCGCGCACCCCTGAAATACACGTACCGTGATGAAATTGCGTGTGGAACTTCCCGCGCACCCATGGAATACACGTACCCTGCTCGCACTGGCCCATTCGCGTGTGGAACTTCCCGCGCACCCCTGAAATGCACGTACCCTGCAGAAATCGCGTGTGGAACTTGCCGCGCACCCCTGAAATACACGTACCCTGCTGAAATCGCGTGTGCAACTTCCCGCGCACCCCTGAAATACACGTGCCCTGCTTGCACGGGGCCAGTCGCGTGTGGAACTTCCCGCGCACCCCTGCAATACACGTTCCCCGCTTGGCGTTTGCTGTTTGCCAGCCCGGTGAACTGGTCCAGGGTTAGCGCAGCCCTTTGCGATGATTTAGCGATTTTGATGGCTTTTCCTTGCGCGAGGGCGTTCTTGGGGGCGTTACTGGCGCTGCTGCAGGGTCGCTGCGATTCTCTGTGCCACGGCTAGTTTGGAAGCCTGAAATCCATGAATACGCTGTGCGTGGAAATCGGTTTTAGCGCACGTGCCTGGCGCAGTCAATCGCACGCGGACACTGCGCCAGCCGCTTGCGACACTTTTCTGCGAAATTCTATGAATGACCCTCTTAATCTTCTGTTCCACAACCACATAGAAATGCCGAAAGCTATAATTCAACTGGAATAGAAAGCGCCAGGACCAGAATTTAAAAGATTGCCATCGATTTAAAACAAGTTTACCGTTTTCTTCACACTATGCCCAGCTTGTGGTTACATACGACACCTGTTTACCACTTGTGGTACTGCATTCTTTTAAATGGCGAACGCCTGAGCGCTTCCAAGCCGAAAATGGCACGGCCTCCAAGGTCACATGATCGTAGATATAATATTAAACCCTCTGACCTACTTATCCCTCTACTTAGTTCAGGTCACTAATTTAACCCATGATAGATATACATTTTACGCAAATGACTGATGATAATATAAACGGCAAGGCTAAATAAATGCTTTATAATCTATTTTTCCTAATTTTAAGTGCATTCTTATGAGGGTAGCTAGTTTGAAAAATCTATCCTGATCAAAGAGTAGGACATCGACAGAAACTCTGTGGGACAAGCAGTTCTGCGCTTTCAATGGTGGAAAAACCCAACGTGTTCTTAACTGTGAAAACATTCCCAGAAGAACAGCAAATACGTTGAGCCCCATTTGCTATCGCTCCTTTTCCACATGGACACATTTTTGAAAATTTTGGGTAAATGGAAGCTGATCAAAGCAGAACCTGGTGACCAATCCCTTCTGCAATGTATTCGGGCTAAAATCAATAAACGCCCCCATGGCTGTTATGTTCTGGCTCCACGCAGCGACGCCTGGGGAGACAGAACGTTGAGGGCCTCGCAAGTAGGCCGCAGTGGTGCAGCTCCGGCAGGAGGGACATGAATCGCGCCACAAGTTGTTGGTATCTGGCCCGGAACTGCCTCCCATCTGCGGGGGCAGGGCTTTTATTAAGACGCCCTGCGTCACTGCGTTGCGGGACGCAGGGCAGATACAACATTCCTCCTTTATTTCAACTTAACTTATCATTAAACAAAACTTGGCATACATATCTGCAAATACTTCAGCTACAAACCCGGGTGCATCCCCCTTTCATAGTTCTCGTGGGGCTGACTACCACACATAGACTTTGAGCTGGCGGCTTGGTGGTGGGTTCTCAAACCATATCTCCCACCCCTGGAGCTGGGCCCCACAGTCTCATTGGGTGTGTCACCTTCCATGTCCGGCTCACCCATGTCAGGTTCGCTCCACTGCTCCCACGATCTGTCACTCACTTCTTCTTCACCATGATGGTGAGCGGGTTCTCCCTCGTTCGGCTGGGGGTCTTCATCTTCTTGGAGACATTCCCCATCGGTCCATAGGTTGCTTGGCACAGCCTTGAACCACAACGCATTTCATGTCACCTGTCGGTGTCCTCTTTGTACAGTTATCATGGTCCCTTGTTTCTCACTGACAGTCCATGGGAGAGACTCATAGCGGGAGTCCAGCTTGGACTTTGTTGGGTTCCGCAGCATGACCACCTGGTCGCCCACCTGGTGGTTGGATGGTTTTGACCTCCTTTTGGCACTCATGTGGGCATTGGCTCCTGTTCTCCTTCTTTCGGTGCACTCACCGTCAAATCTGCCCGGGCTTCTGCTGGGGTGATGCGGAATGGAAGACTTCATAACTGTGCCAAACATGAGGTCTGCTGGCGGGACACCAGTCGTGCTGCGAGGGGTGACCTTGTGGTGTCGCAGAAAACGATAGAGGTCAACTTTCCATGGGCTGGCATTTGCTCTTGGTACCCTCAGCACTTTGTTGAGTGTCCTCATAAAACGTTCCACATCCCTGTTCGCCTGGGGCCATCTTGGCATGATGTGATGGTAACGTATGTTTAGTGCCTGCAGGTATTGTTTGAACTCCTCCCCTTGGAATGGTGGGCCATTATCATGCTTGATTCTGGAGGGCAGTCCATGCGTTGCAAACATCTTCTCCATGGCGGGATGACCACTTCCGCTGCCGTGGATTCAACAATCTCGACTTCGGGATATCGGGAGTGGTCGTCAATGGCCACCAGGAGGTACAGGCCTTCTCGCAGCTTACAAAAGTCGATGCTTATTGCGTCCCATCTGCCAAAACCTCGTTCTGCTGACTGGATTGGTTCTAGGTCAGGTGGAGCTCCGGTTATCTGGCATGGTAGACAGGTGTTGATTAGCCTTTCGACCTTCTCATCTATCTGCGGAAACCACACTCTGTGCCGGATTCGAGCTTTCGTCCGAGCCATTCCTTGGAGGCCGTCGTGGGCTAACGCCACTATTCAGTCCTGAAGGCTTGGCGGGACAATGATACAATTTCCCCTGAGTAGAATCCCTTGTTCCGTGATCGACAGGTCCTGCCGTATGGTGAACATCCCCGTGAGAAACGACTTTGCTTCCGCTGTTCTGTTGTGGGTGTTCTTCATGAAGGACTTCCTATCGCCTGGTATAATGGTGTCCTTTACCAGGTCACAACACGGGTCCTTCTGCGTTTCATCTCCAATGTCCTCGATGCTGACCGCCTTTGGTCTCATGGCACGCACCACCTGGCAGATATGTTCCTCAGTCTCCTCGGCTACTTGAATGTCCTGTGGAGTCGCCGCTCGAGGGTGTCTTGAGAGGAAGTCTGCCGGGTTTCCACTTCACGGCTGATAGGCCAACTCAAAATTGTATTGCTGGAGATGTAACAGCCATTTGGCTATTCTGGCCGGTGGGTGGGAGGATGTGCTCATGAACATTGGCAGCAGGGGTTTATGATCGGTAAAGGTTGTGAACCTTCTGCCATACAGATAGAGGTGGAAATGATGACACCCCCAAAGCACGGCAATAGCCTCCTTCTCAATGTGGGATTATAGTTGCTCCATCATTGTGAGAGCTTTTGACGCGTATGCAATTGGCCTCTTCTCAACCTCTTTGGTGACCTGCATGAGGATGGCCCCTAGGCCTACAGGACTAGCATCCACATATAGTTCTGTTGGGAGCGCGGTGTCATAGTACGCCATTTTCGTGTCCGCCGACAGTGACTCTTTGATGTTTTCAAAGGCTTCCTGACACGCTGGCCCCCATATTCCCACTTTGTGTTGAGCTTGGTAAGTTCTCGAAGGGGTTCCGAGAGCGTGGCCAAATTCCGGATGAATCTCACACAGTAGGTGGCCATCCCCAGGAAACTGCGCACTTCAGTGGGTGTCATGGGTGGACTCGCAGCCTGAATGTCTGCAACTTTCTGGGGGTCCGGGGAGATGCCAGTGCAGCTGAATTTGTAGCCAAAGAACGATATTTCTGTTTTAAAGAATTCACATTTTTCTTTGTGAATGGTTAGTCCAGCCCCTTCTAGTCTACCCAGGAGCATCTGCAGTCTCCTCAAGTGTTATTCTCTGTCCTGAGCATGGATCAGGATATCGTCACTCACATTTAGGACACCTGGTATGCCCCGGATGACTTCCTGAATTGTCTGTTGAAAAACTTCGGCAGCCGAAGAGATCCCAAAGCTCAAACGCTTAAATCTTTGCAAGCCCATGTGTGTTGAAAAAGTGGTTATGTATCGAGATTCCCTATGCAGCTTTAGCTGGTGGTATCCTGCTTTCAAATCAACCTTGGAGAAAACTCTTGACCCCGTGAGATCAGACACAATTTCGTCCAGGGTAGGCGTGATGTGGCGCTCCCGCTTGATGGCAGCGTTCGGAGACGCATATCTATAAAAAACCGGACTTTTCCAGGCTGTTTGTTTTTTTTTTGTGACTACCATCGGGGAAACCCATGGTGTAGGTCCCGTTACCTCTTCTATTATTCCGGCTTCTTCCAACGCTTTAAGTTCTTTTTCCACTTGTTCGCGCATGTGGAATGGGGTCCTCCTCTGTCTTACGGCCTTTGGCTGGACCGACTCGTCAATGTGGAGTTTGATTGCCTTTCCTTTTAAGCACCCTATTCCTTTTTGCAGGTTGGGATACTGTGCCAGGATCTTCTCAACTTCTTGTGCTTCCTTTACTTGACAGATGAACTTTACTAGCCCTAGGTCTTCAGCCGCATCGCCACTTAGAAGGCATTCGATGCCCGCATTCACCACATAGATTTTGACGGTAAGATGTTATCACCATGGCTGAGGGTAGTGCGGAATCTGCCAACCACCGGTAGGGGTTTCCTGCAGCCATATGCAAACAGCAAAGTGTCTGTGTCCTTCGGGTCCAGGGGGTGGCTGCAGTGTTTGAAATGTGCTTATGGGCATAACATTTACGGATGCTCCCGTGTCTATGGTCATCCATACCTGTTGGTTTTGGAGTGTGACCTTGCATTTGCGCCGCCTGAGCCCTTTTTTTCGGCATAGCATGTCCATGATTCAGTCCTGACACCAGGTAGACCTTTCTCCCTTTCTTCCACTGTTCCCTGCCAGATTCCTGTTAGGTCCCGGTCATGTCATCCCCTTCTTCCTCAGTCGAAGAGTTTGCCATTTCCACTCGCCGTGCACTTGCTTGCTTCTTTTTCTTGGTCCCACTCTTCTCTTGAGGATTTTGTGGTGGCGGTTGTGGGTTACTCGATGACCAGCACACCTTGGCATAGTGGTCCTTCCTGCCACATGCACCGGATGTTGTCCCTTGCGCCGGGCAGTTCCACCGACCATGCCACGGTCCACTACACCATCCGCACTCCGTAGGTCCCGGAATTCGTGGCTGCCATCTGGCATGTGTGTAATTTCCGCCAGTCTCATCCCTTGTCGACTGTCTATTGGTGACTTGGGCTACCATGGCTGTCGTGAGGGCAGGCTGTAGTTTTTGAAGAGTAGTGCCCATGTGAGCGGCCCTAGCATGTGCCAGTTCTCTTTGGCGACCCAATTCCAGGGTGCGTGTTAGGGAGATGCCCTTTTCACTCAGTACCATCCTTCTCAGTTTCTCAGATTGGATGCCGTTGATGAGCTGTCTGCGGATTTCTATCTCCACATCCGTGAACTTGCACGATATTGCCAGCTTTCTGAGTCGGGTGTGGTAGGCATCTAAGGTCTCCTCTTCTGCTTGAATTGTGGTGCAGAACATAAAGGTTTCATAATCAGGGTTGAGTTGTGGGAGAAAATGAGCCGTCAAAGCATTCTTGGCTTGCTGGTAAATGTCCTTGCCATCATCAATGGTTAGCGAGTTAAAAATACGTAGCACTTCGTCCCCCACATTTAGCAACAGGTGTGATCTCAGTTTTCTGGCGGTAGTTATGTCTTTACATTCCATTGCCATTTCAAATTTTTGGAACCATAGCTGCCACCGGGGGACAACTGATGATGGATCCATGAATGGGTCAAATGGCTGTATCATTGCAGAGGAGCCCCCTTGTGGGCGAGCTTGCGGTGACGACATAGACAGATTAGCCGCAAGCCTTGAAGGCGTACCGGGCCTGGGGGTGGACGTGCTGGTCGCCATAGCAAGGTCTCACTGTCCCTTGATGGGGTTTGTTCGCCTCACCTCGGTGCGTAGCTTCAGGCGTCTGTGCTCCCCTCTGTGCCTGAAAGCTCAAGTTGTGGCGGATGGGTCAGCTGCCTCGATCCAGGTGCTCACAGTGTCTTGTTGCTGTGATCACACGTGCCTGCCACATGTGTGATGTCTTCCCACGTTTTGCCGTGGAGCATTGGACCCCTGGATGTTAGTGGACAGATGTTGCAGTTCCTTGTGTCCATAGGTTGAGGCTGTGTTTCCTCCAACAACTGGGGTTCATGTACAGAGCAGTTTGACAGATGGAGAAGAGGAAGAGAAAACATTTGTTTTATTTTTATTATTTTGGGCAGGGGGGTTTGGGTGCCCCCCCCAACCGAGTGTCCACAAATTTTGCGTGTCGCTGCTGTTATGAACAGCTGGCAGGGTGTCGAACGTGTGTGCTGGGTCCTGTTTCCCTCGTCACCAGTGTTACGTTCTGGCTCCGCGCAGCGGCGCCTGGGGAGACAGATCATTGAGATCCTCGGAAGTCGGTGGCAGCGGTGCAGCTCCAGCAGGCGCGAAATGACTCACGCCACACGTTGTTGATATCAGGCCCTGAACTGCCTCCCATCCGAGGGGGCGGGGCTTTTATTAAGATGCCCTGCTTCACCGCGTTGCGGGACGCAGGGCGGATACAACAATGGCATCAGATGGGGGCAACAAGAGAGCAACACAGAACTGAGTCCTTGTGCAGGGCAGGTTCCCAGTTATCGACACACTTATCAACAATAAAAGTGGCCTTTAAGGCTGTATGTGCATTCCGGGGAATACTCAGTCAGGTAAATATCCACCCCACGTCGTTCCTGGTACTCAGTGATTTTTCATGGCGATGAACTCTGGTATTTTACCAATTTGGCCGTGAAAAAGTAGTGTAGGTCATGTCACAAGGAGGAATCCTTCTCTGACACATCTTAGTTCAGAATAACACAGATTTGAAAATGTACGCCTTTTACCCTCAGTTCTTCCTGTGCAATAACATTGGCTGGTGCACTGCTCTCAATTGTGGAGCATTTAAATAAAGCATAGGAGACGGTGGATGTAGATGTGTCTTCTTTTATCCCTAATCACAAACTGGCGTGAAGGCGGTAGCCCCGCCCTCAACAATACTTGGGTTGCAACCCATGACAAAACACAACAAAGGAAAGAGGACAGGTGCCAGTCCTTCACAAACATAATAAACATAAGCATCTTAAATCTTCAGCGTTGGCTTCCCTTAGTATAAGGAATTTGACCAAAAAACTGAAATCACAGGACAATAAAAGATAAATTGAATATGCCCGGATTTGATAAAGGTAAACTGCCGAAACACGTGTCATCAGAAGGGCACATAGGAAGTTTATTATTAAACTTTGGTGATGGAAAATTACTTGGCGCATGGTCTCTAAGAGTATTCACTATTTTGTCTTTTCAAGCTTTTTTTTGGCTTTTCACCACTATATTCCATTGAGACGCGACAAGAATGTGATTAGTAGATGAAGAGCAATATAAGACATAAGAGAAACTATCAAATAAACTGAAGAAGTCATAGAGGAGTCGCCAAGCAGAGCAATAATAAAGATAACAGCCCTTGCTTTCTATCCAGCGTAATAAACATAAACATAGAGAGGTGACGTTACATCTCCCTGTTGCTCAGTAAGGAACTTAGTGCGCTCAACCCATTTCTTCAATCCATCTAGACAGCTTGCAAACTACCCTTCTAGAGGGGCTTCGTGTAAGGGGAGTGTTTCCCGCATTGCAATCACTGTAATTATCATCAGTGTCTACGCCACCTTCCATGAACTCCGAGTCCACATCAGATGAGTCACCACAGACTTTTGAATCATCTTTGTAATGATTCATCTCGCCTGCAAACGGCCAAATGAATGAGGAGTTTTGGGTGACGGTGCCAGTGGGGCTGGCAGCTGTTACCATGGTCCCTTGAATGTGGGTCACTGTCATCGGTCCTGGCTTGAATGCAGGGACCTCCTTGGAGTCTTGGGCTTGACGGACAAATGCCTGGTCTCCTATCTGGAAGTTGCTGGGTTTTGCCTTTCATCGGTGGTCCGCATACTCCTTCATTTTGCTTTTTCTCTCTTTTGCTTGTCCTGGCATTGTCTGCGCAGTTGCTGGACGGTGCGCTGTTGGGATTGTTGGCTAGGGTGCTTCTTACCACACGCCCAAACATGAGCGCTGAAGGACAAGCTCCTGTAGAGCTCTGTAGCATATTCCTGTAGTCCCGGAGTAGTGTGCAGGTGGCCTGCATGAATGATCCCTTGGTGATTGAGCAGATTTGCAGGGTGTGTTTTAGGCTGCCCATGAATCTTTCCACTGTTCCATTGGCTTTTGGCCAAGGGGGTGTGTTTGCAGTGGTGTAAACCAAGGTGTTCTGCGCACATGGCAAAATCATGCCTGCTCAAAGGGGGTCCATTGTCCGACTTGACGATAGAGGGGATTCCATAGTTGGCAAATGTCTTGTCTAGCGCTGGAATCACTGCCTGGGAACTGGTGGAGTGAATCAGACGGACTTCCGGGAACCTGGACATCTCATCAATGATTACCAGGGCATATTTGCCATTGGCTAACGGACCAAACATGTCAATGGTGACCTCATCCCACACTTGTAGTGTCATTGTTGTCATCTTGAGGGGTTTAGGAAATGTGCGTCGGGTGACTGCTTTACACGCTATGCACTTTCCTAGCACCTGTTCCACTTTGTCATCCATCTGTGGGAACCACACTTTAGTCCTGAGCTGTCTCTTCGTGGATACAATTCCCTGGTGTCCTGTGTGTGCCAGAGCGAGTATTTGGTCTTGTAGGCTTGCAGGGATGACAATCCTGTTTTCTTTTAGCAGTAGCCCTTCCGGGGAGATTGCCAGGGTATGCCTTATGAGCCGGAATGTCTGGAAGTGTTTCTCTTCTGCTGCTGATAGGGGTTGGTCATGTTTGTTGTTAGGATGCCACTGACCCGATGTTACACACTTCCGTATCTTCATGAGCAGCCGGTCACTCTTCATGCCTTCTAGCAGTTGCACTCTCGTGACTGATTTGGGTAGTGCGTTGCTTACAAGGTAGTTTAGATATTGGTTGGCCTTTATGGACTGTCTCTCACCTTTGGCTGGCAGTGGATATTGGGATAGACAGTCCGCCGGATTGCTGTCCTTTACTGAGCTTTGTACAATGTTGAAAGAGTACTCCTGCAAACAAAGTCCCCACCGTGTAATGGGAGGTGGCATCTTGGCTGTTGGTTTACCATATCTGGTTGTGAGGGCGTGATGGTCCGTAATGATGGTGAATGGGCACCCATATAAGAACAGATGGTAGTGTTCACATGCCCATATGCCGGCGAGACTCTCCTTCTCGGGCTGCGAGTATGCGCACTCTGTGGTGGATAGGATGCGACTGACGTATGCCACTATGCGTCTTGCCGAAGTAGGTGAAACACCTGGATTTTTTTGTGCTATAATCGCCCTCAAGCCGACAGGGATGACATCTACTGTCACTTCAATTTTAAGTTCAGGGTCGGAGTATGCCATGCATGATGCAGAGGCAATGCATTTTTTGATCTCTTGAAAAGCCTCTTTGCAATCTGTCGACAACGAAAATTCTTGTCCTTTTCTGGTGAGTAGTCGGAGGGGCATGCTGACTGAGGCGAAGTCCTGAATGTACCTGGTGCAATAACTTGCCATTCCCAGAAATGATCTGACCGGAGATAGTGAGGTTGGTGTGGGAGCTTCCACTAGTGCTTGCACTTTATCCAGGTCCGGTTGTAGACTGTTATGGGAGAAAATGTGCCCAAAGAATTTGAGCGTCGATTTGCTGAGCTCACACTTGTCAGTATTTAATGTTAGGTTTGCCTCTTCAAGCGCCATGCACACCCTCCTGAGCGTATCATTGTGTGCTTCTTGTGTGGCCCCAAATATTAAAATATCATCGCTGTAGTTTAAGCAATGAGGGATGTGCTTGATGACTTGGTGTATTTCATTCTAGAAAATCTCTGCAGCTGATGATACCTCAAAACAAAGTCGTTTATGTATGCGCTATATAGGTACCTTTAACATAACATACCATAACATACTTGAAGAGCCCCAAGTGTGTGGAGAAAGTGGTTATATATCTGGAGTCTGGATGTAATTCAAGCTGATGGTAGCCTTTATTTAAGTCAAGTTTGGAAAATACTTTTGCCCTGTGCACCAAGTGCATCTTATCAGTCATTCGGTGCCCCAGGTGTCATTCTCTTTCTATCGCCATGTTGGGGGCTCTCATGTACACACAAATGCAAATGCTTGTGTTGTTTTCCTTTTTTGGTACGGGTACGATGGGGGATACTCAGGGGGTGGGTCCCAATGCTGGCTCAAAGATGTCTTGATCTAATAGTGACTGTATCTCGTCCTCAAAGTGTTTAAGAATGTTGAGGTGTATTCCCCGATAGTGTTGAGCCGTCGGTTGAATGCAAGTGTTTATGTGCAGCTTGATTTGCTTTCCTGAGGCCTAGGAACAGTGTCAGGAACATCTTCATCATCATCTCCTTCGGGCTGGTTGTGTAAGCTGACATGATCTGGTACATCACGTGTATTAGGCCCATCTTCTCCCTTTGCCACATATATCTTGACCTTTAGACACTTATCTTTATACTTACACGTAGCCATGAACATTCCTTTGCAGTCAAGTGGTTTGTTTGTGCCGTAGGGATGTATGTCAGTGTCTGCTTTCTTCAGTTCCTTCTTTTGGTGAGGGACTTAAAGGTTTCTTCATTGATGACATTTACTGTGGCTCCGGTATCTATTAGCAATTCGTGGCTTTGTCCGTTTAATTGCAGCAGCAGAGTTGGTCTGTATTCAGTTGCTATATCATTCCCTATGGCATGTACGTACCCTCTTTTCCGGTCGCCACTTGATGGTGATGAATTTGACTTGTGCCTTCTCTGTGACGCTTCTAGGTATCGTATTTTCTGTTGTGGTAGTCATCTCCGCAACTCATTCTTGTATCCGAGTTGCTCAGCGTCATCTCTTCTGTCGGCATGTCGCCTGTCCCTGTGAGACGAATCTCGTGTTCTGCTGTGCAAGCTCTGCCTACTGTTTGCTGGGGACCGCTATGTTCTTGGGTGAGGACTTTCCCGCCTCGGACAATGGCTTTCCCGCCTTCTCGTGTCTCTGCCGTTCTCCGGTGACTGGAAGAAACTAATGTTCTTAGACCAACTGAAAATGGTTTTCTCGTCCACACTTGTCGCAATGATGACCTACAGCTGGGCATGGACCGACATGTGGGAATTTGTATCCACATCTGTAACATTTCTTTTATTCTGGGTTGCATTCAGACGTGCGCACAGGGCACAGGGAGGCTGGTGATGCACTTTGTGTAATTTTGATATTACTCAGTGACTCTGTTTGCAGCGACAGTGCAGAGTCTGCCCTAGCGAGCTGAAGAAGTTTGTCGAGGGTTCTGCTTTTCTGTAGCAATTTTTTCCTGAATTCGGATGATTTACAGCCTGCGATGGCTTGTGATTTTAAGTCCTCTTCCGTCGAGTAGAGGTCAAAATCGCAATATCTTGCCCGTTTTCTCAGTCGCATGACAAAATTGTCCATGTTTTCACCTTTATCCTGCGTGGATGTGTGGAAAATGTGGCGCTCATAATCAACGTTCTTTATTGGCGCAAAATAGTTATTCAGCGAGTCAATTATGCCCTGAAAAGTGTTGGTCTGTTATCTGGCATTTTTGAGCCTCATTACAAGTTTGGAGGTAGCCATGCCTGTAATACAGGCAGGCTACCTCCAAACGTGCCAAAAAATCCAGCACCTGCGAATGGGCAATTACCGGGGTATTCCGGCCCCGGTATTTGCCAATTCGCGGGTGCCGGAATGGGGATGCCTGTAGCACCGACACCAATCATTACGGCGCCTGTGCTACAGACATGCTGTGCCCGCCGGTACCTTTCATTTCGCCAGGTCAGACCTGGCGGAATGAAAGACACCCGCGAGCACAACTCAGAGTTTGCTAGTCCGGATACAACGGTACCGGCAAGCTTAACACCACCGTTGTATCCGGACCGGCAAACTCGTAATAAGGCCCAATGTCTCTTACTACTGAACCTAATGAGTGTAACAATATGCCTCTGAGGCAACGTTCTTCCCTGAGCACCATTGTATCAATGTAGATATGTAATTCCTTGAGCCACCCGTTCCACCTGCGTGGCAGGCTGCTTGTATCAGAGATATCAAAAGGTTGTATCGCTTGTAGCTGTAGGTATTCATGGTCTCCCTCCTCTATGGGCACAGGATTTTGAGGGGTTGAATTTGTCTGTGGGCTACGGGAGCGACTGCCCACTGCATTGTCCGACATGGTGGCTCGGGCGTGTATATAAGGTTAGTGCAGGGCTCACCTTCATGCAATATTGTAGGTGTTATGCACTTCACATGCTTGGCCGGAAATGGCGCTGTCCATGAGAGCCAGGGAGGCATAGGGCTAGGCATAGGGCTCCTTGTGGGAGCCTGAGGTCACTGATGCTTGGGACGTTCCTCCATGGCCGGTGCACACAGTGTTGAAAATGCTGTAAAGTTAAATTAATTTCCTCGTGGCGGTGCACCGGTATGACACGCTGCGACAGGAATGAAAAGCACTTTTCCTCCGTGGCGGTGACAGTGTGTGCAGGCTCAGGGCTCGTCAGCCCCGACGCCTCGTCGAGTGAAGCAGCTA
The DNA here is from genome assembly GCF_040938575.1 of Ambystoma mexicanum. Classification (NCBI taxonomy): domain Eukaryota; kingdom Metazoa; phylum Chordata; class Amphibia; order Caudata; family Ambystomatidae; genus Ambystoma; species Ambystoma mexicanum. Next base: position 591,284,572 of record NC_090922.1, on the reverse strand, counting down.
GAATTGATGCTGGGCTGGGACACAGGCTGCCATACGGTGCAGGAGAGTATCGTAATTTAGCTCTGTGGGAGAGCAGGGGACAGGCATGTGCAGAGGCCGGCGAGCGAACCCAAGGGGGCACCACAACATTAGTCTTTGTTGCATATTACTATGCTGTTGGGCGCATGTGTGAGCCACAACGGGGCTCACGCATGCGCAGTGTTAATAAACACGGCCCGTGTGGCAGTTCGCGCCGGGGACCGCAACCATCCACACGTCTCCGGCGTGGCTCCTTGAATGCATGCAGAGCGAGTGTGTGTGTGTGCTTGCGTGGGCCTCCCATTGCCCCCACGATACATAACACTGGCGACGAGGACGGCGCGGGAGCCATCCTCCGCTCTGGCAACATTCCAGGGGTAGAACGTTGACTCGCGTTTACACGAGTCCACGCGTATGGCCGGTGGCCATATTGGTCAACACGTGAAAGGCAGTGGTAGCGGCCCGTGAGGGTGCTCGTGCGCCACTTGCACTTTTGCTTTGCCCAGCAGAAATTTTTGGAACTCCCACAGCCCTCACTTCTACAGGGCTGTGGCACAAGTCACCAGGAGGAGAGAAGGGAGCAAGAGAAATACCACATCGAGAAGGGGACTCAGCACACCAGCCCAGCAGCCACAGAAAGTGTCCAGCAAGTACTGGCGAGTGCTAATCGCCAAAATGGGGGAAGAAGATGACCAGGATGGTGCAATTGCCCCCATCCCATGCAGGATGAACAGCACGCTAAGCCCCATGCCTGAATTTGACACTACTGGCCCTCCATCTAAGCTGGGTCCAAAATGGCTCCTGTGGGTGAAACGGCTAGAAATGTTTTTCACGGCCGCAGGGGTCACGGAAGATGCAGAGAAAATCGCCATCATGGTTTACTTGGCAGGGGCGGAGGTACACAAGATCTATGACTCGCTGACTATCCCTGTGGCCACCTACGTTGCGGTGAAAGAAGCATTCAGAGATTATTTCCTCCCCATGGCAAATGTAGACTTTGGCAGGTTTGTCATGGGCGCGGAGAAGCAGCGAGACGATGAATCGCTGGACAAGTTCTGTGCGTGACTCCGATACCCAGCAAGCTCCTGCAGATGGGGTAACGAAGAGGAGATGGTTCGTAACCAGTTGCTGCAGGGGTGCAGCTCTGGAAAACTGCAGAGGCAGGTTTTGAGAGAACCTGGGCTAACCCTACAACAAATCCTAGACATGGGGAGAGCATATGAACTGGCTGATGCCAGGGGGGCGAAAATGGACACCGCCACCAATGCAAAAAAGGAGGAACAAGCTTTTGCAGCCGGTCGCTATGCACCTGGGAAGACAAGATGGGCGCCAAGAGGTGGTGACCCACCCACCGGTCACAGCAATGCTCCATCATGCCAATACTGCGGATATGACCTGCCACATTTAGGCGAGTACCCTGCCAAATCTAGAACCTGCGGAAGGTGTGGCACTCCAGGACACTATGCGCGAGTGTGCAGGGCAACAACACCAGTCGCAGCGTCAAGGGGTCCGGAGAGAGTTGGCAGAGGCACCTCTAGGAGAATTAGGGGTGTGTCGTCCATTGAACAGGGCATGCAAGACTTAAACATCGCAGAAGAAGAGGAAGAAGAGGATGAAATCTTCTTCCTCTCCAGTATCGCCAAAGGCCCAGGGAAGCGGCGTCAGCCCAAGTGCACAGTGCACATTGGGGGAACACCCACGCCAGTCCTGATAGACACTGGAGCATCCGTCTGCGTGCTAGCGACCGAGCACTACAATGCGTTGCCTGGCCCACCAGGGTTGGAAGAGTCCACGGCACGCATATATGCTTTTGATGGACACACTCCGCTCCCCATTCAGGGGGTATTCGTACACCGGTGACTCACAGACAGACCAGAATCAAAGCAAGATTCTTCGTCACAAGTGTGAGCCCACACTCACTCCTAAGTTGCGCTGCCGCGGAAGCGCTAAACCTTGTCCACTTCTCACATGCGGTGTACTGCACTGATCTGGAGAACCTACTACAACGGTTCGAGACAATCTTCAATGGCATAGGAAAGCTGAAAGCGGATCCAATATGCCTCCACATAGACGAGTCAGTGAGACCAACAGCTCTCAAACACAGTCGCATCCCGTTCCATCTGAGAGCACAGGTGGAGAAGGAGTTGCAATCCCTGGTTGACCGAGACATCATCGAAAGGGTGGAAGGCCCCACCCCGTGGGTCTCCCCTATCGTAGTAGCCCCGAAACCTAAACAGCCCGGCGTGGTGCGCATCTGCGTGGACATGAGGCTACCCAACGTAGCCATCAAGAGGTATCGCCACATCACGCCCACCTTGGATGACATCGTCGGGGAACTCCAAGGAGCAAAAATATTCTCAAAACTGGACCTGCGATCTGGATATCACCAGTTAGAGTTACACCCCGAGTCCAGATTCATTACGACCTTCACAACTCACGAGGGGTTATATCAGTATAAGCGGCTCAGTTTTGGAGTCTCGTCCACGGCAGAAGTCTTCCAAAACGCCATCAGGGGGGCTCTGTCAGGACTCAAGGGAGTGATCAACATGTCGGACGACATCCTGGTCTTTGCCCGGTCGGAAGCAGAACATCTGAAACACCTAGAGAACACCCTGGAAAGACTGCGCACTCTAGGTTTAACTTTGCACAAAGAAAAGTGTGAGTTTCTGAAAGACAGGTTGGAGTTCTTTGGCTTCGTTTTCCATGCTGGAGGGATTTCCCCTGATCTAGAAAAAGTGAAGGACATCCGTGAAGCCGCGCCACCAACATCTCCAGCGGAGATCAGGAGCTTCCTGGTGATGGTGAACTATTGCGGTCGCTTCATCCGCGACCTAGCCTCGCTATCGGAGCCCTTGAGAGCGCTCACCAGGAATGACGTCGCATGGAACTGGAGTGGAAAAGAACAGCGGGCGTTCGATGACATTAAGAACGCCTTATCCGGGCAAGAGACCATGGCGTACTTCAACTCGGAACGAGTCAGAAATTGTGGTCGACGCCAGCCCCGTGGGCCTAGGAGCAGTGCTTATGCAGGCGGACAATCAAGGAACCATGAGGCCCGTCGCTTATGCCAGCAAAGCCCTCACCGAGACGGAGAGGAGATACTCTCAGATCGAGCGGGAGGCCTTGGCCATACTGTGGGGGTGTAAACACTTCCGCATTTACATTTTGGGGAAGCCAGTCATTGTGGTGACGGATCACAAGCCCTTAATCCCAATTCTATCAGGGACCTCGTCCAAGCCACCACCTCGCATTGAACGATGGATGCTCTCACTAATGGAGTATGGGGTCAAATTACTGTACCGCCCAGGTACACTCAACCCGGCAGACTATCTGTCCCGCCACCCGGGCTCGGGGAGGCTCCGAGACTCCATTGAAGTGGCTGACTGCGTCGAGGCCGTACACCTGGCTGTCGAATCTGCGCTCCCCATTGCCCTGGCCCGCCAGGTGATTGCGGAGGAATCCAACAAGGACGAAACATTCGCCAAAATCAGGCAGGCGATAGCAAGCGGGGAGTGGCGTGAGGTCCTGCAAGACAACTCCAGGAGAATCATCGGGGCTCAAAAAGACCTGCAAGCCCTCTGGAAGGCGCAGCATGAGCTGACGGTGGCGGATGACGGCCTCCTGCTGAGGGGTCACCAGATTGTGATCCCGAGAACATTGGTTGACAAAGTCCTACATCTGGCCCATAATGGCCACCAGAGGATGGCCAAAATGAAAGCTTGTTTAAGACTAAAGGTCTGGTTCCCAGAGCTGGAAAGCAGAGTGGAGGAGTTCGTGAAGAACTGTATTCCTTGCCAAGCTGCGAGCCCGGTGGAAAGGGGGCCCCCGATCCAAGCCATGCCAAGGAGCGACCAACCATGGGGGACGGTACATGCTGACTTTGGGTCCACAGGCCGGGGAATGTACTTTCTGGTGGTAACCGATCAGTGGTCGCGATACCCCGAGGTTGAGCTAGTCGAGTCCACTGCCAGCAAACACACCATCATGGCATTGGAGAAAATGTTTGCCACGCATGGGTTCCCAAGGGAGCTGTGCTCAGACAACGGGGCCCCGTTCAAAGGGCAGCAGTTTGCAACCTACTGTGAAGAAAGAGGGATAAAACATCGGAGGGTCACACCCCTCTGGCCAAGAGCAAATGGGGAGGTAGAGCGGTTTATGCGAACGCTCAACAAGGTGTTCCGCATATCGATGAATGGAGGAGAAGATCTAAGACGCAACCTGTTTGAATTTCTGAGAGAGTACCGCTCGACCCCGCATCAGTCTACTGGGGTCGCCCCGGCAGAGGCGCTCTTCAAACGGGTGCCAAGAGGATTGTTACCAGAAATCGGAGGTGGACATCCGGGAGAGATCAACAACGAGCAAGTGCAAGCGGAGAGAGCCACTCAGAATGAAAGAGAGACCACCAGGAGGAGGCTACCCGAGAAAGACATTGCCGTGGGTGACACCGTGCTAGTGCGAAACAGAAGGCTGGAAGGAAAGTTGTCACTACCAAATGAGACGCAGCCACTCGGGGTGACACATGTCAAGGGGTCCATGGTCACCGCTGCCAATGCACGAGGGACGGTCACCAGGAACGTGTCCTTCTTCAAACGCATAGGAACTGCAAGTCCGGAGGAGACAGTCACACCCGACCCGGAGCAGAATGCCGAATCAACGTTGAGACACGATGAACCGCCCGAACCTCCAGGGACGCCCGGCGGACCTCCGGATGAAGCACGCAGGTACCCGAGCCGGGCGGGCCGCAGGCCGCCGCAGAGGTTCCAGGACTTTCTCATGGACCCTGCTCCGTAATCAGTGGTACACTGACAGTTTAAGTTGTATTTGAGCACTGTTAACTTTATGTTTGTTCATGTTGTTTGTTTTGGGGGAAAAGGAGGGATGTTGCGTATTACTACGCTGTTGGGCGCATGCGTGAGCCACAACGAGGCTCACGCATGTGCAGTGTTAATAAACACGGCCCGTGCGGCAGTTCGCGCCGGGGACCGCAACCATCCACACGTCTCCGGCGTGGCTCCTTGAATGCATGCAGAGCGAGTGTGTGTGTGCTTGCGTGGGCCTCCCATCGACCCATGATACATAACAGTCTTGCGTGGGATAAGATCCTCGTCGCCAATGTTGAATCGCTCTCGCGGATTCACCAAACAATAGCAATGCAATTGTAGCGCATTTAAATAAAGCAGAGGAGACGGTGGATGTAAACGTGTCTTCTTTCATTAACCCTAATCACAAACTGCTGCGAAGGCAGTAGCCCTGCCCTCAACATTACGTGGATTGCAACCCACGACAAAACACAACAAAGGAAAGAGGACAGGTGCCTGTCCTTCACGAACATAATAAACAAACAGGGAGGGGACATTACACTCTCTTCCAGCAGTTGTTTAAAACATGTATTTTCGGTAAAGTCAAGTATCGAGCTCGCATACATCCCTCACAGTTCTGACCCATAAAATGAGCCCTTCAGGCATTTAATATTATAAACCACCACCGTGGCTGGGGCGTATAGAGCATTTCAAGAGTGAAGGTGGGAGAAGGAAAGAGGAGTAGGGAGGAACGAAAATAGAACCGTTTTATTTTTCAAATTCAACTTGGATAATTAATGGTAAATGGTAAATTGACACGATATTAATGGTAAATGGTAAATTGACACGATTTTCGTAGCATGTGAAAAAACACATTAAACAAGAAATAATGACAGTCTTATTTTTAACAATCATTTTTTTCATGGAGGACAAGGAAGGTAAGCATCAGTGAAGATGGTGTGTGGCAAAATTGGCACACAGTGAGCAGCATGTGTCTTTTTTTCCTTCTGCTGAACAGGTCGATAAAAGATGAGGAGTCCACTGATTCAGCAACATCCTGTTCTTTGCGGCGAAGCGCCAGGAAAGAAAACCGCCCTTCTCTTATGGTTGATTGCAAGCAGGCAGTTGAAAGGCACAGAGTGCTAAAGGAACGCTCAGCTTTGGAAGTTCGGTGTGCTGCCTCAGTTTCTGAGCTTCGCCATTCTGCCCGCAAATCCCTGTTTGACGAATGGGGATTTGCAGGCAGAATGGCACCAAATTCCTTTTTTACACGCAAATAATTCCATGAATCAGGGCCTAAGAGTTCTGCTGCTGTTTAGGAAGGGGAAGGTCGCATCTGCTGGTGACTTTAGAGACTACTAGTTGTTCAGGTCAGTGATCCCACACAGTGGTACCAATGTGGCAAAAATGGCGCTGTGGTCACATTTGCTTGATGTTTAGTGGGAGTGCCATCCTATGGCTAGAGACTAGAAGATGTATTTCCTGGTTCACCACCCACATTTTAGGACTGACGTCTTTATCATGAGCACAGATATACTTTAAGATATTGTCAGCACAGACATTAGCCAGATCACTGTTTCCGACCACAGGAAGGTTTCCCTAAAGATCTCCATCAGAAGTTCAACATGTCCTTGATACAGGAAGAATCTTTTGTAACCTGGCTCGGGAGGGGGAATAGGGGTTCTTTCTGTCAGAGGACCAGGGGGTTTGGTTTTGGACCTGTTCGTTTTATGGGACCTCCTAAAGGCCAGCTTGAGGGGTAAAATCATTGCCTACACTAGACATAAAAAGTGGGATCAGCGGAGTAAGAGAGAGATGCTAGAACAGGCAGACGCATTAGGCAGTATCACAGGGTTTTGAGGAATCCAATAATAATCTGGATATGTTTGTATTGAAGAGGGACAGAACTTAAGGATGAGCTTGAGAGGTGAACAGTGAGGGAAGTTTATTATATAAGGCACGTGTTCTGGAAGAAGGGCAAGATGGCCAGCAGGATAAACAAAATTGTAAGCTATAACCATCAACACACTAAAACTGAGGGTGGAGGAGGTGGTCACAGATATATTTGGCATTAATGCAGCCTGCGTGAGGTATTATAATGGCATGCATAGCATGGACCCAATTCTGTCAGAGCTGTAGGCCCCATTTTTCCAATGTTGATCCTCCATTGCTGGGGAGACGTTTGATGCACGAGTGACTGAGGAGGAGATTGGTACTGCAGTTAAACTGTCCAATCCAAGGAACACACTGGGTAGGGATGGCTTTCCAGTTGAGTTGAGGTTTATAGGTGCTTGACAGTCCCACTCATCCGTTGCAATGCAAGCTTTTCACCATGTCCATAGATAGAGGGAAGTGCACAGAGTTGTTGCACGCGTCCTTGATTAGCTTGCCCCCTAAACCGGACGGCGATATGACAGATTGCACTTAACATAGGTACATTTCTCTTTTGAAGCCCAACATGAAAACCTTGGAAAAGGTCTCTGCGCTGTGCTTAAGTCTGTAATTGGAGCGAGGACTGACTCACTCCTCCATGACTAGCTTCATAAGTGGTACATATGGCATTAATAATAAAAGACCACCTCTGGCTACTAATGTTCAATAGACGTTTCAGTGGCGCTGTTTATTGATAAGGAAAAGGCCTCTGACTGGGTGGGTTGGGGCTTTCTGGAGTTCACATGGTGAAGATTTGGGCGTTGGGGGCACTTTCTGTCCTTGTTCAACGATCTATCCTTGGGCATGGAGGGCTGGGTACTGTTGAAGGCAATTAAGTTGGGTAGAGGAACAGGGCAGGATTTCCCCCTTTCACCTTTCCAATTCAATTTAGGGCTGGAACCCCTGCTGGAGTCTATGGAGGTCATTACGACCCTGGCGCTAAGGGGTTAACAGTGCCGTAAAAGGCTGCGGCGCCGTTAACCCCTTAGCGCCTAATTACGAGGTCCCTTTGCGGGACGCGACCTGAACGGCTGGTCTGGACCAGCCGTTAAAGTAGGGACCCGCCAAGGGACCTTTGAGGTAATTACGGTACCGCAATTTGCGGTACCGTAATTACCGCCTTCCCCAGTCCCATTGAGCCCTATGGGGCAAAAATGGGAATGGGGAAGGGCCAATGTTCAATGGGGAATTACCGCCCCGCAAACCTTGGAATGGGGTGGTAATTCCCCATCGAACATTGGCGGACTTGTTACAACACCGGCAGCAACCATGGTGCTAATAGCGCCATGGGTTACCGCCAGTGTTGTAATGAGGGCCTATATGCCAATGCGCCCAGATTAGGAGTGTGTCTGCTGAGATGTGCAAATCAAACTATTGGCCTATGGTGACAATGCAGTAGTGCTACTGGCAGAGCAAGAGAAAGGTTTGTGACCATTGTTGGATTTGTTGATGTCCTCAGCCCTTTATTTTATTGAAGAGGTGCAGTACCACTGACAACATACAAATGTCCTCATAATAATTCATATTGAGATTGGAGATGTGCAGTAGAACTGACAACATACAGATGTCCTCATAAGAAATCTGCAATTTCGTATGTGGACATCCATATGTTGTCAGTGGCACTGCAACTCTCAAAAAATAATCGCTTGTATGTTAACAGTATTCAGAAAGGGAAACCTACATGTAGTCCAAAGGGGACAGGAAAGTAGCCCAAATATAGCCCAATTCCTTCTGGCTGTGAAAACAAAGATCACTACTCTGCCCCAGCTTTGAAAATGGCAGCTATGTGACATGATACAATACTCCTGATTGGGAGAAAATTAGTTAAACAAGCCACTATTGGATTATGCCAGAGTAATGGAACATGAAATCAAATTGAGCGTGTTGGCTGAATATGCCACAGCACATATTCTGTGAAAGATTTGTTAGCTGAAATGGCCTACTCCACTCTCACATTTCAGGGAGAAAGTGTTTTAACAACTTTTTCAAACACTATAATATGTATGCACCTTGTTAAGAATATAATATTAGTAATGTCTGTGTAATAAAAATTAAATAAAAAATAGTGTTATTTTGGGACACTTAAAGGAAAGGTGCGGTCAGAAATATTATTGTCCCTATGGTTCGGCCATGTGTTTTCAACCATAAGTCGATCGATCGTACAAACATTTCCTATGCACCTTACCAGAGTTTTCGTCTTTTGAACACAAGTGAAATCAGGCAGCAGGGCGCGGCCATCTTGTCATATTCTTATCACTTGCCGCATCGCCCTGGGTGAACTGCCTTTGCGGCACTAAATCATATCCCCCGCCCCTGAGCCTGACATCACCAAATCATTGATATTCTCTGCCTCTCTCCGTGACGTTACTGGGCAGCGTAGCCAAACGCGCCTAGTCGTCACCTACGCGACTTGAGGCAGAACCCGGAAAACAACACATCGTCTCACAACACAGCGCGTCTCAATTCGGAATATGAAACTGTACTTTAAAAGGAAACAACAAGACTGTACAATTGGTAAAGTACATTTATTTCACATTAAATGTTTCAAGAACATTCGGCGTTTGACATATTCAATCAAAATGGAACTTTTTTCCTTTGCTCTCGATCCGCAAATCTGCAAATGTTGTGAGTCACGTGCTGTTCCTTTTTGGTACACAGGGTGTTCGTTTTGGGTAAATGAAGCACTTAGGTCGCACAGTGAATTGCAAGGCTGGTGCATCAACTTGGCACTAGACCACCGTAAAGGTTGTTATGTTGCTCCTAATTGCTGGTACAGTGTAAGGGCATATTGGCCCTTGTCGATCGTCCCAAAATAAGAGTCAAATAAATCCAGTGATTGACATGTAGATGCAGCTGGCGGTTGAAGAGACCGTCGGCTGGGGTCTGGAATAGATGACAATTGCAGAATGGCAGGATGTACCTGTTTGCAGAACATAAAAATAGAAATGTGTCTCAGTAGCCAATCTTTATTACAATTAACCATTTTATTTATTAGCGCAGAGGTGACACAATGTGAACCGAGAGAACACAACATGGAATATCAAAGTACTCCGCTATTTGCTTCCGAGGATAGTGCAATGAAGTATGTGCAGCTCTAAACGTAATGCGTAAACTGAGGCAACAATTCGAGGTGCACACACAATGTAATGATTTATTAGCGTTGAACCGGGGGAAACGAGTGGTGGTCTACATGCGTGTCGATGCCCATGTGCCCGGTAGAAAGACCAGCACACAAAGGTTGTACTTGCACTTCATTGCAATATGACACACAGAACGAACGAGTACAATGTAACCCAGCAATAACGGTCAGCTATTCATATTAGGACTAGTTCTGGTATAAAATCGTCTAAAGAGAAACTTACATGTAACTAGGTCCAGTTTTGGAATGGACAACCTTATCATATCTTACGTTATTACACCTCTCCTTCAAGTCAATCCCTTTCAGAATGGTCCCTGTCTCTCAAGGTCAAAAAACAATAGAACCTTACACTGTGTGTGCGACGCGTGGGCCTCCACAGCTCCCAAGCAAAAATTCAAAGCTCACGACCTTCACTCACAATGAACATACATTCTTAGTTTGCAACATCCCGTGTCAACGCATCCATGAGAACTTGAATTTTGAAGCACGGGCCCTGGAGGAAAAAATTGGGGGCTGTCACTGCTCTCTGTTCCTTGCACTGCTGAGGGGTAGGGGAAACTTGCCAATGACAGAATGCGCCCTACTCCAAAATTGTAGTCGATGAAACACAAAAACTGAGTCAAAGTGTGTCTAGTAATAGGCCCAGCTCTGCTTATCTCACGGCCTCCTACCCCATGGCATGTTTTCATAGTCAGTACGTCTTGCGTGCCTAGTATCTTATGTAGCCTAAGTCTCATCCCTTTTGTGTGACAAGCAGATATTCAGCTGTTTGGGGAACTGTATGGCAAGGCAACTGCCAAAACCCAAAGATTCTTACACACTGTTATCCATCGGGCACTAACACGATAAATGAAGGTCCCACAGTAGCTCGACTAAACTGTGAAATGTGAAAGCAGTGTTACATTGTATGTCAATCATAATAATTGTATTAATTTTTAGAAAAAAAGGACTAAGAGGATAGATTTCAAAAGAAAAATTGCATACTTTATTTGGATACTTTATTAAAAAATTTTTGGCAAAAATAAAAACAGATGGTAATCATTTGTACCGGGATTTGAACTGTTCAACGAGCTCTGCTTTGGGTGGACATGGCACATTGGCAATGTTTTGTGGCAATGTATGTGTGCTCTGAACAGATTTGTGCGCAATTCCATGAGTATGCATCTCTACGACATTAATAATAAGATATTTAACAAAATCGAATTCCATTTCCTCATATACTGGTTTGACCACCCATTTTTTGCTTCTTTTCGTAAAGGCCATAGTGTAGCGAAGCATCCCCGAGTTTCCTGCAGTCCTGGATTGATCACAGCCTACATTCTCGTTATGCGCTAATACCGATAGTAATGTCCTATATTTCATGCCTCCGATGCCAAAATGCAATCTCTTTGGCCTGTACTGTGTGATAGAATTCTGTGAGTCCCTTCAGATATCTTGATAGAGTTTTATCAAACACAATCTTCTCAAGGGCTTTGTGTGGAGGTGATGATGGAATCAACCACTTCTTCTTCTGTGCCTGCTCTGGGGACAAAGGGCCATGTTCACATTGGTGGAAATGTTGGTTTTCTGTCCAGTGGTCAACGTTGGAACAGTGGTGCATTAGTGACTGCCATTTTTCCAGTAGAATTTCCACAGAACCATCACATGTTTTGGAGCTCCACCAAAGATGGTTGCTGAAAGACTGGGAACACTGTGAAATACTTTCCAAACCTTTTTTTTCCCTGGAGCCAAGATTTTTTATTGATTGATTTGGCAACATGCCATACATCAAATTTATGTTTAATATTGGAATCTGCTCTCTCATTGTCTTGGCTATTGAAATGCGTCTGTCCGTGGCTATGAGGTCGATTTGCATTCCCCTCGATTGTAGATATTCCAGTGATTTTATAAAACCAAGTTTCTCCATGGCCACTGAGGATTTACATTCGGACACCTGCACGACCACCGAACTCACAATTTTCTTACTTTCCATGTCCTGAAAGTGGTATGTGCAGTACTTAGCAGAAAATCCAGGGTTGTCACACTGTCCATCGCCGGCTAGCCTGAACCGTTTGTCGGAGAACGTACTTTGAATAGACAATTGTTCAATGGTATGCCAGCTGGCAGTTTCCCCAGCATCGGTTGAGCGGACCATGAAAATGTTTTATGTAACTTTTGACAGGTGGCATGTATTTTGAGGTCACTGCCTTGTGTTAGACGAGTCACATTCACCAGCGGCTTCCCACATACTTCCCCTCTCACTGAATGCACACATTTCAGCATCTTTATAATCTCCATCAAACTGCTGTCGAATACTATGTATTTGGCCTCTTTTATTAGACTGTCATCCTGCATCCCTGTTGTTTCGGACTGAACTGTTGTGGACATATCAGCCAAACTGGACATACTATAGTTGATATATTTGTCTAGGTCGTCGGTCAATAGTGTTGATGCTTCAGTCTCTGTCATTTCAACATCTGTTACTTGACCATGGATAGGAGAAAACATCAATGTTTTTTGGGTGGCATCATTTTGGCGGGTGTCGATTGTGTCAAGTGCTCTGCGAGTAATGTAAAACTATCTTCTATACATTCAGTTTCATCTTCATCTGACGGAGCAGTCGTATTGTAGCAATGGTCCAAAAATACTTTGCTGGATTCGCCGGTCACATTAAATTCATTTTCTGGCCATTGGACAAAGGCATCTCGAGTCTGAACACGCCGCGCCTCAATTAATAGTTCCTCCATGGTGAAAACAGTTTGGCAAGCAGCATCTCTCATTTGTATTGCTGTCTGTGTCTGCATAGTCCGTACTCCATCGGGCAACTACAGGACAGATAGGAAAAAGGATGTTCAGTGTAAATCCAACATACAGTATTGTACAATTAATTTAAAAAAAGCATATAATGAAGGCCTCAGAACAAAACAATTGCTAAAAATATAAACTGTTTATAACTAACCTTATTTTTCTTTCTTTTCTTTGAAACCTTCTTTACTCTAACATCACCATCAGCAAGCTGGTGCACCGACTCGGATCTGCATGCCTCCTGTTCGATATACGGATCTTGTATACATCCCTAGAAAAGAGTCTCCATTTAAAATAAGTCATTTGCATTACACATAAAATTAGAGCGACTTTCTTTCATTAGAGGGTACTGTCAGTACGCATACATCTGGCTCCGGATCGACTACAAGGTCTGGCTCCGGATCGACTAAAAGGGATGATGTAATTGTAGAGGACGCTCCAGCAACTCCCTGAAACACAGTACTTGCATTAATAAGGATGAAAATATTGGAAATTGAACACACACTTTTGAAAGACGACAAAGGTACATATCAATAGCAAACCATGAATGAAACATTCGGTAAAAGAATTACACGATACGTAAATATGATTACATTATCTCAAATTCCATGCATAAAACAAGTCTGGAACAGAATAGCTAAGCAAGATTACCTGATACGCGCTCAAAGTGGTTGTTGACTCCAGGCAAGACATGGATGTTGAATCTTGTTGCTTGGTATTCGGTGGATAGTCATGGAGTTGTAAAGGGAAAGTATTATTTGATTTAGAAATGCTAATATTGATATGATATGATATATGATATGATATGGCATTTATAACGCACCTATACACAAGTGTTTCAAAGCGCGACCATTAAAATATATTAAAAATTGGCATGTAAGGAGACTGAATACAAGAAAATTAGGCTTATGTAAATGCCTAATATAGCATAGTTATCTGTGTCCATAAATCAATTTTCAATGAGGGTTCTAAAAACAAGGAGTGATGTTTAGCAAAATGGTCATTATTTAAAAATCTATACAATCATACAAATATCGAAAGTATTATAAGTGACATTTACACTTAAAATACCAATCAATCAATTTGGTTACCTGCGCAACACTACCGCGAGGCCTAAAGCTAAATGCAGAAGCGTGACTCACCTGTGGCGGCATGTGAACGAATAAAGTCGGAATAGCGTTTGGGAGCAATTTTCGAATCATTCTCAGTTGATTCTTCGTTGTGTACAAGGATGTGTCGCACATATATATTCGGGGTAAAATGCAGGCTGCAGATGCGGTATCAATCACCCCTCTTGTCCTCCAAAACTTTTTTGACTCTACTTTCAAGCTCTGCCGGTGGATATCCGCAATATCTGACCCATTCTCTTATTCGATCTACAGTCTTAGGGAATACATGCATTGTAGTACCTTCAGATTTGTCATGGGTCTTCGATGGGCAACCGAAAATCGAACATGCAGGCATTGTTGTAAATTCTGCAAAATAAAGGTCAACATTATTAAAAATTTACTTTGCATAAATATGTAAGAAAGAAGTTATTAGACCATATATTGTTCAATGCAAGCTTTGTTTTGAGCACCACAGCAAAACCAGTGCAGCATGGGCAGCTGTATTATAGGATAACTTTCACAAACAATTCATTGATGTGACAAAAATCAGAACATGTTACTCGTCCCTTGAATGTACTAACGTGCATGAAAAGGAAACATGCTTATATTATAGACACGGTACGCGAAGGATGCAATTCGATGCCAATTGACACTGATGAAAATTGATATATCGATAACATAACAAATGAAACTCAAGTCAATAGCAATGAGACCAATGAACATCACACTACTGAGTACGTTACCTCGAAATAGAGTAGTTAGTGGCAGGAGAACAGGGTGTTCACAGGTAGCACACTAATGAGTTGACTCGAAGCGGTCACAGAAGTTCACAGATAGCAGGACGACGAGCAGATTAGCATCGGTCACCGGGGTTCTCAGGTAGCACGTTCACGAGTTGACCTGCAGTGCTTGAAGATGTTCTCATGATAAATATCAAGTGGTTTATAAAGAATTATAAAAAGGGTTGTGTTTGTGAATGAATGACGTGTATATGTTGTGGTATTATGTGTATTGCAGGGGCGCATCCTGCTTCAAGGGGAGTCTGCCTGGAGACACGGGTCTGAGGAGACCATGTGAACAATGACCCCTGCACGAAAGATAGTTTTGAAGTGTACATGGCCTTTGGCACCTTGGCCGTTCGCGCCCCTGATAGCACCCCTTGGCAGCGCACATCCACTGGTGCGAACTGCCTTTGATAGTGGAGGGGGGATGGAGGGGCCAGGGGCATGCAGACAAGGCACCGGAACACCGCTGAATGGAGACACACTTATCTGGATTGCAGGGGCGCGGCCGGCCTCAAGGGGAGCCTGCCTGGAGACACAGGGTCTGAAGAGGCCATGTGAACAATGACCCCTGCGTGAAAGATAGCTTTTAAGTGTACATGGTCTTTGGCACCTTGGCCGTTCGCCCCCCTGACAGCACCCCTTGGCAGCGCACATCCACTGGTGCGAAATGCCTTTGATAGTGGAGGGGGGATGGATGGGCCGGGGGCGTACAGACAAGGCACCGGAACACTGCTGAATGGAGACACACTTGATTCACCTAAAAACTGAAACAACCATTGATAAAAAATATCTTGTGTTTTATTTTGTTTCTTATTTTGATGGCACAAAACTACTACACATTGTAAAGGTCTGGTTGCAGCATAGCGAGGGAAAATCCCCTGTACTGAACGCTGTCACTGGGGAAAGTTTCTCTAATAGTACCAACGACACAGGCAGGTATTACTCGTCGAACGTGGTGTCCAAGCCTCCCATGAAGCCACCATGTAAAAGAACGATAGGCCACCAGCCGCTATCACGTGTGAAAGAGAAAGATACAAACTGTTTTTAAATGACCAAGATAAGTGTATTAAACCTTAATGTCAATGACAATTCTTGTATCCAATGGCATTTTTGCCAAAACAAATGCTAACTAGACACTGCACAATATTGAACGACTTTTACTAGAGAATTGCAAGACTAAATTGATATGACAATGATATATTGAAGTTACAAGAATATAGGAGACAACCATGAAATAGTAGTGGCCTAACAGACATCACAATCAGAGTTTACTTACTCGTTACTTGGATTACGCGGGCAAACTGTTGCGCGAAGTTCGTGCATAAGCACCATCAAAATCTTCAACACTGACCGTGTGAGGCAGGTTGCCCTGAAGTCTGGTAGCTCGGTAACGCATTGCGGCAGTGGCTCGCCTTGCGATATGTAGGACAAGCATCCAGAGTTTTCTCGGCAGCATCAGTTGAACTCCTCGGTTGGCATTAGCGCACACCGACTGCAGGTACACTAGGTGGAAACACCGTCCATGGGACTTCATCTGTTGAATCGTCCTCCCAACTGTCGTCTGAAGCCCCATCGTTTCCACATCTTTCTCTTTCCAGTAATTCCTCCTCGGAATACTCGGCTCGTACTGGTAGGGTATTATTGTGGCCATTGTGTGGTAAACAAACGAAAATAATAGTAGTGGTATCTGTTCACATGGGCTAAAAGCAATGAAGGTAGCTGACCAGAGCACAGAAACGAGTCACAGAATACTCAAAGAAATACAGTGAGAGGATTGGAATAGAAAATGTGCTGTTGTGCGTTGTGAAACGGTCTGTTTATACTTATTGAGGAAAGAGGCATCCTGCCATTTCCATGGCGACACGTCACTACCTGAAGCGCAGAGAATGTTGACACGAGATGTGCTAGTGTTGTCAGGCTCAGGGGCAGGGGGTATGATTTAGTGCCGCAAAGGCAGTTCACCCAGGGCAATGCGGCAAGTGATAAGATTATCACAAGATGGCCGCGCCCTGCTGCCTGATTTCGCTTGTGTTCAAGAGACGAAAACTCTGGTAAGGTGCATAGGAAATGTTTGTACGATCGATCGACTTTTTGTTAAAAACACATGGCCGAACCATGGGGACAATAATATTTCTGACTGCACCATTCCTTTAAGTGGCTGGGTATGCCTTTAGAAACAACAATGCTGCTTCCAGGGCTTCAGCACTGCTAGTTATCTAACCTGGAGTAATGGCACACCAAGACAGACCTCTAGTTGTGGGTTCTGTAATTGTTGGGTCTGACTGCACAGGACACCTGTCAACTACCGCTGGTACTGCACTCTGCCACACACACTGCTGACTGACTCCAGTGTAAACTCTAATACTTACTCTTTTGTTCCACAACCATGGGCATGCCGAAGGCTATATTTCAACTAGCATAGAAAGCGCCCGGACCAGAATTTATAAGATTGGCATTGATTTAAAACAAGTTTAGTGTTTTTTTATTTATTTTTTTATTTTTTTATTTTATTTTAATTGTATAAAACAATTTTTACAAAGTCGTACGGACATGACTCTATCTCATTAAACTTCTATAGTTCTTTCAATTCGAAGTATCATAACGTCAGGCCAAGCATACATCCAGTCACTCTCTCTAATATTTTCTTATCTCAATTATTTCCATCCTTTGTTAGAGAGTCCAGGCCGATCTTTCTAAAGAATCCCACGACTGCTATCACCCAGTGCGTCTTTTCACCGCTTATCAGGCTGGCCCACCATTCTTGTTCATCGTAGACTTGGCTGTCTTTAAACAAGGGTCCCAACCAGAGGGTTCTTTGATTTTTCACTCCTGTACATGAGAGCAGAAGGTGTCTTATAGACTCGACCTGGTTTTCTTGAGAGCAAAAGCGACAATTGTTTGATTCCGCCTGACGTCTTATTGCTAGTATCTCGTTCGTGCAATTCAGATTTAGGCAGATTCTCATGAAACTTTGAGGCTGATTCATGGAACAATTGTGCGCCGAATTCGGTGGCACAAGCGTGAAAAATCCAGCGCATGCGTGCTATTCGGACGCAAGCAATTCATGGAAGTCTGTGCGTGTGTTTTCCCAGGGAGCTGCGCCGAAACCGCGCGTGGCGCACACCACACTGCGACATCCCGAACGCTGTGCGCAACGCGCAGAGCGAAAGCACACATCACAACTTGTAGCGCACACACCAAAATGGGGGCGGAACAAGCGGAAGGAGGAACAACACATGAAAATGAGGGCATACCTGGGGAAGTACTGCTGGGAAATACACGGAACGCCCACACACTCGCAAACTACCAGTATTCATGCAATCAAATAGGGGAAACCCGCGCACAGCCAAAGACACGCACAGGCGTAAACACGTCCGCCACACAAAGGCAGGCAGAAGCATCCCAGCGCAGTATAAAAGTGCACGCAAACAACAAACACGTATATGCAGCTACGATGAATGTTCCATTTCTCGCAGAACTGATCGTGGGACACTGCAGCACAACACATGACAAATCAGATACGAAGTGCCACGTGATAAATGGAAAGAGTCTTGAGACAATCACACCTGACATGGAATCAGATGAAATGACTGACCAACAACCTCCCACACATACAAAGTCATACACAAATGCATGCCACCAGTGGTACCATCAACAAAAGACAGAATCCCTGTTGGCATGCACATTGGCCAATCCAAATCCGCAAATCCCACAACCGTGTGCTTTGTGTGTCTACTGCAACACACCGCTCAGCACACAGCACAGTGAGCAGCCACTGTGTTGGGGATACACCTTGAGCATCATATAAAAAGGACAAGCAACAAAAATAACCCAGTGACGCATGTAAACAATCCCCAAATGGTAAGTGATCATGCGCTGAAGGGACACAGCATGGCAGAGAAGGCAATCTGTGGGCATGAAGGGTGGTTGTATGTGTACCAATCTCCTCCTCAGTCACTCGTGCATCAAACGTCTCCCCAGCAATGGAGGATCAACATTGGAAAAATGGGGCCTACAGCTCTGACAAAATTGGGTCCATGCTATGCATGTCATTATAATACCTCATGCAGGCTGCATTGTGTAAGTGTGTGTGTCAGTAGGGACATGCACTCAATACATGCATGTGAAATGAAGTGACCCTCAGTGTCCTGTACACATCACATGTGAACATTGGCCATATGGACACCCAGTATGTCAAAACACACCAATCCCCTGACACCTGAAAAGTAAACCCAACACAGGAACGGCCATTGACCAGCAGAACACATCATGTATATAGTACCCCACATTGACAACGTCAGAGAGTGTCCAATCACTGTAGCCCAAGCGTACTGTCTGACATACAAAGTCATACACAAATGCATGCCACCAGCGGTACCATCAACAAAAGACAGAATGCCTGTTGGCATGCACACTGGCCAATCCAAATCCACAAATCCCAAAATCGTGGGCTGTTTGTGTCTCCTGCAACACACCGCTCAGCACAGTGAGCAGCCATTGTGTTGGGGATACACTTTGAGCATCATATAAAAAGGAAAAGCAACAAAAATAACCCAGTGACGCATGTACACGATCCCCAAATGGTAAGTGATCATCCGCTGCAGGGACACAGCATGGCAGAGAAGGCAATCTGTGTGCATGTGTGGGCATGGAAGGGTCGTTGTATGTGTGGTGGTGCATTGTGTAAGTGTGTGTGTGTCAGTAGGGACATGCACTCAATACATGCATGTGGAATGAAGTGACCCTCAGTGTCCTGTACACATCACATGTGAACACTGGCCATGTGGACAGCCCAGTATGTCAAAACACACCAATCCCCTGAAACTTGAAAAGTAAACCCAACACAGGAACAGCCATTGACCAGCAGAACACATCATGTACATAGTACCCCACATTGACAATGTCAGCGAGTGCCCAATCACTGTAGCCCAAGCGTACTGTCTGACAACAAAAGCCCCTCCCTCATGTCCTCATCACCATGCCTTCAGAAGAACTATGTCTGGGGTCTGTCGGCATCTTCCTTCTAGTCTACCTGGCTTCAGTATCCCCCTTCCCCTTGGTTTCCTTGTTCTTCCTTTCATGTAAATAGGGTTCAGCCCCCTAAGAGGCCACCTTGACTGGTAAAAATACCAAATCGCAGAGAACGCCATGGAGCCAAACCCCCAAACCAGGGAAAAGGCTTCTAGGCACCAAAAAACCCTGGAAGAGTCTCCAGTAGATGATTTGAAGTCGCAGAATATGGCCAAGCACATGTCCAAGCTGAATGATAGAAGAACTACCAAGGTAGCACACTTGAACAATGGTTGAAAAGGATGGGTAGGAATTTGAGTACACAATAATTAATGAGGATGCCACAACTGATGGGTAGAGCTGGAACTTGAGTAGAAAATAACCAAGGAGGCTGGCACAACTGGATGGTAGAGCTGAAACCCAATCAAACCATGATAGCGTGAACGAAGAAAGGCAAAGACAGCACAAGTCTGGAAAGGCACAGTGAATGCAAGATAGCCGGAAACAGCTAACAGCAAGTCAAGAGCCACAAAAGTTGAATAGCATTGATAAAAGGCCAAAGTCAACATAAAGGTATGGATGTAATAGATGAAAGACAGGAGGAGATGCTGTGGAACAGAAGTGTACTGAGGCAAACCGAGGCAGTGTAACAGTACGTGGAAATAACTGCTCGAGAGAGACGGGCGGACAGATCTGCAACAAGGACAGTAGCAGGAATAAAAACAGGGACTGTTAGGCAGAATCTGGTGCAGTTCCCTTAGGGAGCACTACAGAATATTAGGACTACAGGTGAGAGCAATAAATCCCCTTTGATATCAGTCTGTAGCACAATGATTTAGTTGGTAGCTGTGGCTGAGCAGTCAGACTTATCTCAAGAGGGAGATGAGCAGTATTCAGGGTTTACACAATAGGCCTACAGTACTATGGCACAAGGAAACACTGACCAACGCTTTGTATTAAAAAGTAGATATATATTTATTTTTTATACTTTTAGTAAAACACATTTATCACAGTTATCAAGCAAGTTAAAATAAGTCAATGAAAAATATACACACTCCCTATTTAAATTGTAGACCAAGTGAACCAGAGTGAAAAGTGAGCAAAATGGCACAGTAGAAACCACACACAAGGGATCCTCTAGCAATTTCTCATAAGGGAGGGAAAGCACACGTTACACAGAAATAGCTTCTTATAAACCCTAGCAACACTTCACATACATTTGTGGACCAGTTTAAGCAAGACATCACATCAGTATAGAATTTACCTGAATGAAAACTGAGCAAAATGGCATTTCACAAGGTTTAGAAATGGGAAGGAAAAGGTAGTTATAAGAAGTAGGTGCACCACACAGTTCTAGTTGAGAAGCAATCTAAAGAAGGCAGTTCTAACAAATGTAGCCAGAGTAAGTAGGCCTGTGTCAGAGTCAGTGGTACAGGGCAAGGGCCCAGGAGCAAAATGTTCTTGTAGCTGCAGTCAAGTTTTTGGTTTACGATTTTGAAAAGGTGGATGCAGAAGGTGAAAGACAATGTTAAGAGAGAGGGGCGGCCAACCCAACAGGTAGGTAAAGGATTTAAAACACCTTTAGTTCTACCGCGAAGAAAGGGCAGCCTGGTGGAAAAATTTACCTTTAAAATGAAGAAGTGGCTCCTGCAGTGGCAGTTATTCCTGGTAGTTCCTGCAGTTTGGGGATCCAGCAGAGGAAGAGAGGCTCTCGACATGGAGGAAGGTTTGAGTTCCTGCACTACCCAGGGATGAAACCAGCCATGGTGTTGCCCGACAAATAAAAGGTACGCTCCTTTAAATCGTGGTCCGAGTGGACTGGTGCCAGGCTATCCACCTCTGAGTACTGGGTACTGGCGATTCGACCAAGGCAGGTCTAGGAAGGCGATTTGCAAACTGGTTGGCCCCACCAGCTCAAGGGAAGATGGCTCTTGCAGATGAAGATCTTCTCTCGTCGTGTGGAGAAAAGTGGTGAGACGCTGCAGCAGGACTTCACCGGTGGTTCATTCACTGCAGATGTCTTTGGCTTCTTTCCTCTTCGGCTTCTTAGTTGCAGTGGCGACGTCTTGCTCTTCCAGTCCTCAGGACCCTGCTTTTATGCAAAAGGAGCCCCATTCATACAGCCTAGCTGTCACTCACAAAGTAGAGTGGTCATCTTGGCGGGAGATCATCCAGCCTATTAGGATAGAGTGCGACATGGGTTGCAGAGGCAACCCTGTCCAGGGGTCCTACTCCCCCTCCCACACAACGAACCCACCCCAGACTCAGTGGCGCCGAAAGGAAGGCTTCTTGGCAGAAGCCCGCCAAAAGGACGAACAAAGGATCCCCGAACTGGGTTAGGAGTTTAGAGAAAGACACGAGAAAGAATTTATATTAAAGTATTGGCAAATGAAACCTACCGGAGTAAAGTTCATAGAAAAATAAACCGGCGATATGTTAGAGGCTGTCAGAAAAAGTGGTACACTCGAACAATGAGAAAATCCCACAGGAAAATATTTGCGGTCGAATATTTTCGGTAGTAACCACTGCCACGAGCCAGAAACTTTAGCAAGAGGGACTGTACGGTACCCCCTTGAAATGAACATAAGGGAAAAACTATTAATCCTTTCCAGTACCTCCATAGTAAGATGGGTTGTACTGTTTAGTTCATAAAAATTGACTAGTAAAGTCAATTGGGACTTTACATGGCCTGGGAGACAGTAGTCAGTCCCAGGGTATGGAGTCTATGTTTGGGGGTCGCTATGACACCCCTGTGTTACTGCACGGAGGGTGCAGTGTGACACATGTGAATAAAGATGGTTCCTATGGGGTTGGGAAAATCCCATAGACATTAAACACAAAAATAGCCTAGAACACACATAGCAAAAATGCCTAAGAGTGGGAAAAATAGTCTCACTCTTAGCAGGTGAAAAGAAACAAACCCTTCAAAATCATCAAATCTGCTGGGGGACTCTATAGGTAAGGGGAATTAGCCATAGAATGAGAATTCTCCCTAACAGGGACCAAAGGCACCAGAGCGTGAAAAACTAGTAAAAGAGTTTTAGTCCAGTAGGAAAACTATGCCGTCAGGCAGCAGCGAAGTCCAAGAGGGAAGACAGATACAACGCCCCGTCCAAACGGAACGGAGCGGAGTAGTAGTATAGGCGGACATCTCAGGTGAGGACTGGACCGTGAGTTGTGCTTCTTGGGTCACATTCCTAATGCATCCTCCTTTGCCACAATCCCCAGGGGCTGAACTCAACACGTACCAACTTGACATTGTCACCACCCGGCCCCCTCTCACCATCAGTGTGACTTTCACAGCTAAAGGGTGCAGGCTATCATCTACAGCATGAAGTGCATCAAGCATGTGTACAGGCAAGAAATGAAAATACATCACAATCAACTTCAATAAATGGACAGTTCAAAAATGTACTCACCAAAATTGATTGCAGATATGCCATGGAGAAAACATCTATAATCCCCACTAGGGGTGTAAACACAAGTAGTACAGCAGCAGACAGGCCACAGATATGAAGAAAGTCCAATGCGCTTGTGTAAATTGTTGTCACACCGAACCATCCTTGCAAGCCCATGGAAAGGGGAAGCAGGAGTGGCATATGTGTCTCGAACCCAAGCCACAAACACATACACGAGACAAGCTTGCATGGGCCCAGCTGGAACAGACAGTGAATGCTTTCAAAAGAAACAATTTTATACTAAAAAATAAAAAATGGCCACATACGACCCGGGGAGTGCGGGGGCACCCAGGAGGGGGGAGGTACAGGATGCACCTTAACACCCACATGCAATGATGTTGAGATAAAAAATAAAAACCTCCATGGGCTCAACGCCTGCATGGCCCGAACTGTGTGGGAGATAAGTCGTCGTCCTGCTCACCCTCTGGATGGAAATAGGAAGGTGGAGGTGGCACAGTACCCTGACCACGCCTATGCGCAGCTTGCACCTCGACAGCAGCAAGTCTGCGGGACTGATAAGCCCGGTCCTGTGTGGCGATGGCACGTAGGTCAGCATGCAGCACCTCATGTGATGCGCATGCTTCCTCTTACAAGGTAGCACGTGTAACACAGAGTTCTGCCTGAATGGCCTCGCATGACATCTGAAGCACCTCCCGGCATGCACGTAGCTCAGCCGAGATGGTATTCTCAAGATGCTCCAAACTCTCCTCTGAACGCTTCCTCTGGGACATGTTGAGCACACCCAGAGTAGCTCTGAGGAATTGATGGTCATCCCTCATGGCCTCCATATGTGCCTCTGCGTGAGCAGCAAGTGCTTGACGCAGAGACACCATTTTAGCCCGGCGTGCAATGTCTGAGGCCGCCATACCCAGCCTGAGTGAGCGGGCCGTGGACTGCGCTGCCCACCACTGGAGCTGCACCTGCCTAGCAGGGGGGAGCATAGATTGGGCCACACGTTCCATGCTCTGAGCGATCTTATCAATAGCTGCCCCCTGTAGTTCTGAATTGGCATGCATGGATTGCTCCCACTCAGTATACCCCGGTGGCGCATGGCCACCGCGTTGCCGGACATGACACCCGCGGGGCACAAGGAGCCAGGGTCCTCGCTGGATTGGCACCGCCCGCGGCTGCAGGACTACATACCTCCGTTGACATGATGCCCCAAGTATATCAGCAACTGGTGTGGAGTGTGACTGTGCGTCCCGATCCACCACAGGCAGAGGTTCCAACACTGTCTGGCCCCTCAGTGCAGGTGTCGCATAGAGAAGATGGTCCACATCAGGATCACTCACCGACGACCAATGGACATGACGCGCATCCAACTCAACATTGTGCTCAGTCTCATCATCAGAGCTAGACTGATTGCCAGCCTTGGACACGATGGTCTGGAGCACAAGTGGGTTCTCGTGATCTACCACCCCACGACCCCCACTTGTGCCGGGTTGCTGATGTAATAGCAACCCCGTGTCTGGAATGACATCACCATTCTCTGGCTCCATTGCGTCATCATCTGTAATGTGAAAAAAACAAACTTGAGTACACATGTCAGAAGCACATAACCCACACACACAGACATCACATCGACAGCCAACACATGAAGCAGACATGTCACAAAAAACTGAAATTCCGGCATGCATCCAGTGGCATTGATATGCAAACACATCCCAAAAGCAGAAATGGATGTGTGTAAATAGCAAAGCCTACACATGTACTGAATGTAGTATATTATCTCCATCACACACCACCACTGTCAGGCACATGTCACAGGCAGAAATGACAAATGGCCACAAAGAGATGGCACATACCATAAGCATGTCTGAACAGTCAAATGGCCACAGCTGCAAGTGAATCCATACAGACCATGACACATGTAATATGCATGTACACATGCATCACTAAATCATCATCACCAATATAGCTTCATCCATCTGCAGCTCAGCCCGTACCGGGCGTCATGGGCCATGTAGACATAGTGAATGTCCCGAGCAAAGCAAAGGCCTGCAACCAGGCATGAGGGACCATAACGCCCAGTACGGTCCGAGCTGCCGGTCCATGAAGCCTCCAGAACACCCCTCAGAGCCTGATTGAGCACATTGTGCATTGATTGTGCCCTAAAACATTATTCAGTGTGTCAAATCAACACGGCCAGGCCCCACCAGATTAGCTAAGTGGGCTTGGGCGTACACATACTGCACGACAGTGCACCTTCAGTATTGTGCCAGTTGAACATAACGGGTGCAATGCTGAAATCTCAGCAGCATTAACATTAATCAAGTACATATTAGTCATTCAACAAAAAAGCTGCAGAGAACACATGTGTAAATGAACACTTTCACACACACATACTTGAGTAGCTGCAATGTTGCACTACACAACATTGAAGCTGCTTGCATATGTACATGTGATCAAATACACCCGTGTTCATATACACACGTATGCTGATTATGAACAGCATCTTAGACAGCAAAGCAAGCAGCTACAACGCTGCTTGCTTTGATGTATGTGAAAGTGTACACATACACATGTGCAGGCAGCTCCACAGTCATTACAAGCCGATTGGCAGGCTATAATCAATCTGCAGCCTATACCAGTTAGTATAGGCTGCAGATTGGCCAATCAACTTTGCTAAACACCCGCTAGGATGTTCCAATACTGAGTACATGTGTCAAAGGATGCACGTGTGCCCGTGCCTTTCATGACAGTGAAGGGATGACAATCTGACCATACATGCCAGGTCACTTTGACATTGCAGCAGTGAGTAGGCATGTAGAACGGTGTAACATGGCTCAGAAGTGGGTTGGTGCAGTGCAGAACATGTGTACGTTACCGACTATCTAAATCAACAAGTACATTATGTCAATCAATAAACATGAAGGCAGTGTAAGGGCAAGTTCAGGCATCACGTGCAATGTGCATGCAATGGGTTGCATGGCTACAAGCAATCCCACCCCCCACCCCTTAGTGAAAATGCAGGCAGGCATTGCATGGCAGTGAAAGGTTGACCAGAGAACTGTGTATTGGCAGACAGTGTTGAGTAGCGTCAATTGCATCATCTGAGTCAACTGACAACACAGCAGATGAGAATGGGACAGTAGGCAGGAAACATGATGAACCCTCTGTAGTACACCCATTTGTGCAGAAGGCACTACACCAGTTGAACAGAGTCAGGGGGCCTGAAACAGGGGGAGGCCTGTTCCCCACACAGACTATGACACCCTAAACATGTGCGTGATGCAGGACTGAGCCAGAGTGACCATGGAATGGATGATCAAATGCCATTAAATGTATGTCATCCTGGACACGTACTACAATGATCATCCTGACAAGGACACACAGGGGCATGCATGGAATGCACATGGAGCATGAATGGGCACTCATGTCCCTGCGGAGCATCTGCATCTGCATAGTCCGAGTGAGATACCCTGCATCAAGGACAAAGGATGTACCCTACAGTATGTGTCTGGCAGGTTGGCAGGGGGGAGTGGGCATGTAGACAGGAGCGTTGAACAGGCCATTGCAGTAGTCCAACATGTTACCCACCAGTGCCATGGTGAAATTGTGGTGCAGGTGGATGGAGGGGTAAGGGAGCATGCCTACATGGAGTACCCGCATGCAGGCAGAACACACATGCACGTCAGTCATGCGATGACATAGTCCGAGTGCTGAGTGGAAAGACACCCCAGGCTACATGCAGAAGGGCCAGTGAGCTGGAACGTGGACCGGAGGGGCAGCCGGGTAAATAGCATGTCAGTAGGGTGCAAGTGTGGTGATGAGGACAGTCCCTGTCTGCTCTACATGTCCAGCATGCAGCACAGCAGGCACGCATTAGTGAAGCATTGCATGACTCGCACATGAGAACCATGTACACATAGCATGTAGTGGCAGTCAAGCACAACACATCACACAAGCAAACCACACATGGGCTGGACGAACACGCAACAACACTCACCGGACGGGCCATCAAAATCCAACATCTCTCCCACTCCTTCGACCAATTCTGCCGGGGTGAACTCTGCAGCGATCACCTCGTGCAGAGTGAGTTCTTCCTCCTCAGGTGCTGGCTCCCTGCCAGTCACCCGAGTCATGGCATAATTGGAGGCACGCTTTAGCTTAGCACAGCGTCTGAGGTCATCCCAGTGCTTTTTGTACTCCTGAGCTGTGCGCACCTCATGTCCGAATGCACTAACACCCTCCGCAACATGCTTCCAGTGGTCCCAACGCTGGGCAGGCGTAGTGTGACAATTTGGGCCTACTAGCATACCACGGTCATGTTCCGACACGTAGCCCACAAGGAAGTCCAGTTCCTGCTTGCCGAAATGCTTCTTCCTCAACGTGCCGCAGGCTGGAGCCGTGTCTGGGGTCCCAAACTCTTGTGCAGGAGCAACCTTCCTTCTCTTGGGCAGTGGTCCGGACCTTGACTGGCAAATGCCACCCTGATCAGTAGGGGCAGTGGCGCTGGTGGACTGGACCAAGGGAGTGGCAGGTGGAACTAGGACGGAAGCCCTGACTTGCGTCAGTGGCTGCTGGGTGCTCTTGACTGGACCCAGCGCAGCAACAGCCGCTGTGCCAAGGTCATTGACCAAGACTGTCCTGGCTGGCAGACTCACAGCCGGGTGGTGTTGGCTGCATCTGCCCATGCAGTTGCCAACACCCGGCTGCTCGGGGCAGCAGATGACAACACTGCCCCAGGGACATGTGCCTCAGCCAGAGCAGCCTTGCGTGCACTTACCTTGTGCTTCCTGACCACCTGAAAATCTGCCTGGGAATTGTCAGGTGCCAATGCATCATGCGCTGGCCGACCCTGAGCCTGGGTGGTGGTGTCCACAGCTGCACCTGCAGCTACCACTACCATTGTGCCTGTGTCAGTCGATGAAACTGACTGCCGAGTCACATTGGCGCCAGTGTCAGATGCAAGAGCTGCATCTGAGCCACAGGGGGTGGTGGCATGACTGCACTAACACGTGGCAGGACATCCTGCCGAAGTGGCGCACCCCTGCCTCTTCCCCCTCTGCAGCCACACTGGGCACCCTGGACTCCCCCTACTCCTTGGTCACCCTGGCCACGTCCCTGACCACTCCCACCACGTGGAGGATGCCCAGCTGAGGCACCCCTCACCTTTTGTGGCCTCCCAGGAGGTGTACACGACAATTGTCCTGGGCAATTGGGGTGAAGGGGTGGGCTAATAGATGTAAACAGCACCCCTGTGCGCCTGCAAGGCTGTATGTGACCCCGGTGAGAAAATGACAGGTAACACAATGCTCAGGCACCCCAAAACTAGAGTAAAACCGTGCACGCAACCCTGGTAGCCCACGTGTGTGGAATTAACCTCCCGCAGTACGCGGTGGCACCCAGGGACACAAAAAACCCATAGGCGTGGGACACACAGGCTACTATGACCTTGAAAATGGGTAAACAATACACAAGGGGACCGCAGTGGGAAAAATAGCGTGCGCGACTCATCATCTGACTAGCGTGGTAATGAAAAACACACGTAGGCAAGACCCCCGCCAAAAGAAGAGATACAACCTCGATCCAGGACCCTCAGGAAGGCCCGGCGCCTCTTGGATGCAGCGGATGCAGTGGGGTGCCGGGTCCGCCTTACCACCGACCAGATGAGGGTCCTGGAATGCATTCGCCCAGCGCTTCACCTCCAGGTCCTCGAGAGGCAGACCCGTCTGGAGTCAAGCGGTAAGTGTGCATGCACACTCATTGGACGCAGTGCATGTTGAGGTGTGCCAGGAGTGTGCAGCTTGGACATATGTCTGAAATGGCCCATGTACAGATGTGTATGTGAAGGGACAAGACCGTGCTGCATGTGAGTCCAGTCATGTGCGATACACATCAATGGTGTATGTGTTCCAAAGCATGATGTACATCTGCATGTGGAGATGCACACATGTTAGCATTTCTGTGTATGTACTAACAGAGTTTCGAAATAGGGATTGCCTTACTGCCACAGGTTCTACAGGCTAAATATAATGGAACAACAAAAATGAACCTGGGCGAAATGAGATCAGAACTTCTGTACACATTTAAACAATACCAAGTCTTGTCAAAAAATATTTATTTTTTTATAAGCAATTTACACAAATATTTATTGTTCTCAACATCCACATTTAAACACCACCATTCATTCCATCATCCATTCACAATCTCACTATACATGTCAATATTCCACACTTGTGGTACTAAAACCACTTAGAACCAATATATTAACATACATTTCAACACCTCTTGGTGATTACAGTAAGTGTTAATACAAAAACAAATAGCATATTGCTTATTTGCTGTAACTCAACATATGTTTCGGTCGTCACAATAGGCCCCTAATTAAAGCCGGCAAATATAAGCGACCTTCTTCAGGAGACGGATGGTTCTGTTGCAACCACTCCAAAATGTCAAAAGGTGGAGGATGTCATCAAACCTCAATCTACAAACAAACAATATACATAACACCAGAATTCCGATCTCTTATTTGTTTAGACACAGATATATCTTGTGTGTATATCTCAGTTTATGTGTATACAGATTGGCACTCACCTCCACGTGAATTAATGGAGACGCGTGTCAACGATGGACTAAATCCTGCAGTGGTGCTAGATAACTCTGCGCCTATACTGCAACGTAAGAGGAGGACAAAGCATTTTAGTAAGCCTGCCCAATAAACAATACACCATTATATATATGGTATGGACACACTATCTTACCTGATCAAAAATTCAGATATGGGGGTGTCTGGCGTCTTTAGTCAATAAATCCAAAGAGGAAAAATCCCTGATCTCGCCTGAAATGCAACACAGAGACTCAAATATTTTCATCTTGACAACACTGGAGGTAATCAAAACCTCCTATCAATTCGCCTCACCTCATGTGGCCGAGTACGGATATGTTCTTATTCTGGTACCCCAGTTTTTTCTCACTGCGTGGTGGTTCCAGTTCAATGTTCCTGAAGGGATACATGGAACTAAACGTCATGCTCATATATCTAACTAATTCAGAACATTGACAAGGTTTTGTTAATGCTGCTGTCTCACTCCCCTGCCCCTCCCTACATAAAGTTTTGTGGAGGAAACAGATAAAAAAATCCCTTCATGAACCTTTGTACAATCATGCTGGAGGTCTAGAACGACCCCACTATCATATTAGGCTTTTCTGACCCTAAAAATAAAAATAATAATAATAATGGGTCGGTGTGCACAGTGACTGCCAAACAGCTTATAATGCTGATGGAAAACACACAACTTCAGCCTTAGCTGGGCTGCTGCCTTAGCTGGGCTCCATGTCTGTTCAAACACCTCTATATGTGTGTAAAAGGGAAAAGCAGACACATGCGCTGTGCACGCTGATTGTCAGCAGAAATGGAATTGAAAGGGTCGAGTTTACCCTCGCACTCTCTCTTCAAAACCTCAAACAAACTGTGTGAATTTAAACACTCAAACACACACGCACATTTTACTTACCCTGGGTTCCTTCTCTCTTGTCCTGCACACACACCAAATTTCGTGCTGGTTCCTGGGCGTGGCTTCCTTAAATACGCCATCAACATGGTGAAAGGACTCTTGAGCCCCAGTTCCCAGAGACTTCTGGGCCATGCAGTCCCTCCGTGTGTAGAACATTTTGTAAAGCATTTTTTCTTTTTTTCTTATTTTCTTTTTTGAACTAGTGTTTTTTTTTTTATTCAAATGATTTTTAAAGAACCACTCCTTCTTGTTGCCAAATCTGGGGAAACAATGCAGCGTGAAGGATGAATTACCTAACCCTATTACGTGCATGAAAACCATAAATGCTGCTAAACCCTGATTGTTTCTGTTGGTGGACAGGACTGTTAAGCCCCAGCTCCCAGTGACTTTGGGCATTGTAGGCCCTTCATAGACAAAAGTTTTTTACATATACAAACATTTTGGATTGTAATACCAGTGTTTGTTTATGTAAAAAACTTTTGTCTATGAAGGGCCTACAATTCCCAAAGTCACTGGGAGCCGGGGCTTAACAGTCCTGTCCACCAACATAAACAATCAGGGTTTAGCAGCATTTATGGTTTTCATGCACGTAATAGGGTTAGGTAATTCATCCTTCACGTTGCATTGTTTCCCCAGATTTGGCAACAAGAAGGAGTGGTTCTTTAAAAATCATTTGAATAAAAAAAAAAAACTCTTTAGTTCAAAAAAGAAAAAAAAAAAAAGAAAAAATGCTTTACAAAATGTTTTACACACGGGGGGACTACATGGCCCAGAAGTCTCTGGGAACTGGGGGTCAAGATTCCTTCCACCATGTTGATGGCGTATTTAAGGAAGCCACGCCCAGGAACCAGCACAAAATTTGGTGTGTGTGCAGAACAAGAGAGAAGAACCCAGGGTAAGTAAAATGTGCTTGTGTGTTTGAATGTTTAAATTCACACAGTTTGTTTGAGGTTTTGAAGAGAGAGAGAGTGCGAGGGTAAACTCGACCCTTTCAATTCCATTTCTGCTGACAATCAGCGTGCACAGTGCATGTGTCTCTACTTTTCCCTTTTTCATGCATATAGAGGTGTTTGAACAGCCATGGAGCCCAGCTAAGGCTGCAGTTGTGTGTTTTCCATCAGCATTATAAGCTGTTTGGCAGTCACTGTGCACACCGACCCATTATTATTATTATTTTTATTTTTAGGGTCAGAAAAGCCTAATATGATAGTGGGGTCGTTTTAGACCTCCAGCATGATTGTACAAAGGTTCATGAAGGGATTTTTTTATCTGTTTCCTCCACAAAACTTTATGTAGGGAGGGGCAGGGGAGTGAGACAGCAGCATTAACAAAACCTTGACAATGTTCTGAGTTAGTTAGATATATGAGCACGGCGTTTAGTTCCATGTATCCCTTCAGGAACATTGAACTGGAACCACCACGCAGTGAGAAAAAACTGGGGTACCAGAATAAGAACATTTCCGTACTCGGCCACATGAGGTGAGGCGAATTAATAGGAGGTTTTGATTACCTCCAGTGTTGTCAAGATGAAAATATTTGAGTCTTGAGTCTCTGTGTTGCATTTCAGGCGAGAACAGGGATTTTTCCTCTTTGGATTTATTGACTAAAGACGCAAGACACCCCCATACCTGAATTTTTGATCAGGTAAGATAGTGTGTCCATACCATATATATAATGGTGTATTGTTTATTGGGCAGGCTTACTAAGATGCTTTGTCCTCCTCTTACGTTGCAGTATAGGCGCAGAGTTATCTAGCACCACTGCAGGATTTAGTCCATCGTTGACATGCGTCTCCATTAATTCACATGGAGGTGAGTGCCAATCTGTATACACATAAACTGAGATATACACACAAGATATATCTGTGTCTAAACAAATAAGAGATCGGAATTCTGGTGTTATGTATATTGTTTGTTTGTAGATTGAGGTTTGATGACATCCTCATCCTTTTGACATTTCGGAGTGGTTGCAACAGAACCATCCGTCTCCTGAAGAAGGTCGCTTATATTTGCCGGCTTTAATGAGGGGCCTATTGTGACGACCGAAACATGTGTTGAGTTACAGCAAATAAGCAATATGCTATTTGTTTTTGTATTAACACTTACTGTAATCACCAAGAGGTGTTGAAATTTATGTTAATATATTGGTTCTAGGTGGTCTTAGTACCACAAGTGTGGAATATTGACATGTATAGTGAGATTGTGAAAGAATGATGGAATGAATGGTGGTGTTTAAATGTGGATGTTGAGAACAATAAATATTTGTGTAAATTGCTTATAAATATTTTTCTTTTTTTTTTTACAAGACTTGGTATTGTTTAAATGTGTATGTAATAAGCCATGGTTGGGGTGTGACAAATGGATGCTGGTTCCACCTTCATGTACGTGCACGGCATACATGTGCGTGTGTGTGTTTGACATGTGTGCGACTGATACACCATGAATGCATGTGACACAGACATGTAGGAACCCGATTGGCAGATGTGAGCTAGTTGCCGATGATTCCACTGTGACAGGGGGTGGAGATGTACAGATGCATGTCTGTCTGGTGGCGTGTGTGCATGTGTTCGGCACTCCCCATGTTGCTTGTGACGTCATGCCAACCTTCGGATGTTCATGCTGTTGTGTGTATATCGATGCTGCTGCCTGTTGCATGATTCCTGTTAATTGGTGCATGTGTGTGGGTTCAAATGATATGAGTGTTGGGGAGTGTGATGCCATCCTTGAAGTTTGACACTGCCACTCATGTGCAACTGTCATCATGTGTGTATCAGACCATTGTACAGTGCCCTGATACTTGTGTTTTGTCTCTCCCTGTCTGCAACGTCGACTGATGAAAAGGGCGGAGACGGTGCTGTGGAGCACAGCGGCAGGGATCCCACCACCAGCCGGAGATGCAAGACCCAGCTCCCCTCCCAGGTAGTTATATCTTCTGGGAGTGAGGAGGCAGGTGCCGCGTCCATGGCCGCAGCTGCAGAGGAAAAGTCCAAGAGGCAGAGGTTGGAGGTGGACTCCTCGGGGGCAGTAGGGGCAGCTGAGCTCCCACAGGGGCCTACAGAGGAAGATGGCACGGAGTCATCCAGGTTCGTGGGGGGTTTGGTTGAGGAGGAGGCCGTGGAAGCCCCATGCACGGGGCCTGGAAGGGGGGATTCCACTGGTGCTAGTGGTGCAGTCCAGGGGCAGGGACAGGAGGCAGCACAGGCTGCCACGGAGGTGCCTGTGTGTACTCCTGTCCCCGATCCTTTCACTGCATCATCCAGCACCAGCAGGGATGCCTCCGTCCAGACCCGTTTTTAGGGAGGGGATGCGCAAACAACAACTGGCCTTCCTCTCCCTGCGGACGTTGCAATCCGTGACCGGATTGAGCCTGTCCTAGCTGGTATGGTGTTGCGCCAACGTGGTATTCGGGATGACGTGCAGGGTTCTCGCCTGGACAATGAACGTAATTTCGAATACCTCTTTCGCCGCGTCGACCTACTAGGACAGGTCGTCGCCACTGGCTTCATCCGTGTGCTGGATCTTCTTGCGACCCCCTCCTCAACTGAACCCCCTATGCACCAGTCGTCCTCCGTGCCATCTTCCCACCGAAGTATCACCTGGGCCCCCTATGGAGCTGCCCCTGAGCCAGCGGCCAGGCTGGTAGAGGACACATCCCTGCCACAGTCAGGAGTCGGAGGTCCAGCAGGGGTGGCCACCCCACCAACTGGACCCCAGCAAAAGGAGGACGTGCAGGCATCAACAGTCAGGGCACATGCACGGCAGCAGCAGGCTCAGGGTGGAAGCGATCATGGCTCGGCCCATCACCATCACAGGGGCAGGCATTGGCCGGTGGGCAGGAGGACCCAGGATTGGGAGTGTCTTCTGTGTGGCAGCAGATGGGCCAGCGAATAGAGGCAGAGTGGTGGCGGGCGGAGAGGGCACGGCTCACAATGGTCAGGGTGGAGAACTCCATGCCCCGGGTGTTGAGGCGGGCTGAGTGCCTCAAGGCAACTCGCAGGGAGTTGGAGGAGGCCATGGCTGCATCCCTGCGAGACCTTGAGGCCAGGGAAGAGACCCACCTAAGGGACATTGAAGTAGAGTTCGATGATGCCCTGGCCCTAGACATCAATGAGTGAGCCATCGGACTAGCCCGCCGCCTTTGTATATAGTTATTTAGGTTTAGGTTTCATATGGTTTTTATTATGATTTGGAGTCCACAGACTTTGCTCCACTTTTTGTACATAGTTGTATTTTAGATAGGGTTTTTGGTAGGTTTCATTTTGTTTTGGGATAATGGACCCTTCAGACTTTCGTTTTGAATTTTCCGGACATGTACATACTTTCTTTTTTTGATATTCACATGCAGAAATGTTTTTTTATGCTTTTCATCTTCAGATTTCTTTCTATGGACTTTGGAGATGGACCACTTTTATTTTTTCATGTTTTGGATTTTTATTTTTCCTTGGATTACACTTTCTTTTTCATATGGCAATCATTATTTCTTCATTTGCATGTGTGGTTTTCATTTTGTAATTTGTTTTTATTTTTGATACATTTCATTATTCTTCATTATTGGTGTGGTCTACTATGATTTCTTTTGTGCATGTCTCCATGAGCATTGGCTCAGTCATGTGTTGCCACTGTGTGGCTCTGTAGGACATTTGTTGATGGGCATGCTGGTTATTTTCAGACTCTCATGGCATGGGTAATTTACTAGGGAGTGGGTGCAGTGGGTCGTTGGGTGTTTGCACTGGGGTGTGGGATTTGGGTTAGCATTAGAGCCATGGGTCTGTATAGTTATGACATGGTGTTTGGGGGGACATGAGTCGGGGCATGCTGGCAAGTTGCCGTCAATTGGGGTGGGGTGGGTTGGGGGAACATGAGTCGGGCCTGCTGGCAGGTTGCCATCAATGGGGGTGGGGTGGGCGGACATGAGCCGGGGCCTGCTGGCAGGTTGCCGTCAATGGGGTGAGGTGGGGGCACATGAGTCAGGGCCTGCTGGCAGGTTGCCGTCAATGGGGGTGGGGTGGGGGGACATGAGTCGGGGGCTGCTGACAGGTTGCCGTCAATGGGGGTGGCGTGAGGGGACATGAGTCGGGGACCTGCTGGCAGGTGCCCGTTACTGCTGGGGGGACTTGTGTTGGGGCTCACAAGTGCATGGTGCCATGTGGGCTGCCTGTGGGGCATGTACAGGGGTGATGGGCTGCCTGCAGGGCATGGGGAGGGGTGATGGGCTGGCTGCAGGGCATGGTCATGGGTGTGGAGGGGGTGGCCTGCGGTGTGGGCTGCCTGTGGGCCATGGGAAGGAGGGGAGGGCACACACTGCCAAATCACGTGTAATTCTCACTCACATACCCCGGAATACAAGTACCCCGCTCACACAGATGTAATGGCGTGTTATTCTCACTCGCGTACCCCGGAATACACGTACCCCGCTCGCACCAGCGGAATCGCGTGCAATTCTCACTCCCGTACCCCCAGAGTCACGCAGCAGTGTGGTGAGGAGCCACATGCACCCGCTGGAGCCAGACCACACCACATGGGTCCACCATACACCCCTGCACATGCCCAACCAACAGGCAGCCCATCACCCCTGGACATGCCCCACAGGCAGCCCACACCACAGGCCCCCCCACCCCTCACCATGCCCTGCAGGCAGCCCATCACCCCTGCACATGCCCTGCAGGCAGCCCATCACCCCTGCACATGCCCCACAGGCAGCCCATCACCCTTACACATGCCCCACAGGCAGCCCACACCACAGGACCCCCCACCCCTCACCATGCCCCGCAAGCAGCCCATCACCCCTGCACATGCACCACAGGCAGCCCATCACCCCTGCACATGCCCCAAAGGCAGCCCATCACCCTTGCACATGCCCCACAGGCAGCCCATCACCCCTGCACATGCCCCACAGGCAGCCCATCACCCCTGCACATGCCCCACAGGCAGCCCATCACCCCTGCACATACCCCACAGGCAGCCCATCACCCCTGCACATGTCCCACAGGCAGCCCATCACCCCTGCACATGCCTGCAGCCAGCACACACCACAGAGGGGACTTTTTCCACGGTATTTGCCTGGCGTGAGCGGGGTACTCATATTCCGAGGGGTTCGCAGGTAGTTTTACACGTGATAGGCTGGGCGCGAGCGGGGGATGTGCATTCCGATGGGTGCGCGTGGAGTTTTGCACGCAATTCCGTGTATTCTGAGGGGTGCGCGGGTAGTTTTACATGCGATAGGCAGGGCGCGAGTGGGGTACGCGTATTCCGAGGGGTGCACGTGGAATTATACACGCGATTCCGCTGGCGCGAGCGGTGTACTCGTATTCCGAGGGGTGTGCGGGGAGTTTCCACGCGATTGGCCTGGCGCGAGCAAGGTACGCATATTCCGAAGGGAGCGTGGGGAGTTTTGCACGCAATTCCGCTGGCGCGAGCGGGTTACGCGTGTTCCGAGGGGTGCGTGGGGAGTTTTACACACAATTAACCCACTGCCCGAGCTTATCTCAATCAGAAGCCCCGCTGACGGTCTGCCCATGGGCCCCTTTGCCTGCCTCTGAGACCGATCATGGCCAGAATCTTCAATTTTAGAGATCGTGACAGGATACTAAGACTCTCAGAGAGAAAGGCAAATGGAAATATGAGCAGGACAAAGACTGATATGTGGGGATATTTCTCCTCTGTGAAAGGGACAGTGAGCTAAAGACTTGGTTGAGACCCTCCCAGGGGACATCCACCCAAGAACAGGTCAATGGGCCTTATTCATGCTGGTAAAGAGACTCCCAGACCCCCGTTGATTTGTATATTAAGTAACTTTGGGTCTCACTCAAAGTTAACAGGTGAATCCAGACGTGGACCCCTTGCTCACTTTTCTCAGAGAGGCACAGCTCCACCTCACTGATGATGCCCAACAAGGCTGAAACACGTGTATGGGGTTGCTGTTGGTACTCTTGTTCAGAGGAGAATTTCCTAGCATTTCGGTACTGCACTGTCCCTGGGCAGGACAAAGACTGATATGCAGGGATATTTCTCCTCTGTGAACGGGACAGTGAGCTAAAGACTTGGTTGAGACTCTCCCAGGGGCCATCCACCCAAGAACAGGTCAATGGGCCGTGTTCGTGCTGGTAGAGAGACTCCCAGACCCCCCCCCTTTCATTTGAAAAATGTATTGTTGCCAGAGTGGTCGTGTGTCTCTAATTAGAAGGGAACGCCTGCTAAAATATTTCCCAAAAACAAACGTTGACTTTCACAAGTGAATGCAGCAGCAAATGAAGGTCATGTGTGGCCAATTGTATTTTCCGAAGGGAGTTTGAAACCATCTCGGTTATATACGTGGGAATACAATCACTCGCAACCCTTTAAAATTAAAGATCTATCTTACAGAATGGTCGCAAATACCTAAATCTAATTTTGCTTTCAAGACTGAACCTTGTAGTATTCAGAACAATTATACTTTAAGTCTAGAAGTTGTTGTACTGAGGAAGAAAACACTCATTATACAAGCCAAGAGGCAAAACATGTCCATATTTCAACCTCTCCTATTTAGATGTATCCACCGGGTCTGCGAGGATGTTAAAGGTCCAGTGTCCTCTGATACAAGTGTGACATTGTTAGCTAGAGTGGCAATACTGCTTCTGGGTGAATACTTGAACCAAGAAGTTGTGAACAAAGCTGGGGAAGGGAGGTCAGATTAAGAATAAAATCTGTTATGCGGAAGACTGCTGAAGTTGAGAGAAAGTCACTCTTGTGGTAGAGGCATGTTATGCTTGTGGCAGTAAGGCAGACAGAAGAGGCGAAGGAAAGAAGAATGCCTTGCCTATCTGTAGAGGTCGAAGTGTATTTTCTTTAAATGCCTAATAATATCGAAGTATAAAGTTGAAGAAGAAATACCTGAACTGTGGTGGTGTATAAAAGTGTCAGGGGATGTCAGATTGAAGTTGGTTGAAATAGTGGCATACCTTGGAACGAAGGCGACTATTTTCACGGTAACGGTAGTAGAAGAGTGGTTGTCAAGATGAAAGCAACAACCCAAAGAGAAGCATCCTAACAATTATACCAAACATACTGCAGAGGTCCTAACCAATTGTAAAGAAGTAGAATAAGAAGTTGTTAACTTATTCTTAGAACTGTGGTGAATAATCTTGGAAAGAAGATATCCAGGATTACCATTGGTGCTCTTTTCTTGGCTGGAATTGGAAGGAGATCTTTTCAACTGAAAGCTGAAGAATTGTTACCAGTGGATTTTAGTTTGATGAACTTTTGTTTTGACTTAGAACTTATAAGAACTGGTTCAAGACCTTTTTTCGTTTCCTTTGAACATTTGGGATTTACCCAGGACAGATGAAGGTCATCCAAAATACTATTTAATGATTGTTATTCTTTTATGTTGTTTATGATTACCTTTGAATATTTTGTTGTTTAGTGTTAGGGCCAGTTTGTCTATGTTAAGAGTGGGTCTCTTAGTCTTTAGACTAGGGAGGGAATTTCCGTAGGCGTAGGACAAGCAAGGCTTGATTATCACATTTTTACTTTAATAAAATGTCTGATTTTGATAAAACTACAAGATGTTGTCCGCCTTGCATTACTGACACCACACATGGTTTACCAATGTTTTGTTTTTGTTTAGGGGTTTAAAGGTTGGCACTGCCGAGTTGGGGGATGTGGTGATGGTGGGCAGGGTGGGGGCACACGCGGGGGAAGTTTAGTTTTAAAAATCCCTTGGCCATTTCACACTGTTGTGCTGGCAACAGGGGAACTAGAACTACACACTGTTAGGCTACATAATTGTGGGATAAGATGACGCACGCAGTTCAACAGCCAGATGTGGTCATGCTTAGCTAGAATGTGCAGGGCCTGAGCAACCTAATGAAAGCAGGCATCTACTCGTACACATGGAATGTCATATGTGAATGTCATCTTATTACAAGAAATGCACACATTCACACCTACTCAATTATATTTTGTTAAATAATGGGGTCATGGGGGGGTGTCAAAGATTTTTCACCACATACTCATCACAATCAAGAGGAGTGCTGAGTATAGTTAATAAATCTCCACAATTCACACTGCGCAAATCCAAAATGGACACCATAGGCTGGTATGTAGTGTTACACGCAGTGCTCCTCAATCGAGAAGTTCTGCTGATCAACACATATGGCCCAAACATTGACAACCGTGGATTTGATAATGACATAATTGATATATGCAACACGCACCTGGAAGCAACAATGATCTGGGCTGGTGACATGAATATAATCCTAGACCTCGCCTTGGACCGTACAGGCACTGCGAGCAGGGGGAACTGTCTAGGGCAGCCCACGCCATGCAAACTGGTATGTATAGTCTGAAACTCGCCAATGATGGGGAGTGCTATACCCAAAGTTCAAGACTACAATGTAGGGGAGGCATGGTATCACAAGTATGACACTGACACAATGGGTACAATTTGTAAAACCTCTATTGGAATGGTTGGAACTCCTAGTGTACCCTATAACTAAGATGGTATTAGTCTTGACCATCAAATAATAAATAACATAGTCCTAGTGGAGTCTGTCAAATCAAAATGGCCAATGCAAACAAAATCTAATGCCTGCCCTATCTCTTGTACAAAAAAGTGTAAAAAGGAGAAATCTATGCAAAAGGAAAGATCAGTGTTCAAATGAATACATGTGGTTGAACCAGCTCTCCTCCCCCACATTAAACTTCACTGAGTAAGGCTGTCCCTGTAGACAGGATGACACACTCTGGCATGGCTTCCAACACAAATACAGTTCCGGAACGTGGATCGAGGCCCGTCTGGCCTTCCATGTTTAAGTCTCTTTCCTCAAACTTCCAAAAATAATGTTTCAACCGAAAAAATCACAAAGGTCCCCATCTGTCGGGCTCAGACCTTTCACCACACAGTTCTCATAGGTCCCCCTTTGCCGGGCTCAGACCACTCACGATAAGGTTCAACACAAACTTGCAAGGGGTCTCCCTTCCCCAAGCTTACTTCACTTTGGGTCTCCCTCTGTCGTGCTCGGACCACTTTTGGATGTCGAAGGCTTTCGAATATGCGTGGCTTACTTTTCAGACCACTGCAGGACCACTTTGACTCAAAATATACAGTTCAACTTTTACTTTTCCCTTTCTAGGAGTTAAACTTGTCCATATCACTTTTACTGTATAAACGCTTTCTTGCGTTGAACACTTTATTTGTGTGAGGCAAGCTAATCGGTATCAGGTGTATACACTTAGAATTAAGTGCCTGACTTTGCCTGACCAGATTAGCCGGACATGGCCACTACAATGTGTGAAAGTTAATGTTGTTACTCTCAGTCACCCTCTTCCTCGGCCCAGTGTTTGTGCGCATCTCACCCCCACTCACCGAACACCCATCACCCAGGTGATCCTCCCGCACTGGTCAACCCCAAGGGTCTGGATTCAAAGGCGATGGCTTTGCCCTGGCCACCTGAGAGAGAGAGATCCCCAGGGACTAGCGGGTGAGACACCCTCATGTTTCACACAACACCTACTACTTGACTGTTCACAATATGTCTTCTAGTATTGACAGGTTCCTAAGTACTACATATAAACATCCTTCTATGCACGTACTTTGACCACTCGCTAGTGGCTCTCATGCTGGCCATGTCACCTGCTGACCACCTGCGTCATTGCTGGAGGTTTAAGCCCTAGGCACTACAGGACCTGGTATTTGCCTCCACAATACGTGACCCCGTACAACTATTTTTTGAAAATAACTTGAGCTCTGTTTGCTCGATGAGCACGATCTGGCAAGCATTCAAGGTGTATATTAGGGGAATCATCATGTCCACAGAGATGAGGGTACTGAAAGCCATTAGGGAAGACATATTGAGGGATGAGACGGACCTTTACAGATTAGAACTGACACACGCACCTAGCCCGACTAACGACTCACTGGCAGATCTAAAACAGGCATTAGACACTTTTTGCAAACATGCAGATAGGGAACTGAAATACTTGGCAAGGCAGGCGATACAGGGTGGGCGATCACCCCGGTAGACCCCTGCGCACAGCTATTTAACAATGAAGGCAAAGGTACGAGCATACTGATTATACATGATCCTACTGGGAAACCGCTGCTTGGGTTGGCGAATATTAACACAGTGTTTCACAGGTATTATTCTTCCCTATGCACATTGCAAGATACAAAAACTGACCATGAAATGGAGGCCTTTCTAGACAAACTCCCGATTACGGAAATATCTGCGACAACAAAGAACTGCTTACAGCAGCCACTGACAATAGATGAAATACTC
The DNA here is from genome assembly GCF_040938575.1 of Ambystoma mexicanum. Classification (NCBI taxonomy): domain Eukaryota; kingdom Metazoa; phylum Chordata; class Amphibia; order Caudata; family Ambystomatidae; genus Ambystoma; species Ambystoma mexicanum. The sequence continues at coordinate 591,242,821 of NC_090922.1, read as the reverse complement.
ACAGCCATCAGAGACCTGCCTACATGCAAATCCCCAGGCCCTGATGGTCCGAGCGTAGAGTTTGAAACTGTTGTGGTTCTTGACGGCTCTATTAGAAAATCTTCATTAATTAATTTGAATTATAAAATGGTAATGTATTCATTACATGCTGGCGGGACCTGTGAGCTTTAATCGGTTGACCTCGAAAAGTAACAACCATTGTGTTATTCCCGCAGCTCTGGCCTGGGATCGCATACTCTGCACTAGTTCCCCAGCTACAACGGCATTTCCTGCAAACAAAATGCTTGCATATGTTTAAAGCAGAAGCAAGCTTTTAGGGCCTATTTACTGTGTTTCATTCTACCACTATACATGATTATACTTACCTGTGCCCCAGCATTTATGGATTGGTTTTTATTAAGCCTTTAATTTAATATATATCAGAAAGAGCCCCCTCCCCTTTTATAGTGGCACTCTCGCAGCTGTGTGAAACCACCTACTAGTCCCTGGGATCTCTCTCTCAGATGGCCAGGGCACGTCCATCGCCTTTGGATCCAGATCCTGGGGGTGGACCAGTGTGGGAGGATCACCTGGGTGAGGGGTCTTCAGGGAGTGTGGGTGAGGCAACCGATGGTGAGACGCGGTATTCCCCCCTTTTCCGTACCCATGACCCATCCTATTTTATAGGATCCCCCAACGTAGCAACTTCCCCCCCTTTTCTACACAAACACTCGGCCAAGGATGAGGGCAGCTGAGAGTAAAGAGGCTACCCCTTACATATCTCATTGGACATGCCCCGCTAATCGGGTCAGGCAAAGTCAGGCACTTGACTTTAATTACATACATCTGATACCCACTAGCTCTCCCCACATGGATAAAAGGCAGAACATAGAGAGACACTCTGAGCAAGGTGGAACACGAGAAGGAGAAGAACTTCTGGGGCGAAAGCAAACCTACTGGAGCAGAGCGACTGACGGAGGGACGAGAGCAAAGGGTCGAGAAACCCAGGAGATTCCTGCAGGAGGTGTTGACTCTGTAGAGCCATGAAATATACGCAGAGAAGGGGAAATCCCTGACAAGAAGACTGCATTTTGTTTTAAGGATGAGACACAAAGGAAAGCAGACCTGTGGGAAACTTTAAATTACAGATAACTTTGAAGCCAGTGATACATAGTAGCAGAGTGGTCTTGTGAAAGGAAGTAGCCCACTCGAAACGTCTCTGTGAAAGGTGAAATGAAATGTTTCGTTATAAAGTGACAAAGTGAATATACTCCAAAATGTGTAATGATCAAGATTAACCCCGACAAAAACGTGAGTGAAAAAGTGAATGTTGAACTATTGTGCTTGTGATACTGAACTATCCAGACCAAGAGACACTGGGACAAATAACACAAGAGTCTGATCTGAAGGGAAAGTCGAAGTGGTCCTGCAGAGTTCTATAGTAAAAACCTTGCACATTCAAAAGTCTTCTACATCAGGAAAGGTCTGAGCCTGACCGAGGGAGACCGAAATTGTGATAAATTAGGGGAAGGGAACCCGTAAAGAATGTGAATTACGCTTGGGGAAGGGAACCTCTGCAAGTGCTGTGACTGAAAGGCCCGGGCTCGACCGTGGGAGACCTACATAAACATTTTGCTTTGAGAGGTCTGAGCCCGACCAAGGGAGACCTGCGTGAAGTTTTGTTGAACTGTGAAAGAACTTTTGAAAGCTGGAATAAGTGACTTTAACATGGAAGGCCAAGCGGTCTTCGATCCAGGTTTTGAACTGAATTTGTTTTGAGAACCTGAGCCAAAGTGTGTCATTCTGTGTATGGGAACCCGCCTTACTTCGTGCTGTCCAACATACATATTCCCCTTTACACTGTTTTCTGTATAAGAGATAGGGCAGGCATTAGGTTTTGTTAGTATAGAACATATTTCACTTGACAGAGACTCACTAGGACTGTGTTTCTTTATTATTTTATAGTAGAGACTACTCCCATTATAACTAAAGGGCAAAGCAGGAGTTTTTCCAAACCTTGTAAATTGAATAAAGGTTTTGAAATTGTATCTCTTGTGTCAGTGTCATACTTGTGATGCCATGCCTCCCTTACATATGGTGCCAGGAGTTGGATATGACTCAATTGAGACAAATTGGGGGACTCTTAAATTCCATAAACGTAGTCACAAAGCCTCAGACTCATCTACTGTCACAAAGGAATCCATAGGCTTTGATATTTGTAGCAGCAGAGAAGCCACTTTCCCTCCCTTGAAAAGAGGTATGATTCCAACTGACTTAGTCCTAATATGCCCCGCGGGTTCTTATATAAGATTGGCCCCTAAATCTGGCCTAACCTGGACGTTTGGTCTAGATGTCCTATCAGGCGTTATAGATCCAGACTTTCGGGAAGACATAAAAGTTCTTCTACAGAACCATGGCGTGACTCCATTTGAAATACATCCTGGGGACAAAATTGCACAGGGAATTCATGAGAAAGCTCTATTTCGCTGTTTTAAGGATAAAATTGAACCAGAGGAAACTAATACAGGTAACAGAGGCTTTGTACAGGCCAATGAGATATGTACCACTGAAGCAAAAAGGTAAGAGGAAACTACCATCCTTCCCGACCTAGCCGTCGACCAGCAAAATGATCCAGTACTCACAGAAGCTTTCTTAGAAGAGATTACTGGGGGAGAATGAGAAGGATAAGGAAAGGGAAGCCCCTTTTTCTTCCTGAAACAGGGATTACTATATAGAAATGAAACCTCATGGGAAGGCCTAAATAAGACTCAATTTGTAATTCCCAAAACCCATTGCAAGATCATGCTAGAGATTGCACACTCTCATTTGACAGGGGGGCACTTGGGACAATTTAAAACCCAAGCTCATATCAATGGGAAATTCTATTGACTGGGTATCCATGCTGATACAAAGAATTTCAGTCAGAAATGCGAGATATGCCAGAACCCCAACTCACATATTCCACTACCTTCCCCTCTAAGTCCATTACTGATAGTAGAAGTCCCTTCCTCTAGAATCAGGTTGGATATCTAAACTGGGCAATAAAAATGTTATTGTAATTGTTGATTACGCTACCCGGTACCCAGAAGCCTTCCCCGTGCGGAACAACACAACCCAGCAAATTTAAAAACACCTGTTGCCATTTTTCTCTAGGGTTGGTTTCCCCAAGGAAATTCTAACAGATCAGGGATACAATTTCATGAGTAAGCTCATGGGTGAATTTAAATAATTCCTACACATTACCACTTTAAGAACCTCAATTTACCACCCCAAAGAGACGGATTGGTAGAGAGATTTAATAAGACCCAAAAAATGATTCAGAGAAAGTAAGTGGACGAGTATGGCAAGGACTGTGATCGTATGATCCTGTGGGCCCTATTTGCAGTAAGAAAGACCCCTCAGGCATCCACTGGCTTCTCCCCTTTTGGGTTACTCTACGGTCGAGAACATTGAGATGTCTTAGACATGTTCTGGGAAACCTGGGAAGAAAGAGAAGAGGTGCCAATCCCCCTATCACAGAAAGCTACCCAATTGCGAAAGCACATGAAACTCATCAGGAGTCTAGTCCACATTCACATGAAGAAAGCTCAAGCCCAACAAAAATGTACTTATGACAAGAAGGTAAATCTACGGTCATTTTCAGTAGGACAGAAAGTGTTAGTCCTTTTACCTACCTCTGAAAATAAACTTGTTTCAAAGCGGCACAGGCCCTATGAGGTACTAGAGCAAACAGGAACCTGTACCTATAAAATAGCCCAACCTGATAGAAGGCAAAAGACCCACCTCTATCACGTAAATCTCCTGAAAGAGTGGAAAGAAAATCCATCCGCTAATACCGCCTCTACATTGTCTTGTTTGGTACCTGAGGAAATAGACAACTCCGAACATATTCCCCAAGAACTATCTAAAAATAAGCAAAAGGATTTGAACAACATTATTACTGCATAGCGCAATGTATCTTGTGAGAAACCAGGGAGAGTACATGGTACTTACCACCATATCAGAACTCCAAATGTAAAAGTGGTCCATTTAAAGCCATACAGACTCCCAGAAGCACGAAAGTAGATAGTGATTGATGAGGTTAAAAAAATGTTAAAGACAAACATCATCTTTGAGTTCATGGTCCTCCCCTATTGTGTTGGAACTAAACCCGAACACTCTTGGAGGTTTTGCATAGACTTTAGGCAGGTCAACGCCATCTCTGCATTCAATGCCTATCCTATGCTACGTATCAATGATTTAATAGATAAACTTGAGTCCGGAGCTGAGTCCAGTCTGCCTCCAGTCTTTGCTGTTTTCGGAGTGAGCAGTCACTGTGAGGAGCTGCACTACGAGCTCAGTCCTCTTTCTACCTTCATTGGCATCTTGTTTAAAACACCCTCCAGTGCGTGGAGCGCGGCGGGGAGTCCGGAGCTGAGTCCAGTCTGCCTCCAGTCCGCCTTCATCGCCGAAAAAGACATTTACAATGTAAGGCATAGCACTGCCGGATCACTGGTAAGAGGAAAATATGGTTACTGATGTTCGACCGCAGACGCGGCAAACAACTCTAAACGCCCGAACTCGGGGCGAGCTCTCATTCGCAGCCGATGCCGCTATTTCAACACTTGGTGCGAACACTGTTACTCCCTCTTCCCTTCCCCCTCATACCACATGCCCTCTGTTTCCTCCCCCGCCCTGCCCGTCTGCTGCTGCAGACATTTCTTGCTCTCCCTCCCCTCCCTCCCCTCTCTCCCTTCCCACTCTTTCCAATCCGGTTCAACCTACTGCCGCAAATCCGTCTCGCTGTCTTCCACGACCTTCTGTGACGAGCATGAGCAGGGTTGATTCGAACGCTGCCTCAGTCGATGTGAATTCTGTTGAGGTGTTGCCGGTTGATGTTCCGGTTGAAGCCCAAACATTGCAGTCCTTGAATGCCCAACCTCATGTTCTCTTACCTGAAATAACCGGAAATGTTGCTGCCAGCAAAATGAAGAAGAAAGTCACTTGGCAATGGTTGCGACTAAAAATCTGAATCAGCTGCCGTCCCAGGCACAGAGAGATGAAACTGACAGAGCTATACAGACTATGTTGCCCGACTCTTTGCCCCAAGTTCCCCAGACTAATATGTCGGGTGGTGTGGGCAGTGAGATTGTGGGAGTTGTGTCCCTACATACAGCCCCATTTCACTTCGATCAAAATACATCGGCATCCATGGCAAATGGTCATCACCTACCTGCGCCTCCCGCGATGGTTGAAATTAACACTGCCTCCTTTTTATCTCCGTTTGATGTAACAGACACTGAACTCCTGGCCCTAAAACTACCAAATGGATCAGGGAACCAAACAAACTTCTCCTTTGTCCCGCCTCTAAACAGTGACACTTTACACAGCCTCGCGGACAGTAGAGTTGCTGCTGGGATTACGGTGTCCCAAATCGAGTCAGATGCATGTGGAAGAGACGTTTTACGTCAGCTCGACTCCCTTCCACCATTGTCCCCATTGCCTTCCCCTCTGACGGGCCCTTCTACGACAAACCATAAAAAAGTCATGGAATAGACTTAGCAGGGCGTGAAGCGTGGCTAATGGAGAGGCTAACTGCGGATTACCAAGCAGTACAAAATAAACTAATACACAGCTTTTCTACGGCTCCACAGAACGTATCACTTTCAACAAGAATGTTGTTGACAAATAGCGAGAAAGGAGTGAAGTTCGTTCAAGATCCAAATGGCACGCTTAAATCTTGGACAAGTACACCCTACCGAAAGGATCCTCAGAATATCCAAAATACGGATATTACTCTAAAAAGAAAATCACAATCGAGCTCTTCCAAGGAACCGACTGAAAACCTGCGATTTCACTGCAGCACTAAAGCACCTCATCAAGCTCATCAAGCTATAAGAAACAAATGGTGCTCTAGCAGACATGATGAATCGTCGACTCCAGAACCTGAGCCTATTAATCACTCTAAAGAGAATTTATCGGTTGCAGCTGGAATTCAAATCCATAACAATGTCCTGGCGGCAACATCATTAGCCTTGATTCCTTTCATCAAACTCATTGAACAAGTAAATGAGACTGTGAAAGATCAAAATGCCTTGCTCCATAATCTGACAAACAAAGTCTCCTCTTTGGAACAAAACAATGTCCATCTAATGTCCAAAGTTGAACGAGAAGCAGAGATTTCATTTCAATGGCAAAACCGCCCTGGAGACATTGCTATGAAGGACCATACAGACAAAAACGATCAAATTGAAGCGAACTTAGAAATCATGAAGTGGTGTCGCCACTCATTCTCCAGAAGTAAGACAGACATGGAATGTCCCTCTAAAGAGAGACCCCTACATCGTCCAGAGAAATTAAATGCAAAAACGAGGCCAAAGGTAGATCAATGTGGTTCAAATAACATCTCTACGTACATAATTGCCCCAGACAAGAACTTAGAGACACCTCTACTTGATAAGGCAAATAGTGAAATTACTGTGCCTGCTAAACCACAATTGACCTCTACATTAGAAAACCAGCTTAACGGTATTTCTGCAAATAAACCACATGAAGGGTCCGGAGCATGCCAATGTAATATCAACTCACTTGAAGCGGTAGCGGTGGAATCTCAATCCTCAAACCACGCTTCTGTACCGGCTTCCAAAGGAACCGTTACTTCTTTTGACATCTTCATTGGAACCGCAAAACTGTGTTCCTTCGATCACATCCAAACTAGGTGAAAAAACCACAAAAGCTCCAGCCAAAAAACAAACAGCAAACAAGCAGCAAAGTAAAACGAGCAATATCAGAAATAAAACAAAACTGTTTGTGAGGAATCTCTCTACTCCTCAAAAGTTGGGTCTTTTTTCACGCAATCCATCACACGCTCGACAGGACGATAATGAGTGTATGCCTGCTGGAAAGTCTGTGCCTGAAAGAAACACCTAAAACAAGTGTGGTGGACCCTCCTAATCCGAATAAAAGACGAAGATTAGAATCTGACATTGGCTCAAAGACAACCGATGTAAGTGTTACCGACTTATGTGATCTGTCCACTTATTCAGCTGAGTCTGACGAATTGCAACAGTCTACACAAGAAGAAGAACTTTGCTGCCCGGTCATGAAACCTCCTCAAGGCCCGAGAAAAATCCACCAAGCTGAAACACCCAATGAAAGAGAAAGAAAGAAGCTTTGCTTGAATGCAAACCACAATTGCTCAAACGAGACCTCACAAACCCACAATCGAAAGGATGACAATGTTGTGGCTCAACAAAAAAAACTGACCTCCTTAAAACTAAATCCTAACATGACGGCAGCCCAATGGCAAAAGCAAAAGCAAATGAATACTAAAGGAACTGTGTCTGTGAAATCTATACTGGAACAAAAACTCTGGAGAATAAGGCTCGAGAATATTTTCCCAGACGCAAATTAAGTTAACTTAAATCGCAGAAATGTAATGCAATTGTTACACAACTTTCCATCACTAAGAACGATAACATCTAACGACATAGCCATTGTGGAATTTATCAATGAAGACTCCCTAGACATGGTCTATCTGCACATCACTTCCCAGGCAGTGGAAAACACTTTGCTTGCTGCAAAAGACAAGCTGTTGTCATACGGATTCGATCTGACAATAGAAACAAAACATCGAAGAGAAGGAAACAGAAACGTTGTGTCAGTTGATGGAGAGCAAACCCATGAACAACGTCGCGAGGCATTAAGGAAACAATTTAACATCGAAGAAAGAACAGCCGGAAACCGAAATGTCTCCTCTCAACCTCCTTCACAGACTCGCTCGAACAGAACTTAGCCATTGCAAACTAAGGAGGATGGAAATGGCCTTATATCATGGAATACTAGAGGCTTCCGGCACTTGTTCCAGGACTTCGACCTCTCGATGAAAAAGAACTTTGCAGTATGTCTCCAGGAAACATGGTTGCGGGAGGCGCCTAATAGAGAAGGATATTCAATCATATTAAATCCGGCTGGGAAAAATCAGTTTGGTCGACCATTCTCTGGTCTCCTGACCATGATAAACAATGCCTCAGGTTGGGAGATCATAAACTCGTTTTCTCCAAACTTGTTTGTGCAAGGAACAATCCTTCAAAACAGTCAGAGATCAAACGTACCATTCCAACATCTATTGCTTCTCAATACCTATTGGAATTCAGCCATGATATCCTCATCCCATTTCATTCAATCGATAACAAAACTGATTGATGATAACATGGAATTGTGGTCTGACCTACAAGTGATTCTATGTGGAGACCTGAATTTCTTTTGGTTTGATGAGAATCTGATAATGAAAAAATTTAAACACCAAGCCTACTCTATCTGTAGAGGCTACCAATTTCACTCAGCTATGACTGCCAGAAACTGCCACATGCTTAACGGTCAAACCAAAGGGGATCGTCCTCCGAATACCACATGGCAGCGTGATGGCACAAGAAAAATCATTGACTATATTTGGGCATCAAATACTATGTTAAATGAGATTTTACAGCTGAAGGTCTTGAAATCACTAAGCAGTGACAACAATCCACTTGAACTAACTCTAAAGGCATATCCGCCCAGAAATGCAGAGATTTTCAATCAGCCAATTGAGGTGAATCAAAGAGCCAATAGACTAAAAATAAATAGCAAGCAACTGCGGGACTTAAACGAAATGATAACTTCAGAGGAGACAGCCTTATGCGATAAACTAAACTACACTGCCCTGTTAGTAGATTTTCAAATCAAATTCAAACATCCAAATTGTTGCTCCTATCGAAAGAAATATGAATTCAGTACACTGGTGTGTCTAAAAAAAAAAACAACTCCACCGTGATCTGAGGAAACTAAATAAAGAGTCAGATCCAAATAAATTGTTGCAAAGGAAACATCTAAAGACACAATATCGAAACTGGCTGAAATGCTTCAAAACGATGAGAGACCAAGAACAAGGAGAACGAATTCTGAAGCTTATTATCTGTCATCAAACAAAGGACCTATGGAACATCATAAATAACAAAACAATATTCCAGCAGGCGAAGATCCTTCATGGAACCTCTAAGGCTATTTGGGAACAGCATTTTGTTAAAGTCTTTGGGAGCAACGTAAATCGGCTGAGAGATGAAAGACTCGAAGTCCAGTCTTGGAACGTAATCGAATCAAAAGAAGACATATCAATAGCAATCCGACATCTAAAAAACTTGCGAGCCGCCGGACCTGAGGGCCTTTCCAATGTCACATTAAAAGCAAACAACGAGCATTGGACAACCTTTATTTGCCATCTATTCCTAACAATTGCTACAACAAAAATTAACCCTAAATCTTGGAACTCAGCCATCATAGTTCCTATTTTTAAGAAGGGTAGCCGTGACAATCCGGCCAACTATCGACCAATTGCCCTTTTGGACATCCTGGGGAAGATATTCGCGTCTTTTCTACAACAGAAGCTGTCAAAGTGGGCCATGTGTTCCGGTCACTTCGATATACGTCAGACAGGTTTTACCAAAGGCGTAGGAACAGAAGTGAACCTAACTATACTAAACCTGCTGAAATTAAACGCTTTACAGCAAGGCAAAAATCTCTGTATTGCCTTCATTGATATGAAACAAGCCTTTAACTCCTTAGATCGAACAAAATTGTGGCAAAAACTGACAAACTGGTCGTGTCCACCTGAACTATTGCAGCCGATAATGGCTCTCCACAAAGATACCTCAGTCAGAGTGCGAATCAACGAAGCCGGCGAGCTGACTGATAAAATAAGAACAAATAAAGGAGTCGAACAGGGATGCCCTCTAGCTGCCCTGTTATTCAAATTACTCATATCCGACATATCTGAAGCTTTTACACAGACAATATATGCGGACGATATTGTCCTAATGGATGCAACACTGATTGGACTTCAGAGACTCTTAAACGCATTGGAAAGCTATTTATCCGACAATTCACTGCAAATCAATGTAGAAAAAACAAAGGTCATGTCGATCGGAACTGCATCCAAAAGACTAATTAAGAACTTTAGATGGAACCTTGATGCATTACAGATTCAACTTGTACCATCCATTCGATACTTAGGCATTGTTTATAACACCTCAATAAGAGAACATGATTGGATCTGCGACCTTAAACAACGCATGCTGACCTTTGCATTACAAGGAGCTAAGCTGCACGCTGAATATGGGAAATTCACTTTAAAACCCGTACTAACCTTTTATATACAAAAGGTTATTCCCTCAATCACGTTTGGAGCCGAGGCCGGATGGAACTTAGATCATCATATGTGGCCAACCCTTGAAGGTCTATTCTGGAGACGTATCCTTAAACTACCAAAGGGCGTCTCAATGATTTCTATAAGATGTGAACTTGGACTCGAATCAATGTATAACATAGTTGTCTGGAAATCATTGGCCATGCTACGAAAGATGTCACTAAAGGACCAGGCTCCGGCCTACAAAATTTTTGCAAATATAATCCATCAACAACACTGTAGCATAATGCAAAATTGGTCTAGCGGCCTAAAATTGATTTTGGATACTGCAGATATAACGTGGGAAACCTTGATAGCCACACCTCAAATTGCGAAACAAAAACTAAGAAAATGGAATTGGATACAGAACTTAGAATGAAGAAATCTGCTATTTACATTGATCGACTTAGGTCCTCTAACAAATTCTCTAGATCGCTTACCCAGATATCTACAAAAATTTCCCTCAAGGAAACACCGTAACCAATTTCTGAGACTGCGGTTCAACGCACACACAACCAAGGAGATCCTATGGAGACGAAAAGTCCCCAATATTGAGAATAATCTCTGTAGGTTCTGTGAAATTACAGTTAAATCGGTAAAACACCTAGTCACTGAATGCCCTAAAATCAAGGAACATCGAACTTGCTATCTGGGCTCTTTTGCTCCAGTTGACGAGGACACAGACAAATGGTGGTATTATATACTATCTGGATCAAACGTGTCACTGACATGTGCAGTTTGTGAATTTGTGGAAAATATTCTGAGCGAGGACCAGCTATAATCAGAAAAATTTCCATCATTGAAAGAATGTATTTCTTTTGTGCTGTCTTTTTATTCTCTTGTTTTTTTTTGTTTTCTTGTGGATTGTGGATTTATGTTTACTTATGTGAAAGTAGGATTGTTTATTGTAATTAAAGTTTATTTGTAAACTAATTGTTACAATTAATTAAAAAAACATTTTTTTAAAAAAAGATAAACTTGAAAATGCCACATGCTTGTCAACCCTAGATTTAACCAAGGGTTATTGGCAGGTCCCTGTGCTTCGACCTTAGGAGGAAAAGACAGCTTTCTCGACCCCAATAGGAACATTCCAATTCTAAGTCCTCCTTTTTGGATTGCATGGAGCCCCAGCAACTTTCCAATGACTCATGGACCGATATGAAAGCCTTATTCCGATTTCTATGGGGCCTATATTGACGACATAGTCATGTATAGTAAAACTTGGGAAGACCATCTTTTCCATCTTTCTACTATTATGAGAACCCTCCAAGAGGCAGGCTTAACTGCCAATCCATCAAAATGTGAGCTGGCTCCGTCAGCAGTGAAATACTGTTACGCTCACCTGGCTCCCACAGGGGCATCGATCTGAACTGGACAGCTGCGGTCTCCACCAATGTGGCGCGTAGTGCTGAGATGACAGACTGGACTGGCCCACTTAGCTTCGTTTGCTTGGCCTGTAGGAATATTCTTCTGCAAATGGAGAAAGGGAATTAACCACCCGTGGAGTTGAGCGTTAACCCCCTCCACCCCCCCTTTCTCCCCACTGATCACCTTTGATGTCCCCTCTTATAGTCTCACTTGATGGTTTGGAAAGATGAGCTCTCCATCCTGCATAGAGCGCAGGGGCGCGTAGATAACCCGTTGCTTCACTGGCTCGAAGGAATTGGTGCGTTCCAGAACAATATTGACTCCGAGATTCCCGGCAAGACGCCGTAAGTATGTAGTTCGTAAGAGTTCAAATGTCTGACTTTCACTCTTGTCCGATTCCTTGCAGGTTGCAGCTTGACCCTAGCAAAGAGTTCCTCGTGGCAACCGGTAATATTCAGGTAAGGATTTGTATTATCCAACACAGTTCGATAAAATAATGTCAATATGTAACCTGTTGCTTTCTCCCTTATTCAGGCGCTGAGAGAAAGTATGAAGTCTCGGGGAATAAAGCCTCCGGTGGTAAAATCAGGTAAGTCTATTGTGGTGAGGAGGTTTCCCCTTGTTTGTCCTTTTGTTTCCCCTCCGGGGCTGCGGTTCAGCGAAAATGCAGTGGAAGCTGCGCCGACCCATTAAGAGGAATATTACCCCCGGTGGTAAAATCAGGTAAGTCTATGGGGGGTAACTAATATTACCTCTGTGTATTCCCTTGGCTCACCTTGCTGTTCTTGTCTTCCCCTTAGGTCCCGGAGTGCGGCGGGAACATGCAGGTGGATGCGGTGGAATGTGAAGATGCTGCAAAGGCCGGTGAGTTCAGCGCGGCGCTGCAGCAGGTGAGGCGACCTGCATAAAATAACTTCTTTCTTCCAGCTCGAAGGCGCGATGGATCGGGAATTCAGGTAAGGATTAAAGGTATTGCTCTTGTTCTAACCTTTTCTCCTTATTTCTCCCTTTTTCTAGGAGCTCCAGACTCGAGACGGGCATGGCAGAAGACTGGATGCAGACTTGCAGGCACAGTGAGCGTTATGCTGCTGGATGCAGACTAACGCGAAGCGTGTGCTGCTCTTCGGGCATGGTTTAAATAGCCTCCAAAGTAGTCCCAGGTAAGTATTCCTCCCCAGCCCCACCAGAGTAAAAAATAGTCCCTAGGTAAAGTAGTCCCGTCCAAGTTCTCTTGACTTGGAGCTCTTGCAGCATGGTCTGCATCAGGTAAGTTTTAATCTATGAGCCTGGCGCCTATGGCGCCAGGACTGACTCTCCATATGAGCCTGGCGCCAAAGACGCCAGGACTACACCCAAATAGCTCCTAGCAGGGGTTGTTGGGCTTGCTTGGGATACCTTGATGCCTGCTTCTGGGGTTGCTGGACTTGATTTGGGTCCCCGGGGGTAGGCATCATGACAAATACCTAGGCTTTTTTGTAGGGAATGGCAGTGTACAGCCCCAGCAATAAAAAGTGAAAGCCATCCTAGATGCTCCCACACCCAAGAGAGATCTCAAGGAATTCCTAAGATTGATTGGATGTTATCGTAGGTTTATCCCAAATTGTTCAGATAGAACAGCCAGACTGACAGACAAACTAAGAAATGCGGAACCCCAGAAAATGTGTTAGACTGAGGAGGACGATGCTTGTTACAATAACCTGAAACAAACCTTATGCCAAAATCCAACATTAAAAGTAGTAGACTTCTCAAAGGATTACGTATTACAGATCGATGCCACCCTGACAGGGTTAGGAGCAGTATTATTGCAAATACAAAATTGATTAGAACACCCCATCCTATTCACTAGTCATACATTCTTCCCCTGTGCGGAGAACTACTCTATGTTGGAACTGGAAGCCCTTGCCATCAAATGGGCCACTGTCCATCTTAGGTACTACCTTCTAGAGAGAGAATTCACACTCATGACTGACCATTCACCTTTGGTATGGATAAGTTAACGAAATGACTCTAACCCTCGAGTCATGCAATGGTTCTTAGACCTGCAACCCTACTGTTTCACTGTGCAACTCCACAAAGGTAAGGGACAGGGGAACATTGATTTCCTTTCCCGGTTTCCCTGCGAAACAGATGCGACTACATCACAGAGGGGAAGGGTATATGAGAAACCAAAGGGTGTCTCACCTACTAGTCCCTGGGGATCTATCTCTCAAGTGGCCAGGGCACGGCCATCGCCTTTGGATCCAGTCTCTGGGGGTGGACCAGTGCGGGAGGATCACCTGGGTAAGGGGTCTTCGTGGAGTGGGGGTGAGGGAACTGATGGTGAGATGCAGCATTCCACCCCTTTCCCGTACCCATGACCCATCCTATTTTATAGGATACTCCAATGTCCCAACTCCCAAGCTGGCTGGCCTGCAGTTATGAAGCTGTATAACTTTTCAATAAAACCCCCCAAAATGCAGTGGCCTCTAACCAGGAGTTACGGCTGTCAGCAAAAGCAAGGTTAAGTTTGTGTGCATAGCAATGCACATATAATGCCACTTTGTGGATTTCGTTTTAACCCCTTTCTGCAGTACTTAAACTATATAACTGCACAACCATATATTTGAGAGTGAATGTTGGCCATGTTAAGCTTCAGGCTAGAAAGAATACTTTGCAATTTAGCAAAAAGAGAAGCAGAGGACGAGCCATCACCATCACAAATATCTCCTGGATTCTAAAGTTGGTACCAACACAACTAATGCAGAATGTTAGCTGATCCATGTGAGAGATATCAATTGCAGAATTCCTTATAACTCAATAGTATTTAGCAAAATGGACCTGGCTGATAATGTTATTAAAACCAAAGATAACAGCCCTGGAATCCAAAATTAGTTCACTAAGAAAGCATGCGATAATTAAGACAGAGTCATACCTGACTAGTAGTTCTGCCACTTGGAGGAAATTGACATTGTTTTTACACTCTTTTATTGTTGTCTGTGATGAGGATGGCCTCCCCATGCATGAGGGCATTTTTTCACTAAGGACACGGAAGGGAAGACTTTGCTTTGCAAGAAGTAATGTTACATTAAAAAGTCTACGAAAAAATATCTATTGTATTGAGTCTGCAGTAGATGTACAAGAATCAAGTAGGACATATTTTGTGATGCTCTGCAATGCAAATATTGTGCCAGTGACTGAAGCAGTACTTTAAGAATGGTTAAAATAGCCATGCGTCTAGAGCTGTTATGAGGAAGAAAGTCAGAAAGGTATAATTTACCTAATGCAGAGAAAAAACAGGTTCCCACCAAATTTTATCACACAGTTAAATCCACGCGCGTGAGAATTAGTGTACGCTATTTGAATACCTTGTTACTGTACACCTTTACCTTTTCTCGGTTGACCGCAGAATACATTTCAGTCTTACTTTCATTGTTAACATTTCTTTCACGGCTTGGATTTGGATACTGAAATGGTGCTCCCTAAATCTTGTAGTGGCTTTCTTCATTTGGTAAGACACCAAAATGGAGAAGGCTGGTAGGTCATTGTTCTGTTAATAGTGTGAACATGACATGCTTTGTTACTCCTCCTCCTCCTCCCTGCTCTATGGTTCTGTTTCTGCCTCTGGTAAGGTACAATTCTCCATATCCAATTCAACAAGTACTGATTCTTCCTGTGCATTCTCCTCTGGGTAACTATAATTAGAAGCTGTTTTTCTATAAGGATGAAAGTTCTAAAAAAGGCACATTGTCTCCTTAGACTGGAATTTCTTCTAATTCCTATACATTACAGTCCTCCCAATCCTTGTTGAAGGATGTTTGTCCTTTATTTAGGCAAAACGGAGAGGAACACTGGAATTGTCTTTCCTTGGTGACACACAGAAGAATGTGTGAACTGCCCAGAGCCAGAGAATCAGGTAACCTTCCGGGAAGTGCATAAGAACATGCTCCAGAAGATGGATATTCTTGAGGTGCATGTTGTGAGGGTAAAAACTGCGAAGAGTGGGACCTCCTCTCCCTTTTGACAGGGAGGATACCTCAGGGGCAACACACTTGTCTTGGAAACAAGACAATGCAGAGCAGAACGGGTTTGATACCTTAGAGGCCGCAATGCAACATGGCCACAGGCTTTAAGCAATCATTACAAGGCTTGAAGCCAGGAGCCTTCAGAGGAGACAAATACACAGGTCAAAACCAAAGCAATGTCTGAGGATATAAAGGAGCTACAGTCATGGGGCACAGCCAGATCCTTATATGTCATCTGTGACATGTCTCCAGAATCATAGGCGCAAACAACGCCAAACTGCAGATCATACCCTGGTGGCTGGAAAACATTCCGCAGCCATACGTGCGTGGTGGATATTTTTATGGTGAGCAATCAGTGGGAGTTAGGAACCACTAGAAATCCATTTCAATAATAGTGTTTGCCAGACACTGTTCTTTCAGTGAGGAACAACGCTATGTAAAACCAAGCTGTGACCCTCGTGCTTGACTGTCATATTCTAGATCTTAACACCAGAGGTCTGGGATAGGTTTTAGAGTTTGTGGCGATGAATACGTTTATAAAGCAATGCCGGGAAAGATGTTTATGGCTGCCTACAATCTACACCAACAATGAATATTTAATTATACGCATCTAGGTTGGGGCTTTGAGGTGAAGGGATCACAGGAGGAAAGATCTCTGCCACTGGTTTTCTGGAATATAGCAGGGTTAGAAGCTACACTTGGCAATGTTAAATGTGAGGAATTTGTATTGGGTCGCATTGTCATCTGCTGTGATTTTAGGTGGGATCCTGCAAGTTAGGTTGCCCATCCACCCCCAACTTGAACTACACAACAGCAGTAGGTCAGTTCTTATCAACAGTCTACCCTGGACGTCCTCAAACAGCCATCCAAAATTAAGGGCAGAAAACGCAAGGGGCTTCATCTTTATGCATATGTATAGACTAGGTAAGGGCCAATGGTCAATCCATTTGCCTGCTACACCTCAGGCAATCACCCACCATGTGTCTGATTGAACTATTACTCTTGGCGCACAATCCTCCCACACACAAAACACCCCAGTCACGTTCAGCATAGATTTCCGTCAAGCAACCTGATACACATCTCATTTACCACTTGTAGCCCTCCCACCGAGCAGGCACGACATCTCATGCCCATTAATGCATATTCCACAGTATGCCATGCCACAGACATTGCCAATACCACCACCCACCATATACAATCTTCATGAAAGAAACCTGGTTCACATCTACATCCTGACGCATCCTTATCACTGTAGATTACAGGATACAAAGCATTTACTGCACACGCAAGACCGTGAGATGCCTTGCGCTCATTCATACACCCTCCTGGCTCTGCACTCTTAAGGACCACACATTACCTTCTGTATGATCTGTAAATCACTGCGTTCATATGCAACCACTTCCTCTGGCATGTCGACCTCACACAGGTTGCAGCCACCCAGGAAGCGTTCTTTAGGATCATTCACTCCCTAAACATTAAACAGCATACCAAACCAAAATATATCAAGGGTAACACTGTCAACCTATCTTTCACCACAATGCCATCACAAGCAGCTGGAATGGACATCCTCCTTCGCCTTCCTGTCTCTTTTACCAATCACTATCCATCTGCATTGGCCAACAAAAACACTACAAACCACACTACTACTCTTTCCTACAGCACACTGAAACAAACCCTCCTTACTCTTGCTTCAACAACTGCCACCACCCCCAGACAACACTACGTAAAAGCAAAAAGCAGTTATCGTCACCTATGACCTTCTAAATCTATAATCAAGAAACACTACATTTTCTGCATGCTGGTACACACAGGAGCTCACCCAACAGCAAATCAACTGCAAACAAGAGAACATTTGGAACGAAACTTAGGTTTAAGAGTACTTACCCATGGCCAAAAGCTCCCGCTCCATATGTAGAAATACGATGTCCTCAGCCAAAGATGCCGATTCTAAGACAACCTCTAGAGTGTGTGAAGAATCCTATGGATCCTGCACCAAAACCCTGCCTAAAGTCTCCTCCCAGGTGGCCAGTAGAGGGCAGACACTTCCTGATCCGAATCCTGGGTGTAATGTGGTAGAATCACCTGGGTGGAGACAGGGCCCAGGGTAGTGAGGAGAGTCTGTGGGATGAGACAGTGTATTTTTCCTTTGAAAGGGATTCCCTTACCATCATGTCAGAGGAGGTTATGGCTTATTGTCATTTTAACATCTCTCCCCCTCATGTCAAAGCTGAGATGGTACATTCTAGGTTTGTAACATCTAAACCTATTACATCAAAAGAACCAAATATTTTCATTCTTAAAATCAAATGCCCTCCTAATTACCAAAGGTTCATTACTAGAAATAATGGAAATGTTGCTTTATCGACAACTTCTTCTAATAAGGTTAAAACCGACAGTGCCTCTTTTGAAAATACTAGGGAATTAAATCTACCCTAATTCTATAAAAGTAGGAAAACATAACTTAACTAAAAGTGAACTACATGTCTTATAATGCCACAGGAACTGATACAAAAAGAGGGCTGCAAAGGCATGTAGACGTGAGGGACAGGCAAATAGAGCTAATAACCTTTTCCAGGGTCAGGCAGTTAACAATAAGGGCCTGAAATTAATTGCACCGCCTAAGGCGCATGAAAGGCTGCACCAGGAGGGGGAAGTAGAATGGAGCTGGAGCAGAAACCAGAAGGCTGGTAGCAGTAGCAGAAGGAGAAGAGCACAAGGCTGGCAGTTCATGAGGAAGTGTGTTAACTTAAGGGACGCTGGGGCAAGAGGAACGTAGATTTCACCTGCCAGTCCTGAGAGTCCTGTGCTCGTAAATCCTGCTGTGTAGTGGCTGCACTGAGAGAGAAGTGTTGAGGTTGAAAGTCTTCCCAGGTGTGCCTCATGACTGTCAATGCAGATCCAAGACCATGCTGCAACTCGAGGCCCATGTACTGAAGCAAGCTGAGGGACAGAGGAGTAAAGGAGAATCCCTGTTGTTAAGGCTGGACTGAAGACACCTGAAGGTCGAGGGGTGTGTGTCCCAAGAGTGCCTAACGTAGTAGCAGAGTCCGAAGAAGTCTGGAAGTGGAAGTCGCCCGCAAGCATAGTGTTCCTGGAGCCGGTGAGTGAAGCTGTGTATTCAGGTTCACTTTGAAAAGCTTGTCGTTAACTGTTACCAGCTTAATTTCTTTTTATTGCAACATTTGGTTTATTACATAAACTTTTTGCATTTATAAACTGCCATCCATCCATCCCACGATGAGATGAGTACAGTACATTATATCATGCTAAATAAAAACAGCCCTTTCCCTTTTCAACAATCAACTTTCCACCCCTATACTTCATTAGTGGGTTGCATCATCATTTTAGCTTAAAAATAACATCTAAGAATCATACAGAAGCCAACACCAGGGACGTGTTCTCCCCACTCAATAGCAGCTGCCACCATTCATCTGATGATAGAGTACTCATCGAGTTTAGAAACAAGTTTACATGCCTGGTCCTCAAATCGGTACAGGCTGTGCAAAACAACACACTATGTTTTAGCGATCCTGAAGGCGCTTGGGCGTTGCAGTAATTACATTCGACCTTAGTTGAGGATGGATTCAGCCAAACCGATAGGACCTCTTTTGTGGGCATCAGGTTCAAACGTGTCCTCATCAACTGGGCTCTGATGTAACCATTGGGGAGTTTCCTCTTCCCCAAATATTTTGGTAAAAATCCATGTGGCCAGACTTCCTGTTTCAGGTGATAAAAGAGTTTAAATTTGTTAGCTTTCTCACATGTACAAAACTAGTCAGCTCTCCATATGTGTGTTTTTACATTGGTAGGATTATTTCTAAGGTCCTCTTCTGAAGAGCAAACACTATCAAATAGGGCCCTGCATTTTTGTACCCATTTCTGAAGTTTTATGCCCTGACCCTCTTCCATTTCTTTGTGTAACAGACCCAATATCTGGGGAGGTGGTGTGGGGGGGGGGGCATCCTCCAGGGTGAATTTTCTAAAAATAAAAATAACGAGACCCAGTCGACTCTTCCCTTCAAGGATATCAGTCCTAATTCTTTCCTGATCATTTGGATCGGGGTTGCTTTAGAGAGGTTCAAGACTTTCTTCCAAAACAAGTCTTCAACGATAGACCACAATGAGTGTGGGATATGGAAAAATGGCTTCTGCACTGTAAATCACTGTGGCAGTGACCATGAGCTTATAAAGTTCCATGATCGGAATTAGGGAGAATCGGCAGAACTACCTGCAAATCAGCCTGGGCTGATTTTCTTGCATCTTTACTTTTGTTCTAATTGTCTTGACTGTGTTAGCTTCTATCTGACTGTTATTAATCAGAACACCCACACATTTGAACTCAGTCACCAGTTCAATACGTGATGAGCACAACCACCATTTTGAGCCTGCTCTCTTTCTACACCGAGATTTTTCAAGGACAAGGATTTTTGTTTTGCCTCTATTTATTTCCAGCTCATTGGCCTCCACATATTCTTCTAGTTGTTTTAGGGACCTTTATAAACCAATCGCCGACTGATCTATTAGGATTAGGTCATCTGCAAAGAGCAGATAACTCATTTAACTATTTCCCAGTTTTGGGGAGACATGTTGGGCTTTGGCTAAACTTGCTCCAATAACTGAGATGAATAGATTGAACAGAACGGGTGCTAAAGGGCAGACTTGTTCATACCCTCTAGTAGTTGGAATTTCTTCCACAAGGTTACCTTCTCTGTTCAGTCTTACCCTCATAGATATCCTTGAATAGAGGGCTTGTACCTGCTCTCATAGGTCTACAGGGCAATTCCAATTCATACGTTTATCCTGTAGCCTAGATCTACTTATGCTATCAAAAGGGGCCACCAGCTTAATATCTTGCATAATCGTGAAAGCGAAGAAAAAGTGTTCATTATTGTGAAGAGGTTGGCTAATAATGAGAATGTATCACACGTAGCTCAAAAGCAAGTCAAAGTGTTCGCGTACAAAAGATGTCTTTCATTTCCATTGTCGAACTGTTGAAACGTTACCGTAGTGGTCACGTGTCTCCACTTAAAAAAGGGGAACGCTTTTCCGGATCACTCAGAAACCTAAAGCTGACTTTCACAATTGGTTTAAAGATATATTCCATCAAAGCAATGTCGTGTGCAAACAATTGTGAATTCCCGACTGGAGTAAGAGTGCAACTCCTGATAATCAAGGGGAATACACTTTTGTGCAAGTCTTTAAATTTGAAAATCTTTCTTCAAAGTGGTTGCATGTACCTATAACTGTTTCTTCATTGAAAAAAGACCCTTGTTACATTCAAAAGAAGTATTCTAAGACAATGGAAGTTGTCAAACTGAGGAGAAGCACAAGCATTGCCCAGGCTAGTAGGTGAATGCTTCCTATAGGGAAACCAGCCCTGTTAACTTCTATTCACCCGCATTCTGGGAGTGTTGAAGTTGTTAAAGGTCCAGTGTCCTGTGATTCAAGTGCAACTTTGTTATCCCAAGCTGGAAGTGTGGCAATACAGCTTAAGGGTAACTACTGAAGGTATGACTGAAGTTGGGGTGCTCGTGAAAAGATCAAGTCAACAATCTGTAAGGCAGAGACTGTTGAAGTTAAAATAGAAGCAGTCTGGAAGCAGAGGCAGGTTACGTTGGTGGTAATAAGTGTTGGGAAGGAGGTTGCCCAATCCCACCCCTCACACCATTCACGCAATGAAGAGATCATGTGTAATCTAAGGGGGGGACAGGACCCCACCCCATGGAACCTCGCTTTGGGATACAACTTAGAGATTTGTCTGCATAACATAAATCACAGCACCGCCAATAGACATTATTTTGGATTAGAACCAATGCCATCTTTTACTAGGCCCAAAAATCATCCCTCTGCAAGCTCTAGCTCTCCCATCCCCAGCGCCTCATACAGAGAGCACAAGTCACCGCCACCTTCCCTCCTCTGCCAGCTCCACGTGAGCCTTGTTCTCACAAAAGTCCAATCATTTATTTTTGCAATTGTTTAGTATTACTTCCCCAGATCATGCTCTCCTCAGAGCGTGAGATCAAAGCAGGCCCCTGGACAAGTGCCCATCCATCTCCACAAAACAGCCCATGCCCCTCGCAACCCCCACCCCGCCAGGCCAAGGACCACCAGTCCCCAACCCTTCACTCTCTTTCATGCTGATACCCATCTGACCTACTCATAGTAAACATTCCAGAACACCCACCCTAAACTTAATCCTGTATAGTAGCATATTCCCTACAAGTCAAAACATGTCTATCAGTGTCATGAGCAATGGGGAAACATAAAATCGTAGCTCAAACCATCACGAGAGGACACCTGGGTGCCAGACCCCTGTATCAAAGAGGGGCCGAATGCAGAGGTCGGAATGCCAATATATTAACCCATGTTTCTCCAAGGCGCCACCATTCTTGCAAGGATTTTATGGTTGCCATTATTCTAGTATTATCGGTTCCTGTTGTATTAGCTTAGACAGTCAGGAATGTTTCATACTTGCCCTGACCTTCACCGCTGAGATGAGCCCCGCTGACCCATGTGCCACCAGACTGACTGGGAGGCAGCAGCCAATCGCAGCCTAGCACCCCTATAGAACAAACTGTGCCACATGGCCCCTCCAATCTGCACCCTATGTGATGTCGTATTGGCTGATGATTTTTACCCTTATAATGTGCTGCCTGTGTATTGTTTTGAAGAGCGCTCTTGGTCAGAAGAGTGCTTTGTTGCTAACTATAGTTTTAAAAAAGATAGTTATCCTTGCAATTCATCTGTTGGTCTCATTCCCTGACGGGGTGTGTTCATTATTTTGGTCCATTGGAAAGTTGTGTATTTTGAGTACCCGCCTTCATTTGGGGACCCCTTTGCGTGATATTCCTCGAGAACCCCGTATTTGCAGCGAGATCCAGGGCTTCTCCTGCAGGGGCACTTCCACCTACTGCTGATGAGTCCACAAAAAACTTGTATGCAAAAGAAAAGGTTCTTGTGGGTTCCGGCTTTGCAAATACCCCGCTGCTCACCTGAGCCAGGTGGGCCCCAGGGAGAGGCCGAGCCGTTGTTGATAGGCCGCAAACGGCGACTCTTGGAAGAACACAGGCACGTCAGTATAAATTGCAAGGAACAACAAATCTGGGGAATTTTGGGAATTTAGAGCGGAATGATTGAAGGGAACACGCAAGGGTTGGATGTGAATGAATAGTTTGACTGTAGTAAAGCGCTTTGTTTTTTATGGCCATTCGTTTTTATATAAAGAGAAATAAGATTAAAATATAGAGGAGATACAGGAACCTAGCTCTGAAAGGGGATAGAAGGCGGCGCCGCAGTGCACTGTCCCAACCAGTGCAGAGGATAAATAAGGAGACAAAAGTAGGAGTCCCATATAATTAAATGGCTCAGGAATAAGTAATGGTTATTGTTTTAGCTTGTTATTTTAGCTCATTATTTTTCAGTGTTTTTATAATATGTGGAGGTAGGCCCAGGAGGGGCAGAGGTGATGCGAGTGTTGAGCACATGAAGAAATAAATATGTTCTAATAAAGGGGGGCAGGGTATATGTTTTTGTTCATTGGTTTTTGTGTGGTCTATTGGTTTTTGAAATGTTCCATGTTCTTTGTATGTCATTGTACAGTGTACAGTAATGTTTCAGACAAAGGTTCTAAGATAATATTGACTTTCGGAGAAAGTAAGACGCAAGGGTAACACTGATGGGTGAAAGAAAGGGAAGGCCCTGCAAGGTGTTGGGAGTCCCATACACAAAGAGGGGACGAGAGGGGTGCCTTTTAGGTCATGGGAATGGACACCCCACTGTCACATATTTGTAAGCATCTGCCCCTGTACAGTGAGTGAATAAAAAGGTATCACAGTTAATGGGTAAACGAGACTAAGGGGGAGGGACTATTCCATGGCTGGACAGAGGAGGGGTCCTTTGACAAGAGGACATTAGAATGTACCTAATGGCGAAATCCAAAGGGAAGCAGCTCCAAAACAGACAGGAAGTGTTAGATTTGTAGAGGATGTTCGAGGAACCGCACACCACAAATAAAAAGGAAAAGGGGTCAGGGTTGCACGCAGTAATGAAAGAAGACAAGGGTGAAAAGGGAAGGAAGAGCCCAGGAAAATATATCCATTGCTTACAAGACCCACAGAGGGATACACAGATCCAACATATGTGTCTGGAGGAAGTATGCCAACCACACCCTGCACATCCCCACCACCACAGTACTCAAGATCCTGAGGTAGCACTAACGTCCACCCAGACAGAACTAGTCCGCTTGTGAGCAATATGAGAAATAACACAAGCATCTGGGTGAGGGCCCCCATCCCTGAAAAGCTCCTCTCTCCTCCCGGAAGATGAATGGAAATCAGGGGACTTCCTCTTTAGAGTAAATAGTGCCCCTATACGAGCGGTCCAAGTGGAGAGAGAAGGGGAGACAGATAGCATGGGATACAACATGGTGGCCTCGGTAAGGGATGAAGAGTACTGGAGTGACTTTGATGAATCAGAAGAAGGGGCCGTAAGAAGGATGATACAACAGGTGCAATAAGCCTCCCCAAGGGCAAGCGAGGGATGGGAAGGAAGGCTCCGGAATGGAATGGGGAGAATAGCCTTAGCGAAAAAGAAAGGAAGAAAGGTGAACAGTGGGAAAGTAAAATAAAAGCTACAGAAGCCCCTTATCCATAAGGGGCGGGGCATCCCCACTATGTACCCTGGGCAAAGATGGATAAAAACAACCTCCACAAATCCCTCCCCCGCTCACAGCAGGCACAGGAAAATGGATTTACGCGTTTGAATAGAGCACTGCAGGTGAGCCCCAGCGATATGAGATATTAAAGGTTTTTTGGTGTCTGCGGTAGGAGATCAAGCAGACTCTGTGTGGGTGAAAGCAGGATTCCCAGGTGTGACAACAAGTACCGACACTCATGATGGGGTGTCATTCAATAACGTTAGAGCGCAGATGTGGGATTCCCCGCGGAGAACCTTCCCGGATACCCCTATTTACATTCCATAATGCAGTGCACTATGGGGGATGAGGAAGATGCTGTGCAGTGGAAAAAGAAGACCTTGCCCGTGTGGCCAGCGGTGTGGGCTGCACACCCGTTGACCACTGAAAAGTGGTTGAGTTAAGTTTGTAGAAATAAATAAATAGCTTATGCTCGATAGGTTTTAAAGGGTTTTTAATTTGTGGCTTATTTTCTTCATAAGCTTGCCACCTTCTTTAGGTGCTTGCAAATTCTGAGGCTGAAAATAATGTCACATTAAGGGCCTATGCATTTCAGGTAATGAACCCTTCATCAGGGCCTGTTAACATCTGATTTCCAATTGCCTAATAGTCAAATCTACTTAAATGATCAAATATGTAAGCAAGTGCATAATACAACAATCATATTATCCCAACAACAAGGAAGAACATTAATCAATGGATGTAATATCAAACAAAGTTCAAGTATGCGGCAGAACGCTGTCTGCTCGCGAGTGTGAAAACGAAACCTGCTGTGTCAGGGGGAGTAACTACAGTAACCAGAATGCCGGTTGAGTGTGGAAAAAGGGCTTCATGTTTAAAGTGAATGTGACCCCCATCTTGAGGTGGTGTATGTTTGTAGTTGAAATCTATTGGTGAAGGAACGCTATATAACGGTAAACTAAGGAAAAAATGATGGCAAGAGAAATAAGAAATAGAAGAGACAGTAAACTAGAGTAAGTAAAAAGGAGTTGGCTGATAAATAATAAAACCATAAAAAATGATTATTGATGAAAATACGGAAGTGAAAATTAAACCGGTGAGAAACAGTATGTTGAAACCAATATGTAGCAAAGTCGAAAAAAATATAAAAATGCGTTAATACTAATTAGTGATTGTTTACGAAATTGAATCAGGGGAAATAATACTAGAAAAATATTGAAAAAATATATGATTACGTAATGTTCAACATAGAATCAAATCATATCAACAGTTTATAGAAAACAACTCAAATCAAGTTGTTCATTCATCCCATTCTGGTTACTATAGTTACCCCCCCTGACACAGCAGGTTTTGTTTTCACACTCGCGAGCAGACAGCGTTCTGCCGCCGCTTCGCGCTGCATGTCTACTCAGCAGGTAATTACACGTATTGAACTTGGTTTCTACCGTAGTTTCAATCCATATTCTTTCATCCCCTAATGGCTTATTTATTGTCGTTCAGATCCGTACATAGGCACAGACAATCACGGAGTGATTGACTCCATTAGAAGCTGCCATCCATATTGTAACCAGCACGCGAACAGCAGGTCAGTTACCTGCTTCCATTACATTTTTTCAGGAGCTTTTTGAAACAGTCAGAGCCTCTTTAACTAACACGTAACTATTCATAGACACTGTCTGACATTAGCTCACTATCATTTTGTCTTTATTTTGTTTGTCTCTTATGTAAAACCACTATCTATCCAATATCACAATGGAAATGACTCGATCACGAATGACCACATTTTGATGCTTAATGGTAACGTACCTTTTTACTTTATAACACACGCATACTTGAACTTTGTTTGATATTACATCCATTGATTAATGTTCTTCCTTGTTGTTGGGATAATATGATTGTTGTATTATGTACTTGCTTACATATTTGATCATTTAAGTAGATTTGACTATTAGGCAATTGGAAATCAGATGTTAACAGGCCCTGACGAAGGGTTCATTAGCCGAAATGCATAGGCCCTTAATGTGACATTATTTTCAGCCTCAGAATTTGCAAGCACCTAAAGAAGGTGGCAAGCTTATGAAGAAAATAAGCCACAAAATAAAAACCCTTTAAAACCTATCGAGCATAAGCTATTTGTTTATTTCTACAAACTTAACTCAACCACTTTTCAGTGGTCAACGGGTGTGCAGCCCACACCGCTGGCCACACGGCTAGGGTCTTCTTTTTCCACGTTTTCCTAGTGCCAATCACGGAGGCGCCATCTACAGTGGGTTTGCACCCCAAGCTTCACTAACTGTTTGCTACAAGTGTTAGAACAAACTTTAAGTATTCAAAGAAGTGCATAGCTCACCATCGCTCAAGAAGATGCTGTGCAGCTCATTCTTCAGGTGCAGTAGATGTGGTGCACGGAGACAGGCACCACATGGGACCAGTCTACCTCCCTCTTTTACTTCATCATTAAGCAAGGCCTCCCAAAGGAAGTACAGAAGGCCCTTGATAAAATAGCAGGGACAAAAGCCAAAGGCTGGCCTGAGATTCAGAGCATTATAGTACACCACTGTAGGAGGATCAAAGAAAGGGAGAAAGAAACAATTCAGAGAAGACTAACTGAAGAAGCGAAACTGGTACAGACTAAATTGGTGAAGGTTGTGGCTGTCACTGAAGACCTGCCCTCAGAGCAGCCAAGGGAGGAGGGAGGTGTGTCTGTAGCGATGCAGGCAAGAATGGCCGCAATGTGGGCAGACAATGGGCAGGAGCAGTGGGAAGGAGAGCAGCAATACATGGCACCCCAGTGACAAGCAAGACCTGCAAGAAGTCGAGGTGGATTTCGGGGACAGAGAGTAGGGGGCTATGAGGGACAAGGGCCCAGAGGAGGGAGCCCCGGGCAGTGCTGGTCGTGCGGTCACTTCTCACGAAAATGTCATAGCCGGCAAGGTGTTAACTATCAGTAAGACCAACCCTATCACAGTTAACCTCAATGTGGACACCCCCACCCGGGTAGCCCATAGGGCCTCCCCCGAGGAGAAAATGAAGAAGATACTCAGCCTCACCATCCACCACCACCTGGCTATCATACTCTCTGACAACCCCTGCATAACATGCAATCACACCAAAACCACCCCAACCAGATGGCCCATCGCCATAACAACCCTTTTGCCACTACCCCAATCGGCGCACTGGCACCCTACCAAGGGACATGAATATGCAGTGAAAATATTTTCTCCTGCCCCGTGACAGATACACACCCAGATTAGGACAGCCCACAGAGAGCACTTATGTGTCCAGTCCTTTCGACTACCTTGAATCCAGAAGAGGAACCACTGGTGGGGCAGAGAAAGGAAACAAACAGTTCATCTTTATGGTGGACTCGGGGGCAGAGAAATCATGTATGTGTGAAGGTGATTTTCCGTTATCTGGCAAAAATCTCAAAATGCAAGGGTTCTCTGGGGCTGTAGTCATGGTTCCTTTTACATAAGATTTTGATGTCCAACGCTTTTCCATTTGTCTTTTCTCTATTTTGATAAATGGTTTTACTATCTGAGCAGTATTTGCAAACTATAAGTCTCTATTATGCCCTACTCTGTATGAATTTGGAATCTATATCGATAAATGTTTAATGTTTTATATCTCTGCACTGATTTTATATGTCTTGTATACATTTTAGAAGGAGTTTAGAGCTTTGTTGTGTCGACAATCTATAGATATGTACTTTTTTTTCTTCTTATTAAATGTAATTGTGA
Organism: Ambystoma mexicanum; assembly: GCF_040938575.1. Taxonomy (NCBI): domain Eukaryota; kingdom Metazoa; phylum Chordata; class Amphibia; order Caudata; family Ambystomatidae; genus Ambystoma; species Ambystoma mexicanum. The sequence goes on along the minus strand of NC_090922.1, from coordinate 591,214,882 downwards.
AGGTTTCATATGTAAACCATATACAAACAATAAAACATTTTTTTTTTAAAAAGATGTCAAGATGGGAGGAAAAACAGTATAAGCACCCCTACTCTATTATGAATGCTCCCCTGTTAATTTACTAGGACGAGATTTGCTCAGTAAATTGAATATAAGGATATCATTTACAAACAGAGGAATTGTTTGCTCCACTCCTGGCATGTGTCCCCTCAGAGCGATGTTGTTGATACATACTGTGGCTAAAGAACTTAAGGTGAGAGGGGTACCAGTAGATCCCGAGATGTTTGTGTACGTGATCAGGGTTTTGGCTGCGGCAGTGCTTGAACTGACCAGAAAAGTGTGGTGGGTGTCCTCTGATTTTGTGTTCCGACCTGTAGCTGCCCCGAAATAGTCACTTGCACAATATTGTCCCTAGGCTTAGAAGGAGTACAGGCATCTGCAAAAAGAATAGTGGCAATAGGAATGGACACACATGGATGTGAGTACCCTTGCGCGAATTAACTGATGAGGAACTGTTCACTGATGATGACAATGATGGGGAAATTATTTTAGAAATAAGTATCCTGCGCTTTGCATTGGGGGGCTGTCTGTACTGCTGTATCTCATGCTTAAAGGTAATATTCGTGTCTGATAAATGGAAGAAGTGCATTCAAAGGATCTCACTCCAGTCGAGAAGGTCCTAGATGGGTACGCTGATATGAAAGGCCTCCTCTCACGCCTCTATGGGGCACTGCTGGTATCCGGGGAGGGAATCATCAGGGGACTCTGAGCACGATGGGAGACGGACCTGGGCAGGGAAATGGGAGATTATCTATTGCAGCGTTTGTGTACACAAGCCTTCAACACCTCAATATCATGCCAGTACACATTGCACGCAATAAAACTGCTCCATCTCTGGTAGTACAACTCGGTGCGCTTGTCCAAAATGTTCCCAACCATGGACCCTCACTGTTGCCATGGGTGTGGAGCCAGATTGTAATATTGGCACATGTGGTGGGTGTGTCCCAGGGGACAGGTGTTCTGGGCTATAGTCTTGGGGTGGATCAGAGATGCAGGAGCGGGAGAGCATGGTTTGGACCCCCTGCTCGTCCTGCTTGGGTTGGACTAGAGTGATGATAGGTGGGGCACAACCTCATCCATAGTACATTTTCTTCTGTTAGCGGCACAAGCATGCCGGGCCAAACAAAGAAAAGGGGGCACCTCCCCACAATGCAGGAGTAGTCCACAGTAGCCAAAGATATATATCTTATGGAAAGGATCTCTGCAACAATCCACAGAGATAGTTCTACAGTGGAAACGGAATGGTTACAATTTCATGAGAAGTTTCAATGAAGGGTAGAGAAGTAAACAGTTTTCAAGGAAGAACCAGCCCGGCCTCTTTATGTTCTAAACCAGGAGATATGTACCTTGGACTCCGCGGGGGCAAGGATGGAAATGTAGCAGCCTACTCGGTTAAGAACTCATACATGGGAACACATTTCAAGCCTGTATTTGCCTGTTATCGCGAACCCATTTACAGGTAGGAGGGGAGTTGCAGGGGGAAATAAGAGGGAATAATGATATAATGCCCTTTGCTTTGTTAGAGGGGTGCACCCTCATGTTGTAAAAACGCAATAAAAAGAAATTTACAAAAAAAGAAATAAGTATCCTGTGTGAAGTGATGGTGCAATACAGAAAGGTGCCACGCCCCCTCATGGTTGTCGTCCGTGCACCACAGTCCTACTATGACACAGATATGCACCAAGTGCCCCCTCACCTGTGGACAACAAAGCCCCATAATGTAGGGCTACTGAGAGAAGTGACCCCTGTAGAAAATGACCCTAAAACCAGGAGCCATACTCCCAGAGTAAAACAGTAGCCATTTGTCAGGAATGGCACTCTGTCAAGAGTGGCACAGGGTACCCAGGTAGGTTTTGGGTGGCTGTGCCGAAGTAAGGTAGCAGATAAGCACACACAGCAGGGAGTTAAACAAGAAAGAAGAGTAGGAAACTGTAGCTGTGAGCCAAAAGGGGCAAAAGATACAAAGGTACAAACAAACTGGATTCCCTCTTGGGGTGTATGCTGAAATGGGAAGGAGTGTTCCACAAACCTTAGGAAACTCCAGCCTTCTGCACAGATTGCTATAACAGAGGCCCACGCTGTATGCTCATGGCTGGGAACAACAGCAGTGGGTGTCTGTAACACTGAAAACGCGACAAGGGAAGGAGCAGAGGTTGCCTGCCGGAAACCAACAGGCAAGCTCTAAACAAAGGGATTACATAAGACACATTAGAAGACAAGAACAGATATATCCAGCGAAAAGGAAGTCAATGAGCAATCTAGCAGAAGGAAATGAAGGAAAGGCCGTTAGACTGAAGTAGATAACCTAAGGTGGAGTACAGAGGACTCAAGGAAGAGAACAAGGGAGCAGCAGTCAGGAAAACAGAAGGGCTGCAAAGTAGGAAGCAGGTCTGCAGTCAAGAGTGGGACTAGGTGCAGGCAAACTGTAGAGGACTGCGGAGGACTGTAGTAGGCTGCAAGGCAGGGAGTCCAGAAGAACAGGACAGAGAGAGATTAGTAGGAGGCGACAAACAGAGAGCCCAAAAGAATAGGGCCGCGAGGTAGGGAGCCCAGAGGAGCAGGGCTGTAGGCAGCTAAGTGTAAACAGGCTGTACTGCAGAGGAGTGTAGCAAGCCGCAAGGCAGGCAGCCCAGAGGACACGGGCTGTAGGCAGCGGAGGAAGCAGGCTGCAAGGAAGGAGCCCAGAGGACAAGGGCTGTAGGCAGCGAAGAGGTGCAGGCTGCAAGGTAGGGAGCCCAGAGGACAAGGGCTTGGAAACAGCAGAGGGCTGTAGGGCAGGGAGCCCAGAGGACAAGGACTGTAGGCAGCCGGAGTGAGGCAGGCTGCAGGGCAGGAAGCCCAGAGGACAAGGGCTTGGAGACAGCAGAGGGTTGCAGGCTGTAGGGCAGGGAGCCCAGAGGACAAGGACTGTAGGCAGCCGGACTGAGGCAGGCTGCAGGGCAGGAAGCCCAGAGGACAAGGACTGCAGGGCAGCCGGAGTGAGGCAGGCTGCAAGGCAAGGAACCCAGAAGAGCAGGGCAGCAAGGAGTGAGCCCAGAGGAGCAGGGCCGCTGGCTGTAGAGGGCTGCAGAGGACTGTAGTAGGCTGCAAGGCAGGGAGCCCGGAAAGGGCACTGGATCAAAACAGGATAATGCAGAAACAGGAACAGCATACAAAGTAGCGGGTCAAGGCAAACAGGAGCGGGGAGATCTCAAGATGCAAGACACTGTGCTCCTGCAGGCAGCTGCTTATATACAGCCCTGCCCTGTTCTGAGGCAGGTTAATTGACAGCACCTGGGGCAGCACACCTGATGACAATCTGCCTCCTCCCTCTCTAGTCCTGAGCAGGTGGAAGCAGCACTGGCCGCTAGGGCTTCTGGGGATTGTGGTCCCAATAACGATGAATGAGAATAGCCAGGAATTGAGGACTGTAGCCAGGTGCATTATGGTAAATGTAGTTAATAGAATAAAATAAGAAAGAACCAAAGTTGAGCAAATGGAAATAAAAGACCAAGGCATGAAAAGGAGTTGTTCAAGGAGTATTAGGAGGATAAATGAGTACCAAGTAGTCCATGATGGTTGCCAATGCGTGTGCCAGCGGCGCGGGCATGACACCATTATCCAGAGAGGCAGAGGATGGAATATAAGACACAATATGTGCCCTGCTTCACCAAGGGATAATTTTCCCTCAAATTCACCATGCAATACCACAGTGTATCCTATCGAAAAGGCACCAGCGGGGTAGTGGCATATGGTCCAGGACCTCCGCCCACTCAATGACATAGTGCAAAAGGAGTTCCCTCTTGTCCCAAACCCTGCTTCCATTTTGTGTAGCATCCCAAAACAGGCCACTCATTTTACTGTGGTCGATCTGAAAAATGTGTTTCAGTGCCTCTTGATCCTGACTCACAGTATCTCACAGCATTTACACAGGGTGGGAGGAAGTATGAACACCATGGAATGCCCCAAGAGTATTGCGAGAGCCCCAGCATATTCAACAGAATATTACATGAAGACCATGGCAATATTCAAGTCCTAAAGATGTATGGAGAAAGCAGGCACCACCTTTCTTTTCAAGAGAAATATGAGAATTCCCAAAAATTCCAATTTATTTTTAAATTAAATGTTGAGGAGCAGACTGTGACCTAAGCTCAGAGACACCTGGGCTGATAGAAAACTGCACGAAACAAAAGCTGAGTAAACCACACCCGGCTAAACAGTCGCTCACTCTAGTATCCCTCATACAAGGTTATGAACAAATACATTCCTGTTCAATGGTTCATCTACTTCTTAATAATAAAACTTTCCAGATATTAAGTGATTTGTTCGTGATCTATTAATAAACCAATTATTCAAACATAAGAACTTTTTGCGAAAAAACAGAAGAAATGGCCAAAAGTGGGGTGCTTATATAAGAGTTTTAATATTTTTGCCATGCATTTTATAATTCTCCTTCATCAGGGCTGTACTATCCGGTGATCAGAATTACATTATATAACCATATCAGAACGATTAGCATATGTCAGGATGTCAAACACAACAATAAATTCAAAAAATATCAATTCAAATAGATATGTACCATTTTACGAACAATCAAAAGGAAAAAGAAGAGAGAGAAACATAAAACAATCACTTAATTATAAATGGTTGAAAACCCCACGTGTACCTTAAAGCTTTGAAATGCTGTCCACCTTGGGTGGAATGTTGTGAACTCATTGGAGGTATTTTTTCATAATCTTGTATGCGGGATACTAGACTGAGCGACTGTTTAGCCGGGTGTGGTTCACTCAGCTTTTGTTTAGTGCAATATTCAAGTCCAAAGCACGATTATACAATACGTAGACAACCTTCTGGTCTGCAGTGAGAATGAAGAAACTTGTCAAAGAGACTCAGTTGTTTTACTCCAGTTACTCGCCCACAAGGGGTACAAAGTAGACAAGAAAAAGCTGCAGTACTGTCTGACTGAGGTCCTGTACTTGGGCCAACTGATTTCAAAAGATGCTTAAAGAATAATACCCGACAGGGTGGCCACAGGGCCTGCCTCTGCCAAACCGCACACGGTTGAGGATATGCAGAAATTCCTTGGAATTGCAACTACTGTAGTGCCTGGATATTTGATTATGCAGCCTACACAAGACCCCTCTTACAAGGCCTCAAGGAAGCACAGAGAGACAAAATACACCACATGGACAGCTGAGATGCAAACTGCATTTGAGAGCCTGAAAGAACTGATGAGCACAGCTCCAGTCCAAGCAACACCTGCTTACGAGCGAGAATTTTACTTATTTTCTCACTCCAATGGATCACTAATGACAGCAGTGTTAACACAAAAGACATCCATGGGCCATAAATCCCTGGCATACTACAGTGGCGTGCATCCGCCACCCTTGCTATTGAAAAAAACTCAACAATTGTAATGGGGTGTTCTGCCACCCTACAGGTTGAACACTCCCTGTTTGCCATTCCTGAAAGATCAAAATCAATTCTAACAACACAAAGGGCATCAGCCTATGAGATCATTCTTTTCAAGTGCCAATATTCATGTGGTGTGTTACAAAACAGTAAACCCAGCCACTTTCCCAACAGAGCCATGTACGGTTAAAGACATGCAAGAACATGATTGTGTAACATGCGAGGGAGAAGGGGATGACATTCCAAAAGCAAGGGAAAAGGCGCTGCAGGAAGGACAAGTGTTCTTTGTAGATGAATCAGCGTCCATTTGCCAAGAAACAGGTAAAAAACATGTCCGGGCAGCGGTAGTGAGGTTGGAAAGTGGGGAATATGAAGTACTGGTTAAGAAATGACTACCCATGCATTATTCTGCCCAAGCCGCTGAGCTAGTGGCACTGATCGAAGCACTTCATGCAGCAAAAAGATATGCAGTAACAATATATTTGGATTCAGCATATGTAACCACTACGGTACATGCTGGACTATCTAGATGGAGAAGAAGGGGGTTCAGGAGAGCTGATGGGTCCCCAGTACAACATGCAGAATTATTGAATAAACTGATCGAGACACTTGCAGACCTCTCTGTAGTGGCACTAGTGAAATGCCAAGCGCACACACACACACAATAATGACGAAATTTCTTTAGGGAAGGCAGCCACAGACATCCTTGCCCACACATTATATGTTAAGAGTCCATAGCAAATTCCACTGCCACCTGCAATTCCTCAAATTTGGTTATTCTGCAGCTCTAACCATCTAACACTTTGTCACGCATCATTTCTTCACATACTCTCTTCGACCATACTGGCTTATCATGTTGTTCTTAGAAACAGTATGTCAAATATTTAGTTCAGGGTAACTAAAAGAAAAATGACAAATAACCGTTTATAAACAAACGGTTAGCACTCTTGAGATTTTCATCGTTGAAGTTCTGCTTTGCCACAAAGCTTCCGCTAACTCCAGTAAAAAACAGTACCTTAAATCACAGCTTTTCCCTCCACCATTCTGTTCTTTGTCGAAGCAGGGCTTGAAATCCCCACATCTGCATTACGCTCACTCACTGGAGCAATCATGCTTGGGTACTGGCTCAACTTTACTACTTTCCATTGAAGCAAGACGTCAAACCTGCGGCTTCCTTCATTGAACTCTCACGGACAGCTGCACTTTGCTACCATTCTGTTCCTCTTTGAAGGGAAGCTTCAGTTCCCCACGACTGCGTTACGCTCTCACTGGAGCACTTTGCAGGGAAGACTGCTACCACCCTTCAACCGTCACGGTTGCAGTCGCTGCCAATAAACAGCTGGTGTGCATTTCACCAGTTAATGTGGAGGCGAAACTACAACGCTTCTCGTAACTCCTCTACCTGATCTTTTTGGATAACTTTCAGATATTTACCCTCCCCCTTTTTCTGATGCAGGCACACAATGCAAGGTCCCTTCCTTAGACCTTGTGAGCACCTGGTTGTCGAACTGCTATTTGAGACCAGAGTTCTGGACCATCATCATCACTACCACTGCTCCTATTGCATCATCATTTGGACATTTGACTCCAGGGACAGCGGAGCTCCGTTCCTCCGACGGCGCTCCTCAGCTAATGGCACAATATGGACTTCTTGGGGAACACACCACCCCTCCATTCCAAAGACCAGGTAAGCGACTATTTTCTTTTTTTTTATTTAACGCCTCTTTAGTGACAAGTGCACATTGTGCCATTTTAACATACTGTTGCAGACAAAGCTTACACCTGGGACATTAAAACAGTGTACTCATTATTGCCCCATATAAGCTATAATGCACTGCTCTTCTCATGGGGCTTGGACAGTTGTCCATTGAGCTTAGGGACATGACCGTGAGCTTAGAGTCTGCTTCGTGAGGTCCCACTGTTGCTTTTGGGCCCATCTCTGGCTTCCACGGTACCCCTCTAGGTTCATCCCTTTAAACATTGCCCCTGGTACATGCCTGCCCTGGGTGATGGGACTTACTTGGTGGGGGCAGTGTGTTCCTCTTTCTTTTTGCTGCTCCCCCCACAGCAGCTTGGTTACCGATTTTCTCTTTTCATTTTTTTATGCAAGTTCTTTTGCTTCCTGAAGAACATCCTTGTCGCCAATTAAAAATAGTAGCCTTCCAGTCTTCATGGTAAGGTCTTCTGAGTTTTATTAGCATCTACTTAAGCTACAGTTGCATAGGACACATAGAACAGACACTGGCACCCATCACCCAGGCAGGGGCTCTCTCTAACTGTCTGGGCTTGGAACTCTCCACACCAAAATTCTCTCAGCCACACAATAAACTTCTACATGACATCACAAACTTCCGCCAATGCTCAAAAGCAAATTACAAGAGTATGTTTTGGACCTCCTCACAGCCATGGAAGGTGATGTTTGCAAGAAAATCGAAAGTTCATGTTGCAAATTCGTACCTTCTTCAGATGCTGATAATGGAACACATGTGATTGCAGCTGTACATGGACTAGGCGTGAAAATGAGAAAAGCAGGAGGATACAGAACGATGACTGGTTCAGCATGGCATCCAACTGGGTACCGCCGTGGCTTGGATCAATCATAAAGATGGTACCCATCATTGTGTTCTTCTTGCTGATTTCCTGTGTGTGCCAGTTAGGATTCAGGTGCTGCACAAAAGCAGGACCAAGTAGTGAGATGATGGTGACAATCGGCAACAGAAATGTGACCAATAAGATTCCCCATGATACTAGGGAAGCCCTAGGGAAGCCCAAGTGCAAACTGGCGAGAATGATGAGCCCAAATACCGCATGGTGGCGATATACCACACAGGGGATGAGGTAGACAACTATTGCCACATTACCATCAAGCAGCCTCAAGATCTCGAGGATTATAAGGGGGTGTGGGTTGACCTAGACGGGGATGTATTTACATGACATGCACTCCTGAAGAATATGCACAGCGTGGGGAGAGTTTGAGAGGTATGTGCAGAGCATGGATGCCTATTAAGGGCACCCCCGCCTGGGATGAGGCTGTGAAAAGGGCTGAGGAATGTAGATGTACTGGGGAAGGGTATTTGTTACTTTAGGAGTAACGAAAGGGGGGGAATGTTGGGAAGGAGATGGTCCAATCCCACCCCCTCACCATTCCTGCAGTGAAGACATCACATGTAAGCTAAGGGGGGAGTGGCCCCCGACCCCACGGCACCTTGCTAAGGGACTAAGGGATATAACATAGAGATTTGCCTGCAAAAAATAACTCACGGCCCTGCCAATAGACGTTATTTTGGATTAGAACTGATGCCATCTTTTACTAGGCCCAGAAATCAGCCCTCTGCAAAATCCAGCTTTCCCATCTCCAAGGCCCAAGTCACCGCCACCTCCCCTCCTCCGCCAACCCCGCGTGATCCTTGTTCTTACGGAAGTCCAATCATTTATTGTTGCAATTGTTTAGCATCACTTCCCCAAATCATGCTCTTCGCAGAGCGTGAGATCGAAGCAGGCCCATGCACCAGTACCCATCCATCTCCACAAAACTGCCCCTGTCCTTTACAACTCCCACCCTGCCAGGCCATGGACTACCAGTCCCCAACCCTTCACTCTCATGCGAATACCCATCTGACCTCCTCATAGTGACCATTCCAGAACACCCACCCTAAACTTAATCCTATATAGTAGTATATTCCCTACAAGTCAAAACATGTCCATCAGTGCCATGAGCAATGGGGAAACATAAAATAGTAGATCAAACCATCACGGAAGGACACCTGGGTGCAGGACCCTGGTATCAAAGAGGGCTGAATGCAGTGGTCGGAATGCCAATATATTAACCCATGTTTCTCCAAGGTGCCCCCCATTCATGCAAGGATGTTATGGTTGCCATTATTCTTGTATTATCAGTTCCTGTTGTATAAACAGTGCCACATGGCCCCTCCAATCTGCACCCCGAAAGTGTACTCTATGTGATGTCGTATTTGGTGACGATTTTTACCTTATAATGTTCTGCCCGTGTATTGTTTGGCAGAGCGCTCTTGGGCAGCAGAGTTCTTTGCTTGCTAACTTTATTTTATATAAAGTTTGTTATCCTTGCTATTTATCTCTTGGTCTCATTCCCTGGCAGGGTGTGTTCTTTATTTTGGTTCATTGGAAAGTTGTGTGTTTTGGGTATCCGCCTTCATAAAACAGGCAGAAGATGCAAAGAGGCTGCCCTTTTCTCATAGCTCTGTCTTCAAACACCTTATAATTTTAAAGTATCAAGATGGAGTAGATCTAATTGAACTGTGACTGTCAGGTTTCTCTGCCTATTGGGTCTCCGGGGGAGGGGGTGACCACAATTATTTTGTATAACTATTTCAATTCATATAGGTTGTCCTTAACTTCTATAGTTCAGTGGGAGAGTTCCTCAAGCCACAATGGCGCTGAGGTGGCTGGAAATTGATTGGACATGAAGATTCCACAAGGTGATTGGTGGCTGAGGGTGCTAGGGAACTGATGGGGAATTCTAAACTGCCTTTCATTTTCCTCACCTTAACAGGAAGGTCCTGTTTTATGAACCCCTATATTAGGCCCACTAAGAACCCTAGTAATTGACCCAGGTTGGAGAAGAAGCAGGTTTAAGTATCCAGGGCTACGTGGAACAAGACAAGCAAAGAAACTGGTGAGAGTGCTGCGCTCCAGTTCCTAAGAAAAGCAATCAAAAAGATTCAGTGACTTTCAGTTGGTGATCTGCACAATTGTAAACAGACAAGAAGTTGCTGTCAAGTTATTTGTTACCCTCAGTGTATAGTTTAGGTATTTAGTTAATCTTGTTAATCATTATTGCTGTACATTTTGACTCTGCCAGAAAGTGGATTATCGCCAAGGAAAGGAACCGTTACGCCCTTGTCCAGAAGTTAACTGAAGAAAATAGACTTACTCACAGACTCAGCGACTCTCCTCATCTCTGGAGAGAGCGCTGTATCGCGTGACCTGTGTGAAAGCAATTCACAGTAATTTTGAGAAGGAAGCATTCCATCTCAGCGCATGCGTGGCGGCAATCAATTGCCTGGAATAAGCCACCTTCACACACGCGTCTGAGATCTTTGCCACCTTTCAGAAAAGGGACCGGTAGGAACGTCTTCACTTGCTGTACATGCCCGGCGGCGAGTAGCATATCTCATTTCGGCCGCTCTCGCGCATGTGCAACAAGCCTGTGTCTTCGTCAGAGATTTGCAGAGTATTGGCTCTGATCAAAATTAAAGAAAGAGAGAAGTGGTTCACTCGCTAGCATCAACTAGCAGTTCACAACACTGGGAAACAACTAAATAAATACAACAGTCATGCACAAGCTCCAAGGACTCAAGTAAGAGAGACAGAGAGCAGCGCACAGTTTTCATTTAAGCAAGGAGGAAGGTCAGAAGGATTTTCTCAATTCAATTCATGTCAAAATGCGTTAGTAATGGCATGTTAAATGTACACAGAAAGAAGAGAAAAGTTCACTTCAATTTGGGAAAGAAACCTCATTAAAGATCTCAGCTCAGCATCCAGAGTATCAGTAAGCAAAGACTCAGTTGTTTGAAAACACTACTCTTCATTGGGCAATGGCATTTTATTCAAAGATTAAAGATTTCTGTCTGCAATCAGAGGTTTATGAACTGAACTCCCAACAAAAGAAAAGTACAAACTCTTGAATTATCTGCAAGTTCCATAATAAGTTTTCTCTCAGGTTTAAGTGAGATTAAGGATCTAAAAGGAGCTTCAAATTTAACTCGCCTCTGAACCTTTCAGGGAGGCATCACAGGTACTGAAAACTACAGTGGAATATTTGTGGGACACTAGGTTTGAAAGGAACTAATCTCTCATCCTCTGCTGATTGGAGAGAATGACCTGTGTTGTTTTTCATTTTATCCACCTTCCCTTTCCCTCGAGGGTGTTGAGACTTCTGCTGTACCATTCAATAATTGACTACGCATCTGAGTGGGATTGTGAGGCTCAGCAGCTCCTGTGGATCAAGAAACAGAACCGGACAGAATGAAAGGTCAATTATAAATCCGCCTGAGCTGCTGAACCCACTTAGAGAGAATGGCTGAAATGGGGGAATTAATTAGGGAGTTGAAGGATGAGGTTCGGATTTCCCACCAGGAGAATGCAAAATAAGCAGAAGGGTAGAGGAGTTGGCTGAAGCTGTGTCCCAGATGCAAGGCTCCCTTAGACAACAGAGCTTGGAGGCAGCCGATCTAGGAGAGTAACATCCAATTTTGATTAGAGGAATCAGGGTCAAGTGGAAGGGAGGCTAGGGGGATGGAGGTGTCAGCAGTTCCAGTTCCTCTGGCTCCTCCAGAATGATTCAGTGGGGATCGTAAAAGGTTTCAAATATTCTTAACTCAATGTGAGTTACACTTCCTTTGTAGGGCTGGAAGTTTACCTACAGATGAAGCTAGGGTAGCGTTTGTTTTGTCATATTTGTCTGGAGAGGCTGCCACATGGTCAGTTCTACTAGTTAGCTAGAAGAATCCGGTGTTAAGGAATTTTACTCAGTTTCAAATGGAATTTAGGAAGATGTTTGGAAAAAGACAGGTTTCCTTAGAAATCGATGGAAAATTATTGGAGCTTAAGAAGGGGAGTAGAGATTTGGTGAGCTATAGCATACAGTTTAAATCTTTGGTGATGGAAAGTCAATGGCTGGAGGAAAAGAGAACCACGTTGTTTTATCGAGGTCTTCAAGATGACCTTAAGGATGCTTTGGCCAATATTGTGGATCGCCCCTCTACCTTTGAGGCTCTCATTGACTTGGTCATGCACATAGACTTTAGGTTAAGTGAGAGAAGGAGTGAGACACCGAGAGGTTGGGGGGAAGTGAAGTTGGTTCAGCGTGTATAGACCTAAAAATTTGCCAAATACGGATAAAAGAGGAAAAGTAGTTGAAACAGGTAGAAGGAACCGGGGTCCTTTGCCCAAGGAAGAAAAGGATAGGCGGAGGCAAAATAATTTGTGCTTGTATTGTGGAAGGAATGGGCACTTCCTAGGTAATTGTCTGTATACCCCCAAGAGGTCTCAGTCATCTGGTATCACAACACAGGTAGCTGCAAACACTCTTCAAACAGCGGTTTCGCATATTACCATCAATGCATCCTTATTTTATTTGGGAGTGTTGAAGGGATCTGGTCCGGCTTTAATTGATGCAGGGGCTACAGGAAACATCATGGACAGAGGGCTCGAAGAAACTTTAGATTCCCCTAGTGCAGAAGGAAAGGTTACAACAAGTCAGAGCTGTGGATGGGTCTTATTTGACATCTGGTCCAATCACTCATGGTACTGTCCCTTTGCATTTATCAGTGAGAGGGGATCAAAGGGAGGAAATTGTTTTTGAATTAATTGATGCTCCTCAGTTGAAGATAATCTTGGGAATACCCTGGTGTTAAGATGGATTTCTGAACTCTGACTTGGTGGGCAAAGGTTCAGAAGGCCAGCTTAGTTTCTTGGAACAGGGTAACCTTGTGGACAAGCGAGACCAATTAAGGTAGGTTGGCGGCGGTCAAGATTAGGTCTCAGGAAGGGTGAGGGTGCCTGAAAGACCTCAATGGGCACACAGAGTAAAGGACACTTACAAATCACTCCCAGTCAGGTGTAGATATATTAAAAATATGAATACATTTATTTCAAGGCCTTTCAGTTTAAACACAAATCAAATCACAGTAATTCTATTAAGCCAACACAATCCTATCTAAATACATATATATAAGACCAATGGGGTCTAAAGAGTTAATGCACTAAATGGGTCCACAACCTAAAAGGGGGTGGAAACAGGCAGTGCAAATAGTCTTTAGCCCCTTCTACATCCAACACACTCCTAACTATGAGGCAGTCCAATCTCGAAGAAGAGTGGAGCCTAATGCTCAAATGTACATCCAATGCTAGCGCACGCGGTAGTTCGAAATGGGCAAAACAGGGTCTCTTCAAGGATCTTGTTCAGCTCAGGAAGGTGGGTGAGGCGATGAATAGGTTCCCACTATTCAAGGAGGGCCTCCACTTGAGGGCAGAGTCGATTCCAAGAGTTGGGAATAGTTTGCTAGCTCGCACTAGCAGTGGAAAGGAGAGGGGGCCCCCAGGGGCCACTCGTGTGTTAAAATGGATGGAGGCGCTTTGGGACACCGGTTATGGTTGTGATTACTTACCGACCCCCGGCACACTCCCGACCAAACTTTGTCAGTCGAGTCCACTTCGGTTGCAGGTACAAATGCAGCAATTTGACGGCTCTGCGGCTTTCAGCAGCGAAGATACAGTGATGATTCCCAAATGGGACAGTGGCAATTTCTCCACTCCTGGTGGATGGATCAGGCCAGTTTCACTGCAGCAGGCTTCAGGGGCAAGAGGGTCACAAATACAATGCACCTGCAAAGTTCGCCACCACGGCTGGGCGACACGGTAACCGCATATATTCTGGTTCTGGCGCTCTCGCCTCACTTCAGACCTGGGAACGCCACGTGTATGAAATTCGGTGTGAGGGTGCCGTGAACACAGAGCTAGCGATCTACCAAGTTTCGAGGGCCTCCTCTAAACTGCAGTGGTATCAGGATAGAGTCTGCGTAAACTGGTTAGTCCACTGGTTGCCCCAGGGACACTTCTGAGAAGGCTTACTTGCATGTTTTGATGAAGGTGGCGAGAATAGTTGGTCCCTCTATTCCAATGGGTCGAAGCGTCTTCGCAGACCTTCTAGGATAACCAGATGCAGAGGAGTCCCACGGGACGACAGCGGGCTCAGGGTGCCAAACCTTCCAGCAGGTCACCAGCGGTTCCTCGACTCGGCTTCTTAGTTTCAGGATACTTGGATCCTATCCTTCATTCAGTGAGAACTCCAGAGATCGACATGGTATGGGTGTTTTGGGCCTTCTCTTATCCAGAATCTCCTTTGCGCCAAAACAAAGAGGACCCAATGGGAGATCTGCTCACATACAGGCATACCATACGTGGACCAATCACGGACCACAGTGGTCCCAGGCATTCACAACACTCCAGACTCTCTGGCACCCAGGATGTGTATTGGGAACAGACATCCCAGCCCACATCTTGGAGGCACACACACAAGGCATGCCGAAGGCTGCGAAAACTTGGCGTTTGGGAGAATGCATGTCCAAATAAGGACTGACCCGGGTCAGCTCGACCTGGGCAAGGTGAAGGGGCAAGATGGCCAAAGGACAGGACAAAGAACCTTGTGGCATGGCCATTTTGGAGCTAGGCCACCTATTTGTGCCAAACATGGTAATCACGGTTTACCTGGCAGGAAAGGGTTACAAATATACTAAATGATAAGCTGCCACCAGCCCTGTCCACGGCACATCTGCACTTCTCCTAAAAAATCCTTTGAGAGTATCTAGGGCCTTTGGAAATGACTAATGGACCCAAGTGAACTGTACTGGAAGGTACATTGTACACTTGTTACATGTTGCATAAAAGTTGCAACATTGGAAAGAACTAAGGGAAACAAAGTCTCCCAGCACTGACTGTCTTAAGGGCATGTCAGTTTCCCCATAAAAAGTGAGCGAAAAGCCCAGAGGAGTGCAGCAGAAAGCTGCGCTCCTCTGGTAAAGTCAGAATATGGTGTTTCACATCAGCAAAAAGTTGGGGGGTACACAACTGGAGGGAAAATTACACATGAAATGGAAATCTTTCCTAACACTTGGTTGACTTCTCACAATCCTATAATTCACTGGGGAAGATGAGTTGTGGATTTCAGTTCAACCTATTGTAAGGAACATTGTTTTAATTTCTTGAGTTCTGAAGGGGTGCAGAATAATGAGTTTAAGGTTAGAACTTTTTCTTTGGCTGATGAAGCGGGTGTCAGTCATTCTATTGGAGCAGTAATGGGAAGTTTACCAGAGTGCTACACTGATCTTGAAGATGGATTTGATGAGTTAGAAGCCGGGGGTTAGCACCACATAGATCTTACGATTGTAAGATAGATTTGGAGGATGGAGCAATGTTGACTTGTAGTCGAGGGCATGCTCTGACTGAGAAAGAGAATGAGTACCTAAAAGAATACCTGGTAGAGAATCTAGCTAAGGGCTTCATTAGACATTTCCAGTCCCCTGTGGCATCTTCCTTATTCTTCGTTCCTAAGAAGGATGGGAAATTAAGGACTTGTATTGACTATCGTTCCCTGGACAAAGTTACCATTAAAAATTGATATCCCTTGCTCCTGATGTCAGAGATGTTGGATCGTATTCAGGGAGCATTAATCTTTTCTAAGCTTGATTTACGAGGGGCCTATCATTTGGTCAGGGTCAGACAGGGAGATGAGTGGAAGACAACATTTAAGACCCATTTTGGACTATTCAAATATGAGGTCATGCCCTTTGGATCAGGTAACGCCCCAGAAGCTTTTCATTTTTTTTATTAATGATATCTGTAGAGAATTTTTGGACATCTTTGTGATAGTGTATATTGATGATATCTTGATTTATTCCCCCGATGAAGAACTACATCAGAGGCATGTAAGGTTAGTTCTAGAAAAGTTGTGAAAATATCATCTCTTTTGCCAAACTAGAAAAAAGTCAGTTTCATACCAAGACAGTGGAATTCCTTGGGTTTGTGATCGCTCCTTCAGGTTTGGAGATGGATGACAAGAAAGTGCACGGTGTGCAGGATTGGCCTATGCCTACTCGGGTGAATGATGTTTGTTGGATTTGTCAATTTTTGTAGGAGATTCATTGAGGGCTTCTCCCATATTATTCCACCCATTACAAGCCTGTTGAAGAAGGGGGTGAAATTTAGTTGGAATGAGGCGGAGGAAGCTTTTCACGTTCTCAAGAAGTTAATTTCAGGTCCATTTTGCTTGATCCGGATCCCTCCAAGGCTTTTTTCGTTGAGACAGAGGCGTCTTACTTGGCCATGGGTGTCATGAATCAGTGATTCCGACCTTTCTGGACAGTCTGGTCCATTAGACATTGACTACTGCAACTCGAACCCTACTAAACATGGCCAACGCCATGGAACTGCACAGTCTAGTCTTTCTGATCCTGTCTCATGCTTCCTTGAAAACAGATACACCCCTGAGGCTCGGCGCGTCTCGACGCTACGCTTGTCTGTACTCCTCGTCCCGGCAAGTTGTGTATCTAACTTCCCTGTCCTCGTTATTGCCTTTGTTCCCAGTAAGGCTCCTGTTTTCCTGCTCCCTTCCTGGCATTCCTTCCTGAGCGGCCGCTACTTCCGACTTAGCGGAGCCTCCGACTTCAACACTCGCTACCCGCCTGCAGACTGGCTTCAGCGGGAACACTACCGTACCTTTACAAGACCCGCACCGCCAAACATCCCGTGCTTGTGCGGACTGATCATCGAAACCTCCTTTACAGTCCGTGGAATGTAGAAACAGCCGCCAAGCACGTTGGGCCTTTTTCTTTGCCCAATACCAGTTCCGCATTCAACATGTTCCCGGCCCATCCAACGTGATCGCTGATGCTCTCTCCAGACGACCATATTACATGCCAGAAGAATCGTGCACCTTTCCCAAGATGTTTCCGGACATGGTGTTCATAGCCCAGGCCAACTCCCTTTTGGATATCATACGCCCAGAGACACCGACTTCAGACATTTGGAAGGACTACACAAAGGATAACCACTGGGCTCTATCTGCCAAGGACGGATATCTCTTCAAGGACAAGAATCTGGTCATCCCTACTCAGAACACTCAAATTAAGATAATTAACCTTGGTCCTGACATTTCATTCCGGGCATCATGGAATCAAGGCCACATATAAAACAATCCGGAGGAACATTTGGTGGCCTAGAATGATCACAAACATACATGCATATATACACACGCCTGTGCAGTTTGCAACCAGAACAAGACTGATAACAGGAAACCAGTAGGGTTACTTCATCAACCTGACCTGCCATCTCGACCCTGGGAAATGATTGCCACAGATTTTATACTGGATCTTCCTCCTTCTAAAGGACACACCACCATAATGGTTACTATAGACCTGTTTTCTCACATGGGCCATTTTACTTCTCTGATCAAGCTACCTTTGGCGCAAAAAATGGCAGGGTTTTTTGTTACACACATCTTTCGATTACATGGTCTACCTACCAAGATAATCTCTGATTGTGGGCCGCAATACAGCTCCAGATTCTGGAAACACCTTTGTCAGCAGTTAGGTATTCAATGTGCCTTATCTTCGCGATATCATCCTCAGACAAATGGCATAAATGAGAGGGTAAATCAAACCCTTGAACAGTATCTACGGTGCTTTGCTTTGAAAGTCCAGGACAACTGGTTGTTACTAATTCCAGTAGCAGAATTTGCTTACAACAACTCTGATCACTCTACGACCAAGACAAGTCCCATCTTTTGCACACATGGGTTCCATCTGTCCATTTTACCTACGCTCTTACCTCATACCACACTAACTTCATCGGAGGATTCTTGAATTGCTGAACTAGTCTCAGTATACAGCGATGTAAAGAAACACCTAGAAAAGGCCAGGAGAGACAAAGAAATTTGCTGATACCAAAAGGCGACCTGGTCCTTTCTATACTATTGGGAGATAAAATCTGGCTTTCTTCTCGAAACTTGCCCAGGCATCTGAGACCCAACAAACTGGCACCATGTTTTTATGGACCATTCACCGTGATGGAAATCATCAACCCTGTGGCCTTCCGACTCCGAATACCGGAATCCTGGAAAATAATCCATCATGTTTTCCATTCATCCTTATTGAAGCCTTTTCACCAATCAATCAGGTCAGGACGTCGGCCTCCCACACTCCTTGTCAACAATCAAGTCGAATTTGAAGTCTCTAGGATCTGGGACTCCGGTACAGAAGAGGTCGTCTCCAATATCTGGTGGAGTGGAAAGGCTATCCGCCTAGTGAACGGACTTGGGAGCCAGTCTCCAACATGAATGCTCCCCGCCTGATACAGCGTTTCCATTGGACTCATCCGGGCAAGTCTGGAGGATTGGAGTTTAGAAGGGGGCATGCTGTCATGAAGCAGCAATTCACAGCTTTCTGGACAGTCTGGTCCCTTAGACATTGACTACTGCAACTCAAACCCTCATAAACATGGCCAACGCCATGGAACTGCAGTCTAGTCTTTCTGATCCTGTCTCATGCTTCCTTGAAAACAGATACGCCCCTGTGGCTCGGCGCGTCTCGAGGCTACTCTTGTCTGTACTCCTTGTCCCGGCAAGTTGTGTATCTAACTTCCCTGTCCTCGTTGTTGCCTTTGTTCCCAGTAAGGCTCCTATTTTCCTGCTCCCTTCCTGGCATTCCTTCCTGAGCGGCCGCTAACTCCGATTTAGCGGAGCTACCTGTGCTGTTTCTCAGTCATTCCCGGTTTAGTTTTCCCTTATCCTAGACCCTTCCTGGATCCTCCCTGGAACTTTGAACGCATCACGACTCCACGGCTCCCCCGCAGGTTGGAGCCTCGGACTTCAACACTCGCTACCCGCCTGAAGAATGGCTTCAGCGGAAACACGCCCGTACCTTTACAAGACCCGCACCTCCAAGAAGAAGAAGCCTGTAAACACCAGGAAAAAGACAGCAAGAAACAGGTGAGTCAAGAATCAGAGGACTCGAATTCTGACAATAGGAGCAGTTTTGTCCCAACGACATGAACAGACTGGGCAGTTGCATCCGATAGCTTTTTTTTACCCAAGAAATTAACGGAAGCTGAGTGCAATTACACCATTATGGATCGGGAATTATTACCTATCAAGGCAGCATTCATGGAATGGCGACATTATTTGATGGGGGCCAGGCATACTATCATAGTCCTTACGGATCATAGGAACTTACTGTTTTTGAAGTCTGCAAAGACCTCAACTCCTGACAGTTGCATTGGTTTTTGATCTTTGAAGATTTTGACTTCGTGGTAACGTTTAGATCTGGTAAACTGATTGGGAAAGCGGAGAGATGGAAATTTATTCCAAGCCAGTGATTCCTGAAGATCATTTTGTTTCAGCTGGTTTTTTCTCGAGTAAGGATTTGAAACTGGAAATTCAGAATACATTGAGTCAAGAGGAGATGGAAGAATGGGCTTGTCAAGATTCAGCTAGGTCGATTTCAGAGGGTTTGCCCTGTTTAGGATCCAGATTGTATCTTCCCAGTGAGAAATTACAGGAGAAAATGTTACAGTGCCATGATTTTGGTTTGGTAGGACCCCCAGGTTTTCGAAAGTCTTCAGATCTTGTGCAAAGGCACTTTTGGTGGAAGACTATGAGAGATGACATGCTAAAGTATGTGAAGATCTGTGCCAAATCCAAGGTATCTTGTGGCAAGCCCGCCAGACTTCTGGAACCTTTGCCTATTCCACATCATCAGTGGCACACAGTATCTTTGTACTTTATAGTGGATCTGCCAGTAGATCAAGGATACTCAGTGATTCTTCTTGTTGTGGATTGTTTAACTAAAGAGGCTCATTTTATCACAGTGAAAGGTCAAGCAACAGCATCAGTTTTAGCTCAAAGATTTTTACAGGAGATGGTTCACTTGCATGGTTTGGCAAGTAGAATAATCTCAGATCAGGGTTCACAGTTTGTTTCAAAATTTTGGAGTGCTTTTGTAAGGAGCTTGTTATAGAGATCCAATTGACATCTGGTTATCACCCTGAAGAAAATGGTCAAGTTGAGCGAGTCAATCAAGAATTGGAAAAGTATCTAAGATGTTTTTGGCAAGAAGGAAAAGGTTGGATTGACTTCCTTTGGATGGCTGAATTTGCTTATAATAACTCCAAGAAAGATTCGATTTCCAGGTGTCCTTTTTATTTCAGTAGAGGTTTCCATCCAGGTTTTCTCTGTGAGTTGGTCCAGGAGTCGTCGTCTAACCCAGCTGTGGAGAAGAGATTACAAACCATGCGAGGTTTGGCTAGGACGACCAAATCTTTGCAGCCGAGTATGGAGTTATAAAAGATTTGCTGACAAGAAGCAGAATTCTAGTCCACATTACAAAATAAGGGATTTGGTGTGGCTTTCCACCACAACATTTCTGAGATTGAAGGGTTGAAACAAGTTTAGTCCCCGGTTTGTTGGATCTTTTGAGGTGGAAAGAATTATCAATCCTGTGGCAGTTAGGTTAAAGTTACCAGCTGGGTTGAAGGTGCATTCAACATTTCATGTTAGTTTATTAAAGACAGTGGGTTAAGGGAACCAGATTGTGTCCAGTCCCTCAGGTGGTTTTAACTGAAGATAATTCTGAGGAGTTTGAAGTCAGGGCGATCTTGGACTCTAGGAAATTTAGAGGTAAACTACAGTATCTAGTAGATTGGGAAGGTTACGGCCCAGAAGAGAGATCTTGGGGAGTTTGTTGGAAACATTCATGCACCTATTTTGGTGGCCAGGTTTCATAGAAAAAATCCAAGTAAGCCAGGCCCTGGGGGCAGGGCATGAGCGGGGGGTACTGTCAGATTACTCTGGCTATTGGGGAGGGGGAAACTACTGTAATTATTTTGTATAACTATTTCAATTATAGGTTGTCTTGGTGCTGAGGAGGCTGGGAATTGATTGGATGTGAAGATTCTGCAAGGTGATTGGTGGCTGAGGGTGCTAGGGAACTGATGGGGAATTCTAAACTGCCTTTCATTGTCCTCACCTTAATAGGAAAGTCCTGTTTTATGAATCCCCTGTGTTAGGCCCACTAAGAACCCTAGTAATTGACCCAGGTTGGAGAAGAAGCAGGTTTGAGTGTCCAGGGCTACGTGGGACAAGACAAGCAGAGAAACTGGTGGGAGCGCTGCACTCTAGTTCCCAAGACAAGCCATCAAAAAGATTCAGTGGCTTGCAGTTGGTAATCTGCACAATTGTAAACAGACAAGAAGTTGCTGTCAAGTTGTTTGTTACCTTCAGTGTATAGTTTAGGTATTTAGTTATTCTGGCTAATTGTTATTGCTGTACATTTTGACTCTGCCAGAAAGTGGATTGAGTACGGCAGAGCAAACAAACTGTTATGCGCTTGTTCAGAAGTTAACTGAAGAAAATACTTACTCGCAGACTCTGCGACTCTCCTCATCTCTGGAGAGAGCGCCGGATCATGTGAACTGTATGAAAGCAATTCACAGTAATTTTGGGAAGGAAGCGTTCAGTCTCGGCACATGAGTGGCGGTAATCCATTTCCTGGAATAAGCGGCCTTCACGCACGCATCCGAGATCTGTGTCACCTTTCAGAAAAGGGACCGGTAGGAACGTCTTCACTTGCTGTGCATGCACAGTGGCGAGTAATATTTTTCATTTCGGCCGCTCTCACGCATGCGCAACAACCCTGTGTCTTCCTCTGAGATTTGCAGAGTATTGGCTCTGGTCAAAATTATAGAAAGAGAGAAGAGGGTCACTCGCTAGCATCAACTAGCAGTTCACAACACTGGGAAACAAGTAAATAAATCTAACGTTCACGCGCAAGCTCCTAGGACTCAAGTCAGAGAGACAGTGAGCAGCGTAGTTTTCCTTTAAGCAAGAGGAAGGTTAACTCAATTCATGTCAAAATGCATTAGTAAAGCATGTTAAAAGGTACGCAGAAAGAGGAGAAAGGTTCACTTCAATTTGGGAAAGAAACTTTATTAAAGGTCCCAGCTCAGCAACCAGAGTATCAGTAAGCAAAGATTGTTTGTTTGAAAACACTACTCTTCGGTGGGCTAAGGCATTTTATTCAAGGATGCAAGATTTCTGTCTGCAATTAGAAGTTTATGAACTAAACTCCCAATAGAAGAAAGGTACAAACTCTTGAATTATCTGCAAGTTCCATAAGAAGTTTTCTCTCAGGTTTAAGTGGGATTAAGGGCCTAAGAGGAGCTTCACATTTAACTCACCTCTCAGCCTTTTGAGGAGGCATCACAGGTACTGAAAACTACAGGGGAATATTTGTGGGACATTAGGTTTGAAAGGAAATAATCTCTCTTGTTTTCTCATCCTCTGCAGGTGCTCAGCTGGTTGGAGAGAGTGACCGGTGGTTTGTTTTTTATTTTATCCACTTCCCCTTTCCCTCGGGGGTGTTGAGACTTCTGCTGTACCATTCAGTAGTCGACTATACATCTGAGAGGGATTGTGGGGCTCAGCAGCTCCTGCGGATTACAAAACAGAACCGGACAGTGATTGTATATTGCTGTCAGTGCATCTTACTCTGAAGTTGATTGAAGTAGTGGCATACTGTGGAGCAAAGGAGCCTGCTCCCACAATAACAGTAGAAGGGGGTTGTCAAGGGGAAAGCAACACCCCAAGAAGAAACATCCTGACAAGTATACTAAAGACACTGCAGAGGTCAAGAATATCAAGGAAGTTGTTGAAGCAGAAGTTGTATCTATGTTTAATAAATTGTGGCAAACCCATCCTGGGAAACAGATATCCAAGATTATCATTGGTGCTGTTTTCATAGCTGAAAATGGAAGGGGAACCTTTCAACAGTGGGATTTTGTTTGGTGAACTTTTTATTTCCTTTTGGAACCTATAAGAACTGGTTCAAGACTTCACTTTCCTTTTGAACATTTGGGAGAAAGTGACTTTGAGCAATTCTGGGAAAAGGATCTACCCAGGACAGGTGAAGGTCATTAAAGTAATTGGTTGTTGGTTATTATTTTATTCATATTGTTTATGTTTTATCTTCAATGTTTTCTTGTTTAGTGTGAGGGCCAGTTTTCTTGATGCTAGGAGTCAATCCCGTAGACCTTAGAATAAGTAGGGAACTCCTTATAGAGAAGGTTTAGTGAGGTTTAATTTTCACTTTTTAATCAAATGTTTAATTTGGATAAAAACACAAGCAGTTGTCTGCCTCGCATTAACCCCTCACAAAAGGCAGAGCCCTCTTCAAAGCTGTTAAACACTGCATCAGCCCGCTTTATGATTCCCTAGCTTCATTATATTTTGTCAGCAAATGTAAATTGACAAGACTTGCCACCACATGTACCTCACCAAATGAGCAACCATCTTTTCCCACTGTTCAACACGCTAACCTGGCCCGCCTCCTGCAAAGTGCCAGCAAACCAACCATGGCAAAATGCTCAATGCCACTACCCACAACAATGATGGTGTGAGATAATGCATTGGAATACATTTACCTTATGTACTTTTAAATGACACTTCTACACACCAAATACAAATCAGAGGCAACTTATTTACTCTACAAAAATATGGACTTGAGCTAAATGAAGTCACAGTAAGCAGTTTGCTACTTTCGTGGAAGAATTCTGTCGAGCATAAAACCTTTAACACATAAAATTCCTATTCCGTCATGAGGCATTCTTTTTTCTAAATTTAACCAGTCATTATTCCTGATAGCATTCCTATGACTATGAAAGCAGAGAGTGCAGGCCCACAATCCTATTTCTTTGAGACTCAGAGATGGGACCTTGTAACAGTTCTAATTCCTCAGAGATGGGATGAGAAGGAACATCAGGGAATGCGAGGCCACCTGTTCTGAGAAGCTAACCCAGGAGGTGGTATACGGGGATGCCCCAGTGCTTCTGGCTCAGGCCGACCTCCTTTTTCAGACCGCCCGCATACATGCAAGCCACAGTTCTGACCTGCAATTGGATCGTAAAAGACTTCCTTGCATGCATGAGCAGCGATTCCCACACACGTGCACAAAGCAGTTCCAGAGGGGAAAGACATGGTATTAAGTGAACATTTCTTTTTTCTATTGTTCGAATAGAAAAAAGACTGATTTTGAAAGACCGCTCTGTGACCGCACACAGCAGTATTTCTAAATCAAACTAGCATGCCTCTTCCGCACATAAGTGCGCGCAGGGGCTGACAGGCATGTCAGGACCAGGAAGAGCCATCGCGGGAGAACAAGTAAGAGTTTGTGTGTGTGTGTTGCATGTTTCTGAGTTTATTGGGGTAGGGGTATGCTTGTGTGGGGAGGGAGGCGGTGGCAGATGAGGAGGGGGGGTTCAGGTGGTTAAACCCCCATATTTCACAGACATCCCGCCAGCGAGGGTGGGGGTAAAGGGATGTGCTATCTTTGCATTTTGCGGGATGCCGTAAATCAGCTGGAAAAAAACAGTCTTTTTGGTAGGTGACCAATGAAAAGCGGAAATATCACATAGAACCAAAGACATGCATGTGAGCAATGTCTGTGGAGCAGATCACACTCATGATCACAGTTGGGTCTACGGAAGGCCAGACACACACAGGCCAGATTACAGGGAACCATGGCGAAATGGGGCAGCTTCCATGACAGGGACACCCAATTCCAAGATTGTGGCCCTGCAATCTATGGCCTTGGGCTGTGGAGCTGTGGTTCGCCCACGGGGAATCCAAACATTAGCAACCACCAATGGGTTGGGCGCAGGGCCTAGGATGCAGCTATGAACAAGAAGGCTGTGCTGCTGTCCCCACTGAAACCCTTATTACCTCAATGCATTATAGGACACGAGAATAAAAGGGGACAGGGGCTACAAGAAAAGGTCAGAGTTTGAATAAGAACTAAGAATTACCTCCATTTAGTTACCCAAATAAACCTTCATGTTAAACTCTTGTATGAATTCTACATTTATTTGATGCTGCCTCAGTATCAGACCTTTACTTGTGTGTGTCCAGGCCCTTTCAGAACATTTTGGGAAATGTACATGTATTCTTGTGCTTTGGGTCTCATACCATAATCAATTACGACATTCTCCGACAACCGACCCCATCCATATAAGTGAATCTATTCTTGAACAGGCTTGCACTTGCCTTCACAATGTGGTCACACACACCCATGTACAAAGCTGCAAGAATATTACAGACACTCAATGGGATAGAGCACATAGCACAAGCATTATAAAAGTTCCACTGGCTACCGTTCAAGCCAATAATACACTTCTAAGCGTTGTGCTTCACTCGCCTTGCCCTCAGGGTAGTGGAGCTTAATATATTCAAAAGGAAAACCACCCCACTCCACCCGAGTACACCACTGAGATATAGCAGTGGCATACTCCTAACAATTCCATGATACATCAAGTGAGGGAGGCTCCGCTTTTTCCAACGTAACAGCCAAACTCTGGATGTCACTGCCAAAGGGAATTTGCACAATCTAGGATCATCTAACCTTCAAGAAAACTCTCCCCACCCAGATCCAACCAGCTCTGGTTGAGAACTGATTTGAACTGAATGCAATCATCTGTCATACACACTTTGATTAATGCTAACATAGCATACTGTAGGCCTATGGGTCCACACATTGCACAACAGATCCCCAGGCCAGGTCAACTACTAAGAGCCTGCCAAAGAATTGTCCTTGGACTAAACCTTGTGCCACACTTTCTCTCTGGACTAAAGACTGAAAGGAGATCGCAAAGGCAGCTCAACTGAGCTGAACCCTATGGAAAATATCACCACAGGTCCTTATTCTTGTGACAGACCCTAGCAGGGATACATCAGGACCTGCCTCAAGGGGCCAATCCTGAGAGTACACTGCATTAACTTCAGGGACATACTGTGACAAATGCAAGGTGATAGGTGCACTGCAATAAATTACCCCAAATGAGCCCGACGCACTAAGAAGTGCTTCTGCTGTTGGTGTACACTTTCAGATCGAACCCCTGCAAGGGCGCCGAAGTAATGGACCGACACAAAGGTGGCATGCTTTTAGCTATATGTTTTTGTTATAATGAAAAGAAAAGGAAACACCTAGCTATCCCTATAGGTACGGGGGGTTTCCCTGCATCAAAAAATAATCTACAGGTTGTCAGAATGTTCAGCAAATCATAAAAAGTTCACTGTAGTGTCAAACCTACTTCTGTCCCTAACACTTAAATTCAACTAAGGATAATGTTGTAAGAGGTCCAGAAGGATGCTTCCATCTTTCTGGAAAGGAGATCTTGCCAGTTCTTAGCACAGTGTGCCAGATAACGGGTCCCTGTTTCCCTGGCTTTCTTTCACTGTTGGCAACCAGCATATGGGATGTCTCCCATCCCCTCGTTTCTTCTTCTTCCTTCAGTACACATGCCTTTGAATGGTCACAACTACCAGCGGGGATGACCCCCCTTCCCCTTGGTTTATTCTTCTCTTGCACAACTGCGCAGAAGTAGAGGTATTTTCTTCTTCTCTTGCTTCCTCACTTTCTTTGTTGATGGGTTACCTAGGAAGCCTCACTGCCAGGTATTGAAATGAACAGCTACTTCTCAGCTTGTTCCATCTGGTACACTCTCCTGCCTGCCATGTCTGTGACGATTATGAGCAGCACTCTTGATGCTTTAGTGCTGTTTTATGGGTGCAAGTCCCAGGCTTGCATATTCTGCTGTTTCGGGTGGTCTATCTGGTGCACTCTCCTGCCAGGTACTGTGACTAAGATGAGCACTCTTGGTGCTTTGCTTTGGACTTATGGGTGCATGTCCTGCATTTATTTGTGGTCCACCTGGTATACTCTCCTGCCAGGTACTGCGACAGTAATGATGACTCTTGAAGCCTCTGTCGTCCAATATTGCAGTCCAATATTTTTCTTGCCCTGGGGTCCCAGACCCTATATGTGGAGGCTTTCTGTGTTTTCCCACTTTTATCCGACTGACTTGGGCCCTCTTCATCTTCCCTGCTGCCTGCGTACCTTTTTTTTTGGGCTGATGCATTGTCAGGGCTCTTCAGATGCTAGCTGTCAGCTGTGTGGTTTCTTCACTTCGGTTCACAGCAGCTCCGCAGGGGCAGCGTTTCTCCTGGTGGCTGAACTTCTGCTTCCCACTCTCTCCGTCCTCCTGGCTCGTTGGGAGTTTCTTCCTTGGCTTCCGCTTCGTGTCCATTTGACACAGGTCCGTCTCTGTACTTGCTTTACCTTCTCATGATCTGTTCTCCTTCTCCAGCTTCCTTGAACTTTGCGGTCCCTCCAGGGAGAGCAGTTCGACAAAGCTAGTCCGTCCTTTCCTTTTAAAGACCCCACTGCGATGAATTTTCCATCTTGACTAGACTGCTCGTGTTGGTTCTTTGAACATCTTTCATCACTCCACATAGCTTTCTCGTTGCAGTACCCTCACCACTGTCATGATTCACAGAGGTACTGATCATCTTCCTCATCTTCGTTTTTCTACAGGATTCACATGGTTAGTCCCTAATCTTCCTCATCCCAGTACTTGTTAAGGAGGTGGTAAGCTTCTACCTTACCCAGGTACGTGGAAGTGTAGGGGGCTACAAGTTCTTCTATAGGGTAAGGGATGTTGTGAAGGGGTGGGTAAATATGGTGTTCTCCCTAGTCCTATGAGGGGTTTCCCTCCCCATGTGATCATCCCATGGTACACCACCCCCAGGGGGATTATTGAACTGTGGCTGCACCGTCCTGGCCTCATGAGAATGGCCTCCCATGGGACAAGGGACAACATCCAGACATCCAAGGATTCGTCACAGCCCAATGATGATATGCTCGTAGGTGGCATTTCCACATTTCTTTTCCTCCTAGGTAGCCTCGTATTGTTATTTTTCTAATAGGTGTTCCCCCATACATTTTTGTATGTTACCCCACAGTAACAAACTCCTAGATAAAACCAACTGTGATTTGGTCATAGGTGCTCCCATACTGTTATTTGTTCCTGGTAAAACCCACTATAAGTGTGCCTCATTACTTCCCTGCTGCTGCTCTACACCTAGCTGCTCACCACTAATATTCAGCTCTTATCAGATCGGTATCTAGATTGTAAGATGATTTTAAGTTAAAAGTTTAGCTGCATTATACCTTGTTTTACTATTTTATTAGGTCACTGTTTTCATACATGTTTTCTTTTTCTTGATTTTTATTTTGTGGGGGCTGGTAATCCTTTTTACCTGTTGCTTTGATGCTTGGGATGCTGTTAATTGGGATTCAGGTTTTGTGTTGCTGTTAGATTCCTTAGAGTCTATGTGGCTCTTTTCAATTTTGGTGTTTTCTGGTTGGGGAAATCTATATATGATTGGGAGGGGTATCGGGGGTGGCTTGGAGTTTGTTAGTTCTTGTGGACGTTGGATCCATACTTCTGTAGGTGGGGGGTGGGGGAGGGTTTTTGATCTTTATAAGTACAGTTTTTTTTTATTTGGTCTTTTGTTGTCTTCTCCTTTTCATTGCAATGCCGTCTGAGAGGGGTGACCAGTTGTCTGTTTCCTCGTGGAATATCAATGGTCTAAATAATCCGCTCAAAAGGCAAACGATTTTTAATTGTTTGAAAGATATGCACAGTGATGTACATTTTCTCCAAGAGACCCATTTACTGTTAGAGGATGCTAATATGCTGCGCAAAGGTTGGATTGGGGAATTTTTTGTCTCTTGCTATTCATCCAGGAGTAGGGGGGTTGCTATTTTGATTCGGAAGAACTCCCCGATTAAGGTTTTGAAATCTCGCGCTGACAAAGAGGGCAGGGTCATCGTGCTCTTGGTGGAAGTTCAGGGAGTACAGTATATTCTTTGCAATGTTTATGCCCCTTCAGTGGATGATGGCACATTTTTTGGGACAGTGGCTCAAATGTTACAGGATTTTGCTTGCCAGAATGTTATTATGGGAGGCGACTTTAATTTGGTTATGGATAACGTCAAGGATCGCAGTGGGCCGCATATTGCTATCAGAAGAGACTCGACTTTTTGTTCCTTTAACTCACTTATTTCTGAATTTGCATTAGAAGACTGTTGGAGATTGCTTCATGGGGATTCGAGAGAATATACATTTTATTCTAGTTCTCATGGCTCACATTCTCGTATAGATATGTTTTTCTCGGCTGGTTCAGCAACCCTGAATTTGAAAAGCTGTGAGATTGGTTGTATTGCTGTCACTGACCATGCACCAGTGTTTATGAATGTAGATTTGCAGTTCAGTACTCCTAGATCACTTTGTTGGAGAATGAACACCTCAATTCTTCGAGATGAAAAGATTGTGGAGAAAATCAGATCTGAGGCTGATCATTTTGTTGTGGAAAACAGGACAGATGGTATGGCTGTTGGGACAGTATGGGAGGCATTTAAATGTACAATGCGGGGCTTAATTCTAGGTTTGTCCAGCAGCAGGAAGAAATGTATGGTGGACATAAGTATGGATTTGGAACAAAGTATTAAGCAACTTTCACTGGAGATGATTAATGACTCTGAGAACATGGAAAAAAGAGAAGATTGAGGGCACTACAAAGAGAAATGAATGAAACTTTGAAAATAAGGTCTGAGAAGGATTTGTTTAAATTGAAATGTTCGTATTTTGAATATGGTGAAAAGTGCGATCGCTGGCTTGCCTATAGATTAAGGCAACAGCAGTCAGAAAGGTCTATCACTTCTATTAATAGAGAGAATGGTCAGGTGACTTGTGATCCAAAACTGATTAATGAGACATTTAAGGAATACTATACAAAGCTATATCAGAATGAGATGGGTGTCAATGGATTAAATGGTTCATTTCTGGAAGGATTGGAGATACCTGGAGTGAATGATTTGGAGAATGCAATGCTGAGTGCCTAACTGAGCACATCCGACTGTCCTCGCATCCGATTGGCCATTGAGCCACCTTAAGCAGCCTATCGCCAGCCGGTAGGCGAAGCCGGCCCACTCCCAGCAAGGCCCAGGATAACAAGGCCAATACCTGTCTTCACCTGTCCTCAGCCTTCCTCGCCGTTCGCCCGGACCCCCTGCCGGATTCCAGACCAACCTCAACGGTAAACGCCACTTCGCTTTTACATTGAACTGCCTAGACTCTGGAAAAGGCTTTGTTACCACAAGCTACTTATTGCCACTCTCGTGCACTCAGGCCTTATTACATGCTGTATCTGTGCCCAAAGTTGCTGCCATTTCCAGTACATAGGTGCTCAGTCGTATTTAGACTATTGTGTCGCTAGTCATCCCTGTAACATATAACTGCACTGTGCCCCACTGCTGCTCGGCTACGCTTTGCAATTCTAGTTGCCATTTTTAACCGCATTGTGACCATCTGCTCTGTTCTGCTGATCTGCTCACCAATTGCCTCTAGATCTGTTGACCTGCAGCCCAATGTGTCCCCGCTCAACATACTTTTATAGCCACTAAACTCAATGTTGTGCTTAATCTGCTCTAAGTGCTATTCTGAAGTTAGGGGTTATTCTGATTCTAGGTGTTATCTTGAACTAAGTGTTACTCTGAACCTAGGTGCTATTCCCATTCAAGACGCTATTCTGAATACATGCTACTCTGATCCAAGATGTTAATTGGTACACTGGCGCAATTCTAAACCTAATGCTGTGCTAATTGACAAACGCTTACTATGACCACTTTGCTTACCTGTACCCGAGTCAGATGCCAATCTGCAATCTTGCACTACATGGATTAGGTAGTATTCGGCTACTCCAAGCAGGCCGCACTGTCCACTGCTAGATTTCGACCCTAGACAGGACACACACTGCACCTTACCCCCCTCACACAATGTTCCTCCCGGGCCTTTACTCTATACTACTGAGAACCATTCTCCACATCACCAATTCCGCATGCCTGCCAGCTCACCCCTTAACTTGACCAGCCTAGGCACCGCATCACCCACCCTTACAGAGCCCAGCACCACAATCATGCTTACCCTACTCGCTCCCCCATGCCTTTCAGACAGGCTGACCAGATTACGATCCAGACTTCCCAAAATACACGAGCCTAGAGCCAGGGACTCCACACAATCCATACTCACACACCGAACATCCATTAGCTCCTGTGCTAACCTTACGCTAAAAAAACCCGAACCTAAACCCGTCAACTCCACTACAACCAACAATAGAGCGCTCAGCACAGCTACCACCCCCACCCCTGCCAAAGCCAAAACCCTACCTATAAAAGGTGCCCTCATCAACGCACGCTCCATGATTGCCCATGCCACGGACATCGCTGATCTCATTTTAGCTGAAGATCTAGACTTCCTAGCCATAACAGAGTCCTGGCTTCATGCAGCCGCAGGCCCAGCCCTTTCGCTAGCCATCCCCACTGACTACACCATCATCCGAGCGGACAGAACTGAAGCTAAAGGCGGTGGTTTGGCCATCATTGCCAAGACCCACCTTAACATCAGACTCAACTCCGCCACACACCACCCATCATGTGAATCTCTTACAGCCAAACTACCCATCGCTAACTCCCAAACAATATCCATTCACTTACTATACAGACCGCCCGGACCCCCGGGATCTTTCGAGGAAGACCTCAATGCCATCCTTACCGACAACCTAAAAAACTCCTCACAATGCCTTCTCTTAGGAGACTTCAATTTAGGCTACAAAGACCCCAAAGACAATCAAGCCACTCTCATCAGTAACACCCTGTCTGAACTAGGCTTCACACAAAAAGTAACCAGCCCCACCCATAACAAAGGGAGAACCCTTGATTGGATAGCAGACTATAACTGTGCCGTATCGATCACTAACAACACTCCCCAATCCTGGACCGACCACCACCTCCTCTCCTTCTCACTTGAGGCCTCAAGCCCTACAACCAACATGGCACTAGCCCCAGCCATCCACACGAGAAGCAAAAAAAATATCACAGTAGAAAAACTGATCCCACTCATTCTTCCTACACTAAGCCAACTCCAAGACTCTAATCCCTATGACCTCGTAGAAGGCTATAACAACACCATGCGCATAGCCTTAGACGCCATTGCACCATTGAAACTTAGAAAATCCAAACCAAAAAAGCACCTCAACCAATGGTTCTACAGCCATCTTAAAACCCTTAGATTGGAAAAGAGTAAACTGCAACAAGTCTGGAGACAATCTCCGACTGACCACAACAAACTATTGCTTAACAAAATAACGGCCAACTATAAAAAAGAAATCATAGCGGCCAAACAAGAATCCTATAACCAGAGAATCTCCCAATCCAACTCCAGCTCCAGAGAATTATTTACTATCCTGAAAGAATTGGAAACCCCAGTAACAATCCCAGATACTTGCGTTAAAAACAAACAATGGTGCACCAGTGTCCAAAATGCACTAAACAACAAAGTCACTGGCCTTCAAACAAAAATTAAAAATAAGAAAGACTCCCTCACCAATCTTACCAACCCCATCAACGCCCACTCGAGCCCTCCACCCTCACACCACACACCTAACACTGCTCGCTTCAGCTTTTCCAAAGTCTCTTCCCTCGAAGTAGAAAAAATAATTCGTGGCCTTAAACCTTCCAACTGCAAAGGTGACCTCTGCCCCCCACAAATCATTAAAGACGCGGCACGAGACCTCTCGCCATTCATCACCAGACTCATCAATGCCTCTTTTTCCTCAGGAACAGTCCCCAGTAACCTTAAAGAGTCCTGGGTCCTCCCTCTCCTCAAAAAACCCTCCCTTGACCCGTCCATCCCAACCAACTACAGACCGATTACCACCGTCCCATTCCTGCTCAAGATACTAGACAAGACAGCATACCAACAAATTCAAAAATATCTTGAAACAAACCACCTTCTAGGAATAAGACAATCCGGCTTCAGACCCCAACATGGAACTGAAACAGCCCTGATAGATCTGAAAGCCCAAATAGACGACCTTAGAGATAACGGGAAAACTGCATTACTACTCCTGCTAGACCTCTCTGCGGCGTTTGACCTAGTTGACCATAAAATCCTATGTAATCATTTAGACTCAGCTGCCCACTTTTCACAAGAAGCCATCAGTTGGATTGAGTCATTCCTCAACAACAGATCCATGCGAGTCTTCTCCTCCTCTGCCGCCGCAGAACCCATCCCCATTACATGTGGAGTCCCACAGGGCTCGTGCGTCTCCCCCACTCTGTACAACGTGATCACAAAGCCCCTGTTTGATGATCTAGATGACCTGGGTATCACCTACACTAACTACGCCGATGATACACAGATCCTCATCCCGTTGACGGGAGATTACAACCAGGATTTGGCTTTGGTGAACAGGGTGTATCTCATCATCCAGGCATGGATGGCTTCGCACAGTCTATGCCTGAATGATGACAAAACTGAACTCATCATCCTTGGTTCTACGTCCAACCTAACCAAACTCGACCACAATTATGCCAACTTCATCATAGATGGGAACCTAATCAAGGTTTCGAAAGAAGTAAAAACCCTAGGAATATACCTCGACTCCTCCCTAACCTTCCACAAACAGGTTAGCTCGATGGCATCCTCTACGGCCTACACATGTAAGCTCATAAGAGCAGCCAAACCCTTCCTCTCCACCCACAGCTGCACTACACTAGCCAGAGCATTGGTATTATCCAAACTGGACTATTGTAACGCCCTCTACATAGGAGCCACCAAACAAATCACCAACAAAATTCAGACGCTACAAAACAACGCCCTTAGGGCAGCACTCAATATTCCCAGGAGGGAACACATTTCCAATATCAGGAAATCCCATAACTGGCTCAGCACAACAGACAAAATCCTGCTTAAAGTAGCATCGCTCACCCACAAATGCCTGAATAATGCTGCCCCACGCTATCTGGCAGACAGAATATGCAAACACAGCCCCATCAGACCCACCAGAACCTCCAATGCTAATCTGCTCACCGTCCCCAAGTTTAAACGCACTAAAATGGGTGGCAACAGCTTCCAGTTGAAAGCACCCCAACACTGGAACTCCCTACCACCATCGCTCAGAACTCCCCAACCTTACTCACTTTTTAGACGCAACTACATCCATTGGTTAAAGAACACGAACCACTAACACCTCTAACACCACACGGCTGCTCTCCGCGTTGCATGCTTTAAGAGAATCTGTAAATTTGTAATACTAAACTTGTATATATTTGTAATTCTTTAAATACATCTACTGCATTCTCTCCTGCCAAACTGTACACATGTTCCTTCATTGTCACACTGTAATTATGTAATGTAAAGTATAATTATGTAATGTAAAGTATAAGCATCCTGTAACCAAGCTTTGAATCACCTTGCTGCTCATGCGCCCTCATACCCTCGGGTCTGGTGCGCAATACAAATGAATAAACTAAACTAAACTAAACTAAACTGAGTGAGGCTTTGACTGTGGATGAATTGAAAACTGCGATTGGGAAGTTGAACTCGGGCAAGTCTCCGGATGGTCTGCCTGCTGAATTTTATAAAATCTTACCTGATTCAGTGGTAGAACTTATGCGGGATATGTTCATAGAATCCAGGGTGGGAGGTTTGCTTCCTGCTTCTACTAGTCATGCCATTATATCGGTTTTCCTGAAAAAGGGTAAAGATGGTTGTTTGTCTTCGAATTACCGTCCGATCAGTTTGATTAATACTGATAATAAGATCCTTGCGAAACTATTGGCCCTTCGTTTGCAGAATCTTCTTGTGAAGTTATTGCACACTAATCAATCAGGCTTTGTTCATGGCCGGAGGACATCTAGCAATATTAGGAACTTACTGTTGTTGATGATACATGCACAGGATATGGATGATGATGTTGCGGTGCTTTCCTTGGACGCGGAGAAAGCGTTTGATCGTGTTGATTGGAACTATCTTTTTTCAGTATTGCGTGCTATGAATTTGGGAGAGGAGTTTATTTCATGGATCGTCTTGCTATATGCTTGTCCGACTGCCGCTGTCAGAACTAATGGGCAATTGTCAGACTCCTTTGTGCTACGGAGGGGTACGAGACAGGGATGTCCTTTATCCCCCCTGATATTTGTTTTGGTCATGGAACCATTGGCGATTGCCTTAAGGAGTGATGTGGAGATACAAGGTCTGGGTTTTCATGGTGCTGACCAAAAGTTGTGGTTTTATGCGGATGACCTACTTTTGTTGTTACGGGATTTAGCAGTGTCCCTTCCGGCCTTGCTGAATGTTTTGGAAAGATTTCATGCGGTGGCTGGATTTAAGGTTAACTGGTCTAAATCGGAGGCGTTACCAATTTCAGGATATTGTGACAAGAACTTGATTACTGGGATTGGGTTTCAATGGTGTGAAAGGAAACTGAAATACTTGGGTATATGGCTAACCCCACTGGTGGATGAGATGGTTGTGGTAAACATGAATGAGGTATGTACTGATTTGAAAATGAGCATCCTGAGGTGGTCTTTGCTTCATTTGTCCCTATGGGGCAAGGTGAACGCTATCAAAATGAATGCAGCTCCAAGGATTAATTTTGTTCTAGGTATGCTTCCGATGAAAATTGGTCAACATTACTGGAAAAAAATTGATGGTTTGCTGCAGTCATTCCTGTGGGATAATAAGCCACCTAGGCTTAAATTGTGGAAACTTCAGTTGCCAGTAGAAAAAGGTGGCCTGGGTGTACCGAATTTCAGGGCATATCATTTAGCCTTTTCAAGTCATTTTATTGTGCCTTTTTTGAGGGATTTGCCTGATAAATGGGTAATTGCAGAGGCAAGTATGTTGGGTCCGCTCCCTCCAAGGGCTATTCTCACGGCGACAAATAGGTCATGTAATAAATCGCCTTTGACGGTTTTCCTGAGAGAGACGTGGAGACAGGTTCATGAATTGTTGGGCTCGGTTGCTTCAAAGACCATTCACTCATCCATTTGGTTGAACCCATTGATTGCAATCGGGGGAAGGTCTTTATTCTGGCCGGATTGGTTTCTAGGCGGGGTGCTTTGGATTGATGATGTTCTGGTGGATGGAGGGTGGATTGGGGAACGTGAGTTACGAGCAAAGTTTCACATAGATAATTTCAGAACTGAAGACTTCAGGAAATTGAAAAGATGTATCGGTGATGTGGCAGAACTAGGAAGTTCAATGGTGAATCTCTATCTTATGGAGAGGGAGCCAGGTGGTTGTTCCATCGCTAGCAGGATATATAATTGTATTGTGTCTGCTTATGAGGAAAATTCAAGCCTGAGAGATGAATGGGGAAGGAGGTTAGGGTGTGAGATTTCGCCTGAGATGTGGTTGAATATGTGTGCGAATGTTAAACTCTGTGCAATTGATATGGTGGAACGGTCAAGACAGATAAAGATCCTCAACAGAGTGTTTTGGAGCCCGGAGCGAATGTTTAAGAGGGGGCTGATGGACTCGGATGATTGCTGGTGTTGTGGGAATGAACAAGGAAGTCTGGAACATCTGTTGTGGGAATGTGTGCGTGTACGGGGATTTTGGCACGATGTTTGTGGTGCCTGTCTGCGTGTTTTGAATTTGGATGTTGAATTGGATTTTAAGACAATGATTTTGGGAGGTGGAGATTTGCTGGATGATCTCTCTGTGTCACGGAAAAAGTTTTTACTCCGTGGAGCTTGTCTGGGTAAAAAGTTGGTCCTCAGGGGCTGGAAATCACGGAATGCGCCTTCTCTTGATGATTGGGTGGAGGGCATGTCTGCCCTTGCATCCATGGAAAGGGTGGTTTACAAGAGGCAAGGGAAGTTGAGGTTGTACGGAAAGGTGTGGGATGACTTTCTGGATATTTACTGATTTATTGCAAGTTATGTACATATAATATTCTGTTATTCTGTGCATTTTTGCTGAGTATTTATTGTTCTGATTGTTTGATTGTTTATATATGTGTAAATTTTATAAATAAATAAAAAAAAAAATATTCAGCTCTTAGGTGTTCTCCCATTGAGACTTCTTACAACCCACTGTTATTTTGCACTTCGGTGTCCCCCCACTAAGATGTTTGCAAGGTGATTCTGGCTATGGTACACTGAGTGCCTGTTGGGGTCTTGAATGCCGCTACCCCAGACTAACTCGCTCTAATTACTACTTTCCACCATATACTTTGGATATCAACAACGCTATACACAAAGAACTTTGGACACCCCTTCCAAATCATATATAACACAGTCCAAGCCCACTTACCTTAATTAGGGCACACACAACTCCCATCTGGATACAGATACCTCAAGTGCCCTTGACAAAAAAATCACCTAAAATATTACTTGGCACACTGAGCCTGGGTACTTCTCAACTGCATGCATCAACGCAACAGCAAAGCTATCTTTCATTTTTCCTGTCCCCACTGACCAAACCCAATCCGCTTTTCTTGCGTATCAATTAGCACTGAGAGACCATGCGAATGGCAGATGCATGGACTACAAAACCATAGCAAAGAATGCTCTAGGCATCTTCCACAATACATTCAAAACAGGACAGATCCTCCTTTATCTAAAGAAACACATATTTGACCCAGATGACCAAGTACGCACTGAGCACTGTCACAAACCAAGAAATCATCAAAAAACTCAAAAGCATTAGATGCGTTAGACTGTCAGTTTACTATACAAAGCACAGGGCAGGAGTAGGACATATAAAAAGGAATTTTAGAAGACAGTGTTGTTTCTCAAAATAACAGGGCAACAGGTCAATGTAAACAAAAACGTTTAGGGATTCTTAAACACTAGTCTATGTCCATGTTGCCCACTCTAAAACAGTTCATGACCAGGGTTATATGACCATGCACAAAACTCATAAAGTCACTCACAAGTCCTTAAGAAGCTCCAGGTGCAAGATCCTTCAATGGTGGCCTTTGCAAATGGTAGTAGCCATCTCTGGCTTTGTAGGTCCGTGTTTAGATGACAATTGATTTCTTCCTCGTCTGCCCCAGGTGGATTTTCAAGCTGCAGTCACTACTCCTTCACATCCCAGCCAAAGGCTATCAATTAAAAGCCCACCAGCTTCGAATTCCCAGTTACCGTATTTGGCTCAGACTATTAATGAACAAGTGATATTTAG
The DNA here is from genome assembly GCF_040938575.1 of Ambystoma mexicanum. Taxonomy (NCBI): domain Eukaryota; kingdom Metazoa; phylum Chordata; class Amphibia; order Caudata; family Ambystomatidae; genus Ambystoma; species Ambystoma mexicanum. The sequence goes on along the minus strand of NC_090922.1, from coordinate 591,176,971 downwards.
TTTCCTGGGTTGGCTTGACAGTGCCACCAGAGTCCAGATTATGGCCGCCTTTCTCGTGCTCTCTGCCTCTTCAGGTCTTTAGGTATTTGTCCCTAGCAATTCTTGGGTCCAGCTCAGAAAGGCTCTCCACTTTGAAAGCACGTGTACCCTAACCCCAGCCAAGCTTGGACCCCAATGGCCTTGCTGTGTGCATCTTAGCACCTCCCCTAGCTGTTGGCACTGTTGGTTTGGCCAAAGACTGTTTACTGCCTCAGAACTCTGTTCGTGTCGTCGTCCTCTCTGATCCTGCTCAGTCTCCAACCGCTCTTCATCCTGCTCCCCATTCCTCTCCACTTTTCTCCTCCAACTTGCTTCTCTCCTCCTCTATTCCACCTCCAGCTCTGTCTTTCACCTGCACACCTTCCTTTCGCCGCCTCCTTGATCTTTCCCTCCTCCAAAACCACACTCTCCCTCACCTCTTGCTCCTCCTACTTCCTGCCTCACTGCACCCAACTCCTATTGAAAGCACCCTGTTCAAACTCTCTCACTGTGGGTCTGTCTCCATCTCCAATGGGAGGTTGGGGCACTAAGGGTTTCATCTGTGATATCTGGGCCCATTTGGCAATAAAAATACTAGAGAGATCCATGGCATTTGGCCCTCCTCCTGACCACAAGTGCAAAATCGTTCCTGGATTCCTTGATGGTCATGACAATGAATAGGGAGCCATCATTTTGGAATCCGGCTGTCTTTCCATGGTAGCTGCCAGATTCTGCTATAGATTCTCATTGTCCATGGTACCTTCCCCGTGCCACTGCCTCCCCTGTATACACTCGGCTTCCTCTGTGGTTGACACTGCTGCTAAATGAGGGGGACAAAATGGTGAGCCACGGAGGTTGGGGGGCGAAGCAAACAGCCTTGTGCCCCCTAAAATTACGCTGATGCTGCGAGTGCCTTCCCTGTCTGTCTCACAGACCACGCTTGCTTGGAATCTTGATCATACACAAGACTTAGAGAGACTAGAGGGAATATTTATCTGGACCACTTTAAACAGCCCTCTTTAAGTCAAAAGACTAAAACCACAATATTGTTTAAAGGGTCCCTTGCTTCTCCAGTTCCTTATTCATCTGGCTCAATCATATATGTTGTTTATTCATTAGATTCCAACATACTCTTTCACAAGTTTTTTTGATCAAAAATATCAATTTATTATCATTGGAAACTTGATCTCCAGCGTTCAATGTGTAATTCAAGGTCTGTATGCTGGCTTTGGTTTTTAAGAGTCTGACCTTCATGCTGAAACGTTCTGGTGTATATTTATGCATGTGGACTGGGTGAGGCCGTTGGGGATGGGCGAGATGCTCTAAGTTACTTCCCTCAGTGTCCTTACAACGTAGCTAGAGTTGATTCCATTTACGCAATACAAACAGTAAGAATAATCATACTCATGTTAGAATCTTCATAAGTGGGTATGTAATGTGCCGTTCCAACACTTTCAGTACCCGCTTGTCAGAATTCCAGGTTGTTGTAACTAAGTCTGTCCATGTTTGCATGCAATACTTGGATTCTTGTGCTGCATGGCATTCTTATAGATGTGACAACAACACCCAGACCTTTCCTCCAGCCCATTCTATTTCAGGGCACATACTTGACAGCAGCACACAAGTGCAGCCCAATATCTGCTATCCCATAGCAGGAGTTACAGACAGGCAACCCCTGTGTGCTGCCTCTGTGACATTTTGTGTAACATTCTTATGGAGCGCTTTCATCAACAAGTGAGTTTTTGTGATCTCTACAACTTGAAGTCCATCTTCTGCAACAACACCAAAATCATGCCGGACAATCAGTAGAACACAGACATCCGTAAACATATATATATTTTTTTTATTATACAGGATATTGCAATGCATTTGGGTTCCAATCTAAAACTCAGGGGGCCACGTCCCTCCCCACGTAATGCTGAATCACTGGGGGACAAAGGGTAACCGGCATAGCCCTCCTGTCCTCCTACTCGCCCCTGCCAAGATGAAAATACCAAAGCATCTCTGTGCAAGACGTGTAGACTATTTAAATATAATTTAAAAACAATAATAAATTCAATGTTTAAGCAACATGTTTACCCTTTATGAAATGAATTACTTTTTAATGAACAATTGCCGTTTTGGTCAAAGAAAAATGTAAAATATCACATCCCCCCGCCCGATACAAGCAACAGCCCATACTTTCCCAGAGATTATGTACAATGATCACGTTTTAGTCATCTGAATCAATATCCCGCTTGTATAGAGCAAAGTTGTTCATTCGGCTCTTCATGAACACACATTTTAATAGTTAAAATAAAAAAACAAGGTGACAATTAAGTATTAATTTGGCGGAAGGTGTGCTTTTATTCCCCTTTCTGTCCCACTTCCACCTACATTATAAATCGCATGACCCTGTACCCTTTTTATTGTAGACAATGCCCCCTGGCCCAAATCTGTCTTTTATTGTCAGATCATTCCTCGGTGGTCTGCCAGAGGGAGGGGTGAGCAGGTGTTGCCATTCTGGCAGACAGCCTATGTTAAGCTTTGGAGCCCGATGGATGCCAGCAACAAACCAGAGGGCCCAATTATTGGGAGCCTAGGTTGGGCATGGCTGGCAGTACTTGCAAGAGGCTACAACACTGCACAACTATGTGTTTGGTGGTAGCAGAGAGGGCATGAATGGCTGTAGATCCCGATGGCCCCGGTTTGGAACATAGAACGCGTGCTCTGCCATGATGCAGGTATACAATCTTTCACCAATAGTTGCATGATCTAAAAGTTAGCAATTCCACTGACTAATAACATAGGGGCATTTTGGGTTAATGCTCTTCGATTATTCAGTAAGCACAATGCATTTGACATGGAGCCCAGCTTTCACAATAAGCGTTAAAAGTCAGCAAGCTAGTTTTTTGCACTGAGTGTGCCCAAAATGCTTCTACTAGGAGAATGGTAAATCGGTGCCAATCAACACAGACGAGATTCTAATTGGCTTAAGAAAGACGCCAAAAAAGTTGACCCCAGGAAAGAGAGTGCCCACCTCTTCCAAAGTCACTGTGCAAAAGACAAAAAGGTGGTCTACATCTACCTAATTCTCTGGATCACTGACAAGGATGACAATTCCTTGGTCAGTTTCCCTGTGCAATGAAAGAGAAGCGTCACCAGCTCTTCCTGTTTCCCTGTTTAAAAGGCAAGCTAGACACTCCTTTCTTCCTGTTTCTCTGTGTGCTGGACGAGAAACATGCAGGTGTCTCCCTCTTTTCCTGTGCAATGGAGAAAGGTGCGCTCTTTTTCTGTTACTCTTTGCTATGAACTACATTTAATGAAGGTTACTGACTGGTCCTGAGCGATTTTCCCTCCCAAAGCCGGGATCGGATTACAAATGGCCTAAAATAATTGCAGTTCTTTCTGCACTTCAGATTACAGGCATCTCAGGAAATCCACAGCAAGACAGGGCATCTGTAATAAGGAAGGAGCCCGTGTGCTGCATTGAATGCCACAGTCCGACAACATGCACAGACGATGGGAAATGTCATTGACCTGACAAAATGCCCAAAGAGACAAAGACAACAATTGAGATGTTTCAGCTTCATGACAGAAAAATCTGTATCACATATCAAAATTGAGTACATTGTCACATATTTCAAAGACGCAACAAACTCACCTTTTGGCAAGGAAATCTGTATACTTGAACTATGAAGCACACTTTGTGAATATGCCAAAATATGGAGCAACAGTTTCCTTATTTCTCTCGTACTGTCTGTCAACTTTGGATATTTAACCTTAACTGATATTACAAGATATGACTCTCCTGCAGGATTGTAATTTAGGGGGAGACTGGGGACGTTGGTATGGTGCTGGCTCACCTCTGCACATTTGAGCACCAGCTTTTGCAAACATGGAATGCGTTGAGACAACATTCACAAAATGGTTCCTTTGAGTCTTTGTCAAACTCTGGAAAAGCTTTCAGTCTTAACGCACCTTCTAAAAAATCCTGCCCAGACAACTAGAAAGTATGATTAGACACCACAAGCGTTGTGTCACTTTCCCAACCCTTCTGGCGCAGGGCTTTTTCGGTGTAGACGCATCCACACAACTGCAGGGCCATTATTCTTATGATATGCTTAGATTGGGATGAATGTAAGCATATACAGCTATCCCCAGCATTCCAAAAGCATGTAATAGCAGCAAAGAACATCCAACCGTGGAACTGCTGTGTTAAGTGAGCGTGGTGTTAACATCTTTTAATGCAGCATTTGTGGAAAAGGAATTGTGCCAATTTGTACAGTGCCGTGTAGCTTATTTGCTTATCCAAGAGAAACTAAGAAATCAAGGCAGTGTAGCAGGTCTGCAATTCCTGCCTCTTTCTCTGTCTGCAGCCATTTCATGATGTCAACCGGAAGACAAACTGGACATGTCACCTCCAAGCCCCAAAACCAGCAGTTAATCATTAGGTCGCTCAGGGACACACTGTTTGTGTTTGTGCCTTCTTGAGGAAGCACTCGCACCAAACGGCAGTGGCATCTGCCTAATGCTGTGCTTATATTCTGGTGGCACTGTGGGCATAGCAGACACTAGCATGAGCAAAGCATAGAGTGGCTATGAGAGAATCGCGACAGCATAGGGTATGCCTGACTCGCCAGTAGACCCACAGAAATGGGAACAAAAAAGCAAAGTTATGTGAGCCATTTAAATGGCAAAATCAGTAAAATAGTTCTTGTAAAACACAACCCAGTGGCACACTAACCAAAGGCGTTGTTGGGTGACAGATCACCACCTGGAACTAAACTGAACTACAAACCCAGACAAAGCCCTGGATAGTTCCACAGTCCTGCTGTGTAAATGTACCCTCTCTATCGATCCCCATCCACCTACCTTGCTCTCCTACACTTTTCAGTGGCAACAAAATAGTTATTAAATGCATAATAAAGCAATGATTAGTAATAAAACAAATCGGGTTATAAACATTGTTCGGAATGGTTTCACGTCGAGATACATAAAATAAAGCAAGGTATTTAAAAACAAAGTGACAGTTCTCAGTAAGCAGCAGTGAGAAAACTCCTGTGGAGAGAAGGGAAACAGCGAGTGAAACAGCAGAGGGGCCTTTCTGAAAGCATTGTGGAAAAATGCAAAAGGGTCCTGCTTCCAGTGGGGATTCGGGAAGATTTAGGGAGGGCCTCTGCTGCTCCGGGGCCGATTTGTGTGTACTTTGTCGAAGTCTGGTTGTCTCCATGTGGAGCTATGTGCTCTCTTTGGCCAGCTGCGAGGTTTGGGCTACAGGCAGCGACTGGGGCGATGCTGGCGGTGCACTTGTGGCGGTTTTGATAGAGTTCAGCGTTTTGCTAAACCAAGAGTTTTTGGCAGCCTGGATCTCATTCATGAGAGCTCCTCTTTGGTGCTCCAACTCCTGCAAGGAGAATAATGGAGAAGAAAATCAAAATAAGTACTAATGCACAAACCTAGATCTGCCAATGCACATCAATGCAGCACTACAATGCAACCTAGATTTGTAGCAATCAGACCAACATAGAAAGCCCTGGAATGCACCTCAACTTCGAGATGCAGCATTCCCAGTTAATTCAGCCTCTCGCCAGCAGCCCTAACTACATTCCACTTTTATAATCCACCCCAGTCATGCCATTCACTGAAACCTGACATTAATTCTGCCAGTGCACCTCAATGAGCAGGTTGTTTGTCATGGGACTGTGCACATAGTTATTGCCAGGCCAGTTCGCAGTAAGATGTAGCCTCTCCACTAAAACAATTTCTCAAGGTTTTCCGACATACTGACAGACTCAACAAAAAGGTCATGGGTTAAATGAGAATAATGGCCAACATAAATAGTATTAAACATATATACATCTCAGGGTTAGTGATAGCCATAGCCACCTGGAGTTATGGTTATAATGGACTCCTCTTCAAAAAAAATGTTTTTAGGGTGGCCAATATAGTAGACGAATTTGCAAGTTATGCTCCCAAAAAATACAGAGCCTTAATACAGAGTTTTTGAAAGAAAGTTTTGTGCACTTTCAGTGGAAGGGGCAAAGTTGTACGGGGACCCAAAACTAAAATGTTCACATTCATTCACCATAGACACATTTTTGATTGCACCTACAGCTTGAATCATCTTGCGAAGATTAGGCACACACCCGTCCAGTGATTTCATTTAAAAGGGGACAAAAGTAGGCCAAAATCAATTTGTGATATTTGGGTACACCCGGTAAAGTCTACTGACCCACATTTTGCTAGTTACCTTCCTGACTTAACTACTTGGTGTAAGCAGATACTTTTCCAAGAACCCCAACCCAGGCTAGCATACCTAGTAAGGGGTAAACTTTCAGCAGTTCAAAAATAGGCAATTTGATTGGTTGGGAGCTTGGAAAATGTTTCTGGGGTTCGTGAAGGGGATGGGTACGTCCCTCAATCTCTTTGTTCTCAATTTGCTGAAAGAAAGGGCGTTGGACTCTGGTGAATCACTGTATCTCGCCTTCATGGAACTAGAACAGGCTTTAGATGGTGTTATTAGGGGGAGGCTATGGGCAAAATTGAGGAAATGGGGATGCCTATTAGACCTAGTTGAAGCAATAAAAGCCCTATATACCAGCACTTCCGTCCGGATCCGACTATCAAATAAGGGGCTTTTGTCGCAAAAGATCAAAACTTTCTGGAGATTAAAACAGGGGTGTGCCTTGGCACCACTTCTGTTTTTTCCATATATAGCATATCTGGTGGAGTCCCAAGGTGAAGTAAGGGCTGTTCCACCGAAAATCAATGGTAACATAGTACCGTGGATTCTCTTTGCGGACAATCTGGTCTTTTTAGATCAGACCCAGATCGGTCTGCAAAGGAGGCTAAGAGCCTTTGAGTCCTTCATGAGCTTAAATGGTATGAAGATCAATGTCGGTAAGTCTAAAATTATGGTCATGAAATCAGCTGGCAAAAGGAAGTGTGAGAGGTTTACTTGGAAAGTAGGGGGGACACCCTTAGAAATTGTTGACACCATTATATATCTAGGATTCACAATTAACAAAAGTAGAAGCGAAATGGATCATTATCAATATTTAAAATCATGGTTGTCAATTCTGATTAATCAGGGAAGGAGTTTCCAGAATATGGGAAATTCACGCTCATCCCAATAATCTCTTTTTATAAACAAAAAGTGGGCCACATTTTAACCTATGGAGCCAAAGCTATTCTCCATCTCTCTTTCTCTGTGTGGGAAAAAGGTTTGAAACTTCACAATGGACTACCAATGTGTGCGATAAGGTTAAAGCTGAAATTGCAATCACTCGAATCCATGGTGGTATGGAAAACGATGGACCAGTATCGAAAATGTATTGAGGAATCCCCTGCTCGGCCATTTGATATTATGCACAGTGGCCTGGGGGCAGTGGATAAACATTTAGGTGGTTGCAAATTGAAAGTGGAGAAAATCTAGAAGGGGAGAGACATTGAGGTTGGTGAATTAATGTGTAATCCATCAAAGGTTAAGAAGAAGCTCCTGGCTTGGGATTGGATCAATACTAAAGAGCGCTGTGAGAAAGATAAATTGAGGTGCATTAAACTTGAGGATGGGAAAGGCTTGAATGTGCTTCCAGGGTATCTTCAAAAGTTCCCATCGCCAAAAATTTGAGATATGCTACTCCAATGTCGATTAAACATTATAGACACAAAGGAGGTGCAGTGGAGGCGGAAGGTCCTAGGGGTACTTGGTCCGCAGTGGAGATTTTGTAATGTGGTAGACTCAGTGGAATCTCCTACGCATCTGATAATGGCTTGTGAATCACTAATTCAGGCGAGACATTTTTTCTTGAAAGGACATAGGGATAAGGGGGTGACCCTGTATCCACTGGATTGGTGGAAGTGGGTGTTGATGGGTGACCAAACAGGCCTGGTAATTGCCACAATGAAAATGCTAGAATTTCTATTAGCAGATAATGGAGAAGGGGAGGAATGATCTCGTTTTGTTTCTTACGAGACTATTGAGGGGTAGGTTCCAGAAACTGTAAGAATGACTTGGTTGTGAACATTGAAGATGAATTTTTTTTAAGGTGATTGTTAATGTTATTAATGTTAAAGGTTTATTTGTAGCTTGCTTAACAATATGATTTGTTCTTGATTATGAAATCAATAAAACAATTTTTTTTAAAATTCAAACACCCACCATTGTGGTTCGTGAACATTTATCGGGGTTCTCTGGACCTGTGCTACAAAATAGTGGATAACAGCATATTACAGTCATCTCGGGGAGCGAAGGACGGTAGACAAAGGGAGGGTGGGGGCAGCAGATGTGTGGAATATGACAAAAAAAATGCAGGTTTGTAAACACGCAAATTAGTGTCTGCGGGCATAGAGTGTGTTTCAGACATGGATGTCTTTGTACCTGAATCAATCTGCCTCACTCTTGTTTGCTGAGGCACGGACACACACTTGGAGGAAAACATCACTGCACTGTGGGGTAGACTGGAGCTGGGAGGCATCCACAGTGTGCTCCTCACCCCCTTTTGAAAAAAAATATATAAATACATGTAACCTGCACTATCCAAGGATAAATCCACATACACATGCCTTTGAGGTCCAGCATTTAGGGCTAGCAGCTGTGTAAACAACTGTGGAGGCTCTGCTCTGGAACATAGATTGAGGCGTAATACAGGAGGTGGCCCAGCACTCTCCTTTCATTATGTTCCCCCAGCCCCCTGGAAGACTGTCACACCTCACCCACCTGTGCAAACTCCAAGCCACTACAGGGCTCTTTAATACAGGCAGATCAGAGCCTGCGTGGTGCGGAGTAGGGATGCTACATTGTGCAGAGTAATCCCTCTCTCTACACGTAGTGCTTAGTCAGTGAGAGCAAATAACCTGGGCTGCACCGAAACAAGACACAATGGACTAGTGTGCCAGGACTTGAGACGAGACTTCTTTCGTCCTCGCCACTCGGGGGACAAGAGTGAGATCAAGTGAAACTAAGTCATGCCAAAGGAAATAAAGAAACAAATGGTGGCAGTACAAGATTAGTGTGAAAAGAACTCTGTAGTTTTCATTTAGTGTACAGTCAGGTATGGTAGGGGTAGTTTAAGGCAAGGTCAGGGTAGTTAGGAAAGCACGGTTCACTTTGTGTTCCTGAAATTGTATTTCGTACAGAGAATGAAACAAGAAGAAAACCAGCCTTTAGGGAATCTTATCAGAATGTCTCTACAAGAATAACCCAGAGATTGCGACCCCTTTGTGAGATGAACGTTTGCCAGTCCTTGTAGCTAGATATTCGCAGTGCTCCAGCAATAAAAACCCTGAAAATAAGGGTTGACAAATCAAAGGGGAAAAATGCTTTCCAGCTCTAAGTGGAGACGTTCAGGTACTGGGAGTTGGGGCAGTCAGGATGAACAAACACAGAGCTCTTTTTTGTCGTTACAGATCTCTAAAGTCTGTTGGAGTGTCTGATTTTGTTATTTTGTCCACTTACCCTTTCCACAGGAAGTGTGTGAAATGTGCAGAAAATAAAAGTATTTTCCTTCGCCTGTTTGGTATTGGCATACCGGGATGAGCAATGCGCACCAGACAGTGCGTTCTGTCCCTTTCATGCATCTCTTTAAAGTGGGGGCAGGCTTCAGTATGAAACAATGCTGTCCTGCTTGCCGTTCTATCGTTTAAACAGGAATAGAACGAATGAAAGAATTAATTGGAATTTATAAAGCGCTACCACCAAAAACACATCTTCTTGCTGTCCCGGAAAACCCAAAAACCAAGAAAGAGGAAGGCAGAAGCAGGAACACTTTTTAGGAAAATTGAGTTTTTATTTTCTTATGCAAGTTTCTCTCTCCCTCTCCCCTGCTAACCTCCTTTCTTTTATCTCCACTCTCCTTCTCCTCCCTAACTCTGTTCAGTTTTTGCCGACTGGTTGCCTGGTTCACCTACGAAGCCTACAGGTCCCAGGCTCCCACTCCAGTCTTTTGCATTTGCCTCCAGGCCACTGCACTTTGTTCAACATTACTGCACTTTCAGTTGAGTGGGGCAACCTCTCTGCACTTAACCCAGGGCACGGCTCCACTTGACTCTTTGTTGTCCTCCACACTCCCCCCGTCTCTGCACCTCTGTCTGTACGTATGCATGACCTAAATGTACTAGGATCAGTTAGTTTGTCTGTCCTGTCCCCTCCAAACCACCCCAGTTTTCCACCCCCTCCTCCCGAGCTTGGTCTCAACTCTATGCACTTGCACTAGGAGAAATGTCGTCAGGCCTAGGATGCTATTTTTTATGTTTAGATCATTCAGAATCTTCAATGCCTAAGAATGATTACTGTATTCCCTTGTTACCTTCCCGCTTTGAAGCACTTCACCTGTGTATAAGCGCTATATAAATAAACAATAAATAAATAAAGTTGAAAGGGCTGCTTATAGTTATAATATCTTCCGGAAGCTGATTCCACAGGTTAGAACCCAAGCAATGAAAGGATCTTCCCATGGCTCTAGCCTGCTTAGCCACAGGTGCTAAAACCCCAAGAGTGTATAGGCTGAGCATAGATATTGAATAGGGCAGTACCATTTGAATTTGGCTCTATAGTAAAGGGGGCCAGGGGTCGGGGTGTTAGGAGTAAGCCAATATAGTTTCCTAAAAACAGGGGAGATGCAGGCAAGATGAGGAGTGCTGGTAGCAATACATGCAGCAGTTTTCATAACCTGAAGTTAATTAAGAACATATGCGGGAGCACTGAGAAATACAGCATTACAATAATCCAATGTACATCCCATAAGGGTTCTGGCAATTTTAGCACAATCGCTTTCAGACAAAAATTGTCTAAAAGTTTGAGTAACGTAACATGATGACTAGAAGAGGGCAGCATGGTTAAGCCTGAGCCAACATAGTGAATGAGGGATCAAAGAAAAGGCTCAAAAGGTTTTACAGAGTCTGTAAAGGAAATTTTTACAGTCCAATTGAAACCTTTTGATAAAGGCTTGATAACTGATTATAAGCACCGGAACTAGAAACCAGTAACAATTCAGTCTTTCATTGGCTTAAAGGAAGCCACTTATTTCGCATTCAGGATTCAAATGTCTCGAAAAGACATTTCACACCAGTAAAATTGCAAGAGACTCCTCCAGATAGCTCAAAAATCCTTTGTATGCCATTAACATTATTTTGAAAATGCACCTGTTTACTACTCAGGAGATTATGTAGGGGATTTAAATATAAATTAAATAACATCTAGAGAAGCAAGATTTTTTCATTCTCCTTTTTGACATATCACTGGGACAAGCCTTTTAGGGCCATCAGTGTGAAATGTGCACACAGCCCAGGGTATCATACATTGGCGCCGGAAGCGTCCAGACACAAAGTATGCAAAGGGACTGGCCAGTGCATCACTTTCGCTGGCGCACATCACCCCAGAATTGCACAGGTCTGCATTTTCAATAAGGTGATCTGGGCATTCCCCAAAATCAATTATCTAGGAAAAGCTATTTTTAGAGAACTGATATTTTGAGAATCAGTCCCATAATATTAAATTCTGTTCCTCAAATAGTCCTGAGAAAGTCTCAATTGATCCCAAATGTCCCCTGACGTTGAGAGGACTATGGAGCATGTTAAGTTAGGCAACAACCACTTCCCTGAAACCAATGTTCACATTTTGGGCAGCCTGAAGACGGGTTTTGTGACATCTTAATAGGAAAGTCTAAAGTAAAAGCCCCTCCCTCCTACACCAGAAAATATGTTGTCTATATTCGCTTCATTGCATCTCACTCCCCTGCCAATGGAACCCACCAGAGCCACAACTAACTGCATCACCCCTTCACCCTCCACCCCCCTCAATCCAGTTGAACAGAAAGCTTTGCTGCCTTTTAGCAAGACCATATTCAGTCTACCGCCATCAGGTGAGAGCCTTCTCTTATGTACATCACACTTCAGGCACTCTTCCAGAAAGACAATCAATCATCTCCTATCAACAAGGCCAGAAGAATAGACCCTTCCTTCTTCTGCAAAGATTCATCCGTCCATGCTCCTTTAATGGAAGAGGCTCCTCTGACAGCTACTAGCAAATCACAAGGCTACCATCAGAAGAGGCACAAATAATCCTCTCATACATTACTGGATTCTTCTTCCCTACTCTTTTACCCCACAAGAGGCCTCCCTCCTCCACAGAGAAGCCAATCCAAGAACCTCACACTCAGGAACAATATGTGGTGGAAACCACTTGGGCGAGGTGCGTGGATGCATATCACTGTACCTGTATTTTGCACTTGGCCTCCACCAGCTGCAGTTTGGTCTGTGCCAGCTCGAGCTCCATCTGCCGCAGGTGCTTTTCAAGCAAGTCCTTCTCGTCATCTGAGGCTTCGGCTCCCTGAGAATCTTTCCCAGATGCAGAGCGGCGCAGAGTCCCTTCCTTACTGAAGATCTCACTGCAGTGAGTGCAGGACATAACTTTACCCTGTAAGTATACACCAAGAGCAAGCAAGGTTAGGCATGCTTCTGTTCATGTCTGAGATAATCAATCTACAGATCTTAAAAAACTACATTATAGCAGCAGTTCAGGAAACTTGGAGCCTGGCTTTGTCAGTGATAGTTCGAGACATTATAGAGAGAACATAACATTCCAACCATACTGTGAGGGGTTCCACTGCTGCTGTAAATAGTCTGCTCTCTGGAAATACCCACTCAACTGTGGAACTCCAACCTCAGATGCAGGTATCTTATCGATGGAAGGAGTCTGTGAACTGTCATGGCCGGGGATCAACAACTTGGGACTCAAATAGCAGTGCAAATAGGTTAATTTTACAACACAAATGAACCACGGACTTGGAATGCACTGTGTAACAAAGTAGATTTTTTTTTAAAAAACAAAACAAAGTAGAGCACTTCCTGGTTGCAAAAGGACCATACTTTGGTAATCCGACTCTCACTTTCTGTAGGCTCTGCCTACTGTTGGTTAAAATGAAAATCACTCAGAAAGCTCCCGTCTCTTGTTCTGGCCAGGGTGCTCAAGAGGTAGGTGGTCCCTTTCACCTACTAGGTTCAAGGGGCCCTGGGTCGACAGACCAATTCCACACCTTGAAGACACTTTGCCAGAGCTTGCTGTTGCTGGGAACTCCGGGATGCTGTCATCAGACTCTGCCACAGCCTCTTCCAACCTACGTTCGTGAAGTGTACCCTTCACAAGACACTGATACTTGCAACACTCTGGTCCTTCTGTACTTTCTTCTCTAGCTCCCAAGCTTGTGCCTCCTCTACTATCCTCCTCAACACAGCCCACCCACACCCCTGTTTGTTTCTCTTCCTTCCACAGCTTTCTTTCTCCCTCTTCTATAGAGAAATCATACTATCAGCCATCTTGGGCTTCTCTCACTCTTTCCCCACTCCTCCTTGATTCTCTTTTTCCAGTGTGCACCTTTTTAGACTCTCTGCTTTTCCAGCTCCTCCACCTCTTCTGAATCTTTCTGCACTTTCACTCAGTTGTCTTCCACCCGTTCCTTTCTAAGGTATCTGCACTCTTTTCCCTGCTCGTCCACCTTTACATTTATTCTGCTAATTGGTCGCGTCTCTAAGTCCTTTACTCTGTTTTCAAGTCTTTAACCTCTTTCTCCAACTGTCTCCCTTATCTGGGGATTTTCCCTCTTCTTCCTTTCCTTTCTCTTACTCCTTCCCTCCTACTCGTGCCACTTCTGTATCTCTGCCCCCACCATGCTTGCTCTCCTGTTCTGGCCTTGCTCGCCCTTCCTCCTCTCTCTGCACTGTAATCATATTCCATAAGCCACACTGGATAATCTGAAGGCTGTTTAAACAGCAGCCCGGGCCTGCCCTCAGGGATTGCGAAAGCTGAATCTTACTAGCCACAGTGCTAGAGGTACCAAACATTGGGAATGGCTTGTCAAATTTGAACTGTCATTTTTCACTGATCTGTATTTCTTCACACAGCTCCACAGACTGAGTTCACAAGAGAGGAGTGGGCCGTTTTCAATATGAGGTAGTTTCTGCATTGCTTGCCAACAGCTCCACCCTCCCCGGATCCTCAGCCCCTGCCCTACTCCCCAGCCGCACATGTCACACCCACAAGCTTGTGAGTCTGCAGTGACAGATGACTGTCAGCCTTCCACGAGTCAAACCACTGATGTGTACCAGCAGTTGCCAGGCAGCAATATCCTGGGCAGCTCCTGTCTCCTGCAGAGCCCGCTGTCTAAGAACCTGCTGCTAACGCCCAGCAGATCCCCACTTTGCTTCTAAGGTGCAAGTTAAAACAGTCATATGATTTGGTCCTCCAAAGTGACATAACTTCATCAGACTTGGTTGGAGAATTACTATTAAGGTCTGACCAAACACGAGGTTCACATGTTGGCAATCTGGACTCTAGGATAGCAGGAAAGGGTTAGGGAAATGCAGGGGCACACCACAGGTCAGAGATGGGCTAGGAAGACTAGGGGAGCCTTCCATTTACCTCCTTTGGGGATTACATCATGAAGTGAGTGTTGGCACCAGCTCCTCACAGTTTCCCCAGCCTCATCTTCTAATCTTAAACATGTAACTGTCACAGAGCTGCTGTCAGATGGAAAGTTCCTACAGAATTCCAACAGGTCAGATGGCCAGTTTTCCAACCATCTGTGCTGCCCTATTATACCCTGGGCATCGATTCTCTTGCTTAGCAGTCGCTAAACCATGCATGGACTTCCAGGAAAAAGTAACAAGGAATGGAACAACTATGCAGGTTTTAATGAGCTTTTCCATAATTGCTCTCTGTATTCCATGAAATTCCATGTGTTGGAAAAGTGTGAAGTATTAAAAGGAATCACCATGATTTCCATGCTTCGCTATCACTCATCTTTGAAATCCCATGGATTCCAGCAACAATTTCAGAGAAATTACAAATGTTTGGAGACTTGTGGCACCAGATTAACATTGTTAGGTTAAGCCCCAACTCACAATATCATGAAGGTAAACAGCCTAACACAGTAAAGCAATTAGGAGCACTCAATCTGATTGTTAATAAGACGACCTCTTCTAATGATTAATGTGAGTGGAATCACACATGGCACACACTGAATAGAGAGCTGCAAAACGTGAATGGACCTAATGAACCATAAAGCCCAATGTGGAAAATGTTGGAACTAGTTCCCCATCACGTGTTGAGTAGAGGAGCGTGTAGATTGGAGGAGCGTGTAGAGTGGAGGAGCGTGTAGAGTGGAGGAGCGTGTAGAGTGGATGAGCGTGTAGAGTGGATGAGCATGTAGAGTGGATGAGTACGTAGAGCGGATGAGTGTATAGAGCGGATGAGCGTATAGAACGGATGAGGTTATAGAGAGGATGAGGTTATAGAGCGGATGAGGTTATAGAGCGGATGAGGTTATAGAGAGGATGAGGTTAGAGAGGATGAGGGTATAGAGCGGAGGAGTGCGGGGAACGGATGAGTGCGGGGAGTGGGTGAGTGCGGGGAGCGGGTGAGTGCGGGGAGCGGGTTAGTGCGGGGAGCGGGTGAGTGTGGGGAGCGGGTGAGTGTGGGGAGCGGGTGAGTGCAAGGAGCTGGTGAGTGCAAGGAGCTGGTGAGTGCGGGGAGCAGGTGACTGCGTAGGGTGGGTGAATGCGAAATACAGGGGCAGACAGGGTGCATGCGTGGGGCAGACAGGAGTGCATGCGTGGGGAAGGCAGGAGCGCGCGGGGCGGACTGGAACGCATGAGTGCGTCGAGCAGACCGGAGTGTGTAGCGCTGACGGGGACGCATGAAATGAATAAAAGTCCATAGAACGGACTGGAGCGCATAGAACTGCGCGACGTAAATAGTATGGTCTGGAATCCAGGGAACGTTTGAAAGAGCATGTAACCCATCATATCACACCCCACGCTTACTCTCTTCTTTACACCACCACTCAACTAGAACACAGAGATACTCTGACACCATTCGGTATAACTGTTCTCATACCAACACCTCTCGCTCACTCACTCCCCATCACTCCGGTCTGCTCGACGCACTCATGCGTTCCATCACTCTAAGTAAACACTGCTGGTTACACACCCCCCAGCCAGGCGTGCTCCTCAGGCCTAACGCAGCCACAGTCGGTCTGGATAAATCCTGCCAGAACGAACACATACCCCTGATATCAACCACCACACCTACCGCTAAGAAGCAGCTATTTCACGAATACTGCACCAGCTGCACACATACCCGGTGCGCACACGCGCCGTTGACTCTCCCTACTCTCTCTACTGACCTGAACTTCGGTTCCCAAGGGCGTTCAACCTACCAGCGCCTTCAGACCATACCAATGGTATATAAGGCGCTATATAAGCTTACCTTCACAATCTCCAACTCCTCCTTACTGGCTGTCTGCTGCTTCTCCAGCCGGGTACTCAACTGGGAACAAATCTTAAGGGAAGGAAGAAAAGAAATACCTTTACCAATGCACATGTACCAAGGGTAAACCAACTGGTTTGCTCACAGGCAGACAATGTTCATTGGCTTCCGGGTCAGCAAGAAAAGGGACTCACCTGTTTATATTCTGCAATGATGGCAGTGGTCTTTTTAATTTCTAATTCGGCCTTCTCTAGTTGTTTGCGGAAAACTTCCTTAAGCTGCAGCGAAACAGAAAGAGTGTGAGCGTGAAAAAATCAATTTACCTAACAGGCAACAAGGTCAGGATTAGTCATTGGCAAACGACACAATAACAATTCACCCAATGGCATGATGCCTAAGTGTGGTTTCATGAGTAAAGGATACCTACAGAACAAGTACAGTGAGACTCCCTTTTTGGCACACCATAATAGAGTCACAACACTGAGATTGTGATTTATACCACAAAAGTAGCTTTTAGGAGCAGGTGATGTCACAACAATCACAAAGAAGCAATTTTAGGTTATGATCTAAATTGTAAAAAGGCCTCCACTTTCATCCTGCGCTTCTGAACAAGGCCTTTTTGTGCTGTCCCCCTTTCAGTTTGCGCTCTCAGGCACTACCTGTTTGTGGTGTCTCTCTTTTCAGCCTGCGATGCCTCGCCTTTGTGGGCACGTCTCTACCCGCAAGCCCCTTTGACAGAATGCTGTTGTGGGCCGTGGCTGTTGTGCTTCCTTTCCTTTGAGATTGATGACCAAACCACTGCCAGCATTGTTACCTGTTAATCTCTAATTTACTGCTCCTACATGTGCTTCTTCTTTAACCCTACTTTTACTGGTACTGACTGTTGTGAAGCCTGCTCCCCTGGGGTCTGGCTGCTCTGTCCTTTCTGTTGTCTCTCTTAACTGTAGTGTGTTGTGCTTCCTGCGTTTCTGGGTTCCTCGTTCAAAATGCACCTTCTCTGTTACTTTTCCTAACCACAGACCCACACGAGTACATTTGTGGAACTGACTGTGAACAGCTGCATTCACATTACAATTATCACAGCGAGCATCACCAAATTTGACAACTCTTTCTCTGTATGGGGCATGATAAATATAGCAGTCGATATTGATCTGGTGGTTCCGGTCCGGCATTCTCCAAATCATGGCCTCCTGTTTTGCATCCAAAATCTACTGCCCCCTTTCTGTAGCTGTGGTCTACTGCAAGTGTGAAAACAGAGAATGCCCAACAGCCCCTCAAGCATGTGAAAGGTCAGACGAAGAAAGGAAATCTTACCTGGGCTGTTTCCTCTTCCTGCTTCCGTTTTTCCTCCTCTGTATCGACCAGTCGCTGCTTGGTCAGGAGCAACTCCTTATTCAGCACGTCTGCCTTGTCCTCGGCCTAGGAACCAGAGAAGGAGATTTTATCATCTAAGCAGCAAAGATTCCATAACATTGTGTTTCGAGTCCCTTCTAATAATATATGCAAGGCACCAGGATTGGCGGAGTTGGACAGCTTAAAATGTTGTACTTACAAGCAAGATCAAGCAAGCCTATAGTAACACTGAAGAAATTGAAGGTTTTCTCAACAACCACCAAAAACATATGACTGACCACGCTGCCTAAAACTTCAAACCCAAGTAGATGCATGTCTACTTGCCCAGTTGCCTCAAGTTAGTGTGCTTGAAATGTTCCGACAGTCTGTGCTTTGTGGTGCATTTCAATCTGGGGGAGATTGCGCATTTCAATTGGGAGCAGTCAAAGCACTACAGTTTGGGAAGGTGGTGTATTTTAACCCATGTCGAGTTAGTTATATTGGCACATTTTGAACCAGGTAGATCCATGCATTTCACTTTGGCTGGAGTGGTGCATTTCAATTAAATAATGATCATGCAGATCCAGGAAGGGTGGTCCATTGCAGTGGTGCATTTCAATCTAGGCTTATCTCCGAGTTTTTGTAAAGGAAATAGGTGTGTCAACATTACCCAGGTGTTGCATGTGACAGAGTTCGGTAATGTGTTCATTCTGACTCTGACTCATTTATAATGTCATCCTGTAGGGAGCGGGGTATTTACTAACTAGTACGTACAAATTGATGCTTATGGTAAGTGATGTAGAATGGTGACCAATACTACGCATCTTGTTATTGTGGTCTTTAGATGCCTAGGTGGATAGTAATATTGGATTCTTGAGTTGGAATGTTCAAGCAACAGACATGAGTTATGTACTGTATTGTGCTATATGCTCCTTGGTGGGGGGCGGCTGGTTTTTTTTAGGGATTCTATGTTCTTGTAAAAGTTAGTTCATGGAGTTTACCGTGGGCAAAGGATAGTATATCTGGTACTCCTTATCATAGAATGATAGTATTTTGGGGAATTGTAATATTTCTGGGCGAGTTTATAATCCAGGAAGTTTGGCATTAGAGACTAGAACAATATTTAGGAGAAAGTGGTGCTCACTGATTGGTGATCCTGGTTTATTGTTTATAAACATGTATTGGTTGGTTTTATTACTTGCAGACGTTATAATGTTGTACTTTATGATAGGTGATGATGAAAAATTAGGGTGGGGACGGGAGGTTTGGTGTTTTATTTAAAGTTAAGTGTTTTGAAATCTCATATTTACTTGTTGCCTTGCTGCTACATCTGTGCAGTGAGCCATCTACTTGTGACCGATACTAGCACCTCCTCCTAGTGGTCTTATGCCCTACTGGGGCATGTGCTCTGTCTTCTATCCTCTCTTTCTTCTGTTCTTTCTTCCGATCCTATTCCTTAACTGTAACTGCATATGTTATACAATGAACCAATATAAGAACTGTAGCATGGGCACTAAAATTGTGAACCATCTAAATATCATCTCATGGAACATTAATGGACTCAATAATGTGGTGAAAAGGACCAAAATATTGTCTCATCTGAGTTCTAACTCATGCGACATTGCTTTTCTCCAGGAGACGCATTTGGTAGATTCTGAGGCTGAGAAACTGAAACGGGGATGGGTAGGAGAAACTTTCTTTTCGATTCATTCATCCAGCAAAAGAGGCATTTTGGTGCTTATTAAAAAGAATCTGCCTATATCGGTCATCGTAAGCAAAGGAGATCAAGAAAGAAGAGTTATTTGTGTATTAGTAAAAGTCCAAGATGTGGACATTCTCCTATGTAATATATATGCACCTAACTTAGATGATCTTATATTCTTTTACAGGGTGGCACAGATGCTTCAAAGTTTCAACGTGAACTCAATTGTGATAGGAGGTGATTTCAATCAGGTGATGGACACAGCATTGGACCGATCAAATGGGGATTACACCGGAACTCCAAATAAATGCAAACGATCCTTGGAGAGTTTGATCAGAGAGTTCAACCTGGCTGACATCTGAAGACTGGAGCACCCGTCTAATAGGGATTATAGTTTTCATTCTCAGTGTCATGATACATATTCTCTGATCGATTTCTTCTTGATCGCTTAACGGGTGACTTTGAGTTGCTATGATACAGCAATTCTAATATTTTAAGGAATGACCAAATCAGGCAAGAGGTGGTAGAGGAAATTGAAAGCTTTATCCAAATCAATAAAACTGATGACATCAAAATTTCGACAGTCTGGGAAGCACTGAAATGCTTTGTCCGTGGAGTGCTGATTTCAAAAACTGGGAAAGAGAGAAAACTGAGGGCAAAAGAAATCCAAAGACTCTTCTGAAGCAAAGCGTCTAGATAATCTGTTTGCAGCAAGCAAGGATGACATAACAAAATCTGAAATGAGAAAAGCTAAATATGAACTGAACAAACTCATTTCCAGCCAGGTTGACTAAGCCCTATTCAGGCATAAGATGAATTACTTTGAGAACGGTGAGAAAGCAGGGAAACTACTGGCGCATAGGCTGAAGGTAACTGAAAGCGATCGCTTTATTACTGCAATCAGAGATTTGAATAACATGTTGGAGACGCAGCAGAAGGGTATTAACAATTTATTCCTTGGCTTTTATGAGAAACTTTATGACTCTGAATTGGCCTGTGAAAAAGCAGAAATGGAGAGTTTCCTTGATTCACATGCTTTCTCTCGTCTGACAACTGATGAGGCGGCAAGCCTTGAAGGAAGAGTGGAATTAGATGATATTCAACAGGCGATTTCAAAGCTGACTATGGGTAAGTTGCCTGGCATAGATGGACTACCTAATGAATTCTATAAAGCCCTCCCATACTCAGCACTGCAGCTTTTGACTGAAGTTTTTAATGATGCGTTTGAATCTGGCTCGCTACCAGATACTATGAGACCTGCATTAATTACGGTATTGAAAAAGAAGAACAGGTCTGCTACCAGGTGCGAAAATTATTGACCTATCAGTCTGATAAATTGCAACTGCAAAATATTGGCTAAAATCTTGGCTATTCGATTGGAAAAGGTTGTTTCAAGTTTGGTACATGAAAATCAAATGGGTTTTGTCTCTGGCAGAGCGGTGGAGGATAACATGAGACACCTGTTATTGACCATTGAGAAAGGACGCAATCAGCATGTTGCCAATGCGGTCATTTCATTAGACGCTGAGAAAGCGTTTGATCGTATGGAGTGGGAATTTTTGTTCGCGTGTCTGGAAAAAATGAACGTTGGGCAAGACTTCTGACACTGGGTTAAACTTTTATACAACAACCCTTCTGCAAGTGTGCTAATGAATGGTCATATTCATCGGGGTACAAGGCAGGGCTGCCCGCTTTCACCTCTCCTGTTCATTTTGTCTATGGAACCACTTGCGGTATGCTTACGAGCTGATGTTAACCTTCAACCTATCATTGGAAATGGCCGAAATAAACTAATTTGGCTATACGCAGATGATTTATTGATTGCCCTTCAGGACCCTGCTGTTGGTGTTCCTTACCTGATGCGAGATATTCAATATTTCTCCTCGATATCAGGCTACAGGATTAATTGGAGTAAAAGCAAAATCCTCCCGATTAATTATCTTTGTCAGCGGCATGCATGTGCTCAATTTCAATTTAGGTGGTGTGCAGAAAAGATGAGATATCTGGGCATCTGGATTGGAGAAGATATAATGAAGCTACCATCAGTAAATTTTGCATGGATCCTCCCAAACTCAAATCAGATTTGGAGAGGTGGGGTCTTTTGAATCTGTCAACCTGGGGCAAAATAAATTGTATAAAGATGAAATTGGCTCCTCGGATAAATTATATCTTATCCATGCTCCCTATCAAGGTACCAGGAAACATTTTCAAGGAGATCAACAGAATTATGCAAAACTTTATTTGGAATGAGAAACCTCCAAGGCTCGCAATTTGGAAACTTCAACTCCCATTGAAACTTGGGGGAATGAACCTGCCTAATTTCTTAGACTACCATTTGTCATTCTCCACTTGTGTAGGGATGCTGACTCAATGAATGAACAGTTTGATCAATCTGAATTCTTGTCATGGGAGTGTGGTGCGGTTTCCCAACTGGACCCTAAAGCCCTGCTGACTACTAGGAGATGTAGATCAAAAAAGGCCAGTGCACTCACTGCGTTCTTGCAAGACTGCTGGTGTGAACTCTCAAGTCGTTTGAGTGCTGATCCCTATTTGCACCCTGATGCTTCCATATGGAATAACCCAGCATTACTGTACCAGGGAAAGACCCTCTTTTGGACTGAATGGTTTGTGGCTGGTATAAATTACTTGAAAGATTTGTTTGAGGGTGGCAATTGGATACCATTCACACAACTTGGTCAGATATATGAGATGGCAGAATGTTTGTTTGCTGAATATAGAAAACTGAAAATTATTATTTCTGCTTGTGTTGAAGTACCACAGTTGAATACTCAGAGTGCTGCCTGGACAGCTTTAGAGGTATGCTTCAGTGCATCACACCCTGCATCTACCATGTACGGAATCATAAAAGCTAATCGAAAAGGAGATCCGAGATTGCCGGCAATTTGGGCGGAGGAGTTAGGGGAAAACATTGACTTGAGGTGTTGGCTTAGGTGCTGTGATAACACTCGATTGATGAGTTTGGATTGGGGCCTTAGAGCCTCTCAAACGAAATTACTATTTAGAGCCTATTGGACACCTGAAAAGTTGTTCAAGAGACAACTTTTGGACTGCGATCCTTGCTGGAAGTGTAAGTACTCAAGAGGTTTCCCCGGTCACTTGATTTGGTCATGTCCCAAAACGATGCAGTTTTGGGAAAGGATTTGTGAAAGGTTAAGTTTAGTCCTAAACACTGCGATTCCCATGAATGCTTCTTTATTAGGTTTGGGCGATATCTCTTTGCTGGATGAAATTGACTTTGGCAGGAAAGTATGGTTACTGCGCGCATGCATGGTTGCTAAAAAAATAATATTGAGGTCCTGGAAATCAAGTAGTTCCTTTAATATTGATGGCTGGGTGGAGGAGCTACTTCCTGTTTCAACGTATGAAAAAGCCATTTACAAAAACACAGATGAAATTGACACATTTTGGGACATTTGGAGCTGTTTTCTTGACGTTTATGGATGAAGCCGAACTTTAATTTGAGAACTTTACACCTCTAGCTTTAATTACTATTGATGTGTATAACTATTTATTGGTTTATGTAATGGGTTTGTAATATTGTTGTGTTTGCTGCATGATTTATTTCAAATCTAATTTTCAGTCATGGGCTTCAATGCTCTCTTTCTTTTTCCTTTCTTCTTTGTCTTCTTCTTCCCTTCTCTATTCTTTCTCTTCTATTTGTTATTCGAAATTAGTCTATGATGAATTACTTAATGTGTTCTGACTTTGGTTGATTGTGTGCATATTTGGTAGATTAACGCTATGTTGAATTCTTATTTGTTCTTATGAAATAAACATTTTGAATCACAATCTTGGTGAGGTAGTTCATTTCACAGTCCGTAAATGGCGGTAAACTCCTGTCCAGGTGGGGTGGTACATTTTAGTGCGATTGGGATGGCAATTAACGGTGGGCAGGACGGCACATTTCAGTGCACGTGCAGTGTTTCATTTCACTTCAGGGAACACATTATCAAAGAATTGAATCGGGAGAAAGAACTGAGCAAATGCACTCGGCACCAGTTTTGCTGCTTAGGTGATATGGAATGGAACAAACAGGCTTCATCCCAATACGTATTGTCTAAAAACATTTACACTAGATTGAAAATGAATCAGACAGATGTTTCAACTATGTTTGCTGTGCAACATAAAAATAAATGTTTTTATTACATTACGTTATGTGCTGGGGAGAAAACATAATTAGCACCCCGCAAGGGGGCGCTGGCCCATCAGGATGCTCGGAACGTGGGCTGTAATGTATGGTAAATGCCCACATTCCGAGCTCCGTGAATGCTGCTAGCCAGCGGACCCTTTACTCTCCCCCTGCCTCCTAGTACCTGTATAGTTTCCTAGGCAGCTGCTAAGAGTGTGTATTTGTCTTTTTTTTTTTTTTTAAAGAAACCTACTTGTGCTGCGCGGTGCCGGGCTGCGCAGTGTTTTCTTTCCCAAGTCAGTTTTCAATGCTGCTGACATCAGTCATCAACACTGAAAACGAACTTAGGAATCGTGACGCATGACCAAGCAGCAAAGGTAAGTTTCTTTAAAAAAGACACACCATTAGCATCCATTAGGAAACTATATGGGTGCTAATGGTGATATGCGGCGCAGGGCATATCACCATATTAAAACCTTTTTAGATAATATGGACAGGCGCAAGCCCTGTTTGCTCCATATCCTATTATACAAGCAGCAACACTGGCGCTGTATTACTTTGCTTCTTTTCTTTGCCCAAGGGTAAAGTACAGATAATCTGGCCCAGGTAGGTTTGTGTAATCCCATATGGATGAATTCATGTATTTCAATCAGGCCGGAACAGTGCAGTTCAGTCTTCGCCAGGTCAAGAATCGGAAGATATAAGCAGTAGTTTAAAGCATCTACTCGGTATCAGAATGACAAAGTGAACAAGAGCCACCCCATGGCAACTGGAAGTGTTCCGCAAACTTAAATTCCAAATGACGTACAAACTAGGGCTTTTTTGTCCAATACAAATTACCCATAATGCTTAAATGTCTTCTGTAGGTTTCCAAATGCACCATAGTATGCATTCGGAAATACAGTGTTAATGCTGCATGTATATGGCTCAAGTTGGCCTAGGACCTCAAAAGTCGCTCTTTGGAGCTACAGGCATTCTACTAACCAGACTCCTCTAGACTCTGAGAAAAAGTTAAAAAAAAAACCCTAGCAATGTCAACCCTTGTGGGTGGTGTGTTCTGGAAGGGTAGGCGAGTACATATCTGCTTGGTGAGGATGGCGTATCTGGAGCAATGGCACTTTCCATACAGGGTAGGGTGGAGCCCGGGCGCCATATAAGAACTTGTGTTAAGAATATTTTACTTCCTATTTTAGAAAGATGGGCATGAAAGTATTTTTAGGTAGAGTTCTCAAGCCCAAGCGGTGTATATTTATGTAAGTAAAAATACATTTTGATTTTAAAAAACAGGCATGTTCTTGTAATCCAAGCCTTCTGTGTCGCGAGCAAATCCTGTAAATGAAAAACAGCATGTTTATGGTCTAGGCCATCGGGCAGCACTTAGCGCAGGTCGGGTGCTATTCATGCCACTGGTCTGGGCGCCTCAACTGTGCAGGGCAAGAGCCAGCAAGGGTCCGAGACATGCATACCTGCTTCTCCCTAGCTATCTTTCTTGTGTGTAATGCTGGTTTTAGAGAATACAATAGGCAGGCATGATTTTTCTTTGGAGCTCTGGGTTCAGCGTTTCAATCTAGTGGCGTGGCCCATTTCAGACAAAAGTGTGACACGCTACAGGGCACAGAGAGAAGTAGTAATTCTGTCAGGGGTTGTGGTTCATTGTATCAGGCGGTCATGGAGAATCCAAGTTTGGTGCAATGATGGGTTTAAGTTAGTTCTGGGGTGGGTGCATTTTAGCAGTGGTGCTAATCAGTTTGTTGGGCAGGCGCATTTCATCTGGTTGGGTGCTTTTGAGACCGGATGCAATGCTAGATGCCAATCCACTGAAGTACACAATTAATACAGTTAGGTGTGGCCCCACAGTCCAAATAGGATGACGTCTTGCGTTTGTGGTGCAGTGAGGCGTTTTATCTTGGGGAAGCACTACATTGCATTCCTTCTTTTCACCTCAAAATTAATATTTTCCCCATACAAGTTACTGACCTTTAAAGAAAACATTTCATACAAAATAAGTGTTAGCCAGGAAAAGAAAAAGTGGGTTTGAATTTAGGGCAGGAACATCAGCTACAGCAATCTGTGGAGAGCTGCTAACTCTAGGGCAGAGCGGTTTAGCCGGCAAAGTCAGAAAAAGGTGAGTCACAACAGCCCAAAAAGCAAGTAACACACCACCATTACATTTCATACTTCATATCCTGTGTATTATGCTGCGAGCAGTGTTTTGAATTAGTTAACATTTTCTGTGCACAAAAATGCAAACGATGACCATTTATGATGAAACGTAGATCACTGCGGAGCACCAGCATTGTTTCAAATAATTTGGGACGGCAGACTTCATTTATTCTTTAAAAATGTAAAGCAAGGAATCTTTAATAAACACATTTTAAATTGTAGTGTGCCGCTTCTCATATTTTCCAAATATGTACTGGGAGTTGGGTAACTTTTCGAGTGATAAAAAGTAATTCAACTGCCAGTCATTTATTTCAGGCAATTGTGTTCCATGTCACAATGTATGTGCATTTTGTCAATGCACGGATGATGTGTAGGGAAACAAGCTAATGTTTAATTTTCTGAAAAACAAAAACCCACCGACATACATTGGAAAGAAGTGGTGAGTCTAATAAGAGAAAAACACATCTGTGATTGTGGACCATCTTTCAGAAATGTCTGTCCCAAATCTGTTAGTTGTTTTGGTCAATGAAGATCCCAAACGAAATAGAGGGTGGGGTGCCCTACGTAGGTAGTATTGTGACGCGGGACCCCGTTCACCTTCAGGCCCTGCAGATAACATACAGGAAAAATGCCTTTCAAATATGCGACCTCGGGGAAAGGAAAGGAAATACAAAACCATGAGGAATCTTTTTTGGTGTTGTTTATAACGAAATAACAGGAGCAAAGACTATGTGCAAATGCCGGAAAATACATATAAAAAGGGGTGGGGAGAAGCTACACTATAGATGTCATGACTAAACACAGAGCATAATCATGTATGATCTTAATACATTCAGCACCATCATTCGGCAGCCTGTGGTACTGTAATTTGAAAATACAGCAAGTAACCGACACTGCAATTCCGCTATTAAGAAGGAACCCATGCAGAGCTGTACTTGTTTCGAACTGCACAAGCGGGTGAGAGCATGGCAATTTTGACAGTCTGCTTGTCGTCCATACCCCGGAGGATAATTCAAGGCCGTCAAGAAATATTTATAGGATCAGTGACCCAGAAAAGCAGGTATTTGTTGACTTCTGCTTTCGCCACAGGGGAGTACTGCTGGGTCTGGGAGGATACAGAAGCAGCAGCTCCCTGCAGAAAGAACAACATAGCAGAGTACAAGTGGTAAATGCACACGAGTGGATGGCGTCTGCCTACTTTTTACAAATAGTGACACGTTCCCAGATGGAAGTGTTGAGACCTGGAATCCGAAAAGGGGACAATCGCCCTTTTAATTGAGCCAAGGGCTGACACAGTCATATACCTTTAAGGGTCAGCGTTACATGCAGCGTGACCGTTTGATGAAGGGGGAATGGTCGCCATGGGCACTGCTCCTCCCATATTT
Organism: Ambystoma mexicanum; assembly: GCF_040938575.1. Taxonomy (NCBI): domain Eukaryota; kingdom Metazoa; phylum Chordata; class Amphibia; order Caudata; family Ambystomatidae; genus Ambystoma; species Ambystoma mexicanum. Next base: position 591,149,975 of record NC_090922.1, on the reverse strand, counting down.
GACTGCCGGTGACCAGGCCCTTTTTGCCCACTTCTTGATTTTATCGATGATGCAATGTCATCTGTCTTACTGCCTGTGACAGGCCCAAAGCCTTGGAAATACTTAGAAGTCAGCAAAGTTTGTATTGAACACAAAAAATTCATAGTTACTCACTGCAGTGACTAACGTACTCTTAGTTCATAGTCTCCTTTCCTCCATACTATATTGGCGTCCCTCGCGAGCGATGGGAGACGGAGCCTTTTTCATCAGAAAAATCTTCTTCCCCTTTAAATTTAGAGGTGTGTGGGGGCGCAGCCCTAGGAGCATGCGCTCGCCTGACTCCACCCACTGGCGCCACTCCTCAGTCCCCATTGACGCGTCGTTAATATGCAACATTGGCTAATGACACCAGTATTATATTAGGGAGGAGGATGGTGGGACGTATGGAGGAAAGGGGACTATGGACTATGGGGACCTTAGTCACTACGTTGAGTAACTATTAATTACTCTTACGTCCCGTTCCCTTTCCTCCATACTATATGGGAGATTATAACTGAGTGTAGCCCCAGGGTGGAGAGGAGACCCTCCTTAAGAAAACAGTTTTCTCAGAACCGCTGCCCGAAAGCTGCGTCTGACCTTGAGGTGACGTCCAGACAGTAGTGCTTGCACAAAGCAGAGGGTTTGGACTAGGTGGCCGCCCTCATGATGACCCACCACCTCATACTGCGTTGGAAGGCAATAGTAGTGCTCTTAGCCCTGATAGCATGGGCATGCAGATTGGCCAGAACCGGCCTGTGCTGCCCCTTATAGGCCTCCTTGATGGCCGCGACCATCCACCTAGAGATGGAGGCCTTGGAAGCCTGATAACCTGGTCATGCCCCTCCGAAGGTTACAAAAAGGGCATACGACTTGCGAAAATCCATGGTCCTGTCAAAGTAATACTTCAGAGCGCGTCTGACATCAAGGCGATGCAAGACTCTCTGAGGTTCATCCTTTGGATCGGAGAAGAAGTAGGTAGAAAAATCTCCTCGTTAAGGTGGATGGGACCTCGGGTAGGAAAGCAGGGTGCGTCCGGAGGACCACCTTATCTTTGTAAAAAGTGGTGTAGGGCTCTGAGGCCATGAGGGTCTGAATCTCGCTGACCCTGCGAGCTGAGGTGAGGCCCACGAGCAGAGCTGTCTTTATGGTAGCCAATCTGATGTCAGCGGATGCCACTGGCTCGAATGGTTTGTGGGCCAATGCGCCCAATACCACATTGAAGTCCCAGACTGGGTGAGGCCTCTTTACGGGCGGATATAGTCTGTGGAGGCCCACCAGGTGCCGCTTCAACACAGGGTTAGAGACCCTCCTCTGAATTCCTGTAGGCCCCTTTGGCTGCCAGGTAGGTGCGGCATGTGTCCACTCGCAATCCGGAGTGTGCGAGGTGTGCCAAAAAGGAGAGGACATCATCCAAAGAGCACTTGAGCGGGTCGATCAACTTAGAGCTGGCCCAATGACATAATCTAGACCATTTGCTCTTGTATTGGCTCCTAGTAGCTTTGCTTCTGGCGCCCTGAATGATGTCCATGTTAGCCTGCGACAGGTTCAAGTGTTTCAGAGTGACTTGCTCGGGAACCACGCTGCGAGGGCTAGTTTGTTAGCAGTAGGTTGGAGAACCTTGCCCCCTGCTGTGTCAGGAGAAGAGCTGGGGCCAACGTTAGGTGAATGGGAGGCCTGTCCAATAGGCTGAGCAGCTCGAAGAACTATGGTCTCGCTGCCACCAGGGAGCTATCAAAATGAAGCTTATGTGACACGATTGCTTTATCATGCAGATCACCCTGTGGACCAGGGGGGTGGGCGGGAAGGCGTATGCCCACATGTAGTTCCATTGTAGGTGGAATGCATCACCCAGGGAGCCAGGGCCCTGCCCCTGCCAGGAGGTGAACTGCTGGCATTTGTTGTTGTCGTGGGAGGCAAACAGATCCACTTGGGGATGCCCCCATCTGAGGAAGATTTCCTCCAGAACCAGGTTGTTCAATTGCCACTTGTAACTGTCCGCCCCCAGTCTGCTGAGTCTGGGGGTGGGCAGCAATGAGGTAGATGTGCTCCAGGGCCCATTCCCACATGCTGATAGCAAGGTTGCAAGGTGGAGGGGATCTGGTACCTCCCTGCTTGTTCACATGTTACATGCTGGTGGAGTTGTCCGTCTGGATAAGTACCGTCTTGCCCTGTATGAGAGGGAGGGAGGCTTTGAGGGCCAGCCATATGGCCTTCAACTCTAGCCAGTTCATGTGGGACTCCTGCTTCTGCCGGGTCCAGACTCCATGGACACTGTGGTCGTCCAGAGTGGCTCCCCAGCCTTCCAGACAGGAGTCCGTTGTGACGGTGACCTGAGGGAGAGGCTGTTGGAAGGGCTTGCTCAGCTGTAGGTTAAGGTCCGCGGACCACCAAAGGAGGTCCGGGCGGAGAGACGTGGGAATGTCCACAGGCTCTGATTGTGAGCCCCTCTCCTAATTCCAGGAAGCTGCGAATTTCCGCTTCAGTCTCCTCATCAAGAGTCTCGTGTGGGGTACGGCCAGAAGGACTGCCGCCATAATGCCCAGTAGGTGCTGGCACCACCAGGCCTGGGTCACAGTCCTGGAGAGGAAGTGAGTCGTAGTTCTCTTGATGGCTGGGATCTTGTCCTCTGAAGGGAGCCGGTATCCCAGATCAGACCCAAGAAAGTCAGCTCCTGCGTGGGTTGCAGCCGAGACTTTTTGAGATTGATAGTAAACCCCAGGTTGTGGAGTGTGTTCATAAGCGCGGAAGAGGTGTGAAGAACCGCCTCCGGAGATGAGGCCCAGACGAGCCAGTTGTCCAGTATGGGTAGATGTGGTGGCCCTGGGACCTGAGGAGAGCTGCCACCGCATTCATCAGTCTGGTGAATATTCCTGGGGGCTGAGTTGAGGCCAAAGGGTAGAACCTTGTACTGGAAATGGCAGACAATGATCCTGAAGCACAGAAAGGACTGATGCGGTTGCCAAATCGGGACGTGTAGATACGCGTCCTTCAGATCCAGGGAGCACATCCAGTCTCCCCTGTTTAGTGTCTCCGCAATAAGAGCTGGCGTAACCATCTTGAATTTTTGTAGAGGTATGGAGAGGCTGAGGGTGTAAAGGCCAAACACAACTCTCAGGCCAGCCTGGTTTTTCTTCTGTATGGCGAAAATCCTGGAATAGAAGCCCAATCCTCTCTGGGAGGCTGGGACTTCTTCCACTGCCTGGCTCTCTACGAGCGACCGGGCTTCCACCAACATAGTTGCTGTCCCAATCTGTGGCAGAGGAGGGGAGGAGAGGGAGGGACCGGTAGGCAGTACCCTGTGGAGACTACAGATAGGATCTAGGGGTCCGAAATATTTTGGCACCAAAATTGCAAGTGGGAGGCAAGCCTGCCCCCCACCGGAGACACGTGGACCTGGAAGGGCGTGTCATGCCTTTTTACCCTTTGAGGCTGCTGAGGAGGAGGGGGATTGGAAAAACCCCTTGCCTCCCTCCCTTTTGTTGTTTCCTCCGATGCTGACTCAGGGAGCGGTTATGTTGTCTGGACCCCTGTTCCTGGAAGCCTCGGAACCCTCCAGACACCCGCCCCTTGTCGGAGCGTGGATTGGACTGGGTGTACGCCTTGGGCGTGGCCTTCGTAAGAATAGATAAAAACTTAAATGTCTGTGAGCTGTTCTTCTTTTTATCTAATTCTTCATCCGTGGACGAGTGGAAGAGGTCACTACCCTCGAATGGAACGTCCAATATGCGTCCCTGGACGTCCGGGTTGAACTTAGTAGCCCAGAGCCAGGCCATCCTTCTCATGTCCGTGGCGATGCAGATGGCCTGGCCAGAGGTATCGATATGGGCCACTGAGGACTCTATGATGTTGGACGCAACCAGCCTGCCCCCTCGTAGTCCTGCTTTGAAGCAAGTCTGGCTTTGGGGCGGGAGTTCCAGGAGGAAGTCCGCAAGTCTTTGGTTAGTAGCTGCCAGAATAGCATCAGCGTTGGCTAGACGCAGGTGCATGGAGGCGTTGGAGTACAGCTTTTTCCCATACACCTTGAAGATCGTCTCCTCCTTGCCTTGGAACACTGAGGACGAGGTGGCCGAAGACGACTGAGGCTTTGAATAGAGTGTGGTGATCACCGAGGAGTGCGGCTGCGGATGAGCCGAAAGCAAGAGTGTATCCCCCTCTAGCTGCCTGTACTTGGCGTCGAGGCGCTGATTGACAGGTTGGGCCGAGTGCGGCTTGAGCCACCCCTGTTTGGCCAGGGCGACAACGTCCTTCTGCATCGGCATCCCCGTCTTGGAGGGGGGCCTTAGCGTGAGGACTTCTGCCAGGAGTCCCTCCTCGGGCTGCTCAACTTCGGGCTGAGGAAGCCTGCCAGGTGTTCGTGGAAGGCCCTCCATGACGGTTACGTGTCAGGGTCCTCCTTCTTGTCTGTGTCCACCTGGGTGCTCAGAGGATCCAGAACTGGTGGACTGGGCGCCGTGGGCTGCGGAGTGACAACCGCAGCCTGTGGAACCGCCTGTACTGCCGGAGGCATGGGAGCCAGAGCAGGAGCCGGCAAAGGAGGCGCGGGCAGCGCTGAGGCCTGAGGCACCGGAGCCATTGGAGGAATGACTAAAGGTGCCAGTGGGGTGACCTGAGGGAGCATGTCCCCGATAGCATCCTAAAGGATGGACCCCATCTGGGGTGTTCGCATCAGCGCCAGAAATCTTTCGAAGAACTTGTCTTCGGAGGCTGAGGAGGTGGCAGGAGATATTGACGCTGGGGCCAGGGCACACTCTGTCTGGGATACAGGGGGAACCTGCCCTGCGCTGCTGATGGATAAGCTGTAGGCCACGTACCTGGTTGATCAGAGTCCCACCTTGTAACTTGTTCTGCTAGAGGAGGTATCGGACAAGCGGCCATTTTGTCTGGCACAGCAGCCATTTTGTCATGCTGTGTGCCACGTGCCGGAGTCGTGGTGCCTGGCTCGCTGGAACTAGCCCTGTCCAAGACGCTTGATGTTGGAGCGTAAGGCCTATCCGGCACCTCAGGCCGGGGCCTGGAAGGTGTAATGCCCTTGGCAGAACTGCCAGTAGTGCTGCGTGATTGCGCCCCCTAGGATATGATGTTGGGGCGTTGCTCCTCGGGAGCAACCCCAGTATAAAAATCTTGCGGTCCCTCAGCACCGATACCGGAAGGATCAGGAGACCCCTCGGCTAGACGGCTGGACTAGCCTCGGTACGTGCGCTGGTACTAGAACCTGACAGGTCCCTCCCGGTCAGGCACTTCTTCGGAAAGGAGTCGCCCTTGTGGGGTGCTATGGTGAATAGAGGCCTTGTCTTTGGCCTCAAACGAAGTTCGACAAAGTCCTTGAGGTCCTTCGGAAGCGACGACTGGAAGAGCTCTCTCCACCTAGCTAGTCTGTTTTTCAGTGCCCGAGGTGTCAAGGAATCGCACGCGGAGCAACCTTCCCAGCCGTGGTCGGGGCCAAGGCAGCAGAGGCAAAGGGCGTGGGGGTCTGTTGTGGGGAAGAGCCCCTCGCAGGCTGGACACCTGCTGAAGCCTGTTGAAGTCGACATGTGCCGGGGAGGAGCATAGCGTCGGTGGACCAAGTATCTAGAAGCAACAAGAAAAGACAATATAGATGAATAGCCGGGGAAGAGCGCATGGTATTACATGGCCGAAGCCAAACCCAAGAGTGCTGGTGAAATCGGCCCTTTCCCGTCGATGCGGAAAAGGAGGGCGCAGTCAGGCGAGCGCATGCTCCCAAGGCTGCCCCGCGCGCCTCTAAATTTAAAGGGTAAGAAGTATGGAGGAAAAGGGACGGGACGTAAGAGTAAGGCAAGGAAGAGTAAGAAATTCAAACAGTAGGGTGGCCTAAAAGATATTTGGATGAACAAAATATGAGGAAATGCAGTAATGATGCAGAGAAGAGTCAGTGCAAGGTGGTTGAGGAGACTAGGAAAAGTAAAACAATATAGGAAGGCGAAACACAGGCCCACTACACCCCACCCACAACATTATAACAACAAGACGGCACCGTTCCGTCCTGTTGGCCTAAATAATTTGAAGTGATGGGGTAATGAGAGGCAAAACAAGGGCATAATAACTCACTAACATTGATAATGTTACAATTTATTGGTCATTTGAATGATTTCTTTTTACTGATTTAACGAGCCAACTCCCTATCATCTGTAATACATGATGATAAATGTGCAAAATAATAAGGAAAGGGAATTTTATAATTGTCCTTTTGAAACTATCTGCGATATAAAAGGGATAAAAACTAAAAGAAACACAAATGACTTGGTTGTTCTGTTTATTCCTTATTTTGCATGACCATCTGTTTTTTAAGTGACAAGTGAACAGGATTACATAGTGAGGAGTGTTTCATGATCATTGCTCTAACTATATTTAGATTAATGTACAGATAACACACCCAAAATTCCCTTAAAAGAAATATGACAAATAATAATTACCTAAATGCTATAACATATAGGATTATTGTTATCTGATGGGTGGATGCGCTACACTTAGGATGCAAATAGTTTTCCTAAAAGGATGTTCCCTTGAAACGCTGTAGTCCATGTTACGGCATGAATCTCAATGTTCTTCAAAAAAGCATCTGTAATTTTGATTTAGCATTTTGGATCCGTCCAATTTAATGTAATTGTTGATATTGGTCAATTTTATTAGAACAATACTTCGTGAAAGTGCAAGGCTGTTATGAACTGCTGATGCAAGCGCTATCTAAACAATCTCAATGTTCTTCAAAAGAGCATCTGTAATTTTGATTTAGCATTTTGGATCCGTCCAATTTAATGTAATTGTTGATATTGGTCAATTTTATTAGAACAATACTTAGTGAAAGTGCAAGGCTGTTATGAACTGCTGATGCAAGCGCTGTCTAATGTAACTGGACAATCAAAATTGTATAGCTTCTATGACTGCCAAGCAGTGGTTTGGATAATAGCCAATTTGTTAGTAATGGAAATGTTATTAGAGGAGTTCCTACGCCGCTGTTTCCTATTTGGTAACCTGGCTTTGTTAAATTGATATATGTACCCTTGGCCACAGCACTGCACGTTAGAATGCTGGCCTTCGGTCATCTTGTTTTGCCATATTGGAAATGAGTTTACCTATGTATCATTTGTCAAAATATTATGATCAAAAGATTATAACACCTGATTTGGGGAATGTTTACCAAAATGTTTGTTATCTTTATGCCATTTTCTCTTTCTAGTGTGTGATGATTTGAAAAAGGGATCTGGTTATAGAACTCAAAGACATTAGTTAATTATGTTTCTATATACAGCACGATATCTAATATTTAAATGAAGTACCCTATTGATCTTAAATTATATACATCAAGTATTTACCATATTTCTTCCATTCATCAGATTAATACTTTTAAACGTTTGGACTCATGGACTCATTGCTTTGTTTTCATGTTGTGTGGGTAGGGTGATCAGGTTTCATATATCTGCAGACGCATAGGTTACCATGGTTGCCAAATCAGAATATTCATGGTACAAATGGAAGAGACAGAAAGAACTTAATGTACTGTTGGACCAGACAGATGACTGAATTTCTTCAATGCTATTTTCCTTGCATAAAAGATAGTAGTAATTTTAATATGGAAATCCTGGAGTAGGAGCCCAATCCTCACTGGGAGGCTGGGACTTCTTCCACAGCCTCACTCTCGACGAGCGACCGAATTTCCGCCAACAGAGTTGCTGTCCCAATCTGTGGGAGTGGAGGGGAGGAGGGAGGAGAAGAAGGGATCGGTAGGTGGTACCCTGTGGATGCTACAGATAGGATCCAGGGGTCCGTGAACTTCTGATGTCAAAACTGTGCATCGATACGACTGGGTGTACGCCTTGGGCATGGCCTTCATAAGGATAAAGATTCACAGTTTGCAAACTGTTTTTCTTGTTAACTAGCTCCTCATCGGTGGTGGAGTGAAAGGTCTCAACCCTCAAATGGAAGGTCCAATATGCGTTCCTGGACGTCTGGGTTGAATTTAGTAGCCCAAAACCAGGCCGTCCTTCTCGTGTCCATGGCGATGTATATGCCCCGGCCAGAGGTGTCAATGTGGCCCACAGTGGACTCCATGATGTCTTGTGCCACCAGTTTAGCCTCTGCCAGTCTTGAATTGAAATGTACCTGTCTCTGCGCCGGAAGATCCGGAAGGAAGTCGGCTATTTCCCGCCAAAGCCTCTGGTTAACGGCTGCCAGCATGGCATCTGCGTTGGATTGACCAAGGTGCAAGAGGCATTGAAATAGAGCTTTCTGCAAGCCTCCAAGATCTTCTCCTCCTTGCCTAACAGCACCGAGGACGAGGTGGCCGAGGACGACTGAGGCTTTGAGTAGAGTGGCGGTGCAGCGATCACCGAAGAGTGTGGTGCGCCGACAGCAAGAGTGGATCCCCCTCCATTTGCCTATACTTGGCGTTGAGACGACGATTGACAGGCTGGGTCGAGTGGGGCTTAAGCCACCCCTTCTTGGACAAAGCGACAACGTCGTTCTGCATCGGGATCTCCGTTCTAGCTGCGGGGCGTAGAGTGAGGTCCTCGGCCAGGACTCCCGCCTCCAGTTATTCGACCTCAGGTTGGGGAAGCCGCAAGTACTGTGCCAAACCTGCAAGGAGCCGTTCGTGGAAGGCTGTTAGGAAAGATTTCCATTTCATGTGTAATTTTCCCTCCAGTTGTGAACCCCCCAACTTTTTGCTGATGTTTAACACCATAGTCTGACTTTACCAGAGGAGCCCAGCCTTCTGCTGCACTCTTCTGGGCTTTTCGCTCACTTCTTATGGGGAAACAAACATGCCCTTAAGACAGTCAGTACTGGGAGACTTTGTTTCCCTTAGTCCTTTCCAATGTTGCAACTTTTCTGCAACATGTAACAAGTGTACAATGTACCTTCCAGTACAGTACACTTGGGTCTATTGGTCATTTCCAAAGGGCCGAGATACTCTCAAAGGATTTTTTAGGAGAAGTGCAGATGTGCCCTGGACAGGGCTGGTGGCAGCTTATCATTTCGGATATTTTTTACCCTTTCCTGCCAGGTAAACTGTGATTACCGCGTTTGGCACGAATATGTGGCCTGGCTCCGAAATGGCCAAGCCACGAGGTTCTTTTTCCTGTCCTTTGTCCATCTTGCCCCTTCACCTTTGCCAGGTCAAGCCGACCCGGGCCAATCCTTATTAGGGCATGCATTCTCCCACGAAACGCCAAGCTTTCGCTGGCTTCTACATGCCTTGTGTGTGTGCCTCCAGGATGTGGGCTGGAACTTCTGGTTCCAATTCACATCCTGGGTGCCAGAGTCTGGAGTGTTGTGAATGCCTGGGAGCACCGTGGTCCGTGATTGGTCCATGTATGGTATGCCTGTATGTGAGCAGATCTCCCATTGGGTCCTCTTCGTTTTGGCGCGAAGGATTCTGGATAAGAGAAGGCCCCAAACACCCATAACATGTCGATCTCTGGAGTCCTCACTGAACGAAGGATAGGATCCAAGTATCCTGAAACTAAGAGGATGAGTCGAGGAACTGCTGGTGACCCGCTGGAAGGTTTGGCACCCTGAGCCTGCTGTCGTTCTGTGGGACCCCCCTGCATTTGGTCATCCTAGGTCTGCGAAGACCCTTCGACCCATTGGAATAGTGGGACCAACTATTCTCGGCACCTTCAACAAATCCTGCAAGTAAGCCTTCACGGAAGTGTCCCTGGGCCAACCAGTGGGCTGACCAGTTTACGCAGACTCTTTGTCCTGATACCGCTGCCGTTTCGAGGAGAACCCTCGAAACTTGGTATATCGCTAGCTCTGTGTTCACAGCACCCTCACACCGAATTTCACACACTTGGTGTTTCCAGGTCTGAAGTGAGATGAGTGCGCCCGTACCGGAGTATACGCGGTTACTGTGTCGCCCAGCCGTGATGACACCTTTGCATGTGTGCTGCATTTGTGCCCCTCCTGCCCCTGAAGCCTGCTGCAGTGAAACTGGTCTGATCCATCCACCAGGAGCGGAGAAATCGCCACTGTCCCGTTTGGGAATCATCGCTGTATCTTCGTCGCTGAAAGCCGGAGAGCCGCCAAATTGCCGCACTTGAACCTGCAACCGAAGTGGACTTGACTGCCGAAGTTTGGTCCGGAGTGCGCTGGGGGTCGGTGAGTAATTGCAACCCTAACCAGTGGCCCCTAGCGCCTTGATCCATTTTTATGCATGAGTGGCCCCTGGGGGCCCCTCTCCTTTCCACTGCCAGTGCCTACTAGCATTTTGGGTCCATAACTGCATTCAGAAAGTGTGCCTAATAGCATCTTGATTAGACAATTGCATTTAGAAAGTGTGCCTACTAGCATTTTGGTAACCTTTAGAAAGTGTGCCTAATAGCATTTGGGTGGACAATTGCATTTAGAAAGTGTGCCTATTAGCATTAGGGTGGACAATTGCATTCAGAAAGTGTGCCTAATAGCATTTTGGGTGGATAACCGCATTTAGAAAGTGTGCCTAATAGCATTTGGATGGATAACTGCATTTAGAAAGTGTGCCTAATAGCATATTGGGTGGGTAACCGCATTCAGAAAGTATGCCTAATAGCATCTTGATTAGACAATTGCATTTAGAAAGTGTGCCTAATAGCATTTTGGGTGGGTAACCGCATTCAGAAAGTGTGCCTAATAGCATCTTGACTAGACAATTGCATTTAGAAAGTGTACCTAATAGCATTTTGGGTAGGTAACCGCATTCAGAAAGTGTGCCTAATAGCATCTTGATTAGACAATTGCATTTAGAAAGTGTGCCTAATACCATTTTGGGTGGGTAACCGCACTTAGATTGTGTGCCTAATAGCATTTGGGTGGACAATTGCATTTAGAAAGTGTGCCTACTAGCATTTTGGGTCCATAACTGCATTCAGAAAGTGTGCCTAATAGCATCTTGATTAGACAATTGCATTTAGAAAGTGTGCCTATTAGCATTTGGGTGGACAATTGCATTTAGAAAGTGTGCCTACTAGCATTTTGGTAACCTTTAGAAAGTGTGCCTAATAGCATTTGGGTGGACAATTGCATTTAGAAAGTGTGCCTATTAGCATTTGGGTGGACAATTGCATTTAGAAAGTGTGCCTATTAGCATTAGGGTGGACAATTGCATTCAGAAAGTGTGCCTAATAGCATTTTTGGTGGATAACCGCATTTAGAAAGTGTGCCTAATAGCATTTGGATGGATAACTGCATTTAGAAAGTGTGCCTAATAGCATATTGGGTGGGTAACCGCATTCAGAAAGTGTGCCTAATAGCATCTTGATTAGACAATTGCATTTAGAAAGTGTGCCTAATACCATTTTGGGTGGGTAACCGCACTTAGATTGTGTGCCTAATAGCATTTGGGGGGAGAACTTCATTTAGAAAGTGTGCCTAATAGCATTTGGGTGGACAATTGCATTTAGAAAGTGTGCCCAATAGCATTTTGGGTGGATAACCACACTTAGATTGTGTGCCTAATAGCATTTGGGTGGATAACTGCATTTAGAAAGTGTGCCTAATAGCATTTTGGGTGGATAACCGCATTTAGAAAGTGTGCCTAATAGCATTTGGGTGGATAACTGCATTTAGAAAGTGTGCCTAATAGCATTTGGGTGGATAACAGCATTTAGAAAGTGTGCCTAATAGCATTTGGGTGGATAACTGCATTTAGAAAGTTTGCCTAATAGCATTTGGGTGGATAACTGCATTTAGAAATTGTGCCTAATAGCAATTAGGTGGATAACTGCATTTAGAAAGTGTGCCTATTAGCATTTTGGGTACATAACTGCATTCAGAAAGTGTGCCTAATAGCATCTTGATTAGACAATTGCATTTAGAAAATGTGCCTAATAGCATTTGGGTGGATAACTGCATTTAGAAAGTGTGCCTAATAGCATTTGGGTGGATAACTGCATTTAGAAAGTGTGCCTAATAGCATTTGGGTGGATAACAGCATTTAGAAAGTGTGCCTAATAGCATTTGGGTGGATAACTGCATTTAGAAAGTGTGCCTATTAGCATTTTGGGTCCATAACCGCATTCATAAAGTGTGCCTAATAGCATCTTGATTAGACAATTGCATTTAGAAAGTGTGCCTAATAGCATTTTGGGTGGGTAACCCCTTTTTTTGAAAGTGTGCCTAATAGCATCTTGATTAGACAATTGCATTTAGAAAGTGTGCCTAATAGCATTTTGGGTGGGTAACCGCTTTTTTGAAAGTGTGCCTAATAGCATTTTGGGTGGGTAACCGCATTCAGAAAGTGTGCCTAATAGCATCTTGATTAGACAATTGCATTTAGAAAGTGTGCCTAATAGCATTTGGGTGGATAACTGCATTTAGAAAGTGTGCCTAATAGCATTTGGGTGGATAACTGCATTTAGAAAGTGTGCCTAATAGCATTTGGGTGGATAACAGCATTTAGAAAGTGTGCCTAATAGCATTTGGGTGGATAACTGCATTTAGAAAGTGTGCCTATTAGCATTTTGGGTCCATAACCGCATTCAGAAAGTGTGCCTAATAGCATCTTGATTAGACAATTGCATTTAGAAAGTGTGCCTAATAGCATTTTGGGTGGGTAACCCCTTTTTTTTAAAGTGTGCCTAATAGCATCTTGATTAGACAATTGCATTTAGAAAGTGTGCCTAATAGCATTTTGGGTGGGTAACCGCTTTTTTGAAAGTGTGCCTAATAGCATTTTGGGTGGGTAACCGCATTCAGAAAGTGTGCCTAATAGCATCTTGATTAGACAATTGCCTTTAGAAAGTGTGCCTAGTAGCATTTTGGGTCCATAATTGCATTCAGAAAGTGTGCCTAATAGCATTTTGGGTGGATAACCGCATTTAGATTGTGTGCCTAATAGCATATTTGTAGGAAAACTGATTTTGTAAAGTGTGCTTAATAGCATAGTTGTGGAGAAACTGAATTTAGAAAATGTGCCCAATAGCTTATTTGTAGGAAAATTGAATTTGTAAAGTGTGCCTAATAGCATAGTTGTGGAGAATCTCAATTTAGAAAGTGTGCCTAATAGCATATTTGTGGAGAATCTCAATTTAGAAAGTGTGCCTAATAGCATATTTGTGGGAAAACTGACTTTTTGGGAAAATTGAATTTGCATAGTGTGCTGAACAGCATAGTTGTGAAGAAATTGAATTTAGAAAGTGTGCCGAATAGCATAGTTGCGAGAAATTGAATTTAGGAAGTGTGCCGAATAGCATAGTTGTGAGAAATTGCATTTAGGAAGTGTGCCTAATAGCATATTTGTGGGAAAACTGATTTTGTAAAGTGGGATCAATAGCATAGTTGTGCAAAGTCGCATTTAGAAGTGTGCCCAATACCCTCCGTGTACAAAGTCGATTCTTGAAGTGTCAAAGCTACATCTAGAAGTGTGCCCAATTTCCTCCCTGTCCAAAGTTTAACCTGAAGTGTGCCCGGCACCATCTCTGTACAAAGTCTAATCTAAAAACTAAACCTACCCAGTAGCACCTCCTAGCTTAACCATGAGCACTCCCATACCACGAAGGTCCACCGGATCCGACCAATGGGCACCACCAGCCCCTTCCACCCAACCCCACCTCTTGTCACCACCTCCAACCTTCCAACCCTCCACCCCATCTCACTCCCTTCCCCTCACCAAACACCAAGCCAGAGGCGCACAATGGCGTGCCACCCACCCCAAGACCACCACTCCTACGAACCACCCCGATCAGCCTACCATAATCACACACCCTCCTCACACAACCCTGCCAAATACACCCAGCCCGGCAACCATCCAACCATCATCCCCCCCAGCTACACCCACCTCCATCCGGCCACAACCACACGCCTTCCTTTCCCTAAAAACTGCACGCCTAGCCCTAGCAAGAACAGAAGCCTCATGCCTCTCGCCCTCCGACCCCCCTACCCTCACGCACTCACCACTCACAACAAAGACACGAAAAAGGAAACGTACCTGGTCCCCCTCAATCTCCCACCACTCATCCCCTCTCCTGTCTCGATCCACCACCCTAGCCCCCCTTTCTCCACTCTCACCCTACGCCTCACCCAGCTTGAAACCCCTCTTCCTCGATTTCTCACCACCCGCTGCTGAAACTCTTTACCCAACACACCCCACCTTAAAATCCCCTAGACCAAACCGCAACAGACCAACCCATATACTCACCCACTCCAGCTCAATACCCAACACTTCCTCCGCCCGCCCACTCTTCCCATCATCCATCAACCACTGCACCCCTCTGGCAGCCCTCTCTCCACCCTCCCCCCCGCTCTCACCCATCTCGGCAACTCCCACATCGACCTCTCCTACCGAAGTGAAGTGCATACTAGTCAACGCCCGATCCGTAGCAAAAAACAGACACAGCATCTATGACCTCCTCGCTTCTGACAAACCTGACCTGGTTTTCATTACCGAAACCTGGCTCTCTGACGACTTCGCCCCTATAGCCAACGAAGCGTTCCCCCCAGACTACTCCCTCATCCCTCTGAACCGTCCCTCTAGAGGAGGTGGAATAGCATTCGCATTTAAAATTCACCTCCACGCCTCAATCATCGACAACAAACCAGCCATCCCTTCCTGCGAATCACTCCTAGTTAAACTATCGCTCTCCCCCTCACTCTCCCACAGCTCTCTATTAATTTACAGACCCCCTGGCTACGACAGACAATTCTCAAACAACCTCTGCGACTCTACTTCTGCACTCCAACTAAACCATCCCAACCTCACCCTTGTGGGAGATTTCAACATATGGTTCGACATCCCAGCCAACCCTATGACACACTCTCTTGTTGACGGCCTAGACGCAATCAACCTCCATCCCCACATAAACGGCCCAACCCACCATAAAGGACACACTCTAGATGCCATCTTCACCTCCCACAACCAGATTCACCTAAATCCCCCAATCCCTATCATCTGGTCCGACCACTCCATCGTTTCATTCACTATACGCTCTCCCACTCCAACACCTGTACCCGAACCAGAAACACTGACTATACGCAAATCCTGGAAGAAACTAATAATCCTTCCTGACCTAGCCAACGCACTCCTCCAGTCTCCCCCGCCTACCTACCTATCCAATAATCAACTAAACCCTGATGCCTTTGACTCTTGGCTCAACACCCCTCTAACTCGACTCACACCAACCTGCAAACCATCAGCCCGCTGTGGCCATTTTCCTAGATGGTTCACCCCTGAGCTGAAAACCAGTAAACAACTATACAAATACCTCGAACGTAAATGGCGGAAAGACAAAACTCCCCTGAACAGATCCAACTTAGCCCGGCATCTCCGCCAATACAAGGCTGAAATCCGAAAAGCAAAAAAAGCCCATTACAACTTCCGAATTCTAAACTGCAAAAACCCCAGCAAAGAACTCCACAAAATCATCTCCGAATTCACCAAACCATCATGCACCGCCTCCACACCGACACCCTCTCAATCGCTGTGCGACTCACTCTCTCTCCACTTTTACACCACAGCCCTCGAAAGAACAAGCAACCTAACAAACAAACTTGCTCTCTTATATCCCCCAACCAACCCACCGTCCACACCAGTCACCCAACCGCCAACGACCTCCAGCCAACCAACATTTGGCTCATTTAGTCCCATATCAGCAGACCAATTTCGCAAACTCCTTTCCGCCCGAAAACCATCCGGCTCCCCGCTTGATCCATGCCCGGCATCAACCCTTAAAGAAATATTTGCATCTACCTGCGCAGGAGAACACGCAAGAACCATCATAAATGACTCACTCACATCAGGAATCTTTCCAGACGCATTCAAAACTGTTCATGTCAAACCCCTATTAAAAAAACCATCCCTCAATCCTCTCGACCCCAAAAACTACCGCCCCATCTCAAACACAAGATTCCTTGCAAAACTCATCGACCGATCTGCCTACGCCCAACTAAATGCCTTTGTCGAATCCAACAATCTTCTTGATCCCGCCCAATCCGGTTTCAGAGCCCGACACGGAACCGAAACCACCCTAACCTCTATCTGGGTTGACCTTAAAAACACGGCAGACGCCTCAGGATGCGCTGCATTAATCCTCCTCGACCTATCAGCCGCCTTCGACACAATCAACCACTCAATCCTCCTAGACCGCCTCCACTCCCTAGGAATTCGTGGAACCGCTCTAAAATGGATAGCTTCTTTCCTCAAAGATAGGCACCAAATAATGATACTCTCCACCTACTCCTCACAAACGCGACCAGTCGACACTGGAGTTCCACAAGGAGCGTGCCTATCGGCACTCCTATTCAATCTCTACTTGATCACCCTCCCACCAATAATTCGCTCACACAACATCCTGTGCTACAACTATGCCGACGACACCCAACTAATTCTAAAATTCCTGAACTCAAAACCCTACTGCCGACCAGAGCTCACTTCCTGCCTCCTCGACATAGAGCTCTGGATGACCAAAAACCACCTTCTGCTAAACCCTTCCAAAACAGAAATCCTGGTATGTGGCAACTCTGAACTTCTTCCACACCCACTACCCTGGCCATCAACCATGGGCAAGTCTCCAACCCCCTCTAAATCTGTAAAAAACCTTGGATGCACTCTTGACTCTGACCTAACACTCTCGTGCCAAGTCAACAATGTCTCAAAGTCCTGCCATTACCACCTTAAAACTCTCAGGCGCATCTTTCCATACCTCTCCTTTCCCAACAGACTCTCCGCAGTCCAAGCAATTGTCATATCAAGACTAGACTACGCCAACCCACTCTACCTTGGAATCCACACCTACCAGCTGAATAAACTACAAAGAGCTCAAAACGCAGCAGCCAAACTACTACTTGCACTCGGACCAAGGGACCACATCTCCCCTGCTCTCAAAACTCTACACTGGCTTCCAGTAGCCCGAAGGGTGTCTTTCAAAACCCTATGCATTTCTCACCGAGCGCTGCATAAAACCGGACCTCAATATCTTCAAGATAAGCTAAAACCTTATCACCCACCACGCACTCTAAGATCTAGCTCGGCCGCCCTCCTGGTCGTACCTAAAACAAACTCAGTCAAGTTAGGTGGGTCATCATTCTCAGCCTTGGCCCCCAAGCTGTGGAACACGCTGCCACCCCACATCCGCCTAACAGAGTATCTAATATCCTTCCGCAAACTATTGAAAACTTGGCTCTTCCCCTAAAACCAACCCTGTGCTAAAACTAACTCAAACTGAATAACACCACTGCAATATTACCAGCCCAACAAACTACTAGATCTCGAACTGCAATATGACAAATAATAGTATAACATCAAGATCCAAGCGAGAAATCGACAACCAATAACCACCAATGTAAACTAAAGAACAACGTGAATAGGTCATAACAGCGAAATATCAACAAGATGAGTAAAGCAAATGTATAAAACCAATGAATGTTTAGAGCGGACAAACGCATAAACGGGAACGTTGCGTGGAGGCGATGAAGGCATAAACCAGACGATTGAATAGGACAGAGAAACGTCTAGACCAAATGACTGAACTGATGTACCAAACGGATGATTGTATAGAGCGAATGAATGTATAAGCACTGAGGGAGGTATAAACCCGCATGAGCACAAGGGACTGATAAATATGTAGAGCAGATGAAAATATTGAATGGATGAGTGTATTGAGCAGGCGAGCGTATAGAGCGTACGAATATATTGAGCGAATGAGTGTATAAGAACGGATGAACCTATAAGGGCGAACAAGCGCATAGAGCGAACCAACGTATCGAGCAAATGAGTGCGCTGAGCGCATGTGCGCACAGAGCAAATGAGTGCGCTGAGCGACTGAGTGCGCGAAGCGGTTAAGCGCATGGAGCGGATGGATGCGCGGAACAGATGGGTGCCCTGAGGGAATGTGTGCGTGGAGCCGACGTGTACCGACGGGTGTGTCGTGCGGACGGGTATATGGAGCGGACGGATATGTGGAGCAGACGAGTGCGTAGAGAGAGTGTGTGGAGCGCACGAATGCGTCGAGATGACGTATGTACGTATAGCTGTCGTATGAGTGTGGAGCGGACGTACATTGTAAAACGGAATTATGTGTGTAGAGCGGACGTGGGTGTGTGCAGTGCGGACGTGAGTATGTATAGAGCGGACGTAGGTATGCGAGCAGAACAGATGTATGTGTGTCTGTAAAGCGGACGTGTGTTGTGTGTTGTGTAGAGCGGACGTGTGTGTGTGTAGAGCAGATGTGTGTGTGTGTAGAGCAGATGTATGTGTGCTTTGAGCAGACTTATGTGTGTGGGTGTAGAGCGGACGTGGATGTGTGTAAAGCGGACATAGATGTCTGTAGAGCGTGACGTATGTGTATGTAGAACGGACATGGATGTGTATGTAGCACGGACGTGTGTGCGTGTGTAGAGCAGACGTGTGTGCATGTGTGGAGCAGACGTCTGTATGTATAGAGCGGACGTGTATGCACGTGTAGAACGAACGTGTGTACATGTGTAGAGCGAACTTACGTGTGTACAGAACGGACGTGTGTGTGTTTAGAATGGATGTGTGCGTGTGTATAGAGCGGACGTGTGCGTGTAGAGCGGACATGCAGGCGTAGAGCGCACATGGATGTGTGTCTGTAGATCGGACGTGTGTGTATGTATGTGTCTGGAGCAGACGTATGTATGTGTAGTACAGACGTGTGCATGTGTGGAGCAGACGTATGTGTGTATATAGAGCAGATGTATAGATGTAGGTGTAGAGCGGACATGGGTGTGTGTAAAGCGAACCGGAGTGTGTGTAAAGTGAACAGGAGTGTGTAGTGCGGACGTATGTATATGTAGAACGGACGTGTATGTGTAAGTAGCGCGGACGGGTGTGCGTGTGTAGAGCAGACATGTCTGTATGTGTAGAGCAAACATGTGTATGTATAGAGCGGACATCTGTGTGTATAGAGCGGACGTGTGAGTGTGTATAGAGCGGACGTGTATGTGTAGAACAGACGTATGTGTGTGTAGAGCGGACGCGCGTATATGTGTTTGTGTATAGAGCTGACGTGGAACAGACATGCACGCGTGTGTGTGTAGAGCAGACGTGTGTGTGTGTGTATGTAGAGCAGGCACCTGGGTATAGATCAGAAGTATGTGTGCGCAGACCAGACGAAGTACCAGCTAGTAGAGCCGGTGATTCCTTAGTGCAGTTGAATGCATGATCGAACGAACGCATGAGCGACGAATTAGGAAGTATGTAGATATAATCCGATCTCATACGCATCATTTCACATCACCACGCTTACTCTCTTCTTTTACACCATCACCCAACTAGAACACAGCGATACTATGACACCATTCGGTATAGCTGTTCTCATACCAACATCTTCCTCATACTACACATCACTCTAACTAAACACTGCTGGTTACACCCTCCAGCCGGCGTTCTCCTCAGGCCTAATGCAGCCTCAATCGATCTGGATAATCCGGCCAGAACGAACACATACTCCTCAACCACCACACCTAATGCTAAGAAGCTGCCTCCACATGAATGCTACACCTGCAGCACACATATACGGTGCGCACACGCATCTTTGACGCCTTTATACTCTCTCTACTGACTTGAACTTCGGTTCCCGAGGGCGTTCAACCTACCAGCGCCTTGAGACTATACCAATGGTACATAAGGCGCTATATAAATGCAAAGTAACATAACATAACATAACTGCTAGTGTGAACTAACGAACTATTCCCAACTCTTGGATTTGACTCTGCCCTCAAGTGGAGACCCTCCTCGAATAGTGGGAACCTATTCTTCATCGCCTAACCAACCTTCCTGAGTTGCTACAGCCCCTTGAAGAGACCCTGTTTTTCAAATTTGAACTACCGCGTGCGCTGGCATTACATGTACATTTGAGCATTAGGCTCCACTCTTCTTAGGGATTGGACTGCCTATTAGTTAGGAGTGTGTTGGATGCAGAAGGGACTAAAGACTATTTGCACTGCCTGTTTCCTTCCCCTTTTAGGTTGTGGACCCATTTCGTGCATTAACCCTTTAGACCCCAATGGTTTTGAATATATGTATTTAGATAGGATTGTGTTGGCTTAATAGTATTCCTATGATTTGATTTGTGTGTTGAAACTCAAAGGCCTTGAAATAAATGTATATGTATTTTTAATATATCTACACCTGACTGGGAGTGATTTGTAAGTGTCCTTTACTCTGTGTGCTCATTGAGGTCTTTCAGTCACCTTCACCCCTCCTGAGACCTAGTCTTGACCTCCGCCAAGCTACCTTGTTGGTCTGGCTTGTCCAGAAGGTTACCCTGTTCCAAGAAACTAGGCTGGCCTCCTGAACCTCTGCCCACCAGGTCAGAGTTCAGAAATCCATCTTAACAAAGGCCTTGGCTGACAACGGCGTGTCCGGGTCTTCTTCCTCATCTGTGCCAACCAGTGTCTGGCTGGTCCGGAGCGGGTGGAGTAGTGCTGGGCGCCGAGGGCTGCGGTGTGGAGACCGGAGCTGGAGGTCTTCAGCGGAGGCTGGTGTGGAACCGCCTGAACTGTGGGATGCAGGGGAGCCGGAATCGAAGGAGCCAGGAAGGGCAGCAGGACTACTGCGCTGGAGCCATAGGAGGAATGACTATAGGCGCAGGCAGAGGGACCGGAGGGAGCATGTCCCTGATCACATCCCAGAGGATGGCCCCCATCTGAGGAGATCTCATGAGAGTTAGGAACTTTTCAAAGAACCTGTCCTCACAGGCTGGTGGGGTGGTAGGTGATGTTGCCGGGGTAGTGAGCGGCTGCGGGGGCCGGTGCGTACTCTGTCTAGCTGGTTGTGGGGTAAACCTGCCCTGCGATAGTGATAGATTAGCTGTAGGCCACGTATCTGGTTGACACCAGTCCCACCTTGTAACTCTTTCTCCCACCTGCTCTGTTCTGTCTTGTCTAGTGCGGTGGCCATATTGTCGAGCTGTGTGCCACGTGCCAAAGTCGTGGTGCTTGGGTCACTGGGCCAAGCCTCCTCCAGGGCTCTTGGCGGTGGAGCATGAGACCTACCCTGCACCTCAGGCCGAGGCCTGGTAGGCCTGTCGCCCTCTGCAGTTTCGCCGGCAGTGCTGCGTGAAGGCACCCCCTCGGACATGTTGCCGGTACAAAGGCGTAGCCCTCGGGTGTACACCCTGTAAAAGAACCTTGCAGTCCCTCAGTACTATCTCTGGAAGGATCTACAGACCCCTCAGCCTGGTGGCTGGTAGCTAAACTAGCCTCGGTACCCATGCTGGTGTGAGAACCTGAGAGGTTCTTTCCGCCCGGGTGTTTCCCTAGGAAGGAGTCGCCCTGGCAGGGTGCACTGGAAAAAAGCATCTCTCCTTTGCGCCTTGGCTTATGTCTGACTAAGTCCTTCAAGTCCTCTGTCGGCGACTTCTCAAAGAGCTCTCTCCACCTAGCTAGCCTGTTCTTCAGAGCATGCGCTGCAAGTGCATCACACGTGGTACAACCCTTCCTGCCGTGGCCAGGGCCAAGGCAGTGGAGGCAAAGAGCGTGGGGTTCTGACGTAGGGAAGAGCCCCTCGCAGGCTGGACACCTGCTGAAGCACGCTGAAGTCATGTGCCGGGGAGGAGCGAGCACCTGATAGATAAAAGAAGACAAAAGACAGAAGAAAGTATCCGGGGAACAGCACGTGGTATTACATGGCCGAAGCCAAACCCAGGAGTGCTGGTGAAATCGGCCTGTTCCCGTCGACACGGAAAAGGGGGCTGAGGAGTGGCGCCAGTGGGCAGAGTCAGGAGAGCGCATGCTTCCAGGGCCGCACCCCAGCGTGCCTCTAAATTTAAAGGGGAAGGTTTTTTCTGGCGAAAAAGGTTCCGTCTCCCGTCCTTAGCGAGGATGCCACATGCAGTATGGAGGAAAAGGGACGGAACATAAGAGTACGTGATTAAAATGTCTGTTTAAGTAATGCTTTTAGTAACATGCTGGTACTGGCCCAACTGAAATAAGTGTGATGTCTAATATTTACAAGATCTTGAATGTTTACAAATTCCCCTTAAGTGACGTTTGTTAGGAATGTGTTACTCTAGAAATATACGTGATGTCAAATATTTACAAGACCGTGCATGTAATTCAAAATGCTAATGCGCCAAGACAAAAGTATTGCTGTAGCTACATATAGTTGGGACTGCCGATGCCATTTTTCTCAGTTCCGCCCAATACAGTGGGCAACCATGAGGAACTCAGATCTGCTACTTGAATGCCGAGGAAAGAGCCGATTAAAAAAGTCTTATTAGCGTCGAGCTCCCCAGCCGAGTTTTGAACATCAATGCACTTTTGTACCTTTCTTTGGTTTTTCTCATGATCGTTCTTGTGTTATTGCCGACAAACCTATCATGTGTTATGGCAAAGAGGACAACTGACTGCTTTTGTATTCCTCAGTTTACCCCATCCTTCTTGAGTGTCCTGGAACTTGTGCGCAAACAAAGCAGGGGCCCTTTACTTGTTTCCAGGTCATTCATTTACCCTACACGACCACTTTCTAAATCTGCTTGCTTCTACTCTGCGCCCTCTGCAACTCATCCAGAACAGGACTGCAAGACTTGTCCTTGGTCTCAAGGCCAGGGATCGTACCTCTCCAGCACTGAAATCTCTGCATTGGCTCCCAGTGGCTGCGAGGGTTAAGTTCAAGACCCTCTGCATTGTCCATAAGGTCTTCTGCGGCCTCAATGCCTCCAACTTTCTCTTTGTAAATACCTTCCTACTTGAGCTCTTCGCTCCTCCACCTCCAACTTCCTCAGGGTCAGTCGCTTCTCCAAGCAATGAGTTGGTGGTAGATCTCTTCCTTTGGCTGGGGCCTCGCTCTGGAACCGCCTTTATGCCTCTCTGAAACTTGAGGCGAACCATCTCCGGTTCCGGAAGCACCTCAAGACATTCCTCTTTGCTTCTGCTATCTCTCTTCCTCTTCCCAGCTGATTTCGGGCCCAGGTCCCTGCTCTCCCACCTCCCAGTTGCACAGCTGCACTGCCTCCCGGCAGCCCTTGCACTTGGGTCTGTATCTGTAACTCTACAGTACCCCTACCTGTACTTTTGGACACCTGCTGCCTGCACTTACCCTTGCACCTGCCACCTGCTGATTGCACTTATTGTTATTGTTTTGATCAAATGTACAGCACTGCCCCCCCTCCCCTTTCCCTGGCACTTTTCCCCTCCCTGCTCTCCTACAATTGCGCAATCTCAATGTCACATGGCCTAGTAAGATCATTGTCTCTGTCCTCCCTCTGTTCCCCCTCCCTTGGCTCGTCGCGCCTTGAAATACTTGTGTATAGGCGTGTTATAAATGCCATATCATATATCACTAGGTGGGTTTATGTTACTGTGGAAGGAGAACATGGAGGGGGAAATGGGGAGCTATATCCACAAACAAGGTTACTCATCCTTGGCCTTTTGTCACCTTTAAATCTCAACCAGTATCTAGATAAGTGTTCCTGTGACCCCTCCTCACCCTCTCCCGCCTGTTGGGGCAATCACCCATGGCACTTTCTGGCATAGTGTCAAGCGGTGTTGGGTTGGAGAGTATTCTGGCTGGTACAACTTTGGAAGATGGGTCCAGCACCAGACACTGTTGATCCTGTGGTCCTTGATACAGCTGATGCAAGCTGCAATCATCACTGTTAAGGAGAAATGTGACTGCAGTCCAAGGGATCTACGTAATCCGACCGTGGCTAATTTTGCTGCGGCTGGAAAGTTCACATGAGAAAGGTGCAAACCACCAAAAGTTCACACCTTTCTAATGCGAACACACGTACATACCCACACCCACAACACACCCCCCACCCACACCCCAACATAAACAAACCCCACTTACCTTTTCCTTCACGCTGAGTCCCTGCGGCGCCAGTTCCCTTTCACTTCCGTGATCCAGAACTGGCGACGCAGGGTCCTTTTCTTTTTTTTTTAACCGGGGCTGCAGGGGTTTCCCCCGCAAGCCCCCGCTCACTATACTGTAAAGTATAATAATGAGCGGGGTGTTGCGGGGGAAAAAAATGGGGTCTGCGGGGTTTTCCCCCTCAACCCCCCGCTCACTATACTGTAAAGTATAGTGAGCGGGGGGTTGTGGGGGAAACCCCCGCAGACCCCATTTTTTTTTTGTTCATGCGACCGTTTAGCTACAGTCTTTTTGTACAATACCCAGTCCAAGACTGTGGCAAACTTTGATTGAGTTTGCATGCAATACATCTACTGTTACAACTCCAAATCTGTGAACAGTCTGCAGGAAAAAAAATGACTGTGTTATAGTAGTCAGAACTATAGTGTGGTTACTCTGGGTGTGCGAGCATGTAGAATGTGTGTGACAAGAGCAGCAGGGTTTGGGCAGCCTGGATGGGCTGAGACGCTTCATCGTTTCTGCTGTTACAAGGGTGTAATGAAGCAAGCTATGGGGTGCAGCACCCTAATCCCTGCTGTGCCAAGACTGAGGCCGACATTTAGGAATTCCTCCGTAGACACTGTGATATTAAGTTTAGATTGAGTGAAACACAACATTCATGAACAGTTGCATTGTCAGTACAGTGCACCAATAGTGTGCCCAGTAAATACATTGCAGAGAACTGCTTAAAGAGGGCAGCTGTGAATTCCTCTGGTGCCATCTTTCTGTGTGTTTGAGCTGGCACGAGTCAGGAACCCTTCCATTCTCTCGGTCACTTGTGATCGCCCCGCCTGGGAGGAAATGGGTGCTTGTAAGTGGGCGAAGCCGGTGTTTTTTGGAGTGCCTCGGAAAGTCCTCCCCCGGCCAGTGTGGCTGTGAAAACAGGGCTGTTTTCAGGGCTGGGTCAAGAGCACAAGTCACTGGCATCTAATGCGCATGGAAATTGGGCAACAAAGAGTACTGAGACACAGGCTGCAGAATGGACCACCGCAGAAGCCACAAAGGGAGGGGAGTTATCCAAAGACAACACTGATGGTGGGTGAGTTTTTCTGTCTCCTTCCCAAATGAAATCAGTTTTGAGGCACACACACCATATGTGAAAAGCCATTATTTTAGCGGGCCTACAGGCATGTTTTGTAGCGAGATTAAGTCATCACAAAGATTGAATCTCCTTTTCCTCAGGTTCTACTATTTAAAGCCATTAAGTAGCACAGTTTGTAGCCTCAACATGCATTTAGAAATTTGCCTTAATTTAGGCCACCATTTAGACATCATTTTTAAAGGCCTTTTTTTGTATTCGTATGGATACTTTGAATTCAACACATAATTTTGAAATGCATGAGCAGATTTAATTTTTCCTCAATTATTAGCACACAGTAAAAAAGCCAAGACAAAGGAATGTTGCTCGTTATGAATAACAAATGAAGAGGTGCACGTAGGTTGTAACATATAGAGCTATGCTGGTAAGTGCCACTGCATTTGGTAGATATGGGGACTCTGGTGCACGGGGGATCGCGCTATTGTGGTCAAGCAAGGATGCCGCAAATAGATAATAGTTTGAAAGCCGCACAGTCAGCACCTAGGCTGCACCTCGGTCCACATCGTCTCTGGTGGATAAAGCCTGCTAAGTACCTCTCTAGTCATCACACCATACGCGGCCCTCCATGCCCTTCGGGTACAGCTGCAACACTACCCTGCTATTACCTTTTCATGGTTTCCCATTCCCTTGTTTCTCCAGCATCTTGTGACATGCTTGGGTCAGGCCTACTAAGAAACCAAATAAAATGAGACTGGCCACCTTCGTCAGCGCCTATGACGATAAGCAAATGTGCGCGGTCCCCTAAAGGTGGACGAGGCTGGGTAGAGACAGAGTAAGAGCTCTGTGCAACCCTCGAGCGTAAGTTAAAATTCTCCCAGAGCCATCTCTGTCTTTCATCCTTACACTGTCGATAAAATGAATAACTGAGTAGCACCGAGTTGGGTAATAGTAACATGTCATTTACACTGCAATGATGCACTGCCATTTAATCCTTGAGCAGTGTGATCAGATCCCAAGGAGTTAAGTGTGAGGTCTCTCTGCCTTCTTGGACCCGTCTTCCATGCCTCATCCCTGCTGCGCCCTCCTGGATACCTCTCCCGCCCCGCGCGCAAAGCTCGCTTACCTGGTCCAGATCACTGCGCAGGGCGATCTTGCTGGTGACCAGCTCGTGAGCCAGGTCATCGTTCTCCTGCTCCAGCCGCATGCTAGCCTCCTGAAGCCTCCGGTTTTCCCTCTGCAATGGAGAAATTGGGACAAGGATAACGTGTTACATATTGCACTGCTCAAAGGGGGCCACACTGATGAAAAGCATGCAAAGCGAACAAAGAAAGCGAAGAGCAAAAGTCTCCAACTGCACAACGCACAAGTGATGCGCCTGCAGCAGCTTACACAACCACTTGCAGGACACCACAGAGTGGCGAGCCAGAGGCACGAGGGCTGGCGTGGACTCCGGGTATTAATTTACAGCTTTCTGAGGAGGAAGCAAAGCCATCAACCTGTCTCCTAGGAGCTACAATCCTGGGACCTCAATTCCGAGTACATTTTTGAATAACGTAATAACCTTATAGGAAAAATCCAGCGAACATTTATTAATGCAGGTATTTGTGGCTGCGTGCCTTTAGTCTCCGGGCGACACACTGCCACAGCAATAAAGGAAAAGTGGTCCTCTCTTTCAGAGAACATCTGGAGTTACACTTGGGAGTAATCGGAAGGTCACTTTTCTATGGGAACAAGTCAGATTCTTTGAGACACATTTGAACTTTCCCATACAAAGGTGCAGGTTTTGATTCAGCCCCAGGAGAACACATGAAATGCGTTTTCATCCGTGCTGTTGAGGGGGGGGGGCGGATAGAGGGAGTGTAGGGGGTGCATTCTGAAGCGTTACAGTACCTGACTGCCAATCCCACGGCCCCAAAGTACAGAAGAGCACTATCTGCCAAAGAATGTTAATGGCTCCTGCGTTCAAGACTCACCAAATGACAGCTGCCAACATATATAAATCAGGTTTGTGAAATGTTAAGCTGGTTTGTTTACGTGTGACTTCCTGCTTGTGATGTCATAGACCTCTGTTGTCACAAGGCCGCATTTCCACCAGCCACACCAGAAGTAAGCATAACAAAAAAACCAAGCAAATGGGTGCCTCATTGAAAATTAGCGGATTCCGGTAACTACTCAATCTTAAACTTTATTTTTTTCCCCTCGGAGGGTGTGACAAGGGAAAGGGGAGGTTTCTACTATAACAGATCTGGCTGCCTTTCCAAAATTAAGGAGATGAAACATACGTTGATATTATTTACTTATGTTTGGAGTACAGAATATGCATATGCTAAACCGTAGAACCGGCTTTGCTTACCGGTAATCATTACACTTAGTCCTCGTCTTCCTCGTCACTGTCCTTACTTTGATGGGGAGGATTCTTCAGAAGACTGAGGAAAGGTAGCCAAAGCAGTCTGCCTTTCTTCGGTCTTTCGTCTGAAAAATCATTTTTTTTCTTTTCCCCCGTCCCCCAGGGTATAATGGGGCTGACCTACACACAATCCAACAGGGCCCTGAGAAGGAGAGGGAAGTGTTCGGACTGTGACGAGACACAGGACTTAGAGTAATGAAATAAGCAATCAGGGTATTATCGCTACACACGCTCTAGAAAGTGGAGATTGGCTGGGCCCAGCACATGGTACTGACAGAGGTGCATGAATGTGATGGGGGTGGACCAGGTGTCCAACCAGATGTAACCCTCTCCCTTCATGACTGACCCGGATGTGGCATTCCCCTGGTGGATTGTCTGACCCGTCCCTTAGGAAGAGGAGAGGCCATCAAAGAATAAGCCAGGGAAATGGTGCACCAGAGGCCTCAGTTGAGGGAGAAAGAGGTGACTTTCTGACCCTTGTTTGTAGCCCTAAAGGTTATGTTACGTTAACCAAATTTGTACCACCCACGTTCACCCAAGGGCCTCTTGACGCAGGGAAACACACAACAGGGCCACAACACTAGTAACCTAAAACAAAAGTGTCTTCAGTGAGCGCCTAAATTGGAGGTGATTCTAAGTACACCCAAGAGTGAGAGGCCAGGCAGGCATTACCAGAACTAAGAGGCCGCCTGGGAATATAGGAAGCAAGTTTGTCTTGAAGGTAATCGGCCCCCTGGCAATAGTACGCCCGGTGGACCAGACAGATTTAAATTCACTCCTCTTGGCCACAGGCAGTCAGTGGAATGAACGGAGCACGGGAGTAATGTGAAATCCGTCTCGTGTGTTAGTGGTCAACCAGGCAGCAAGATTTTGCAAGAGCCGCAACCATCGGATAAGGCCGATAGGCATTGCAATACTTGATACGACTTACAACTAACAGGGTGACTACCAGGGGTCATAGATGATTCGGCAGAAATGACAATACCATACCAAGCACTTAAAGAAAATGGCCCGTTTTACAGACCACACTCGCCCGAAAAGCCATCAAAAGTGGCAAGTAAAATCACCCAGCGCAGAAGGCCAGAAAGATGGAGTCCATAGAGCAGAATTTGGGGGAGAACCAACCACCAGCAGCTCTGTCTTGTTCCCATTATGCTTGAGCAAGTTACTGCTGTTCATCCATCCCCTCATGGCCGCTAAGCACTCACAAGCACAACGATACCTCAGCATGGTTAAGACCTAAGCGAACCAAAATCTGGGTGTCGGCATAGGAGTAGCACCAAAAGCCGGAGGAGGAGAGGAGACAAATAAGAGGCTGAACATAGGTGTTAAATAGCATAGGGGACAAGGTGGAGCCTTGGGGAGCACCACAGGAAAGCACATGAGGAGGAGAGAAAGTGATTGGCCCATGTCAGTCAGGAAACATGTAAATCATGCCAGAATGGGCCCAGAGAGGCCCACCGAGGCCAGTTAGGACAACAGGGTGGAGTGGTCGACAGTGTCAAAAGCAGCTGAAAGATCTAACAGTATCAAGGCTCCCACTCCACCTCGGTCAACCAGCATGGTCAGATCATCAACTATGGACACCAGAATGCTCTCTGTGCCACGCCCCGGCTGAAAGGGGTCAAAGAAACATGAAGATTCAAGAAAGGAAGAAGAGGAGATTCCAACAATTTCAAAAAGAAAGGAAGGCGGGAAACGGGATGAAAATTGGCCAAGAGCGATGAGTCCAGAATGGCTTCTTAAGAATTGGTGTGACAGTAGCTGGATGGAGCCAGACTGACAAGACAGATTAACTACCTTAGTAACCTAAGAGACCATGCCAGGCATGGTGTGCTTGCATACATCCCAGGGAACAGGGTCAGAGAGAGCATCACACTTGAGCTGACTAACAGCAATGGATACTGTTGCCATAGAGAACTCAGGAAATTGAGACCATGCATGTGAGGCAATGTCCCCTACCTCACATATAATTATATTGGCAGTGCTCTGACAGCACAGATGATTATTATTACACAAGTCACCGATTTTTTTAACAAAAAAAATCAGCGAGTGAATCGCAAAGAGTGTCAGTGGGTAGTACTCTAGGCATAGCGCGCAAGGTAGAAGAGAATTATTTGACCAATGAAAACAGTTCCTTAGACTGTTAAGGGCCATCTCAACTTAATGAGTAAAGAAACGTTGCTTTGCGTCCCGGATAGCTGTATGATAGTCTTTGGTGAGCTGTCGAAAAGCCATCCTCTTTGCGAGCCCATAGCAGAGGCGTCACATAGGTTCAGCTTGCCTAGGTTTCATGCAAGCTGCTTTAAACTCATCTGAAAACCATGGCTCTGAGGGACGTCTTTGAGGTCTAATAAGCTTCAGAGGGGAGAATTGGTCAGCCATAGAGCTTAATGTATGAGATGAGAACGACAGATCGACACTTGGAGTGATATTACACCCATCGTTATTCAGAGACCGCATCAAGTTGCGATGTACAGGGTGCCAGTTTCACAGCGAAATTGCAACAGGATGAAATTTAGCTAGTGGGACCAGAAACTGCACCGAAAATGGTACTAAGCAGTGATCGGACCAGAGAACTTGCCTAACAGAGGAAACAAGGATCTGAGAGTTTAATTAGAAAATGCGATCTAAAATGTTAACTAACACGTGAGTCAGCTCATGAACAAACTGTTTGAGACCAAGATCAAGTAGTGACTCAATGAATTGGGCCAACACCGGGGCCTGGCGGGGGATTGAACCCAATGTTAAAATCCCCTAGCACCACCAGGTTAGAGAACTTCACTTGCCGAGACACCTCAAGATCTAGGAAAGGGTTAAGAAAAATAGGAGCCAGGAGGACGATACACAACAAGAAAATGTAAAGAACATGAAGTAGATACAGTAAGGCGCAGTAAAAGAGCTTCCATTTTCAAACGGTGAGGTAAAGGAATGGTAGAAAATAAAAGAATAATTGACAAAATAATTGCTATGCCACCACCAGAGTGGAGCGCATTTCCGATCAAGATGAATAATACTATTCTCATCCGGGAGCGTCTGCTTCAAAACGGGCGCAGATGTATCTGTAAGACACACCTCTGTCATGCATACAACATTCAGATTGTGTTCACACAAAAACTTGTGGATGAATGCCGCACAAGCGACAAGAGAGTGCATTTATTAAAAAGGTTTCAGGCAAAAAGGTTCCTATTTATCTCTTGAACTGAGCTGATAAGAACAACTTTAAGGAAATTCTTGGAAAGGCTGTACCTGAAGGTGCAAGTTGCAAGATAGCATTCCATGTAAGCTTGAGGGCAGCAAGAGGAGCAAGACCGTCTGCCCGGTCCTTAGCCCAGACGGGCTTGGATGGGCTTAACTTTGACGCAACTTCAGCGCGACGTAGGTGCTGTCGCTGCGCACGTCTGCTGTGCTTCCTGGTTTGCAGCTGAATAAGGTGATGAAGAGGATGCATGTTGGCGTATCCTAATGTGACTGGCCCCATCCAGGCTTCCATAAAAGCCCATATTAGCAAATTCAAGTCAAAGGCGTTCTTGAAAGAAACCTGGAATAATTGGAGAACCACCTCCAGAGGCAGGAAGATGCTCCTGCTACCAAGACATGCAGAAAAGCCCTTGTCTCGAATAAGAGCGCGAAGGAAGAAAAGACTCCTGCAACAATGGATTGCTAGTTAGAGTTGGCCAGACAGTTTCTGTCAACATAGGGTCTCCCATTTAGAGTTCCAGGCCTCCCAGAGTCAGCTACTACAAAGGACGGAGAACCCCTGTAGAAACAGTGGAAGGGGGTATAAGGTAGAATGAGAAGGGGGGCTGCACCCAGCTTGGAGGAGCAGGAAGGCATGGAAACACATCTAGCCAAGGGAATTACAAGGCATCTGTCCCTAAACCACCACCTATGAGAGTGCTCCAGCGAGGTTGGTGTTGGTTGCCATGGCGAATATGTCTAAGTTTAAGAGACTGCAGTGGGGTAGCTTCAGACAAGATGCTGATTTAAGAGTCATGCCTTTGCCATGAGAAAGAACCTGCTGTGATTATCCACATGGGTGCTCATGATCCCTCTGAAATGGACGTCTCCAGAGATAGCATGTTTCTAACTCCACAGAGCCCAAGGAGCTAGATTAGCTGAGTTGCGGAATAAGGGTTCTGGTGTCCACCTGGTTGGTATTATGGTATTGTTAGTTCAGAGCCAAAGGGACGGTTTCTGTTTTGTGGGGAGAAGGTAATCCAGCACGGTTACTCTCCAAATTCCTCCATTTGGATAACAGTTTATCCAGGCTACTATTTATGTTATCCCCAAAAGCATCCCAACCCTTGGAGTTCGAATCCACGGAGATGATGGATGAAAGGGGAGAGCTGAGGCAGAACTATTCAGGAGGAGTTCGATTCAGCCACCACACCATGGTGAACCCGATCAAAGCTGTTCCCTTTAGGGAACATCCTTGGACCTAATTTAGCCCGGTTGGCGGAGATGATGAATTACAGTGTTTATTTATAGCATTCGTTATACGCCCAAACCCGGAGGTATCACGGCGTAGGTTAACAGAGAGTTTACTTATCTGGGGTAGTTACATTGCAATATAAGCAGAGTTGACGGGAGATTAGTTACAGTACACATTTGCAATTGGGTTGCAGGTGGGTTGTGCAAGCAGGTAAGAAACATTTCGAGGTTACAATGTAAGCAGTGATATATTCAAGACATGTTACAAGTTAAGGGTTAGAATTTGTTAAAGAGCCAAGTTTTAATGAGACTCGAAGTTCTGGAGTGAGGGCTCGTTTCTAATGTGGGTGGGGAGGGAGTTCCAGATCTTGAGTGCTGCTACTGGGAAGCTACCCCCCCTGCCCTAGAGCTCTTGAACCATGGGACGAATAACTGAGTGCTAGAGTTGGATGCTAGTGGTATGGTGGACCTTTTTTGGGAGATAGAGTTGTTGAGGTGGGGGGCTACCTTAGTGATGCATTTATGGGTGACACAAAGCGTTTTGAAAAGGATTCTGGCTTGGATGGGTAATCCGAAGGCTGCTCGTAAGGCTTTGTTTTGCAATAGTTGAAGTTTGGACAAATTCATGCTTGTGGTTCCTTTGTGGAGAATGTTACAGTTATCTAATTTAGATAATATGAGGGCTCGGGCTAAGGTGAGGCAGTGTTGTGGGGTCAGGAATTGGCGACTGAGTGCAATGAGTTTCACTGTGTAAGCAGTAGCAGATGAGAAGGCACTGATATGTTTGGTCATCGTAAGGTTAGAGTCTTAAGTGAACGCCCAGTGTTCTGACTTGCTTGCGCACTGGGATGGGTGTTCCATTAATGATATTGGTTTAACAGTTGGCGTGGAGCGTTTATATTCTGGAAGGGGAGCCTACGATGAGGATCTCTGTTTTTCATCGTTAAGACACAACCTGTTGGTGGCCATCCAGTTTTGGACAATGGCATACACTTTGTTAATGGTGTTTGTGTATCTAGCTCATGGTTTCCCGTAATAGGCATGAGGATCTGGGTGTCGTTCGCGAAGTTCGTGTATATGACACATGGCATCAAGGGAGGCAAAAAGGAGTTTTTTGTAGGTAATATAAAGAGTGGGTGACAGGCAAGAGCCTTGGGGGACCCCTAGTGGTACTGGTATTGGATCAGCGGCTTCATTACCGACAGATAATCTTGAGGTATGTTCCGCTAGAAAAGATTTGACCCAAAGGGTGGCTTCAATGGAGAAGTTGAAGTTTTTTGCTTACGCTTTACATAGTTTGTCATGGTCCACCAAGTCAAATGCGGCAGAGAGGTCGAGTAAGAGGAGGAGGCACAGATTCCCCGAATCTCTTATGGAGCCCATCTGGATTTTTAGGTCTAATAGAGCCGTTTCTGTACTATGATTGGGCCGGAAACCAGATTGACTGGCTCCTAGCAGATGGTTGCTTTCTAAATAGTTTTAGACTTGTGAGTAAGATATTTTATCAACTATTTTTTAGCAGTAAGGGCAGCAGTAAGGGCAATGCGGTTATGGGACGGTAGTAGGTGGGTATGGTAGGTTTGAGAGCTGGTTTTTCGAGGAGTGGGGTGACCCATGCTTCTTTAACACCGGCGGGGACAGAGTTGGTGTTGAAGGCGGCATTAATCAAATTGGTGATAATGGGCGTTAGCGTGTGCGCACCCAGTTTGACTATATGCGCAGGGAAGCTATCGCCTCTGCAACTGGATGGTCTTAAGGTGGAAATGGTGTTTAGACCTGGTCTTGGGAGATCGTGGAGAATTTGAACTGAATGGCTATTTTATCTGTGTCTGCGTCTGGTACTAAAGGCGGTATGCTTTTGCTAGCCAAGAGATTCCTTTTGGCTAGTATTTCGTTTTGGAGTGTGAGAATTTTGGTGGCAAGTGCGTTCTGGATGCTTGTGCACAAGGCTTTACTAGAGATGGTGGGGATGGTGGATGGGAGCTTCCAATTCTCCGAGTATGGACAATAGTTCTTTGGAGTTGGAGGAGGCGTTTTTTATGCGGGTGTTTAGCGAATTGGCTTTGTGGGTTATAACAGCTGTTTTGTAGGTTTTATTGGCTACTAGAAATGCATTGGCAGAGGCGATGGAAGAGGCCTCTTTGTGTAGGTGCTCCAGCTCTTGTTTGTTGCACTGGAGTACCATCAGTTCCTCGTTAAACCAGAAGTTGGATCGCTTGGCAGAACATGGTATTTTGGTCTTGAGTGGGGCTGCTGCATCAATGGTGGACTTGAGGCAGTTATGGTAGATGGAGGTAATGTTGACGGGGTTGGTGAGTGAGGATAGATGGGTCTTAAGGGATTCTGTTAGAGTGGGGATGAGGCTATCTGCTGTGAGATTGCAGGTATTTCTCAATGCAGTGGGGGAGGGTGTAGGTGGAGGTACGCTCCTGAGTACTTTGCATAATTAAGTTGAAAGTTATTAGATAGTGGTTCGACCAACTGATTTCTGTGATGGATTCGATTGATAGGCTGATGTTTAATGTCAAGATCCAATCCAGTATTCTTCCCTTAGAATGAGTAGGTGAATTAACATGTTGGGTTATGTGCATTTTGTGGAGCGCCAAGTAGAATGCACTAGCTTGAGGGTCCAGTTTGTCGTTGAAACCCAGGTTAATGTCCCCCAATGTAATGAATTTGGTATTGGGTTTGAGGTGGGGGGTAATGAGCAGCGGGATATCGGATTCTGGGTGGCGGGCATTGTTAGGAGCTCTATAGATAATGAGGAGGTTGGTGATGGGGTCGGTGGTGAGTTTGAGAAAGAGATGTTCATAGCCGTTTACAGGGTCTAGTGGGCAAGATCTAAATTCTAGAGAGGTTTTTGCTATAATAGCTACTCCCCCTCCTAATGTGTCTTGGCGGTCAGCCCTGAGTATAGTGTAATCTGGGGGGATGGCCCTGGCTAGCAGGAGGCCCGATGGTTGGTGTAGCCAAGTTTCAGTGATCAGTAGGAAGTCTAACTGATGGTCAAGAAGAAGGTTGTGTGTGTCAATGGTGTGAGCTCCTAGAGATCGTACATTAAGGAGGGCACCTTTAAGACTGGGAGTGGGCTCTGGGCAGGGGGAATAGAAAGCTTGGCGGGTGTGCAACATGGGTTGTGTGATGGCGATGTGGCAAAGTGGTCACAACGTCAGTCAGTTTCATAGATTGAGTGCTTTTTTTGGGGCCTCTGCTCTAGAGTGTGGTGGCCAAATGGTGAACCCGCAGGGGTGGTATGGGCTGGTTCGAGTGGCGAGTCTCAATAGTCTTGTGATTCCTAGGATATGATATGGCATTTATAACAAGCCTATACATAAGTGTTTCAAGGCGCGGCGAGGCAAGGAAGGGAGAACATCGGGATCACGCAAGTGCAGGGGAGGGGGAAAAGTGCAGGGGGGAAAGGGGGCAGTGTAGTAAATCAGATAAACAGTAAAATAAATAAAAACAATAAATAAAAAGTGCGGCTAGCTAGTGGTAAGTGCCAGGGTAAGCGCAGACATCAGGTGCCAAGTGCTAGTAGGGGGCTGTGGGGATACAGAAACATCCCCCCCGAGTGCAAGGGGGGGCAGTGCAGGTGTGCAACTGGCGGGGATGGGACCTGGGCCCGAGATCAGAGGGTAGCCAGGTGACCAGTGCAGTTTCGGTTTTAGCGGGGAGATCAGCAGGGGAGAGGAGAGAAAGCAGAAGCAAAGAGGAAGGTCTTGAGGTGTTACCGGAATCGGTTCTCCTCAAGTTTCAGAGAGGCAAGGAGGCTGTTCCAGAGGGTGGCCCCACCCGAAGAAAGAGATCTACTACCAACTTGTTGCTTGGAGAAGCGGCTGACCCTGAGTTGGAGGCGGATGAATGAAGAGCTCGAGAAGGAAGATATTTAGGAAAAGAGAGTTGAAGGTATTGAGGCCCCAGACCCCAGCATGCATTGTGGACAATGCAGAGGTTTTTGAACTTAATCCCTCGTGGCCACTAGGAGCCAGTGCAGAAATTTCAGTCCTGAAGAGATACGATCCCTGGGCTTAAGGCCAAGGACAAGTCTCGCAGTCCTGTTTTGGATGAGTTGCAGAGAGCGGAGAGTAGGGGCAGGCAGATTTAGAAAGAGGCTGTTGCAGTAGTCCGGCTTAGAGAGAACCACAGGTAGAGATAGAAACCAAGCCAGGGCCTGATCAGTGATACCCATGTTATCACAGAGACAGTTGAGCAAGATGGCATGGTTGACTGTTTCAAAGGCAGAAGACAGATCAAGTAAGATGAGGACAGAGGGGGTGATGGAATAGAGGTTCGAGAGCAGGTCTTCACGATGTTCAGGGGAGCAGTTTCCGTGCTCCTGGCAGCTCTGAAGCCAGACTGATGGTCATGGAGACAACCAACAGATTCAGTGTGAAGATTAAGCTGGGAGATGGCCAGCTCTTCCAGGAATTTGCCCAGGAAACGAGTGATGGAGACAGGGCGATAATTAGCCGGGCAGGACCGGTCGGCAGAGGGTTTCTTAAGAAGAGGGTGCACAAGGGAGTGCTTCAGGGGGGAAAGGAAGACTCCAGTGACGAAGGAGTGGTTGCAGAAGTCAGCCAGAGCAGGAGCCAGAGTGTCAATGTGGTCCTTGATAGTTTTGGAGGAACAGGGGCGAACCTGTTTTGACAAGACTTTCATAGATCGGACTTGTCTAGAAACCTTGTCTGGTGAGAACAGGGGAAAGGCAGAGAAGGAGGGAGGAGAGGGGGCCGAAGAAGGGCTAGAGGAAGAGCAGGGAGGAGAGGGAGGAGAGCGAGGAGGGGGAGAGGAAGAGAGAGAGAGGGCAGGATGTCCTGAGTTTTACAGATGAAATGAGAAGCCAGGGCAGTACAGAGTGCCTGGGAGGGGACAGGAGAGGCAGAGACTGCAGCAGGATTGGCCAGCTCCTTGCAGATTCTAAAGAGTTCGGCCGAGTTGTTAGATGCCGCAGAGACACGGGCTTGGATGTGGGCTTTCTTCTTGGTGCGGACAGAGAGCCAGTGTTGCCTTTGGAGCAGGCAGCCAGCCAGTTTGTCAGAGGATGTAGCGAAAGCACACCATTTCCTCTCAGCCACCATGCACTTGAGTTTAAGGGTGACGAGGTCTGAGTCATACCAGGAGTTGCACTTGGCAATGGGCTTCAAGCAGATCCTCACGACAGGGGCAAGAACATCAAGAGTATCAGATATAGCAGAGTGGAGCATGGAAAGGGCAGTGCCAGGGTGTGAGTCAGCCAAAGGGGGAGGAAGAGGGGTGAGAAAGTGGCAGCGAAAAAAAACCACAACTGATACAAGCTTCATGGGTCGGATAACCGAGAAGGTAGGTGGCAGTGCTGGAGTTGGCTTGGCCTGAGGCGTAGAGAGGGTGAGCTTGGAGGAAAGGAGAACGTGATCACTCCAGGAGAGAGGAGTGGTTAGAGGGATGGAAAGGGGAAGGTCTGAAAAGATAAGAACATCCACAGTGTGCCCTGCAGAGTGAGTCGGGCCAGAGGGGAGAATAGAAAGTGAGAGAGAGAGTTGCAGAGGTCGCGAAAGAGTCCAGAGGAAGCATCCAGGTGGATGTTAAAGTCTGTACGAAGGAAGAGTTGAGAGGTCGAGGCCAGGAGGGAAGAGGAGAGGTCCACCCACTCTGAGAGGAAGGAGGAGATCAGACCGGGTGGCCGATAGATGGTAGCCACAGTAAGGGAATGGCCAGGAGAGAGAGAGAGCCTGCAGACGAGGCATTTGAAAGAGGAGTAGGC
Source organism: Ambystoma mexicanum (assembly GCF_040938575.1). Classification (NCBI taxonomy): domain Eukaryota; kingdom Metazoa; phylum Chordata; class Amphibia; order Caudata; family Ambystomatidae; genus Ambystoma; species Ambystoma mexicanum. Next base: position 591,112,534 of record NC_090922.1, on the reverse strand, counting down.
CTGCATGGGAATGACAGAGGCAGGAACCCACTTCGGGAAGATCAGGGCTACACCCCCTTCGGAACGGTTGTATATGGGCGCGGAGAGGAGGAGGCGGCAGATGTCAGCGGAGTGTTTGACAGTTGAGCGAGAGTTGAGAGTGGCAATATGGAGAAGGTTGCCGTCCTTGAAAGACTTCCGGGGAGGGGTACAAATCAGATGTGAGCCGTGCGAAGGTGTAGAAGAAGCCTGAGGGGGGGGAGGGCAAGGTAGCCAAGGAGGAGACAGCAGGGGGAAGGTAAGGAAGCTGTGGGGGGGAAGAGAGAGGACAGCAGGAGAGGAAAGGAAATTGATGAGGCACGGAAAGCGTCTATTAAAGAGGAGAAGGTTGGCCTGAGGGTCTTGGACCAAGACGGTACCATTCAGGTAAACATTAATGATGACCTAAGAGGGGTGGAAGGGAGCCAGGAGGGCCTCCCACTGTGTGCCACCATTAATGGGAGAAGAAGAGAAAGGAGACAGCACAGAGACCAAATGAAGAGTCCACAGGTCTGGCGAGGGAACAACAAAAAGGATGTCGGTGAGGGTTTACCTGGAGGAGGCACTGGTATAGGTGTCAGCGATAGGGAGGCCTGGGTTGGAGACCAGGATGTCATTTTTAAACTTCTTCCTACCAGATTTAGTGAGGAGAGGAAAGAGACCAGACTCACTAGCTTAGTCAATTACATCCTTGTCCAAATATTCATCCTTGGGTTGTACCAGGATCCTTTGTCTAAGGAAGAAAATTAGGATGTGTCGGAAGAGGGGAAATGCCAAATTGTACCCCCGATCCACCCTCTGTCCCTCGCTGACTCCTTCAATTTCTGTGTAGGCATGCATTTGGGTCTCTCAAAGGATCTAGAAGTATGTCCTCCATTTCTGCCCTCGGTGCAACCCTTCCAGGGGGAGGGTAGATGGCAAATCAGATACTGTTGTAATAAATACATAATTTTGGGTTAAAGTGTTACGTGGCCCCATTTCTGGCAACAAGAACTTATCTAATCAAGTTACTGCTTCCTGTAAACAAACACTATGCCTGCGTGGGGGCAGGCCACGAAAACGTTTTCATTGTCTTATGCAAAGAAGTTCTATTACGTGATGTGTCATTAGGTGCATGGAGCCTGCTCTCCTGTACCTGCAGGATCTACCGAGCAGATTGCTCCGGACAGTATGTAGAGATTCCTTTTAAAGGATACATTATTTAGGCTTCCTACACCAAAACAGGCATGGCCTTGCCTGGCGAAAGTGTGGCGACTGCCCCACCAGTTCGTTCAGCCCTTGACCAGGCTCAAGAATGAAGGCAAAGGAACAAGTGTCAGCAAAGGATTCCAGGGCTGTAATGCCTATCCACTGATAACGCAGACTGCAAGAGAGGGGATGCTTGTGCAAGTAAATGCAGAGTCTCACCTGTCAGAGAAGGAAGGACCCAGTCGGTACTAGGACGCACCATTAGTGTATCATTTTGTCAGAAGAAAGCATACCACCTCATTGTTAGCACCACTGTGAAGTAGTTGGTGGGGGGAGGGGGCAAAGTAGCTTTGTGGGGAAACTTCACCTTGAGCGCAGTGAAATCACCCCCATAGCTGAAGCCAGGTTTCTTCCCAGTGAAGACCCCAGCTAGGCCAGTGGCAGCTACCCCCAACACGGGTTCCCTCAGTCCTTGGCCTATCTCGAAATATGGGGCCCTCCCTACTTACCAAGGCACCTTGGAATAATTCCTGCTCCACACAGAATGAAGAATGGCAGGGGCCCCAGGAGGGAAACTTGTGAGAGGCGGGGGAATTCGAGCCCAGCAGTCTTCCGCCCAGAGGACAGCAGAAACATCAGGAGGACTGTGGCTAGGTCAGCAACTTTATTCTCTGGGGGAGGGGCAGTGGGGCAAAAGGAAAGAAAGAGGCTGTTTTTTTAGAAGATAGAGTAGGGGAAGGATGACTGCCCTCATGCAAGTAAGAACTGGGGCGAGGAAAAGAGCATACCATCCTGACAATGGGAGGTCATGGTGTACCCCCTGCATTCGGTTAGCTTTACCAATAACCCACTATCATGCTTTCTTCTGTGCATGTCTCTCCTGGCAGTATTTTGTTGAATGACAGTGCATAAGTACACATTCTTGGAATGCAGTAAAGTATGACAAGTGTGAAGTAAAAGGTGGTGAGGTGAAACAAACATTTTGGTAGTTGAGTCATATTCCTGCCTCTTCCCATGAACGACAATGTACATGCTCAATAATATTGGCATAAAGCCGGCAATTAGGACAACAGTGGTCTTCTAGGAAGCCATGCGCATGCTGGGAACAGATACAGAAAAGCACTGTAGCAAGGCGCTGTACTAGTACAGTAACCAGAAATATGAGAACACTTTCTGATTCTCACACAGATGTATGAGCTTACAAATCATTAAAAAAGTAAAACCAAGACCTTAAATTAACAGTGACTGATCTAGGCATTACAAATATGCATCCAAATGACCTTTGACAGCAAACACGGTTATTAATTAATAGAAGGCACGGCTGTCGGCTGATTTAAAATGTCTCTGCACAATACCAGGCAAATTCACCATGGCACAACTAGGTAGCATCACTCCCCAAAATACTTTCTTTCCAAGACCAGATGTACCCCCCCATAAACTGGAAACAGCAATACGGAATAAAAAGAATTGTGGAATTGTAGGCATATAAAAAAGACCGTGAAAAAAGCGAGTTATTCAGGACTACTGTACTACTATTTCAGTCACCTTTGTATGGTTGTCCCTCCATTGAGTACGGCACACCCAGCCAAGCTTCACGCATCATTCACTCAATATTTCGCAACATGCATGACATCATCAGCAACCCCTCACAAAGCACTCACCCACTCTGACACAGAGCACCAAATGTATGTAATTAATGGATAATCTATGACATGCTACAGTTTTATGAGCGGGTGAGTTTGAAAATGGTGATGTTGACCTACTCGTCACTATTTATTGTTGGAAAACTTTTGTACACAAATTACTCCCGTAACATTTAAAAACTTTCAAGGTAGTCACTTCTCAGAAAAATAAAAAGGAATCATGTCTCCACTGGAACACGAAGGTCATAAGCACCACCCTAGGCTGTTAAGGATTTGTCCCCAACCATCATCTATTATTGTGGTCTTAGCCCGCTCTAGCCAAGCTATCACACCCAACAATTATCCGTCCAATCAGCGACTCCAATGGCGCGTCTGATAATGGCTCTATAGTTTCTGGAGATCATTTTTTTTTTAATTGAATATCTTCCCACTGGCAGCAAAGCACCCAATACATATTACATACAATAGTATCTGCTGAGGTAAGACACGTGTGTCCTAAAGAAGAAATCAGTGAAAGGTTCTGTTGCCCTGTGCCAATCATCACGAGCATCCAGCCTTTCATGTGAAAAGCTCTGTATCAGTGGAAACTCCCACGCCCTGCCTAGAGTGGCAGGTATCCTTGTGCCAGTCGCCTGCATCCGTTCATTCTCAGAGGTCAAAGGCTAGGTGTCTCTGTCCAAATCCAGTAGGCCCGACCAGTCCCACATGTGGAAGGCACTGGACTCTGACAGACGATGACGTGGTCTGTATCCCCGTGCGCATACCATTGAATCCGTGCTAGGGATGAAAGCCTGTGCCCCACGGTGCCCTTACCGACCCCAAACCATTTCTAGAGATGAAAGACCACATACACGGAGGGCAATCGCCAGAGCCACCCATCCTTAAAGGGGAAAGACTCGGTGTCAATTAGGCAACCTATCCGGCAGTCGTGAAGCTGAGAATGGTTATTTAGTGTCTGGAATCATACCACCACACAAGGACCTGAGAATGATGTCAACATTCTTTTATACGTTACACTGTCACAACCATAATATAATATAAATAAGCACGTATATTCAGTATACATTTATCCATGTACTTTAAATTCTCTCTTACCCATTCACCCATGTTCTAAAAACCGGAAACTGTACCCCACCCCAACATACTAGCTGCAGACGTTACCGTCATAGTATTTGTGGTGTGACACTGCGTCTGCTGCGGCCAGGGTCCTGGGTGGATAGGACCCACGTTTCAGGATGCCAGCCTCAGTTTCTTCATAAGAAGCTTTCCCAAGAGTCCGGAAGTCGTACGTCCACAAACCACCCAACCCTGTGGTTTCGTCGAGCCTCACTTGTGCAACAGGAGCTCATTGTGCAGGCATCGGAGGGCATCAAAGGGAGCCCTGTACAGCCCTCCCACCCCAGCCTTGCACTCTATTTACCTGAAATGCCACGTCCCCGCCCCTGATCCAGTATCAAAGGACCTGTGGCCTCGCGATTCAGGAAGCCGACTCCTGCTCTTAAACTCCGCCTCGGGATGCGTTCAGTGGGTAGTAGCGTGGGCGTGGAATGGGCCGCCTGAAGGTCCGACCAGGGCTAGCCGAGGAAGTTGCATAGATATGTTGAGTAAAGGCTCCTGTTTTGTTCAAAACTTAGCAGGAGGCGTTAATCAACACGTGGTACCTTGAATTGCTGACCTGTGCCTGTGTTACCCCGGGTCTCAGGTACTTTTATCTCAGGGACTGAATGACGCCGCACCCACAAACACTACCTACCAGGACACCCTCTCTGCAGAGAACACACCTTCCACTGCCGATCCTTTCTAAACCCACATTGTGTCACGGAAAGAGGGTCTTCTGTTCTGCCTACCCTGACTCGATCCCCTTATGCACACCAAACGCATCGTTAGCACGTATCACTGTACAGATACAGAGTATGTCTGGAGCCCACTTGTCAGCCACCCACATTTATTGAAGAATGCTTGCCTCTTGCTTTTTGAATAAGACAAAAGGTTATACAATGTGTGTGCGCGCATTTTTGCCAGTACGATTTAGGTCGCGAGTGGCTTGGTCTCAAAATTATAAAATGCATGTGTGCATTTCTTAGCCAGCCAGAGGTAAGTGAGGGGTGGAAAGTTCCATACTAGGGCCCAAAGAACTCAGAGGAGAGGATGTGTCCCAGTGACCGTCGCTCAGGAGGCGAGTTCAAGGAGAATGATTATGTGCACATCTGGACTGAATTTTTACTGTGGCACTCAGCTGTATTCTGTTGTAAGTAGTGATGTGTGTTGGGTGTCGAAGCCGAGCAGTGTTTATTGGGATCTATGTGATCACTGCACATTTTTTGCAGGAAATTCCCAAAATGTTGAATTTTTTCCGTTGAATTTTTGCAAGTCTTCACGCAAATAAATGTGTTGGGAGACCCCTGCAGAACCTGCCACATCCCCATGCCTAATTAATACCCACTTACTATCTATATTTCCGAACATTTGACAGAAACAAACCTACATTTTCGGGTTGGCAGTGAAGCGATTCAACATTTCCGTCCTATCCCGTTTATTGTGCATGTATGGGAGGAGTGGCCGTGCCCGGGCAGGGGTACAGCCAAGTTCCACGGTGATGGCATGCCCAACGCTGTAGAGGAGCAGGGTGGAGACTTAGTTGGAGCGATGCCTTGCGGTAATTCTCATGGTGCCAGACTGAATAGTTTTCAGCGGGTGACTAAGATCAGCCTGGTCGACTCAAGTGCCCCCGCAATCCTGTCAGGGAAGGCCATAGTTCACCCAGGGGATGGACTACGTGTCAGGATGCTGATGGGAAAAGCCAGGTTTTGAGGACCATCCTGAAGATGGGGTGACCCTCTATGCCGTGGATGGTCAGTGGCAGTGAGTTCCAGTTGGTGGGTGCTTGGACTTAGAATGACGACCACCCTATTCGGGAAGATTTGGCCCCTGGGATGACGATGAGGAGAGCTGCAGCTGATCAAGTTTCTGGTGGGCCTGTATCACGTACGTTAATGTTTCAGATATTCTGGTCCTAAGTTGTGGGTGATAAACATTGCCTTGAAGATGGATCGTCGCCTTATCGGCAGCCAGTGAAGGACACAGCGGGCAGGTGTTATTTGGCCTAGAGCAGGGGTGCACAACTGATTTTGACAGAGGGCCGAAAGTACCTTACATGAGGGCTATAGTGGGCAGAAAAGTAAAAGTAGGCGGGGCGGTAGGCGGGACATGTCAGGAGGCTTTTTCAACCCCCAATTTGTATTAAACACATGGAAAAAGATATGTTTTTGAGGGGTAACAATTTTTATTGCATTTCAAACTTACATTTTGTACTACACATTTTCCATTGCTATCATTTATTTCGATTTAGTTATTGTATATCGTCTGTTTAATTAAATTATATATATTTTATTGACCCTTGATTGGACATTCCGTTATTTTGGACTGCTATAGTTTGCTGTTTGGGTTACCCAAGAGGAGTATGGCCTTCGTTGAGTCAGGTTTCCTCAAAAAAGCAAAGGATGTACATCTCCTAACTGTGCCTGTTTTAGCTTTATTATTGAGTTCACTCTTGGAGTGCAACACTATGCCCCATGGCTCCCATCCCCAACCAAACACTATGCCCCATGGTCCCCTCACCCCCAACCAAACACTATGCCCCATGGCTCCCATCCCCAACCAAACACTATGCCCCATGGCCCCCTCACCCCCAACCAAACACTATGCCCCATGGGCCCCTCAGCCCCAACCAAACACTATGCCCCATGGGCCCCACAGCCCCAACCAAACACTATGCCCCATGGCCCCCTCACCCCCAACCAAACACTATGCCCCATGGCCCCCTCACCCCCAACCAAACACTATGCCCCATGGGCCCCTCAGCCCCGCCCAAACACTATGCCCCATGGGCCCCTCACCCCCAACCAAACACAATGCCCCATGGCCCCCTCACCCCCAACCAAACACTATGCCCCATGGCCCCCTTACCCCCAACCAAACACTATGCCCCATGGCCCCCTCACCCCCAACCAAACACTATGCCCCATGGCCCCCTCACCCCCAACCAAACACTATGCCCCATGGCCCCCTCACCCCCAACCAAACACTATGCCCCATGGCTCCCAACCCCAAACAAACACTATGCCCCGTGGCCCCCTCACCCCCAACCAAACACTATGCCCCCTGTCCCTCACCGCCAACCAAACACTATGCCCCATGGCTCCCAACCCCAAACAAACACTATGCCCCATGGCCCCCTCACCCCCAAACAAACACTATGCCCCATGGCTCCCACCCTAACCAAACACTATGCCCCATGGCCCCCACCCCCAACCAAACACTATGCCCCCTGTCCCTCACCCCCCAAGCAAACACTATGCCCCCTGTCCCTCACCCCCCAAGCAAACACTATGCCCCCTGTCGCTCACCCCCCAAGCAAACACTATGCCCCATGGCCCCCTCACCCCCAACCAAACACTATGCCCCATGGCCCCCTCACCCCCAACCAAACACTATGCCCCATGGCCCCCTCACCCCCAACCAAACACTATGCCCCATGGGCCCCTCAGCCCCAACCAAACACTATGCCCCATGGGCCCCTCACCCCCAACCAAACACAATGCCCCATGGCCCCCTTACCCCCAAACAAACACTATGCCCCATGGCCCCCTTACCCCCAACCAAACACTATGCCCCATGGCCCCCTCACCCCCAACCAAACACTATGCCCCCTGTCCCTCACTGCCAACCAAACACTATGCCCCATGGCCCCCTCACCCCCAACCAAACACTATGCCCCATGGCCCCCTCACCCCCAACCAAACACTATGCCCCCTGTCCCTCACTGCCAACCAAACACTATGCCCCATGGCCCCCTCACCACCAACCAAACACTATGCCCCATGGCCCCCTCACCCCCAAACAAACACTATGCCCCATGGCTCCCAACCCCAAACAAACACTATGCACCGTGGCCCCCTCACCCCCAACCAAACACTATGCCCCCTGTCCCTCACTGCCAACCAAACACTATGCCCCATGGCCCCCTCACCCCCAACCAAACACTATGCCCCATGGCCCCCTCACCCCCAACCAAACACTATGCCCCATGGCTCCCAACCCCAAACAAACACTATGCCCCGTGGCCCCCTCACCCCCAACCAAACACTATGCCCCCTGTCCCTCACCGCCAACCAAACACTATGCCCCATGGCTCCAAACCCCAAACAAACACTATGCCCCATGGCCCTCTCACCCCCAAACAAACACTATGCCCCATGGCTCCCACCCTAACCAAACACTATGCCCCATGGCCCCCACCCCCAAGCAAACACTATGCCCCCTGTCCCTCACCCCCCAAGCAAACACTATGCCCCCTGTCCCTCACCCCCCAAGCAAACACTATGCCCCCTGTCGCTCACCCCCCAAGCAAACACTATGCCCCATGGCTCCCTCACCCCCAACCAAACACTATGCCCCCTGTCCCTCACCGCCAACCAAACACTATGCCCCATGGACCCTCACCCCCAACCAAACACTATGCCCCATGGCCCCCTCACCCTCCTACCCCCCAACCAAACACTATGCCCCATGGCCCCCACACCCCCAACCAAACACTATGCCCCAAACACACTCAAGCATGCACCCATACAGACCTGAACCCCCCACCCCCCAAATCAACACACACACAAACATGCACCCATACAGACCCCAACCCCCCACCCCCCAACTCAGCACACACACAAACATGCACCCATACAGACCCGAACCCCCCACCCCCCCTCCAAACCCCCACCCCCAACTCAGCACACACACACTCAAGCATGCACCCATACAGACCCGAACCCCCACCCCCCAACTCAGCACACACACAAACATGCACCCATACAGACCCGAACCCCCCAGCCCCCCCTTCAAACCCCCACCCCCAACTCAACACACACACACTCAAGCATGCACCCATACAGACCCGAACCCCCACCCCCCAACTCAGCACACAAAAAACATTCAAATCAAAACATTCATACACATCCGACACCCCCCGACCCCCGCATCTCAACATACACACAAAATACATTCAAATACAAACATTCACACCCCCTCACATCTCAACATACACACAAAATACATTCAAACACAAACATTCATACACATCCGACACACCCCCCCACCCCCGCATCTCAACATACACTCTAAATACATTCAAACACAAACATTCATACACATCCGACACACCCCCCCACCCCCGCATCTCAACATACACTCAAAATACATTCAAACACAAACATTCATACACATCCGACACACCGCCCCCCACCCCCGCATCTCAACATACACTCAAAATACATTCAAACACAAACATTCATACACATCCGACACACCCCCCCACCCCCGCATCTCAACATACACTCAAAATACATTCACACACAAACATAAAGCAAAACAAACCCGACACACAAACACAAACAGACCACTTACCGGAGACGTGCTGGAAGGCAGGCAGGTAAGCGGCAGGTAAGCAGGAACGCTGGACTCGTACTACGGCTGGCGTGGTCCAAGGCTGAAATGCCTTCCGGCATCAAGCCTTATGGGCCACGCCAGCCGTAGTGCTGGCCCTCCATTGGTGCAGCACACACGCATTACGTGGCTCGTAGGAGCGACGTGATGCGTGTGTGTGTGCTGAGCCAATGAGGGCCAGTGTTTTCACCGGCCCGGAAGACAACAAAGACTTTCCTAATGGAGGGCGGCCGCGGGCCGCCCTCTATTAGGAAAGTCTTTGTGCCTCGCGGGCCGGTCAAAAGGGCATGGCGGGCCGCAACTGGCCCGCGGGCCGTATGTTGTGCACCCATGGCCTAGAGCAAGGAGAAGCCTAGCTGCATTGTTTTGTACCCATTGGAGCTTTTTTAGTTATGACACGGGGCCCCCCCAGGTAAAGGGCGTTAGCATATGCTAAGCATGATGGGACGATAGCAATGATCGCACAGACTCTGTGTGGGAAGGTCAGGTAATGAAAGATGCGGCAGAGAATGCGCAAGTGTATGTGACAGCGTGTTGCTCACTTTAACCACACACAGATTTGCAAGGCTTAGGTTGAGCAGATTGGGCCGAAATGAAGGAGGATCATATTTGCGTTTGGCTGCATCAGGCGCAGAGGAGTAGCTTTGGTGAGAGGAGAGATAAAGTTGGAGATCAAATGGGATTCAAATCTTTTGCCAAGTACGGAGGTTTTTTCTCAGTGTAGTTTTCAAGCTGCAAATGAAATGTGTAAACCATGGACTAGGAGGGGAGGCTTTAGGAGTACACTTTTAAAGAGGAAATTGAAATGAGAAGGGAGCATTGAGGGCCACATAAAAATAAATGATAGAAGGCTTCGTCAGTGGTAAGGTAGGAGGTTATCTTATAAGAGGAGAGAGTGTGTTGTAGGTCAGATAGGTAGGTTGAGAGTTTGGAGGAGGGGAACTTGCGATCATAGTAGTGGGTCGGGGAGAGAGGAAAAGGTGGGAGTGTAGACGGAGGCAGAGACGATAGAGTGGTCAGATGGAGATGGAGTTGTGGGGATATTGGAGGCAAAGAGTTGAAAGGAGATAAGAAGAAGGTTGAGGGAGTTTCCACTAGTGTGGGTGGGCAAGATGTGTATAGAGGATACTGCATGGCTGGAGAGGAGGGAGCTAAATGCCGTGGTTAGAGGAGTGGAGAGAGAGTAGGTTAAAGTCATCAATGATTATGAGGTGGTGGTCAGGAGGGAGGGAATCAATTAGCTGGGAGAGGTGATCAAAGAATAGACCAGGAGGACCAGGTGGCTGATAGATGGAGATAACATGAATTCCATAGGAGGCAGTGATAGTGGATTATGTGAATTCAAAAGAGGGCGAGACGGCAGGAGACAGGGGAGTGGTGGAATTGGGCAGTTTGGTGGAAGAGAAAAGTTCTACGCCGCTGCTAAAGCGAGGAGTGTGGGTGAAGGTGTATGCAGGGTCATGAAGGGCAGCGGAGTCAGAGGGAGAGATCCAGGTTTCAGTGAGGTCAAAAGAGGGAGGAGTAGAAAGAAGGAAGTAAGGGGTAAAGGAAGTTTTGCTGCAGACGGATCATGCATTTCAGAAAGCAAAAGAAAGAGAGCGAGAGGTAGATTATTTATTACGCGCTTATACACAAGTGTTTCAAAGCGCAACCATACATGGGAGGGGCAGCAATAGGGACGACAAGACAGACGATCTTACTATGCATAGTACATTCAGATCATGTGGGTGACCAGAGCAGAAGCATAGAGAAGTTGAGTTTGGGAGGTGGAGAGAAGATGAGGGTCGATTTAGGGTAGATGCAGGAAGGGGAGGTTAGTTGAGAGTTGGGAGGAGAGGAGTGGTGGAGAGGGAGAGTAGAGGAGCAAGACGAGGGTTGACGTTGAGTGAATGTGATGATGGCAATGGGGAGGGAGGGAAACTGGTTATGAGCAGAGAGAAGACGTAGAAAGAAGACGAATAGGCAGAAAGATCAAAACATGGCAATGGTAGGGTTAAGGGAGAGGTGCTAGTGTAACAGCCCCAAGGCTAGGAAGTGAAATAGTGGGAGTGATGGGAAGCAACCAATGGCGAAGCAGGGTTACCGGTGACGATGTGGCCAATGGAGCTGCTGCGAGGCGAGAGCACCAGTCTGTAGCAACGGTGCAGGGGAGGGTGGGAGATGGAGTCCTCAGGGTATATCATTAGGTTTTGGGAGCAGGCTGCTGGATGGAGGATGCAGCGCTCAAGTGCTGGTAGCTGCTAGTGGGGAATGGAGGTCAAGTGAAGTTGCGTGGGGCAGAATGATACAAATAGTGCAGTTTTGAAGTCTCTGTGTCAGACTACACTAAGCAAAAAGTACAAATAGTGCAGTGTTTGCACCCTCGGTCTATCGGTTTGGATGCACTCAGCACATGATACAACTTGTGTTGGGCTTACAAAGTTGGACTGTGTGTCTGGTTGTAGTAAGCAAATTATACAAATAGTGCAGTGTTTACAGAATGCCTGTGAAACATATAAAATATATGAGCACATCAGCCCAGCTCTCTGAACAGTCCATCGGCTTCCCATCAAATGAAGAATTCACTGCAAACCCCTGGTCACCACCAACCACACCTTATACGGTAGGTGCCCAGAAACCATCAAAAGGAAATTCAGTCTCTACAAAACATCAAGAGCACTTCAATCCAGCAGAAATGATGACAAGTTTCAACCGTGAGTGCCAAGGAAAATTATTCTTCTCTTTCCTCTCAACCAATCTATGCAATTCTCTGCCCAAACATATTTGCATAGAGGAAGCCCACCTGACATTCAGAATACAGCAACACATGTGTCTACTCAACCAACACCCTTATGAGACCAGCACAAAACAAATAACAATAAACGGCCACTTACAGTAATTTCGACCCACGGGAGCCTCTCCTGGAAAGTCATACAAACATACTGCAAACCCACATGCAACTCGCCACCTAAGAACTATTGGAGAATAGACTCATTCGGTTGGGTTCCATGCAACCCAAATAATACCAAACCAATGGTTTGAGTTATATTGTTTCAGCTGTTATTGTATGCACTAAAGTTTGCAAGTATTAATTAGTTTTCATTGCAAAAAAACATATGCAATTCAGGGGCCACCAAACAAGACTTCTATAGAAACAAGACTAAACACTTTCTTCGGAAATATTCCGACAGGAGCACCTCTTTTCAGCATGTCTGTTAATCTACCCAAGCTCTTGCTGGTTCAAGTACTGGGGTTTCTGTATATATCTCCAAGCTGCAGTACGCAAGCAAGACATACAGTCCATTGTGTACATTTTTGTGTGTCTTCCTGCACTAAGTAGATGATCCAAATAGTGCAGAATTTGCAGTTTGTATGTGGCTGTACGAAGCGCAGGATACAAACGCTGACGTTTTTACAGTATGTCTAAGTTTCTTTAGATGCAGTAAGCACGTGTTTCTGTTTGCGCTAGGCAAATTAAAAAGACGGTGCAAAGTTTGCATTCTGCCCGTGGATATGATGGAACTAAGGAGATTATATAAATAGTGCATTTTGACAATCCAAGCGTCTGGAAGCACGAAGCACATGAAACAAATAGGGAGGGGCTTACAATTTGCTTGTGCTTATTTGCAATAAGCACAATCGCTTGAGATATTGGTGTGTATTCTACTGTGCTGCAGGAAGAAGAAAATCTACATTTACAAAGCCAGACCTATTAGCTTCGTCAGTGCCTGTTTATGATTGAAACCCCCTTCCTGCATCGCACTTCCTTGCCCAGACAGCCATAGTGAATCGTGTTCCTTTTATGGAGTGTGGATTCCCTATTTGACACTAGGTTTACAGCTTATTTAAACAGCGGGCGAGGGGGATAAGAATACCTCCCCCAGTTCGACCCCTGCTGCAACTGCACCGCCATACTCCTGCTGCCTCCTCTTGCAAGTCCACCTTTTGTTTTTGGCTGTGCTTGCTTCCTTCCATATTCCCATTCTCTTTCAGCACACAAGGTGTTGTCCCCTCCTGCTCACACATAACTTGTTTTCAGTGGCTGCAGCGCGTTTCTTTCCCCAGTCTGCGGGATTACCCAGCAAGCCTCTTTTGGATGGTATAGTCCTTTTTGGGTGCCTGTTTTACAGAGGTGACATTGATATTGATATTTTATTTGTATCGCGCTCATACACAAGTGTTTCAGAGCACAACAAGGCAAGGGAGGGGAACAAGGGAGAAACAAAACAATGATCTTACTAGGCCCAGTGACATTGAGAACGTGCAAGTGAAGTGCAGGGTAGAGGGAAAAGGGAAAGTGCATGGGAGGGGGGCAGAAGTGTAAAGTGCAGAGCAAAGGAATACATAAATAAATAAAAAACAAACAAACAGTGGCAGTGCAGCCAGCAAGTGGAAAGTGCAAGGTTTAAGGCAACAGACAGGGTGTGTCTGATAAGTGCAGAAAACGGGGGCGTTTGGGCTGGTGGCGGGGGCTGTAGGGTTACAGATACAGACCACAGTTCAAGGGATTGCCAGGAGGCAGTGCGGGTGTGTGGCACGATAGCAGGTGCCTTGGCCCGAAAGTCAGAGGGTAACCAGGTGCACGATGCCGAGGCAGAACAGATCAGCAGGGGAGAGGAGGAGCAAAGGCGGAAGCAAAGAGGAAGGCCTTGAGGTGCTTCCGTAAACCGGAGAGGATTCTCCTCAAGTTTCAGGGCGACAGGGAGGCTGTTCCAGAAGGAGGACCCAGCCGAAGACAGAGATCTACCCCAGCTCGTTTCTTAGAAAAATTATTGACCCTGAGGGAGGTGGAGGAGCGAAGAGCTCGGGAGGGGAGGTATTTACGGAGGCACAGCTGAAAGTATTTTGGAACCAGGACCCAGACAGCCTTATGGACAATGCAAAGGGTCTTGAATTTAATCCTTGCAGCCACTGGGAGCCAATGGAAATCTTTCAGAGCTGGAGAGTTCCAATCCCTGGGCTTAAGGACAAGGACAAGTCTCGCATTCCTGTTCTGGATAAATTGCAAAGGGCGGTGAGATGAAACCAGGTAGATTTAGAAAGAGGCTGTTGCAATAATCCAACGTAGAGAGAACCAGGGCTCGAGAGACTGAGCTTCTGGGGGAAGAAGAGGAAAGGAAGAATACTTCTGAGGAGGTGCAGTAGGAAGTTTTACTTTTTAGAGACATGAGAGTTGTGGGCAGAGAAGGAAATCGTGGAGTCAAAGATGACCCGAGGTTCTTAGCCTCACAGGTGGGGGTAGGAGGAGGGCCAAGGGAGGCCAGCCAGAGAGTTACAGGAAAGGAGGGTGAAGGTGTGCTGATGAGGAGAATCTCTGTCTTGCTGACATTCAGGCAGAGATCGGGGGCACACCAATCCTGAATGGCAGATAGGCAATCAGGGATGAGAGAAGGTGGCGAGGGAAGCCTGAAAATGAGTTTAGTGTCATCAGCACAGCACTGAAAATTGGAACAGAAAATGTCAATGCAGTGGGCGAGAGTTGCCAGGTATTGGTTGAAAAGCCTGGGTGAGAGGTTAGACACCTCGGGAACACCGCAGGTAGAAAGGGAGATAGAGGAAAGGAAGGATCCAAGTTGGACCTGGGAGGGTCGATCAGAGACGAAAGAAGTCAGCCAGGCCACAGCCTGATCAGCGATACCCAGGTTATCATGCAGATGGTTGAGCAGGATGGTATGGTTGACCGTGTCGAAGGCAGAAGATAGATCGAGTAGGATGAGGACAGAGGGGATGTTAGAATCAAGGTTGGAGAGCAGATCTTCACGGATGTTCAGGAGAGCAGTTTCCGTGCTTCTGGCAGCTCTAAAGCTAGACCGATGGTCGTGGAGCCAGCCAACAGAATCAGAGTGAAGCATAAGCTGCGAGATGGCCAGCTTTTCCAGGAGTTTGCCCAGAAAAGGAGTGATGTAAATCGGGCAATAGTTAGCCGGGCAAGAAGGGTCACCTGTGGCTTTCCTGATAAGAGGGTGCACAAGAAAGTGCTTCAGAGGGAAGGGGGAGTCTACACAGGCGAAGGAGAGGTTGCGGAAATCAGACAGGGCAGGAGCGAGGGTGTCAATGTGGTCCTTGATGGTTTTGGAAGAACAGGTAAGAGCCTGTTTTGACAAGACTTCATAGATCGGACTTGTCTAGAGACCTTGTCACGGGAGAAAAGAAGAGAGGATGATAAAACGGGTCGGGGGTGGCTGTAGGAGGGCCAGAGTTCACAAAAGGAGAGGAGAGAAGAGGGGGAGGGGACGAGAGGGTGGACAGGATATCCTGGGTTTTTGAGATGAAATGAGATGCAAGGGCCGTGCAAAGGGCCTGGGAGGTGACAGGAGAGGTAGGGTTGGCCAGCTCCTTGCAGATTTAAAAGAGTGCGGCCGAGTTGTTAGATGCCGCAGAGACATGGGCTTGGATGTGGGCCCTCTTCTTGGTGTGGTAGAGAGTCGGTATTGCCTTTATAGCAGGTGGCAGACCAGTTTGTCAGAGGATGAACAAGAAGCCTTCCATTTCCTTTCAGCCACACTACACTTACGTTTAAGTGTAGCTAGGTCAGAGTCGTACCAAGAATTGCACTTGGTTTTGAGCTTCAAACGGATCTTCATGACATGGGCAAGAGCATCAAGAGTATCGGACATAGAAGAGTAGAGCATAGACAGGGCTGTGTCAGGAAGTGAGCCAGCCAGTGTCGGAGGAGGGAGAGAAGGTGGCAGCGAAAGCCTCAACTGACACGCTTCATGCGCCGGATGTCTGAGAAGGTAGGTGGCAGTGTTGTGGTTGGTTTGGCCTGGGGGGAAGAGAGGAAGAGATGAGAGGAGAGGAGGGAGTGATCGCTCCAGGAGAGGAGTGGTCAGAGGGATCGAGAGGGGGAGGTCAGAGGAGATCAAGACATCAAGTGTGTGCCCTGCAGAGTGAGTCAGGCCAGAGGGGAAGATAGAAAGGGAGAGGGAATCGCAGAGATCACAGAAGAGTACAGATGAGAAACAAGGAGAGTCTAGATGGATATTGAGATCACCAAGAAGGAGTAGTTGAGTGGATGAGGCCAGGAAGGAGGAAGATAAATCCGCCCACTCAGAGAGAATTGAGGTGATCTGACCAGGAGGGCGGTAGATGGTAGCCACGGTAAGAGAGTGGCTAGGAGAGAGAGAAAGCCTGCAGACAAGGCATTCGAAAGAGGAGCATGACTGCATGAGAATGATAGAGGCAGAAATCCACTCAGGAAAGATCAGGGCTACACCCCCTCCGGACCAGGTGGATCTGGGTGCAGAGAGGATCTTGTAGCCATCAGGGAGGAGAGTGTCAAAGCTTGTGACAGAGCTGGCCATGAACTATGTCTCGGTGAGACCGAGGACATCGAGGTCAGGTTCTTCCAGGAGGTGGCAGATGTCAGAGGAGTGTTTGACAGCAGAGCGAGAGTTGAGACCTTCCAGGGAGGCATGCAGATCAGAGGTACACCCTGGGAAGGTGAAGAAGGAGCCTGAGGACGGGAGACAGGGCAAGGTAGCCAAGGGGGATCGGGGGGAACAGCTGGAGATGAAAGAAAATTGATGAGGCGAGGGAAGCGCCTATCAAAGAGGAGGAGATTGGCCTGAGGGCCTTGAACCATGACGGTGCATTAAGGTAGACATTAATGATGACCTTAGAGGAGTGTAAGGGAGCCATGAGGACTTCCCAGCGGGTGCCACCATAGTGGGAGTGGAGGAGGCAGGACAGAGTGCAGAGATCATATGAAGAGTCCATATATCTGGCGAAGGAACGACAAAGAGGATGTCAGTGAGGGTCTGTCTGGAGGAAGTGGTGGATTAGGTGTCAGCAATAGGGAGACTAGGTTTGGAGGCCAAGATATCCTTTTTGAACTTCTTCCTACCAGACTTAGTGAGAAGGGAAGGATAGTCGATCGAGAAGCAGTTGGAGAAGATAGGAGAAACAGAAAGCACCATGTCTTTGTCCTTGTCCACATCTTCAGCACTTGTGCACCTTGTACATCCCTGTCCTTGTACACATCTGCAGCACTTGTGCACCTTGTACATCCCTGTCCTTGTACATATCTCCAACACATGCACCTCCCCCACCCACTCTTGCTAGTCTTCTTTTTCTTGCTTTTTTTCCTTCAATCTCTAAACAACCTTTATATTTCTCTGCCCAACGAATGGTGAACTGAATTTTAAATGCAAGTATTGTTCTGTAACGTTAATAAAGAGCGATGTAGAAAAAGATGCTAAAAAAGTAATGTAAGAATGAAACATTATTTTGGCAATGTTATTTTTTTTGTTTGTTTTGTTTTATTTGTGTATATTCAAAAGAATTTTACAAAAGAGAACTGAAGAAGTGAATTTCACAGTAACTAGCCAGGGTGGGACCCTGTGACTGTTATCATTTTCATCATGTGTTCCAATATTTTCACGGTTGCCAGGAGCCAGGTTATTCTGTCTCCGCTGATCAGTTTATTCCACCAGGTGTCCTCGTCCCACCCACGATCGTCCACTATTAGATGTTTCAGGTAGGCCACTCTCAGGTTCTGATTTTTCGGGCATAACAGAAGCAAGTGTCTGATGGATTCGGTTTTATTTTCACATAAGCGACAAGCGCTCGTATCGGATCAACCTCTGATCCTGCGAATTTCATTTGTGGCCGCCAAGTTCATCCTTATCCTTAGAAGAGCATTCCGTGCCCCCCTATTGGGGAATTTTTGAAGGTACTTCATTGGCTCATTGAGCTTTCGGAATGTTGGAGGCAAGTGCTGGAGTAGTTTGTTGTTTGAAGCGGACTCCTGGGTTTGAATCCAGTCAAGCTCTTTCAATTTTTTGAACACTCTAGTTGGATGTAAGGTGAGGTCGGCTTCCGAGCAAACGACTTAGTCGAGTAAAGCCGAGTTTGCTTCTTTCCATGCTACCAGCATTTGCACCTTGCCAGAATTTAACTTCTTGTTTAGGAGACCAAAAATGTCCTCGCTCCCATCCATGATGCATTTTCAGTACAGCCTCAGGGAACTAATGTCAACTGTTGTCTTTAGAGACACCAAGCTCAGTTCTCTCCGGATAGCAGCTATGGACGTTGATTTTGGAAGGGACAAGACCCCTTTCCAGAACACACTTTCCAGTTTTTGCCAGACTTTTTTTGGAATCAGAGGCATGGGTTCGGCTCCGTAAGTGATGGAAGGGATGACTTTCTTTCTGTAAAATTCGATCACAGGGATACAAGAGAATTTACTGAATTTTATGTCAATCACCTTACCTTGAGATATCAACTTCTTTATTCTGATTTGAAGGTTGGCCTGCATTGAACTTTCGTGTTTGGTGCTGTCCATCAAGACTCCAAGATATTTATATACTGTGACTTTCTCAATCACATATTCTTCCAGATGCCATTTGAAATTTTCTGCGTTTTGTTTCTGGCCGGACTCCAGGGTCATGATTTTAGTTTTTTCTTTGTTTATTTTTAGGTTGTTCTCGGACGTGTAACGCAGGAGGTTTGATATTTGCCTCTGGAGGCCAATCTGGGTCTGGTCGAGTAGGATGAGGTCATCAGCATACAATAGGTGGCTTATTTATGCTGTGGCCAGGGATGGTGGAAAATATGCCATAATCACCAATGTAGGCTAGAAACAGTGATGGAGCTAGGGGGCAACCTTGTTTCACCTTCGACCCGTCTGGATTTCAGATGACAAGTTGCCCAATTGTGACAATCGGACCCTGAGGGTGGTTTCTGAGTGGAGAGCCTTGATTGGTTGCAGAATCTCCTGGGGGCACCCCCAGCCTTCGAGTTTATTCCAGAGGCGCTGCCTGTCAACCAAGTCAAAGGCTTGGGAGAGGTCGACAAAGGCCACAAAGATCCTTGGTTTGCCCTCCAAGACCTTGCTTTTCAGTACGCTGATGGTAAGTATGTTTGCCGCTGTTTCCACATTTCTTTTAAAGCCTGTTTGGAACCTGTCATTGCAGGGGGCCGACTTTGACCAGGCATCAAATCTTTTCAAAAGAAGGCTCCCGTAGACTTTCCCAATGCAGTTCAAGAGGGCTATAGGGCGGTAATTTAGTGGATCAGTCATATCGCCTTTCTTGTAAACTGGAACGATAACCGCCCTCGTCCACGATGGAGGGAGCGATTTCTGGGCGGCACACTGTGCGAAATAAGACAGGATAAGTGGTGCCCATTCGTCTGCATTTTTTTTCAAGTCTATGTTTGAGAATCCATCCGGACCCGTCGCTCTGGAGGTAATGTTATTGCAAACAGTATTTCTAAGCCTGACATCATCACCACCTACCATTAACATGCCCTTGCGCTCTTCCCTTAAAATTGCCTCAGCAACTATAGTCTACTGGACACTTTGCACTCACCGGATCCAGACCTTTAAAGGCAGTTAGACTTTTCACTGACCATTCATCTGATAGGTTCACTGAACCATTTTACAGACATTGTAACTTTTTTGCTCATGGTGGTGACATGATCGAGAACTACAGGTATGGGAAGTATACGTGAAAATGGCATTTTTGTCTTCCATTTGCTAGGAATACACATACACCAGTAGCATGTCTAGTGGCGAATCCCCTGTTACCCAAATTCTGCAGCTGAGAGCGGAGGTGACAGGGCACGGTGCAGCTCCATCTGCAGCGGGCTGGCAAGCATCGAAGATCAGCGAAGCAAGCAGCGCAATGACAAGCCTCAGGGAACTGACCTGCTGCTCTGAGTGACACACCCAAGCGCTCATAGGTGGTAGTGCAGTATCCCCATCACTCGGAAACCCAGGACAAAGCTTAACACTGCGCCATGGCATCATCTTGCCATAGCCGACTGGTCACTAAAATCCTTCATTTATAGGTTGCTGCACAACACTGGAAGGCTATATTGAGAGGTGCTAAATACGATCCCTTGAGTACGAAAAGGGACGGTAAAAACCATCAAAGCCAGATCTGAACCAATCTAGATGAAAGAAAGGGAACTATAAAACTTTTCATCATTTTTATGTAGTGCATGCCACAAACGAATTCGTGTCTCCACGTCTAATGATAGTATGATTAATGCTCCTGGTTTTATGGTATTTATTATTTCAGCATTTCTGTTTCTATCCATATTTACTTTTTTGTCATTTTTTTCTGCATTTATCCACATATTTACTTGGTTAAAAAACAAAAGAAATAAGTTGCAAGTAGTTTTTTTCCACATTTATTCACATTGAAAATGTAGTGCTTCAATGTCTGTAATGGGAAGACCAAAGTGATGGGTTCTTAAAAACAAATAATTGCTCCGTTTGTTGACGTAAAGAACCGCTCTGTAACCCTTAGAACAAATTTAAAAGGGAAATAAATAATATTTAGGCTCGCAACAGTGTTACTTTGCACAACTGGCCTGCACGTTATAAATTCCAACCTGGACAGCTAAACCAAGATACATTATATTCCAGTTGTTTCTGTACGTATTTATGTATAAAAACCATTAAGATCGGAAAACTAGAATAACCGACTGCTTTAATGATCCATAAAGAAGGAAAGGCCGAGTCGGCATGACCCCCATTTGAACCTGTTCAAAGCAGACTGCTGCATGCAACCTCACTGCCAGCTTTCTAACATCAGGCCAGGTGGTGGCTCCAAGCAGCAGAGATAGGACTGACCTGACCGATGACGCTGGTATGGCAGGTCACTGGCTTGGGCACATCTGCAGACATAGGCGTTTAACTTGCAATCCACAGGTACATATCCTCAAGCCGACTCAGCCATTCATCTTACTGAAGACCATAAATGAGCTTCATTGACGTTTGCATCAAGTCTCCATTCGCCATTACGCAACGTACCAATGAATAATTTAGGACACTGCGAATGCTCTGGAAATGGCTCCTAATGCAAACACTTGCCCTCGCCTCCTCATCAGGATTGGTGACCAACGACCTTCTACCACCCCATTATGCCTAATGCCTGAGGGCTTGTGCACGCAACAGAAATGAAAAATTAAATACATAAATTATAAGCAATTCTGAAGAGGATACTGCACTACCAGGAGGTTACACACGGACATTCAACAAGCAAGTGCAGGCTTATCATCTACGCAGTCACAGCATAACTCCTTTCAATCAGAGACAGCAAAATACATGATGAAGTTATATTCATGAACTTTATAACACAGGGAAACAAACCCCATTCAAGAAACAGCACTCAGAGGAGCTACTGGGTGTTGCTAGAACTTTATCTCCCCAGCCAGCTCTATATAACCTTTGACTTCCACCCGGAAGGTACAGGAACCCTGCCAATTAACACCCACAAGCTGTGCGTCCCCCGTCGCATCCCATCTCCCTCCTAGCTGTGCTAAAATGAAATAGTTTTGGCTTATAGGTGGCTCTGAAGCAGCACCTAATAGCCAAAACTAAAAATACCTAATCTGGAAAGCGCAAATTAAAGGATGGACCCAGGGATCCTCTTAAATAATAAAACTAGCCATCCACCAGTTTTTTTTTTAAAAAACATCAGAGGCGCCAGCTCGAAGTCCCCTTTTAAACATACTGCAACATATTGAAATCAGACCTACTAGTAAGTTATCTTTTTCTGACCTCATATACAACTAAAAAAACTTAGGTAAAGCACTAATTAGATGCCAAACACTTAACCTCTGCGGTTAGCGCCAAACGTTTTTGTTGCTTGATCAGTTCTTTTTGCCTGTGGCAGGACAAACATGCTCTTTACAGCCTGGGCCCCATCACTCATTAGCACGTTATGTACCAGGTCCTAGCAGACAGGCACTTCAGAGAGGAGGCCAACAAATAACAGTACTTTAAGGCTGTGGGCAGCGTGGACTAGCATGCTGCACCTCGGACAGACCTCATCATCAAAGCCAGGAATAGGCCTAACAATAACTTAATGGCTGAGGCCATATCTCACGAACTCTTACAACCTGCCTGTGGCTGACTACCATTAAGCTAGATAAACGCAATTACTATTTTATGGTTGGGGCCAGTACTCACGAGCCCTATGTGCAAGTTAAGGACTGTCAAATGGTTTTAGCCCGAGGCCACGACTAACCTGACAGTGCATGACCGTGGACAGGGCTCACAAGCACTATAGACCAATGCTAAGGCTGACAAGTGTTTTACATTCAAGGACAAATATTTACTGCATTACCCAAAGTCTGAATATTCTTCCTAGCATGGCGCAAAAGCGTTTGAGACCACCGTCAATTGCTGATGATTGCTCCAAATGGAGACCTTCTGTTAAAACGGTTACTTTTCTTTTCCGTAACCACTGATGCTTTTAATGAAGGTCTGAGGGCCCAAACGCGTTAAGCCTTAAAAAATGGCCACTTGGTTTGGTTGAATTGCTAATTTTGAAGATGCATAACGGATTTCACGTAGACTGAACATTATACAATTGACAAAGTCAATCAAAATGAACATGTTTGTTATTAAATCAATGTTATCACTATTAAAATGTAATCATAGTGATTGAATTCTTCATGAAAAATCTTTTTAAGTCCTAAAAACAGGCTAGTCTTGAGTATTTATTCAGTTCATGATGGAGGGCGTGGTTGACTCGAGGTGAAAAGCTCTTTATGTTGCAAGTCAGGGTTGACAAGCACTTTACACTCGAACTAGGCATGATTAGCATTTCAGCAGTCGTGGCCAAGAATGCAAACACTCAAAATCTGAAAGCGAAGTCGACCAGCACTTTAGCTAAAGGCCTGCAGAGACTAGCATTTCATGGCTCGAGCTTGATGAGCACTACACACTTTCAGGGAGGGTTGATCATTAACTCATCCCACAGACGTTGTCTAAAGATAAAATTGGGCAAAGACTGGAAACAAAAACTCATACCAGATACCAGCCCTTGCAATCTTTGGTTGGAGGCATGGGCTGAGTAGCACTTTTTCCAGAGGCCAAAGGGACTGAAATAAAAACAAAACAAAAAAACATTCAAACTTAATCCCTTCCTACATTCAATTTGAAAAAAAAAAAGAATTTGGAAATGTAGTTCCTATAAAAAAATCACAGTGCAAAGCAGTGTTAAGAGCAGGAAATACACGTTTGATTGTTGCCATGCAAATAAATTATCATGGAGCAAACACCAGATTCCCTACTGAGTCTTGCCATTATGCATGTCCCTCATCTTGCCTGATGTGAAAGGAAGCAGTATGAGGATCACAAGTGTGGAGAGTGTCGACTTGCCACCAGCCGTATCCTTAACTCTCTCTTTTGGTGGTCTGCAAGACCTTGGGTGTGGCCCGGTTTTCGGTGCTATACATAGACCCTCAAGATCCCTCAGAGGCTTGCTCATGTCCCAGATCTTTCCAGCCATCGCAGCCCAACAGCTAGGATTTGATCGCTGAAGCAGTACATGAAGGGCGGCCTGGGATTTAGATCAGAGAGACAGTTGGCTCAAGAGACTGGGTTAGAGAGCCTGTGAAATATAGTGGTTTCTACTCAGCTTCCTGACTTCCTGTCGGTTAACGATTAGAAAGCAGCTGGAGGTGCGCGTAATAGAATTCCTTCTCCTCTCTGAAACAGCAGTTAAGTGATGTACGCAACAGTGCGTTGCACAATGCACAGTCAGGCCCGAAGTGATCCGGCACAACAAGAGAGGATGTGCCTTCATGAGGGTGAAAAGGCGTTCAAAGGACACATCTGTTAAATCCCAGTGTCTGGTATATACAAAATGTAAGGAATAAAAATAAACTAATTGAAGCATGTAGGTGCACCGCTGCTCCTGCCCCAGGGTCAGATGCTGCACGGAGCATTGCTGCGAATACGACCTGGCAAAATGTTTATCTTTTTCCATTATCCTGTTGCACGTTATACTATGGTCTCAATGGAGGGACTGTCAAATGGGTATGGGGGAAAGGGGAGAGCAGTCATCATTGAAGGATTCCCCTCAATATCAGCAGGTGAAGAACTTGGGCATTATTTATTTCACATTACGCTGCTTTTGTACATTTCCACAGGTGATCTCTTGACTAAGGCGTTCCAGAGCACAAGGGTAGACTATTATGATGTGATATTGCCGGCCTGCGGAAAACCTTACTTGCAAGAAGCAAAGAATGCCTAACCATCCTGATTTTTCAGTGTAGTGAAACCAGGACCTCTTTGTTGCATTCTCTGCATTGGGAACCTGTCACACAGCGTAGTGCCTTTTAAGGGGCTGTTCACGGCACACACGGGCCATCAATCACTGGCCCTGGTAATTTGGCCGAGAAATTGCAGTGCTATTTCTCCATCTCTATCTCAGGCTTTCCTCAAGGTTCTCCCCTCCCTGTGCTAAGTGACCCATTGAGGTGGCTGATCTTCGTCTGGAATCTAGTCTTACTGCTAGAATGCCCTCCTTAAATACATCAGACAAAACACAGACCATCTGTAATTCCGGAGGTCACTGAAAACCTTCCGGTTTCATTTCTAAGCCTGCCCGACTACTTAAGACACTCTGTGCTGGTGTTAAGAGTTGCTCCAGCTCAAAAAGGTTTGTGGTGGGAGCTAGCTCTCGCTAAAACAGAATCATACAAAAATGTCGACCTGGGAACTGCGACGGTCGAAAATGCCAATTGTTTTCTCTTTTTAACCCCTCCCTTACACCATATATATATATATATATATAGTGTAAGGGAGGGGTTAAAAAGAGAAAACAATTGGCATTTTCGACCGTCGCAGTATATATATATATGGGGGGGGGGTTAAGTGTATAATATTAATATGGGAGGGTCTGTAGGGGGTCTCCCCCACATATATATGTGGTGTAAAGGGTTAAAAAAAACTCGGCATTTTCGGCCGTCGCAGTGATCACAGATCCCTCTAAAACTACTGAATAGAACACACGTCCAATTCTGTAGGAAGAGGCATCAACCTGATGTGATTTGTTTTTCAAATTCCCAGGCCACCAGGAGTTCAGCAGGCAGCCCAAAGGTTGATCAATTACAATTACATTTGAAATAATCCAACATGAACGACAAGACTCATCAATGGAACAACAGAGTTAAGCTGTAGCATCCTACTGATCCAGCAAGGGGAGCTCCCCGGTTACTGTGTCTGATGCGGGAGCAAAACCTTAACGACCCATAAACGAATATATCACATCCTTAACAAAGCTGGCTCTCGCAATGCTACATTTATTATGCACATTCTTCAAAGAGTGACCAAAGAAACCCCCCTGAGTATGCTTACACTGTGGCCATGATCCAAGATGATCCAGTCTCCTTGAAATTGTGACCCCTCAGCCAGTGGCCATACCAGTGTCAACTACTGGCCGGAGGGCACAGCCCTTGCATGGAGGGGTACTGATCCATATCAACTCATCAGTCACTTTAGCCACCAACCTATCCCTATTTAGGAAAAGCAGCATTTAAATTTAGCAGAGGATCCACAAAGTTGTGATTTTCTCTAAAGCCCCAACTCTATAAACTGCAGCAAGGGTTTGCCAACAGCATTCAGGAAAGGAGGAGCAGCTTAGCTGTGATGAACCCTCATTGCACTGCAGACAGTCTTTGAATTTAAGTCGCTTTTGTTGTGTCTAAATGGTTCATCAATCAGTCTTGTTACAACATTCATGCTGTCTTCTTAATAGTCAATTGGATCTCAGTTAATCTGGGCTCTACTTTCAGACTCTCTCTACATTCTTCAAAATAACCATGCTAACACACAGCTGCAAATGGCATCTGTGGGCTTATTCCATCTTCTTTTGACAGCTACACAGACGTACCCTCACACCATCATTTGCTGCTCGCACCACAATTCGATCCCACCGCTGTTATACCCCACCAAACATAGCAGAGACCACATGAGGCTGTACACAGTTTATTTAATGCATTTCTAGGTACACTTATAGTTAGCACATGTTTCTATCCTCGATTACACGTAGGCCCAATAAGCCCATTATCAATTACATGGTAAATCTATGTTGGCCTGGTAGGCTTTTAATAGAGGCTGGGGCAAATATACCCTTTTCTCATTCATGACCTCCAGCCCGAAGTTTCACTTTCACGCTGAATGACTGTTGACCTGATGCTGCACTACTGAATCTCAGTGGGGGCGGGGGAGGTTCCATAAGCCTGGGGGGATGCCCTAATAGGTGATGGGCCATGTAACTAACATTTTGGGATTTCAATAATCAGATCCTTATTACCGAGTAAGGGATTACACTAGAGATGGTGTGAGTATGCAGCAATCAGTGGGGACCCTGGGGTATGTGCTGACTGTTTACAGTGCTACTTTACCATAAATAAATGCTAGTCAGAGAAACAAACATTTATTAGTAATTTAGTACTCTTGAAGGAAGGTTTCCACGTGTAGCTATTACCAATATAAATTACTTGCTTAAAGAAATATGCAACTCCAATTATATAAAAAAAAGCCAGTTATGCATATGCCCATACATTCAGCAATTTTGAACTAGTGGTGACCCTCACCCCAGCAAACTGGATTTTTTGTGATTCCTTTCATGATGTGGTCAAAGTACATGGGTGGCGGGGGGCTTTCATGTTGACATGGTACACACACATTTCAGAAAGTGCTGTTGGAGAATGCAAACACCCCTACGGGGGTGCACTTGCGAGAGTCTTGAAAAAGAGCATCTTTGGTGGGGAATGGCTTTTGATGAGTGAGGAATCATTAATCGGGCCTGTAAATCGTGTGCAGACCTCGCTGTTGTTCCTGATGTCGTTCATGGCCTTCTGGTGCACATATACAAACTGGAAAGAGACAAGGCAGAGATGCGGGTCTTATGCACCACCGAACATGCCACTGGATACAAAGAAATAGTCGGCTTGCAAAGCTAAGAAGAGGATCTTTGCATTTCCCATCACAATATAATGTAGACATTTAGAAAATGATGCTTGATTGACAATGTGTGGTGATGAAATCAAGCTTTTACATTTGGGGTGGGGGGAGATAAAACAAATATCTCCACCATGCCACAGTCTCCAAATCAAACCGTTACGACCCACAGTAAAGTGTAACCGTACCAAAGAGCATATCACTTACAGCAAACAGGTGTTACTGAACATCACCTGGAGCGTTATTCTGATCATTGCGGATATACAGAAAATCTGCGGAAAACAGTTTTGAGCTTTATTCATGTGCTTCCACACATTACCATGTAAACAGAAACTAAGAGACTGCATATCCTTGTAACACGCACAGATATCTATGGATGAGGAGGGCTTTATAAATAAATAAACAAACAAACAAATTGGAGATGGGGGATCACCACACACGAGCATGCGTCACACACACTGCAGCCGATAAATCTGCAGGATTACGTACCCTTGTTCTATAGGGCGTGGATTCCATTTAAAATGTCAAACTAAGTCTTGTTTCCTTGAGTCTTATATGACCAGGCCCAATCAGCAATTTTCAGTTTTTTTTATAACATTCTTTTTATTTTTATTTACAGTGAGAAAAGTATAGAAACATTGCAAAACATGATGAGTCTACAGTTTACACCTAACATAATAATGGACAGCATGGTAGGTGTGTCAGAAGCAATAGTTGCAGACCTGTGCATGTTGGAAGAGAAATGAAGCAGACGGGCAGGGCCAGCTGTAGTGAGAATCCTCACAGACGTGTTGAATAGCAGGTTGTTCATGTGGTCCACCATGGTGAAGATCTCTCCCCCATCCTTCCACTACATGGGGGCCCTTCAGGAATATGTTCTAGGGGATATCTCACACTGCACTAAGTGCGGAAGACTGCCAGGTTAAGCTTGTGCCTCTTCAGTGAGCACCAGTATTCCCTAAAGCAGATCTTCTGGTGTGTCAGCTGACCACTTAAATTAACAGCAGTCTTAGAGAAATTGGATGGAATATGCATCTGGATATCGTCCAGAGTCCTGAATGACTATGCCCAACTCGACAACCCAAGTATTTCTTCAAACATGGGCATATCAAATGGGAAAGTAATTCCCAAATCCAGATGGGATTCCGTATTGCATGGTTGCTGTTTAACAGATTTGCCATGTTATTTCTCATACCTTTCCCCCCATGGAATGCCAGGCAGTTAGAAAAGGCTGCTTTGATATGATATGATATTTTATTTGTATCGTGCGCGCACACAGGTGTTTCAGAGCGCGAATAGGCAAGGGAGCGGAAACCAAGGAGAACACAAAAACAACAACGATCTTTCTTACTAGGCCCAGTGACATTGAGAACGCGCAAGTGCATGGGACGGGGAAAAGGAAAAAGTGCATGGAAGGGGGAGAGTGGAAAGTGCAGAGCAGAGTAGATAAATAAATAATAAATAAAAAAAATAGAAAGGAGGCAATAAACAGTGATAGTGCAGCCAGCATGTGGCAAGTGCTGTGTTTATGGCGACAGACTGGGTAAGTCTGATAAGTGCAGAAAAGAAGAAAATGGGGTGGGGGCTCTGTATGGGTACAGATACAGTCCATACAGTGCAAGGGGTGGCTGGGAGGCAGTGCAGGAGGGCGGCAGGGTGAGCAGGTACCTGGGCCCGGAGAAAAGAGGATGGCCAGGTGCACAGTGCCAAGAGAGAGCAGGTCAGCAGGGGAGAGGGGGAGAGAAGGCAGAAACAAAGAGGAATTTCTTTAGGTTCTTCCGGAACCGGAGATAGTTCTCCTCAAGTTTTAGAGTGGCAGGGAGGCTGATCCAGAGGGAGGCCCCAGCCGAAGATAGAGATCTACCCCCAGCTCGTTTCTTTGAAAAACGATTAACCCGAGGGGAGTTAGAGGTAGAGGAACCAAGAGCACGAGAGGGGAGGTATTTGCGGAGGGATAGCTGAAGATATTTTGGACCCAGGATCCAGGATCCAGAAAGCCTTTTGGACAATGCAGAGGGTTTTGAATTTAATCCTTGCATCCACTGGGAGCCAATGGAGAGATTTCAGAGTTGGAGAGATACGATCCCAGGGCTTGAGGCCAAGGACAAGTCTCGCAGTCCTGTTCTGGATAAGTTGCAGAGGGCGGAGAGTAGAGGTAGGTAGATTTAGAAAGAGGCTGTTACTAAAGTCCAGCCTAGAGAGAACCAGAGCTTGAGAGACAGTGAGCTTCTGAGGGAAGGAGATGAAAGGCAAAGTACCTCTGAGGAGGTGCAGTAAGAAGTTTGACTTTTTAGACACTTCAGAGATATGGGCGGAGAAGGAAAGTGTGGAGTCAAAGATGACCCTGAGGTTCTTAGACTCGCAGGTAGGGGTAGGAGGCGGGCCGAGGGAGGCAGGCCAGAGAGTGAGGGAAAAGGATGGAGATGGTGTGCTGATGAGGAGGATCTCAGTCTTGCTAGCATTCAGATAAAGATTACTGGCGGCACATCAATCTTGAATGGCAGTTAGGCAGTCGGAGATGAGAGAGGCAGAGGAGGTGGCTGAGGACAGCCGGAAAATGAGTTGAGTGTCATCAGCTTAGCACTGGAAATTTGAGCAGAAAATGGCAATGCAGTGGGCAAGACTTGCCAGGTATTGGTTGAAAAGCCAGGGTGAGAGGTTAGAACTCTGGGGAACCCCGCAGTTAGAGAGGAAGATAGATGATAGGAAGGACCCAAGTTGGACCTGGGAGGGTCGATCAGAGAGAAAAAAGGTCAGCCAGGCCAGAGCCTGATCAGCGATACCCAGGTTATCACAGAGCCGGCTGAGCAGGATGGTGTGGTTTACCGTGTCGAAGGCAGATGAGAGATCAAGAAGGATGAGGACAGAGGGAATGTTAGAGTCCAGGTTGAAGAGCAGATCTTCACGGATGTTCAGGAGAGCAGTTTCCGTGTGTCTGGCCGCTCTGAAGCCAGACTGGTGGTCATGAAGACAGCCAACAGAATCTGAATGAAGGTTAAGTTGAGAGATTGCCAGCTTTTCCAGGAGTTTGCCCAGAAAGGGGGTAATGGAAATTGGGTGATAGTTAGCAGGACAGGAAGGATCAGCTGTGGGTTTCTTGAGAAGAAGATGCACAAGGGAGTGCTTCAGATGGGAGGGGAAGGATCCTGAGGCAAAGGAGTGGTTGCAAAAATCAGCAAGGGCCGGAGCAAGGGTATCAATGTGGTCCTCAGTAGAGCCCCCAGTAGACCCGCTCCCACCACGCGCCCTCTTCCTGCATCTCCTTCCCTCCCGCCTCCCGTCCAGCCCCCCCTGCTCCCATTGGTCTGAGGACCGTGCCTGTAGTATAGTAGCGAGGAGCAGGGCTCAACGGCCCCATTTCCATAGGAGCGCAGTGAGTCCTGCCCCTGTCTGCTGCAGGTGTTTCTTGGTGTAATTTTGTTTATTAGAGGAGGCCCCGAGCCCCCAGTAGACCCGCTCCCACCCCACGCCCTCTTCCTGCATCTCCTTCCCTCCCGCCTCCCGTCCCGCCCCCCCCTGCACCCATTGGTCTGAGGACCGTGCCTGTAGCATAGTAGCGAGGAGCAGGGCTCACCGGCCCCATTTCCATCGGAGCGTAGTGAGTCCTGCCGGTGTTTCTTGGTGCAATTTTGTTGATTAGAGGAGGCCCCCAGCCCCCAGTAAACCCGTTCCCACCCCGCGCCTTCTTCCTGCATCTCCTACCCTCCCGCCCCGCACCTCCCTCCCGCCTTCCGTCCCGCCCCCCTGCTCCCATTGGTCTGAGGGAGCATTGGCCTTGTGACTCCACCTGATCCCCCCAGCCTAGGTGGGCCTCCATCTTGCGCCAGTAGCCCCCCTGCGCTCCTCGCTGCCCCAGACCCCCTTCCCTGCATCCACTTCCCTGCCCCACCCTCCTCCCCCCTCCCAACCCTCCCCAGCAGCCTGATTGGGCCCGAGCCTCCTGGCGCCTCCAACCGACGGCCGGCAACGCTCGCCTCCTGCACTCAGTATCCAGAGCGGCAGAGCAGGTGAGTGTACTGCACCTGACCCCCCAGCCTAGTTGGGCCTCCATCTTGCGCCAGTAGCCCCCCTGCGCTCCTCGCTGCCCCGGACCCCCTTCCCTGCTCCACCGCACCCTCTTCCTGTTCTGCGTCCCCTCCCGCCTCTCAACCCGCCCATCCCCGCTCTGTCTGGGCCTCGAGCCCTTCATTACTGGTCCTCCCAGGGCAGCCCCCTGCGGCGGAGAGCCCCAAGGCCAAGGACGGCTCCAACAGAGGGGGCTCCAGGAAGTGTCAGCAGATGTCCGCAGGGGAAGCCAGTGGCCCGCCATCAACCAGCAACTACAAGGACCAATTAAGGTAGGGTGGCTTGGATTGGGGAGAGGTACAGCTATACCCCAGTTTCCTGACCACTTGGCAAAACAAATGTTTAACAATGTGATCACCCCCCGTTGCCCCAAATTGCATTGTGTGACACGCAAACTGCATAGATAGGCCTCTCTCCCACTACAGGTGTCTCAAACTTAGCAGGTGTCTCAAATTTAGCAGGGCCTCTGAGCCCAAACTGCGTTTCGTGTTAATTAGATCACATTGATAGGCCCCTCTCCCACCACACAGGTGTCTCAAACTTAGCAGGTCCTCTGTGCCCTAATTGCATTGTGTGATCCCAAACTGCATTGATAGGCCTCTCTCCCGCCACACAGGAGTCCCAAACTCAGCAGGGCCTCTGTGCCCAAATTGCATTGTGTAATCTCCAAACTGCATTGATAGGCCTCTCTCCCACTGTACAGGTGTCTCAAACTTAGCAGGGCCTCTGTGCCCAAATTGCATTGTGTGATCCACAAACTGCATTGATAGGCCTCTCTCCCACCTTAGCAGGGTCTCTGTGCCCAAATTGCATTGTGTGATCTCCAAACTGCATTGATAGGCCTCTCTCCCACTGTACAGGTGTCTCAAAGTTAGCAGGGCCTCTGGGCCCAAACTGCTTTTTGTGTTATTTAGATCACTTTAATAGGCCTCTCTCCCACTGTACAGGTGTAACAATTTAGCAGATCGGCTGGGCCGAAACTGCATTTTGAGATCCCCAAAGTGCATTGATAGGCCTCTCTCCCGCTGTACAGGTGTCTCAAATCTAGCTTACTCTCAAATCTAGCTCACTCGCAAATTTAGCTCACTCTCAAGTGAGGTAGAACCCACCAGTGAATTACGGTGGAGTGCCACTCTGACTAGGGCCTCTCGCATCACAAGGCAAAAGTCCAAGCTGCGCCCGTCCAAGCCACCCTTCAACCAGCAGATCCCCTTCCCAAACCCACATAGACTGCTCACTAGAGTGAACCGCGCTCAGGGAGACGGACAGTAAAGAGCCACCGATAACACCCAACTAAATAACCCTTACCACCCCCCTTCCCCTCCTAGGACAGCGACTGAACGACTCGCCAACTTCAGCTGGAATACCACCTACAGACGGAGCCCAAACTAGTAGCGGACACCCCCCTCAACCCCACACTACACCACAAGACAACCAGACCAAAGCAGGACCAACTAGACGTCACCAAACAAAGACTAAACAACTCTCAATCTTATAATGCCGCGCAAACAACCCTTTGCGAGGAAAAGACGAAGAGAAGAAAGAACAGAGACTCCAGAACAGCAACTAAGAACGACAACTATAGAATGGACCCCCACAGACAGGAACACAAATTGAACCAATACTGAGAGAAGAAACAAATCCCTCTACCTAACTCCATACCTCGCTGACAACTGGCCACCACAGCAATCCAACCCAACGTTAGAAGCAGCAACATCAAACAACCTAACACAAGCAAGTAGAAGAAGGATGAACAAGACACACAACAAACAGACGACCGACGCAATAACACCAAAGCAAGAGGAAATTCCAATCAACAACCACAACTCCCGGAAGACGAACCCGATGAAAACAAAAATAACCCAAGGCAGAACCTAGAAGAACTCTTCGAAGACGCTGACACCCCGAATACCACAGCCCAACAAGAGATCGACCAGGAAGGAAACCTCAACACGAGCAGAAGACGACCTCGACAAGAAAGCCCAAACCAAACAACACCTCCAAACTTCACTGCAATCTAATAAACGCAAGATCCATGTCGAAACACTCAACAGAGATCTTCGACCTACTCGACGACAACGGCATTGACATCCTGTTCATCACAGAAACATGGCTGGACGACAACTACAAAATCACACTAAGCTGCCTTCCAACCAACTTCAAATGCCTGCAAATAAACAGAAAAAACAAAAAAGGAGGAGGCATCGCTATAGCATTCAAAGAACACCTGAAAATAAAAACTGACGAACCGCTCAACATCCTCAACTGCGAAACCATGGTAATACACCTAACAGCGAACCCAAAAACCAACATCACATTCATGCTGGTATACAGTCCGCCGACATATGATGCAACATTCGTCGACAACTTCATAGAAGCCATCACCAACTTAGCCATCAACCACGAACACCTAATCATCCTGGGGGACTTCAACATCTGGTTTGAAGACAGCCACGCCAACTCCCAAAACTCACTGATTGAACAACTCAGCACCATGAAACTACGACAACTAGTCAAAGGAGCAACGCACTCGGCAGGACACACCCTAGATGCAATTTTCGCCAAAGAAAAACTCATCACCACGGCACCACCAATACAAATACTGTGGAGCGACCATCTCATCATCCCATTCGTAAACACTCTGCCTACTCAAGCCTACATCCAACATCCGAAACTCACAACCACCACGAAAAGAAACACGTCAAAGAAAGCAACCTATTCGAACAACTGGAATTAACCAAACCCTCAACTACAGAATTAGAGCTAGCTGACCTAGACGGGAAAGCAGAGATACTACACAAATGGATTGCAGATACAATAGACAAGATCGCCCCAGAAAAACCGTTCACCCCATCAAAAAAAAGAGCAATGGCAAAATGAGTCACCCCACTATTAAATGCCATGAAAAAGGTAAAGAAAAAGATGGAATTGGAATGGAGGGAAGAATACAACCCAGGGAAAAAAAACACTGTACCAGAAACAAATCCGTGCATACAAGAAGGAAATTCAAAGAGCAAAGAGAAGACATTACGATGACTGAATCAACAATGCCACCAACACACAAAAAGAAATGTTTAGCATCTTTGAAGAACTGAGAAACCTACCAAGCTGCGATAACACCCCAACCCCCTCAGAAAAACTATGCAACGACCTGGCAGACCACTTAAAAAAAAAAAAAAAAAAAAATGACATCTGACAAACCATAAAAAAGGGACCAACCAACCACATCATACAACCCAACAAACCTAACACGGAACCACAGCACAAACTCCAAAGCTTTCCTGAAATATCAGCAGAAGCATTTGCAATGCTGGTAAGACAAAGCAAGAGAGCGGGATCACCCATGGACCCCTGTTCCCCAGACATCTACAAATCAATCCTAGCGCAAGGATCGCCAGCAGAACACTACAGAAAACTTCTAAATCTATCACTAGCAACAGGGACTGTACCGAGGATCTTCAAATCAGCATACCTCAAGCCACTCTTGAAAAACACAAGTGGTGACGTAGATGACCTTTCCAACTACAGGCAGATCTCTAACATCGCCTACCCAGCAAAACCTCTAGAAACCTATGTATACAAACTAACCCAAGAACACGTAGAAAAACACCACCTGCTGGACCAAACTCAAGTCGGTTTCAGACCAGCAAGAGGAACAGAAACAGCACTACTATCCATCTGGGATGACCTCAAAACTAAGCAGCCTCAAACACTACCTCACCCCTTATTCTGCAGCCTTTGACACAGTTAGCCACGACACCCTGACCAAAAGACTAGAAGAAATAGGCATAACAGACACAGCACTGCGCTGGACCAAATCATTCCTATCAGACAGAACAGAAACCGTATTGATCAAACCTTTCAAATCCACCCCACAAGTTAACGACTGTGGAGTGCCACAAGGAATCACTATCTCCACTATATTTCAACATCTATCAGACTCCGGTCATCAGAATCTTCAAAAAATACAACATTACATGTTACAACTACGCAGAGGACACTCAAATCATCTACAAAATCAAAGACACCGATGCCCACCATTTGACCCTAATCGACTGTCTAAAAGAATTCTTCAACTGGATGGATGCCAACAACCTGAAAATCAACCCAGGAAAGACAGAAATCATGATCATATCCAAAGACCAAGAGAACAAAACCACCATCCCGTGGCCTACGGAAATGGGAAACGCACCGACTCCATCAAAGGTAGTAAAAAATCTGGGAGTCCTAATGGACAACACCCTAACCCTAGAACCACAAATAAATGCAACAGTGAAGAAATGCTTTTTCCTCCTCCACACGGGAAGAAGAATTCTACCTTTCCTCTCCTTCACGCACAAAACACTCACTATAGTCGACCTAATCATGTCAAAAATCGACTATGCAAACAGCCTCTACCTCGGAATACCAGAATACCTCCTGAAGAAACTGCAACAGATCCAAAATGCAGCAGCAAGACTACTCCTGAAACTATCCAGAAGAGACCACATCACTCCAGCCCTAAAAACACTACAATGGCTCCCAGTAAAACATTGCATCACCTTCAAAATAATGTGCATAATGCACAGGGCATTCAGCGGACAAGGAGCAGAATTCCTACAAAAGAAAATAAGTGTCTACAAACCAACAAGACCCCTCCGATCAAGCAACGAAATCCGCCTGGAACTCAAACCATACCTCAAGAAAAAACTGGGAGGCACCTCCTTCTACCAATGAGCTGCAAAAACATGGAACAACATCCCAAAAGAAATAAGAAACACCAAAGATCACCTAAAATGCAGGAAATCGCTAAAAACCTGGCTCTTCAACACCACAGATTAAAAACTGAAAACTGAAACAAGAAAAAGGATGACTAAACTGGAAAGGACACAGACAACCCTGAGCCGACAGGGAAGCTCCCGCGGCACCTGGACGGGTGACACCGGATAGAACGGAACACAGGCGACACGCACAGAGACTGAGTCAACTACCCCAGCCAACCCCACCAACACCCCCAGCCCGCCCGTTAGCTACCGCCAGGTACCACAGTATTGTGGAATCGTCGAGATATTGGCAATCACCATACTACCTGAGATGTTGACATTGGCAGGCGCACTGGCCACAGGAGTATGAAGGGAGGACAGGGGGGGCTATGATGGAAATGATAGAGGTGGGAGCCAGAGGGGTAAGGAACCTTGTATGCCAGCCGGACTCAGATCAGGACAGAGGCGCATCATGGGGAGACTACGCAAGCCGAGCGCCTCAATTCAGGACAGAGATGCAAACTAACCAACCCCACTAACAAATTTCCCTTTCTGCATACACCTCTCAAACTCCAAACCAAACACAACCAAAACCTACAGCACAACAAACTGCACAAACTTCACTACATTGCAACAACAAAACAAAAAACGCACATAGACTTGCACAACAGTACACGACGACTACAGGCCGCAAACACCCCAAGCCCAGCCAACTGACCCACCGGCTGAGGCCGCCAACAGCACATCACTGCTCTCTTGCACTTTTCCTGCTTCGACCCACTAACTCTTTCAGAGTTCGACCCCCCCCCTCCTCTTTCAGAGCCACCAGAGCGCCAGAGGACCACTCCGGTGCTGATAGTGCACGGTACAAATGTTCTTTAACATTAACATTAACATTGATCAGGGGTCAAGTCCTAAAAATTCAAGTGGGGGGACTCATCAACAAACGCAATGGGATGCGACGTCGCCAGAAATTAGCACATGAAGGTGAAATATACACATTTCATTAAATTGCATAACCACCCAAATTGAACAGGACGAATCGCATTTGCCTTTCATAAAATCAACACACACAAAACCAAGAGCGGATATTTTCTTCTAAGAATGTTTTTGAAAACTTTAAAAGTTGTGCATGTTTTAAACTCCAACAACCAATACAAATGTTTTCCCTGGGACTTGCAGTACAGAAATGGGACATTTCACCTTTAGTTGTTTGTTATTTGTTATTTGTCATCGGGTTATATAGTAGTGGTGAAGTGTCTGGCCTGCATACCTGAGGACTGTGGTTCAATCCCTGAGGTTGGTTTTAATTCATAAATTCAAAGAGGACATTAAATGTTTATCATTTTAGCTGGGGGGACTGAGTCCACCCTCTGAATAAAGTGGGGGGACTCCACCCCCCCGCGTGTACTCTCGACTTGAGCCCTGTCCTTGATGGTTTTAGAAGAACAGGGATGAACCTGTTTTGACAAGGCTTTCATAGATCGGACTTGTCTAGCGACCTCGTCAGGGGAGAAAATCGGAAAGGAAGAGAATGACGGTGGGGGGGTGGTAAAAGGGAGGTCTGCAAGCACAGACTGAGGGGGAATAGAAGGGGCAAGGGAGGAGAGGGTGGACAAGATGTCCTGGGTTTTTGAGATAAAGTGCGAGGCAAGGGCAGTGCAGAGAGCCTGGGAGGCAAGAGGACGGGTGGAGACTGCTGCAGGGTTGGCAAGCTCATTGCGAATTTTAAAGAGTTCGGCTGAGTTGTTAGATGCCGCAGAGACACGGGCTTGAATGTTGGCTCTCTTCTTAGTGCGGACAGAGAGTCGGTATTGCCTTTGTAGCAGGCGACAGGCCAGTTTGTCAGAGGACGAGCAAGAAGCCCTCCATTTCCTCTCAGCCGCCCTACACTTTCGTTTAAGTGTAGCTAGGTCGGAGTCATATCAGGAGTTGCACTTGGCTTTGGACTTCAAACGGATCCTCATGACACGGGCAAGAGTGTCAGAGATAGGAGAGTAGAGAAGGGACAGGATTGTGTCGGGGTGAGAGTCAGCCAGAGGAGGGGGAGGGGGAAAGACGGTGGCTGCGAAAGCCTCAGCTGACATGCGCTTGATGGGTCGGATGTCCGCGAAAGTAGGTGGCAGTGTTGGGGTGGGGTTGGCTTAGGGCAAAGAGAGTGAGAGATGGGAGGAGAGAAGGCAGTGGTCACTCCAGGAGAGTGGAGTGGTCCAAGGGATAGAGAGGGGGAGGCCAGAGGAGATCATGACATCCAGTGTGTGTCCAGCAGTGTGCGTCGGGCCAGAGGGAAGGATGGAGAGGGACAGGGAGTTGCAGAGGTTTCAAAAGAGCAGTGAATGTTGAGGTCACCAAGGAGGGGGAGGAGTTGAGTGGTAGAGGCCAGGACAGAGTAGGATAGGTCATCCCATTCAGACAGAAAAGAGGTGATTTGCCCGCGGGGCCGGTAGAGAGTAGCAACAGTAAGAGAGTATTTAGGAGAGATTGAGAGCCTGCAGACAAGGCATTCAAAAGAGGAGTAAATCTAAGTGGGAATGATAGTGGCAGAAATCTACTCAGGAAAGATAAGGGCTACACGCCCTCCAGGTCGAGTAGATCTGGGTGCAAGGAGGATCTTGTAGCCATCAGGGAGTAGAGTGTCAAAGCTCGTGACAGAGCTGGCCGTGAACCATGTCTCCTTAAGACCGAGGACATCTAGGTCCAGTTCTTCAAGGAGGTGGCAAATGTCAGGAGTGTTTGACAGCAGAGCGAGAGTTGAGAGTGGCTAGATGAAGAAGATTGTCAGCCTTAAAGACCTCCCGGGGAGGGGTACAAATCAGAGGTACGCCCTGCGGAGTTGTGGAGGTAGCCTGAAGAGTGGCAGAGGAGGAGGAAAAAGTGGGCAAGGTAGCCAAGGAGTGAGAGGAGGGGACAGCTGGAGATGTGAGGAACTTGATGAGGTGAGGGAAACGTCTGTCGAAGAGGAGGAGGTTGGACTGAGGACCTTGGACCATGACAGTGCCATTTAGGTAGACATTAAGGATGACTCTGGAGGAGTTGAAGGAAGCCATGAGGACATCACAGCGAGTGCCGCCATTTATGGGAGAGGAGGAGACAGGACAAAGCACAGAGATCATATGGGGGGTCCATAGATCTGGCGAAGGAACAACAAAGAGGATGTCGGTGAGGGTCTGTCTGGAGGAAGCGCTGGTATAGGTATCAGCAATAGGGAGACCAGGGTTGGACATTAACTTACTTTCAAAAGTAAGTTATCTCAAAAAGTCCCCCAGTGGGAGGTTAAACTGTAGTTCTAGAGTGGAAGGAGTTAACTGTGCCCCGTCAACAGCTGTGACAAGAACAGTACCCAACGCCAACCTGGTGTTCCAAAGGATAATTATACATTCTATGAGCAGCCACAGATGTTTAACTCATTACTGCCTTCTCCAGTAGATACGGGAGATCACTGTGTTTCTCTGCTCAGTCTACTATTAACTTCTCCACTGCACTGACACTATCTAGCCTTGCCAGACTTACCCTGTTTTAGGCTGCGTACAGGGACCCTCTTGGAGTGTTTTTTTCAATAAAGAGCCAATTTTGTAGAAAGGGGCCTGGGGGCTTGAAGATTTGATCATACTTGGTGAAGTATTTTCCCAGGCTATTAATAGGCAAGTTGTAAAATACAACCCTAAACATTTCTCTTCAGAAATCTCCCTACTTTTTGGTTGTTTAGTTATTCTCCTGGGTTCTGCAAGAGTTCATCTCAACATGCACTCACCATAACCATAGAACTTTTTTTTTTTAAATAAATTTTTATTGATTTTTCAAGTTAACACCGTAAGTATTCCAAACATAACATATAGGCAAACGCCCACAATCAAACTATAAGCCATTATTCCCTGCGTTTATTCCCCCAACCTCCCCCCACCCACCTCATCCAATGTCTCAGGAGATTCAGTCTGCTTGTTCATGCTATATGGGTTAGGGCAGCTTCGACCAGAATTTTATCCGCCAGTGGTTAACCAGCTTTCCTAGTTCCGGGTCCATTTGTTCAATGTCAGGGCCTGTTTTCGGGCCGGGCCAAGGGCACCTAGGAGCCTCGGGACGTGTGCTCTGTTTTGCCAAACGCCTCTTGGAATTGCAGCCAGTCAATCTCTATCTGGGCACTTGAACCGTGTAAGGCTGCCGTGAGTCTTTCCATAAAGTATTTGTCTTTGGCTATTATCACCCATTCTCTCCTCGTGGGGAGGGAGGGCCTCTTCCATGTTCTAGCGCGGGCCGCTCTGGCTGCCAACAGTAGGGAGTGTGAGAGGTCTGGTCATTTTTCCCAGTGTTCATCCTTTTGCTGCAGACCAAACAGTATCAAAATTGGGTCTTGTGGGAATTCCCCCTCTCCCGCCTCTTTAAGCCAGCTGATGTCATGATCTCTGCTTCCAAAAGGTCAGGGTTTTCCCAACTCCCTTGGAAGCAGATCCATAACCCAGGTTCCGAGTGCCAACCAGTCCCAATTGGGACCTTTTGGACCCAGTCCTGGCGCCAGTGGCACCAGGCTCATAAATATGCCCAGTCCCAGCGCTGGAAGCGCCGGGCTCATAATGCTTGGGTGGACTTACCTTCAGCAGACCATGCTGCTTACTTGCCTGCCAGTTGAGCCCCTGATCCTCTTCTGTTTGGAACTACTTTTCCTGTTGGGTGGGGCTGGAGCCACTCCTTAGATTCAGAACACTGGAACTCTTCTGGAAGGCAGGAACTCTTTTCTTACCAGGAACTCTTTCTTACTTAGGCGTAGCTGTGGAAGGAGACACCTAAGCACTACAGGAGGCTATTTAAACCACACCCGGTGGATGAATCTTGCTTTGCGTTATTCTGCAACCTCTGCAG
The DNA here is from genome assembly GCF_040938575.1 of Ambystoma mexicanum. Classification (NCBI taxonomy): domain Eukaryota; kingdom Metazoa; phylum Chordata; class Amphibia; order Caudata; family Ambystomatidae; genus Ambystoma; species Ambystoma mexicanum. The sequence goes on along the minus strand of NC_090922.1, from coordinate 591,071,837 downwards.
CAGAACGCTCATCGTGTCTTCTGCATCCGGTCCTGGGCCTAAGGAAAAAGGCTTACCATCCTGAATCCAGTCTTCAGCAACACCTATAAAGACAAGAAAGAACAGGTTAGCATTCCGGCATCTGAAAGGCAAAGGCTTACCATCCTGAATCCAGTCTTCAGCAACACCTATAAAGACAAGAAAGAACAGGTTAGCATTCCGGCATCTGAAAGGCAAAGGCTTACCTACTCTTCGTGCGCTCCGGAGGTCTTCACACTGCATTCCGGCATCTGAAAGACAAAAGTTTACCAACTCTTCGCACACTCCGGAGGCCTTCGGCGCTGCATCCCGCATCTGAAAGACAAAACAAGGTGCGTTTAAAGACATTGGGGAACTTTAATACTCACGTGCCATTATTCCTTTCCACATCTAATCCAGTGGGTATTCCGGCACCCTGCAGCCGCTCCGAACTCGTACCTGCAAAATAAAAAGACAGTTAGAGCGCATAGTGAAGCAGGCAACAAGCGCTTACTTACGTGCTTCCAGGCGCTTCTATTCATCACACGGGCTCCATCTTCAACTCACTTCAGCCCGTCATCCGCCATCGCCGGAACCCTGCAAAACAAGAGACATCATTACTAAAGACTTTAAAGACATTTGAATGACTCAAAACTTACCGTTCGTGCAGTAAACGACGGACAGCAGTCCTCTGAAGTCAAGAGGCCTGCGCTACCTATCCAGTGAAGAAACTGGTTACAGCACCCTGCCCCGAGGCAGATGGAGAGCTCGGCATTCACTTACCTAAGGTGAGAGCGTTAACCTTTGGGGGTCTACAGGAGAGGAGAAGAGGAAAGAGATAGGGACACCCCAATAACCCCAGTTCATTAACCCCATATTTTCTATCTGCAGACATCTTACTCTACACGTCAGGCATACAGTGCACAGAGGTCCAGCCCAAAGAGCCAACCGGGTGCTACACATCACCTTTGAAGATACGGTAGTCGCCCAGTCAAGACCGGCGCCTCTGCGAGAATCAGGTGAGCGTTACAGCTGAGCACTTCTGACCAGTAAGTTTGGACCTTCCCACATGACCACCACATGTGCCAATAGTTGGCTCTTTCCCCACATCCGTGCCAGCACAGCGGGACTACATCCGGGAACATCCTCGAAAGCGTGATCGGGTCATACTGCCATCTGTGTAGAAGTTTAATGGCATGCGTCTTGTATTGGCAGGAGATCGATGTTTTAAATGACCTACTACAGAGTCGCCCCTAGAGACCATCCCCGATTCCACAGCCCAGATCCCTTTCCCATTTTCTTCTGAGGCTTTTGGTGGTTCCCTTTCGGGGGGGCTAAGAGGGCGCTGTAGAGGAGTGACATAAGCCCTTTCATTACTACATGGGTGTCTAAGATTTTCTCGACTGGAGTGAGTTTTCTTTGTATATAGGGCTTTAGTTTTGGTTTCATTAGAATTCCCTTAAGTCTTAGGTAGAGGAGCGGGGAGAGCCTGCCTATTCCCATTGCCTCTTCGAGCTCCTGGATACTTATAAAGGACTCCTCTCTAACCAGCTGACCAACTCTGCAAAGGCCCGCGTCAAACCAGGACTGGTAGTGTTCGTGGCCTGGGATTTCTTCTAATACTGGTGTGGACCAGATGTGGCTCAGAGGGGAGGGCCAAGTGGTCACCTTCTCTGTGTCCCTTCCCTTCCCTTCCCTTCTAGCGCCTTCCACATTGTTACTAGTATCAGGTGTTCCCTGATTCTTCTTGGGAGCTTTTTCATTGGGACCCATAACAATTCGCCCACCGTGACAGGGCTCAGGAGGGAGTTTTCAAGAAAAACCCATTGTTTGTTGGGATCCTCTCTGAGGTGAGGGGCCAGGGCTCTGAGTTGGGCTGCTCTGTGGTACGTTCGCAAATCTGGGAGGGCGACCCCCACCCCTCTATCCTTGGGGAGGGTGAGGGTTTTATATCCTATTCTGGGTCTCTGGCCCTGCCATACGAATTTCGTTATGTGTTTTTTGGCTTCTTTAAAGGAGTGCTTCTGGGGCCTCCAAGGGGAGCATCTGGAAAACATACAGGACCCTGGGGAGGAGATTCATCTTTATGGCATTTATTCTACCCATCCACGAGTTTTGCCCCTTTCCCCATGTCTCCATGTCTTTGAATAATATTGTCAAACAGCGGGGGGTAATTTGCCTGGCTTATGTCCTCATGGGGCCTAACGATGTTGATCCCCAGGTATTTTATCTCTTCGGTGCAAATTTGAAGACCCAGAGGAGCCAACTCTGTCAGGTTCCTATCTGTATCTGGGGCAAAGGGGAAAATCATTGACTTGCCTATATTTACCCTGAAACCTGAGAAGTGACCAAAGCGCTCGATGAACGCAGGGCGGCTGGGCCAGATCTAGTGGGTTTCCTCAGGTGGAGCAGTATGTCGTCTGCATAAAGGCTGAGTTTAAAGGTCCGACCTCCGACGTCAATACCGCAAACCATCGGGGAGCCTCTGAGATATTCTGCGAGTATTTCCATGGTCATGGCGAACAGGAGTGGGGAGAGGGGGCAACCCTGCCTCGTCCTCTTTTGGAGGCTAAATATATATGTGACAGGTGCCCATTAACCGTAACTCTAGCTGAAGGGTCTGCGTATAGGGCCTTAATGGCTTGCCTGATTCCCTCACCGAAACCCAATTTGACAAGGACTCCATGTAGGAACCCCCAGTCCATCCTGTCGAACACTTTTTTCGGCGTCAATGGCCACCAAAACAGGATTGTCCCCCTTCAGAGCTGCTTCCCTCATGAGATGCAGGGTTTTACAGAGGGTGTCCACCCCCTGCCTTCCCTGTATGAAGCCCACCTGATCGGAGTGGTTGAGTACCGGCATATGGCTGTCCAGTCTCGTGGCTATGATCCTGGCGAACAGTTTTGCGTCCACATTGAGGAGGGAGATTGGTCTGCATGACCGACAGTCTGCTGGGTCTTTGCCCTCCTTTGGGATCACCGTTATCAGTGCTTTGCCAAAAGATGGGGGTGCCCTCCCTGTCGTCATAATGTTGGTGAATAGGCCTGTCAGGAACCCCGCCAGCAGGCCTCCAAAGGCTTTATAAAAGCCTGCAGTGAACCCGTCTTCCTCTGGGGCTCTACCCAGCTTCAGTCCCGATATTGCCTTGAGTACGTCCTCTCCCGTTATTGGGGCGTCTAAGGCCAATGCCTCCGAGGGATTGATTACAGGCAGTGCTACCCCATCGAGGTATGCTCCAAGCGCTTCTGCCTCTCCTTCTCTCCCATAAAGACTCTCGTAGAACTCAGCGAATTCCTCCACTATACCCTTGGGATCAGATCTTACCCCCTCTTTCCCGCTTGAAATCCTTGCCACCCATCTATCCATCCGCTGGCCCCAGAGTTTGGCCGCCAGCATAGCATTAGCCTTATCTCCTTTTTCATAATACCTTTGACGCAGGTGTTGGAGGCCTGCTATAATTTTGCTCATCTCCAGTTCTCTCAGTTCTTGCCTCTTCTCCCTTGCGTCACCCAGATCCCTTCCCCTCTCTTTGTATCCCTTCCCTTCAGATCTCTCTAGTGCTATTATCTCTGGCCGTAGCCTATGGGCCAAGAGGGTCCTGGTCCTTTTTTTTGGAAGCCCCTTCTCCAATCAATATACCCCTCCAGGTTGCCTTTGCCGCCTCCCATACTATCTCTATGTTAACCTCGCCCGTGTTATTCAGCTCGAAATATTCTTTGATCGCCTTTCCCATCTCCTCCTTAAAGACCGCATCCCGAAGTAAGAGGTCATTGCATTTCCATAGGGATTCCCTGGGCTTCAGACCTGATATGCTGAGGTCTGCCCAGACCATATCGTGGTCTGACCAGCTAACCGGGCGGATGTTGCAAGACTCCACTCTGCTCATTTTCTGGTACTCTATGAAGAGGTAGTCTATTCTCGTTCTGGTGCCATGAACCGCTGAGTAGAAGGTGTATCCCTTTCCAGCTGGTTGTAGCTCCCTCCATGTGTCCACTAGCCCGTAGTCCCGCATCAGGTCCCGCAATTTCCCCTGTGGTCTACCCCGTCTGCTGCCTAGCGGGATGGCCTCTCCACTGTGGTCCAGCTCCCGATTTGCCCACATGTTAAAGTCTCCACCCAGTAATAGGAGCCCCTCAACTTTGGCCATTATCTCTCCCATTGCCTCTTTGAGAAATTCAGTCTGGCCCACATTGGGACAGTAAATGACTGCTAGGGAGACTCTGGAGTTGTGCAGGTTACCCAATATGACCATGGATCTGCCGTCCTCCCTTCCCCACCTGGATACCTCCGTGAGCCTTTGGTTTCTATGTAGGACGATCCCGACTCCGCCCCGCTTTGTGTGGGCGAATGCCCAGAAGCACTGTCCCACCTCTGCTCCCGGGATGGCCCTCTCCTCCCCCTTAACCGTTCTGGTTTCCTGGACAAAAAGAACATCCAATTTAGCATTCATCATTTCCCTCCCCAGGAGGGAGCGCTTTGCTGGGGAGTTCAGATCCTTTACATTGAGCGAGCCTATACTCAATGACTCGACCCGGCCCTTCCTTTCATTGACTGCCATTGGATCCTTGCCTTGTGTGCACCTTCTTCCCGGACCTATGCATGCTGCCCCGTTCCCAAGTGGATTTAAGACTGTGTTGATCCCAAGAATTCCTAAACCCAAACCCTCTCGCTTACCCCCTCCCCCTCCTCTTCGTGACGCCTGCCAATGGGCAAGCCACCAGGGTGAATACGAGTCCATTCACCACAGTTCCCCTGAAAAGCTCAGTGTCCCCGGCCGGGGTTTACTTGACTCAATCTCTAGAATTCTCTATTGGCGAGACTTTGTCCACCTAATCCTCTTCGGCTTCCATTGTGGGGGTGTTTAGTTTCTTAAATTTCCTTCTGCCCTTTGTCCTCTTCTTTGTGGACCAAAGGCACTCCGGCTCCCTCCTGGTGTCTGGAGTTGCCTGTACATTCATCTCGTTTCCGTCCTCCGGGGTATCACCTTTGAGTACCTGCAGCACTTGCGAGGCTTCTTTGCCGCTAGACACTCTATAGTCCACTCCAGCACGTTCGAATGATAGGGCGAATGGAAAGGACCACCTGTATCTTATGTCCTGACTAGTGACCCACTGGGTGAGTGGGCGACACTCTTCTGCGGGTAAGCGTGAGGACCAAGAGGTCCTGGTAAATTCTTTTTTTTTTTTTAAACTCTTTATTTCTCATTTTCAACAAGTTACAATAAACAACAGAATTAACATCCTAGGTCATTGAATTGAAAAATACATAACAGTGGAAAACAAAATAAAACAGAATTCCAAACCATAACTCTGTATTCCACCATATGAAACTTAGGACTAACCTAAAACAAAGCCAGATGTATCAAACAAATGACAACAAACAAGTAAGACCACACAAAACAACCACATAGTCAACACAAACCCCCTCCCCATATATTAATGCTAATAGACCAATGCACTCCACTCCAGAACCTAATCTAGCATCATCCATAAAGGTCAATAAAGCTCCCCCACATTTCCTCATAAAGGGTTTCCTTGTTTTGTTTACAATACATCGTTATCTCAAGTCTGGATAAAATTCTAACATCTAAAATCCAGTCCTCCACCATCGGCTTCTTCCGTGTCTTCCAGACCCTCAACACCTGTTTAGCCGCCACCAACAAAACTTTGATTACCCCACACGATATCACCCAACTCACATCCCGTCCACCACTATACAATAATAGGTGTGTCACCGCTGCAAAGTCCCAGAGAGGCCCACAGTCTTTCACGGGGTGAGGCCAGATTGACTTTACGGAGCAGATTACTCTGATCCGAGCCCGGAGGGCTCCAGGGAGGGGGGAGGTGGGGCCAACCCCCCACCAATTGGGCCTCACAGCACAGCTCTCCCCCGTGCACTCCTCACCTTCTTCCGGCCGCCACCGGGACCCGCCACACGTCAGTTGCGCCCGCAGGGCCCATCCGCTGGGCTTGGGCTGCTTCACCGTTAGCTCAGTTCCGTGTGGGCCTCTGTGTTCAGGAGGCGGATTGGGAAGCTCTTGAAGTGCCGCCGGTGGAGGTCTCCCAAGGATCCGCCTGGAGACTCTGGGACCCCGCTCTGGAGTGGCTCTTAGTGGTGGGGGCTCGCGCTGGTCCACCCCCCCGCGCCTGTGCATCACCCGCACACAGCGGGGGACGTGCTCCGGCACCCTCCTCCCGAGGCTTTGGGGAGGGGGGGGGAGCCCCCAGAGCTCCGGTCCTGGGCTGCGGTGATGGAGTCTCGCGGCTTCAAGCTCCGCGGCGGGTCTCTCGGTGGCCGGGGGCTCTGTAGGTCGTGCTGCCCCCGGGGGGTGTCCTCTCTGTCGCACTGCGACCGGGGCTCCGATCCAAGTCCAGGCCGTGTTGGTTTTCAGGGAGCTCTCGACTCTCTGGGCTGCTCCCACAGGGCTCGTGTCCTCGCCAGCGCCACTCCAAACTCCCGGCCGGGGACTGGGCCAAAACACTAGGCCCTGCGGTGGTGGAGGAGCGCTGGTCTTACGCGACCAGGATGCTCCGCGCCCCCTGGCGGTCTCCAACCACAGAACATTTATATAAGAAATACAACCCTTGTGGAACCCAAGCCAGGGAGACCAGACTCCCCACAACAAGATCTGGGAAAAGGCGAAAACTACTCCAACGTAACTTGGGTGTATCCACTCAACCATGTGGGCATAGAATCTTGCAAGTTGGGCAAGGGATTTCATGGGCGAGAATACCTTCTTCTGTGCGTCAGAATGGATTCGTGGGAGAGAGGGATGTTTAGGGAGGTTGGGATTGAGCTGTAGGTAGGCTTTTTTTAATGATAAGAGTTTCCATAGGCCCAGACAGGAGAGACTCTTCGCTTGTTTCACTAGCCATTAAGAATACGTTCTCATTAAGGATTTTAAGATTCAAATCCAATACCAGGCTGTAGGAGAAGAAGTTTATACAAATGCAGCCTTAAAGAATTAGAAAAAGTGAAAAGCAAGAATACCCAAACCTCCCAGAGGAATCCTTGTCTAGACTTCTATTTGCCATCCTAGGAGCAGGTGAGTTAGTCCGCCGTGCGCGACCCTTTCCTGGTGTATTTCCGACACCAAAGTGCCCCCTGGCCCCCGTGTGCCCCCGAGCTGCCCAGCCCCCGCTTCCTGGTCTTCTCTTCTCCCTCCCGCCTCCCATCCCGTCCATCACCCCTGATTGGCTGTGTGGCCGAGGCAGCGTTGGTCTAGCGACCCGCTCCCTGCACCTGCTCCTATTTGCCATCCTAGGAGCAAGTGAGTTAGTCCGCCTTGCGTGACCCTTTCCTGGTGTTTTTCTGACACCAAAGTGCCCCCAGGCCCCCGTGTGCCCCCGAGCTTCCCAGCCCACGCTTCCTGGTCTCCTCCTCTCCCTCCCGCCTCCCATCCCGCCCACCACCCCTGATTGGCTGTGTGGCCGAGGCAGCATTGGTCTAGCGACCCGCTCCCTGCACCTGCTCCTATTTGCCACCCAAGAGGTTATACCCCCCCCCCAAGCCCTCTGCCTCCCCGGCTGCCATCCTTCCCCACCTCTAAAACCTCTTCCGGATCCTCCTCCCTCCCGCCTACCCCCGCTCTGATAGGCCCCTCGACCTTTATCACTGGTCCTCCCAGGGCAGCCCTCTGCCCGTGCAGCCCTCGGCTAAGGGCCCCGAGGCCAAGGGCGGCTCCAACAGAAACGGCTCCGGGAAGTGTCAGCAGGGGAAGCCAGTGGCCAGCCGTCAACCAGCAACTACAAGGACCCGCAAGGTAGGGTGGCTTGGGTTGGGGAGAGGCACAACTCTACCCCAGATACCGGACCACTAGGCAAAACCAATGTTGATCAATGTAATCACCGCCAACTGCCGCAAACAGCATTATTAGCAGGGCCTCTGCATCCAAATTGCATTGTGTGACCCCACACTGCACTGATAGGCCTCTCTCCCACTATACAGGTCTCTCAAACTTAGCAGGAGTTCTGCCTCCTAAATACATTGTATGATGTCTAGGTTGCACTGATAGACATCTCTCCCACTATACAGGTCCCTCAAACTTAGCAGGAGTTCTGCCTCCTAATTGTATTGTATGATGTCTAGGCTGCACTGATAGGCCTCTATCCCACTATACAGGTCTCTCAAACTTAGCAGGAGTTCTGCCCCCTAATTGCATTGTATGATGTCTAAGTTGCACTGATTGGCCTCTCTTCCACTATACAGGTCCCTCAAACTTAGCAGGGGTTCTGTCTCCTATTTGCATTGTATGATGTCTAAGCTGCACTGATAGGCCTCTCTCGCACTATACAGGTCTCTCAAACTTAGCAGGGGTTCGGTCTCCTAATTGCATTGTATGATGTCTAGGTTGCACCGATAGGCCTCTCTCCCACTATACAGGTCTCTCAAACTTAGCTGGAGTTCTGCCCCCTAATTGCATTGTATGATGTCTAAGCTGCACTGATAGACCTATCTCCCACTATACAGGTCTCTCAAACTTAGCAGGAGTTCTGCCTCCTAATTGCATTGTATGATGTCTAAGTTGCACTGATAGGCCTCTCTCCCACTATACAGGTCTCTCAAATGTAGCAGGGGCTCTCTCCCCAAACTGCAGTGTAGGATGTTTAGATTGCACTGACAGGCCTCTCCCCCACTGCGCGGGTCTCTCAAGTTTAACAGGGGCTCTGTCTCCAAACTGCACTGGGTGGCGCTTAGATTGCGCTGGTGGGCGTCTCTCCCACTGTGCAGATCTCTCAAACTTAGCAGGGGCCTGGTCTCCGAACAGCACTGTGCGATGTTTAGATTGCACCGATAGGACCCCCCACCCAATATACAGATCTCTCAAATAATCTAACTGCTCTTAGTTCAATACTCTAACAATCCTGGAATCCCCCACCAACAGTGCGCCCTTAGGAAACATACCCTACCCTCCGACAGTAAACACTGAGCCAGAGAACACCCCAGCGTACCCAGAGAAGGAAAACCGAGGTCACTGCGAACGCACAGCACAAAGGACCAATTACCATACCACGCCTGCACCTAAACTGGAAAATGGCCCATAGCAGAAAAGGACGCCGAGAAAGAGAACAAGGGCATGCAACAAGAGACACGATCACTCAACACCGACAGAACCCACAAGAAACAGCCCCATTGGAAGAAAACACGCCTAAAAGAGCCAGAACCGAAATAAAATCCACAAGAGAAAAATCCTTATACCTCACACCTTACCTCGCAACAACCACGGTACACCGACACACCAACACAGAAACCTCGAAACATGCAAACAATTTCCTGATACAGGCAGGAAAAAGAGGGGGGCGCTCATCAAGAGTGGGAGGGCTCCGACCCCATTACCCCTTACATTACAAGAACAGAGGGGCAACATCGACTTCCACTACATCCCGCACAATACGGCGAAGTACCAACAACCAGCAACGCCACCCCCGACCGAACAACCAGACCCAATGAAGGAACCACCACTGATCTTCATCCGAGTAGCATCACAGCAGAAACACCAAGACTAATCAGCCCTGTTATCAACTTACTAGACCACTTCAATGAAGAAGCAGCTGTCGCCGTTCTTCATCCTACCGACATCAATGCGGAAACTCCACAAACAGACAATTACAAACCCGAACAAATAACCCAAAAAAAAAAACCTCACCCACAGAATCCACTGTAATCTAATAAACGCAAGGTCAATGTCCAAACACTCAACGGAAATATACGACCTCCTGTCAGAAGGAGGTATCGACATCCTATTTGTAACCGAAACGTGGCTAGACGACAACTACAAGATCACCCTCAACAACTGCCTGTCTGAAGACTTCAAATGCATCCAAACAAACAGAAAATCCAAAAGAGGGGGGGGTGGCTAGCAATCATCCACAAGGAACAACTGGCCATCAAAATGGAAGATCCACTAAACATCGATAAATGCGAATCCTTAATACTACGACTTTCAGTAAACCTCAAAACCAACCTGAAATTCGTACTGATATACTGACCGCCAACCTACGATGCGACTTTTGTAGACGATTTTACGGAAGCAATCACTACCCTAGCCATCAACTACAATCACCTGATCATCCTCGGAGATTTCAACATCTGGTTCGACGAAGAAACCACAACCACACAAAAATCCTTAACCGCCCAACTAGCAGTCATGAACTTACAACAACTAGTCAAGGGAGCAACCCACTCAGCAGGGCACACACTTGACGCAATCTTCGCCAACAAGGATCTCATCACCAAGAAATTGGAGAACCATAAAAAACTCCAATCTAACCGAGCTCCTAGAACTCAGCAAACCACAAGCATCAACCATGGAAGAAGCAGACCTAGACAAGAAAGTTGCCCTACTTCATACCTGGATCGCAACAACCCTTGACGACATCGCCAAAGAAAAGCCCTTCACCCCATCACACAAGAAAACTACAGCAAAATGGTTCACCCCACAACTCAACGCCATGAAAAGGAAAAACCGAAAACTAGAATCTGAATGGAGAAACAATAACAACACCGCAAACAAATTGAAATACCTACAACAGATCCACACATATAAAAAAGAAATACAAAAAGCAAAGAGGAAATACTACGACAACCGAATCTTCAGAGCACCAAACGCTCAAAAAGAACTATTCAAAATCATAAACGAAATAAACCCACCGGCCTACAACAACACGCCAATTCCATCGACGAAACATTGCGAGGACCTCGGAGACCACTTCAAAAACAAAATAACCTCCATCCATCACACAATACAAAACAGACCAAGCGTTCACAGCTCAAACCCCACCAACGCAGACGAGGAACACGCAAACAAGCTACGAAACTTCCCAGAAATATCAGTTGAGGCTTTCGTCAAACTGGTAAATCAAAGCAACAAATCAGGCTCTCCAGAAGACCCTTGTCCTGCGGACATATACAAAACAATTCTCAAACAAGGAACCCCCATGGAATACCACAGGAACCTCCTCAACCTCTCAATTTCAACAGGTAAAGTACCGCAGGCCTTCAAATCGGCTTACATCAAACCACTACTCAAAGACACAACATGAAACGTAGAAGACTTATCTAACTACAGACCCATCTCCAACATACCCTACATAGCCAAACTACTAGAAACGTACGTCTACCAAATAACCCAAGAATTCATAAAAGAGCACTGCCTACTAGACCAGGCACAAATTGGCTTCAGACCTATGTGAGGAACAGAATCGGCTCTCCTCTCAATATGGGACGACCTAAAAACAAACACAGACTCAGACAACAGCACCGCCTTGATTCTCCTTGATCTGCCTGCAGCCTTCGACACTGTCAACCGCGCCATCCTCATAAAGAGATTAGAAGGACTAGGGATAACAGACACTGCCCTACTATGGATCAAATCCTTCTTCAAACAGAACAGAAACAATATGGATGAAACCTTGTAAATCCAAACCCAAAGTCTCCACGTGCGGAGTACCACGAGGATCATCCTTCTCCGCGCTTCTATTCAACATCTACATGTACCTACTAATCAAACTCATCAAAAAACACGGTCTCACATGGTACAACTACGCCGACGATACTCAAATAATCTTCAACATACAAGACACCCGAGAAGAAAGCACCACACTAGAGAACTGCCTTTGTGACATATTCAACTAGATGAACCTCAACCATCTCAAAATCAACCCAGGCAAAACAGAGATAATGATTGTTTCAAAAAAGGGAGGAGACATCAACTACATCCCCTGGCCAAGAGAGCTCGGCAGCACACCAGAACCATCATCAACTGTAAAAAACCTAGGGATCCTCATGGATAACAACCTTACTCTGGAGCCACAAGTAAACTCGGTAATCATGAAATGTTTCTTCCTCCTACGAGCAGCAAAAAGGATCCTACCGCTCCTGTCATTCGCCAACAAAACACTTTCCATCATCGCTCTGATCATGTCCAGAGTGGACTATGCCAATAGCCTATACCTGGGCATACCCGAACGACTTCTAAAAAAAAACTACAACGCATACAAAATACAGCAGCCAGACTCCTCCTCAAGCTACCCAGAAGAGAACACATCACACCCGCGCTAAAAATACTACACTGGCTACCACTGAAACAGCGAATAAAGTTCAAGGCCATGTCCATCACACACAGAGCAATACACAAACAAGGCGCAGAATTCCTAAGCGACAAACTACACCTACACCGACCGACAAGAACACTGAGATCAAGCAGCGACATATGCCTGGAACCAAAACACTACAACAAAAAAAGACTCAGAGGATCGTCTTTCTCTCACCAGGCACCCAATACCTGGAATGACCTACCTAAGACTATACGGAATACAACAAACCACCTAGCATTCAGGAAACTCTGCAAATCATGGCTCTTCAAGGCATAACCACAACGGAGACGCACTAGAATGCCCAGACATCAAACAATGATGGAAATAACTCCAACCTCGACCACCCTCAAATTGGACAAACACTCAAACCAAAGAACCAACCACTCGACAGAGCATACGACATCATGGAAAATAGCCACAAAGGAAGGCTGCAGAGACTGACCACATACCTAGACCCACACGAAAGCCCAATTGACTCTCCCACTGGTACGTACCGGACGAACATACCCAGACGGGCAGACGCATCTAGATAGACGTTGGCCTGTGTCGCATCTGGATAGGATCGATTGAAGGATAACATGCCCGCACCTAGAAGAAACATGAATGCTAACATGTGCCACACCTAGAGTTATGAATGGCGGCCTGTGTGGCACTCGGATGGAGTTGTGGATGTTAGCATGCCCACAACTGGACGGGTCTCTGGACACTGACCTGCGCCGCATCTGGGTGGGGGTGTGAGTGTTGGCATGACCACGCCTGGATGGAGCCCTGGGCGTTGGCCTGCGCCGCGTCTGGATGGGAATGTGGAGGCCGACAGGTGCCGCACTCGGACAGAGCTGTGAATGTTAGCATGATAAAGGTCAGGTAACCCACTAACCAATATAAGCTCAAACTCTGCATACTTATCTCACTCAAAAACTCACACAACCATATCTCGCACAACAAGCCGCACACACTTCACAACACTGCAACAACACACAAGCAGGAACAGCAGCACACGCGGACTGACTCCGATCCGATACCCGCACCAAAGCTCAGCACCCGGTGTATACCGAGTTGATGCTGCCAACAGAACACCACTCCTCTCACTATCCTACTCCCTTCTTCACCTTACTAACACATCCCACCTTTATCGTTTACAGATCCGCCTGAGCGCCTGGGGACAAATTCCGATGGTGACAGTGCGCGGTACAAATACCTTTAACATTCAACATTTAAACTTTTAACACGTGTGATCTAGAGGGGCCTGAAAGGCAAGCAAAGGAGACAGGATTAATTAGCCTCAGAAGTTGCACCTGTGGCACAAAAATAGGTGAAGCAGCTATCAAAGGAGGAGACCCTGGAGATTTGCACGCCGAGTCTAGTATCTTTCAAGGTAGGATAGTCAGGGATGTATAAAAACAATATGAAAGTGGGCAAGAGGCAAGCATCCAGACAATATACTTTCTAAAATCTCCTTCATAAAGCAAATAGTAGATATATATGGCCTTAGAAATGAGACCGCGCCTTGATTCTTTCAGCAGCCGAGGCGCGATACAATGAATGGCCTGTACGGGTAAGGTTGAGGGAGCATTCAATACTGGAGTTCAAAAGTGTTCTGTGGACCATTTTAATCCTTTCTTAATCCTCCTTTCTCTTCCTGTCCTGACATGAAGTGGAGGCGGTGGACAATGTGAAGGAAAACACTTTAAATGGCAGCTCTGGAACTAAATGATCCTTGATATCCTTTCTTCTGGTGGTCCATGCCTGACATGTGAAATTAAGGAAGTCCTTTTGAGGGATCCGTAACCTGGTCGATTTCACAAATACCAGGCATCAACATAGGAGGTACAGGAAAACTATGGGGATCCATGTTAAGAGTCCAGACAAGGAGCTACCATAGTACCAGGAATGGCAAAATTGATTCAGCTTAGACATTGACAGCTGTGAGGGACTCAGTCAGAAGCCAGTTAAATAACCAGAGGATTTTTTTAAAGAACTGTGCCTGGTCCAGGGATGGTTAAAGTCAGTGATGAAGTCTCCTGTCTAGCTCTATTGACCGTCAAGAGAGTGGGCCAGGGGGCCGAGTTCCTCGCTCAGCTAGTGGTTGATCTGTCAGAAATGGGGAGGATTACCAGGACACTTCCCTGCAGTCCCAGCCACATGGCAGGGGCTAGTCACATTATCTAAAACCAGACCAATTGTGGGCTCAAGACCTCCCTTGGACCGCAGTCCCTCAAGATAGCTCAGTTCTAAGAACACTACTCACAGTACTTAGACTATAGCAGTAGTTCTCATGGAGGGTCATTCCAAATCCCTAGCACGACCTGGGGCTTCAGCATAGGAATTGAAACCTTCACCTTTAAGGGCAATAGGTCTCATTTTCCAGAGGTCACCACTGAGGTTTTTTACATATCTTCCTGCTTCTTGGTACAGACAGGAAGAAACATTATTGGACACACAGGCTCGGCCTGCGAATGTTCCACAGATACAAAACCATCATCACGGAATGCGACTCATGATAGTAAACTGAGACTCACACGCGTTGACCGCAGAGTCTCCCTGCCAAACAGGCACTGTCTTCTGGGGGCTGTCAAGCCCACCAGAGGCAGTGCTGCTGTTTCCTTGGGCAGGAGGGATGCTTTCTACAGTGGACCAGTCGCCTCGCTCATAGAGGGTATCCCCATCTCATCACACACAGCGCTGACAAACAGTGAAGGCGAGAATAGCCAAGGGTTCAGACCAGTTTTAAATCCATGTTAGAGGCAGGCATTCATATAGCCTTAGGCAAGTCTCCTATGAATCCAACTGAACTATGGCCTAATCATAACTCAGCATGGGGCTTACTACACATGGGCAAATACTGAAGCGAAGGTCTGCCCAAGTGGTGTCATATAAATCCAGACTCCCACTCAATGTGTGTGAGTTGTTGAAGGTGCTTGCTGGGGGAAGCAAGAGGGGAGAAGAAATAGGGAGCAGATGGTGCAGAGTTGGAGGAGGTGGTAACATTTAGAGGGGGTGGTGAAGAACTGGAGGACGTGTTAAAGAATGAGAAGCATTAAAATGTTAACGAGGTGATGAAGAGTTGGTAGTAGTAGTAGGAGATGGGGCACCACAGGATAGGCTGTTTCCGACCTCACTTCCTTCAGTTGTTCAAGTAGGAAGGAACGCAGAGTCCAGGTTTGCCCCATGCAGGGGGCAGAGACAAGAAGTCACACAAGAACAAGGCAAGGAGCTCAGAGCAGCGAGCATTGAAGAAGGAGATGTAAACACCATATAAACAAGTGATCACCAAATATCTCGACTGAGCCTGCAGGCAACCCCTGCAGCGGGAGAGCCACCTCTGTGCAGGCATACAATATTGGCATGTTGGTATCAAATTATGTAATTTAAACATATGGTGGGATTATTGGTGACGTTATGAGAAAAAGAAGGAAAAAATAACAGACACTGAGAAGTTGAAAAATGTAAAAGGTAGCACAGTTTGAAAATGGTTCACTGCAATAGGAAAAGCCCAAGCCAGGGCCCCCACCACCAACACTGTTTCAAAAGGAACATTCTGAGCTTACGGACAGGAAGAGTTTCTGAGAAGGGGAGAGTTGATGAGGGTGTGGTTGACTGACAGGGAGTGTGTGGCTTTGCAAAACCCTCTCATGCATCGGTCCCTCTCCTGGACCCCCAAACTGAGGCCCCAGAATCTCCACCAGACAGACCCATCACTCTGTGTGGCACCAGTAGTTCGACTGGTGGGTCAATGGAAAGTGATGAGAGAATACAGCACCAGACAACTATACTCTTCGAGTGGACCCGAAGTGGCAGTGTCACACTGCCATGCACTCCTGTATATAATGTACTTATTTAGTTATGCCCCCCAATCCTTGCTCCCCTGGCTTCTTGTTCATCATAGTGATAAACAAGAAAATGAGAAAAGCTTTTAGACCACCATTCTGTGTGTGAACCTGTGTTTTGCCCAAGTCTTAGTTGAAGGGCCCTTAAATGTTCCAAGTGGAGGCAACCCATACACACACCCTGGAGTCTCCATTATACAAAAGGATTCAAATGGTATGCCACAATTGGTAAAAATTGCCTCTCTTCTTTGAAGTACCATGGCACAACCCTCCCATCGTCTAGGGACAATGTGCAAGGAAGTAATATGACCAGGGGTGCAGATTGAAAGCTGTAATAGAGACCTGGGCAGTGGGAAGGGCTAGTGGGGAGTCCTGGCTCCAACTCCAAACTATTGAGAAGATACAACTATCTTATGATATGGCAGAGGTGGCTGGGATGTGTGTCCTGGAGACACATCAGGGAATGCAAGTGGGTGCAGACTTGCAGCAACCTTTTATGGTAGAGACCCCACGTTATGAGTCCAGGGGAAACATGCACCTAGCTAGACGACAAGGAGAGGTAAACACTCTTGTGACAAGCGTCCATGGTGTTGTTTGGACACTCCAAATACTTTCCAGATGTGAACTTTTCAGTGGATCTTGTGTTGTCATGAAAATAAAGAACTTTAAAATACACTACTGGAGTTTGGACATTTATACATCCCACTTGGCCCTCCATGACAGGTCCTAGAACTGAGGTATTTGGACCGAGGTGGAGCTATTGGGAGCAATGGCATGGCAGAGGGTTTACGTGGCTGGGAAATCCCGGAGCCAGAGGAGAAGGCACTTTGCTACTATAAGCTTGATGGCTGTAGTATTATAACCAATACTGGACCTTACTTAATAGTGTCAACGTTTGCAGTGATGATTGACAAAGATGTCTGTCTCTAGAAGGACAACACAATTGTATAAACAAAAGTAGGGCCGCCTGAAAAGTGACAAATAGTATCAGGCTCATAGGCAATGTAACATTGTGTAAGGGACTGTCCGTATTTACACAAATCAGTAGTTAGTGTAGTAAATAAATTGAACTAGACTATTAAGGAACCCACAAAACCATTTGATGAAGGACTACAATGGGGAACGGGTCAGGCATTTGGGGGGGGGAGGAAGATGCCATAAATATATGATTTTTTCATGATGAGCCTGATTAACAAACATATCTCCAAAAACGTCTAGCAATCAGTCTGATGGAAAGAATGACCTCAAGCTACACCGTCACTGACCTCAGATAAAGTTGTATTAACACCATTCCCTTTGGATAGTGTCCCAATGAAGGTCGTAGGGATGTAACGGTATTACGGTATACCGTTAAAGATACCGTGAACCAATGAACTGAACTATAATAACCGTCACATTGTTTATACCGGTATACCGTTCATACCGCTAAGTGTGCTTTTCAATCTGATTTGGGAAGGCTGCAGTAAGCAAGTGCTGCAGTGTCTTGGTCTTGAACTGTTGGATGTGCCGTCTGCCAAGTAGTTTCAGTTTGAGCAGTTTTTAATGCCATTCCATAAACCACATGTGCCTGACACAAAATCAATATGTTAGCAATAGGAAGAATAATACAGTGCCAAGAAGGAAAAGGGTTTGCTTTTTTTTTATTTACATTTTTTTTTAAAGCGCTCACACAGCCCACGGGCATCACGGCGATGTTAAATTGTTTTTGTTTATTTAGTTGCGTAATTGTTTTTGTCTTATTTGCATATTTATAACGCGCTTAAACACCCAGAGGTTTCTAAGTGCGAACCCGGGGATCGAACCTGTGTTGCTTCGTGTCGTCTTGCTTCCAAGGTGCGCACGTTGCCGCTGAGCTATCCTGCCGGGACTGGTGGCTTTGGGGTTTATATATTTATAATGGATAATGTTTTCTAAACATATGACAATGGGGGATTTCCCTGGTTCTATCATTGAATTTACATATAATAAGTCACACCGCGAAATTTACTAATCTCTGTGGGTATTCCCTGCTGCCATACCAAAGGGTAACATGTCCGTGATTACTGAACACCTTTTGGCCCGGAAGTAAACTAAAGGCTGTAACGTAAAGAGAGTGCGTGTGCATGCGCAGAAGCGTATACTACCATCAGACTCCATTGATCTGTGGCATGCAGGTTATCAAGATGGCAACATGTTCATCTTCACCAGTAGCCAGTGGGGGAGCTAAAAGCCTAAATGACCACTTAAGAAAAGTTATTCAGTTTGCTTTGCCAGTCGCAGCAGGGCTCCCCCCCTCCTCCTCTCCCCACGTGTGTTTGTGTTTGTGGAAGCAAGGGGTGGCATTTCAGTGGAAAGTATGTTGAAAAGCCCAATTCTCGCCCTGGGTGCCTGGTTTTGTTTGTGATGAATAATCTGACAATTTATGATCTTTTAGAAAATATTTGTTAAGATTAGTTTACTCCACCTGCTATACCGCGATAACCATGATATACCGTCATTTGGCAAGAAGGTTATTGTACCGTCATAAAACTAATACCGTGACACCCCTAGAAGGTCGTTGCACTGTTTTGGATGCACATGCTTGGGGTTGATAAATGCATGCTGAAGCTGCTGGATGGAGTGTTTATTTCAGGGCTTTAAGTCCTTTCTTTTATGTGCACTTAGGAAATTCATGTCACAGCTCCTTCGTACATCCCATATGTTGAGAATGGTTTTGTTGTGCGTCATTTCATATACTATATGTGATGTTTCTAAAGAAGATGTTTATTATTTTGTTACAGATACGTAAATTCTATATGAAAGAGTGGACACCTGATGTTGGCGAAGTTAATGGTCAGGGTTAGGCTGGAGCATTAACAGTTTGATTGTATTTATTACTAACACTACATAATCCATTGGTCTACATACAGACGGTGCCATGCTCACTTTAATTCGGTTTTGGACAGTATAATTGACCTTCAGGCATCTCTTATTCAGCCTGTGTCAAAGGGATCTAGGTGCAAAACCAATGCAAAGGGGGATACAACTCCAGGGGGTAGGTAATTTCCTAAACAGTGAAAACAACTAAAGTTCCGGAACTGGAGAGACGTGACTGCAGACCAAACATGACTTCAACTTAAAGCCATGAGATAACAAATGCTAAAAGGAGACAGTGGAAGAAAATGAATGGCAGTCCAGGAAGAAAAAAATAGAGCAATGCACAGGGTGGAATATCCCCCAGCAGAAACAAAAAGAAAGTGTTAAAACCATAGGATAGGTGCCTAGAAATATTCGATCCACAACTCTCAGACTCAGCTAATCCTCAGGCTTCACCATTGACAGCAGCCTTCCCTTCAAGAAACACATAGCCAAGAAGACCCAAATAGCCTGGCTTAGAATCTCTACCCTTCAAAAAAAATCAAACCCTTCATCGTGCCGCAGGACTTCCAGACAGTAGTGCAGCCACTTGTGGTCTTGTGCATCGATGGGGGAAATACTCTCCTGGCAGGGCTCCCAGCTGCTCACTTGGCTCCCCTAAAAGCAGTCCACCACACTGTAGCACGTCTTACTATGGGAGCATGGAAATTTGACGGAATTACCCCCATCCTAAACTTACTACATTGACTTCCACTGCAAGCCAGGATACTGTTCAAGACTGCATGGGCAGGGGGGGATAGCTCAGGGGCAAGCCAACGCAGCCCAACGCAGGTTTGAATCCTGATCCGGCGCTTAGAAACCAATCTCTGGTATGAAGCGCGTTATAAACAATAATAATCTACAAAGCTGTCACATGTAGCACATCAGAGTACCTGGCGGCTAAGCTCCACATATTTGGTGGCACATGCTCCTTGCAAAGCAAATCGACCAACCAGCTTCAATCACAGCTCGTCTGCAAAAAGAGGAACTACAAACAATCCTTCTCTTGTCATGCATGCACCCTCTGAAACTTGATCCCAGTGTCCGCTCGGAATGCCCCACACAATTCTCCAATTTAGCAAATCTCTCAAAACACGGCTATTGCAACAACAACTTACTAAGTACTAATTGCAATGGATGCACATACCGACCAACAGACCTCACAGTACTACACTACTGTTAAAAAATGCCAGCCCAAATGCAGGCTACCCACACTCTGTATGCTGCTCCCGAGCTCAGTCTGCACTTTAAACAACTAAATAAATAAATAAAATAGGAAAGGATAGAGAATCGTATCAGTCAAAGAAAATAAGCAACTGGGGTGGTAGTTATGGAATGCATGAGAGGATTGAAAGGGGGATAATGAAGAGGGGAGGTGCACATTCACTGAACAAGCCCTTAGCACCACCTTTTGGAAGCAGTTTTGGGTACTGCCAGAAGGTGGTAGGGATCCGAGTCAGATCTGGAAATGAGATGTGCTACTTCTGTGTGTGTCTGGTTTAGTGTTACGTCATCTTGTTCATTGCTTTCATAGTAGTTATGCCAGAAGAGGACTGCTGATACCCACTTAGGGGAACCGGGAGAGGGGTAAAGGGGGAATATAAAATGTAAAGGAGAATGGAAAATGAGAAAGTCTGGTGATCTCTGTATTTATTCTGTGTGAGATGCTAACGTTCTGTGTGTTCCGCTCTGTGAGAATGAGACACCCTGCTTGCCTGTATCTTGCTTTGCTCTGTGAAAATGATACACTCTGGTTTACAACATAATGTGAAAACCCTTGCAGTCTTGGGGTTCTTGTACCGTGTACTTGCCTGGTTCAAATTCATGGTACTTCTGCCAGAAAAGGCTTACCTGCAGGTGGAATGGGTTAAAGGGGTTGCTTTGGTGACTTAAAAAAGCCTGCATTCTTCAAGTTATCTAACGGCACACAGTATGTGCGCTTTGATTCTGGTTTATAGCTGAAGCAAGGGCCTCAAAGCGTGATCGTCCGTTTTTTTACCTCAATGAGAAATAACTCTGCCTAGGAACTCATTGACCCACTGATGTATTCCAAAATGGTTTGTGCAGCAAGACCTGTGGGACTGTGGATGCCTGAGGAGTGCCATTTTTTCAATTTTGCAAAACGAATTCCTACAGATGTGTGTGGCTTGCTCCACCTTCAACAGTTTACCATAGTCTGAAGTTCTAGAGGAACACTCTGTCTCATCCCCTACCCATTTTCTGAGCATGACCACATCATTACCACAAACTTATGACCCTTGTCCATGAGACCTCTCTGGGAGAACCTGCAGTCATTGGCCACCAAGTAGACATTGGAAAAAAAGATATGGCACAGCAGAGGTAGTACATAACCGATTAGACTGAACAATTCTAAACATTTTCAGCATGATCTGGGTGTACAAAATAGGTCGTAAGGACTGCTACATTCTAGATCTGGCTGTTTTGCAAAATGCTGTCTTTTGGATCATCCTGTCATGTGTTATAGTGCTGCTGAGATTAATAAGATGCCAACATGTTGCTAATAGAA
Source organism: Ambystoma mexicanum (assembly GCF_040938575.1). NCBI lineage: Eukaryota > Metazoa > Chordata > Amphibia > Caudata > Ambystomatidae > Ambystoma > Ambystoma mexicanum. The sequence goes on along the minus strand of NC_090922.1, from coordinate 591,050,517 downwards.
TGGAAGTTGAATGAGCAACACTGCCAGTTTGGTGTCCTGAGTACATGTAGCTCCGCAATGCCTGAATTCAGACCTCTGTGTTATGGAACATCCATTATACCAGTGCATATACGCACTGTGTGCATAGTGTTGATGAGAATCATTAATGGGAATGGTGCACTGGTCATACCTTGTATCGGTCAATGGGATCCTCTTGCTGCAGTTGGCTCTCCCGCATGGCCAGGTACTCCTTTTCATACTTCTTTAGCCTTTTAGTTGGCACCTGAAGGACAAAATGGAATGATAAAACACAGCTTTAGTTCAAGTCAACTGACTCAAAGAAGTATCCATGCGCCTCAGCCCTCTTGTGGATTTACAGGTAGTTAGATAACTTGGTGGGTTAAGGCAAAGATATATATTCACGTCGAACCTGCTGGTCACAGGAGTTCATTTACACAAGAAAATGAAAATCCACCCACATACAAGTTCTCTTAACTAACAGTCTAATATGCAGCGCCTTTTGACAACTTAAACGCCAGGATATTTTTTGCATTCTATAAAAGTACATGTTTTTACTTCCGTTTTCATAGCTCCAAATGGCTTTAGGCGCCACTACCCCACTGATACAGACCTAATACATAATACATGGTGGTCAGAGTTGTTTGACCAGTCTTGTTTGACCCTGTACCAATAAGACTGGAAATCAATGAGGAGAGGCCAGCCAAATGTGGATAAGGGACCAGGCTACATTTACAGAAACCAGTGAAGTATTACTTGCATGGTTGACAGATCAGTAGGGAGAAAAAAGGAACATAAGAGTATGTCGGGGACTATATTAGATTCAATGGGTGGTAGTTGATGTTCCACCGGCGCTTACATGAGGGTCTGTCAAGAAGTTGGGCTTCCATGTGACTTTTAGGCTGCGTGTTTTTTCTAAGTCACTTATTACTGTTTTTTTTCTTTTTACATGAAAATAATGCAAGTTATTCATTGGCCAAGCTTATTTATTATTCTTGTTCGGAGAAGCCAAACCCTACATGTACTAAAAGAACAAATTACTTAGCTTTAGTAATATTCTTTCTGATGAATTCAATCTTACCACCTCGGATTACTCATTTTATGAAAGGGCACCAGGTGCAGACTGATTCCGAATATCTTAAGAGCTACCCCGGGGCCTCAGAGTGACTGCATCCAGTGACAAGGGCATCAGTAGTGTGGTGCGCCCTCTTTGGGCGCAAGCCTTTGGGTGCATCGCACAGCCAGCAATTGTCATTTTGGAGCGTCCTGTTGCCCGCTGCCACCAATGTGGTACAATATTAATTAAAGGGGTACATTTTCTGATTGTTTAATTATAAAGTTAAGCATTTTGCAATTTAATTAGCTCTGTAAAATTGTTCACCAATTTTTTATATTAAAAAAAGGTAGATGGAATTCCAAGATGGCCACCGACATGTGAGGACGTACTGTCATTCGCTCCTCGCAGAGGCCGACGAAGCATGCCCACTGTCTATCTAAAAGCATTTATACGCCCTGGTTCAAACTCAGACAAAAAGCAGAGAAACCTCAAGAAGAGAAGACGGAAGCGGGGACAAACTCGGAGATGGGGTAAGAGGAGCTTGTGAGCCCTCCCACGGCAAGTCGCAAGCCGTTTGGAGCCTCTGCACCCCCTAGCATTATCTCCCTGGCCCCAGAGCACAGAACGGCACCGGTACGCATCCCTCATTCTGAGGAGAGTGGACAGCGACCTGGTAAGGTGGGAACGGAACAGTGGAGCAGCCGTGGTAGACGGGAAGAGCCTCCCCCCGTAAAGGCAGTGCTTAATTTGTGGGGGTGGTTTCCGGTGGCCAACACCGGCACTCCTTTTTTGGGCACTGGAACTAATCATGCGGGGCCAGCGCGTGTGCAATTGCTTTGTTTGATCTTCCACTTTGCTTTGCTTCGATTATAAATCATTGGGCTTGTCATTGTTTTCTCTCTAGTGCTTGCAGGTTGCAGGCCATGGCTGGCTGGGCCTGGGAGGGGCCAGCAATAGCAATGAACAACAAACTGTTACAAACAACAGCCAATGAAAACTACCATTCTGTTGTTACTATGCAGTATTTGATACATTCTGTATAGTAAAACGGAATGTGCAGTTTTCCTTGGCTGTTCTTCTGGGCCAGTGAAATTACATGGTGACGTGCTGCTGTTACAGGAGGCAGCGCGGTGCCACCTTCATTTCACGAGTTACTGTGTGAAGTGAAGGTGTCTAGGCGTGGGCCCGCATGTGAGAGAGAGCCTTCCCTGCTGGACTGCGCGGTGTGGCCTACTTGCTTCCTGGGGCTCCCTCTGCCTGCTTTTTCATTTGTGCCAGTGTGCGCCTCCCACCCTGAGGCCCTGACAGTAGGAGACCAAGTCCCAGCCGCCGCCGGCAAAGCAGGTAAATCACTTGTTGTTGGCTGCCATTGCAATAAGTTGGACCATAAAATAGCAGCCTGAGCGAGCCTGTCACAGTCAAGTGATCAGGCAAGAAAGGCCCAGGTCAGGGCCCGGGCGGCAGCGCGGTCCCCTGGTGGTGTCCTGACTGCCCAGGAGTCAGTACCCCACCAGGGGCCTGTCCACGCCCGGGCTTCTGTCTGTGTGACCGGTGTGCTGCTGCTGACTGCAGTGCCAGGCCCAGGCCAATTTCTGTGACCGGGCTGCCGCAGATTGAGTCGGATGACTCTGCCCAGTGTGGCCTGTGGATGGTGCCCAAATTAGTACGTTTTTTACTTTTTTTCTTTTAAAACCTGACCTCCCGTGGGGCCGGTGGCTGGGGCCCCACTCCACAAAGGTAAGTTTTAAAAGAAATACATAATTTTGAGTGGCGGCTGGGGCCCGTCACTTTGAAAGTGATGGGCCCCAGCCGCCCAAATATATGTTTTTCCTTTTAAAATCTTACCTTTCGTGGGGCCGCTACCGTCGCGCACCTATTTTTATCATCATCATTATGGCCGCGGTGGCGGCCCCACGGAAGGTAGTAGCCTAAAGTGATTGAGGCAGCAAGGCCCAGGGCGGGTACGGGCGGCAGCGTGGTCCCTGGTGGAGTCCTGCTGGGTCTGTAATCTGCCTTAATGGCTGGCTGGTGGAGCCTTTGTATTAGAGTCTGTGGGGTGACCGTGGCCCTCTGAAAAACAATACGGCAACGGCACTCGTCAAGATTCATGTCTCGGGGAAGTTGCAACTTGCGAGTATTGGACATGGGTGCATGTTATTCTATTTACACATGATATGTAGATGGGTGCATTTATTCTATTTATATATACACATATGTGGATGGGTGCATTTTGGAATCTGCTCTTCTTTAGGCAAGTGTCCCAGCTGTTAAGCCTTTTTTGTCCCCGAGAGGGCGGGGTGAAAATGCCCAATTTTGTTCTCTGCGCTTTGACAACCCATTGAAGTGTGTGGGCATGAGTAAACTGATTATGGCAAGTGACACCCCCCAAGGCATGTGAGTTGGGAGGCATGGAGAGGTTATTACCGGTGCTCCTGGTAGTCAAAATGAAAGATTCATGCAATACGAGTCCTTTGATGAACTGTATATTTCTCTTATACAGTTTGGCATTTGGAGCTACCAGCACACTTGGCCACATTAGCTGTACCTCTGGAACATGATTTCCGGAACTGAAGATGCCTGTGACTCTGGTCTCCTGGGTTTGAGTCTTACTGCGGAAGGGAAAGGCACATCTTGCTGTATGCACCATGCAATGCTAGGCCATTGTAGATTTTCTGTTGTTCCCCGATTGGCCCAAGAAGAACACATAGTCTAGATTTGCTTGAAGCTATTGGCTCGCTCTGTGGTTCATTGTCTCTTATCAACCAGTTGTCGAGATAAGGAAAGATGTGTATGCCTTCGAGGCTATCACTGCGCCCATGACTTTAGTTAAGATCTGGATTGTCGAGCTGAGACAAGATGGATACAACTTGAACTGACAACAATGAGGTGTGGCTGCAAACCTCAGATCTGAATTGTGGTACCTATTATGGAATATTGTCAAGACAAAAGGTAAATGATGAAACGAGTGCTATTACTTGGGCAAGAAATGTGATTGAGCTGTAGTCACCTGTTTAGTGAAACTGCAACAAGTATCACTATGAACACTGATTTGTAAATATTACGACAAATACTGGAAAAGTGCATTTCAATTCCATTAACACCCTACTAATGTACTATCACCTGCCCACATTGCTATTCTGGGAAAGGTTAACTTGCTTAAAGATGCACTTAAAAAAAAACTGTGGAAGTCAGAATTTCATATAGGCAAAATCCTGAACATCACTCAATGGTGTTTTAGAGTCACAGAGGGTTAACCGTGGAACACAGCAGAACTTTATTAAGGCTTGGAGAACATGTTGAACATTTAAACAAAGTGGACTGTTTGGCTGCAAACATGTCCAATGACAGAATCTGCTACAAGGCACGTCAAAGAATGGCGGAAGGAAAAAAAGGCTCATGTTTTAATTGCGAGCAGAGGCGTTGCTAGGGGGATCTGAGGGGGCTATAGCCCTGGGTCTTTTGGTTGTAGCCCCGGATAGAAGCACAGGGGTTACTAGCCCCCACTCCCGACAGTCCCAAAATTAGCGTAACCCCAGATCTTTTCCAGACTTAGCAACACCCTGTTTGCGAGGTATACATAAATGAAACCAAGAAAGAAATATGTATGAAACAGTTATATTACACCATGGTTAAATGCAGAAGGGGCTGGGTGTGAAGAACCGGATGTGTATCAACTATATTGCATGCATGATCACACCCGGGGGTGGATTGTCAGAATTCCACGTAAGAAGGGAATTAGCAATAGTTAAAGAAAGCGGCACTGATTGGATGGGCTGTGGGCACCTATAGATGCCCATAGAAGACGTACATCTGCCAAGCAACTATAACAAGTTGAATGAGATCAGAGAAGGGGCTTTTGCTTGGTTGCCCTTCCCCTGAATTTGCATCTTCTCTGACTGGGATAAGAGACGTGCGTTTAGCCCCTCTTCACAATGCGGTACACGGTACACCACGAGGCCATGTGCAGGTTTTTACACTTGCATATTTGGGACTTTTCCATAATATCGATCCTTTGGGCCCCCGTCTGCCCACTTGACACCATTTTGATCACAGGTAGGTCAGAGCAGCCAAAGTCTTGTCCACCTATGCCTCTCTCCACTGCACTAACATGCTGCACTGCTTCCTTCACGGCTTCACCCCACAACACGCACACGGCAGAGTACTGGAAAGGATTTGAGTACAGAACTGAGGACAGTACACCTGATGTGGCCCCTTAACCTGAGTACAATACAACGCTCCGAGAATGTACTCCGAATGGTAGCACATGCAATCCTCAGATAGGAATCCTCAGATAGGGAGGGGGGTGTCTGTTAGCACACCCCGCAGTTTAGTGAAGTATGTCAAGAACATGTCAGTGGGAAGGAGATATCCGAATATGCATTCTCCCCTGGCTCCTGAATATTGGGTGACAAAACATATTTCGTTTTTTAATATGTTAAGGTGGAAAGAGGCCCTAAACCACGACACCTACCATAACAAGTGTTTTCCAACTTAAAAGCTTTATACTTTCTCAACCCATGTGTGCCCGCCTTCCCCATCCATCCCACTACTAGCCTGTGCCAGCAGTTGCTGCAGTGCCAAGCATGCGACATGGAGCAGCAGCAGTGCGATAGGCTGTTGGTGGGCGATCTAGGTAGGTCTAGCACTGAACTGGCGCGAGTCGTACCGCGGCCAGCATTATGGGGCCAATATTTTTTGGGCACTGGCACTTATTTTTTTTACAAATTAAGCACTGCTTAAAGGAGATTGTGCTTCCCAGGGGCGACAACTGACATCAGCGGTATCGACAAGGACAAAGAGCAGCAGAGGGAATCCCAGCTAGGCCCGATAGAAACTGTGAGTCAGCAAGCATCGCTTGGAGTAGCGATTCAAACCCCCACTCGCTGTGCGCAATGAAAAGAAACGGGCTGGCCAATGACGGCTGATATAAAGCCTTACCCCAAGTTAAAAAGCAGAAACACAGGGAAAGTGCAGAGAGGGGCGGAGGTGGAAGAAAAGACCCCCCAACGACACGGAGGAGCAGGGAAGGGGCCTTGGCACTATAAAGAAAGAAGAAAGCACTCGGAGAGAGACACACTGAGGTCCTCTATAATTCCTTATCTTGCGGCCCTTTTCAACCTTTCCTTCTCCAACTCTTCTTTCCCTGTTCCCATCTTAAATAAACCCTCACTTGACCCCTGATCACCTTCTAGTTTTCATCCTGTTTCTCTTGTTCTTTTTCTTTCTAGGTTCCCCGAAAGAGTTGTCTGCTCCCACGCTTCATCTTATCTTAACTCTCACTCTTCACTCCAGTTGACTCAATCTTGATTTCTACCAGCACAATCCACAGAAACGGCTCTGCTTCATGTTTCTAATTCTTTATTTCCGACAGACGAAAGTGTTCTTCTATTCTCCTTCTTCTGCATCTTTCTGCTGCATTTTCAAATGTTGACCATCCTACTCTACGATCTGCTCCCACCTCTCTCTGTTTTTCTGGTTCTGTCTCTCCAATTGCACCTACTCGGTTTCATAGGCTGGCCATACTTCTACTAATTCTCTTTTATTCTCCATTTATGCTATTTTCTTAACATCAGTTATCGAATGCTTTAACCCCTTTTGTCACTTATGCTGACGAATGACCGGTCATCCTCTCCTTTTCTTCTTTGACCGATTCTTTTCACTCCGCTATCTCAGCATGCCTTTCTGATGTCTTGGATTTCTTCTTATTTCTTACAACATAATCACTCTAACACTGAAGTTGTTTTCTTTCACCACCCTCTCCTTCTCCCCTTATGCTGTGCTCCCTCACTGGACTCCTCTTTCCTCCCTCTTCGCTTTCTTTCTCGCCATGGGCATGTAATCTTTGGGTCACTTTTGGACTGTTGCTATTTTTGTCTCTTCAGATCTCTGATTTCACACTACCACCTTTACAAAATCTGTTTTATATGTTCATTACTATTGTTTCACACTACTAAACTTGCTATTACTTCTATCTTTTCTAGACTTGATGATTGCTTTGCTCTCTTAGGGGCCGATTAATGGAAATGTGCGCAGAAATCCTGAAAGGGTTGTGCGCCAAGAAGGACACTGTACAAGCCCGGGCGCAGAATAAAAAATGTACGCCCCATGTATTCATGTAATTTACACGCAAAGCATAAACAGCCGGAACAGCTACCTTTATGCGCTCCCCCCAGGCACAAATATGCGCACCCTCCAAACAGTGCGTGGGGTCCCCCTCAAGCATGCCTGCCTCTCGGGGACCTTGTGCACGGTCCCCTGTAACTGTTGCAGCACCCCGACAACATACGTATGAAAAATCGTAATTCGGTCTAAACATAGAAAATATGCGTGCAAACCCCCGTAAAGCGTTCCTGCACCCTGCTACACTACTTACGCGCACCCCTAAGCTAGATCGGAACCCTGGTTGCGTACACGCACCCATAAATCTGACATGCAAACCCACCTCTGCGCTACGTATCGGGCAGCGTAGTGTTCGATGGATTTGCATGGACATTCCTATGCTGAGAGGCTGCGCGGGTGTTTCAATGAATATGTGCCGTTTGGCACAAATGTGGGCGTGCGAGGTACTGCCTGCGGGCCGTCCCCTGTAACGCCCACTTTTATGCATGTTCTTCCTCATTTTCTGAGATCCACCCCGACCCAGCCCTCTGCGCAAGCCATGCCCACGAGGTGCTCGACGGCTCACAGACATTCCGGCCCTGTGAGAACTCCACACAAGTCCCAAGAAAGTCCTGCACAGTCGGTTCCATGAATCGACAAATGCATATTTGCACGTAGTTTGGCGAGAAAGCCCCCTATTTCCACGCAAATAATTCCATGAATCGGGCGCTTAGTTGGTACTCCCCTATTCCCATATCACTCCTCTTCACTCACTTTTAGCTCTGCTATTCGTCTTTTTTTGTTTATTTCCTCGTCTCTTCTTTCCATCTCCATTCTACCCTACGATTCCCTGTCTCCTGTGACCTTGGCCCTCCCTACCTCTCTGCTCGTCTCCTACTAATCTTCTACTTGATATCTCTGTTCACATTTCTTATTAGCTTACTTATTAATAACAACATCATTCCAGTCAAGAGTAGGGTAAAGACCTCAGGTGTCGTCCTGGAATAATTTAGCATTTATATAGCGCTACGAACCATCAGGTATCTGAGCGCTGCTTATTATTACCCACGCTGTGTGGTGCTCATTTATCGACCTCGGAAGGATGAAAGGCTCAGTTTGGCCCTGCCAGGATTCGAAGCTGCATCAGCAGGCTCTGCACAGATGTCAAAGCAAGCACTCTACTCGCTGTGCTATCGGACCGGCTAATGCCGATGAATACACCAATCTGATTAGCAGAAATTGCAATCATTACCTTCGATTACTAAGAAACATCAGACCCCTCCTTACAGAGGCAAATTGTGCCATTATCGCCTGCGCTACCATCCTATCACGGCTGGATTACTGTAACACCCTGTTACAAGGGGCCAACACCTCCTTTCTGAAAAAAATGCCAACGCATCCACGTGCACTGCTGTCCATTGCTGTCTTTATGGCTCTGCCCCCTCATACCTGAAATCTAACATCTATGGTTACTCCCCAGCTAGATAGCTGCGCTCGTCTGACGTTGTTCACATTTCTTACCCTGCATTTAAACGTTCTAGAGGTCTAGGAAGATCCTTTCCTGTTCGTGCTGCCCAACTCTGGAACTCCCTTCCTCCTAAACTGAGACTTGAGGAAAACGTGACCACCTTCTGGAAAGCGCTAAAAACGTTGTTCTTCAAATAATAGGTTTCGATCGTTCAACCTTCTCTACACTGTACTAACCTAAAATGTCCTGTCTTTCTTTTGTTGTCCTTGTGTATTTGTGCGCCCCATGCCTGCGGGCTGCCGGCACATTAGAAATAAACAAATACAAAATAAAAATGATCTTCATCTCCTATCGGTCTCTAAACCTCCCTATGCCCCTTCCTGTTTCTGCTCTTTTTCCTTTCTTGCCCTCAAACTCAGGAATTCTCTTCCACTTGACATTTGGTCCTCTCTTTCTCTTCATACTTTCTGTTTCTACTTAAAAGCTCATATTCTTTCCTCCCTCTCCACTATAGAAATGATATGACATATTGTTGTCAGTTTCTTACTATGTACCTTTTTTGTAACATTTTGTACAGTGCTTTGGCGAAAGTGCTATATAAATTCCAATAAAAAATGGGAGCAGGTGGCTTTGGCACAACATACCATGTTCTTTTACATCTGTCAGCTGCGTTCGACACCGTCGACCATCCCACCCTGATCTCCCGGCTCTCTTCTGCTGGGCTGGCTGGTAGAGTCCTGGACTGGTTTGTCTCCTTTTTGGCCAACCATTCACAATCGGTTTCTCTCCCCCCTTTTCGCTCCAGCCCTCCAGCTGTGTTCTGCAGGGGGTCTGCTCTCTCCCCGATTCTTTTTAAATTGTATATTAGACATCTTCTGGCTCTCATTCACACCCATGGCTTTCACTACTATTCCTACGCTGACGACACCCAAATTCTGGTTCGTCTTGACCTTAATCATGCCAAGACGGCCAGAGGTCAGGGAATGGATGTCATCTAATTAGCTCAAACTAAATGGCAGTAAGACAGAGGTACTGGTGGTTGGTACCTCCTCGCCTCTTCTGTATTGGACCAATGACTGTTGGCTGGCCTCCCTTGGCCCTCTCCCAGTTCCTGTGGCATCCGTAAAGAATTTGGGGGTTGTTATCTCCTCCTCTCTTGCGATGGACGCCTAGGTTGCGGCAGTATGTAAGAGTGGTCATTTTAAGCTGCGCATACTCCGGAAAGTGCTCCTTTTTGTACCAGAAAAATGTTGTGCCCCCATGGTAACAGCACTCGTTTTGAGTGGTCTAGATTACTGCAACTCACTATATCACACCCAGCCCCACTATGTGACTCATCGGTTGCAACTACTGCAGAATGCCGCTTTTAGAGCTATCCTCCGGCCCCCTATTGGAGCCCACATTACCCCTCTGCTGGGGCAGCTCCACTGGCTTTCAGTGGAAAAAAGGATACTGTTCAAATCCCTGTGTATGGTACATCGGGCTTTCAATGGCCTTGGGCCACTATATATTCAAGAAAAGTTCCCCCATTAAGTACCTATGCGCTGTCTCCGCTCTCACTCTGCTTTTCTGGTCAAGGTCCCCCGTTCAGACTGACTCGCACAGGCGGCCGTGCCTTCTCTGTGGCTGCTGCCAAGGCCTGGAATGCTATTCCCCTCTCATTGCGGATGACAGTTGATCACCTTACTTTTCAACGTCTGCTCAAAACATCTGTGTTTTAATTTGTTATTGGTAGCACTGTATTCATCCAAGCGCCAGGGTGCCTTCGGGTGTTTGGGCGCTCTATAAATGCGTCTAACATAACATAACATAACATACCTCACTCACAAAGGTTATGGGTCCCTTGGGGGCATATCATAGAGTTGCATCCCTGATGAGGCCTCAGATTAGAACCCATCCGAGAAAAAGTATAGGTGGCGTTAGAGATCTTTTCTTCCTGAAGAGATTATTCAGCCATGGTCCCATATAGGTTAATGTCATGAAATGAAAGGTACAGTATATTTTCATGAGTATCTCGTGAACATTCAGAACTGAGCATTGAAGAGCGATGTACATATGCTACTTTTGTGCGCATGCACCTGCCATAGCAGTCTACTGTATGAAAGCCTATGATGCATCCTGGCCATCAGAAATCAATTACAAGAAGACCCTGCCTTATCAGCGGGCATGCTGGTGTCAGCCTCTGTTGCGACATTTCATAATGTGCACATGTACTTAGCCAATGAGCATGTGCATTCAGCGTGGAAAGCATTGGGTTCAGGGTACGAACTAGAAGCCTGAATTAACAGAGTGTCTAATTAGTGGAAAGGAAGGAGTGATCTGCAGGCCGATGCTTATGAGCCAACTCCATAAAGAAAGAAGGCGGAGAGCAAGGGGATTATACCCAGGAGCCAGCACAGACACAGTAAGAGAGGTGGAGGGCAGAATCTCCAACTCAGAATGTCTGCAAGGATGGGAACCTTTCCTTTTGCTAAAGGGCAGGTAGCTGCAATTATCATCTGTGTTGGCCATCAGTGAAGAGGGGTGCACACTTGTGTCCAAATAGTCCAGCTCGCGGGATATATTAAAACAACTTGGAGACTCAAGGCCAAGGCTCATCTGTGCCAGCTCAACCTATAGGAGTTCAACGTCCCTCCTAAAACAACCTCAAGTCCAGATCGGTGTTCCTAACCCTCATTGGGAGCACTAGGCTCCACCTCGGGAGAGAGTGAGCATGTGGCCCACAGTAGACAGTGCAGGCCCACTGGAGATGGGTGACCCGTGCCAGCATTGTGTGCTGCATTTCCTGGAAGAAGACGAGAGGACATGTGCTTTAGATAATGGCTCATTTCATTATCTGAATTGAAGGTCTGGGCCAAGGGCGGTTAGCTAGATGGGTAAAGAATGGTTAATGCCATTGGAGCAGCATGCACTTAGGAAGGATGACCTCAGTGGCATAGCTTACTTAGCCTTTCACCCTTCCAAGATTGCTAAATCTAGCATCATTACATCTTTCTCCTTGGGAGCATCCATCACAGATGGGTTTTAGGGTGTGGATTTGCACTGCTTGAATGAAGACTACTTCAGCCACCTTCCACCCCCCCTAGGCTTGAGAAGTTCTATCAATACCGTGGCAAACTGCTTATAACAAGACAAACTTGTTCTGCATAGTCTGACAAGATGGAAAGGTGTTGGTGTCATGAGCCATACTCGGGCACTAGACATAGGGCCAGTGCAGAAAGAATGCACACATTTGGTGCTTGCCCTCTTTGTAAGACTTTACCCCAAAAAGCATCTGAAAAACACAGTGTCAAGTTTCCAAAGGCATCTGCAGCACAAGCAAAGGGAGCAGGTGCAGCTCAATATACATACCCAACACCTCACTTCAGAGTCATGGTCTGATGGTGTAGCTGGGTTGAAATCCTTAAGCTCCACCTGGTCAGCACTGGGAGCTACTTCTAAAGATGAGGAATCTGCCACAAGAAGGTATCAATGAGAATATGGACACAACTTTGTCACAGAAAGCCTTGTTGTGTGTTGTGGTAGGTGGCTACTACTGGTAGCTGTGCTCTCTATGATGCAATCCACTTGTACAGAAAGGAGTATTCATCCCTTGACCGGGTGATTACAGAAACGGGCATCACTGACCTAGTCAATACTGTTTAGAAGAAAAGACTTACTCACAAGTGAACAACCTGGGGAAGGAAGCCAGATAAATAAAGATTGCTGTGTGTTCCGTGGCAAAAACTGAAGGAAAATACAAACTGTGCAGAGGATCAAAAGGCACGGAAGGACTCCCTTGCAGTTGCATGTCACAATTAATGCAGACAAGCAAGTAGGCATCGGTGGCTTGACATTCGATGTTAGGATGTTAAAGGGAACAGACCCAACAGCTACAGATAAATAAATAAAGCAAGGGGGCAGCATAGGGTCAATACAGCCAAATGCAGAGTGACTAGGCTGAGTGAATATGGGGAGCAGTACGCGGAGAAAGGGAACGTCTTAAATGTCACCAGAGAGAGAGAGATCTCCAGGTTGTCATATGAGAAAAGAATGTCAAAGCTATGGGGTGAGCAAGAGGCCAAAAAAGGAACATGAGGAAAAAAGGCCAAACTTGCACACATCTCGAATAAGACCACCCCGGGAATATTGTACCCATGTCTTGGGTCCATGCTTGAATGATTATTTTCACCAAGTGTGGGAAGCGGCTGTCGGAATACGAGTCTGTGCTTTGCGTGTTCTGTGCAGTGTGGCTTGACACGTTTGTGAGCCACGTTCGTGAGCCCTTTCCTCTAGCGGTTTTTGGGCATTGCCGTCAGTTCAGAGCTGCAAGACTAACCGCCGCAACTTTGTGCTCGTACTGCTGTGAGCTCCGAGTGGCTTGTGGGATGAGCAAGGTGTGCATGAGGCAAGCCTAGAATGGCTGTGGCATTCCTGTGCCGTAGCTGGAGGAGCGAATGTGATGCCACCTCCAGTCTGTCAGACACAGCAGAAGCTGTAGACTGCAGTGATGTAGACTGCACTGACAACAGGAGCTGCAGAGGCAGAAGTGCTCATTGGGGACTACATGAGATATGCTGATGTTCCTGAAGACGCTGTGAGCACAATAATCTTTTAATGCACAAGAGTTGCTCTTGTGTTTCAGTTTTGCGGAGACACTAACAATCAAGTAATCTGAGGGTGAGGGTCATTTTGCTGACTCACATATAGTTTTTGGTCTCCCTGCCCCGTGTACAAGTTACCAGTGAGCCTCTTGAGAGGATCGTGCCCCTGCGCCTGTTTTGAATTAGTGTGGCAACGCAGAGTGTGCGCTGTGGGCTATCTGCTGTGACGGGACCTATAATTTTATTTCTATGCTGCATGATTGTGAATGTGGGGCTTGACCCTTTCAACAGTCAGTGCAGACATTTTGGAACAAGGATTGGGAAGCCAGTTTAAGAAACAGACTCTGCTTCTCTTGTGGTCATTTACTGTGTCAACTTGGACCGCAATAAACACACTGCTGAGAGAACATACGGAGTCTCAAATAAGTGGGGTTGAGGCGGATGTGCAGTAACTGTGGGGCTAGTCCCTTTGAGCTGCTCTCCGTTCATTAGTCCTCTTGGCTGGCATACGAAGCTGGTGGTTTCACGTCCCTGATTAACAAGAATCAGAAAAAATCAGCAGCAACTGCGGGGCTAGTCCTTTTGAGCTGCCCTCCCAACCTTCAAGGACTGTGGCCACTCTGAGTCGTATTTTTTTGCTTACAACATATCTTAATATAAAAAAAAATGTCAAGGATTTTCGAGGATACTTACTTACAAAAGATACGCCAAAAGCTCTTAAAACCTCTGTACATACTGTTCATATGTCTCTAGCGGGTTTGGTGGCTGATGGTCAATCTTCTCAGAGGTGTAGTGACATTCCCAATAATAATAACTTATTGGTTTCACCACAATTTAAACTACTTGAAATTACTCTAAATGCGATGAGCACAAGTATATCTACATTGACAAAATTGTTTGAAACGTTAGATGTTAAACTTTTGAATCAATCTAAGCAAATTGACCAACCAAAAATATGGATGAGTGAACTGCTACAGTTTGAAAAAGTGCTTCCTAATACATGTGAAAAATGGGTGAAGCGGGGTACACATAATATCACTCCACAACGACAGAATTGTGGCAAGATTAAAAAACCACCGCCAATGTTAGAGGCAGCTTTACCCACCTTTTCCCATGTAATTGGGGTCAATCAATCACTTAACATCGCTGGTGATGCGGGTATACCCCTTGTTTCAAATCTGCTTTTGCCGCCCAGAATTTCCATCAGTCCCAACCTTCTGTTGACCAATATAGAAAACTGTGTGGTACCTCTATGAGAAGGCTCCTCCACTGTTGGGCGAAGTTACACACACTGATGCCACTTCAATGGACGAGCCTGTGCCAATACAGCCTTCTTACAATCTCTTTCATGTTAAAGAAGTAGGAAGGAATGGAGTTGTGACATCTGATATGCTCAAAAAGACGAAAAACCAAAAAACTCTTCCATTGAGAGCGGGAGCTAATATAAAACAATTAATTAAACGGTTGGCTCCCTAAAATTCTGCTCCTCCAATAACAAACTATGAGAAGAAAGTGGTGGAGTAATTGAATGAGACTAAAGATTATCCTCTGCTAAATGACCTAATAGCGTCGATCTCTGACATACAATCTATCCCTCCTGAGCTGTAAGCTCTACAATCAAATGTAATTAACACTCAGGAAAACAGTAAAATGGTTGAACGGGGTGAAGAACAAGCTTGTATTCTAGCGGATGTTCATTTGCAGATTGAAAACTCTATACAGAAATATCTTGATTTGAAAAAGTCATGTACTGACTTAACAATAAGGCAGCCGCATTTATCAATGTTGATACCTGAATCCGAAATAAACTGCCAGCTCCAATCACTGTGTATGCCGGTTACATCGAGAGTGTGTGATGAAATACGGCATGGTCAGGACTCCTCTAACTCACAAGTGGCGTTCTATAATCAAGAAGTGGGCAAACTGATCCCGAACACTAGGTCGATGATGGCTCCCCCAGAAGCACCCACAGCGAACGCACCACAGCCTTTCTTGACTGTTGGAGGTGATGCACGTCAGAACCTCAAGGACCAAATGATTGGTCAAAATTCTCGAGAAAGTCATAATGTAACAAATGCTTCTGACGGTAAGATCCATGTAGAAAAGGCGAGCGAACATAATAACATGCTTCATATTGAAGACCAAATTACAAGGGCTGTTCGTAATTACCTTAGTCAGAATCTAACCGTCCAGAAATCGTGGGGTGAACGTTCTGGTCCTACATCACATGCTGAAGGGAAGCAGAGAAGTCAGGGACTTGTAACCTTTGTTCCTGACTCTAACATTGAATCTGAATGTAAAGAAAGGGAGTTTCACAATATGGCTACTGGGCGATCAGCTAAAACCAGTGCTAATTACAATAAACAAGCACAATTCCATTGTTTAATACTCAAATGACGCCCAGCTCTGTTTGCACCCTATGTCATGAATAGAATTAGTCTACTTGCAATATGCGAGGAGGTTAGTACACTTCAGGACATAACATCTGCAGACATAGAACAGGTGGAGTTTGTCCAACACAATGATAGTTCCATTGTTAGAGTATGGCTTTAATCAAATCTAGTTAGAAACGCCTTATGGCAGGCGCGGATGGACATCTTTGCTTTGGGCTTTGTCTTGGTCAGAGATCCATTTGTTTTTGATTCTGAAGGGAATTTAACCCTTGCAAACATTGTGAACAAGCCAGGAATGCCTCTATTGTCGCAGAGTACATTTTGTGAATCTGACCCTATTTCTAGGACCCTCCAAAACTTGACCCTGAAACAACTACCAAAACATAACCCTAACTCATAACTAACAAATGACTACAGAAAGCTTCAGATTTCCATGGTTAGCTGGAACACTTGCGGGCACTCCCACTTCTTAGGTAACAGTGCGGGTTTTTTAGCATCACATGACATAATTATTTTACAAGAAACGTGGCTAAAAGCACAACCTACTTGGGAAGGTCATACTATTGTCTGTCATGCTGCAAAAACTGCTTCACGTGGTCGACCTTCGGCTGGCTTCTAGTAGCGATTAAGAATCACAAAAGTTGGCTCTTGTCTTGGTGGGCAGCGCCAAACTTCTATCTTTTGTTGACCAAACACATTTGTCCGGTTGTGACTGTGGCAATCTTGAACATCTATCGCTACCCGAAAGGATTACCAGGCAAGGTCTTCTTTAATGCTTTACAATGTTTATTCAATCTCATTTTTAGAATCTACAGATATAACGAACATCATTGTAATGGGTGATTTGAATCTGCAATTGCTACCTGCCAACAACCCCAAATACAATTTATCCTGTTTGAGATGGCATCTACTCATGAAGGAGAGGAGGCTTCTTATGTGCAATGGGTCTATCACGGCAGATATCCCTCCGCAGATGACCTGGCAAAGAGGAAATTCTGCTTTTATCATTGATTATATCTTTGTTGATAGCAGTATGTTTAATGCTAATTTGAGTTTCAGTATAATACCACAAATGTATAGCGATCATAATATGTTGAACTTAACTTGGTGGTGTGAAGTCCAAATGGACAGTGAGTGTTGTGAATACTTCCCCAAATTGATGTTGGTTAATAATGCAAGAACACGTTTAAATGGAATCTCTGTTCTTTGACAGCATTCCATCAAAATGTGGAGAGTTCCTGCTATGACGTTAATATTCCTTCTGGTGACTACACTTGTTTTTTACACAGTTACCAACAAAAAGTACAGTCATCATCAAATGTCCAATACAAACCTCGGCATGAATATGATGCGCTGGTTCAATTAAAAAAATCTACCTTATGTAAAAACAAAAAAGTGGTAACACTTTCCAACTGTGTAAATAAACAAGAAAGTATTTGCCCGCTTTCTTGTCAATATAACAACTGGTTACGTTCATATTGCAGCCAACTGTACCAAACAGATGGTGAATCTATGTTGGCCAGTATTCTATGCAAAAACACTGCACAAATTTGGACCATGATCAACTCAGCTAATAATTTGTCACAAAAATCTGTTCAACTAAATGGTGTTAATGAGATAGAGTGGGTTACACATTTCTCCAATATGTACCAAAAACCAATGGGGATAGACTCATATGACACCTTAGAAGGCTCTAATTATTAGGGTAGATCTATAGAGGAAGAAGATGTTCTATTTTACATACAAAAGTTGAACAACTCCCGTGCTCCTGGCCCGGATAGCTTAAGCAACTACGCCTTCAAACAACATCCAGTAATGTGGTCAAAAATTCTACATACCATCTTTAATCAAATTGTCTCAAGTCATCATTTACCCCCTTTGTGGCGAACGGCAGTCATAGTCCCGATTTTCAAGAGAGGTGATAGGTCTGTGGCTGCTAACTACAGACACATCTCCTTACTCGATGCACCTGGTAAATTGTTCTCAAAATTCATACTTAGGGACTTTACCAGGTGGACCTTGAAAGCGGGGCAAATAGATCCTTTACAAATGGGGTTTATGGCTGGTTTGGGGACTGGTGTGAATCTTATGACATTGACATCCATAATCTCACTCCATCAATCCAGAAAGCAAGCCCTATTTATCACTTTTGTGGATCTTCGCGCCGCCTTCGATTCCATCTCGAGAGAATTACTGATTCACAAGTTGATTCACCACGGTTGTCCACTTCACATCATAATCTCCTTAATCAAGGATCTTCATACCAACAACTCAATACAAGTAAGACTCTCAGCTGATGGCAAATTATCAACTTCGATATCTACACAGAGGAGTTAGACAAGGGTGCACCTTGGCTTCGGCCATATTCAACTTCTTCATTTCTGATGGGGGGGGGGGAGTGCATTTGCTAACATCTTAACTGACCCTCCCAAGTTGAATAACAAACCAATACCCTTTCTAATGTATGCTGATGATCTGGTGATAATGTCTAAGACTCCAAAGGCGCTCCAGAGAGTGTTTGATGCTCTTGCAGATTATAACCACTCAAACCATATGTCCATTAATCTTGAGAAATCCAAGGTCATGTTGTTTAATTCTTCTAAAAAACGTGATTATAAGTCAAGTGTCTGGACTCTTAGGGGGAACAAGGTGCAAGTAGTACAAACCTATACTTATTTGGGAGTACTTTTAGCAAGTCATGGAGGTGTTCCTTTGCATGGTCAACTGCTAACTCTTAAAGTCATCACAGCCTTACAGCAAACGAAGATTTTGCTATGCAAATATGGCAAGTTTTCTGTTGCGCCTGCCCTCACATACTACCATCAAAAGCCAACGCCAATTTTTCTATATGCAGCAGAAACTAGACCTATAATGCCCCAAAAATTCTGGTCAATTTTGGAAGGCAAATTTTGGCGCGAGGTACTTAGGCTTCCATCCTGCACTCCTCTCCCTTTTATACGAAATAAGCTTGGTTTAATATCTCTGTACGTGAGATACATTTGGCAAATGGAGGTACTGTTCAGAAAATGCCTCTTAGCTTACAATACAACATCGGTTCTGGGCATTTTGGCGGAACATATTTTTTCATCTAACAATGCCTTCATTACCAAATGGCAGTCTCAGGTGGTCCAGGCGCTGTCATGGGTTGATGTTTCATTAACAACGCTTTTTCAAAACCCGATACAAGTGAAAACCAGACTGTTTGCTTTTGATTGGGAAAGCACTAGTGCTGATTGTTCCAAATATTGTGACTTTGATGCACAGTTATTTCCCAGAAAAAAACATAGCATCCCAGAAGCATACCTAATCAAAGCACTGTCTTCATTCCATTTCCATGATTTCATGCGATTGAGGCTGAATCTTTGGCCTACAAGACAGATCCCGGCTCGCGCAGTACTCAGTAAGATTCGGTGAAGCATTGTCGCTTTTGCCAGCGACAAAATACTGGGTAAACTTTAAGGCATCTTCTAACCGAATGTGTGGCACTGGTCAAACATCGTAAGATACACTTTGAGTCAATAGTAGAGTTCTATGGAGTCCGCACCTCAGAAACATTGTGGAAAATGATTTATTCTGGATACTCTACGACTGTACGATTCAGGGCCTTGGCACTTCTACATGATCTAAAACTTCATGACACAAATGTCAATATCCTTTAGGATATTTGTAACTCATCCCATGTGTATTGTTGAACATTTCTTTTTTAATTAATTGCTGATGTCGATCTTATGATTTGACTTATTATTTTTCTTCTGTTTTTTTTACTTATACATTGTTTTTTTATGAAAGTGATTATTGGTTATTTTCATTCTGTGTATGATATTATGTACTTTCAAATATTTGTTTTAATGAATGAATTATATTGTAAAGTTGATTTTATCAGCTATATCAATAAAATGGAAAACTAATAAAAAAAATGTTCACCTCTGGTAGTAAAAAAGACAAGATATAGAAATAGGGACTACCAATATCGGGGGTGGTTTAAGTGACAAGTCCACTGGGTATATACACACACGGGAGGAAAGGAGGGCTACAGTGGTGGTGGAGGAGGGGAACAGGGCCAGTGAGACTTGCACAATGCTTCCACAAGGCACCAATGTTCTTCTTAGCAAAACAGGCCCTCTACTTTAGAGCACCCCTAGAATTAAGAGTTACCAAATGCGGAATGTAGGTAGGGAGGAACATTTGAACCGTATCCATGTTGTTTGCATAGTGCTTATGCCTCCCGCAAGACTAGTTCCAAGCAATCAGTGGAGGGAGGAGAGCATGTGGGCTGGGGGTGATGAACGGGATGGAGTAACCAGAAATAAAACAGGTCTAAAACAGTGTTCCTATTGGAGCGCTTGAGATAAAATCCGAAAACGATTTAAAAATAATTAGTGACAAATTTCAACACAGAAAATAGTCCAGAGAAATTATGAGTAAAACTGAAGACCCTGTTGGGCCAATGTAGCAAGTAAAGCGGCTGATCGAATGGGTCTGGCAGCCCGAATGTGCAGTAACCACTTAAAAAAAATGTCGGGTGTAAAGCCCGCATACACATTTTACACTATGAAGTATTGTACAATGAAATTCACTTAGTTGTTAGTATCGATGTCAGAGTTTGTTCGCAGATTTTCATCTGGCACCAAACCTGGACCGCCATTTCATGCCCATTTTGTGAAAGCGTGTACGTCAGCAGCAATGGAAGTAGGACACCAGGGACAAAAGAGCGCGCCCCTCCCCCACGAGTTCGACGCTTACTGTACCTCCCGGTGCCTCCTTAGGTAGAAATCCGCGGGGAAGCTGGCGTTTAATTAGTTGGAATAAAGGTTTCGCATTCAGCGCTGTAATGCAAATCCTATCGCGTGATGTGCCTAAAATTCCTCAATAATGAAAGAACAAAAGTTGTGTGGAAGGTCCAAGCATAGAAGAAAGGCCTGCATCTTTTAGCACGGATTGCCCGCTTATCGGCAGCGCGTCACCCAATCGAAAAAGTCGACCTTGACAAAGTATGGCATTGTTGCTCTGCTAATCAGAGTTGGGGCATAATTGTGCCAAGTGAGAGTTGTGGTACATTTTTATGACGCTAAACATGCGAGGTTTCGGTGTCTGCATTACAGGCGTAAGAGGAGGCCAGGCAGTAGAATATTTCAATACCACATGGGTCGCAGGTCGTTGTAAGAAACAGAAGCGTAATGCTCCTTACGCACACAGCAAACCTTTTAATGGTGAAAGCACATAACGGTGTGTTCCAGATTCTTGTGAGTGCTCTGGGAGCAGGTCGGGGCGAGAAAATACTTATCTGCGATTTTTGCTTTCTGTCAGTTCACTCACTCAGCAACCAGATTGTTTTGTTTAACTTTCGGCTCCAATGGCTGTGAATTCATAACGTGCCTCTTAGAAGCAGTGGCGTCACTAGAATTCAGTATTGGGGGATAGGAGGGGCAACAAGGTGGCACAGATAAAACAGAGGGGCGGGGTGGTGACACATCAAATAACAGACCAAACAGGTTTAAATATACCTTTATTTTATCAAGCTGATTAAAAAAAATTGACATTAAGCATGTTCAGTGTAGGTTTAAAACAATAAAAGTTGTGTATCAAGTTAATATACATCCTAAAATGTTAACTCGCTTTTGAACAGTTACACAAATGCACTATACATTTCACAAGAGACATCATTCTCCCCACAGCTTCAAATAATATGTCGCTAGTTACAGGTGGTATTTAGCAGAAGAGACATCACTTCCAGCTTAGTTTTAAATAATAGCCAGTCAAAAAGAGTCTCTTTAACAGAAGAGATAGCACTCATACCTCTGTTTCAAATTATAGTCAACGACAGTGTGTTTAACAGATGAAATATTCACAGGCGCCGAGTACAGGAGGAACGGAGACAACTGCTCCCTTGCTTTTTAGCAATGGTTGCAGGAATCTCATGTGGCCCTTATAGAACTGTTTTCAGTTTCTGGCTATACATCCCAGTGGCAGCTGGTGAATTTTTTAACTAGAGGAGCATAAATATTTCCCCCAAATGTGTCAGAGCGACCTAGCATATCACAGGTTGCCCGAACCAATCAAGAAGGACTGCCCTCCCCCACCGAGAACTGTTAAAATGGTGAATTTTAAAGCACACTTTCATTTGAAAAAATGGGTAAAAAGACAGTTTGCAATTGGTTTTGTAGGGAAACTCATGGAAAAAATCCAAAAGAAAACAGTCACCAACAGGGCACAGGAGCATTTCCCCAACAGATTTTCATGATGGCTGTGCCAGTATTCCCATAAAAGAACATACTCATGTTTGCTTTGCACATAATGCCATTAATGATACTATAAGAAAACATGTCCATGCTTGTTCTGCCAATATATGGCAGTACCCCACATAAGAACATACTCCAGATGGCTTTACCATTGAAAATGCCATGCCACAGAATGAAAACATGTCCAAACTGGCTGCATCAAAATGTCAATCTAGCCACATAATAACATTGATCGTGTTTCCTTTCAGAAATGGTTAGACTGGGTGCATTAAAATGCCAGTCTAGCTACACAATTAAGCAATATGCCCTGAGCGGCGGGGGCATTACCGACTCAGGTAATGCCCGGGACCCGTAGTTCGCTCAGGCCTTAACGAAGGCCCCGGGGCATTACCGACTCAGGGGCATGTTGCTATTCGTACCCGGCCTGCAATATCTGCACGACTGGGGCACTAAAAGCATTTTTTTCTGTCCCGAAACGCTGCAGCGTTTTGGGACAGAAAAAATGTAAAAAATGAAACTGAGTCCGTTTTCCCTTTCCATGGCGGCCATCAGGAGCGGACGCGCTGGGAACAGAAGTGTTCCCAGCGCATCCGCTCCCGAAAAAAAGAAAGGAGCAGAAGGTAAGTGGGGTTGGGAGGGAGGGGAAGAAAAAAAACGTACCTGCGTCCCTGGTGGGGGACGATGGAAGCCTCCAGCCGTGTGGAGGCACGGAGCGGGGATGGCCCCGCTCCAAGACACAACACGGCTGGAGGCTGCCATCGCCCCCCACCGGGGACAAAGGACCATTCCATCTCCCTTCGCCGAGGGGTGAGGGCAGGAGCCCCCCCCAGCCCAGCAGAGGATCCAGGCTCCAGCGGGCACACGGACAGAGCCTGCCTGACCCTGTCCCATACAGCGCCTGACCTGCCCATGCCGGGCGCGGCGCGGCGCGAAACCGAGGCTGAGCCTCGATTACTCCAGCTGGTTCCGCCGGCAGGCGGATTCGCCGGCGGCCAGCACTAAGGCCATACAAAGGCCTGTTCCTGCGCCCCAGATCCCACCATTCCATCTCCCTTCGCCGAGGGGTGAGGGCAGGAGCCCCCCCAGCCCAGCAGAGGATCCAGGCTCCAGCGGGCACACGGACAGAGCCTGCCTGACCCTGTCCCATACAGCGCCTGACCTGCCCATGCCGGGCGCGGCGCGAAACCGAGGCTGAGCCTCGATTACTCCAGCTGGTTCCGCCGGCAGGCGGATTCGCCGGCGGCCAGCACTAAGGCCATACAAAGGCCTGTTCCTGCGCCCCAGATCCCACCATTCCATCTCCCTTCGCCGAGGGGTGAGGGCAGGAGCCCCCCCAGCCCAGCAGAGGATCCAGGCTCCAGCGGGCACACGGACAGAGCCTGCCTGACCCTGTCCCATACAGCGCCTGACCTGCCCATGCCGGGCGCGGCGCGGCGCGAAACCGAGGCTGAGCCTCGATTACTCCAGCTGGTTCCGCCGGCAGGCGGATTCGCCGGCGGCCAGCACTAAGGCCATACAAAGGCCTGTTCCTGCGCCCCAGATCCCACCATTCCATCTCCCTTCGCCGAGGGGTGAGGGCAGGAGCCCCCCCAGCCCAGCAGAGGATCCAGGCTCCAGCGGGCACACGGACAGAGCCTGCCTGACCCTGTCCCATACAGCGCCTGACCTGCCCATGCCGGGCGCGGCGCGGCGCGAAACCGAGGCTGAGCCTCGATTACTCCAGCTGGTTCCGCCGGCAGGCGGATTCGCCGGCGGCCAGCACTAAGGCCATACAAAGGCCTGTTCCTGCGCCTGTTACGCGCATGGGAGCGCGGCGTGGCCACCCCCCCTGCACAATTTTTCTATTCTCTAACCGATAGACTACCACCTGGACAATGAAAAACGTACTCTTTTTTCAATCAACGAGGGCACCCACAAAGGCACTGTGCCTGTCCTCAACCTGTCTACACCGTCGAGCCTAGAGCCAGGACCCCTTGCCGTCCACCTACAGGGTAAGCATACTGCCCCCTCCTCCACATTCCATTCCCGACCTTCGAGCTAGAGCCCTGATCTAGCACCTCCCAACATTGCTACGTCCAAGGTCCCACATGCACCGTTGTGCTCTTGAACCGCAACAAAAATATTTCAATGCACAATCTATAGCCAACCAACCATACTCTTGCCCTGCTTTGCAATATGCTGTCACTTGATAATAGCACCGGCACCACGGTCACCTAGAGACCATTGTGATACTGTGAAGTGCCTTATGGTCACCTTGAGACCACTGTGATACTGTGTAGTGCCTTATGGTCACCCAGAGACCACTGTGATACTGTGTAGTGCCTTATGGTCACCCAGAGACCACTGTGATACTGTGTAGTGCCTTATGGTCACCCAGAGACCACTGTGATACTGTGTAGTGCCTTATGGTCACCCAGAGACCACTGTGATACTGTGTAGTGCCTTATGGTCACCCAGAGACCACTGTGATACTGTGTAGTGCCTTATGGTCACCCAGAGACCACTGTGATACTGTGTAGTGCCTTATGGTCACCCAGAGACCACTGTGATATTGTGTAGTGCCTTATGGTCACCCAGAGACCACTGTGATATTATGTAGTGCCTTATGGTCGCCCAGTGACCACTGTGATATTGTGTAGTGCCTTATGGTCGCCCAGTGACCACTGTGATATTGTGTAGTGCCTTATGGTCACCCAGAGACCACTGTGATATTGTGTAGTGCCTTATGGTCGCCCAGAGACCATTGTATTGTAAACCACTTACCCACCAAACTAAGTACCAGTCACGCACAATGTCCAGCCTACTTAGCTTCTACTGCATCATGGCTATTGCTACACTTCCTGCTACTAGCAAGCTAAGCAGCTACACAGAAACCCCACTATACTCACATGCACCTCTATCACATATATCACCAGATATTATTACTAACACTCATGCCTACACTGACTCTAAACACCAAACTCTGTTAGAACCACTAGTTTACACTTCCAAGCCTAGCTCCACCCACGATAGAAATAGCAAACTACGCGCTAGACTTAACAAACTCCATGAGACACCTAGACGACTCCTCCTTCCTACAAAACCTGAAATGAAACATCAAATTGGCAATACAGGTTACGCTTCTAACCACACCCGAGCTTCAACGCTTACCCAAATATCTGTGCCCAAGACAAAATCCAGCGCGAAAAACACTCCTAATCCTACACATACCAAAGAGGAAACTAAGGAACATTCCTATAAAGGAGCACTTCTCAATGCCAGGTCACTAGTTGCACATGCCCTTGAGATAGCTGATCTAATCACTGAGAATAACCTGGACTTCATTGCTATAACTGAAACTTGGCTACACCAGGCAGCAGGCCCTTCACTCATGCTAGCCATACCTGACGGCTACACTATATGTAGACAAGACCGAGAGGGCACCCGCGGAGGCGGAATTGCCATTATCTCTAAATCAAGCCTCTCACTAAGACTAGCCCCTGCACTAACGCTACAATCCTGTGAAGCCCTCACTGCTAAACTCCTTATAAATAATAATCAATCCCTAACTATTCACCTAATCTATAGACCTCCAGGCCCACTTGGGACCTTCGAAGAGGATCTACACAAGTTACTAACCCTCAATGCTAAAACCACCTCTCAATTGTTGTTATTAGGGGATTTTAACTTAGGACTCAATGACAAAACAGATGTGCATGCCGCGACTATTTCCCAAGCTATTAACTCTCTAGGGTTCTCCCAAAAAGTCAACAACCCTACCCATACGAAAGGTAGAATATTAGACTGGGTCGCTGACTCTAACTGTACTACAGTCATCTCCTCTATCTCAGCTTTATCATGGTCTGACCACTCATTAGTGTCCTTTGACCTCCTAACCTCCCAACCATCCTCTACAGTCGTCCCCATGGCACCCTCATGCCCCACAAGAAACAAAAAGAATATGACAATAGATAATGTCATACCCGCTATTCTTCCAACCTTAAACGCCTTGCCTGACAATTTAGACCCCGGCACTTTAGTTCACGAGTATAACAAAATTATGACTGATACTCTGGACAAAATTGCCCCACTTAAAATGCGTACAAGTAAACCCAAAGCCCATCTAAATAAATGGTTCACGCCCGAACTCAAGGCTTTACGTCTCACCAAGAGAAAATATGAATCCAACTGGAAAATATGTGCAACTGCTGAGAACAAGGCTAACCTAATATCTATCTCCCGTCAATACAAAAACGCAGTCTGTCTGGCTAAGAAAAACTCATACAACGATCGCATCGCCAACTCCAAATCAAGCATGAAGGAACTCTTCTCCATCCTAAAGGAACTTGAGTCACCTATTGCCATACCAGACACCTGCACTAAAGATCAGACCTGGTGTTCTGACATCCAATATGCTCTAACTAATAAAATTACTACCCTCCAAAACAAAATTCAACTTAAAAAAGACTCGCTTAAACTCCCTACACTGTCACCACCTAAGGCGATCCACATGCCTCAACATACCAAATTCTCCTTCACCAAAACTTCCACACTCGAGATTGAAAAAATCATCCTCACCCTCAAACCATCCAACTGCAAAGGTGACATCTGCCCAGCACAGCTAATAAAAGACGCTGCCAGAGACCTATCACCATTTATCTCCAAACTTGTCAATGCATCCTTCTCCACAGGTATCATCCCAGCTAACCTAAAACAATCCTGGGTGCTCCCGTTGCTTAAAAAGCAAACTTTAGATCCTCTCATCCCCACCAATTACCGTCCAATCACCACAGTTCCGTTTCTGCTAAAGATCCTGGACAAAGTGGCCTATATACAGATTCAAAACTACCTTGAACTGCACAAACTACTAGGATCTAGACAATCTGGCTTCCGCCCACTACACGGAACGGAAACAGCCCTGATTGACTTAAAGGCCCAAATAGACGAACTGAGAGATCAGGGTAAGACAGCCCTCCTCCTCCTACTAGATCTCTCAGCTGCGTTTGATCTTGTGGACCACAAAGTCCTCTGCAAACACCTGGACGTTGCCGCTCACTTCTCCACCCAAGCTATCAGTTGGATAGAATCCTTTCTGAGTGAGAGAACTATGAGAGTCTTTTCCCCTTCGGCAGCAGCTGACCCTATACCCATTACTTGTGGTGTCCCTCAGGGATCCTGCGTCTCTCCGACCCTTTACAATATATTCACCAAACCTCTGTTCGATGATTTGGACAATCTCGGTATCACCTACACTAACTATGCAGATGATACACAGATTCTCTTCCCACTTTCTGGGGATCACAGTGAGGATGGGGAGTTGGTGAATAGAGTGTATCTCATCATTCAGGCATGGATGGCCACTCACGGTCTTTGCCTGAATGATGATAAGACAGAGTTGATCATTCTGGGCACACAAGCCAATATTAACAAATTGGGCCCAGATTACTCAGCCTTCAGCATAGACGGAAATGTCATTAAAGTCTCGAGGGAAGTAAAAACACTTGGTTTTTATCTCGACTCTACCCTGTCCTTCACTAAACAGGTAAACTCCTTAGCCTCCACCACTGCTTACACCTGTAAATTGATCAGAGCAGGCAAGCCCTTCCTGTCCAATACCAGCTGCCTAATCCTGGCTAGAGCCTTAATTCTTTCCCGACTTGATTACTGTAATGCCCTATACAGTAGCGCCAATAAAGCCACTACCCTAAGACTTCAAACTCTACAAAATAATGCTCTCAGAGCTGCATTAGGAATAAGAAAGAGGGAGCATATCTCCTCGACTAGGCGGCAACATAAATGGCTTTCTACTGAGAATAAAATCCAGCTAAAAATGATCTCATTAACCCATAAGGCCTTAAATAATGCTGCTCCTAGCTACTTGATGGACAAAATAAAAAGAAAAACTTCCAATAGACCCATGAGACTCGCCAACTCCAATTGTTTGGCAGTACCTAGATCCAGACTTGCCAAAATTGGTGGCGTTTGCTTCCCTGTGAAAGCTGCTAACCTGTGGAACGCCCTGCCACCTAACCTTAGAGCTGACCAACCCTTCCCCCATTTCAGAAGGAACCTTATCAAACACATTATCGCCAACAATGACTTAACACCCGAACACTCACAAGCGTAGTCCTACCTAATGCACCCCGACGCGACATCAACCTTTATGTTTATTACTGCTAATCATGTATATTGTTAACTGTACATTCATGTAAATACGGCAACTCTTTATCTGTACATTCTAGTAATTTGTGTAATATGGCGTAATATTGTAAATTCATTTATATAACATTGTAACATTGTAAGCTTCGCATATACTTGTTGCTGCGCCCGGTAACCTAAGGGTCTGGTGCGCAATATAAATAAACAAACAAACAAACAAACAAACAAACAAACAAACAAACAAGGTAAGTGGGGTGGGAGGGCAGGGAGGAGGGAGGAAAGGGCAAACATTTTCTTTTTTTTTAAAGTCTTACCTGAGTCCCCAGTGGGGGGCGAAGGCACAGCCTCTCAGCCGTGGGGAGGCTCAGAGCAGGGATGGCCCCGCTTCGAGCCTCCTCAATGGCTGAGGGGTTGCCACGCCCCCCGCTGAGGACAAGGCAGCTGGAATCCCGGCCGAGAATCGAAGGATTCTCGGCCAGGTAACGACCCAGCGAGAGCTAATCAGAATGTGTGTTGCATTCTGCTCGACTCTCGCCGGGTACTAATAACACTTATCATGCTTGTTTTATCATAGATGTGCAGTAAAAGATGCCATTCTGCCCCCTAGCTCCCCTGCGCCTCGTACACACAATCAGTGTGAGTCATGGGATTTCTTACTAGGCACCTATCATAGATGCCCAGTAGAAAATGCTATGTCCGCCCACCCCCAGCACCTCAGATGCATAGAATGTGATTGTGAGAATTCCAAGTGCTGGGGGCCCAGGGATCAGGCATTTTATTTTTTTACTTTCAATCTATCATAGATGCCCAGTAAAAAAATTCAAAGCTTGCCCACTGAGCCCTGCAGCACCTCACATGGGGAGCTGATTTTGGCCTGTGGTGTTGTTGCACAACTCCCCTCCCCACCCACCAAAATCAACTCCCCAGCCTGGCACAAACACACACATTCACACAAAATTCACATGCAGCATGCACTCGCTCATTCACATGTGCACCCATCCTCAGACACTCATTTGTTGCAAAAAGCAGCTGAGGCTGGCTGGCTCCTCAGAAATGGGCAAGAGTGCCAGTGGGTCAGCGCCGCCTCACCCATTATGGACGAGCCACCACTGGTACATCCTCAATATATCTATACACAGGGTCAGTGTGGATGGAGAAAAAATATTGTTGACGTTGAAGTCATGTACATGAGCTGCAGTGATGTAATGCTGGAAATGCGACTGTCGTCTCCCTCGTCCCTCCACACCTCACCACTTCATCTTCAGTCCAACCTGGACCTAGCCTCTTCTCCCATCCCTACCCTCAGACACTCCTCTCTCCCAGTTTCCACCCCATTGCTCTTGACTTCTCACCCAGTACACCTAAAAACCTCCACTTCTCAAATGATCCACTCTCCACCCGCCCAACCCGCCCTTATGACCCACCACTCGTCTCTCGCATTCCTACCTCTGCCCACTCCCCTCTCCCCATCGACATAACCCTCTCACCAGACACTGAAAGTCCACAGGC
Organism: Ambystoma mexicanum; assembly: GCF_040938575.1. Taxonomy (NCBI): domain Eukaryota; kingdom Metazoa; phylum Chordata; class Amphibia; order Caudata; family Ambystomatidae; genus Ambystoma; species Ambystoma mexicanum. The sequence continues at coordinate 591,021,034 of NC_090922.1, read as the reverse complement.
ATCTAACCCTCCCACCCCACCTCAACCGGCCTCAACCACCCTGAATGATCCTCTCAAAACCACCACCCCATCGGGCACCCATGTCCGCCAAGCTCCCCCTGCAATGAGCATCACGAAAACCACCTCCCCTCACAAAGTCGCACGTATCCCTTTTAATGCCCGCTGCGTAGCAAAAAACAGACAGCATCTTTGACCTCCTCTCCTCTGACAATCCCAGCAAAATGTTTATAACTGAATCCTGGTTCTCCGACGACTTTGCCCCAGCAGTGAACAAAGACTTTCCCCCTGGCTACTCGCTTATCGCCCACAATAGAGACTCCAGAGGTGGCGGAGTGGCAATCCTCTACAAACCCCATTTCTCCGTCTCACTTGTCGAATCCCAGACATGCAAAGCCTCATGTGAATCCCTTCTGGTAAAACTTTTGCTACCATCAACCTTCACCCACAGCTTCCTACTCATCTACAGACCCCCTGGACATGAAAGACATTTCGCCAACAATCTCCGACTCAATAGCTACCATTCAGGTAAATCACCCTTCTCTTACACTCCTGGGAGATTTCAATATCTGGTTTGATATGCCCAACAACCCCATGACTCACCCGCTGGTTGACGGTTTTGATGCACACAACCTCTCCCAACATAACACTGGTCCAAACCACTCAGGTGGGCACACCCTTGATGCAATTTTTAGCTCCTATCACCTGGTTTCTATTTCCTGTCCCAAACTACTCCTCTGGACCGACCACTTTGCCATCCCTTTCTCTATCCACACACCTGCCCCTTCTCCTACAACTCCCCCGGACCCCACCCTGATCTCAAATGCTGAAACAAAGTCAAGGTCCTCCCCGATCTAGCCAAAGTCCTGCATCTACGCCCCCCTGCATCGCTGCCCAGTGATAGACCCTTAACCATCGATTCCTTCGTCTCCTAGCTTAAAGACTCACTAATTCGTCTCACCCCCTCATGCCCATCATCCTCACGCAAAGGACCGTCCCCCAAATGATTCATACCCCGACAGAGGAATGTCAAAAAACAAAATAACTCTTGAGCGCAAATGGCGAACATCTAAAACCGAGCTCAGCAGATCCATGTCAGCCCTGCACCACAGTAATTACAAATCCGAAAGGCCAAAAAAGCCTATTACAATAACACATTCTCAACTGTGGCAACTGCATCAAAGAACTCCACATGATCATATCGGAATTCGTGAAACCTATGTGCACCTCTGCCCAATCCACCCCTACACAATCACTCTGTGGCTCCCTCTCCCTACATTTCTTCAATATCGCACTTGACAGGATGGCAACCCTTAACACCAAACTGTCCTTGCTCTCCCCCTTCCCGTCTCCGAACCCTCCTGGTCCCATTGCCCCCATGCCGACTTTACCTACTTTCGACTCCTTCAAACCCATCTCCAGAGACGAGTACCTTGACCTACTATCAGCCAGCAAACCCTTGGGTCACCGCTCGACCCCTGCCCCGCCTCTGTCCTGAAAGAAATATTCTCCTCTACATGCGCAGGAGAACATGCGCGAGCTATAGTTAACGACTCCCTCACCTCTGGCATCTTGCCTGAAGCCTTCAAAATAGCACATGTCAAGCCACTTCTAAAAAAGGCATCCCTTGACCCCAGGAATTATAGGCCAATCTCCAACACCAGATTTCTCGCAAAACGTATCGACCAGACTGCATAATCCCAGCTCAACTTTGTGCGCAGTTGAGGAGATTGTTGGATTCTACAATTGGACTTCAGGCCGCGACATGGAACAGAAACCACTCTGATCTCGTTCTGGGATGATATCAAGGTCACTGCACTCTGAGGGCTGCGCAACACTGATTCTCCTCAATCTCTCTGCAGCCTTCAAAACGGTTAACCATTCAATCCTCCTTGACCGCCTCCACTCCCTAGGAATCCGAGGCTCTGCTCTCAAATGGATTGCCTCCTTCCTCTGTAATAGGAAACAAATAACCTTCCTCACCCCTCTTGTCTCATGTGCGTGCTCGGTGAACACTGGAGTACCCCAAGGCGCATGCCTATCTGCTCTCCTTTTCAACTTCTATCTGACTCCTCTACCTGGAATCATCCGCACGCACAACCTCTCCTGTTACAACTACGCAGACAATACCCAAATTATCCTAAGAAACCGCAAGACAAGCACCAACACTCATCCCGACTGTGAAGTTTGTCTCCTTGATATTGACCGATGGATGGAGAAAAAAAACCACCTCCTTCTGAACCCTGATAAAACTGAAATCACTGTGTGCAGCAATACTGCCCTTCTCCCACACACGCTCCCATAGCCCCCCTCCCTCAGCCCGCCTCCCCGCCCCTCCGACATAGTAAAAAAAAACTAGGCTGCACTTTGGACTCAGGCCTAACCCTCTCGCGTCAAATCAACGCGTCAAAAAGATGTCACTACCACCTCAAACTTCTCAGACACATTTTTCCGTACTTCTCCTGTCCCAACAGACTATACCTGGGTGCACCGGCATACCAACTCAACAAACTCCAAAGAGCCCAAAACGCTGCTGAAAAACTGCTCCTTGCCCTCGGACATCGAGAGCACATCTCACCCGCTCTCTGAACCCTCCACTGGCTCCCAGTCCGACGAAGGGCCACCTTCAAGACCCTATGCATCACTCACCGAGCAGTGCACAAGACCGACCCATGTACCTAAAAGAAAAGATAAAATCCCACCTCCCATCTTGCACCCTAGGATCAAGCACTGCCCTCCTTCTAGTGATTCCAACCTCTAACTCTGTCAGGATCGGAGGATACGCCTTCTCAACCTTGGCCCTAACTCTGTGAAACTCACTCCCCCCACATATTCGACAGACCCGAGACTATATGACCTTCCATAAAGCTCTAAAAACGTGGCTCTTTCCATAATGCCGACTCTGACCACCTGAAGCGACTAAGACCTTGCAACCCGGTGACAAATGCTCAAGGAGATGCCAAGTAATGATGCCACTGAATACGCTTATTAAGTCACTATTATGCAAATGTGCGCTTGAAATCAAGAATAGCGAGCGCCTTAGATTATAACTCCACCCAAACACTCACCTCCCGGAACACTATGCTTACTCTCTACTCTACACCAACACACAATAAGAGTGAAGCAACACTCCACAATCAATTTCAGCCTAGCTGCTCAGATACCAACACTACTCCATAAACACCTCATCATTCTGATAAAATGCAGCTACACCCCACAAAAACCAGCCTAGCTGCTCACATAAGCGTCCTACACAGGCCTAACGCAGCCAGAGCCGAGTCTTGGTGTCCATCATCCAGACTGCACACATCCAACTGATATCAAATATCACCACACCTAATGCTAGGCTGCAGCTACCATTAGGCAATTGCATTGGCTGCCCACATAATTGGTGCACTCAAGCACCCTATGACACCTTACTCTCTCAACTGACCTGGACTACGGTCCCCGGGGCGTTCAACTAGCAGCGATTTGAGGTCATACCAATGATATATAGAGCACTATATAAATGCCAAATAACATAACATAATATTAAGGGATCCATAGACACATCCTGCAGAAGACGGCTACCAGGTTAGGTGACTGTTGCTGAGATGGTATGTATTTAAAATTAGCTGTTATTCCAAGGAATTTTTGCAATTCCTTATTAAAAAACAAGTGCTATAAAAGGTGTTCGGCCAGGGAATGGGTTGGATTGGTCTCTTGCTTATATTCAGGGCAGCGTGGGGGAATTTCTGCCCCTGCAGTGAAAATCAAAAGTTTGCACCCATGAGCCCACAGTTTAGTTTGCTATTAACTGCTCTCAGCACAACAGAAGTATTTGTTTCTGAGTAAGCAGTTTGATAAGCATATTAAATATTTAGCAATATATCATGTGATAAAACACAAAGTAGGGGAATCACAGTGTATTTGTGTTATAGTCAAACAAAAAAACTAAACCCAGTTTAAAGGAAGCCAGTTGATAGAATAAGTTTAAGAAGCATGCTTCAGTTTGCAAATGTCGTTTTTGTTTTTTCTATTAAAGTGTAAACTGCACATTTGGAAAACAATAGTGTGCCCAGCATGAAGGAAGCCTGTTTTTAACAGTGCTGGCCCCTCCCCAGTGATACCCGTGGCCCATTGACTCCCATGGTGTGCCTTTCAGGCCAGAAGAGCGAGGGCAGGCCAAGCAAACAAAGAGCCAACAAACGCGTGAATGACGATTGGGCCGAAGGAGCATGTTTACAACTCCTGGAAGAGTAGTTTGCCAGAAGGGGGGGCAGGCCAACAATTGGGGGGCGGGGCAAAGCAGAAAATAAGGTAGGCAATGCCCCCATATGCGGACGCCCATTCTTAGGAGCTCTAATGCGGGCAGGTTGCGGATACGAGTACCTCCTTATTAACGAGAGGTGTAACCTCAACTGGCTGCCTGTCCAAGAATAAGTACGAGAAGATATATAATGTGTACATAGAGGACCTGACCCCAAAACCGCCTGTGCTAATCTTCCCTGCTGAAAGCGGTGGACACTGGATATCCTGGCCAGGCTGCCATGTGAACACGTCAGGTTTGATTAAGATCAGAAAGGACATATGATTGGGCTTAGAACGTAGGCCAGATTTGCTGGCAGGACCTCTCGGAAATGTGCATTTACGGAACAGATAGTATGCCCCAGATTCATTTATGAACCATATATTGCTTTGAAAAATACTGCCACTAACTACAAGTCAGTGAAGAGGTTGCTTCGACCGGGGTATGAGCTCTTTTGGGCAGGCCAGAAATCAGTAGTGCTGCTTTGATCTGCACGAGGAGTAGATTATTGCCGCTGAAGTTGGGGAGGCCTGCAAAGAGCGAGCTCCAATTGTGGATGCAGTGATTGACCAAAGCGCCTATTGCAGTGGCCCTCTCTGCATAACAGAAAACCCAGAAAGAGACAGCCTGAAAGAAGTGGAATAGCGATCTGCAACCTGCGGCTCTCCAGCTGTTTTGGACTACAACACACAAGGTCCCTCAACATTGACTATGCTTGTTTGGGTTGATGGGGGTTGTAGTCCAAAACATCCAGAGTCCCAAAAGTTGCATATACCCCTCAAGTAGGATATGTGGCAGAGGACACATGCCAAAGTCCATCCAGGCTCCAAGAAATTATGTTATCCCCTCAAAAGCACATAATTAGCTCAAAGACTACAAGGTAACAAACAGGTTTCTCAGCAGCTTGAGAGTACTCGGTTGTCGTAAGTATTGGTAGCTTTTGGGCATAGCATGGTATTCCCAGGGGTGTGCCCTTCCCGCTACCCTTCTCAAAATCCAAGTGCCCCAGCAGCGAGTCGAGACAATGCGTGAAGGTGCATGTGTTGTTATATTGGGCTAAGGGAGTAAACTGTCAGGTGCAGAACCAGGACTAATCAATTTGTGGTTGCCCAGCCCCCCTCTGCGCTGCAGTGATGAACTATACCCTGAGTGCACATTCAGAGAAGATAGAGTCTCCTTGAACATTCACGCATTCTCCAATAATCAACCTTCGAGTAGGTTCAGCCTGAAATGGCTGCACCCAGCACTACAAAGGAGTTCATTTGGGTAGTCACATTTGTAATTTTCTAGGGTGCAATTGATTACTTTAATGATTTAAAAAGAAAATACGGCATGATACCAAAATACCAGCCCATCAGAATAAACAGGTCGAGAAGGAGAGCAGCTGGCTTCACTAAATTCCGGGAAATTTTGCTCCGGGAGAATTAGAGCTCCCTCAGAACCATGGAGCAAACAGCCACCCCCAGGGGGATCCCGGCTCGGCACTTCGGAGCCACAGCACAGGTGCAAAGCAGAAGTGGCGGCCGTGGCAACCAATGCAGGACCGCCCCCATGTGCCAAGCTGGGAGGCACAACCCACTGTGTCACCAGGCAGGACCCAGCCCCACGGGACTAGCCCTTCCGCACTCTGAAACTGGGGATGGCACGCCCATGCCTTCCTTTCCCTGCAAAGGGCACAGCTACGTGTGCTTATCCTTTCACCTCCACCGAGATGTTGACACACAAAGATGAGAATGCGGCTGCACCCACTAGGTCAATATAACAATCCATGTTCTCCTTTCACTAGTCCCCCAGAGCCAGACAAGCCGAGACACAACAAAAATAATGATAGAAAAAAGGACACGGCGATGCAGAGGTGAAAGATGAGAGAGAGTAGGGAGCTGCCCTATTAGGTCCCAGTCTTCAATACTCCATCTGATAGCAGGCACCGCTCACCAGGAAATTGGAACATTAGATGGGCAGCATTTGTATGTAAAGGGCAATGCTTGATATTTACGTTGTCTATTGCATAGGTTGGGTAATCGTCCCCATCAAGCTGAAACCATTGGCATACATGGGAAATGAAGACGGGAGAGTTGGGACCCATGGCCATGCTAGACTTTAGACACTCCCACCCACGGCCTGCTCCTCACCATCTTCTTTGAGCTACGTATGTACTTTGAGAGGATAATATCCTAATTTCTTAGCAGTTTTCTGAAAAGCAATGTATTAATTTAAGCTGTAAACCAGATCTACGTGTAATAAAAATGCCTTAACCAAGTGTGCCTTGGCCCACTTAATGTATATATTATTTATTTACCACGTACCAGAGCCTGCAGGCATCAGGGTTCACGTCAATTCGAGAGACACTTCAAAAAACAGGACAAGACACAAGGGCCCGGACAAAATATACCATTGCAATATGTGTGTCCTTGCATCTGTCCTGGCACTGAATTGCTGTAGAAACGGGTATTGATAAAGCCAACACTTTCGGCTCTTGTATAGGCATTAGATAGGCATGGCATACAATGACTACGTTATACCATTGTCCGGCTGTTGCCATCTTATGGCCAGTTAATACCATTAGGAAAGTGCCTGCAAAATACATGTCCCATGTATACACTAAAATCAAAACTGTTGGCTTTGCCAATGCTTGTGTAATGTCATGCAGATTCATTTTTTCTGGACTAAACTGTGAGTGAGGGACCTCTTGCAATCATTTAATTTTTACTTTTGTATCATTATTTTTGTTTGCCTTTATGTCGTTAGTATTGACATTGGGCTGTTCAATTGTCATGTTTTCAATCACAATTGCGAGCACGCCTTCCGTGCGCTCCAGTGCCCGACTGGACGCCTGCACTTCTCATTTCTACAAGCGTCCCTGAAATCCAGAATCTCTGCCATCGAGGTGGCATTTCGACAAACACACACCTTTGTGGACATTAGCATGCGCTGCATTTACTAAATGTACGGTCATGCAGATTTGGGAGGCAAAACGTTGGCCCCAGTTTATCCACAACACGAATCACGATAGCCAACGTTACCTACGTGCCGGCCGCGATTAGAAGCCATTTATGGCGCTCGACTTCATAGACGCACGGTAGAGGTAAACATTGTTCGAGGCGCCTAGAAGAATGCGTTGGGTAGGCACTACGCTCCATATCCGCCCGGACAGAAATATTCTTACAGCTTCGAAGAGACTGTTATCTTGTGTTCGGCCTGCCCAATACCGGTTTGATATTAGCAATATGCATGTATAGTGGCAGGAAAAGTGGATTACATATACACCGCATACGGGGTGCACGGGTAAGAACGCGCACATCAACCACCCACAACTTGGTGCACGGCGCACACCACCTACCTTGTGCATGGGCTTGCTCAAGGCCACCAGAAGCGCCAAGAAGTCCTCCTCGTACATATGGCTGAGGATGTGAGCGCCGTAAGGCAGCGCGATGGCGATTTCCTGCATCATCCTCTCTGGAAGGAGCGGGTGCAGGTAGGTCACACGGCGAGTGCGGCAGCAGGTGGAAGGTCACGGGAAGTGCGTGAGGAGGGGGAGGGCGATCCCCACTTGTAGAGGGTAGAGAGAGGCATGGGAGTGGTACCGGCCAGGCCCCCTGGGCCCAACCATCAACAAATCCTCATTGTATTGTTATGTTAAAGAGCAGTGAAAGTGGCGCAAATGTGGCCTATGGGAATTACCTGCCCCCATGAGGGTGGGCGTCATGTTTCTTACCCAGGGCTCTGAGTAGGGCTCCCATGAGCCCGCGAGGCCATGCCCCGCCGTGTGTGCTGCTGAGAAGTGCTGCCAGCTCCCAGCCTCCCACTGTGCTGTGCATAAAGGAGCCATGATGACACCGGTGGCAAGGCACCGCCCTGAGGGTGCCAACAGCGGCCTTAAGATAGACGAGGCCTTCCTCCACCATCCCCGCCTCAGATCCTCCCCGGCCCTGCATGTAAGGGCTGACGCTGCTGCTTCGGCTCTTCTCGGGGATCATGCGCCCGTCCAGGGTCACAATGATGGACACAGTTCTTTCTATAAATCCTCAACCACTAAGCTGCGTCTCTGTTCACACCACAGTGGTATTTCTTTTATCCCTCAATCATAGTTCAGTCTGCGTCCTTGGCCATGCACACACTCGCTAACGTATTCCCCAAAGGCAAGATTATATTCAGGGGCACTCAGGGGTGGACTGGGAACCAAAAGAGGCCATGGAAATAACTTTCAAAGTGGCCCCATATAACACACGCCCAGCAATCCGAGCCCTTTTCCTATGAGAACATTTGGAAATAAAATAGGCTACCACCCAAAAGAGGCTGAGGGTGCAGAGGCTTACCGGCAAATCTCCAGAGTTCCCTACGGGCCAGTGACCGCCGGGGGCTATAGTATTCGAACGTGGGTTATCTCCTGCGGGCACGTGGGGGTGGAGTGTGCAGGGAAGACGAAGCCAGTTTCTCGACAGCACCAATCGAACGTAAGCCGAAGTGCAGGTTCAAATCCAGGTATGGCGGCCAGGCTTATCACAGGGGCACAGATCGGAAAATAAAGTATCGTTGATTCGGTTAATAACTCCAGCTATTTCATTGGAGGAGTAATCTATGCACTGCCACCCTACCCGTCTACACACGCAGACGGGCGCAGTATGCATGCACAGCTAGCTACATAACACAGAACGTCACATCGCCCAACTTTCCTTCAGTGCTCGAGACATGAAACACAAGTAGAGCATCTGCAATATATTATACCAGTCTGCCCTGTACGTTGTCAGTTGCTGTGGTGGTTGTAACATATAGCACTGGGGTGAGGGGGCGAATCACTGATGCCTCGGTGGAATGATTCATGCCAGTGATGGAAGACAGCAAGAAAAATGGAGGCGGCACCCCGATAACTAGTGCAGTGTCCCCCCCCCCCCCCCAGTTAAGGGGGAGGGGACGCCTGATGCGCGGCAAAACTTGGGAAAGCCCGCAAAGGGCCAACAAAGGAAAGGGGTGGGGACGCCCCTTTATAACGGGCGGGCACCTTGCAGCAGGAAACATCCAGCTTCTGCAGAAGGACGCCCGCCCGCCTGAGGCTAAGGAAGGATTTCGTTCTCCACCCACCCACCCTACAAACAGGACAGAATTGGGACAGGGCCTGGTCATTGACGTCGCAGGACGGCGAGGCGATGTGGCGGCTACCAAGCACAAGAGACAGACTCCGAATGAGCCAGGAGAAAGCCGGAAGGGTCTTTGCTCTTCTCAGACAAGCGCCTCTTGGGCACCTAAGCAGCAGGGGCGTCTGGTGGTAACAATAAGGGCTCAGCTTCCCCCAAAGAAACTGCGCTCTCCCCGCCCAGGAACACCTGCAAGGGCAGGCCAGGCTTAGACACAAAGGGTTGGGAGTGTTGGGCCTACTGTGGACTTTGTGGAAAAAAGGGGGGAAGCAGGCTGTTGAACATGGAGCAGTCGCCGCATCGTCAAAACTATTTTCACTAATGTGTGCGGTGTGGTTTTATGATATTGTGAAAATAAATCTGAAGCCTTTTTATGCCAAAAAACAAGACAAGGTTCATTCTGCACTTTACTGGGGGAGCGGAAGAATCAGCATGTATAATGTTATGGGTCCAAATGGACAGTTACACAGGTTATTCATCATATGGGCGCATATGAAAACACATTTCTTGTTTTAGCTGACAGAGGTTTGATTTTTTACAGCCAATCTGTCGCAATCAGTAACAGCTTCTGGTTTTAGATTCCTCCCGGGTTTGAACCTCCGCAAATTACCCAGTGGTGTGTTTATCTTTAAAAAGGGCAACCCTTTCAGCGTCTCACTAAGTTTCGCAGCAAGGGCTGCCACGCCTTTTACCCCAGGACCAGAGTAGTGAGGTCACGCCAGTGCAGTTTACAGCATAGTGCTGTGAACTGTAAAAGCAGGTAGGACAGGCATCTCAGAGTGGGCGGACTTTCCCCGGGGATTCTGAAAGGAGCAGCGTCGATGGTTTGTCGGGGGCGAGTGTGAGGTATGACCTATGAGAGACCGGGACAGCGAGCGTGAAGAGCGCAACCACTGCCTAGAGACCGCAAGAGCATGGGAGTCTTTGGCTATGGTATGTGAGGAAAAAGACCCATCAAGGAGAGAGTAGTAGGGGAACTAAAATGGATCTCAGGAAAGTCAATAAGATGTAGTGAAAAAAAAATCCATGTAAAAGCAGCACTAGGCTGGTTACCGCGACGAATGCACCATGGACGGTCCAGGGTTTGCAACAAAATCCTAACTAGGATTTAGGTGGGGGCTAATGCATCACTGTAGATACTTTGGGCTCGATTCATGTAATTATTTGCACATAAAATTGGGTACTTGCGCGGCAAACTGCAAATCCGCCTTCAGCGATTCATGGAATCAAATGCGCTGTACTTTTCCCGGACTTGTGTGGAGTTAGCGCAAGCTCAGCATGTCTCTGTGAGCTGTCGAGCGCTTTGCAGAGTGTGGACGAGGCCTGTTAGGGGGAGGAAGACAGAAAATGGGGAAGAACATGCAAAAAAGTGGGCGTTACGAGGGATGGCCCGCAGGCAGTCCATCGCACGCCCACAATTGCGTGGCACAAGACGTATTCATGTATTCAAGCACGCAACCTCTCGGCAGGGAATTGGCCACGCAAGTCCTACACACTATCTGCCACCTGAAGGCAGGCGTAAGTACACATGTGTGTAGGAATCGCGGCGCGTAGGTGGTTTTGCATGTCGGATATAGGTGTGCGTGTACGCAAACAGGGTTCCGATCTAATTGAGGGGTGCGCGTGCGCAGTGTAGCGGGCATGAACGGTTTATGGGAGTTCACAAGCAAAGCGTCTGAGTTTTTACTGAGTTACGCTGTTCATCCGCATGTTGTCGGGGTGTCAGCAAGTTACGGGGGACCCTGTGCAGGGTCCCTGTGGTGCAGGCCTGTTTGCGGGGGACCCCACGCATTGTTTGAAGGGTGCGTGTATTCGCACCCGGGGGAGCATGAAAAAGTAGTTGCTCTGACTGTTTGTGATTTGCGTGGTGGCGTGTCAGGGGCATTCCAGGCGTGAATACAGTTGATATACGCAGTGAATTTCATGAATATGTGGGGCACTCATTTTTTATTCTGCGCAAAGGCTTGCGCATTGTCCTTCTTGGCGCGCGGCCCTTGTGGGATTCCTGAGCACATTTCCATGAATCAGGCCTTTTGTGTGGGCGGGCAAATTTACTTGTGTGGTGCCCGATTACCGTTTTCCCAAAGGAATGCACAGCAGTGTGCTTTCAGCCCTTTAAAAAATACAGGGGGCCCTTTACTTAAAAATTTAAATTGCATAGAGGGAACCTGTACAGTCGCCCTTATGTGTAAACATGTCCTCTGCATGCCCTTTTAGTCATTTGCACGGTGAAGTGCAAAACAAAGGTGTAAAATGCCTGTACCCCTTAGTGTGTTCACTTTGTAGTGGAAATTGAGTAAATGCCACTTGCCATTTGTGACAAATCAACTTATGTCGCACCAGTGGTCTAGGGGTGAATATCGGTTTCTAAACCATCAATCAGTACCACACCTCAATTACACCACAAGGGATCCAAACGGGAGGCTTATCGCCGAAAGGTCTGGATCATTGGTTAGTAGCAACACAGCAAAAATACAATTACCCAATGATAAAAGGGACTGTCCAGTCAAGGTTGTATACAAATATCTACTTTATTATCAACACGACAGACAGTCTAGCACACTACGAAATGTAACCCACCCTGTAAAGGAATGCAGAGGACAGACAGTTTCAAAGAAGGAAAACGGATGCACTCTGGATACTGACAGGAGGGTAGTCGGTATAGTAAATAATCACAATAGTTCAAGGATACTTTGTTTCAACACAAAGGGAGCAATGAGTTGTGAAATGTCACTAGGGGCCTTTGGAGAAGGACCATGGGGACAGAACCTCAATGTCTTGTGCTGTAGGAGTTCTTGGTGCTCGACAGGGTTGAGTCAGTTTCAGGGCGCTTTGCAGCATCTGCAACAGAGTTCAAGAGGGGAGACAGCTGCGGGTATCATGTGGCAGGCAGATCGGTGAGCAAAGCTGGATGGATGGCTGCAGGCTGGCCTTCACAGCGGCTGGCTTGGGTAAGGAATCGTCTCAGTGCTGGTCGTGGTTCTGAAGCAATGGTCGAGGTGTCTCGGGTAGCTTTAGTGACTGCGGGGTCACAACAGTCAGCAGTGCAATCGGTTGCAGCTCGAGGGGCTTGACAGGCTCGAAAAATGTCCTTTAAGGCGGACGTCGGTAGATGCTTGTCGGGCTCGTGTCATCTTTTTTTTTTTCAATTGGATTTTAGTAAGGTTTTACAGAAACATCATAAACTTTACAGGAACGTTGCGTGGAGCACATTACAAGTATCAAGCTTTCACTTCAATCCTGCCCCTTCCCCAATCCTTGTTTACGCAGTTCACAACAACACTCCCCCATTCACCCCCCCCCCCATGGAACGGTGTCTCCTCTAGCATTTTTCTATTATGTAAAGTTCTCCTGCTCATGGTCTGTGGACAGGGTCGGACACCCCCAAAAAAGTGGCCCACCCCTCGCCTCACGGCCCTTGACCTCTGATGACATCACCGGAAGTGATGCCATTTGAACCCACCCCTAAGTGACATCCCGGGAAGCGATGAAACACGACCTTTCACCTCTTGACAAAATAGGAAGTGGCATCAAATAGCATTGTTCCTAAGTACACTACGAAAAATATGGTTATGATTTCACTAATGTACATTTACATTACATTTCATACAAGATTGGCTCACCATAGGTATCATTCATATCTGTGTGTATAGATCCATATTGTCAAATTACTGTGAATCCAAGCAGACTTCCAAGGCCAAATGATAATATGTTATTGAATAGCACTTATGCTTAACCTCTTTTTTATATAAATAATATGCATACAATATCACCCAACCTGTGCTGGTACTCATTTATCGACCTAAGAAGTATGAAAGGCTTTTTTTTTCTTTTTTCAAAACCGGCCCAGGCATGGCCAGAAACCAGCCCCCGCTCCCCAGGGATGATTTCGGCCCGGCAACGGGCCGAAAAGCAGAGGGGCTAATCCGACCCGGTCTGTGGATAGTTTTTCCTTTTGTCATTGATCAATGACTATTGCCGCCTGTTTGGAACCCAGTTTGGTGTACTGTATGGGCCGCCTCGGGAGATACATTCTCCAATTTACAATAGTTACACAAGATTCGAACGAACGATGCGCCTTCAGGTCCTGGTTTATGATCGCTTTACAGTACAGTTTTTAAGTGCTAGGCATATATTTATCCACAAATTTACCCCATAACAATTCGTACTGGGTAGATTTCCCATGAAGAGCTGCAGTGATTCTTTCGATTTTACAGATGTTAGTGGCCACATTTATACATTCTCCCCCCCCCCCCGGAACCATAGTTGCTTTCGGTTACGCTCACCTGGTCTCAGCGGAGGCGTTGGGGCACGGTTGTAGCCCTCCCGGGTTGAGGTCGCTCGGGTCTGTTTTCACCCTCTGCGCTTATGTGGTGACTGGTGGCAATAGGTGATGCTGCTCGGGACTGCTCCTGCGTGGAGAATAGGGGGCATGAGTATGCCAGCTTGTTCGCCTGATCCCCTTCCAGACCCCTTCTCCCAAACCGTGGTACCCGTGGGATGCACTGGTCCTGGAAAGCTGACCTGTTCATTAGTTTTGGCGAGCACTCCATCCTGCTGCTTCTGGCAGGGGCCCTTGTATGTATGATCTGGACTGAGTTCCTTCACTGGTCTCTTGCACGTGGTAGTCCAGTCCTGCTGCGACTAAGCCACTGTACTTCAGGTAAGTGTTCCTGTTTGCCTTTGTCTTTCCTTGTCTGTTTTTGTTGTATTGTAAAGTTTGTTGTCTTGTATTGTTGTCCATTCCTCTTTTGATGTTTGCTCTTTTGCTTTCTTTCCTTGCAGGTGATGCTGCCGGTCCGGCAGAAGCTGTGGAGCTCGAGGCGACAGCCAGAGGAGATGAGGAACGAAGCTGCAGCGGTACAGTATCTGGTAAGTTGTTAACTAGGGGGCGCGCAGGGTTCAAATGGATGTTCTAACCTTGTCTTTCTTCTTCTTCACAGGGTCCGAGTTTGTGGATGCGGAGTGCGGTGCTGCGGCATCAGGATCAAGATCACTGGATGTCAGGAGATGAGTCTGCAGATGAAACGATGAAGCACCGGTTTCCTGGAGGTGAGTATGCAGGAGAACGGCTGATTTCGAAGGTAAGTAAACTGCTCCAAGCGACGGTGAGCGTCACGTTGCACGCAAGTGCACAGTAACGCGAAGCACCAGCCTTAAGGATGGAGCAGCTTATATAGCTGAGCTTCTGAAGCCACGCCCACCGGGTTCAGCCTGCCTGCCACCCCTGCCACACCCAATGAGTCAGCACATGAAGACCAGGCCTAGGGAGCCACACCCGATGAGTCAGCAAATGAGGATGTTCTGTGGAATAAAGGCTTTCAGCTCCTGGAAAGTTCTTGTAAAATAAAAGCACTCCTGCACTGAAATAAAGTAAAAGCACTCCTGCACTGAAATAAAGTGTTCCTGCTCACATCGGAGTCCAGCCAGGGCCCCTTTGTTTATAGGTCCCAAAGGGACATAAGTGAGTCAAGTGACCCATTGCCCCCATCACTAGCTGGTGTGGTTTTTGTATTCTGGGGCCTGTCGCCATGACACTTTCCAGCGCATCACTAGGGAGGCCCGTGCGACCAACAGAAGGGTTGCTGCCAGACCCGTCATTCTCTTGCGTTCCCCATCACACTCTTCAAACCCAAACAGTATCGGGAGGGGTTCTGTGGTGCGTTGGATCCTATCCAGTTCTCTGATCCAACCCAAGACCTCGTCTCAAAAATCCTAACACAGGGACATCCCCACCACATATGGCAATAATATGCACTCTCACCACATTGACGCAAACATAGAGGGCTCGTTGACTGGAACATCTGTGACAATCTATGAGGGTCATACTGCCATCTGTATAATTGATGGCGTTTAACTTCAACTGGCTCTCTTTCTATACCTCTGATGCCCCTTTGCACATCTTCCCCCACAGATCGGGGTCTATTTCGTCTCCAAAATCTCTTTCCCACCTATGTTTCAACTTTACAGTTGACCCCTTCCCGGCGTTTATCAACACCCTATACATCACAGAGATTAGTCCTTTAGATTAAGTTCTGGCATCAAAGGGGGTAAGCTCCCTCTGTATCTTCTCCCTCCATTTGTCTCTCGTAAAGATTCCCTTGAGCTGGAGCAAGGGAAAGACCGGGAGGAGACCCATCCCCAGTGCCTCCTCGAATTCTGCAATCATTACAAAGGTACCTTCCCTCTAGAGTTGACCCACTCTCTCTAACCCAGCTTCATACTAGAGCTGAAACCTTTCGTGGTCAGGGATTTCTTCCCTGACCTCTGGAGCCCAGATATGACTTAGAGGAGAGGGCCATGAAGTGATCCCCTGCATATTGATCCGTCCTTCCATATCTCCCATATGGTCCCCAATAAGGGGTGTTCCTTATTCTACGTATTAGTTTATTCCTCGGGACCCATAACCATTCCGCAACCATGGACAGGGCCAGATGGGAGTTGTCTAAATCTATCCATTGAAGCCCTTTGTGCCTGCTTAGATGGGGGGCCCAAGACTCTTAGCTGCACTGCCTCGTAGTACTTCTTGAGATCCGGCAGGCCTACACCTCCCATGTCGTTGGGTAACGTTAAGACCTCATACGCTACTCTGGCCTTCTTTCCGTGCCACAGGAACCGTAGGATTGCCCTTTTTATCTCTCCAAAGAAATATTTCGGAAGCCGTATCGGAAGCATTTGAAATGGATACAGGAATCTAGGTAGACATATCATCTTTACAGCGTTTAATCTCCAGAGCCAGGATATCATACGTTTTTGCCATATTTCCAGATCAGCACGGAAATTCGAGAGAAGGGAGGGGAAGTTGGTGTCATATAATGTATCTAAGTCTCTTGTGATATTTATTCCTAAGTAATGTAAGGTGTCACTGCCGATTGTTAGACCCAGTGGGGAAAATCTTTTGGGGTCACTCTGGACGGGTCCTCGCAGTGGGAATAAATTTGACTTGGTTCTATTTATCATGAAGCCGGATAGGACCCTGTACTCTTCGATTAGATGTATTGCTGTGGGTATGGACATCAGAGGGTTCTGAATGTGCAAAAGTAAGTCATCCGAATATAGGGCCACCTTGTATTCCTTTCCCCCGACCGTACGTCCCTCTACCTGTCGATCCTCTCTAAGCCTCTGAGATAGGTTCGAGAGAGAGTGCGAACAGTATCGCAGAAAGGGGGCACTCCTGTTGCGTTCCTCTGCCTAGGTCAAACCAGCGGGAGTAATCACAATTGACCATCCCCGAGGCTTTGGGGGACATATAGACTGCCTTCACCTCTCTACAAAATAAATCCAGGACCAAGTCCAACTTTACCCAATACCGCCTCCAGAAAGCTCCATTCATCCCTATCGAAGGCCTTCTCTGCATCCACCGAAAAGAGGACCGGGTCGTTTGTCGTCTTCCGTGAATCATGGATCAGGTGTAGGGTCTTCCGCATAGGGTCTGCACCCTGTCTCCCCATTATAAACCCAACTTGATCTGAGTGTCTCAGGCGGGGCATGATTATTTCCAGTCTCGTTGCAAGGACCATTGTGTAGATCTTGGCATCAATATTTAGCAGGGATATGGGGCGGTCTGATCCACACTGTGTGGGGTCTCGGCCCTCTTTAGGGATCACCGCAATAAACGCCTGTGAAAAGGAGTCAGGGGCCACTCCTGTCTCGAAGATGTCATTAAACAACTCGACCATGAAGGGGAGGAAGGAATAGAGGAAGGATTTGTAGAAGCCCGCCGTGTAGCCATCCTCCCCTGAAGCTTTCCCGAGTGATAGTCTCCCAACAGCTTTCTTAATTTCTTCTGCGGCGATGGGGCATCAAGTTCATGAGTTTCCTCATGGGAAAGCGTCGGCATCTCAATATTTGCTAAATACTGATTTATTCCTGACTGCGTAGGGTCAGCCTCGGATTTATATAGTCGCTCATACAACGTTGCAAACGCGTCAGAAATTCCCCCTTCCTCTGCACTCTGAGCACCACCTTCCCCCTCTATAGTCGTCACCCTTCTCTCGGCACGTTGACCCCGTAGTCTGGCGGCCAACAGTGCGTCTGCCTTGTCTCCTTTTTCATAAAACTTCTGTTTGAGAAGCTGCAATTTCCAGACTATTTGCCCGTCTTCCAGATGCCAGAGCTCCTCCCTCTTCTGTTTGGCTTCCAGAACTTTATCCTTCCTCCTCTCCCCGGCTTTCCTCGCCACCTCATCCAGGTGAGTTATCTCTTTCCTCAATCTACCCTCTATAAAAGCCCTTTCCCATTTTTTATTGGCCCCCTCTCTGATCAGGATTCCCCGCCATGTTGCTTTCCCTGCCTCCCACATTGTGATCTTTGACAACTCACCCGTGTTGTTTATTTTAAAGTATTTCCTTATTTCATTCTCCATTTCCATCCGAAACACCAGATCTCTCCACAATGACTCATTACACCTCCACTTTGTCCCCTTACGTGGGAGGCCTTCCCAGTTCAAGTCTACCGTGACTATGTCGTGATCGGACCACGTGATCGGTACAATCTCTGATCCCGTTGCCACCTCGCTCAGGCCCTCTGTGATATAAACATAATATCAATCCTAGTAAAGGTATCATGTGGTGCAGAGTAAAATGTGTAACCTGTTTCCATTGGGTGAAGTCCTCGCCATGCATCTCGAAGTTTGCAGAGTTCTAACATCTCCATGACCCCCACCCGACCTCCATCTACGGCCTCCATCTACGGGGTCACGTATTCCGGGGTTACCCACTCTTCTGTCTACTTGCCCAGCGGCCTCCAGCATTATTTTGGGAAGTGCTCTTCAGAAATCGGGATTGTCATACGTTGGGTGAATACACTGTTGCCAAAGTTACTACAAGTGTGCAATACCTACTACCAGTAGCGCTCTTCCATCTACATCAGCCCACACCCTAGTCACTTCAAAGTTCAAACCTTTCTTAACAAGAATCCCCACTCCTGCTTTCCTCAGAGGGCCCGAGACCCAATATTCCATTTGCAATTTCGGGTTCAAGATCTTGCGTTCTTCCCCACGTGCATATTTAGTTTCTTGCAAGAACATCACGCCAAGCCCTGCTCTTCAGAACTCTCTGGACACCAGGGACCTTTTGGTTGGCGAGTTCAACCCCTTAACATTTAGTGTCCCAACTCTGAGGAGGTCCCTCCTTTGAGGGTCTAGTTGTATCGCCATTTCTTTTTATGTATGCTCGACGACCCTCCAATAAGCACTGGCGGCCGGGTACATATAAGAGCACACATGTTGCCATGTATTCCATGCATAAAGAAGATCCGGCTCCTACACTTTCCCCACACCCTCGCTCCGCTCCACCCCATGGCGGCGTCCAATGCGACCTGGTTAACATCACCAAGCTGAATTCGGACCAACAGTAGAGACCGGTTATCTCACAGTCCTTCCCAAAAAATAACCAGAATAACATTGAGCCCCCTTTCCAGTCCCCCCACCCAGTATAACTTTTCATGAACCTCAAAATAACTAACAGTTCCCAAACTGCATATGCTCTCTTAGCCAACACACCCATCGGATCAGCGAAGACCGGGGCTCACATCATTGAATACTTCACAATACCGCAGATCCTTAGGAGCGGTGGAACCACTACATAACCACTCCGGTCCCGGGGCCCAGACCCTGGCGCAGGATATGTTCAGCCACCTATCTCTGGGACCAAAACTCTGGTGATCTTGGGTCCATCCGACTCTAGGCACTTCTAGGGCATTCATGAGGTAAACCCACTTTGTGAATCCCTCCCGCCCCCCCAACAATTACACAGTAGTGCATCATCCGGTCTTAGCCTGGGGGGAGGGCCCCGTACTTCATAATTTCATGGAGCGTCCTTTTCAAATCCTGTTCAGATTCTCCATCTCTTTCCAAAATGCCAAAAAACCATAGGTTGTTCCATCATTCTCGATTCTCCAAATCACCCACCTTGAGACGGAATTCCTCTTCACGTGCCTCTATTTCGGAAATCCTCTGGTCCATTTGGGTTTCAAGGGTGTTAAGCGAGATTTGATTGTTTTAAACTCTTTTGAGTCTCTCCTCCATCTTAACAGTTTGCTGAGTGATTCTATCGACTTTTCCTCCAATGACCGCTCTCATATTTTTGATTTCCTCCAATAGAGTGGCCACGTCTCCCTTGGTTGCTGCGGCCTCAGTCCCTGAAGTTGCCATGATGGTTATTTGGGGGGTCTACAGTGCGGGGCGAAGTGGAATGTACCTATATGGTGCCAGCTTCTGTTGTATTTACATGCACTCTGCAGCTAGCACATAGCTTCACAATCTTTCTTTCTTTTTGTTTTTTCCCCTGCGTGGTCCTGCGGGTGAGCCCACAGGGGCAGGGCACTCAGCCCTTTTTGCCTGGGTGCAACTCAGGTCTTGTATTGTTATGGTAGGTTCACTCCCTGGAGGAAGGCACATGCCCCAAACGAAAATGGGGGCCCAACCCTCACAAGGCCAAGTGTGCCGAGTAGTAATCAATGGCAGTCAATGCTTTTCTCTGGATTTACTGCTAGAGACCAGTGCTTGATAGCCGGGATCTGCGAGCTTGAGACTGAAGCGTTGTCATATGAGGGGATGGGGCAAATATGTACTACCTTTACTCTCCACGGCCCCTCGACCGTAGTCAGGACCATTACAGCTGGTTCCTGCCAATAGTCCGGAAGCTTGCGGACTCAGCCCTTTATTCCCTCTGATCAGCTGGTGGAGGCTAGCATCTACTTCAGTGCTTAATCGAGCAGTAACCAGGTCCCTTATTACTGAAAGGAAATGTAGTAAGCGTTGAGTCACAGCTTTGCAATTAGGGTCGTCATATCCCACAATGCAATTTCAGTTAAGGGCGTGTCCCCTTGTGGGCCTGTATCTTGAGTATCGTTCAGCTTGAGTGTTACATCATTGCACCTCTGCCCCTAGTCCGTGTCGTTGCACCCTTCTCAGTGTTTCATTTATGTACTTGGGAGCTGAGATTTTGAGTGCTCTGAAAAAGATTACTTTCTGTTCCTCATTGCCCGTTTCACTTTTCTTTCCTCTCTCCGAGTGTGTTCCCAGGACCCTAGAGAGGTCAAGGTGCTGGCTGTGAGGAGAGTTCCCTATGTCCCCTTGTGGCAGACTGAGCGAGTGTTGTGCTTAAGCGTGTTGCCTCGCACTGGAGGAAATCTGTTTTACCCTTGGGGGAGCGAGTGCGCCCTCCCCGCCATGTGTACAAATTAGCATGGGGGTGCCCAAAGGGAGTGCTCTCCAGGAGGAGGGAGTGCCGCCACTCTGCTGTTCGGTGTTCTCCAAGTGTGTCAGGCATGTCTGCCTATCATTCCCTCCAGAAGGACGAGGCTGTCACCTTCACAGAGTTCCCCCTAATCTGGGGGTGTGGACTATAGGGTGCCGAGTGCCCAGACTGTGGCCGTGTACCCGTGGTCCAGGCATGGGCAGGCTGATGGCCCTGCAATCCTGTGTCCGCGACGGCGTAGTCCATAGGTCACCGGATGTACTCTGGGTCCGTTAGACTCCCCCAGGCTTACCAGGCAGTTCGTCCAGCCGCACGATCAGGCAACCGGCAGGTCCTCTGATGTGCCGAGTATGTAAGGTGGCTCGGGCCGCGGGTTTCCGCACAAGATGCACCTTCCAACCCGAACTGGCTGGGGAAGGGGAGTCTCTCTCCACTGTTGCTCCGCAGGAGCGCTGCGTGGAACCCCCCTCTACTCCCGGATCCCACTCACACTTTGTCTCTTGGGTGTTCCTTATGAACAGCTCGCACCCCTTCCAGAGGTGACCGGAGGGAGTGGGGTCCCAGTGTCTGCGTTGACACCAAGCTAATTCTCGTGGGCAGTGCGTGGGGGCTCAGACCCTCTTTCAGGACCCTCAATCCTGGAGCTCACGTGGAGTTGGACTCCATCCATACGCCCCCTGGTGGCCGTGTCTCATGTCATCCTCTATGGTGGGCGGCACAACACCGAGTCTATTTAAAAACGAATAGAACAGAAAGTACTTTTGCTCACCAACAAGAAACTAGTGACATAAGAGTGGGACCCAGCGCTAATTCAGCGACTGGTCCCACTTTATGTTACAACAATGTACAATACTAATAAGCAGTGTGGACGCAGATTTCTCTTTACTGAAGAGTGTCCTTCATTTAAAGAATGGACATGAGTTGTAGCAGAAAAAGAGCAAACAAACAAAACACATGAGACGGAATCTCCCAAGACATTGTGTCAGTGATTAGACACACTTCAAAAGGTTGGTGATTAGCGGATGCTGAGAAAATAGCAAAATCAAGATTGTCTGACTGAGAAATAATCAAAATAAGTAACGAGAACATATTCTCTATTACCTTTAGATGAATCATTGAACAGATCTGTTATCTACATCTGAAGAAGGGCTTAATTAAGCCCGAAACGCGTAATGTAAGATAGGAGCGGTCTCTGTAAGGAAGAATCAACTTGAACAGGACATTGAGTTAAAAATCCTATCAAGATATCAGGTACACCTGGAATCATTTAAGTGCAAGATAAAATTAATTTTTGTGTGAAATTCTTTTTTCATACAAACTGATGAACATTCAGCAGATTCCTTTGCTTATATTGTTTCAAAAATAAGGAATGTTATATACAATGTAAGGATTTATAATTACAATGGTAATGTTTTATTGATTGTGTTTTTTGAAAAGCAAACAGAACAGTTTGTATTAAAATTAAATTTTGTTTAACGTAAGAAATCTTTCCTTGAAATTAATATAGAAACACGTAAATGTTTATTTGATTTCAATTTCTTCCGATTACATCGGGCAAAAGTGTGCCCTTGTCATTGCCTCTCGAGCACTACGAGAAGCCATAATTTCACAACTTTTTAAGAGTGCACAATGTACCTTCCTGTACCGTGCGCTGGGGTCCTTTTTGTTTTATGGCCCTAGACACTCTCGAAGGATTTTTTGGTGATTGTTCGAGTGTGCCTGGGACGAACTGGTGGCAGCAGTTACTTTTTATAAGTATGTTACTTCTTTTTACTGAATCACATTGCGTTTACCGCGTTTGGTTCAAGACTGTGGCCAGGTCCGAAAATGGCTGAGCCACAAAGGGCCTCATCAGGAGTTTGGCTGTATCCCAGCTGTAATACCGCCCATTTGTAATAGTCCTAGCACCGACCGGTTCAGCGGTATTACCGTCGGATCACGGGTTGGGTGTCAACGGTAAATCCCCATTCGGTCCATTGGATTCAATGGGGCATTTTCAATGCTAATTATGCGGGCTAATACAGCCGGCGGTAATACAGCCGGCGGTAATACAGCCGAAAACAGTGGATTTTCACCTCCAGGGAAAGGCTGGAGGTAAAACAGCCCATTTAGCGCCCAACTCTGATAGGGCCAGCCCTTAAATGCGGCGGTAATACCGTTACCACCACATTTAAGGGCTACAGCCCAACTCGTGATGAGGCCCAAAGTCTTTTCTTCTGTCCCATGGTCATTTTGTCCCTTGCCTTTACCCAAGTCGAGTAACCCAGGTTTTCCTTATTTGGAAATGCAACCTCCCGTGAAAACCAATCTCTTTCGCAGGCTTCTGCCTGACACGTGTGTGTGCCCAGGAAGCAAGTTGGGACTGTCTGGTCTCAATCCACACTGCTGGTGCCAGGATGTCTGGAGTGCCTGAATGACTGAGACCACCGTGGGCCGTGCTTGCATGAGAGCAGATCTTCGATTGGAAGTCCTCGATTTTGGCACGCCACTAATCTTGTATAAGAGAAGGGGCTCTGCATCCATTCCAGGTCGATCACTTGAGATCTCATCGCCACAGAAGGAGCCAAGACTCCTGCACAAGGAAACGGACTTGTGAAGTCGCCGGTGACACTTTGAAAGGTTTTGGCATCCTTTGCCCTCTGCTGTCCCGTCAAACCCCTGCTTTCTTTTTCGATCAAGAAGGCCTGCCAAGGCGCTTTGCACCTTTGAAGTAGTGGGAACAACTACTCTTGGTGCCACTTGCTTTCCCACCAAACCAGCCCCTTCGGAAGTGTTCCTGGGCCATCCAGTGAACTGTTCAGCTCTACCTCGGGGTATCCTGCAGAACTTCCGCCATCTCGAGGGCAACCACCAGACTTGGGATATTGCTTGCTTGTGATCCTGTGCATTCTCCTGCCCAATTTCGCAGGCCTATCTCCTCTGGGTCCCGAATTAGGAGTGTGCATAATGCTGACAGCATCTGTGATTCCTGTGTCACTACCTGTTAGTGACGGTTTCTGCAGACCCCTTGCTGTTCCGATCTCCTGCGCCCTGAAGCCTGCTGCACTGGAATTTTCTTCATACCTCCTTTGGAAGCTGAGAAAAGGCAACTTTCCTGTCACAGACAATCGTTCTCCCTCGCATCAGCCGAGAGCCGGACCACCACGAAACTGCAGGACTGGAACCTACTAGTGACCTCGAATGAACTGGCAAAGTTTGGTCCGGACTGTGCTGAGGGTCGGCGAGTACTTAAATCATTTACCGGTGGCCCCCTGACACAACCGATCACTTTTACGCACTAGTATCCCTATAAGGTATTTGATCTTGGCTGGGTTAGCCTGCACTCCCTCGATATTCTCACCTTTTCAAAACTATTCTGCCGCCGAGGGCAGCGCCTGCTCGAATAGTGGGAACCAATTCTTCATTGCCTCAAGTCCCTTCCTGACTTGCTACAGCCCTCACAAGACCACCCGCTTTTTGCTTTACCTGTACAATTGTGCATTTTATCTGTTGAGCACAAGGCTCTCCTGTTCTTGGGGCTGAACTCGAAAGTTAGGGAACGACTCTGGAGAATTGCCTAATGCTATTAATGTGTTAACTCCACCCTGTCTTTACAGGTTGTGGCTGTGTTTTTGCCACTGCATTGTATTAGGAAATGTAATGTCTATATGTTGTATGGGATAAGGATTTTGGGTGGTAACTGTTTTCGCATCACTAAAGTTTATTTGTGTCTATTGGTCTGGCCAACAATAAATGCAGAGATATTTTTAATATACACTTGTCTAAGAGTAATTTGTGGTTCGTTACTGTGTGTGCTCATTGTGGGCTTCTGATCACTCTCACCACTCCTGAGACTTAGTCTTGACCGCCTGCCAAGCTATCTAGATTGGTCTGGTTTGTCCAGAAGGTTCCCCTGTTTTCACTAAACCAAGGGTGGCCTCCTAAACCTCTGCCCACCAGGTCAGAGTTTAGAAAGCCATCTTAACACTCCCTTCTGCTAATGACACTGTGAGAGCAGGCTCCTTTGCCCCACAGTCTACTTCTGCTTCTACTTCTACTACATTTAAATACTGTTTTGACCAATGTAAAGACCACCACAGTACTACTGCTTCTGCTGCTACTTGGTATTTTAGGCAACTTCAACAAGACACTTCAACCAGTACAGGTTGACAAGGTACTCTTCTCTTTTGTATCGTAAGAAAGGGCAGCCTCTTTGCCTTTGCTTTCTGTCTTGCAGCTATCAAGAAAACTGTTTTAGCTCCAAGACTGCTTCTCTCTCTTGACTTGAACAGTCTCAGTGCTACAGATTTAGAAATTATTTCTTTTAATAAGCGCCCATCTCCCTTCCCCAGCTTCATGTACCCCATCTTATCTCCAGTAGTTACCCCAAATCTGTATTGCCACTCTTCCAGCCTTGGATAACCTTGTCACCCTTGTATCAGAGGACTCTGAGTTTACAACAGCTTCAACAACTTTCCAACAATAGTGATCAGTTTGAATTGGGCTGGTTTCACCTTGAAAGGGTTTTGTCTACTGGCTTGGGTACTGCTAGTTCTTCTACAAACTTCAGCAACTTCTACAACTGCTAAATAATTTTTCAAGATGTTACAAGAATTAAGTTTCTCTGTAGAAACTAATTTAGGTAAATGCAATTTCGTTTTGATGACAAACTTCCACTTAAAGGTTTGCGTTCCCTCTTTTCCGGGTAGTATTCAACTTAAATTGAAATCGTTAAACACAGTTTCATATGCGCAACCTTGCTTTAATGTTAGATAGACTTCTTGTAGCAATGCAGGAATGTCCGCTTCTACTTGATTAAGTTTACCGGTAACATTCTCATCCTTAATAGGAGAAACGCGACCATTCAGCAACACTTTAGTTCTAACAATTGGAAAAAGAAAGGGTTTCTCTTCACGCAGATACGTTAGCTTGGATGATAAAAGTGTGTGATAAAATTCCCTTGTTAAAATGACTTTGCACTTCTGCTAACAACTTTTACTCGCTCTTACTTGCATGCAAGTATAAATTAAGCTGGCTACAGTTACCAGCAAGGTATTTCGAATGATTTGGAGTATGGAGCTTCCTACACCGACTCCAGAATCACAGCAGCTGTTGGCTGCTTCTACTTCCTGACTTAATTTCTTCGGCTGCTACTGCTGCAGGCACACTTGGGACCCACACCCCTTTGCAACATGGGTGTCTCTGACCTGGCCTCATTAATGGAGAGCCTTCCTTTCTCCAGTTTCACTCGGCTTGCTTCTGCACACAGGCCATGGGTGGATGCATGACTTGAGCTCTGCATTAACAGCAATTAGGAGCACCTGGAAAGACTGACAGTTTCTTCCAATGCAGCCACAGCCAAGCAAGGGTTTTTGAGCACAGGGCCAACGTAGAGCCTGCAAGTGAAATCTGCTCTTCCTCTTCTGCAACGTCCCTTCTGGGGTAACACTTCCTAGTGACAGTCAGCCTTGTGCTCTGCTTCTTCTACTGCTATCCTCTGCTGACCTTCCAGCTCTTGCTCCAGCTTCTTTCTTCTGCTCCTTCCTGCTGCAGCCTTTTATGCTCCTCAGGTGGGTTCATTGGCATCAGGTAGATGGACTAATTTCCTGACCTTGCCAAAAGATATTAGGCCTGCCTGCCTTTCCTTGGTTCCCTCATGCCTCTCCAGCCCTCTTCTTCATCACAGTCGCTGAGGGACTCTTGCACATGTAGTCAATTTTAGAGAACTTTGGTTTTCCTACTTCTTTAAAATGGCAAAAGGCCATTAGAAGGGCGAGGTTACAGAGAAAGTTAAAAAGGGGTTCCTCAGTCTTCCTGGTCTGCTTCCCCCCTCCCATGTGATCTTCCCGCAGTACACCACCACCAGGTCGGAATCCGAGAGCGACTGCCTTCCCCATGCCATGTGAGAAGGGTGCCAGACCAGGTTCCTGGGGAGAAGTGCTTTGCAACAGAAAATGTAAAGGGGTGAAAACATGTAAGTCCCACCCATCTTCCTGTCTGTTGTTCACCAAAGGGCCTCTCTAGTTAATGGAGCTCTCTGGTGTTCCTAATTAAAGTGGCAGGTCTCCCTTGAGGCTGTGGTGAGAAGCGACCTTCCCTCTGAATGGTGTCCCTCTACAGGGATGACTACTGTAATACACGCATTCCCAGACATGACATTTCACTGTCCATTGATAATAAGGGTGGAGAGCTGGTTTCAGGTTGACACAGTGCATACCAAAGGTTGTTGGGGGTTTCCTGTCTCCTTTGTTAGCCTCTGCAGCCAGGCCCCATGTGGGCATGTTTGAATTAAATTCTGATTAGTATGCAAAGCTGCCACCAGCAGAGATAACAAAAGGGCAGGGTGGATCCATGGCACCTTTGTTAGTTAATTAGGCTGGCCATGGCAGGAGGAATGTTTTGCCCTCCCCCTTCTGAGATGACATGGTGTATTCATGACTGTCATATCCCAACTAAGTATGACAGGGGGGGGCGGCACCTGTAGGATGTGCCTGCCCAGAGTACACCGGTATATGTCTGTCGTGCAGTGAGCATATTAGCCCCACACATTTTCCAGAAGTTGATCTAGCATCATTCAATATCATTTAAAATTTAAAAAAAGGCTAGGCGAGTGCACACCCATCGTGCGGATGGTTGAATTCCTCACACCATTTCTGCTTAGCAGGCAGTGTTTGCAAGGGATCCCTTTGGAATTAGCTTGCTTTTAGCTGGTGTAAAAAGCGATCAGATTCCATAGGAATCCAAAGCACTTGCATGAAAATATCATGCTAGTGTAAATGCCGGTGCTATTGTATGACAGAGGACAAATAAATGAAAATACGGCATGGCAACAAAAGCATGCATAACGCTTTTACACATACATTTTATACATGCTTTCTGACAATAAACATGCCCCCCACTTTTAAAAGAAATCGCATTAAGAGGTCACTTGGTACATGTCAAACTCCCAGCTAGCTGTGAGGAAACATTTGATATCCACATAAAAGAAACCCTTTTTGCATTTCAAGCTAGTGAACATCACAGGTATAAAATAATCTTTAAAAAGGTAGCTTTTCTGTTTTACACACATTGGGCCCGATTTACAAAGCTTTTTTCCCATTGAAAAATGTTTGGGGAAATCTGGTGCTCTGTCTCCGTTTGCCAAAACCCAATCAAGGTACATGGATGAGCTTCAAGGCGTATTCTAAGGAGTGTAAGTGGGGTCAGGGACCCTCAATGAGTCCACACAGTATGGCAAACAATAATTCAAGTTAGACAGTAAGTATAAAACATAGTTATTTATTATAGGCCTTTGGACATACTGAAAAACAAATCTAACAATTGATATTATCTCACAATACTCCATGATACAAATATATAAATTCAACATAGGTTCATAAATACATTAAATGTCACTTATTCAACAAGCAGGTAAATAGTTTAAATGAAGTATACGATGAAACAAAGTCACATGTTAATTCCTAACTTAAGCAGTTCAAACCCTA
Organism: Ambystoma mexicanum; assembly: GCF_040938575.1. Lineage (NCBI taxonomy): Eukaryota > Metazoa > Chordata > Amphibia > Caudata > Ambystomatidae > Ambystoma > Ambystoma mexicanum. The sequence continues at coordinate 590,992,953 of NC_090922.1, read as the reverse complement.
GGAAGAGTGGGGCCCAAAAGTCCCAAGAGACACAATGTTTCTACCCTGAAAGGAGTATCTGCAGGTAAGTTGTTGTGTTGGTGATAGTTCAAAGAAGGTTATTTAACAATTGTACTAAGGTAAGTATATGTGTTCTTATATTTCAGGTTACACTACCCAGGATCAACAAACAAAAAGTGACTAGAATGGAATGCAGGTGAAAAGACTTGTTCCCAATGTTAGAGCCTATGGAGGACAGTATAAGTTACTCACCATAGTGACTAACATACTCTTAGTCCATAGTCCCCTTTCCTCCATACTGTATGGGCTTCCCTCCTAGGGACGGGAGACTGAACCTTTTTCACCAGAAAACATCTTCTTCCCCTTTAAATTTAGAGGCGCGCAAGGTGCGGCCCTGGGAGCATGCGCTCCCCTGATTCTGCCCACCGGGACCACTCATCAGTCCCCATAGGCGCGTCGACAATATTAACATTGCCAATGTTTTATTAGGGGGGAGGAAGGTGGGACGTATGGAGGAAAGGGGACTATGGACTAAGAGTATGTTAGTCACTACGGTGAGTAACTTATAATTACTCTTACATCCCGTCCCCTTTCCTCCATACTGTATGGGCGATTACAACTGATTGTAGCTCCAGGGTGGAGAGGTGACCCCCTTAAGAAAGCAAATTCCTTAATACTGCATGAATGCCGCGTCTGACCTGGAGCCGGCATCCAAACAGTAGGGCTTACAAAAGGCAGAGGGAGTGGCCCAAGTGGCCGCCCTGCTAATGACCTGCCACGGAACGTGTCTCTGGAATGCGACCGCCGTGGCCTTGGCTCTGCTAGCATGAGCATGCATGTTTGCCGGAAGTGGCCTGTGCTGCCCTTCTTAGGCTTCCTTAATGGCTGCCACCATCCATCTTGCAATGGAGGCCTTGGAAGCCTGATATCCGGGCCTTGACCCACTGAATGTGATAAATAGAGCCTCAGATTTGCGGAAGCTCTTGGTCCTGTCCAGATAGAACTTCAGCGCCCGTCTAACATCTAAACAGTGCAGAACCCTCTGAGCATAGTCCTTGGGGTCTATAAAGAAAGTAGGGAGTACTATCTCCTCATTTAAGTGGAATGCTGAGAATATCTTAGGAAGGAACGCGGGATGCATTCTGAGGACCACCGTGTACCTGTGAAACGTAGTGTATGGCTCCGAAGCCAATAGAGCTTGGATCTCGCTGACATGACGTGCAGACGTAAGACCCACCAAAAGGGCTGTCTTCATGGTGACCAGCCTGATGTCCACGGAAGCCATAGGCTCAAAAGGTTTATGCACCAAGGGGCCTAACACTATATTGAGGTCCAACACAGGGTGTGGCTTCTTGATGGGAGGGTAGAGCCTGGGGAGTCCAGTCAAATGTCTTTTAACCACCGGATTGGCGGACAAGAAAACCTCCTCCTCCAAATTCCTGTAGGCTCTGATAGCCGCCAGATAGGTGCAGCATGTCTCTATCTGCACCCCAGAGTGTGCTAGATGTGCAGAGAAAGATAGCACATCGTCCAGTGAGCTACTTCCTTGGACTCAGCCCAGTGGCAAAACCTAGTCCACTTGCTTTTGGACTGGCTCCTAGTGGCATCGCTCCTAGCACCATGAATGATGTCTAGATGTGCCTGGTAGAGGTGCAGATGCTTCAGTGTGACCTGCTCAGGAACCATGCTGCAAGGGCTAACTTCTGCAGGGCAGGGTGTATGACCTGCCCCCCTGCTGTGACAGTAGATGCGCTGGGCCCAGCGGGAGGTGCATCGGAGGTTGGTTGACAGGCTGATTAGCTCCTAGAGCCATGGCCTCGCCGGCCACCACGTACCTATCACTGCCATTCGTAATTGTCCGCCCCCAGCCTGCTGAGCCTGTCCGCCTCCAGGTACGACTCCCCCGGGAGGTGGATTGCCCTCAGGTGAATGTTGTTCACCACGGCACATTCCCAGATGCTGACCAAGAGGGTGCATAGGGGAGGGGACCTGGTGCCATCCTGCTTGTTGAGGTAATACATGCTGGTGGAGTTGTCCATCTGAATGAAGATCACCCTGCCGCTGATGAGCGGTAGGAAGGGCTTGAGAGCTAGCCAGATGGCCTTCAACTCTAGCCAATTGATATAAGCGTCCTGCTCCTGCCGGGACCAAACGCAGTGGACGCTGTGGTTGTCCAAGGTAGCTCCCCAGCCCTCTAGGGATGAATCCGTGGGCATGGTAACCTGCGGTGCTGGTTGACGGAAGGGCCTGCCTATCCTCAGATTTCAGTCCGAGTTCCACCACACTAGCACCTGGTGTAGGAAGGGAGGAAAGCTGACGAGTTCTGACTGTGAGCCCCACTCCTGATTCCATGAGGCTGCGAAGTGCAGCTGTAATTTCCTCATCTTGAGCTTTGTGTAAGGTACTGCCAAAAGACAAGCCGCCATGATACCAGGAGATGCTGGTACAACCATGCTAAAGTCAACTCTCTGCTGAGAAAGTTACCCATGGCCCTCTTCTTGATGGCTGCGATCTTGTCCTCCGAAGGAAAAACTCTCTTGGATCTCGTATACCAGATGAGGCCGAGGAACGTTAGATACTGCGTCAGCTCCAATTGAGACTTCTTGAGATTGATGGAGAATTCCAAGTCTTGTAACGCGTTCATGAGGGTCGGAGGAGGTATGCTGGACCGCCTCTGCAGAACTCGCCCTGACGAGCCAGTTGTCTAGGTATGGGTAGACATGGTGACCTTGGGCCCCGAGAAGGGCTGCTACTGCATTCATAAGCCTGGTAAAAACCCTCAGGGCTGAATTGAGGCCAAGGGGTAGCACCTTGTATTGGAAATGGAAGCCCATGATCCTGAACTGAAGGAAGGACCGATGGGACTGCCAAATTGGGACATGTAAATAAGCTTACTTCAGTTCCAGGGAGCACATCCAGTCTCCCCTGCACAGTGTCTCCGCAATAAGCGCTGGGGTAACCATTTTGAACTTTTGAAGTGGGAGGGAAAGGTTCAGGATGGAAAGGTTCAACACAACTCTCGGGCCCGCATGGTTCTTCTTGTGTATGGCGAAAAATCCTGGAATAGAAGCCCATACCCCGCTGGGAGGCTGCGACTTCTTCCACTGCCTGGCTCTCAAGGAGCGATTGAATTTCCACCAAAAGAGATGCTGTCCCAATCTGTGGGAGTGGAGGGGAGGAGACGGGAGGGAGGTACCGGTAGGCGGTACCCTGTGGACACTAGTGATAGGATCCAGGGGTCTGCGAAACTTGCATGCCAATTGTGTGCGTGGAAGGCAAGCCTGCCCCCCACAGCAGACATGTGGACCCGGAGGGGAGTGTCATGCCTTCTTTCCCTCGGAGGCTGAGGAGGGGGACTGAAAGAAGCCCTTATTCCCCACCTTGTGCTGTTTGCGGCGGTTTTGGTTTGGAGATCGGTCAGGCTGCCTGGACCGTCGTTCTTGGAAGCCCCAGAACCTGCCGAAGGTCGACCCCTTTCGGAGCGCTGGTATGTTTGACTGTAGGTCTTCGGCATGGATTTTGTGAGGATGATAAAGACTTCACAGTCTGGGAACTGTTTTTCTTCTTATCCAATTCCTCATTGGTGGTCAAATGGAAGAGGTCACTACCCTCCAATGGAAGGTCCAATATGAGTTCCTGGATGTCCGGGTTGAACTTTGCGGCCAGGAGCTAGGCTGTCCTTCTCATGTCCGTGCCGATGGCCCGTCCTGAGGTGTCAGTATGCGCCACTGTGGACTCCATGATATCTTGAGCCACCATCTTCACTTCTGCCAGCCCCGCCTTAAAACGTAGGTGCCTGCCTGTGCATCGGACGTTCCGGAAGGAAGTCGGCTATTTCCCACCAAAGCCTCTGGTTAACGGCTGCGAGCATGGCATCCGCATGAGACTGACGAAGTTGCAGAGAGGTGTTAGAGTAGACCTTCTTCCCATACGCCTCCAGGATCTTCTCCTCCTTGCCTAGCAGAGCCGAGGACGAGGTGGCCGATGACGTCTGAGTCTTCGAGTATATGGAAGCCACTGCAATCACTGAGGAGTGTGGTAGATGGTGTGCCGACAACAAGAGTGTATCCCCCTCCAACTCTCTGTACTTGTCGTCGAGGCGCCTGTTGGTGGGTGGCGCTGAGTGGGGTTTCAGCCATCCCTCCTAGGCCAGGGTGATAACGTCCTCCTGCATCGGAATCCCCGTTCTAGCCGCAGGGCGAAGAGTGAGGACTTTGGCCAGGACCCCCGCCTCTGGTTGTTCAACCTCGGGTTGTGGAAGCCATAAGTATTCTGCCAAACCTGCAAGTCGATCATGCAAAGCCTTGGCAGATGATGGTGTGTCGGGGTCCTCTTACTCATCGTCCACTAGAGTGTCCGACAAGTCTGGAGCCGGTGGAGGAGTGCTGGGAGTCATAGGCTGAGGTGTGGGGACCAGAGCCGGAGGCTGCTACAGACGCTGTTGTGGAACGGCCTGATCTGTGGGAGGCTGGAATCAAAGAAAACAACGTGGGCAGCTGGGGCTGCGCGGGTGCCTGAGGCACCTGAGCCATAGGATGAATAACTATGGGTGCTGGTGGCGGGACTGGAGGTAGCATGCCCCTGACAACATACAGAAGGATGCAGCTCATCTCAGGGGACCTCATCAGCGTAAGGAACTTCTCAAAAAACCTGTCCTTGCACGCTGGTGGGGTGGCAGGTGGTATTGACGGAGTAGCGGCTGGCAGCTGGGGCTTGTGCGTACTCTGCCTAGCCGGTTGCATGTGGTTATCTGCCCTGCGATGAAGAAGGATAAGCTGTAGGCCACTTAGCTGGTTGACATCAGTCCCTGGTTGACACCAGTCCCCGCCTGACACCAGTCCCCGCCTGGGTACTCGGACTCCTACCTGCTCCCCAAAAGTGGTCAGTGTCTGACAAGCGGCCATCTTGTCGAGCTGCATGCCACGTGCCTGTGTCGTGGTACCTGGCTCGCTGGTACCGGCCTCCTCCTGGACTCTTGACAGAGGCGTGTGAGGCCTACCGTGCACCTCAGACCAGACCTGACAGACGCAGAGCCATCGGCTTAATTGCCAGTGGTGCTGCGTATAGGTGCCCCGTCAGACATTTGTCCATTGCTAGGGCGTAGCACCTCGGGTAGACAACAGGTAAAAGAACCTTGCGATCCCTCAGCGCTGTCTCCGGAAGGATCTAATGACCCCTCTGCCTGGTGGCCAGTAGATGGATAATCCTCGTTACCAGCACTGGTGTGAGGACCGGAACGGTCCCTCCCGCTCAGACGTTTCCTAGGGAAGGAATCGCCATTGCAGGGTGCGATGGAAAAGAGAGGCCCTGCCTTGGACCTTGATCGGTGCTTGACGAAGTTCTTCAAGTCCTCTGGAGGCGACTTCTCGAAGAGCTCCCTCCACCTTGCTAACCTGTTCTTCAGAGATCGAGGTGTGAGCGCGTTGCACGCGGTACAGCCCTCACAGCCGTGGTTGGGGCCAGGGCAGCGGAGGCACAGAGCATGGGGGTCGGACGTAGGGAAGAGCCCTTCGCAGGCTGGACACCTGCTGAAGCCCAAGGATGTTGACATGCGCCGGGGAGGAGTGTGACACCAGAGGGAAAAGATAAAGACAGTGGGCCTCATTAAGAGCATGCCGGTCCGATAACAATGGTCCTGGTAAGCCTACAGGCACCATTGATACCGGACCGGCACACTCCGAGTCATAGCCCACGTGCTTGGTGAAGACCAGTCCCACCTGGAAACTCATTCCGCTACCTGTTCCCAAAAGGGGATGGTGTCGGGCGAGTCGCCATTTTATCTGGGCCGGCGGCCATCTTGTTGGGCTGCATGCATGCCACATGCCTGTGCTGTGGTGCTTGCCACGCTAGGCCTGTCCTCTTCCAAGACTCTTGGCAGTGGAGGTTGAGGCCTATCCTGCACCTCAAGACAGGGCCTAGTAGGCTGATTGCGCTCGGCTGTATCGCCGGAAGTGCTGCGTACAGGCGCACCTTCAGACATCTGTCCGGTACTAGAGCGTAGACCCGGTAATAGAACCTTGCGGTCCCTCAGTGACATCACTGGTAGGGTCTAGCGGCCATAGCTGTGGCAGTCTCGGTACCCGCCCTGGTACAAGAACCTGAAAGGTCCCTCCCGCTCGTGCACTTTCTGGGAAAACAGTCGCCTTTGCAGGGTGTGGATGAAAAAAGTGCCCCTACCTTGGGCTTGGACTTGTGCTTGACAAATTCCTTTAAGTCCTCTGGAGGCGACCTTCTGAAGTTCTCCCTCCATCAAGCTAGCCTGTTCTTCAGAGTGTGCAATGTCAGAGCATTGCACGCAGTGCAGTCTTTCCCAGCCGTGGTCGGGGTCAAGGCAGCAGAGGTACAGAGCGTGGGGGTCAGACATAGGGAAGAGCCCCCTGCAGTCTGGACACCTACTGAAACCCATTGACGTTGACACGTGCCAGGGAGGAGAATGGCACTGGAGGGCAGAGGTATCTGATTAAAGACAAGAAAGGAGAAGACAAAAAACACTTCTCTGGGGGAGAGCGTGTGGAATTTCTAGGCATGAGGCCAAACCCAGGAGCTCTGGTGAAAGCGGTCCGTTCCCGTCGACACGGAAAAGAGGACTGAGGAGTGGCGCCGGTGGTGGAGTCAGGGGAGTGCATGCTCCCAGGGCCGCACCCCCACGTACCTCTAAATTTAAAAGGGAAGAAGATTTTTTCTGGTGAAAAAGGTTCCGTCTCCCGTCCCTAGGAAGGACGCCCATACAGTATGGAGGAAAGGGCACATGACGTAAGAGTAAGGAGGAGACAGATACACTGGGTTTGCTTACACTTCCCCCTGACTCTGACTTTCCCTGAAGTCTTGAGGGTTCGTCTGCGGGGAGGGGTCGTTCGACCACTGTTGTTTCTGGTGAGTGATGCCCAGGTGTTGCAGGTTTGAGGTTTCTTCCGGTCAGGTGCAGCTGCAAGATGCAACCTCTGGCGATGAAGAAATGCAAGAGACACTGATGCAGACCACCTCAGGACACTTGACAGGTTGGAGAATGGTGAGTTCCAACAACAGTCTCTTCTGCACACAGTCGACGACAGGCGTCCTTCCAGCCACAGAAGCTGCTCCAGGACAGGATTGTGATGTTGGGATGCTGAAGTTCGGGGAGACAGTGACTTGAAAACCACCGAAGTTGCAGGCTTGAGCGTGGAACAGCGATGCTTCTGGTGATGTAGCCCACGAGAGAGTTGGTCAGTCCACTGGCTGTCCATGAACACTTCCGAAGGCTGAGAAGGGCAGGATCCTTGAGAAGGTGTCGAGGCTAGTTAGTCCCACTAGTCCAGGGGTTGAAGCACCGCTCTGGGCCTTCGAAGATCAGGTAGTCACACAGTGCTTCACCTGGTCAGACACAGGATAGGATACTGGGCCATTCCTGGAGTCATCTTCAGATCTTCAGCAGGCTGTGCTTCTTCGCTCCATCGATGATCTAAATAAATGGCTGCAGAGGTCTTCTTATACAAAATCCAAGCTGGAAGCAAGTCCTAGCAAACCAATGGTAAGGATCTGCACCAGTCAAACAGCCAGTAGTTGTCCAATCAGAGACAACTACTAGTTTCACATTTGTCCCACACTTAGACTCTCTGGCACCACAGATGTGGAGTGGGACTAGATAGTCCCGCCCCCTTCCTGGGCCTCACAAGCGCAAAGGCATCAACAGCCTGTGAAAGCAGCAGCTTTCCCGGGCACGTGCGTGACCAAGTAAGGGACTTCCTGGCCTGTCAAGGCAGGAAGAAGACCCAAACAACAATATGGCCAAATAATACGTGAAAAGATCTTGCGGCACTGCTATTTTAGCACAGCAACCACATTTAATGGCCATACGCAGTAAACGCGACGGTACACACTAAAAAGAAAGCAAACATTGTAAAAATATATCTGCTGCCACCAGCTTGTCTTTAGGCACATATAAAAGTAACTAAAAATCCCAAGTGTAAAAAGCTGGGGTGATACAAAAGTATCCTCACTGCACTGCAAGGTGTGGTGTGCAATGTTAAAAGGCACAATAATTCAAAAGGGAAACTATGTTTCCTAGTAATGATAGTCTGAAGGGCTGATCAGTTTCCCCATAAGAATGAGTAAAAGGGAAGGGAAGTGAAGCTGAAGGCGTGCAAGGTACTATGTGGTTTGTGTTATTGACAACTGGATATCTTAGTATGTGTTCCATCCAGATGGAGAAACTAAAGATCTATTAGATGTTCGTGGTGAGACACTGGAGAGCCCTTCAACGGGCACAGTATGCGATAGAGGTAAAGGTGTCATAGGCTGTGCAATGGGCTCAAAGCTGCTCCCCCAAGGTTGCTGTGGTTGGGGTGGTTCTTGCAAGCACACATCTGCTCTGTGTATAGTTTAAGGTGGTTAGTAGAGTGAAAGGTGAGTCAATTAGTTGGGGAAGAGGGAGGAGTTTGTGGATCCTGATGATTCCTATGACAGGGCAGGACTCAAATGACAGTGTTCCAGCTGTGCAGTTATTCATCAATATTAGATGGTTTTACTGTTCTGGGTTCCATTTTAGGATGATTGTGGGGTGGAGGCCTTATGTCTGATGGAGAGAAAATGTTGGGGAGGGTGACCTTGCTGGTTTCCGACCTCCACAGTGTTCTTGATTTAAGTGTTGTGCAAAGGCATATTGCAAGTGTCATTGTAGCAGACTCAAATGCGTAAGTCCCAATTTCACCCTTGATTGCAAGGTTGGTGCTATGATCAGTCTCTGTGCCTAGTTTTGTGATTGATAGGTTAAGATTTGGTGGGTTATCCCTCAGGAGTTGCAGGACCGTGCTAGTGTGAGTGGTTCTAGTGGGCCTCAGAGTCCCAGCATTCGGTGGCAAGAAGGCAAAGATTCTGCTTGGTCTTCTTCAGTAGGTGTTATGTTAGATTGTCTATTGCGGGCTGGTAAACAGTGAGATTTTGAGCTATGTTCCAACTAATTGATCCTCCTCTGTGACGAGTCGCCTGGGAATTAAGTTCCAGAGCATGGTTGATAGGAAAGAGAATGAGGATCTGAAAGGTACTCAATTCATCAACTTCTGAAGGATGAAGGTCCACATCAACCATGCCAGAATTCAAATGTCAGAAAGTGAAGTGCTTAATTAGTAAGAAATCGTGCAGTTTGAATTATCCGTGGTTTGAAAAAATCTGCCCACTCTACCCTCCACTGCAATCCCTATGCTCCTGATAGAGCAGCACTCTGCAATGTTTGCCTCTCCGGAGGTTTTCGACTACAACTTTCATCGGTCCTATACAGAATAGTCATAGTCCATCATCTGGAGAGCTGCAGGTTGCAGACTCCTGTGATTGAGCAAAGAGTCACTTTTCAAATGGTGGGCTTCATTAGCTCACAGGGAACACTGGGCCAGGGGCACACATACCCATGGAAAGTAGCACCTGCCTCAAAACATGCATCTTTCAATCACAAACGTTTAGGAGGTCTTGTGTGGGCACACATACCCATGGAAAGTAGCACCTGCCTCAAAACATGCATCTTTCAATCACAAACGTTTAGGAGGTCTTGTGTGTAGGTGCGTGGAAAACATAATTGTGGCAAACAGAGGAGGGTGAGGTGAATGAAGTCAGGGAGTCAGTGGAGGGGGGAGGTGGTGGAAGGTGTAGGTTTTATGTGCTATTTCTGTGCATATTCTATGTGTGAAAAAGTTCAGTTCTGCTGCACATGAACCCATGCTGCCTGTAGTGCAATAAACCTCATTTTTGCATGTCTGGATGGAGGGAGTAATTGGAATAATCCAGCCTATGCAACAATCGACATTATCTTTGGGTACCGGGTCCTCCCACCTCTGAGTTTTTACCTCACTTTTTATGTGCAAATTGATACCCGTGTCCTCATCTTATTTGATCTCTCGTCTGCCTTTGACACGGTAAACCATGCCATCCTGCTCAGCGGTCTCTGTGATAACCTGGCCCTGGCTGGGCTCACCTCTTTCCACTCTGATCGACCCTCCCAGGTCCAAATTCGGTCCTTCCTCTCCTCTATCTCTACTTGTGGTGTTCCCCATTGATCTAACCTCTCTCCCTGGCTGTACAACCAATACCTGGCAATTCTTGCCCACCGCATTGCCGCTCTCTGCCCCAACTTTCAGTGCTATGCTGATGACACTCAGCTCATTTTCAGGCTCCCTTCCGCCACCTCTTCTCCTTCTCTCATCTCCAACTGTCCGCTATCCAGGAGTGGTGTGCCGCCAATGATCTCTGCCTTAATGCCAGTAAGACTGAGATTCTCCTCATCGGCACACCTGCTCCCTCTTTTCCTGTGGCTCTATGGCCAGCCTCTGTTGGGCCTCTTCCTTTAACCTGTGAGGCTAAAAACCTTGGGGTCATTTTCGACTCCACTCTCTCCTTCTCTCCTCACATCTCTGACATCTCTATAAGAAGTCACACTACCAGCTGCACCTCTCTCAGAGGTATTCTTCCCTTCCTCTCATTTCCCCAGAAGCTCACTGTATCCAGAGCTATGGTTCTCTCTAGGCTGGACTACTGCAACAGCCGCTTTCTAAATCTACCTGCTTCTACTCTCCACCATCTACAACTCATCCAGAACAGGACTGCAAGACTTGTCCTTGGCCTCAAGTCCAGGGATCATATCTCTCCAGAACTGAAATCTCTGCACTGGCTCCCAGTTGCTGGGAGGATTAAGTTTTAAACCCTCTGCATTGTCCACAAAGCCTTCTGGGGCCTCAATACCTCCAACTCTCTCTTCCTAAATATCTTCCATCTCAAGCTTTTCGCTCATCCTCCTCCAACGCCCTGAGGGTCAGTCGTTTCACCAAGCAACGAGTTGGTGGTAGATATCTTTTCTTTTGGCCTCGCTCTGGAACACCCTCCCTGAAACTTGAGGAGAACCATCTCCGGTTCTGGGAGCACCTCCAGACGTTCCTCTTTGCTCCTGCTTTCTCTCCTCCTCTCCCCTGCTGAACTGCTGACTGAAACTGCACTGGTCACCTGGCTACACTCTGAACTCTGGCCCAGGTCCACTCCCCCACCAGCTGCACACCTGCATTCCCTCCCGGGCAACCCTTGCACTTGGGGGCTGTTTCTGTATCCCTACAGTCCCCACCAGCTCTTGACACTTGATGCCTGCACTTGCCACTAGCTGGCAGCACTTTTACCTACTGTTTTTATTCTATGTATTTTTTATTGTTGATCCTGTGTACTCCACTGCACCTTCCCCCTACCGCCACTTTCCCTTTCCACGCTCTCCTGCACTTGCGCGATGTCAATGCACCTGGCCTAGTAAGATCGTTGTCTCTGTCTTCCCCCTGTTCCCGTTCCCTTGCCTCGTCGTGCTTTGAAACACTTGTGTATAGGCACGTTATAAATGCCATATCATATTAGCAGCGTAGCGGGGGAATAGGTTGACTAGCGGGACCAGATAACTATCTGCAATGAAAACATCTTTTTTCGAGACCATTTTTAGTCCTGGATATATCCCAACAGTCTGGGGGATATGGCCGTGGGGGAAACGGCAAGCCCACTGATGCTTATTTACACTGTGATTTAATAATATAAAGAAACAAAGCTTTTGAGTTGCGGCCTGTAAGGGCTGAGATGTTCAAGCCCTTGCTTTCAACACATTTCCTTTGGAATTCTTGAACAGCAATGGTCGTTTTAGATTGATACCATGAAGCCAGGTTTTAAGTACCCGAATGCAATGGGATGATAAAAGACATTTCTACACTGACGCCCGTTCTTCAACTTAAAGCCACCAGTTTTTCTTTAAGCTTTGTTTCGTTTTTTGTGGCATGCCCCCAAAGGAACCCTGCCGTTTTATGTACCCCTTCCTTTGAGTATTTTCCTGCCGGGTATACTTTTTAAGGTGTTAATGGCTTGTCAAAATGCTCAGTCGAAATAACATTTTTATAGTGTGCTGTTATTAGGAAACTGAGCATTGTGTTCATGGGTGTCAACTTCTGATTTTCACCACCGGTCAGTAATTCCCACGCCCTTGCCCTGAATATGCGCTGTAAAATGCACTGTTCTACCAGAGAGGACCTGACCCTGTCCTCTAGTCGAACAGTGCATTTTATAGCACATGTCTTTTTAGAAAGAAGTGCAAAGGGCCATGGGATATACAGCATAATACCTCCAACAGTGCAGTTCATGACGTCGAAGCCAATAGTGTGCGATCTCTAGCCACAATGACCCAGCACACAGTTTCAATCAGGTTGCACAGTCAGCACTTGAAAACTAAGTAGTTCTACGAGGTCAAAGTGAGGTTCCATACCCCATTGCAAAAGTTGTCCCCCTGCATTCTGCTGCATCAATGCCAGATAACTCTTCTGTTAAACATACTGCCTTTTGCTACATATTATTTGAAGCTGAGCTGGGAGTGATGTCTATTGTAGTTAAATGAATGCTCTCTCCTGAGTACACACAAGGTGGTGCAACTGTAAGTGATATCTTTTCTTTTAAGGTTTACAGTCTCTTGCTAGTGTGCCCCTCATGCATAACATGCTTTCTGCCTGCATCCAACGACTAAGAGCAGGTGACAATCAAGTATGCGTAACCCAGTGGGAAAATATCTCAAATTAGCCATGTCAGGTGTGGAATACTAAACCAGTTCTTATCATCACATTGCATTCTGGCACTTAGTAAACAACAGTGTACCCGGCATGTGGGAAACCTACTTTTAACGGACAGAAATGGGTCCACCCCAATGATATTCATGGTCCATCTATGCAGTGGAGTCTGCTTCAAGCCAGAGGAAAGACATGCTGAACAAAGAGACTGTAAACATGTGAGTACATCATTAAGACGGGGAAAACGTGTCCGTTGAGCACCAATTAGAGAGCAACTGCCCATCCCTACCAGTGCCGCCTATGGCTACGGACATGCATGACTGAGGTGCTGGAAGAAAACCCAAGCGAAGATCAGACCGTCGCATGCAACTATACCACTTGGTCTTGACCATTACAATTTATGGCATACACCAGTGTCACAAATTATGTAATTTCTTAAAGTATATTCAACTAGCAATGTGTTACTTCTCGGTGTCAAGAACTGTACATACATCTGTGAACAGGACAAGGATTTTCCAAACTGTTGGGTATAGGGAGGCTTAGCTGGGCATCATATGGCAGTGCCCATCACGTACACAGCTGTGAAACACACGAGATAGCCACCTACCACGGCCCTGGGTTTGCTCAAGGCCACCAGCCGGGACAGGAAGTCCTCCTCGTACATCTGGCTGAAGACGTGAGCATCGTAGGCCACCGTGATGGAGATTTCCTGCATCATCTTGAAAGGGGAAGCAGGGGCACGTCAAAGATCACGCAGTGGCTCGGGAGGTTTACGCCTCTCAGAGCCTGTCAAGAATACACGGTGGTATTTGCAGGTCGATGGCTCGTTCATTCGGACCCTGGTAGCCTGTGTAGCAGCAGGTGCGGCCTCAGACGGCACAGAGAAGGAGTGGCGCCGAGGCCATCAAGAGATCCGCTTCCCACACTGTTCTGTTAAGAGCTCAGACGGTGACGCTTTTCCTAATGACCCGACCAGCATGTGATGTGGTGGAGTCTTTAATATTGTGTGGGGTGGAGGGGTGGCTTTTTTCGGTCAGGCTGCTGCTCAAGGTCGCAGAGAAAAGTCAAGGGGTCCAAGCACAGACTCGCGTATGCGCTTCCTTTTCTCCTGCCAAGCTAAGCGTCCCATTTGTTGCGTGGATGAGAAACTTCTTGAGTGTGGGGGCGAGAGCCGCTGCAAGGATGGCGTTAGGAGCAGCGGGTCCGCGGAGGCTGCTCAGTGGAGAGGCGTAAGAGAATAAAGCGATCAGCAAAGACTCGCAGCCGATCCAGAAAAACCTGTCCCTGGAAGCGGCTTTCGCTCACCCTCGCATGCGCCGAATGCCAGCTATGCAGGGCGGCATCGGGGATTTCCACCCAAACCGCCCTGAGGGCCCTGGGTCCGGCCACACCTGAATAACACGGGGTGTTCCCTCCTGGGTAGACCGCCTGCTTCCCACTGGCAGAGTCGTGGGCAGCTCCTGTGCGGGAGGGAGCTGCCTTACAATACCAGCGCACACCTGTCTGCCCCAGACCGTGCCGCTCACAGGCTCATCCAGCTGGCAGGTTCCCGCTCAGCGCCGGGGAATCTTAGCCGAGTAGCACCTGCTCAAATGTATACACGGGGTTAATGCACCTACTGCTACAGAGGTCTGCTGCGGCAGCCCACATTCAAGCGAGGTCGGATCATCATTTTAGGTACCCTGCCTTGAGTTCCGCACAAGTCGATAAAGTAGCAGCAGCTGGCAGCCGCTAGTCCGCGCTCTGCCCGAGGGTTGTAGTCGCTCCTGGGTGAACCTAAAATGTCCGCAAGCAAGCGCCGCTGCCCTGCCAGCTGGATATTAGCCAGAATGGGCGGCGAGACCCCATTCCCTCGATTGCATGGCTTGCGTTCTGCTCAGATTGTGGGATTCTTGGCAGACGGGCACTGGTGGCAGAGATGCCCCTCGTCAGACTGTATGGGGCGTTCCGCTGCCAGGAAGACTGGGAGTGCCCACGATCGCGCACCTGTAAAAGGGGCGGAGCGTTCACACTCTCAAGAGCAGCGCCCGGCCGGTGGGCGGGGGCAGGCTGCAGACACAGTCACCAGGGACCGCCTCAGCAGTTGTATCCGTGTGTTTAAGTGGCACTAGGAGGGTGAGGGGTGTGGTGGGCGATCAACTACTGAAGAATAACATTTGAGGACGGCGCCCTAGAATTGTGGCGAGGTCTAAGAATCGCTAGTCCGCAAACTTGGTGTGGCCTCACAGGCGCAATAGAATATAAATATCTGACACAGAGGGGCGAATAATCTACTTTAAATATAATTAATCTGCCATAAAAAAATCGCACTTTCCAATAACCGAATCAAGTTATTGCATGGTGTTTAAGTATTAAATCATTCGAATGAGGATACTTAAATCTAAGACGTTGCAAAAATCCAACAATGTATTTTCCATATTATATTTTTTCATACAAAACAAAGTCTAACACCAAACTTCTGAAACTGATGATTGCAAACATCGGTGATAGTGACATCTACTGGATGAGAGCAGTATTATCACTCATCTTTTCAATGGAAGTTAGAGGGGGAAATCAGATCAGCGAGCCCCAAAAAAGCCCTGCTTGAAGGCAATGCTGTGCTGGGATAGAGCCCAATTAAAGCCATTAGTTCCATCGATTTCCATGCTGTGTGTTCGTTGAGGGAGCTACCCGAGCTGTGTGTCGAGGTATTTGTGTCCAAAGTGGAAACTTGTGTAGCCGCGGTGCAAGTATGCATTCGTTTTGGCTGTGATAGTTCTGTTATGAGGGGTTTTCTATTGCTAACCATCAGGAGTCTGGGTGCTTTTTAGGCGCTGGGCTGGTGTCAAGCACGGGAGTGGTGGCTTTGGGTAGAAGGATGCAGTGCTGTTTCAGCGTTAGCTTGTGGGACATAGACACTGGGGAAAGCGTGCTGTCAGGCTGGAGATGCTGGAAGACGTGGCACCCTTAGGGACAGATGAGCTGAGATTTTCCTTCTGTGGTAAGCAGTGGCAGCTACCTTGACACGACATTGGGCTATTGCAGCGTCATCGTCTGAAAGCTCGAAGAATCGTGGGACTAGGCGGCAGTGCTGAGTTGGCGATGCCAGAAAACACCACAGGTCTGAGATGCCGATACGGCGGAGCTTCAGTGTCGAATTAACTCTGAGATGCAGAGGCAGCTGAGTGTCAAGATAAGGGATAACTCCGGTAATTCCCTTGCAGTAGCTTGGATTGCACTGAAGGTGCCCAAACTGGCGTTGAGGTGGCACGGAGATGCAAGGAGAGTCAGGGGTCACTTCCTTGGTTCTGTGGTTGCTGGACGTCCAGATTCAGGGACTCCAGGACAAGGTTAGCCCTTTTGTTCTGCACTCCTACTCCAGGAATTTTGGATGGCAACTTCACTGCCAGAAAAAAGGCGCTTGGTTCCAGCACAGCCACCAGAGAGGCCTTGGTCCAGCAGCAGTCCAATGTTCAGTGGGCATGGTTAGGGGAGAGAGCTCACACATGCCTTGGGTGCCTGCTGTTTTCTCCTCTATGGCAGAGGACTTTGAAGTAGCCAGTAGTTCCAAAAGAGGTCCAGCAAATCCTTGTCCTTTTAAGAGTCCAAGTATGAATCAAACAATGAGGAGGTGCCCTTCAAATTTATAAAGTCATAGGGATTTGGGAGAAAGCAAGCCTGCTGTAAGAGCTAACATTCAGGTTGTTTTAACAAGTGTCCTTTGCTTTATGACCTCTCTCCCAAAGTACCTTGCCTGCAGGAAATGGAGCGGACAGGAAAAGGAAGAGAGCTCTACAAAAACCAAAATGGTTGGGGGGGATCTTCTCTCAACCCACCTTCCCTCTTTGTCTACTCTAACTGTACCCCGTTCCTGTGCCTGCTAACTTCAAAGGGGCTTCAGTGGTCAGTAGCTGAGTGTGAGAGTGGCTTTGCTAGGTCAGTGCAGCCTTTCAGGCACTGGTTCCCAGTAGATCTCCTTGGGCGAAGTTCCTATGCCATGGGTGGTGTTACCCTTCCTACAGGATTATCAAAGAGGCAGCATCCTGCCCATTGTTCCACATAGCAGCTGTGGGGACAGTGAGGCCAGACACCAAATATACATTTGTCCTGTCATAGCTGGGACCAGCTCGCAGAGCTGGCACTGGTGTGATATCAAATTGCTGTGGTTGTATAAACATTTCCTCTGAGCAGTCACCATGTCATATTTAAAGATTTACATGCCAGCAGAATGACTAATGCATACAATTATTATAATTGAGATCAAAGGTCCAGAAGATTATAAAGCTACCTCTGCCTTGGACCTTTGTTTGTGTTATTATTTGTAATGCGCAAGCATACCCTTCATTTAAATGAAATTGCGAAGCTTAGTTACAACAACAAAAATATATAGATACACACAGTAAAAGTAATATCAGGATTATATACATATATACAGATAGGCAGCAGTAAGTACAGGCAAAACAGTATGTACAGATGGCAGGAGTAAGAGGACTATGCGTCTGGATGTGTTAAGAGGCCTACGTTTTCAACCATAAAACGACCTTAGATCGGAAGTTCTGATAGGGCAAGTCCATTCTGAGAGTTGGAGGTAGAGAGTTCCACAGTTTAGCTGCTTTCACTGGGAAACTGTTACCCTCTATAGTGGAGCGTTTGAAGTTGGAGACAGAGAGGCACTCTTTATAGGCTGTTCTTGTGGGTCTCAGTGAGGTGTGTCTATGAAATCTGTCGATCAAATAGATAGGGGCTGCGTTATTGAGGGATTTGTGAGTGAGTGAGGCAGTTTTTAGGAGAATTTTGTCTTTGATAGAGAGCCAGTTATTCTGTTGGCAGTATACTGAAATGTGCTCTCTTCTAGAGATGTCCAGTGCCGCTCTAAGAGCGTTATTCTGGAGAGTTTGAATTTTGTTGGTGGTGGCTTTAGAGGACCCAAGATAGAGAGCGTTACAGTAGTCCAGGCGGGACAGTATGAGGGCTCTAGCGAGGGTCAAGCAGCTGGTGTCGGACAGAAAGAGTTTAGCTGCACGGATCAGTTTACACATGTAAGCCGTGGAAGAGGCTAAGGAGTTCACCTGTCTGTTGAGGGAGAAGATAGAGTCCAAGTAAAAGCCTAGTGTTTTAACCTCTTATCCTACTTTGATGCTGTTGCCATCAATCATGAAAGAACAATAGGCAGGGCCTAATTTCTTTAAGCTGGTGGTAGTACCTAGGATAATGAGTTCAGTTTTATCATCATTCAGGCATAGTCCATGTGTGGCCATCCATGCCTGGATGATGATGTACACTCTATTCACCAAGGCCAAATCCTTCCCATAATCTCCAGAAAGCGGAAGGAGGATCTGGGTATCATCTGCATAGTTCGTGTAGGTGATACAAAGATGATCCAAATCATTGAAAAGGGGCTTGGTAAATATATTATATAGTGTGGGGGAGACACAAGAGCCCTGTGGCACACCACAGGTGATAGGTATGGGGTCTGCTGCAGCTGTGTGTGAAAAGACCCCCATGGTTCTGCCGTTGAGGAATGATCTAATCCATGTGATGGCCTCAACAGAAAAATGAGCTGATGTGTGTAGGTGCGTGCATAGGACAGAGTGATCGACCAGGTCGAATGCTGCAGAGAGGTCTAGGAGGAGGAGTAAGGCGGCTTGGCCGTTGTCTCTGAGCTTGTCGATCTGTGCTTTAAGGTCAATGAGAGCAGTCTCAGTCCCATGTGGCGGACGGAAGCCTGATTGTCTAGCTCATAGTAGGTGGTATTCTTCCAAATATTTCTGTATTTGTATTTATGCAACCTTATCCAATATTTTTAGAAGAAATGGTACGGTCGTTATGGGTCTATAGTTTGTAGGCATGGCTGGGTCGAGTGGGGTTTTTTTTTAGAAGTGGAAGTACTCAGGATTGTTTTAACTTGGTAGGGATAGAACCAGTGGAGAAGGAGGCGTTAATTAGTTTTGTGATGAAAGGGGAGAGGTCACGGGCAGCATATTTAATGAGCTGTGCAGGGCACAGGTCGCCCTGACAATTGAAGGTTTTAGTGACAAGATAATTTTTTCTACTTCAAGTGTGGTGACTTTAGAGAAATTGAAGCGGGTGGTTTCCCTTAACGTAAGCTTCTCGTGCAGTTTGGAAGGGAGAGGGTGTTATGTACAAAGGGAGGCTTTCACATAACCAGTAGT
The DNA here is from genome assembly GCF_040938575.1 of Ambystoma mexicanum. Lineage (NCBI taxonomy): Eukaryota > Metazoa > Chordata > Amphibia > Caudata > Ambystomatidae > Ambystoma > Ambystoma mexicanum. The sequence goes on along the minus strand of NC_090922.1, from coordinate 590,974,262 downwards.
TTAAAGGTAAAGAACCTTTTATTTGCAAGTTGATGACATAAGACGACCCCCAGCAGGAGGAGTACAATCTTCCCACTCAGGCCCTGCTTCTTCACTGGCTCTCCTTGGAACCCTGCTACATAAGATGCAGTTCTATGTTCTATAGTATCTAAGTGACAATAGACATAGTGAAGGAAATATTATACACTCATGGTTTAACAGGTAAACATTGGAAACACTGCACATCCTAACACCTCTCCTCCTTAAACATAACAAGTAACTGTGTGGGTGAGGACCCACTAAAATTGAAACCTGTAAAACACATATTGAACAACTGAAATTGAAACCTGTAAAATAAATATTATACACTCTCGGTTTAACAGGTAAAACATTGGATGCGCTGCAAGTCCTGGCACAAATCAAGAGCATAGATATATGACATCTAGTGGTTGATTAGGTAGAGTCACAAGAAAGTCCCTGTCTCCAACTAACTGAAGACAAATTAACATTGAAATGGAAAAGCCACCCTTTCCTTATTCCAAATAGCTCCTCCTTTGACCAACACTGACGAACCCAAGTCTTTCACAACTTGCTTGGGTTCAGAAAACAACGAGGCTCCTTTACGAACTTTGGTGGGGAGCTTGACTTTAATCCAATCACCCTCTTTGACCTTGAGTTCCCTACAACAATTCTTCTGATCATACCTCTCCTTGGATCTAACTCCAGCCTCAAAAATTCTCCTTTTTACACTCTCTAGATCCACATCCACCATTTTTGATTTGCCCATCCAACCTGGACATAAATGAGTATTTGGTTTTCTTCCTCTCAAGATCTCAAATGGACTCACGCCTGTGACACTATGGGTAGTTAGCCTATACTGGAACGTGCGTTCCATCACTGTTCTCACCCAATCTCCTCCAGTAGCCACCGCTATCCTAATAGCCTCCATCAGAGTCCTATTAAATCGTTCCACACACCCATTACTCTGGGGATGATATAAAGAAGTATTCACCTGCTCAATCCCATGATTCTCTAAGAATTCTTTAAACTCTCTGGAAACAAGTTGGGTCCCATTGTCAGACAAACACTTTCTTGGAAACCCTTCTCTCCAAAACAGTTGTTCCAAAAATCTGATTATACTACTACTGGATATGTCCTTGAGTACACATACCTCCGGCCATTTTGATAATAAATCCATGACTACTAATAGGTAGCTATCTCTGCCACCACCAATATTAAATGGACCGAGGAGATCCAACGCAATTTCGTCCCAAGGGACACGCGGGGACTCCCTCACTACCATGGGAACTTTTTGCACTTTCAAGCCTTTGTTTCCCTCAATACATTCCACACAGTCTTTGACTTGTTCCTCTATGTCCTTGTCGATACCAGGCCACCAAAATTCAGACCTCACAAGTCCCTTCGTCCTGGCCAGACCTAAATGCCCAACATGGGCCAACTCCAAGACAGACTTCCTCATACCGACTGGCACAACCATCTGGTGACCCTTGTATAAATAACCATCCTGAATCCATAGTTCCTCCCTCACTTTGGCAAAATCATTCATCTCGCCCCTGTGGCTCTTAATTTTACCTTCTGCAACCAGAGTAAGTACTCCTTGATATACAACATCCTCCGTGCAAGACACATCCCACTCACTTTTCTTTAATGTTTCATGCACCTGGAATATTTCTGCACTCTCCTCTGAACTTGTAAAGTCACTATCGTCAGAAATTTCCCTCTGGACAGATCTAGACAAGGCGTCTGCAACCACATTAACCTCCCCCTTTACGTGGAGCATGGTATACTGTAACCCTTGCAATGCCGTGACCCATTTCATAATGCGTCTTGACACTCCCTCCAAACCACCTTTCGTAAAAATTCCAACCAAGGGTTTATGGTCAGTGCAAATGGTGAAACTCCTCCCCCACAAGAATCTTTTAAATTTCTCGACACCCCAAACACATGCTAGAGCCTCCTTCTCAATAACTGAATATCTAGATTCTGGGCCCTTCAAAGACCTGGACGCAAAAGCCACAGTCTGTAAACCTGTCTGATCCTCCTGCATCAGAACAGCCCCAACACCATAATCACTGGCATCAACAAAAAGCAATGTGGGTTTACTTTCCTCAAATATTTTCAAAATGGGAGCATTGACAATAGCCTCTTTTATCATCAAAAATTCTTTCTTGCACCGGTCACACCATTTAAAAACGACTCCCTTGCGAGTGAGAAATCTCATATTCCTCGACATTTCTGCTAACCCCTTGACAAATTTGCCGTAAAACTCCACCAGTCCCAAAAATGATAGTATGTCCCCTTTAGACTTAGGCTCCTCCATTCTTTTTATGGCCTCAATAGCCTCCTCCTTGGGTCTAACCCCTTCCCCAGTGATCTCATGACCCAGGTACACCACTTTGTTGGCTTTAAAAGTACATTTTTCCAAGGCAACGGTGAGGCCTGCCTCCTTCAAAATATCCAAAACTCTTTTCAAACGAACATCATGCTGCTTCTCATCGCTCCCACATACAAGAACATCATCCTGATAAGACATCACCCCTTTTTCACCCCCAAGTAATTTATGCATAATACTCTGAAACACACTTGCGGCTGAGACCAAACCAAATGGCATGCGAACACACCTGAACAATCCAATCGGGGTGATGAAGGCGGTGAGATCCCTGGAATTAGGGTGCAATTCAACCTGATGGTAGGCCGATTTAAGATCTAGTATGGAGAACACTTTTGACCCAGCTACTCCCACCATCAAATCATCTATTCGGGGAAGAGGAAACCTGTCTGCCACAACCATGCTGTTTAGATGTCTAAGATCTATACAGAGCCTCAAAGACCCATTGCCTTTTCTGACTACAACTATAGGACTGACCCATTCAGATGCTTCTATCTTTTCAATGACACCATCTCTTTCCATTCTCTTGAGTTCTTCCTCTACATCTGCTCTAAGAGCAAGAGGAATAGTTCGCAGTTTTGCAATCTTAGGGACAGCTCCTTTCTTTAGGCGAATTACATGTACAAAGCCCTTAAGACACCCCAATTTCCCAGATAACGTGGTTTGTATCTCTGTGGGCTCTCCTCCCGCAACAGACATTACCTGCTCGGGATGACTTGCCTCAAGCCTTATCTTCAATTCAGCTTGATCACTCCATGACAACAATTCACCCCCTCTGTTGGTAACATACACACAACCTTTGGCCTTCCTGTCCTTAAACTGTAATTCAGCATCAAAGCAACCTATAATATCTATGGGAACATCTCCATAAGCATTTGCTTTAACAGTATTTTCCCACAGAGTACAACTATCGAATTTGTTCCTCCACACTTCCACACTTATCAAGGTGTAGTCAGCACCACTATCCATTAGCATGCGTACGGGTACACCTCGAATTACAACCTCAGCATAAGGTTTCTGCATTTTCACTCTGCCATTGACAGCATTCACTGTAGATACCACTTCTCTGCCATCCTCACAATATGACTCATCTTCATAACTTGCACTTATTTCATGCACTTGATTTGACCCAGCATTAAAATTTCTACAACATCGGGCAATGTGCCCTCTCACACCACACTCATTGCATATGATATGAATAGCAAAGCAATCCTTATCCGAGGCTATATGCGACAAGCTTCCACATCTAAAGCATCTTCTCCCCGGAAAACCTCTGGATTGTCCTGAATCCCTAACCATCTTGAAAGAATTCATGTCTTTGGGAATCCCTCTGCTATCTTTTGCAGGAACCCATTGACGCCATCCTCTGCCAGTTGCCGGTCTGTTCTCTTCGCTCCTTTTAGCATTCTGCGAGGCGCGTCTTGGATTCCACGTACTCTGCCTCTGAACAACCTTTGACACCTTCAGCACTGAACCCTGACTCTCATCCAACTTGGGTTTACCATTGTTCACAGTATCCGATTGAAGAACTTCAATGCACTTATCTGTGTGTTCCACCATTTTCGCTATCTCAATTGCTCGATCCAAAGTGGGGTTCCTCTCTTTCCATAGTTCTTTCCTAATACTGTCATTGGAACATTTAATCATTAGCTGGTCTCTCAAGTGCTCATCCTGACAGTGAGTGAATTTGCATTTCACTGCTAAACCCCTTAAAGCCGTGACAAAATCCTCGATACTTTCCCCATTCTTCTGCTCTCTCGTGGCAAATTTATATCTTTCCAATATAATGTTCTCCTCCACTCTAAAATGCCTGTCCAGTTTGGCTAATGTCCTTTCATATGGACCAGCATCCAAAATGTCAGAAGGCTCCGGCAATCTCTTTAAGACCTCTTGGCCTGCAGTTCCCAAACAGTGAAATAGCAATGCCTCCTTGCGCTCATTGGAGTAGTTGGCACCAAACACTGCTAAGGAATATTTGCTGAATCCTTCCTTCCAGTCTTCCCATCTAACCCTGGGTTCACCTGGCACTGCCAGAAAAAACACAGGAGCAGGCACATTTGCCATGTCTCAAAGTTGCAGAATAGAATAACAAGCTTGCAATTCTGGTTTAACCAATAGAGCTCCCACCCACACAGGTAGGTGACACTAATTAAAAGATAGCTGCTTGGTTATGTACTCACCCTGGAGCGCCTCACCAGGGTCATCGGCGGCGACTCCTTTCTCAACCTTGCTCAGTGTGGGGCCGCTCGGAAAACACACAACCCAAAATCCAATTATAAAAGTGCCAAAGCCGTGTCTTTGCCAGCCCGGTCTCCACAAGTTCAACAAAATTGCAGGGGTCCAATTCCAGCTCCCACAGACCACGGAGCCTCCAGGGGTTTTCCTCTGGCGCTAGCAATGTCCCTCCGGTGGATGCCACACACTGGATGTCAGGCCGTCAATAATCCACTGAAAAAGGCCCTCCCTCAGGCAAGTCAGGCTGGCTCCGCTCCACAGCCAGCACACTTGATCTGTAGAAAAGGCGCTGGGGGTCGTCCTCCGGGTCCCAGTCAAAATCCTCGTCGCCAAATGTTATGTACAAAGGGAGGCTTTCACATAACCAGTAGTTTAAAGGTAAAGAACCTTTTATTTGCAAGTTGATGACATAAGACGACCCCCAGCAGGAGGAGTACAATCTTCCCACTCAGGCCCTGCTTCTTCACTGGCTCTCCTTGGAACCCTGCTACATAAGATGCAGTTCTATGTTCTATAGTATCTAAGTGACAATAGACATAGTGAAGGAAATATTATACACTCATGGTTTAACAGGTAAACATTGGAAACACTGCACATCCTAACAGAGGGTCATTCAGGGAAGTTTTTTTGCGGGAGATTTTGTTTTGTAGAGTAATAATCTTGTTTGCTAGGGCATTTTGGATTTCTGAGCACCAATTTTTATCTGGTGGTGCTATAGGGGTTTCTACTTCTTTAAGGATGGAAAATAATTCCTTCATGTTTGATTTTGCTTGGGATATACGGGAGTCGAAGGAGGATCGTTTAGCAAGGTAGATTTCTTTTTTTGTAGAGGGCAGCTAGTTTAGTAAGTTTGAGTTTATTAGCTGCTGTAGGGAGTTTTTTCCAAGTGGCTTCGCAGTTTCTTTTTTGCTGTCTTAAACTTTTAAGGAATGGTGTGTACCATTTGTTCAGATGGATTTTGGGCTTGCTTGGACTGAGTTTGAGTGGGGCGATTAGATCCAACGAGGTGGACATAATTTTGTTGTATTCTTCGACCAAAAACTCTGGATTCAAGTTGTCAGAGAGTGTGTTGAGTGTAGGGAGTACGTTTGGGATAAGTCTCTCCACAGTGATACTCTTCTTGTTTTTCCTGAGTGTGGGTGGGGCCTTACTAATCGGCTGGGGTAGGGGTCGGATGGTCGAGAGCATGTGTTCCAAAAGCAGTCAGTAATGCAGATGGGACCTTTGAAACTTCTCGGTGGTGCCACTGCAGAACTGGGGATGAGGGTGCATGTAAGCTGTCTCAGCAACAGCAAAAGTTTGCACTATACTTTGGATGCAGCATTTATGAAAGGTTGGTCTGACAATTAGACCTCCCTCTCAGAATTATAATGACACAAACCATTTCAGTATTAAAAAAAACGAAAAAGCACAGGCTTTTCTCTCCACACCAGATGGCACTTTGCCACCCCTACAAAGACCCCAACCCAAAGATAAAGACCACAGAGTTATCACATGGACTGACCAGCAGGAGGGAAGCTTTCCACATCTGGATCTGTTATAGGGGACTTACCTTTTGCTTTCTGAACAAAGACACCAACCTTCTGTTTCTTGTAAAATAAATCCCTCTCTGTTACTGCAATTCACCCTTGCATCAGCTTCTTTGGGCCTCCCACAATACCCTGCTACCCTGTCACAATACATACATATAAAATACGAATGCCACTAACTGAAGGCAGCAAAGTAGATTAGAATTAAGACACTAACTCATTGCCCCCTTTCTGCTTCTTTAAGATCTTAACTCTGCATTAAGTATGACATCCTCTCTCCCAGCGACGAATGAAATACGATTTTTTATTGTATAAATAAATGAATCTGAGGTTTCTATGTGTGAAGTATTTTTCTAAACATGTGAGGGAGAAATCCCCAAACAAAGCACATTTTGATACACTGATGAAACAGCTCAAGTCAACTGAACATGTTGTACAGTCCTTTATGTAACATTTAGGTAGATCACAAGTTCCAATCCCAATAAGACATCGCTCCCCTCCAATAATATCGCGTCCCCGTAGGAATCAGGTTGTAACAGACCGCTAGTTTAATCGCAGAGAGAGAGGCGTGTGAGGAACACGTGCAAGTCCCACATTAAAATGCCTTTTGCTCAGAATGGATTTTCAAGGGCTTGAAATTAAATAGACATATTTTACACTTGTTGTACCAAGGAACACAACTGCCCCACTTACGGATGTATAGGCTGAGAATTACATTTAAAAAAAAAAAATCTAGAATGCCATGAGATTATGAGTGGTAAGCCAAACATGTTTTCTGCCCTTCCATCCAGTGACCAGATGCCATGTTCTGAGGAGACCACTTTTCTTATCCTAGGTTTTTTCGCATATAAATGTGATCTGGAATCGAAGTCAAATGTGTCTAAACACTACAAATCCCAGAATGCATTTTGATGCCAAACAAAAGCCCAATATTGTGTTCTCCGACCCAAAACGAAAATACACGGGGGCCTGTTCCCACTGCTTCTGAGCTTGTCCAGTGATGATTGCAAAGAAGAAAACCCTGACAGGAACTTTATATGTGAGCATAGCTCATCTTTTCACCAGCCCCCTTCTCTCTTTGTGAAGACCAGGTAGGCCCAAAGTGGCAGTACGTCCCAAAGAAGCAGAAGGGCCACTTCCATTTGATTTTGTTTTACCTTTCAGCTTCTAAAGCACTCCCTGGTGTAGTTAATTCCGATCTATGTTTTGTAAGGTGGCTTTCACTGGGTTTGAAAACATACATGATGATAAGCTTGGAGCATTGGGGAGTAATGGTGACCAATTGACGCATGATCAGCGTGTGCTTGCAGCCAGTAAGCACTTCCAATTTTCTGCTGTTGGGCTTCCATTATGCTGGGAACTAATTAGGGCAATTGACAAGTGTATGCCAATGGGTTGCTCAGTCTCATGTACCTGTTTTAAAACGTGTAGCGTGTTCCTGCAGCAGGTGAGGAGAAAGGTCTCAAGTTCTGTGACTAGAGTTAGAAGAATGTGACTATCTGCTGCAATCATTCATCAAGACCATGGGTGAGCTGAGTGTCTCAGTGGTTGGGAATACGGGGACGGTGCTGACAAAGAAGGTTCCTTTCTTGGACACTGAGCTTCATTAAGTAATGGGCATTGGCTGCCTCTCAGCTGAGCAAGTCGAGGCATTTAGGACCTCAAATGAGGCGTGCTTGGCTGTCACGGTCCAGTTTCACCAGTCGTGGATATTGGCAGCGTAGCTGAATTTTGCACCGAGTTTGATTTCCACAGGAGGCCCTTACAAAAAATTGAATTGGAAGAACTATGAGAGATCTGTAAAAAAAATAATAATTGCAGCACCTGCCTATCTTCCAGTGTGAAAATAGATGCGAGGATTTAGTTTTAAGTTCTTTCTACGAAGAATGGGTCTAGAATTTACCCAGCCTCCAAAAGTGACTTATATTCACCTTGCCACAACCCCAAACACAAGATATCTCGCACCAACCAGAGTATCTCCTCGGAAACCCTCTACCAAAAAACAACCAGGACAGACACAGCCTGCTCATCGCGCTCCGGAAGTAACCAGGAACGCGGGCCTCATACAGGTAATCACAGACACTCATTCCTTCCGATATGCTCACTCTCCCCTTTGCACCAACAAACAATAAACTGCAGCTATACCCCTCGACCAATTGCAGCCTAGCTGCACACATGCCTACTCTATTCTGTGAACACCTAAACAGCCTGTTAGAACGCAGCTATACCCCACAAAAAAAACTGCCTAGCTGCACAAATAACCTTGTACACAGGCCCCACGGCAACCAGAACGCAAAATTAGGGTCCACCCACCTTGCTGCACACATTACACTGATCTCCCACAACCACTGCACCACACCTAGCATTAGAATGCAGTCAACCCCGCACAAACCACTCTAGAAGCACACATACCAAGTGCACCCAAGCACTATATGCTACCCTACTGTCTCCACTGACCTGGACTGCGGGCCCTAGGAACGTTTCACCCACAGCGCATTGAGATCATACTAATGGTATATAAGGCACTATACAAATGCACAGTAACATAACATAACAGAAGTCATGGGTAGAATAAGTTAGTGAAGACCCTCTAAATGGCATGCGGTTGGTTTTGTTGGGAATGTGCCCTTTTCCAAGCTGTTGGAAGACTGGATACTTTTTTTTTTGTCTTCCTAGCCAACAGGTTTGCGATTTTCTGGTCAGCAGTATGTCGGTATAGCACGCAACAGACAATCAGAAAGCGCCATTGAGCCTGCTGAAATACTTCCCTTTACTACGCTTGAAAGAAAATATTTTATTCAAAACATGCAGCTGAAGTTCCGAACAACGCTGCAGATGCGTATTTAGTTCCAAGTTGTAGAATGGCAGACTCCTCCACTTGAGCAAACAGATGACAGAGCTCTCGATGCATTTGTGGAATCTTGCTGCCCGCTCTCCCACAGGGGATAACCGCATTGTCAGCAAGCACAGGGGGGACCGAAAGCTTTCTGTCGTACTGAACACAGCACTGTTTTGCCTGAAATGCATGATAGGTCATCTAAGCCATGCGCATGACAGGGTTAGATATGTTTAAGAGAAGGCGCGTTAAGGGTGTGCCAATTGTTTCAGGCTTGTGCGGAGCACCCTCTTAGTATTCTCATTTTCTGGTTAGGAAGATATTGGGAGCTGGGAAAGGTCCAAGAATCCACGTGTCAAACAGAGGGTGGCTATGGATGTCGGTGTGGCCCACGCCGCCCCCGGGAATATTTTCTTTTCTGGGCTGCATACACTTTACCTTTTAATGGGGCATTTTGCATTGGTGAACTATTCCCAAAGTCTACTGAAAGCAGGTCAGAGGGTTGCAGAACAAGGAATTGCAACTCACTGTCCCAAACTCACCTGCCAACTCATCACCACAACACCACACCAGTAATCAATCTCATCGGCCCACCATCCCTCACCTCCGAGGGCACAAAGGACACACACAGTGGCTCCAAACCGCACTATCTAAACCCAGCACTCCAACCCGTCATTCTTAGCTCATCACAGGACACCCCCACCATAGCCCACCTCAGATACCGCTGCACACTCCAGCACAAAACCCAACCAAGCTCACCCCATCGCTGCGAGGATCCACCCACCCTAGCACCTCCCTATTACCCCTAGAATCAATCTTCCCACCTAAGCTAAACCCAACCGCCCACACATGCGGCAATCCCCAACCCTAGCTCACCCCAGCATTGCCCCACCCTAGTATAGTTCATACTCCTATGTTCCGTCCCCTTTCCTCAATACTGCAGGGGCGTTCCTCGCTAGGGACGGGAGACGGAACCTTTTTCACCAGAAAAATCATTGTCCCCTTTAAATATAGATGCGCGCAGGGGCGCGGACCTGGGAGCATAAGCTCCCTTGACTCCGCCCATCGGTGCCACTCCTCAGTATCCTTTTCCGCATTGATGGGAACAGACCGCTTTCACCAGCGCTCCTCGGTTAGGCCTCCGGCATAATAATTTCGTGTGCTCTTCCCCAGAAGAGTACTTTTGTCTTCTTTTTTCTTGTCTCTAATCAGGCACCTCTGTCGCCACGCTCCACCCCGGCGCATGTCAACGTTAGCGGGCGTCAGCAAATGTCCAGTCTGCGAGGGGCTCTTCCCTACGTCCGACCCCCATTCTCTCTGCCTCGGCCCTGACCACGGCAGGGAGGGCTGCACCGCGTGCAATGCACTACTGACACCAGGCTTTACCCGCCCATCAAGAAACCATACCCTGTGTGGGACCTCAACGTGGTCTTGGGTGCCCTTGCGCACAAACCATTTGAACATATGGCGTTTGCGGACATCAGGCTAGTCACCATTAAAGCGGCCCTCCTGGTGGGACTCACCGTGGCACGCCGGATCAGTGAAATCCAGGCGTTGGTGGCCTCAGAGCTGTATACTACTTTTCATAAGGACAAGGTGGCGCTTAGAACTCACCCCGCATTCTTACCTAAGGTTGTCTCCTCTTTCCACCTGAATGAGGAGATAGTGCTACCAACTTTCTTCGTGGACCCCAAGGATGACGCTTAGAGGGTGCTGCACTATCTAGATGTCAGACGCACTCTACAATTCTACCTCGACGGGACCAAAAGCTTCCGCAAATCAGACGCTCTCTTCGTCACCTTCGGTGGGTCAAAGCCAGGCTGTCAGGCCTCCAAGGCTTCCATAGCTAGGTGGATGGTTTCGCCCATCAAGGAGGCATATGAGGGGCAGCACAAACCTTTTCCAGCGAACATTCATGCCCATGTAATCAGAGCTAAGCCACGGCTGTCGCGTTCCAAAGGGACGTGCCGTGGCAGGTTATCAGCAAAGCGGCTACATGGGCTACGCCCTCGGCCTTCTGCAAGCACTGCTGCTTGGATGCCGTCTCCAGGTCGGACGCGGCATTTGGTCAGGCAGTCTTAAGGAACTTGTTATCTTAGGAGGGGCAAATCTTCACCCTCTGGCTACATTCAGTTGTAATCGCCCATGGAGGAAAGGGGATGGGACGTAGGAGTAATTATAAGTTACTAACTGTAGTGACTAACGTACTCCTAGTCCATAGTCCCCTTTCTTCCATATGTCCCACCACCCTCCCCCCTAATAAAACTGGTGTCATTAGGCAATGTTAATATTGTCGACGCGTCAAAGGGGACTGAGGGGTGGCGCTGGTGGGCGGAATCAGAGGGAGCGCATGCCCCCAGGCCGTGCCCTGCGCACATCCAAATTAAAAAGGAGAAGATGATGTTAGGGAGAATTCTCATTCAATGGCTAATTTCCCTTACCTGGTGAGTCCCCCAGCAGCTTTGCTGGATCTCTGGAGTTAATTTTTCCACTTGGTAAGAGTGTACCCCTTTCTTTCCACTCTTACCTGTGTTTTGCCATGTGTATTTCATCTGTTTTTGTGCCCTCCTCTAGGCGCCTGGGTGTCTAGGTGGGCTGAATGTGAGGGAGGGGTGTAGCCACCCCCTGCACAGGGTATCCTAGGAAACCCAAGTCGCACTTTGCCATGATTGGCTGAGGTGGTTGTCTGGGCCGGACAACCCCCTGCTGCGTGATTGACAGCCAGGCTGTGTGAATGGGGGATTTTTGCATAAAAGGCAGGTCTCTTGTTCTAGAAGACAGAGTCGCCACTGGAACTACAAGGAACCGAAGAGAAGCGGAGAAGAAGTCGACTGCTGCAACTATCCCGTCCCGGTGAAGCCCTGCTGCAGTCCTGAGCTATCTACCCTTCGACGACCAGAGAAGATCCAGTCCTGAGTCTTCTTCCCTTGAGCTTGGTGGGAATAACAAGCTCATCTTCTACTGCCAGAGGATCCTCTTTGTGGTCGAAATCGCTGCACACTGCTGTAGTGGTCCGGATAGCCATCTGAAGAGCCTCTCCTGTTTTTAAGGAGTGCACCTTTTATTCACCGTCGCTGCTGCCGGCTTCAGCCCTGTGTGGTGCAGACCCCTCCAGACGTCCTCCTTTGGATCGAAGCACCAGGAACCGAGGGTTTGCAGGAAACTACCAGGAACAACTGCCGTGGCACCAGCGTCTCCTTTGAATAAGGTACTGTGTTCTGCTCGAGGAATTTGGGTGAATCCCTTTTTCTTCGTCTCCAAGGCTGGCCTTTGTCTTCCCTCCTTCTTATAACGTTTGCTTCCTCTGTTGACAATATCTAAGTACTCCCGGTTCCGCCGAATCGTGAACTATCTGACTGTGTGACCCTCAACAACAGGAAACCGGTTCCACTTGACACTGGCTCCGGTCTATTGACTTTTGGAATTTCTGTCTAAGAGTGTTCTCTGATTCTGTCTGCCTTGACAAAAGTATTGCCTATGATTTTTGCCCCCAACTCTCTCTGGGTATCTCAGGTGCTAAGTGTGGTTTTGCCCCGATAACATTTCTTGCCGCGGATACGCGTTTCTTTAGTAAAACCGAACTATCATTACTGTCAAAAAGTGATCGCAAGTGTATTCCTCGGTAACGTCTTTTGTTCCTTAACACCGGTCCACTAAAACACTTACCTTGAAGTATACTGTACAAAGTGAATTGGTTAGTTGTAGTATATTTTACGTGTGGTTTTCGAATTAATAGAAGTGTCGTGTTTATAACGAATGGTTTAAAAAATAAATGTACTTATATTTTGTACCTGAAACCTTGAGTCAGTGTTTGCTTGAGTCACAGTAATTGTGGTCCCTTTGTGTAATCTCTGCTGCTGCTCATATACTCTTGAGATAAGCCTGGCTGCTCCGCTACTGCTACCACTTTAACATAGTAGTACAGGCTTGTACCAAAGGTAAAACTTGTATTGCCACCTGTAGTCTTAACTGTGTGTAGTGATCCTTAAGGGCACTGCACAGGATTCTGCCTAACAGATGATTTTTCTCGTGAAAAAGGTTCCGTCTGCGGTCCCTAGCGAGGGACGCCCCTGCAGTATGAAGGAAAGGGGACTATGGACTATGAGTACGTTAGTCACTACGGTGAGTAACTTATAATTTCCAGTCCCCTCAGCCTACAACACGCAGCACGCGGCATAAAACCATCATTGCAAAGCACAAACAATCAAACTAGCTCTCCCTCGAATAGCTCCTCCAGCACCCACCAAAGCTCACTGAGCAAAGCTTGACCAACCCATTGACTCTAGATCAACCGAACACACAACCCTAGTTCACCCAAGCTAACACCTAACACTCTAGCGAAACAACCACCAACCCCAACTCACCGCAGAAACCTAGCACAACATGGCACACCCCAGCACCCCATTGACCCTAGCTCACGTCTCCTAGGGACTCGACAATCTGGCTTTAGACCCCAACACGGGACAGAAACGGCCCTCATTGACTTAAAAAGCAAGATTGACAATCTCAAGGACAAAGGAAGACTCGCCATCCTGCTCCTATTGGACGTATCGGCAGCCTTCGACCTGGTCGACCACAAGGTGCTGTGCAACTATCTCGACTCAGCGGCCCACTTCTCTAAGTCAGCCATCACCTGGATTTGTTCATTCTTAAGCAACAGGACCATGCATGTCTTCTCGACAACCGCCTCAGCTGATCCCATCCCGATCACCTGCGGTGTACCCCAAGGCTCGTGCATATCCCCCACTTTGTATAAAATTTTACAAAGCCCCTATTTGATGAACTGGACCGTCTGGGTGTCACCTACACAAACTATGCAGATGACGCCCAGATCCTCCTACCCCTCACAGGCATCTACAACACTAATGTTAAGCGAGTGAACGTAATCTACTCAATCATTCAGGCATGGATGGCCCAATATGGCCTCTGCCTGAATGACGAGAAAACTGAACTCCTCCTGGTAGGCTCCTCTGCCAATATCAATAAATTCCATCCCACTTATGCCTTCATCAATATTGACGAGAACAATATCCCAATTGTGAAAGAAGTACAAAACAAATAAATATGTAGGCTACTGCCTACACGGGAAAGCTGATCAGGGCCTGCAGACCTCTGCTTTCTTCTGAAAGTTGCCTCACTTTAGTAAGAGCACTTATTACGTCCAAACTGGACTACTGCAATGGCCTCTACCTTGGTGCGAACAAATCTGTGCTCAACAAACTTCAAATTATGCAAAATAATGCACTGAGAACAGCATTAAACATACCAGGAAGAGAGCACATTTCAGCAACCAGAAGAGACCACAAATGGCTGTCTATAAAAGAGAAAAAAAAACGAACTTAAAACCTTCAAAGCATTGAATGCGACAGCCCCACCTTACTTAACAGTAAGATTCACCTTGAGAACTTCCTCCAGAATTACCCGATCCTGTAACACTGCCAGCCTGGTGATCCATCGATTCAACCTAAAAAGAGCTGGAAGCTCCAGCTTCCCAGTCATGGAAGCCCAACTGTGGAACACCCTCCCACCTGCCATCAAATCCATTCAGATATTTTCAAACTTCAGAAGAAACGTTATCACGTGGTTACTCAGCAAGAACCTGACATTCACTACCTAAGCCTTTCCATCTAGCCACCGCGACCATCTGCATACCTACCCCCCTCACCTCCAACCATTTATTACCACCCATGCTTGCATCCATCTCTGTTTTCTACCTATACATGACTTTTACCTATATTTATCCACTTGTATCTACCATAGCAAAAGAATGACTGTATTGTACATGTACACTCTACCCTTATCGTGCCTTCCCAAATGTATCTAACTTTTGTACTCAAAGGCAAATGTAATGTATGCAACTTTATATATGCACATTCAAAGGCAAATGTAATGTATGTAACTTTATATATGCTTTAAAAGCGCCCAGTTATCTCAGGGGTAGGCTGTGCTATATAAATTCAATAAACAAACAAACACACCATAATTCACTTCATCCAAGCCAAGCTACCAACCCTCTCTTACCCCAGCACTTCACCCTAACACCCACCCTTCCCAGTTAACATCCTGGAATGCCCCACTCACCCAAGTTGTCCTCAGCACCCAAATATCGGCCACCCAGAACCTCACCCACCTAGCTCCCAAGGACTCCACCCACTCACTCAGAAATCCACATCAATCCATCCCAGCAAACCATACCCACAAAGCTCATCCCAGCAATTGTCATCCACACACCCAAGCTCATCCCACGAACACTCAACCAACCACTCACCACAGCTCACTAAAGTAAGCCCCCCCAGAAATCCTAGCTCACTCCAGTGTCCATAACCCAGTTCATCCATGCTCCACCACACATTCACAGCATCAATGCCCAACCCACCAACCACAGCTCATCCTCTCCGGCTCACACCAGCAACTCACTGCCCACCACTGCAGCAACCACCTACCCTAAAACTCGCACACAATGGCCACCATAAGTTGGCAACAGCGCAGGATTTGATGGCAATGTTGCCATGTCTGGCAAATGTCTTTTGTGGTAAGTTAGACATAGGTGATGGACAATGGTTCAACGATTATTTTTATTGAGAAATTTCAATGAAGGGTCCCTACTCTACAAAACAACAAACGGGTGCACGGCAGGATGTCCTACAAATAAAAACGGACCTTGTCCAAATCTATCCTAACCTACCATTTGGGGAAAGAAAGAAAAGAGAACCTAAGGCTTGGGGTTAGGATAGAGTTATTTCCCCCCCTAGTAGTGATTTAGAGGAGGCTGGTTTTCTGATCCCCACCATAGAGCTCTTACGATCTTGTCCACGTCTGAATCATGTGTCAAAAAGTTCCAACAAAACAAATGTCTCTCGGCTTTATTTTAGGTTAAGAAGATGGGCCTCATCGGGAGTCAGGCGGTAGCGCCATCGCAACTAGCGTTACCACTACTTGGTCCGGCGCTATTAGCACCGGATCCCAAATAGCAGTACATCAGTCAGTTCCCATTCCCCATTGGGTCCATTCTCATCAAAGGATATTGATTTGGTAGACTTCGTAAACCCAAAACATGAGGACTGAGTTGTTTTAACTATTCCCTCACGTATTGTTTAAAAGACTTGAGTAATTTACATCAGCCAGGTTATATTTCTCCTGACAGTGAAGTGAATCACATTTATAACGAAGGAAGGGAGATTCAGTACTCTGCAAGACCTAGCAAATCTAATCAACATGCTAACCTCAGATATGATACGGAAGAAAAGGCCAGAGACTTAAATCCTATGGGATCTAATGAATGGCGTTGGTTGGCACTGTGCTTGAAGGACAACAAGCAAACTCTCTAGCAGTACATATTTTTATAGTTGTCTTTCATGGCACACTGGAGGTAAGAGAGAACAGATGAGTAACTCACAACTGTGGGTTTTCCTATTAACCCACTCTAGTCTACTTTTACAGGAAGTATGACTGACATCTTGCTCCTCCCTGGATGGTGTACACATTTGGCTGCAACCTGCTATTAAGGGCAGGTAGGGTTGCAGCGGTTAGGAACGACTCTGGTCTCGTTGTAGAAGAGCTGGGAACCGAAAGTGGAATGTTGGCCATCATTCTGAGAAGGGAAATGAGAGGAAAATCTTAATATTTATTGGCAAGAAGCACATTGCACTTTGGAAATGATATGGCTAATTTGTCCTTGCTATTAGAGGAATGGTTGGTTTTTATGTTATCCTGGGAGCTCAGTTGTAATAGTTGGGGACACTAATTCAAATTGTATGTACGTAAATGATCTATGGACCATTAGGAATACTGGTAAAATGGGACAAAGGATTCTGTGGAGGCAATGAAGAATGGGGTCTCCATATTTTGAACGAGCAGAATCCGGGTTTGTATACTAAATCTTCTACTTGGCACAGAGGTGACTCTTCCTCCACCACTGATTACATGATGGTCTCACAAAGTCTTCTGATTGGTTGTAATTCCTTCATTATTATTGACACCAATCTTAGCGATCATAACATGCTGATCGCGAGATTTGTATGCTCTGCTATGCGAAAAAGAGATCTGGGCCCCCAAAATGTGATTATAAATAATGCTGGTAATAGGATAGTTTGGCATTACAATAATATTAATATAGTAGTTATTTGAAATGTTCCCTGATTAACACAAAACTAGAACAGAAGTTAAACTTAATTACAGCATTTAGTATAGATGTTCTGCTGAAGCAGATAATAAATACATTGCCTTTGGTTAAAGATACTGCACTAGTATGTAATGTGAGGGGTCAGCAGTGTGAGACTCGAGACTTTGTTAAGTATTCTCAACATTTTATTTTAAACCAAAACAAACAATAAACCCTAACTAAACATACTCTAGCAGGGGATTCCCTACCTAGTCTAGGATCTAAGGGAAAACCACCTAGCATTCACAATACTAACCCTCACACTAAACAACATGAACATTTAAATAAACATGAAAACAGCATAAATGAAAGGTTACCAAACAATCAATGTTGTGGATGACTTCTACTTGTTCTGGGCAGATCTTGTTCCACCAGAAATGTCCCAAAGTCAATTCTTCCAAAAAAACGAAAAGTCTTCAAGAGTTCCAAAGAAACAAATGTTCACACACACAAAAATCCACGGGTAGCAGTTTTTCTTTGCTTGATGAAAAGATTCCCCTTTCCAAGTTCCACAAAGAAAACAATAGTACCAATGGGATTCCTGGATAGCCTCTCTCCAGGAAAGGTGAACAAAGGTGAAGACAAAAATACAACTTTTGCTGAACAATTCTCGCCCCACAGTTGACTTTTGACTTCTGCTACATTCAACTACTACAGTTCTGACAATTGTATTTGCGACCATAGTTCTGCTGCTGCAATTTATTCTTCGACCTCTACAGGTTGCAAGGCATTGTTCTCTCTTGTGTGGTAATAGAGGGTAGACTTTTTGCCTTTCCTTCCGCCTTGTAGCTACCAACCACAATTATACTGCTACAACTTTAAAATAGTTATGCAACTTCCGCAAGACTTCGTTGACCTCTACAGGCTGGCAAGGCACTCTTCTCTCTTGTGTCACAAGAAAGGGCAGCCTCGTTGCCTTTCCTTCAGCCTTGTGGTTATTAACTACAGTTATTTTGAACAATTATCCAGCCCCCTTCCCTGGCTTTAATGGCATTGTACTTCTGTGGTTACTTCAAGGTGGTGGTACAACTCTTTCCAGCATTGGATAACTTTTGACACCCCCAGTGTTGGAAGTCTCTGAGGTAACACAGCTTCAACAACTCTTAAACAATATTGTTCAGTTGTTAGATGAGCTGGATATGCTGTAATAGGGTTTGGGCTATTGGCATGGGCTGTACTTGTTCTCTGCTCAGCTTCTAGTGCTTTTATAACTTTTGCTTCATTGTTTGGAGTGTTACAAGAGATCAGTTTTCCAATAAAAACGAAATTAAGCAGACGCAATTTCATTTTACCTTTGAACTGCCACTTCAAAGTTATGCGTTCCCACCTTTCCGGCAGCTTCTAGTCTCCAAGGTACTTGGGTAACAATGCCTCACTCGCGACTTCTCAAGATGTGAAAACTGTGCTTATAAGACTTCAGGAGAGTCAATTCAGGTTCAGTAGCTTAACCAGCAGCGTTCTCCGCGTTAACAAGAGCCACGCGACCGCTCGGCATTGAGTTATGCTTAACAATGGGAAACAAAAAGGCTTTTACAACACGCAGGTGTTTCAGCTTTGATAATTTCATTGCGTGTTACATTTCCAGTGCTAATATGACTTCCCACTTCTACGAACAAGTTTATCTCGCTCCAATATGCACTCGAATGATAAGAAAGCTGGCTACTGTTACCGGCTAGTTTTTTTAGATTTGGAGTACAGAGCTTCACTTACCGGATTTCACAATCACTGCGATTGTGGGCTGCTTCTGTTTCCCGGCTTGGTTTATTCAGCTACTGCTGCTGCAGGTACTCTTGGGACCTACACCCCTCTGCTGCATGGGTGTCTCCGATCCGGCCTCATCAAAGGTGAGACTGCCCCTCTCTTGTTCCTCTCGGCTTGCTTCTGCACACAGGCCTTGGGTGGATGCATAAATTTCAGCTCTGCATTCACAGCAATAAGGTGCACCTGGAAAGACTGCCCGTTTCCTCCACTCTCTTCCAATGCTGCCACAGCCAAACAGGGGTTGTGAGCACAGGACCAACTCAGAGCCTGCAGGTAAAATGTGCCCTTCCTCCGCTCGAGCATCTCTTCTTTGGTCACACTTCTTTGTGAAATGCCAGCCTTGTGTGCTGCTCCTTCTACTTTTGCTACTGTCGACCTTCCAACTCAGACTCCAGCTTCTTTGTACTGCTCCTCTCTGCAGCAGCCTTTTATGCCCCTCAGGTGGGTTAATTGGTTTCAAGTACAGGCCCTTAGAACTAATTGCCTGACCCAGCCAAAAGCTATTAGGTTTGCTGCCTGACCTGAGCTTGTGCATGTCTCTTTAGCCCTCTTTTTTTCACAGTACCTGGGGGATTCTGGGACATGCATTCCATTGTAGAATGTTTCAATTTTTGCTACATCTTTAAAAGGATAAGTACATATTTCTCTCTCTTGATGTTATTATAATAGAGTAAATATGTTTAACATTTTTAGAGACAGGTGGGGCAGAGAAAGTCACGGGTTTGCCGCTCCGGTTGGTATACCTTTGACATTGTGGAGGATATGGATTTTTAAGGGTATAAAAGATAGGTTCTTTGGGTTCAACCCTAGGAGGAAGTACTTCTCTAGATTCTACCTTTATACCCTTAGTAGGAGGCTGAGATGTATTACAATGGCAATAGGCCAATATCTCCTCTAAGTTTGGGATAAAGAAATACCTCCACCATGAAAAGTACTGTGTCTCATCCTGTGGAATCCCCCCACCTCCCTGGGCCTCGTCTCCCACCACGTGATCCTCCCGCAATACACCACCCCACGGATTGGGATCAGGAAGTGCTTGCCCTCTCCTGGCCCCCTGAGAGGAGACTTTAGGCAGGGATTTAGTGGGAGACCCGCAGGATTCTCCACAGTAAACATAATCATGGATGTGACGGAAAAAAAAGGAATATACGTCAAATTAAGAAGAGTGGTGAGACCATTCAAGTGATTCAAGAGTGTATTAAGATAGAGAAGCAAAGACTAACACACTTGTTCTGGAGTCAAAGGCACCAACTAATTCAACAGGACGGGGAGGCTATGCTCTCTGTTATATTTAAAAAGCGGGATGTACATTTCTGGCGTCTTCTTAATAATGTGTAAGAGAAACTAACTCAGGTGCAAGCCAACTCGATTCTGGAACAGATCTGGGTTATTTACAATTATATGGTCCGCAGGCCAACATGTTTCCTCTATTTGTCAACAATATGCAGGTAAGCTGGCAACTATGTGTCTCAGTAGAAGATGGTGATAGAACAATAATGCAAGCCAGTAGCTCTAGAGCAGGTGGCCCTAATCAACTTTCGATTAAACGTTTTAAAGATTCCTCAGAGATATGGGCAAGCGTTTTCTTTTTTCTATTTAATGATGTTATGAAGAAATGTAGCATGCCCCTCTCTTGGAAGAAGGGCTATATCATTCCGATCCATGAAAAGGGGGATCGACCATTGCCAGTTAATTACCACCCCATAACACTGCTGGATGCAGACAGTAAGGTTTTTTTCTGCCCTAATAGAGGAATTGGAAGAATGGGTCAGACTAAAAGGTATTTTTAAAATGTATCAGACTGGTTTTAGATGGAGTAAAGGGACTGATACTAATGGATTTATATGACCTGTATTCAAAAAATGACATTGTCCTGAGAGGATTACCCCACCTATGTAGCTTCCCTCAATCTGACTTCTCAGTTTGATATGGTGAATCGGACCCTATTATGGACTAAGTTGGATCGATGGGGCATGAGTTATGGTCTATTGAACATACTGATTCATTTGCACCAAGGTTCGTCCACAGGTTAGGCTGGATGGTGAGGGCTATTTGTCACGCAATATCTAAACCTGCTCAGGATTGAAGGCAGGGATTGTATTGGCCCCCTGTTTGTTTAATCTATGTATGACAGATAATAAGGAAAGTCTTGATAGGTCTTCATTTGTTGGGCCTTCCATTGGGGGGCTAAGCGTGGTATGGCTCAGTAAGAAAAAGAAAAAAAGTAACTTTGCCTGGTTTATTATGGGCTTGAGACTCAAAATGGTGGAGCCCCTGGTGTATTTGGGGTTTCCCATGCTTGTTCACCCGCATAAAACCTTTTTGTGCGACTTACTGAAAAAAAAGCCTTGTGGCTAGCAGCACAGATGAAATATATCAATAGAAAGAACAGGACATTCTCCCTAGAGCTCATGATAAAGTTTTACAATGGGGAAAGAGGTACCTAAGCTTCTCTATGTCATAGAGGTGTTTCACGTCTGGTTAGTGGAGGAAATGGGCAAATATGAAGCCTCAATCTGGCAAAGAGTCCTATAATTCCTTTCTAAATATGATGCATTAGTGGTCATACGAAGAGAACTGGGCTTGCAGTCGTTGCAGAGTAGAGCAATCTGTAGGCAGCTTTTGTTAAACTGGAAATTGATAAACTCCTCGTCGGAACACCCCACGCCTGAAAGAAGAGACGAAGCTGGTTGTGGAGAAGCTTCCGATTGTGGCAGGAGCGTAATTTCCTGCTCAGGGAGTCAGCAATTAAGTTGTGGATCCCTAGCAGATGAAAGGGGAACAGGAAAATCCTGTGGGTCAGGGCCCATTTCCAGAGGGACTGAGCTTCCGCTAAGAGGAGAGTAGATTGGGTTTCCGTATGTAAAACATGGTTATGGTATTGTCCACTAACAACCGAACCTCCTTGCCCTGAAGATGGAAGCGAAAGGACTTTAGAGCCCAGAACACAGCTCCCGGTTCGAGAACATTGAGGTGCAGTAATTTGTCAGATGCAAACCATAAGCCCCTGGCATGATTGCTGCTGGTGTGTGCTCCACATCCTTCCAATGAAGCGTCGGTTGTGACCGTGACCTGGTATGTAGGAGGGTAGAATGATGCACAATGGTTGGCATAATTGTTGTCAGGCACTGACCACCAGAGCAGGGCGAGGTGGATGAGGCAGGTGAGTGACAACTTGTCTTCCCATTTACCCAAGACCTGCTTCCAATGGGCGTCCAGCTCTCATCCCAAGGCGGCAGTGCTGTATCAGGGGAATGCAGGAAAACATCACCCCGAGGAGTGATTTCAATGTGCGGACTGGCACTGTCTGTTTCCATGAAAGCAAGTTGATCTTTGTTAGGATGACCATGACCCTGTCCGCCTACAGGGTAGCCATGCAGGAAACAGTGTCCAGTTGAAACCCCAGGAATTGCATCTGCTGGCAATGAGTGAAGCAGGACTTGCTGTTTGTAAAACATGCTAGAAATGTATTCTTCAGTGTGGTCTCTAAGGGAGAACATGATCGAGTATGGGATAGAACAAAAACATGAATTGGTTAGAGTGCAGGTGACTGAAGTGCTGGTGTGCAGGGCTTCTACTTGGAAAGAAGGTAAGTGCAGGTAGAGTTTCCAATGGTTGCTTCTTCACGCCCACCCCATCTCCACCCTGACAGAACAGCATAGAACTCCCAGGGCCAAAATGAGGACAGTACCAGGGGGCAAACTGCCCCGGGCCTTGGAGGGCAAGGATGTGCCCTGCCAATCCCATCTCGGCAGTTATTTGCAAAAACCCATCAACCCATGCTTCTCTACGTATGCATGCTTTTCCGCACACATTTCACAGAAGATAATTGCTGGATTGCTGAATCCATCAGGCTGCTGTTCTCCACTCCCTTAGACCGCTAGCACCTCATTTCCCACCTTTGGCGCAGAAATCTCCATGGCAGGGTGCTAACCTGCTGCAAAAGAAGCCCAATTGCAGGCAGCTTCCATCTTGTACCTCAGCTGAGCTTTGCACACTAAGATCACTGTTCTGCCATCTTCAGCTCTACTGTTTGTTTGAAGGATATGATCATCATCATCATCCTCCTGCGGACTGTGTGCCCTCTCTGCAATATGTTCTCTAGTATTGAGGTACAAGTGTGGTCAGAGCATTTATTGGTGTCTGCCCTGGCTGTTGTCGATAACTATGTTCGGATCTGATCAACTGACCCTATAACTCATTCAGTGTTCACTGTAGTACACCCAGCTTGTGGATTCACTGTAGCACAATTTGTGCTGTATTTTCCTTTCTCTGGGGAATATATTGATCAAATTCAATAATCTAAGTTGAAATGCATATTGGTACGTTTGAGTACCAGCCTGGTGAAGAAGACAGATCACTGAGTTTAGTACTTGTTGCAGCAATCTGTGTTAATACACCACATCATAGTACCCAATCATGGGAAGGCCAACTCAGCTTTTCCTTTCTCTGAGATAGATATTTGTGTACATAAACACTGTAGATAGTAACACTTACTTGTGGAACAAAACAGCATACCCGCAAAAAAGTGTGAGTTACAAAAACGAACATAGCATCATTAGGGTGCAGGTCTATTTACCATGCCTAATGAAGAGTATAATGTGCTAGTGGTTAGAGGAGGTAAATTGGTCAAATTAGGGCAGTGAAATCAACCTTCTAAGATTCATATCCCGGCTTTACCATAGAATGATACTGAGATGGATGGATGATCTCAATTGACTCTACAGTACAATCTGAAAGTCTGTGTCATCCAAGAACTGGACCAAGCAGGTAAACATATTATGCATTTTCTTTGGTGGTGTGTATATGAACAATAAAAATAGGCAACAATTGCACCTTGCTGTGTAACATGAGCTGGAAAACAATTAAGTTAGGTGCAGAAGTTTTCCCCAGCTTCACCGCTTAACCTACGTGTGTGATCCTGGGGCCCACATTTAATCTTATAGTGTATGACCTGTCAAAAGGTCCAGTGCCTGAATATTTTAAAATCGCCAGTCATTAAGAGTAATTTAGTTCTCAGGGTAAGCTCTTTAAACAAGCCACACCGATGACTTAACTGACTTTAGTGTTTGTTCATATATTATTTTAGTGACCATTCGCATATTGCACACCACAAAGTAATGAGTTTCTTGAATCACTCATGGGAACACTACATGAAAGTGATGGCCCCTTCTAAACTCCGTCTATGTTTTGATATGTGCATCTTCCTGGTAATTTATAATCTGTATGTTATGTGGAGGACCTTCTCCATTGCTTCAATCAGCCCCTCATACCCATGCATGAGTACTTGTACATTCTGTGAGGATGCTAATCGGAGATTTCTTTCTATTCTGAGGAATGTGTACCTTTTTTCAAATGGCTACTGATCTGTTTCCTGCATGTATACTATAAGTGGTATACCTTCAGCGTAGCTCCTATTGTTGAACTAAGCCTAAGTCCTGTACCTATGCTAGAACACAAATACCCTCACTGTAGATGCTAATGTTGCCCTTGAAATGCCATGTGTATATTATTCTCATTCTAGCAAAGATACATGGAGTTGTGGGACTTTTAGGGATAGCCCATGCTTATTTCGATCACTGCGAGTGGAAGATGTTAAGCTATGGATTGTGACTGGGATGGGAGGAGTGGTGTACAGAGATTCTTGGATGCCTTCAATTTTTGGTTTGAGAGGAGCACCAAATATCCTTAAAATTGCCCTGTGCAAACCTTTTGTCAGATCTTTTTTCTCCATACAGGGTGTTTGTGTCAATAAGTGACTGTTTAGGTATGACTCGCGTGGTTCATGGCCACCAGGTAGGTAGGGGCAGTTGGGGGTGGGGGAAAGAGTTAGCAGCACTTCTTGTCACAATATATCCTGTGTTGAGTAGAACCGGAAAACGAGGACGAAGAGGGAGCAATTCTGGAGAGACACCTGCGCACAGATACACAATCGTTGCTCTAATCCTTCGCAGATGTGTCATGTATATGGCGTTTTAATGTGAAGCTACTTTGAAATGCCACCTTTATGTATGCAAATACATATACGCACATAATACAAAATTTATTTCAGAATAGAACCGTTTCCTGTAGAGAAACATTCTTTATTTTCTTTTAGCTGAAGTCCTAACAAACCAAACTAAGTTTCCTCCATACATACACTGCAAGGGTGAGTTCCGCGGCTCCTGTTAGTTCCAGGCCAGTGCAAAAAATAGTAAAGGGACCTCACCAAATGTGCTGCTTTAGACCTAGGTAAAACCTCGGACAATCTTGAGAACTTCTGCTCTCCCCTTTTCACCACCCTATTCGACAAAGCCTGGAAAATGAAAATACTGTTAAGAATTATTTTCGGGTGTGGTACACACACAGCAGGGTCTCCCTCTCTCGATGTTGCTAGGAAACATAGAAGAGCGGCTGTCCGAGAGATGGACTTTGCCTGGTTGCTAGGTAACCGCCAGCAACTGCACTTGCTGCCAGAGACCATGCATTCCCAGCAGGTGAATTCTAAAGGGTGGAAGGAGAGTTTTTCTCCACAACAACGAAGAAACATTTCCCTAAGGGAAAGGGACACGATTGTCATGCTGTGTAGTACCTAAAATGAGGGTGGACGGTAGTCCAGACCCAGACTAGCTGCTAACTTATTGGAAGAAAAGTCCATGTAGCTTACTTGTACATATGTACAGTACTTTATGGGTTCTAGCTGCTCTTAAGCTACATGCAGGAGAGTCCAGCCAGCAGTCATCCTCGGCACTCCAACTCGGGCCCTCCAATTGTCACATTCAGAACACACACACTCCAAGCATTCACACATTATCTTGAGGTGTCATTCACACACTTGCATCAACATTCTCTCAGCATTCATATAAAGCCAGTAAGAGAGGACCACATTCAGCCAGCGACTGCATGCAGCTTACACAAAAAAAGGCACACCAGGCCATACCTGGCACAGATTCATTATTTGCTAGGATATGTATCTCTCATATTCTTACAACTACCATTTCCAAATGCTCAGATCTTTTTCAGAGACTTCAGCAGCATTGTGACAACCATGTGGCCCTCCCACCTACAGACTTTGCCAGCTATATAACCATAACCAACCTCAACCAAGAGCACTCCACTCCCACAGCCACAATACCGTGGTCTGACAAACTCCCAAATCAGCCTAATAAATAGGGGTACAAATGTCAAAATGCAAGCTACTAGCCAACCATAAAAGTCACTCACCACCCCAATTGTGCACATACACACAGCTCCTTACTCGCCAAGAGTCAATCACCACTGTACATTTTGCACACTGAAAAACACATTACTTACCTTTGGTAATGTTCTTTCTGGTAGAAACAATCCCTCTCATGGATTCCTCATCTTTGAAATATTCCAGTCGAAGTCGGCACTGGAAAAAGAATTCAGCCAGCAGATGGCTCTGTTCGACTCTAACCTTGATAATTTCATCTCCTTGGTTTTGTCTCATGCCGAGAAGGCGTCATCAGCGTGCCAGTAGAGTGCCATCAGCGCCATTTTCCTTAGTTCTGCCTTTTTCCAAATTGGCAAGGATGGCAAAACAGAGTCATAGCTTGGATTGGTAACGTGTCCATTTATTATGATGATAGTTCCTTTAGAGGGGTAGGTGGGAGGGAGATGAGTCCGTGGGAGAAATTATGTGTCCACTAGAAAGAACATTACAGAAGGGAAGTCATATTGTTCTTCTAATGGGCACATTCCTCCCAGATTCCCCACCTTTGAATGGACTCCCAAAGCTGTTCAATATCCAAGGTGGCAGCTACAGAATTATCTGTTTAAATTAGCAGTCTGAAGGACTGTTTTCCCCACAGCGGCATCATCCTTAAAAAACAAATCTAGCAAGATGCTTAGTAAAGGAGCAACGAGATGCCCAAGTAGCTGCATAGCATGTGTCTGCAACAGCGACTCCTCTTTGTAGTACTGGCATCACTCCCACACCCCTCATGCAATGTTATGTTATTTTGCATTTGTTTAGCGCCTTATGTATCATTGGTACGATCTCAAGGTGCTGGTAGGTTGAACGCCCTCGGGAACCGCAGTTCAGGTCAGTTGAGAGAGAGAGGGAGTCGTAAAGTGCGTGGGCGCACCAGGTATGTGTGCAGCTGGTGTGGTGGTTGCATGATAGCTGCTTCATAGCGGTAGGTGTGGTGCTGAGGAGATCAGTTGAATGTGTTCAGTCTGGAGGGTGGACATCCAGACTGAGTTTTGGCTGCGTTAGGCCTGAGGAGACGCCTAAGCTAGCCGGTATGTGCTAGCTAGCTGTGTTTTATTAGGATGATGGGTAGTTTGATGAGTCATGTTAGTATGAGAACAGCTTTACCGAATGTGTCATAGTACTGCTGCATTCTAGTTGAATGATGGTGTATAGGAGAGAGTAAGCAGAGTAGTGTGATATTGTGGTAATCAGTAAAGTGTATGCGACCAGGCACACTCAATGATGTTGGGAATACCCTCTAAATTCAACTTTAACATAGTAACGCTTATTAGGCACACTTTCTAGATTCAACTTTAACACAGTGATGCTTATTAGGGCACACTTTCTAAGTTCTATGTGCTCTAATGCCCTCCAGAATTCGTTTTTCCGAAAATCCACAGCATGAGGTAATACATAGTATCATCCAATGCAAAATGGTTCTTTTAGAGACTGCTTGTCCTTTCTTTGGACCTGGGTAACTGACAAATAGCGGTCATCTTCTCTAAACACTTTTGTTCCGTTCAAGTAAAACTATTAACGCCCCCCGAGAGGTCCAATCTATGTAAGCTCTCATCTGCCTTAGATGAATGCAGTGGCGGAAAGGACATAGGTAAATTAACCTTTTGAGCTAGGTAAAATTCTGACACTACGTTAAGTAAAAGAATGGTTTTATTCTCAATTAAACTGTCTTTTTGGAATTGAATAAACTCAGGTGAACTAGATAACACCTGAAGCTCTGACACGCTTTCGAACTGATGTTAATGCAACCAAGAAAGCAACTTTGAGAGAAAGGAGCCAAGCTTAAATCCAATGGTGAAACTACAAAGGTAGTAGGAGGGTTTAGAAGCCTTTTGAAGAATTGTAAAATTAAGTGGACCTTAAATTAAGTACCCTGCTTGGGTGTGCATTTGAATATAGAGAGAGCTGCTAATTAGCCCTTTTAGGTATCTAAATGTATTTATTTTGACATTTGTTAAGCGCACCAAGCCCGGAGGCATCTAGGCGCTACATTAAGGCCTGATTCGGCCTGGGAGAACAATAATTCAAGGGCTGTGCCAGTGAAACATGACAATGAGTTTAACTACCATTCCCGGAACCAGGTTTTAAGCCTTTTCCAGTGACAAGCATGTATGGACTTGGTTGATGGACGTCTTGCCGAGAGCATCACACCAAGAACCTCCTCTGGAAGATCCCAATCATTGTACCCCAACTTCTGAACATCCAGGCATGAATATTGAGACTCCTGCCATTGGGGTGAAGTGCCACACCTCATGATTGGGTCAGTAGATCCTCCTTTCAATGGATCTCTCAGGAAGGACATAGCAGCATGTCTAGCATGATTGCGTATCATGTGTTCCGTGCCCAGTCTGGTGCGATCAAGAACATGGTTGTCATGCTCTGCTTCCACTTCCCAAGCACCAAAGGAATCAGCAGAAAGGGAGGCAAGGGGTAACCCAGGTTGAACTCCCAGTGTATAACCAGCGCATCGTCCAGAAAGGTCTACTGCAGAAACTCTCTGGAACAAAAGTTGTTACATTTCCTGTTCGTCACAAACTGGTCAACTTGGGGTCTTCCCCCCACATGAGAAAATCCTCATCCCAATCTCCCCGTTCAACTCCCACTCATAAGACAGTCCAGAGAGTCGACTCAACACATCCGCCTGAGTGTTCAGATTCCCAGCAAAGTTCAAAACTGTCACCATCACCCAATCTTGATGGTATCCATCCAAAAAACCAAATCAGAAAAGAATTGAGGAAGAAATGACCACATTTATTTCCCTGATTCTTTTTGAAATGTTTGCACATTTCTTTAAATAGATCGATGCGGGGTGTGGTAAGGGTATAACTTGAGGTAGGGGGAAGAGCGGGAGGTGCGTGGGGACTCCCCCGCATTATTTCTTTTTTTAAAGTGCAAAAAAGCCCAATCAAATGTTGGTAATTAGGGACAAATAAATTCAGTAATTTCTTTGCCAATTAGTTTTTCTTCGGTTTGCTCATGGACAACCGTTCTTGATCACACAAAAACATAGGAGCATGGCCTCCCTTCACAGCTTTAGAAACCCCACACCTCCCAGCTTGTTGATGTGCATGGCAGTGGTGGTGTTCGTGTAGACCTGGACAGTCGATTCCCTGCCTTGATGTTTGGAAGGAAGGATCGCAATGTCAGATGTACTGCCCAGAGTTCCAGTATGTTGATGTAGAAGGACCTCTCCATTCTTTGCAACAGAGTGTTCACTGAAAGATCCTACAGATGAGCTCTGCCACCTTTCAGAGACTGTTGGAATGGGGCCACCCACAGGAGGGTGTTCGTGGATGCACACCAAAGCAGATCTAGGGAGACCTCTTGGGCGACCTAAATAACGTCCTTCATGTTCCTGCTGAACTGAGACCACTGGCGTCTCAGGGACTACTGTAGAGATTGTATCTGCAGTCTCGCTTCTGGAAATGCGAAACATAGAGGACCATACAAAATTCAGAAAACTCCTCAAAACCCCTTTCCTGTGCCCATACCCCATCCTATTTTATAAGATTCTTGACATCCCAACCCCTCCACCCCCCTTTTCTACACAAACACTGGGCCGAGGAAGAGGAGGACTGAGAGAAAAGAGGCTAACCCTTACATATCCCATTGGACATGTCCCGTTAATAAGGATAGGCAAAGTTAGGCACTTAACCTTAATCACATACATCTGATACCCATTAACTCCCCCCACAAGGATAAAAGGCAGAACATGGAGACACACTCAGAGCAAGGTGGAACACGAGAAGGAGCAGATCCTCCGGGGTGAAGGGGAACCCACTGGAGCAGAACGACCGATCAAGGCACCAGAGTGAGGGGCTGGGAAACCCTGAACATCTCTGCAGGAGGTTGTTGCCTCTGGGAAACCGTGAGAGATACGCAGAGAAAGCCAAAACCCAGACAAGAAGAAGTCTGCATTGTATTTCAAGGACACCAGCGACTCTCCCAGGTGAAGGGCAGAGTTGGGGAGGCAAGGCCAAGCCTGTGGTATTAACCTTGACTTGAGAATCAAAGCAGCAGAGAACAGAACAGAATGCACACAACCGGTGAGTTAGCGAAAGATGTGCAAGGCCCGTTTGTGTCAAGGAAAGATTGAAGCTGCAACAGTATATCTCACAATTGAAGGTTGCGCGCGTGCTGATGAGACACAAACTAAAGCAAACCTGTAGTGAACTTTGAGGTCCTCTTCCTCGGCAGGCTCATCGTGTCATTGTGGAGGCTGATGGTGAAGGCGAACGCCTTCAGCCTGACTCGGGACCTGCATCAGCAACAAACCCAGCAGATCCAGCATCGCAGAGCTTGGCCTTCTCTTGGACCCCGGTGAGTGGGTCGTCCACAAAGGATCTCGACCTCCTCCCGGAGGGAATTCGCTCCTCGGACCGGCCAGTCCTAGATGAGGCCTGGCCCTGCCTGGAGGCTGAGTCAGGGGCCTTGCTCGACATGAACCACGCTGAAAGTCTGCTGTAGCAGTCTTTCTTAGTTTTCTTCGAGAAACCATGGCACACCTTGTATCCCTCCTCATCGTAGTTCGGATGCAGGTAATATAATCATGTATGATGCCGATCTTCAATGAATACATTGCTTAATCCATACTTTGCAGAGTTTGAAGAGGCTTCTGCCTTCCTTCTTCTCCTAAGACAGGGCTGAAAGGCGCAAAGTAGGCTTCTCTAAACTTCAATGACGATACAACGGTGGATGAAGATCTTCACCAGTAGCAGATCCCCACTGCCGGTCTCTGTCCTTCGTCAAAGGCGATGAAGCAAAAATCGGCTAAAATTCAAAACCTTTTATGGATTTTTTTTTTAAAAATAGCACAAAAATAGCTCAGAGAGCAACTTGAAGACTCCCAACAATGAAGTGTGTGGTAAAAATCTGAAGATGGCCACCAGGGTTGGAGCTTAGAGATAGGACTGTCATTGGATGGTGGCATCATGACCCAGAGGACAGTGATTGGTTTAGAGGAGAAATACAGTTTTAAAGTGAAAGTGGACGCGTTTTTCTTTTACTGAAGATTCACAGCCTGACGACAGGGAATATTCACGAGCATGTGATTCCATGCCAGACCCTATGCTGGAGAATAATAGTGGTTCCTGTGTTGAGCCTAAAGTGCAAGTTCTTTCAAAGCCTAACTTAAATAGGAATGCACTAATCATGGCTTATCTGAAATCAAAAGCAATTACAACTGTGCCAGATTCTCCAGATCCAAGTCGTTTTACCATCCATTCAAAAGGTCAAGACGCAATTGTCTTAATGAATCAAGCTGAGCGGGGGTCAGTCCCAGTGATTAAACCGGAGGTAATATTGAGTTAGTAATTAACTCCATCTGACCTTGGGGCCCGTCCCAAAACGTTGGTACTGCAGTCCTTAGCATCGACTTTTTTTCCATCGCGTCGTTCATTAAATATCTCCTCTTAGGATTCTTTGGGTTTATTGACCTTAGAGGAATGAAGGAACAAGTGTGCTATTCAGGCTCTTTCTTTGTGTTCCAACATTGCTAAGGCCCAGTGTAAGTCCCCGGGTACCTAAAGTACTAAACTAGCACCTGTTTTTCAGCTGCCACAAATTGGTGACTTAGTCTCTTGTCAAGTCAGCGGGTGAGTCTGCAGTATCTGAACCCCAAGTATTGGATGGACTGGTGTATTTATATCTGAAGTGGTCTTTTGAGGTCGGAGGCACCTACCCTTTAAAAAAGCAATATATTTTGGCCTTGTTTGGGGAAGTACCAGCCCTAAAACTACTAACAACTAAAGACCTAGCATGTGTTGTATTTGTTGGCAATTCACGGGTGGATGTGGTAAAATTAGGGGTTTACTCTAAATTGGTAAAAAATCTGGCATTGTCAGAGATTTTACACCTGGAAGGAAAATATTGGTTATTGCCTGATGGCATCAATATAAGATGGTGTCCCAAGCGAGTCAAAAGAAATGGGGGGGGTAGCAAACCTTGACCCATTCCATGTGAACCATTGTTGATCAATGTCAACACACATTCTTTAGCACCCATGTCAGTAGTGCCAACTAATCTAGTGGCACGATAAGTGTCTTACAACTGGTTTAAATTGAAATAAGATCACCAGGATAGTTTCGTGGAATACGAAGGGTTTCAATCATTTGAGTTCGCAAATCTGGAGAAGGGCTGATTTAATTTGCTTTCAGGAGACTTTAATGTTAGACACTACAGTGTTGGATGGTTTTACTACAGTACATGAGCCTGCGAGAAGGGGACCCAGAGGAAGGCCCTTTGGTAGCCTAAATGTGGTACTTTTGCCGGCCCTGTTCACAAATTTGATGAGTTGGTCAGGCACAAGAAAAAACTGCCAAAAAGAGAGGTTAGGCAAGCAGCCAAATTGTGCGTTTTGGGACAGTCAAAAATAAGGAAATTGAAACAAGTTTACACAAACTGGGTCAACGGGTATAGACATCTGTTGCTTGCAAAAGACACTGAAATGATTTTGTCCAAAATTAACTGTAGAGATACGTCCACATTTTGGAGATTAATAAAGGGTAACTCTTCTCAAAGTTCTCTAAAAGCTCAGTTACTATCTGGAGCACAGTGGGAATTATATTTCATTAAACTTTATTCTCCATCAAATTCCAATCCATGTGTCAGCTTGCGAGGTCTGAAAGCCCTGGAAGCATGGAACTTGTGGTCTTTCCTCAACATAGATTTGGATGGGATTTTGAGTGCTATTAGGGCGAACATATCGAATGCCCCAAGGCCCGATGGCATTACGAACGCAACTTTAAAATTGGATCCATTGCTTTGAGCCAAGGTGTTACTGCAACGTTTTCAAAACATAATTAACATGCATCAATTTCCCACTTCTTGGAAGGATGCAATTGGGAATTTGTTTTTTAAAAAGGGAGATAGGTCGGACCCTGTGAACTACCGCCCTACTTCCCTTTTGGATGCATCATATATGATTTTTTCTAAATTCATACTTCTGCCTCTGGAGAGCTAGGCAAACGATTGGTGGAAGCTAGACATAAATCAATCAGGCTTTAGGAAAGGTACAAACACTGCCCTGAACTGCTTGTTGATTCTTCTTTTAGCCAAATAGCTGATCACGACTAAGGGGCGGCCATTCTTGGTATTTTTAGATGTCAGTAAAGCATTTGACTGCGTCGATCACCTAAGTATGTGGAATAAGATGAGGGCTGCGGGTTGTCCAGAAGTATTGGTGGACATGCTTGAGCGGTTGCATACAGACATTAGATTAAAGGTTAGGTTAGACCAAAGGGGTTCTCATTCAGGCTGGGTTTATTGTAAGCGGGGCTTGCACCAGAGCTGCGTTTTTGTTCAATATGTATATCTCCAATATAGGGGACTGTATGTGTGACATTGGAGCTAACCCCCCAATAAACTGGGATCCTTTAAAGTGCATTTTCTCCTATATGCCGATGACCTGGTCATATTAGACCACACTCCAGTTGGTCTACAAAGGTCGCTGAAAGCGGTTGGTGCCTATTTCGATGGTATCCATCTAAAAATAAACAGCCCCAAGTCTAAAATTCAGATTTTTAACTTCTTAAGGAGTGCAAGTCGTAGACCTAAATTTCCTTGGAATATTAACGCACAGAAAATAGAGCTTGTGGCCAACTTTAAATATCTCGGTGTGCTAATTAAGTCCAAACCATCGGTAGGAGATCTTAACTAGTTTGTTAATATTGAAGCTGTCTTTGCTGCCTCACAATTACGTGTGATCGAGAGAAAATATGGGCGGTTCTCTCTACTGCTGGTACTTAAAATGTACAATCAGATGATTATTCCTAGAATTATGTATGAGACAGAGGTATGTGAAGTACAGCTGGATTGATCCAAGGTTTAATCTTTCATTTGGAAACAAGCATTATCCTTGCTAATGAGGACCCCCTTTCCTGCTGTGCGCCATATGTTGGGTTTGGTTTCCTTGCAGGTACGGTTTAGCTGGAGGAGGTTACAGCTATTGAGATCCATTTTACGCCCTCCAGAGAACACTATGTTTGTGAAAATAAATGTAGTCTGGAGACAGAGTGTATGTAGGTTACTGAATGAGTGGGTGAGTGTTTCTTTAAATTTGCTGGCAACCAACTCACTTACGCTAGACAAATTAGTACAGTGCCCTTGTAGAGTTAAGAAGAGAATCTTTGAAAATGATTGGGTTAATAATAGAAACTTATTGATGACCTATAAGATATTATTTGATAATTTTAGTATGGACATAAAGCCGTATAATACTCTACAGTCTTTTCTTTTCAGGTACTGTTCTAAGAAGTGAAGAGAGTTTTTGATCCGACTCAAGTTAAATCCATTTCTTACTGATGACGTTAAGTGGGGAAAGCATAAAATTCCAAAGGAACAGCAGTTATGCCGATTTTGCAACGCTTATAGGGAAACTCTGAAACATTTGTTAATTGGTTGTATTCGCCTGTTTAATGTTCGCAGAACATCTTTTCACGGGTTCTTTAAAAAGATGCCTTTTTTATCTTGAGAAAGTATTTGATGGCACCTACCTATAGATCCAAATGATCCGTTGGCAATTGCGTCAATGAATTTCCTGCAAAGTATTTTTGGCGATGGATGTTTCTTTTAAAACTTTCTGTGTGTGTAATGTTTTGTTAAAGTTGAAACCATATCACACAAATAAATAAAATAAATGTCTCTTTGGAAAAGACAACTACTTCACGTTTCTTCTTTATAAACAACAATATTTTCATCAGGATGGTTTAACCACATTTCATCAAACACATTACTGGCCTTGCCACTTTCTTTCCACAGCAATCTTTCACGACAATGCAGTACTTCAATATCTTCTTCCTGGCCCACTAACCTGCCAGGACTATCACTAATAATTCCTTTCCTAGTATACTGGCCTGCCAGGATAAAACTCCTACCACTACGACAAGTACTCTGTGGTGAGGCTTACTTCAAACATTAGCAACATTTTTGACTTTCAACAATATTGAAATTCACAACTTCTTCCATAAGGATACAACACCCATTGATGCCGTGTGTTCCACTAATTTGTTTGCCACATGCAATGCACGTTATGTTCCTCTCCCCCATGATACTTTTCCCAAGGAGGGCTTCTCTCCAGCCACCTTTGGGTTTCTACTATCACATCAGGTAACTGCTATTTCTTATTCAAGTTTCTCTCTTTAAGAAATATATTTCCCTTTTTATTTGTAATGGCCTTTCTGTCGGTTAGCCAATGCTGGTAGTTATCTGGCTTAAATATGGCCTCCTCTTCACTTTGGCAATGTTGGTTACAGTTTGAGTTCAATATTGCCCCATATTTACTTGGGCAATTATAGTTACAAACGTTCTCTTCTTGTTTCCTCTCAATTTAAGTATTACGCCAAAAATACTTTGTTTCATTAATTCGATATTCAAAACGTTTGCAAGCATTCAGTGGTTTATTACGTAGCGCCCCAGCGCCATCTATCAAAGACCAACTCACTGATATCTTCTTGCACGGCCGCTTAAGCCACTGCTTCTTTGGGTCTGGAGCTTCTGACAGCTCCGGTCATCTTTCTGTGCATCACGCCTTTCACAACAGGAGCCTGCATTGCTCCTTGCCTTTTCCAGTGCTTCCAGCCACTGGAGTTGGGCAGAGCATAGAGAGAGCTTCTCTCTCTTATGGAGCAACGTGGCACAGCAACGCTTCCCGCTGCGCGGCCTCTGCAGTTTAGGCTTCTAATTCGTTAGACTCATTCAGCACTGTAATCTGCTACAAACACAGCAGCGATCCTGGCGTCTTCATTTCTCTGACTTTTCTGCATACACAGCTGCTGACTAATTCTCTTACTGCTTCTAATGGTCTGCACCTGAAGGGGCTTTAAATAATCAAAGGTCCTGCTCAGGTGTGGGCCATTAGAAAAACTAGACTGCATACTGCAGTTCTGTTCCTCTGAGCATCTTGTCCTCGTCCCAGTACCTAGGGCATTATGGGACTTCAAGTGCCTAATGTTCTTATTCTCCGTTTTATCAAAGGTTTCGATTTTAAACTCATTGCACTCACTCTGTTGATAGAATATACCTCTAGGAAAAGGCTTTAGAAGAATTAATGATTGATTCTTGAATTCATAGCTCAAATAAAAGGGGGAATCATATTTATCAGAAGCAATGGCATTGATGTTCTGATCCTTACATGTTCTATATGCTGACAATACGTGTTTTTACTACTAACACTTTGGTTACTTTTGGAAAAGGGAGCTTTACTCTGACAGCACACCATAGATATTCCGGCATTATGGAAGTCTCACCCTCCAAAGAATCACCCTATTCCCTTGGTGGCCTTCTCCTCCCAGGTGATCTACCCGGCTAATACCACCCGCAGAGTTAGGATCAGGTAGCGGCTGCCTTCCCCTGGCCACTTCAGAGGAGACTTTAGGCAGGGATTCTGTGAGGATGCTACAGGATTCATCACAGCATGCTGTTGGAAACTGATATGCTTAATGTGGGATCTTAAGCACATTTCCCTTGCCATATTCAGAGCCTTTGTCTCCTCGTAACATCTCATTCCTTTCTTTCACAGTCCTGCCTCCTTTCACCACAGTCCTTCCAATTCTTTTCGCTGTTCTGCCAAAGCCACCCATCTAAATCTCAGACTCTGCGTCTCTTTCATCAACTCTTAGTGCCCTCACTACCACTAAGGTGCCTGGGTGTTTTTATTTTACTAGAGTCCCTCTCTCTGGACCGTGCTCTAAGAGAGTAATTGCAAATGTGCTGTGTAATTCTGACCAGTGTTGGGATTGGCGTGTTGGGACCCAACACTTGTGCACACCTGCTGGCAATCAGAGCCTGTGATGCTGTGGATTACCATCTAAAGCACTTTTGATGCTCATCTGCCATCTTGGAAAGAACACTAAAGGTCTGAATTCTGCTGGGCTGGCCACCCTTGAGCTGTGTCTGCCCTCAAGGCTGATGCATAGTTGGAGCCCTGCTTCATGTCACATAGTACAAAACAGCCTTATTTTCCCTCATACTGAATATGCCATTAGTTCTCCATTCTCCGGGCTGGTCTAGAGTTATTACATGACCAAACACAGTGCCGTAACCATAATGCAAGTTACAACTTCCCACAAAGGGGAAGGTAATGCACTGGTAATGCATCAAGTGGCAGTCCCCTGCCAGAGAGCTGGGGCATAGTGAGGTGGTACCAGAATCATGCCCGAGTGGATGCACATGGTTCTGGTGGCCACCAATAACCACACAGAAAGACAGGGGACTTTGTCACAGCTCCTCTGCCTCACCACCAGGCCCAATTTGGGTCAAACAATCTTTTGACATAATTATTGACCTGATTCATTTTTATTTGTAAAACTGGGAATCTCAAGCAACCATGCTAACAACTTCATATATATTCTGTGCATAAAGCTGTACTGTGAGACATCTCCTTAGGTACTTGCTGTTTGAGATCGGCCCCCTGGAAAGCCTCACAATATTTGATTTTGTGACTGGCCCCAGAAATCACATACAGCAGTCATAGTTAACTCAG
The DNA here is from genome assembly GCF_040938575.1 of Ambystoma mexicanum. Classification (NCBI taxonomy): domain Eukaryota; kingdom Metazoa; phylum Chordata; class Amphibia; order Caudata; family Ambystomatidae; genus Ambystoma; species Ambystoma mexicanum. Next base: position 590,936,659 of record NC_090922.1, on the reverse strand, counting down.
ATTAACACTGCTCTTAAACACTTGTCACATGCATTAAAACATCATGCTTTTACTTGTCGGACGTCTCCACCACGAATTTGACAAAACAAGATCAAGCAGTTCTCCCAGACCTCCTCGCTGCAACTCCACTCGGTTCCTGCGCAATATAACGCTTCATTAATAAGCCTGCAGAAACGGAAGAGCCTAATCCCTAGCTGCAACAAGCGCGGATTTCAAAACCTATGATATGCCAGTCGACAAAATGCCAAGTTTTCACCAAAGTTTATCAGCGGCACAGTTTCCTCCAAACAAGTTGGTTGCTGTGGCCTAGCCGGACACCCGGTTGGTCGAGGGCTGGTCCTGACAACTTGTACTTTCTGGGAGGTGGGGGGTGGCAGGAGGGTTGGGGAAGAGAAAGGGATGACACGAAGAGGGGAGAGAGTCGCCAGAAGGGAACAAGAAATACAGCAAAGGAAACTACTCACCAAAGGAGGCCCGAAATTGACGCTTAAAATGTTCCATAAACTGAACCCAAATCACCCACAGGAACCACGGGGGCAACACGCAGCACTGTAAGGCACTGCCCAGATGATGACCACCAATGAGGAAATTACCATGATAACATGGAACGTACAGGGTCTGAATTCCCCGGGGAAAACGAAAGTCGGTTGATCGCAGATTGTCCCAGCTTGCAGCGAACATCGGATGCCTGCAGGAGACTCATCTCCTGGTGGTGGACAAACAACAGATCAACTTTCAACTATACCCCAGGTGGTTCATTGCCTCATCAGGCCAGAAGAAAAGAAAGAGCAGTGGCCCTACTAATCAGCCGTGAGGTCCCTCTAACGCAAATCACAGTCAAGAGAAACTCGGAGGTGAGATTCCTCCTGCTTAAGGGACTCCTGGTCGAGCTACCAATCACTGTAGCTGTGGTGTACTGCCCAAACAATGCTCAAGCCCGTTTCCTCCGTAATATCCTTCCAATTGTAACTACTTTCACAAAGGGCCGCTTGCTAATCAGAGGCAATTTCAACCTAACTCCGGACCCAACCACTGACAAAACACTGCCGCCCACCAGGGAGGACTTTACCAGGGCATTGGGGATGGCAGAGTTCCTAAGGGAGATTGGGACCATAGACATCAGGAGATTTGCCAACAAAGGGGTCTGAGACTACACGTTCTACTCGCATGTCCACAAAGGATTTTCTAGGATTGACCTCCCAAATATCCAGCACACCTTGAAAACAACTATTAGGATGTATTTGTGAAGACTAGCTCCAGTTCACTGTTTACGGTTACACTTTCTATATGTTATGTGATCATAATTGTTGGAGAATTGCCTTGCTCTTATGTACATGTATTAGCAAACCTATGATCATGTGTGAATAATTTGAATTGAGTCCTTTGTTTGCTTTTGTTTTTTAATATGTCTGCCAAATACTAGGCAGGTGCTCTTCAAATAAACTATTAAATACCATGGGAAATTGAACCCATGTCTTTTTGACATCAGCTAAATAAATAAGCTAATAGTCACCATTGACACTCTTTCTTATTCATACTTTTGTTAAACATATGTATACAGTTCCTTTGATACTTGGCATGTTAAATGACATAACCTTTGCATTAAATGTAAATGCAGAGTAATATTTATTTGAATTTATGTGGCAGGACACCACCCCTATGTTTCAACTACTGTTAGCATCCAGCATTCTCTTCCCATGCATAGAAGATATACAAATTGGACACAAGATAATATCAGATCACGCCCCAGTGATTGCACGGCTGAGAGTGCAGGGACTGCCAGACCCCCCACAAAGGTTCTGGAAACTGCAAGACCAGTTACTGACAGATATTGCAACTAGCACAGAGCTATCGGAGTCTCCCACAAATTACTTTAAGGAAAATACAGCAAAAGACACCTCTGAAGCAACGTCTGGGATGCAATGAAACCGGTAATCAGAGGGGTAGCAATCAACTGCACAGCGGCACATAGACAAAGGAACCAATTGCAGCAATCTAAGTTGGAAGAGAAGGTTGCGAAGCTGGAAGAAAGTTTTAAGAAACGCCAAACTACAAAAACAGGCATGGAGCTCAAAAAGGCAAAGGCAGTATTGGAAATGCATTTGGCGGACCTATCAGCCAGAGCCCTAACATATACAAAACAATATTACTACTTAAACAGCAACAAGGCAAACCATCGGCTGGCGCACAAACTTAAAAAAAACTGCACACTCAGAACAATATCCATGGCCTCCTAGACCCGAGCGGCAAGCTCCACTATGCAGAATCAGAGAAACTAGGGATAATGACAGAATACCACAGGGCCTCATGTCTGGCGCCCCAACAAACAAGACAGCACAGCTCCAATACCTATCCACTACCCAAAAAGGAAGCTCATATGCCCAAATGGAATCCGTAGAGCTCCCCATTACGACGGAGGAGGTGGCGGAAACTATTTGCTCCCTGAAAAACACAGCCCATTTCTATAAGAAATGTGCACATATCTTAGCTCCCCACCTGGCAACCCTATACAACACATTCCTTTCTACAGGCAGCATTACCCAGTCAATGGAGGAATCTCTAACAGTACTGATTCCGAAGCCCGGGAAAAACCTTGAACACTGCGGGTCATATAGACCCATCACTCTAATGAACAACAACGCCAAAGTATTCTCAAAGATCCTCGCACACAGACTGGTGCAAATTCTCCCAGACTTAATACATCCAGACCAAACAGGATTTATACCAGGCCGCAGCACACAGGACAACACCAGGCGCACCCAAAACATAATAGAATCAGCAAACAGGGCTGCAATGGAAATGGTAGTCCGCTCACTTGACGCACATATAGCGTTTGATATTCTGGACTGGGTATATGTAAGAGAGACCTTAAACCACTTCGGATTCGGCACGATATTTATGAAATGGACCCTAGCTAATTACCAACACTCCACCACGCCACTTAGAATAAATGTCGCCATCGGCCAAAACAGCCATAACTAGAGCCACTCGACAGGGGTGCCCTCTGTCACCACTCATATTTGCACTTTCCATTGAGCCGTTTGCCAGCAGGATCCGCCATAACCCAGTAATACACGGAATGGAAGTGACGGGAGAATCCTATAAAACAGCACTATACGCAGACAATGTCCTACTAACTGTAACCCGGACTGAAGCCTCCATGAGAACTCTCTGGCATGAACTAGAAGCATTTGGGGAAGCATCTGGATTCAAGGTGAACTTCGCAAAATCCATAGTCTTAGGCATTAATATGCCAAGAAAGCTTACAGATACCCTAGCAGACAGATATCCCATTCCATGGGCGGAATCACACATCAGCAACCTGGGAGTCCAGATCCCAAGCAAAACTGAAAGAACGGACAAAATAAACTTCCCGCCACTGTTCAAAGAGCTACTCAGCGACCTAATACGCTGGCAGAAACAAGAAGTGTCATGGGCGAGGAGGATCACAGAGCTGAAGATGAACTTGGCCCCAAGTCTGATACTGTCTGGCTCTCCGGACAGACATCCCTAAAAAGGGCCTACAGAAGCTACAAGCGGACATCCTGAAAATACGTCTGGGGCGGAAAGAAACCACGGATAGCCAAGTGAATAATGCTTCGGTGCTCAGGGACGTGTGGACTGGGGGTGCCGGACATCACCAGCTACTGCCTTGCAATGCAACTTTCACAGGCTTTCACGTGGAAATTAAACTCCAACCTGCCCCGCTGGAAAAAGCTGGAGAAATATTGGAGTCAGAACCCCCCAGAATCACTCCAGCACATAGGCCCCGAGACCCTCCAACTTCTGGCCCTATAACAGCGACGAGGAACACAGTGGAGTGCTGGAAAAAGGCGGCTCATCAATGGAACTGCAAGAGCACCTTGGGCCCCCTTTCCCCAATATGGGACAACCCTGACTTCACTTCGTCCGGTAATCACACCAAATGGCTTCGACAGATGGAAAGAAGGAGGTTTGAAGTACATAGTGGACCTTTTCTCGAATGGTACCCCACTAAAATTTGAAGCGTGTAAAACTAAATTCCAAGTGCCAGAAACCAAGAGATTTCGCTATATGCAGATTGGACACTGGCTAACCCACTACACAATAAAAAAAGAACGGGACCAGAGAATTAACGACACTAGAGCGAACTCTAACAGCACACTCTTCCCCCAGGCAGAAATGGGCAAAAGGACATAGGCAAAGAACTAGGGTTGGAAGATTGGTGTTGCATCTGGACACGAGGACATAAAAGCTCGAAGTGCGTCACTAACAAAGAAGGAGCCATCAAAGTATGCTACAGGTGGTACCTAACCCCGGAAATCTTAAACAAGAGCAACCCAGCAATCCCATCGCAAAGCTGGAGAGGCTGCTCAGACACAGACACGTTGTTCCATCTCCTGTGGTCGTGTCCCAAAACCACGCAGTTCTGGAAAGAAGTACTAGAACAAATCAGACTGATCACAGGCCTATCAAAAAATAACAGCCTTTTGCTTTGGAAATAGAAGTAAGTTCTACAACGTCTGGGCACCCTTCTTAGATTATGCACAGCAATTTCCAGGAGTGGTGAGACAACCTCGAACCCTTCTTTTGATAGCAAAGCATGACTAAAAGGTCAGCCGAACAACTGTAGGAAACGCTTTAGGCCATCTATCGAGCCAGAGACCTCAGAAGACATAGGATCTCGGCAATACACATCCTTTTTTACCCCAACTTCATAAACACTGTGCTCGGAGCTATGGACCTTGAAGTCGCCCTAACAGGACTCACTAAGAGCCTTTGCTGACCCTGCCTCTTGTTCCCTCCGACTGACTCCCCCAAACTCATTTTGTTGTGGTTTATTGTTTGTTTCTTTGTTTTGTTCTAATTTTACTTGTTTACCTCTGCACAATTTGAATGATGCCTAATGATATACTTGTATGAGAAAATGTAAATAACAACATTCACTGAAAAAAAAACATCATGCTTTTGCTCATTTTGATTAAAACATTTTAACAAACATGAACACATTCAAAAACAGAGAAACACATTTAAACTTGCTTTACCACTGGAATCCATGAATCTGAGACTGTTCCCAAGTTCTGCTACCTGTGACATTGGAAAAGTGACTGTTGGGTTTGGTTGGATGGGACTGCTTATACCTAGGGCACCATCACTACTGGTGCCCAACAAGGTTGCAAAGTGCCTATGCCTTGATATTTGTATTTAATTATACTTTATATAGCGCCTTTAACCAAAGCGCTTTACATAGAATCAATCAGCAGTACATTAAAATCAGCAATAGAGATTGGTGTTCAGGGTCAACCAGTAACAATCCAACAGATGACTGAAGCAGGTGAGTTTTTAAAGAATAGCGGAACTAAGAATAAGAGGTAATAGATCAGAGAGATAGAGGAAGAAGGTTCCAATGGAGAAGGGCAAGAAGTTGGAAAGATCAAAAGCGGGATTGAGCACATGGGGAACAAGGAACATTAAGTCGAAAAAGACCAGCAGAACGGAGAGAACGAGATGGAGAGTAGAATGAGAGGAGAGATGTAAGATAGTCAGGGCAAGACCGTAGAGAGATTTGAAGACTAAACAAAGGAAGTTATATTTGAGCTGGGAATAAAAAGAAAGCCATCCAAGTGATGCAAGAGACGAAGAAATGGAGTTCCGGTAAGAAAGAAGACAAAGTGAACGAATCGAGGAATGATAGCTTGATTTAAGAGGAGCAAGACGTGAACGGGGAAGAGCAAAGAATAGAACAGAACAGTGGAAGAGTTGAGAAAAAACGAAATAAGATGCAAGAAGCTTTGTGGCGTGAAAAGTACGAAAAGGGTGAATTTCACATATGTTGCAGAAATGAAATCGACAGGCGCGCGAAGTGGCTGAAATATGATGAGCGAAGGAAAGATTAGAGTCAAAGTAAAGACCAAGATTGCGAGCAGTGGGGGAAATGGGGAGATTAGAGGGAGGAAAAGAAATAGAAATATAAGGAGAAGGAGGAAACAGGGGTGGGATAACATTAGCGGGAAAGAATAGGACTTCAGTCTTTCCAGAATTTAGATTAAGAAAGTGAGAGGCCATCCAAAATTTAATAGCTGTGATGCAAGATGAGTGTGTCTGATGGATATCGGTTCTGAAAGATGAGAAGGAAAGAGTATCATCAGCATAGAAGTGGTGTGATACTCCAAAAGTTGAAATAATAGGAGCAAGAAAGAAGGTGTACAAAGAGAAAAGAAAAGAACCAACGTCTGCTACATGTATGGTTAACAGCGTCAGGCGCAGAGCAAGAACAATTTTAAATTTGCCAGGTCCCAGCCTAGCAACTGAACATTTACAAGACAAGGAACCATGATAGAAGATAACATCCATTAAAGTGACATTTGTATAGAGCTTAATCCAAAAATAATACCTTAATTGCATTAACAATCTCTTCATTCAAAATAGTGGAAATCAGCAGGTCTTTTTTTTCATTTTCAATGAAGGGAAAACTCATTGCAAAATAAATATATCCTCACCAGAAGGGTTTTATGCATAGTCTTGTATAAGATTTACAAAACATTTCCCCATCTGCCTCACCACCAGGCCCAATTTGGGCCATAAAACCTTTTGACATAATTATCCAACTGATTAATTTGTGTTGGTAAAACTGGAAATCTCCCTCCCTCCTACCGCCCAACCTTGCTAAATTCTTCATATACCTTCTGTGCATACAACTGCACTGTGAGAATATGTCTCTCTTCGAAGGGAGATCCGCCTTCCGATGTGATGTGGCTATTTGAATTCACATACGTCGCCTTAAAATAATTCAAAAATGTCTGGCTGGCTGTTGGCCCCGGACTGACCAGGAAATGTTGTATGATAATGTTTGTAACATCTAATAAAGTATCTTTTCTCATAACCGGGAGACATCCATTTTCAATCCTCCATAATCATTGCCACATTTTACTAACACTGAAAAGAACTACTTCAATCATGAAGTCCACGCATTTTAAGTTTTATGACATTACAAAATAATCTATTCTGGCAGTAGACTTAAGATAACCACTAAGAAAGGTGCACTTTCTATCTTTCTTATGCATCTATTACCAAGCATCCACGGTTTTAACTCCCTCCACATTTCATTCAAGTGTGATCACATTTTTTTAGAAATAATGGGTGTGACCTGTTGTGAATCTATACTTTTCATTAAAGGTCAGATTGAAATCCCCCCTGCCCCCCCAGAAATAAAAAAGAGCAAGGAAATGTGATGAATCGCAGGTATTTGCTCCTTCTCAGTAAGGGGGAGCCCACACCTGTGAGGCTAGGGAGGTGAGCCCACTCAGCAAAACCCTCCATAGGAAACGAGGCAAGTGGGACCTCACCGGGAGAGACTCCCGCTTTGGTGACAAGGACTCCCGCTCCTGCAACAAACTCCCTAGACCAGAGGTCTTCAAACTGTGCGGCGCGCCCCCCCAGGAGGGGTGCCAGAGCCCAGCATGAAATGTAAAAAAAAAAATATATTTTGTTTTTGTTTAGATTGAAGGAAATGAGAAGGGGCAGCTCACATGGTCAGACTGGACTATAAAACGGTCTTAGTCACCAATGAAAAAATGGCCAGGAGTTGTAAATGGATATTCAGTCCTTTGGTCACTGTTTGAATAGTACCCAAGGGGTTGTTTTCTGTTCAAATGTAAACAAATTGTGATATTTAAAGAATATTTATTCAGCAACAATGTTCAAAACTACTAGCTGCACAGTGAAGTAACTACTCAAACTGGCCCACATTGGCCAAAAAAAGTGGCCCATTTTGACTGGCCTACACTTCCATTTTGCATTTTTGGTACAGTCATCGCCCTATTGTCCTATAGGCCAGTCCAAGCCTGCCGGCTCATCCATAATGGGTGAGGAGGCGTCCACCCACTGGACACCTCACCCATTATGGAGGAGCCGAGGAGCCAGCCCAGTGAAACACTGAGCACTCCCCTCAGCTGCTTTTTTCAGCTGAGGGAATGCTCCTGGGCTGGCTGAACTGTGATAGGGAAACACGGTTTGCCTTTGACAGTTCATTTCCCCAGCCGCACATGATCACTGAGCCATGCAACGCTGGGGGTGTTTTGCTTCGCCAGCCTTGCATAGCTCATTGGAAATGCTGGCTGGGGCACTGCATGTATGTATGTATGTGCGAGGGGGTGCTCCTGCGCCTCCTCGCACATACGGGCAAAGCAACCTGGAGCGGGGCATTTTAGCAACCACGCGCAGGCCCCTGCAGAAGGTACGTTTATGGCAATTTATTTTTTATTTAAATGTGTATGGATGTGTGTATGTTTGTGTCATGGGACTGTGGTGGGAGCAGGATGGGCGACAGAACTGGGATAGTGGTGGGAGTAGAGTGGGGAGAGTCCAGGGTCTGTACTGGGAGTAGGGTGCGGTGACGGCATGCAAAAGTTCATAGCGATTTCTACATACTGTTCATCTGGCACTTTTGGGGGGGGGCAGCCTGCCCAAACTTTGCTCAGGGGGGCCCAGGCCAAAAAAGTTTGAAGACCACTGCCCTAGACCAACAAATGCAATTGCGCACATGGGGTTACCTGATAAGCCTCAGAATGTGGTGTGCTTACCTTTGGCTGAAGGCAATGCAAGACGAAACCTAATGATACCAGAAAAGGAAGATACCCTGTTAATGCGAAATGGATATATAAATTAAAGTTACTCACCGTAGTGACTATAGTACTCACCATCCTAGACCCCTTTACTCCATCCTTGTGGGCGTCCTCCAACAAGGGGACAGTACCGGAACCTTTGGCAGCAAAAAATTGGGCTTCCCCTTTAAATTTAGTACAGCGCCTCACCTCAGTCCCATTTCAACACATCGGGCGCTTAAATACCTGGCTATATTGAATTTATTAGCACTTGGCAACAAGCTGGAGAAGGTGAGTGGGACGTATGGAGAAAAGAGGACTATGTACTATGAGTACTCTAGTCACAACGGTGTGTAAATTTAATTACTCATACGTCCCATCTCCTTTCCTCCATCCATGTGGGTGATTCCACCAAACAAGACCAAAGGGTGGAGCCGTGAAAACTTGCCTCATATCTAGGAGGAAGCAAAAAAAGTTTTTCAGAACCGCCTGACTGAATTCTGCATCACACCGGCAGCTGGTATGCAGGAAATAGTGCTTACAGAAGGCCGACGGAGTGGCCCAAGTAGCCGCCTTGCTGATGACATCCCAAGAAGCATGTCTCTGAAACGCATCAGCTGTGGCCTTAGCTCTGACCGCATGGGCATGAATCCCCTCGGAACTGGTATGCGCATGGCTGTGTACGCCTCCGAAATGGCCTGGACCATCCAACGGGAGATTGAAGCCTTGGAATTCTGAGTGTAGTGGGGGGAGCCCCAAAGGTGACAAACAATGCCTCAGACGTTCGGAAGGATTTCGTCTGAGAGAGGCAAAACTTGAGGACCCTCTTGAGGTCCAAAGAATGCAAAGTCCTTTTTGCCTTTGTGGGTTTGGAAAGAACACCGGCAAGCAGAATTCCTGATTCCGATGAAACAGGGAGACCACCTTGGGCAAGAGGTTTGGGTGAGTGCGCAAGATGACCTTGTTGTTGTGAAATGTGGTGAAGGGCTCGCACTAAGACAATGCCTGCAGCTCACAACCAGTAGAACCGTCTTTTGCGTGACCAGCCGGATGTCCACTGAGGCCATCGGCTTGAACGGTTTGTGCTGCAAAGTTGCCAGAACCACACTGAGGTCCCAGACCGGGTGCAGTCTGTGCACTGGGGGAAAAAGCCTAGACAAACCCTTGAGGTGGCCTTAACCACTGGTTTGGCCACAGAGAACAAGTGCTCAGGGGAATTCTTGTAGGCCCAGATGGCAGCCAAGTAAGAGTGGCAAGTATCTACCCAGACACCGGAATGGGCCAGGAATGCAAACAAATTTTAAGTTACTCACCATAGTGACTAACGTACTCTTAGTCCATAGTCCCCTTTCCTCCATACTGTATGGGCGTCCCTTCCAAGGGACGGGAGACGGAACCTTTTTCACCAGAAAAAAACTTCTTCTGCTTTAAATATAGGGGCGCACGGGAGTGAGGCCCAGGGAGCATGCGCTGCCCTGATTCTGCCCTCCGCCGCCACACCTCAGTCCGCATTGACATGTCGATAATAGATTTAACATTGCCTAATGACACCAGTATTGTTAGGGGGGAGGTTGGTGGGACTTATGGAGGAAAGGGGACTATACACTAAGAGTACGTCAGTCACTACGGTGATAATTACTCTTACGTCCCGTCCCCTTTCCTCCATACTGTACGGGCGATTACAACTGATTCTAGCCCCATGGTGGAGAGGAGACCCTCCTTATGCAAAAAGGTTCCGGAGACCCGCCTGTCCGAAAGCTGCGTCAGATCTAGAGCGGCATCCAAACAGCAGTGCTTGCAGAAAGCTGAGGGAGAGGCCCACGTGGCCGCCCTGCTTTTGACCTGCCAAGGGACATGGTGCTGGAACGCGATGGCCGTTGCCGGCTCTGACTGCGTGACTATGCATGTTGGCCGGGAGCGGCATGTGCTGGCCCTCGTACGCTTCTTTGATGGCAGAGAACATCCAGCAGGATATGGAAGCTTTAGAGGCCTGATATCCTGGTCTTGAGCCTCCGAAAGTGACAAACGGGCTGTCTGATTTGCCAAAGCCCTTGGTCCTGTCCAAGTAGAATTTCAGGGCAAGCCTGACATTCAGGCAGTGCGGCACTCTCTCTGTTTCGTCCTTGGGATTGGGAAGAAACGTAGGCAGGACTATTTCCTCGTTCAAGTGGACAGCAGACAGAATCGTGGGCAGAAATACCGGGTGCGTCCGCAGGACTACCTTGTCCCTGTGAAAAGTAGTATATGGTTCTGAGGAGAGCAGCGCCTGTATTTCGCTGACTGCACGAGCTGAAGTAAGACCGACTAGTAAGGCCGTCTTGATGGTGACCAGCCTGATGTACACTGATGCCATTGGCTCAAATGGTTTGTGTGCCAGGGCGCCCAAGACTATGTTAAGGTCCCACACAGGGTGCAGTCTCTTGACGGGCGGGTAGAGCCTCGTGAGTCCCGTCAGATGTTTCTTGACGATAGGGTTGGAGGAGGAAAAAGTGCCCTCCTCCGAGTTCCTTTATGCCCCAATGGCTGCGAGGTATGTGTGTCAGGTGTCCACCTGCACGCTTGAATGGGCGAGGTGCGCTGAAAAGGAGAGCACGTCATCCAAGATACATGCTAGGGGGTCGATTCCCTTGGAGTCCGCCCAATGGCAGAATCTGGTCCATTTGCTTTTGTACTAGGCTCTGGTAGCTTTGCTCCTGGCGCCTTGTATGATCTCCAGATTGGCCTCTGAGGGGCTAAGGTGCCGAAGAGTTACCTGCTCATGTACCATGCTGTGAGGGCTAACTTCCCTGGTGCAGGGTGGATGACTCTGCCCCCCTGCTGTGCCAGAAGATGTGCTGGGCCCGTCGGGAGGTGAATCGGGGGCACTTCCGAGAGGCTGAGAAGCTCTGAAAACCATGGCCTGGCCGGCCACCATGGAGCTATTAGAATGATGAGGAGTTGGCGAGACTCCTTGATTCTGCAAATTACCCTGTGAATCAGGGGAGTGGGCGGAAAGGCGTAGGCTTTCATGCCGGTCCACTGGAGGTGAAATGCGTCATCCATAGAGCCGGAGCCCCGACCTTGCCAGGATGCAAACTGGGGACACTTCTTGTTGTGCCAGGTGGCAAAGAGATGCACCTAGGGGTGACCCCACCTGTTGAAGATCTCCTGAATAACGAGGTTGTTTATCTGCCACTCGTAATTGTCCACTCCAAGCCTGCTGAGCTTGTCCGCTTCCAGGTTGGATTCCCCCGGGAGGTGGGCTGCTATGAGGTAAATGTCATTTTCCAGAGCCCATTCACACATGCCGATCACCAATCTGCACAGAGGAGGGGATCTTGTGCCTCCCTGCTTGTTGACGTAGTACATGCTGGTCGAGTTGTCCGTCTGGATGAGAACAACCTTGCCCCTGAGAAGTGGTAGGAATGTCCTGAGCCAGGGCCAGGGTCGGGACAAGAAATAGGCCCGGACACAGAAAAAAAAGTGACCCACCCCTCCCCTCAAAAAAGTGGCCCACCCCAAAGTGACATCCCGGGAAGCGATGAAACACGACCTTTCACCCCTTGACAAAACAGGTAGTGGCATCAAACAGCATTGTTCCTAAGTACACTGAATTACTGTGAATGCAAGCAGATGTCCAAGGCCAAATGATATGTTATTGTATAGCACTTACGCTTAAGCTCTTTTTTATAGAACAAATATGCATACATTATCACTGTCATGCCCCGCGTTCCTGCACACGGACGACTAGGGTCATCCGTTTCCATGTGGAAGTTGCCTTGGCGACTACTTCCAAGTCGCGGGACACGCCGCACTACATTTCCCAGCATTTCCCCTTTTTGCGATCACGTTGCACGCCGGCAACGCGTCTCACGTCCTGGGAAAGATAATCGTACTTAACTCAGCTTGTCCATGCAACGGGTGCTCCTAAAACTAAGCAGTTAGTTTAAGTGCCCGATTCTCGTTATCCTGTTTTCTGAAATCTCCTGGACCCGGCTCATGCTTTAAGGACTATTCCGTACGTCTCCTCCCTTGCCATTTCTGGCGCCAAAACCCTCGACTGTTTTCCCTTTGGTAATCGAACTCCTGGCTTTGTATACGGATTGCTCTCTCCTGCTCCTGTTTGTTGTGACGCTTTCGGATTTGCTTCCCATCACTGAACCTCCAATTAAGCTTTGTTTGTCTCCTCTGGCTGCTATCTTCACTGACTTCCTAATTCCCCTTCATTATCTACGCATTCTGGATTGTTTAATGGTACTTTTCATTTTGTCACAAAACACATCACTCCACGCATCAACGTGACTATATGAACGCTCTCCTGATTCTACTGGTCACTACTTGGATTGCTTACCTTCACTTCAGGGACGCTTTGCTGAATGGAATAAGGGATTGCTTTTTGGACACTAGCTGCGCCCTCGTGCTGTTCGGGTCAGGTGAATCTTTGCACTAACTTCTACCAACTGGGACTTTCTTCCTGCATCACCTGGTTGCCGTGGTGTGTTTGGACTTACATAAGGTTATGGGATTTCTCTCTGGCTAAGCAGGTAAGAGAGGGTAATTGTGGGTGGCTGGTCGCTGCATTTTGGGTAACCTTAGTTGCTCTTTTGAATCATTGTTTTGTTTGCTCCCTTAGCTCTGTTGTCGCTGCTCCTGCCTTTTCGCTCAAGCACCTGGCCTGTTAGTTGTAGTTAAATTCCTACAGGCTATGCTCTTGGGGTGGAAGTCTTGTTTAGCATCACGCGCAAGGTGTCCCGGAAGAATCTGGTTCGCTGCACGTTCAAGATATCCCAGAGCGGAAGGGCTCCCCGAAAGTGGATGCTGACTGTATCCTTTACACGGCTGTATCCTTTTATAAAGTTTGTCTAAACTGTGACAGATTTAGGAGCCTATTTTTTTTTTTTGCCTGTCGGTCATGGAAACCGGAGCTGATCAAATGGCTGCCTTGATGCAAGCCTTTGCGGCTTTGCGCACTGACATGGCATCAGCACATGCGACCCTCCATCAGCGCATGGATGTACTACAGAGTTTCTACCACCCGATGAGGAGTTTGGTGATGCTGTTGCAGCAGCAGCCCCTCCTACACCCCAAGTTCAGCCTCCTGCTTCAGCCCCCATTGTGCTTCCTGGACCTTTCCCCTTGGCCTCTCCGGAACGCTTTTTTGGAGATCCGAAAACATATCGGACCTTCATAAATCAGTGCCGTCTGCATTTTCTGTGTCAGCCACTGGCATTTCCTGACGCTGTTACTAAAGCAGCGTTCCTTCTTTCCCATTTGGGAGGAACAGCAGCGGCTTGGGCTAACCCGTTACTCAAAGCCAACGACCCAGCCTTGTATGATTTTGATACCCTTATTCAATCCATGAATAGTGTATTCGACATGCGTTACAAGGCACAAACTTCCGATCTCGAGTTCCTTGCTATCAGCCAGGGCAAAACGGACCTTATATCCTACCTTGCCCGCTTTAATCAGTTAGCAGCGGAAACTACCTGGCCCGAACAGAAGAAAGCAGCCGTCTTCTATAAGGGACTTTCGGAAGAGTTAAAAGACGCTCTATCAGTGGTACCGGCTCTACCGTCCGGTTTTCCGGAACTGGTAGACTTGGTTTTACAGGTCGATGCTAGGCTACGACAGAGACGTGGCGAACGGCGTATCCCTGATCTTCGTCTTCCTTCCAAGTCAGTAGCCTCTTCTTATACCTCTCCAGGAGAAGTCGAACCAATGCAAATAGGGGCTATCAGAGGTCAGTTAACCAAAGCCGAACGTGAACGGCGTATGGTTAATAATCTATGTTTCTATTGTGGCCAGTCAGGCCACTACATCCGTGTATGCCCTAGGCGACCTGTCAAGACGGCGGGAAACGCCAATACTCGTCCTTAAGCCGATCCCCAAGGATGAGTCACCAAACCGATTGCTCAGAACAATGTCCTCCCTCCTCACACATCTACCTGGCCATGTATTTTGTGATCCCTGGTGTTGAGCCTTTCACCAATCCAGTCATGATTGATTCGGGGGCTAACGGTAACTATATGGATATATAGTTGGCTCGATGCCATGGTTTAATGGTAGTTCCTAAGGCTAGACCTGAGGAGGTGCATGCTGTAGACGGTTCTCGTCTGGTATCCGGATGGGTAACGGAACAGACAGCCCCGCTTTGCATGTCCACCACAGAAGGCCACACTGAACATATAGTGTTTGACCTTATTTCGGCCCCTCAGTTTGGGATCATTCTTGGTCTCCCCTGGCTTCGGACTCACAACCCTGTAATCGACTGGATCCAACAGACGGTGCATTTTTCTTCTGTGTTTTGTACCCAACATTGTCTTCAAAACCCAGATATGACGTCTGCTTCTCCTTGTTTGGCTTTGGTGGCTAATGTCCCCTCCATTAATGCCACGCGGAGGGATCCAACGTCCAAACTGCCGACGGTATACAAGGACTTTTCTGATGTCTTTGACAAAGGACTATCAGAGAAACTCCCTCCACACCGTTGTTACGACTGCCCCATCGACTTGGTACCTGGGGCAGTGGTGCCTCACGGTCGTGTCTACTCCTTAACCGTCAAAGAAGAGGAACATCTAAAAGAGTATGTGGCTAAAGCATTGCGTCTGGGACATATTCGACCTTCCCGGTCCCCTGCTGCCTCTCCCATATTTTTTGTGCCAAAAAAGGAGGGGGACCTACGCCCTTGCGTAGATTATAGGGCCTTGAACAAGATAACAATAAAAAACCAGTACCCGCTACCCCTCAAAACGGAACTACTTGACAAGATGACATCTTCCACCATTTTTACCAAATTAGATATCAGAGGGGCATATAATTTGGTCAGAATGCGAAGCGGTGATGAATGGAAAACCGCTTTTAAGACGAAGTTTGGGCTCTACGAATACTGTGTCATGCCCTTTGGGCTCTGTAACGCCCCAGCCACTTTTCATCACTTCGTTAATGACATCTTTGGAGACATGCTGGATTGTTATGTAGTGATCTACTTAGACGACATCCTGATATTTTCGGATTCACTCACTCAACACATCCAACATGTCCGCTCCGTGCTGCAGCGTTTGCGTACTCACTCCCTCTATGCTAAGCTAGAGAAATGTGTGTTCCACGCCGCCTCAGTCGAGTTCTTAGGGTTTCAAATATCGGCAAAAGGGGTGCTCATGTGCACTTCCAAAGTCAAAGCTGTGATGGACTGGCCGGTTCCGGACTCTGTAAAAGCGCTCCAGTCTTTTCTGGGTTTTTCAAATTTTTACAGATGCTTTATTGCCTCCTCCTCTGAAATAGTGGCACCTCTTACCCGTCTCACTAGTCCCAAAGTCCCCTTTGTTTGGGACAACGAAGCCCAGTCGGCCTTTGAGGCATTAAAAAAGGCCTTCACCACAGCTCCTGTTCTGCAACACCCGAACTCCTCTCTCCCTTTTATAGTGGAGGCTGATGCCTCCGCGATAGCGGTGGCGGCCATCCTGTATCAAACCTGCCCTGCTACACAGCGGTTGCATCCGGTGGCCTATTTCTCCCGAAAACTGTCCCCGGCTGAACGCAACTACACCGTCATGGAGAGAGAGTTTCTGGCAATTCGAGCGGCTTTCAAGGAGTGGAGACACCATCTCCTGGGTGCTCGACACACCTTAACTGTGTACTCTGACCATCGGAACCTCCAAGCTCTTTCCCATGCAAAATGTACCAATGCCCGCCAAATAAGTTGGCATTTGTTCTTCATACTTTTCGATTTTTCACGGTTACATATCGCCCCGGCCTTCTACATGGGAAGGCGGATGCCTTATCCCGTGTCGGTACCGATTTTAACACCCAGGACTCGGTGTCGCCTATATTGCCCTCGGGTTCTGTGGTATGTGTCTGTTCGGTCTCCACCTCACTCCTTGACCGAGTACGACAGTGGACCAAAGATCATGCTTCTTTTCTCAATACTTTGGATGCCCAAATCGTTACGGGTCTTCCTTATGTTCATGGGCTTTTGCATTTACCTGATGACCAAGCCAGACGGAAGGCCTTGGAATGGGCACATGATACCCCGTTGGCTGCGCACCCGGGTCTGCTTAAAACCTATGACCTGTTACACCGATGGTGCTGGTGGCCGGGCATGAAGAAGGATTCCGATTCATACGTATCTAAGTGTGCGGTGTGTATTCAATGCAAGAGACAACCTGGGAAACCTTTCGGTCTATTGATGAAAATGCCTCTCCCACCACATCCGTGGCATACGGTTACTCTTGATTTCGTGGTGGAACTCCCCTTGGTCAGGGGGATGTCAACTGTACTTGTGGTAGTGGATGTTTTCACAAAGATGGCACGATTTATACCATGTTCTGGTCTACCTACTGCTCCATTGTTGGCTAAACTATTCTTTGATCATGTGGTGCATTTCTTCGGTCTTCCTACAATCATGATTTCCGATCGGGGCACCCAGTTTACCTCACGGTTCTGGAGAGCCCTTACCCATTCATTGGGCATAGATGCACGGCTTTCATCATCCTACCACCCTCAAACGGACGGACAAACCGAACGCACCAATGGCACCATGGAGCAGTACCTTCGTTGTCTGTGCTTGCAACATCAGACCGACTGGTTGTCCGTTCTGGGAACCGCGGAATTTCCTTATAATAACTCTCGGCACTCTTCAACAGGTTGTTCCCCATTTTACGCTTTGTATGGTTTACACCCAAGGATTCTTCCGCATGTCCTACCTTCATTGGACCAGATCCCTGCTGCAAAATCTACAAGAGACACATTGGTTGCTATACGCGATTCGATTGTGTCTCATCTACTGGCTGCGCAGTCCCAGACAAAAACACAAGCGGATAGGCATCGTTCACCTGCCCCCTCCTATGCATCGGGTGATCGTGCCTGGCTCTCGACCAAGCATCTCAACATTCGGGGTAAACGAAAGCTTTTGCCTCGCTCTGTAGGTCCTTATAAGGTACTGCATTGTCTCAATCCTGTTGCAATCCGTTTGGACATTCCATCTCATTGGCGGATTCACCCTGTTTTCCATGTTTCCCTCCTTCGCCCCTTTGTACCTGGCACCCGGCTTTCTGTTGCTCCCGCTCCCATCGATGTGCAGGGGGAAGACGAATACGAAGTACATGCTATACTGGACACTCGTCTGCGTCACGGAGTGCGATCCTACCTGATTGATTGAAAAGGTTACGGCCCCGAAGATAGAACTTGGGAACCAGCCTCAAATGTGCATGCACCCCGGCTTTTGCTTGCCTTTTTTTTGGAAAGATTGCGTGCCCGCAGGGGTAGTCGTTCTTTGCGAAGGTGTATTGTCATGCCCTGCGTTCCTGCACACGGACGACTAGGGTCATCCGTTTCCATGTGGAAGTTGCCTTGGCGACTACTTCCAAGTCGCGGGACACGCCGCACTACATTTCCCAGCATTTCCCCTTTTTGCGATCACGTGACACGCCAGCAACGCGTCTCACGTCCTGGGAAAGATAATCGTACGTAACTCAGCTTGTCCATGCAACGGGTGCTCCTAAAACTAAGCAGTTAGTTTAAGTGCCCGATTCTCGTTATCCTGTTTTCTGAAATCTCCTGGACCCGGCTCATGCTTTAAGGACTATTCCGTACGTCTCCTCCCTTACCATTTCTGGCGCCAAAACCCTCGACTGTTTTCCCTTTGGTAATCGAACTCCTGGCTTTATATACGGATTGCTCTCTCCTGCTCCTGTTTGTTGTGACGCTTTCGGATTTGCTTCCCATCACTGAACTTCCAATTAAGCTCTGTTTGTCTCCTCTGGCTGCTATCTTCAAGGACTTCCTAATTCCCCTTCATTATCTACGCATTCTGGATTGTTTAATGGTACTTTTCATTTTGTCACAAAACACATCACTCCACGCATCAACGTGACTATATGAACGCTCTCCTGATTCTACTGGTCACTACTTGGATTGCTTACCTTCACTTCAGGGACGCTTTGCTGAATGGAATAAGGGATTGTTTTTTGGACACTAGCTGCGCCCTCGTGCCGTTCGGGTCAGGTGAATCTTTGCACTAACTTCTACCAACGGGGACTTTCTTCCTGCATCACCTGGTTGCCGTGGTGTGTTTGGACTTACATAAGGTTATGGGATTTCTCTCTGGCTAAGCAGGTAAGAGAGGGTAATTGTGGGTGGCTGGTCGCTGCATTTTGGGTAACCTTAGTTGCTCTTTTGAATCATTGTTTTGTTTGCTCCCTTAGCTCTGTTGTCGCTGCTCCTGCCTTTTCGCTCAAGCACCTGGCCTGTTAGTTGTAGTTAAATTCCTACAGGCTATGCTCTTGGGGGGGGGGGAAGTCTTGTTTAGCATCACGCGCAAGGTGTCCCGGAAGAATCTGGTTCGCTGCACGTTCAAGATATCCCAGAGCGGAAGGGCTCCCCGAAAGTGGATGCTGACTGTATCCTTTACACGGCTGTATCCTTTTATAAAGTTTGTCTAAACTGTGACAATCACCCAACCTGTGTTGGTACGCATTTATCGACCCAAGAGGGATGAAAGGCTTTTTGAAAAAAAAAAAAAAAGAAGTGAAAAAAATTACAAACGGGCACAGGCATGGCGGGAAATCGGCCCCCACTCCCCAGGGACGATTTTGGCCCGGCCATGGCCCAAAAGGCCGAGGGGCCAATCCGACCCTGCCCTGAGCGCCAGCCAGCATTCAGCTCTAGCCAATTGATGTGGTAACTCTGCTCCTGTCGAGTCCAGGTGCCGTGGACCGAGAGATCGTCCAGGGTGGCTCCCCAGCCCTTCAGCAAGGAGTCTGTGGTGATGGTGGCCTGAGGAGTGGGAGGCCGGAAGGGCTTGCCCCTCCGCAGTTGCAGTCTCTGGACCACCATGTGAGGTCCAGGTGGAGAGATGGAGGAACGTTGATCATCTCGGATTGAGAGCCTCGCTCCTGGTTGCATGAGGCAGCGAAGTGCAGCTGAATCCTCCTCATCCTTAGTCTCGTGTGCGGAAGAACCAGGAGATGTTGGTATCACCAAGCCGAGGTAACTTCTCTGCTGAGTAAGTGGGTGGTGTCCCTCTTGATGGCCAAGATTTTGTGCTCCGAAGGGAAGACCTTCTCGGAGCACGTGTCCCAGATAAGGCCCAAGAATGTTAGATTCTGATTGGACTACAGCTGCGACTTCTTGAGATTGAGCGAGAAACCCAGAGCGCTTCCGGAGATGTAGTCCTGACGAGCCAGTCGTCTAGGTATGAGTAGATGTGGAGGCCCTGCGCTCTGAGAAAGGCCGCCACTGCATTCATGAGTCTGGTAAAGACCCTGGGGGCCGAGTTGAGGCCTAAAGGGAAGACCTTGTATTGGAAACAGCAGCCCATGACCCCGAACCATAGAAAAGAATGATGGGGCTGCCAAGTAGGGACGTGTAGGTACGCATCCTTCAGATCCAGGGAGCATATCCAGTCTCCCTTGTCCAATGTCTCCGCTCTAAAAGCTGGCGTAACCACCTTGAATTGTTGCAGGGGTAAGGAGAGGTTGAGGGTGGAAAGGTCCAGCATAACTCTCAGGCCCGCCTGGTTCTTCTTCTGAATGGTGAAAATCCTGAAGTAAAAGCCAAAGCCTTGCTGGGAGGCTGCCTGTCTCTCTACAAGCGACCGGATCTCTGCCAAAAGAGTTGCAGTCCCAACCTGTGGGAGTGGAGGGGGGAGGGAGGCGAGGCTGGGATAGGAAGACGGTACCCTGTGGATACTACAGATAGGATCCAGGGGTCCACGAAATTCTGGCGCCAGAAATGTGCGTGAAGAGCAAGCCTGCCCCCCACCAGAGACACGTGGAACAGAAGGGGCGTGTCATGCCTTCTTTCCCTCAGAGGCTGTCGCTGAGAAGGGGGACTGGTAAAAGCTATTACACGCTCCCCCTTTTTGTTGCTTGCGCCGGTTTTGAGACGGCGAGGGGTCTGGCTGCCTGGATCTGCGTTCCTGGAAGACGCAGACCCCTCCGTATGTACGACCCCTTTCTGAGCGCTGCTGAGATTGAGTGTACGATTTGGGCGTGGTCTTTGTAAGGATGGATAAAGACTTAGCTGTTTGTGAGTGGTTTTTCTTCTTGGCCAGCTCTTCGTCATTAGAGGAGTGGAAGAGGTCCCCCCCTCGAACGGTAGATCTAGTATGCGTTCCTATATACCTGGGTTGAATTTTGTTGGCCGGAGCCAGGCTGTCCTTCTCATGTCCGTGGCAATACAGATGGCAAGGACTGAGGTATCAAAATGGGCCACCAGCTTGGCCTCGGCTAGCCCCATCTTAAAGCGTGATTGGCTCTGGGTGGGGAGTTCCGGGAGGAAGTCCGCAATTTCCCGCCATAATCTTTGATTGGCGTCAGCCAGCATGGCATCGACGTTGGCTTGATGGAGATGTAAAGAGGTGTTGGAATAGAGTTTCTTGCCATACGCCTCCAAGATCTTCTCTTCCTTACCTAGCAGCGCCGCAGAGGAAGAGGCTGAGGACGACTGGGGCTTGGAGTATAGTGTTGCCGCAGCGATCACCAAGGAGTGTGGCTGAGGATGGGCCGAAAGTGTATCCCCCTCCATCTGCCTGTACGATTGACCTGCTGGACTGAGTGGGGTTTGAGGCAACCCTTCTTGGCCAGTGAGACTACATCGGTCTGCATAGGAATCCCTGATTTGGCAGAGGAGGCTGGGGTACAGGGACAGCAGGTACAGGGACAGCAGCCAGAGGCTGAGGAGGTGGTGGAGTTGGCTGTGGGCCCAATGGAGGCATCTATGGTGCCGCTAGCATGGGGAAAATGACTTCCATGATGGCGTCCTTGAGAATAACGCCCATCTGAGGTGACTTCATGAGGCTGAGGAAGAAAACCTCCTCACTGACTGAAGTGGTGGCAGGGGTTGCTGACAGGGTAGCAGGGGGCTGCTGAGGCCGCTGCAAACCCTGTACATACGGACGCAAAGGAAGGTTGCCCTGTGCATAAGAGGGGTAGATTGTAAGCAACGTACCTGGTTGAGGCCAGTCCGACCTTGACGCTCATTCTTCGCCGAATTCCTAGAATGGCGTTGGACGAGAGCATCTGTCTGGCGTGGTGGCCATTTTGTCGAGCTGCCTGTCACGTACCTGCAACATGTTGCTTAGCCCGCTGGGCCCAGCCTCCTCCGAAACTCTTGCTTGTGGATGATGAGGCTTACCCTGCTCCTCGAGCCCAGGCTCGGCAGGCGTGGAACCCTCAACCCGTGGGTTGGT
The DNA here is from genome assembly GCF_040938575.1 of Ambystoma mexicanum. NCBI lineage: Eukaryota > Metazoa > Chordata > Amphibia > Caudata > Ambystomatidae > Ambystoma > Ambystoma mexicanum. The sequence continues at coordinate 590,914,909 of NC_090922.1, read as the reverse complement.
AGAGCTACATTTAGGCAGCCCCTCTGAAGAATTTCCGGTATTAGGGCATAGCACCTCGGCCATGGTGCCGGTATAAGGGCAAAGCCCCTCGGGTGAAGACCCAGTAAAAGAACCTTCCGGTCGCTCAACACTGTTACCGGGAGGATCCGAGGATCCCTCTGTCCGAAGGCCAGTAGCTGCAGCAGCCTCGGTGCAAGCACTGGTATAAGGACCCGACCGGTCCCTCCCGCGCAGGAGAGTCCCTGGGAAGGAGTCTCCCTTGCGAGTTATCTAAATGACAAAAAGACAAAAAGAAAGAAGACTCCGCTTGTGGAATTACATGGCCAAAGTCAAACCCAGGAGCGCTGATGAATTTGGCCCGTTCCCGTTGATGCGGAAAAGGGGACTGGGGTGTGGCACCAAAGGGCGGAGTCAGGGCAGCGTATGCTCCTTGGGCCGCACCCCTGCGGGCCTCTAAATTTAAAGGGGACAAAGGTTTTTTCTGGTGAAAAAGGTTCCGTCTCCCGTCCCCTGGATGGGATGCCTATACAGTATGGAGGAAAGGGGACAGGACGTAAGAGTATGACAGTATGTCATCCAGAGGGTAGGTGACAGGATCCACCCCATTGTCACGGGCCCAATGGCAGAACCTAGTCCATTTAATTTTATATTGGGCCCCGAGTAGAGGACCTCCGGGCTTGCTGAATTATGTCCCATTTGTCATCTGGGAATTGGGCATGTTGAAGCCTTAGCTGGTCAAGAACCAGGGTGCCAGAGCCAGCCTGGCTGGGTCTGGGTGTTCCACTGCCCCACCCTGCTGCGTCAGGAAGCCCCTGCCGGGGATCGGAAAGTGGATAGGATCCTGGGAGCACAACTGCAACAGATCCGAAAAACCAGGCTCTCGAAGGCCAGTGGGGCAATCAGGATAAGGCTGCAGCCCACCGAAGCCAACAACTTGCGGAGGGTCAGCTGGATCAGAGGAGGGGGAGGAAATGCATAACACCTGCGGCCGTGCCAACAGATCTGGACGGCATCTCCCATGGACCCCCGACCATGCCCTGCCCACGAAGCAAACTGTGGGCACTTGTAATTCAGAGGGGATGAGAACAAGTCTAGGTCAGCAAACCCTCAGCACTGGAACAGGGGCAACAAGGAGTCGGTATGCAATTCCTATTCGTAGGTGTTGCATCCATAACGATTCAGCTGGTCCGCTTCCTTGTTGCTGTCCCCCGGGAAGTGGACTGCAGAAATCCAGATCCCTTCAGTAAGGGCACATTCCCAGATCGATACCGCCTTCATGCAGGAAGGGGGGAACGGGTGTCACCCTGCTTGTTCAGGTAGAACATTGTAGTTGAATTGTCTGTCCTGACCAAAACAGGCCTGCCCCTGATGAGGGGCAAAAAAGACTTGAGGGCAAGACCCACTGCCCTGAGTTCAAGAAGATTGATATGCAGGAGGGCTTCTGGCCTAGACCATGCGCCATGGATCGCATAGCCCTCTGGAGTAGCGCCCCAGTCCGAGAGAGAGGAGTCTGTCATCACCCCCAGGGAAGGCTCCGGTCAGGTTAAGGGGGCTCCCACGGCTACATTGGCATCCATCAGCCAACAGCAAATATCAGGCAGGAGGAGCGGGGGTATTGGAACCCTGTCCGACTGAGCCCCTCGTCTCCTGGGCCCAATTGTCTGCAAGGTGAAACTGGAGGCACCTAATGTTGTACTGTGAGCTTGCAGAAGGCCATCACGCCCAGAAGGTGCTGGAACCACCATGTCAAGCTGGTGGAGTTGGCCAGAAAGTGCCCCATCGACTTGCAGAGGGAGAGGAGCCTCTGAGGCGTGGGGAACACCCTCTGAACAGCAGTGCTGCAACGCACCCCTAGGAAGACCAGATCCTGGAAGGGGCACATCTGTGACTTCCTCTGGTTGAGGGAGAAACCCAGCTGATGAAAACTATCCGCCAATCTCTGGCAGGAGTGTAGCACCCCCTCGGGAGACCCCTCCCTCACCATCCAGTAGGCCATGATAGGGATGCGGGTGATGGCCCTCCAAGTGGAGGAGATCCGCCACTGCGTTAATCAACTTCGTGAAGACACGTGGGGCCGAGTTCAGGCCGAATGGAAGTACCTTGTACTGGAAGTGCTACGACAATCATGAATCGCAGAAACCTCTGATGCAGCTGGTAAATGTGCAGGTACACATCCTTGGGGTCTAGGGAACGCATCCTGTCCCTTGCACACACAGACTCTGCTATGTGCACGGGAGTAATCATCTTCAAGCGTTCTAGCGGTAGACAGGTTGCAAAATGACAGGTCCAGGACCACCTTCAGGCCACCCTGGCTACTCTTGGTTACCGCAAAAACATTGTCCTGGCCTGCGATTGAGGGAAGGATTTTGTCCCTGGTTTTGTCAAATGGCCAAGGACTTGGTGGTTTTAGTGGAGGTTTTCTTTTTTGTCAACTTGTCATCAATCGACAAGTGAAAGAGGTCCACGCCCTCCAAGGGCAGATCTAGGATCCGCTCCTGCACGTCAGAAGAAAATGTAATCATTTCAACACCAAGGCACAGTCCTCAACTGGCTGTGTCGAAGTGGGAGACCGAAGGCTCCATGAGATCCTGTGCAATGGCCCGGCCATCTGCCAGACCGGCCTTGAAGGAGGCCTGCCTCTCCCCCGGGAGGTCGGGCAAAAACTCCCAGAGTTCCTGCCAGAGCTTCTGGTTAGCTGCGGCAAAGAGGGCGTCAGCACTGGCCTGCCGCAGGGGCAGTCCTGAAATGGCATAACAGTGTTCGGCCAAAGATTCAAGGACCTTGTCCTCCTTGAAAAGACAACTAGAGGTGGCTCCTGTGGAGGAAGACGACAAAGACAATGGTTTAGAATATAGTGAGGCTGCAGCCACAACTGAAGAATGAGACTGGGGGTGGGAGGCCAGGAGGATTGGCTCCCCATCCGCCAGCCTGAACCTGCTGTCCAGCTTCTTGTTCATCTGGGCGTTCGCCCTAGGCTTCTCCCAAATATTTCTCGCCACCTGCAGGACATCCTTCCGGAGAGGAATGCTAGAGCGGAGAGTGGTGCGTTTGCCCAAAACCTCTGCTAGCACACCCGACTCCTGGGGGGTTTTCTTTGGGGAGAGAGACCCCAAAGAACTCCGCCAGACCCTGGAGGCGGTAATGAAAGGTCTAACAGATGCCAAGGGTTCATCATTCTGGGCATCATCGTCATCATCGCCCCCAATCTCCCTTTTTATAGACAGAGGGGAGTCTGGGCCCTGGGACACAGGTCCCGATGTGGTCCTCAGCCACAGAGCGGTCCAACAGCTGTTGAGGGTGAGGCATTGGTGGGTCAGGAGGAGGTGGGGGCGGTGTGAACAACTGGTAATGCCTGGTCCGGAGGAGGGACTGGCACAGGAACTGGTTGTGCTGGAGGGTCCGGTGGGAGAACCAGAGGAGGGGGCAGAGGAGGCACCATCTGTGGAATCACCTCCTTTACAATATCCTTCAGGATCCCTGTCATCTGAGGCAAGCCGCAAGGTCCGTAGGGGCCAAGCCCTCTGAGGCACCGGGCCACCGCTCCGGGTCAAAGCGCTGAGGCATGTAGCCATATGGCTACAATGGGTAGATGTACCCCTGAGGAGACCGGAAGTCTGTACTATACTGTCTGCTGCTTCCAGAGGGAAGGGGACTGGGACACTCTTGTAATACCCATTCGATGGGTGAGAGCATGGGTGGGCCCTGAGACAAATCCAAGATGGCCGCTGTCCTAGCAGGTTGCGCCACGTGCCTATCCACCATTTTGTGGCCTTGCACCTGCCAGTACTTGAATCCCAGGAACCCTTGCCTGTGGGAACCCCAGGGAAGGAGTCGCATGTGTCCCAGCGGCTGTCAGGCCCCAAGCACTCAAGACAGAGTGCATAGGGGTCCGAGGCCAGGAACGAGCGGTCACACAAAGCACATCTCGCGAAACCTCCTACATCCAACATGCGCCGGGAGATGCGAGGCACCGAAGGGAGGTTAAGATAGAGTGAAAAAGAAGGGGAGCAAACGGACACTGAAAAAAGTATACACGCTTGCTGCCAGGTCCGACACTGTCCGTGAGGAAAAAGGGACTGAGCTGAGGTGCCAGAGGGTAGGGCCTCAGTGGGGGGCGTTCCCACGCCCTAGGCCACGCCCCCTGCCAGCTGAACTAAATTTAAAGGGGAAGCTCAATTTTTCGCTGCCAAAGGTTCCATTACCGTCCCCATTTTGGGGGACGCCCACAAGTATGGAGGGAAAGGGTGGGGACGTATGAATACTCTGCGAAGGAGGAAGAGCAAGGAGGAGAAGCCTGATGCACAGGGGAAGCTCACTGACATCACTACGCTGCCGGGAGGCAGAGCAGAGTTCAGTTGCGGGACTCGCAACTGGTGACAGAGAGAACATGAGGAGGAAATGCTGGAGAACTGGCAAAGGCTGAGGTGAGAAGGCTCTTGTGTCTACCTAAAGACGAGCAGGCAACACAGTGGTGGCGTGACTGAAATCTGGACATAGTGGCCATAACGCTGATACCGCCCGTACAGGACGACAGGGGCACTTCCCACCAGCAGTGATAGTACGAGCAGGAGTCCAGCACAGACCCGAGAAATAGAAACCAAGCAGGAAAGAGAGGTCCTGAACGAGAGCAAGCCCCTATCAAGTAAGAGATACCTGGGGACCGGGAGAAGTGGGAAGCCCGCAGGATATCATTACCGCTCAGAAGAAACCCGTCCCAGTCACAAGAATGGCTAAAGTTATGTGATGGGAGTTGGAGACAACTTACAAGAGAAGGAGACGGGGAAGAGGGTTATTATGTGAAGCTGTTACCTAATCCCAGTATTCAAAACGAGTTTTCAAGTACACAACAATCTCATTGAAGGAACAAAAAGCCTAGAAGAGAGAGGCTGAGCGCACAGAGTTATTGTATGAGCAAAAAACAGAGAGATACCCAAACCAAAGGTGAAAAGCCTAGAAAATAGGTACTGTACCAATACAGCTGGGAGATCAGCAGTAATGAAAAATACACTCAAAGAGTGAGAACTGATGATAATCAAAGCATAGAAAGGGGTAGAGGAAAACCCCACAAAGTTCGCCTGAGGAGAAGGTCTGGAAAGAGGTTATAAATATCTATCTGAATAGTAAGAAAGGTTATTGTAAAATACATTTGGCAAAGGGGACCACAGAAAGCAAGAGAAATAAAAGTGCTCTGAGGAGCTACAGGAGTTGATCACAGAGACTATTTGTTCCACCGAGAGGTGGTATAATTCAAGACTATTGAATGAACTGGAGCGGAAACCAAGTGAAGACAAATCATTTCCTTCGTCTATTTAAGTTAGTTAACATTAGTGGCAGGGTTGGATAGGGTAGTTTGGACAGAGGACATATTTCCTTTTGACTTAATACAACGGACGAGCACCTTTAATTCTTTAGATAGGTAGGTTATTCCCTTCAGTGATAGGGAAAGTTGGGCCTTCTACTTATAATTTCTTTAAAGAACCAAAAGCATGTCTTCCAAATGTCCAACTCTTTCGTCCAACCCGCCACAGAAAGTAGTGAGTACTAATGCTGACTCACTCAACAAATAACAATCATCTGTGATTTGGCTATAGTATGAGTCAATTGCACATAATTGATTAATAATATTAACAATCAACAACTACCACCTCCTCCTCAGATTATCTTTTTCTATTCTAGCCCCTGGTATGCAAGAATGTTTCTTTTATGCAAGGAAGCACTCTTGATGGGTGGCTGGCAACAACAAATGAATACCTGCAGATGGCAAATTCATTGAAAGCACAGTGACTCTTGTAAAGACAAAGGCTTTGCATAGGTCTGCCCACTATCACAGCAGAGCAAGCAGGACACTCGGAGCTCAGAGGAGAAGCAGTATCATATGCAAAACTAGCACTATGTGAGAGGCAAATTAGCAGCATGTTTGAAAGGCAAAGAGAAGGCTGAACTAACCATATCAGAAGCGTTAATTGTGAAGAATTAATAAATGTCTTCATAATATATACTGGGACAACACAGTGTGGGATATTTTCCAGATACCCAATACCTTTGACGATCAAAGTCTCAACAAAAGGTTTAGGACATACCAGGCCTTTTTACGTATTAAAATACTGCAAATATGACACCTTTTTATCTTTCTATACGTAACATTTACGTACCAGTTGAGAGCAGAGGTTACAGCAAAGGGCAGGTGGACTTGAATGAAACCAGAATGAAACTAGAACACATGCTTTGATTCTTGTCTGCGTGGATGAAACTGCAGGCCATGAAGGAGCAGTTCAGACATTTTTCTATGAGCGGTGTGCTCTGAGCCTATCAAAGCACACAGTGAGATAAATGTTTTTTTTTCCCGTTCATCTGCTTCTGGGTTTTTTGCATCTGGAGAGGACCCTTTTGCATGCATATTTATTTTCCTAACATTTTAGGATTGTTGCGGTAATAAGATGGAAAACATAGTTACAATTGGGAAGTGTCCTTTTAACAATCAAATGATGCTTTTTCAATGAATGCTTGCTCGCATTGCACAAACATATTTTTCTGAGTTCCTGTGTTGTGTGCATTTATCATAAAAGTGCATCTATGTGGTGTGTTGAACACTATGTGCAGGAAAAAGGTTTCCACAAAGGTAATAATAATATGTTTGAATCCAGATATCTTTATTGCACAAGGGTTTTTGTTATGTGTTCTATTCATTTTTAAGTTAAGTAATGTTCTGGTTGATTGTTGCATATTATTTAGACTCTTGCTGAGGCAAATTATGTTTACTCTTACAATTTAATTTGGCTAAAACAGTGTGTAAAATACTACCCACCTTAAATCCTTATCTGGTGCACGGATTAGTATTCAATGTCTAGTTCCAAAGTCCATTAAATCTTAACTTTGAGTCAATGTGGTAAATGGTAATATAAATGGTCAGCGGCAGGGCAGCAGGTCCCTTGCTTGATTGTCATTACACCAATAACAGGGGCCACAGCCTCTTTCAAATCTTCCAAGACTACACTTAAAATATTCAAAACCTAACTCTCCAGCCAGTGCAAGCACTGTTTAAAAACAGCAATAAAAATGTATTTACAAATGAAAAAAACACGGCAAACCCGGTCCCTGTAGTGGAAGTCAAGATAGGTATTTATATTTTTATGTAGCACTTCATGCAGGATTCCTCCAACTTCTAAGCACTGTGATTAGGATTAGCTCTGTTGATAGTCAGTTAACTGACCTCTGAAGGATGTGGGCTAACTCTGGCCAGCCAACATTTGACCTTGAGACAAGATGTAGATTTTAACATTGAGCACTTGCCTCATTGCGCTATCATATCTCAACACTAGCATACCATTAAGCACTACTAGTTCCAAATAATGAGGCTTTCATGAATCACCAACAGACAATTCTGCTATGTAAGGGTGTCAAAGAAGAATGCCGACACAAGCGTGGCATTTTGGTAGGCAAAGACTTTTATTGAACAAGAAAAGAAACCCTCGCTATCCTTATCTTTTAAGATGGGTTTCCCTCCCTCAAACGAATACTAAAAGGGACCGTCAGAATGCCTGTCTAAATTAAACTCCACGTCCCTTGTCATAACCTACTTCGCTCCCTCACACAACAACAAAAGAATAAGTCAACAGAAATAACCTTCTTCAGCAGCAATATTCGTAATCAAAAAGGATGCAATGTCCAAAAGAATACCAGTGGGAATGACTCCCTTCCCCTGGCTTGCGGATCCAACAATCTGTGCACCAGTCACTTTCAGAACCAGGAGAATGACTTTTCTCCTGGCTTGCGATTCCCACACTCACAGTTCGCACAAAATCTGTGGGGGAATGACTCCCTTCCCCTGTCGTCTATTGACTAAAAAGGCTTTCAGCTTTCTTCAACAGGCAATGTCTTCCTTCTCCTTGTATTGGTTCACACAATCTAATATAGTTAACATCAAAGCCAGGGGGAATGACCCCCCCTTCCCCTTGCGTCTCTTGGTCAAGAAGGCTTTCAATTTCTTCAATTTTCAGAACCAGGAGAATGACTCCCTTCTTCTGGTATTGGCAAAGTCCCAAATCCTTCTCGGTGCTTCAGTGGACTTCTCCCTGCCACTGTAATGAAGATGCTTTCCTCAGATGCTTAGTATACTTATGTCGGGGTCCCAGACCCTTCCCTGGTGGTCAGTGGGCTTGTTGCTGCCACTGCGACAAGGAAGTTCTCCTCAAATGCTCAATATGCCCTTCGAAAGTGCCAGCGGAGAGCTTCTTGAGCCTGCCTCTCTTCCACCCATGTGTCCCCCTCCAGGTCTCTCTTACCTTCCGTTACCTTTTTTAGTACTTTGGTACACCACCTGGGCTTCCTGGGTGGGTGGGGGTTGGAGGGGCGCGTCTCTCCGACTCTTTGGGCTTCTCTGCTTGTCTTCTTGCAGCACTGCAGCGACTCTGCGCTCTACTGGGCTCGCTCCTCCTGCTTCATGTTTGGGCACGCTCCAGCTGGACCCATGAAGAACTCCCTCAGAGCTTCCTTGGTGTCCTCCGCTCTCTGAGATCCCTGGTCAACCGACAGGGTTTGAAACTCCCTCTCTACACCTGCTGCCTCTCCGGGCTGGGCTTGACAAAGTATTCAGTCCTCCTTCTCTTCTACAACAATGTTACCAGTCCCGCCCTAGCGGATTGTCAAAGTCCTTGTTGTTCTTGATGGACTGATCTTCGTGCATCCTCAGGGCCACCTCATACGAGTACTAGCACAGTTAGCAATCTTCCTATCTTCTGTGCTCTTCTTTGTCCCATTACTTTCTGTAGGGGATGCTTCTCCTACACTACAGACATACATGGGTCTACTCTTAAGGAAGTTGTCTGACATGGGGGGGGTGGGGCTAAAGAAATTGGGGTGTGACATTGGCCAACGGGCTATGCCCTAGGTAATCCTCCCTATCCCCAGAGGTGAGTCCCTCCCCATGAAGTCCTCCCGCATTAAACCACCCCCCTAGGTGGACTACTGGGTAGCGCCGCACCTCCCTAGCCTCATGGGAAAGGGAACTCCTATGCGGCGAAGTAACAATACCTTGTGAATCGTCATAGATATCAAACCTCAAAACAAATAATACAAGCCATGTTTGCTTTACTGTGTAAATTGGCAGGTTCGTTTGTGTCTTAAACATGCAAATATATACAGAAGAGATCAAATGTGCTGACCTTTGTAGAGGAAAAATGAAATGCATATTGAGTGAATTATCCTGTAATACATATTAACACCCTATTCTGCAACATGGTTTCGGAAGTGGACCAGCTGAAGGGTGGCTGGGAAATGGTACACAAATAATGTGTTGATCTATGGTTGAATTCCTTCTAATTATGGTTTACTAAATTCATACTATGTGGAGATTTTCTGATTCAGGAAGCATTTGAACTAATCGCTATCAATCGTCACCCTCAAACGCAACACCCTCGTCACCCTCAAACACAAGAGCAGGGTGGCTGAGGAGGAAGTGGAGGCCTACAGGTGCACCCTCTGACAAACTGGCCTGCCGCCTGCTCCAAAGGGAGTACAGACTAACAGTCCTCACCAAGAAGAGAGCATCCAAGCCTGTGTCTCTGTGGCATCTACCAACTCAGCCGAACTCTGCTGCAGTTTCTACCTCTCCTGCTCCCTCCCAGCCACTCTGTACAGCCTTGGCTTCTCATTTCATTACAAAAACTCAGAACATTCTGTCCATCCTCTCTTCCTCTTCCTCCACTCCTGGCCTGCCTGTGGCCTCCTCTTCTCCTCCCTTCTCTTCCTTTCCTTGTTCATCCCAGACAACAATTCTAGACAAGTCCGATCTATGAAAGTCTCGTCAAAACAGGTTCTTCCCTGTTCTTCCAAATCCACCAAGGACCACATTGATATCCTTGCTCCAGCCCTGGGTGATTTCTGCAATCACTCTTTTGCCATTGGGACCTTCCCCCTCCCCCTCCCCCCTTTAGCACTCCCTTGTGCACCACCTCCTAAAGAAGCCTTTTGCCGATCCTTCCTCTCTGGCTAACTATTGCCCGATCTCCATCACTCCTTTCCTAGGCAAGCTCTTGGAAAAGCTGGCCACCTACTAGCTGAATCTTCACACTGAATCTGTTGGTTGTCTCCATGACCAGCAGTCTGGCTTCAGAGCAGCCAGAAGCACGGAAAGTGCTCTCCTGAACATCTGAGAAGACCTGCTCTCTAGCCTTGATTCTAACCTTCCTTTTGTACTCATTCTCCTCGATATTGCTTCAACGTTTGATACAGTCAACCATGCCATCCTACTCAATCGCCTCCGTGATAACCTTGATATCACTGATCAGGCACTGGCCTGGTTGACCTCCTTTCTTCTTGATCGACCCTCCCAGGTCCATCTGGGGTCCTTCCTCTCTTCTATCTCTCTCTCTACCTGTGGTGTACCGCAGGCGTCTAACCTTTCTCCCTGGCTGTTCAACCAATACCTGGCACCTCTTGCCCACCGCATCGCTGCTCTCTGCTCCAACTTTCAGTGTTATGAGGATGACACCCAGCTCTCTTTCAGGCTCCCCTGGGCCACCTCTACTCCTTCTCTAATTCCTACTCCTACCTGTGAGGCTAAGAACCTTGAAGTCATCTTCGACTCCACCCTCTCCTTCTCTCCTCAAATCTCTGACGTCTCTAGAAGTCAAACTATCAGCTGCATCTCCTCATAGGTATTCTGCCTTTCCTCACTTTCCCACAGAAGCTTACTGGCTCTCGAGCTATGACACTCTCTAGGCTGGACTACTGTAACAGCCTCTTTCTAAATCTTACTGCCTCCACTCTCCGGCCTTTACAACCTATCCAGAACAGGACTGCGAGACTTGTCCTTGGCCTCAAGCCCAAGGATCATATCTCTGCAGCACTGAAATCTCTTCACTGGCTCCCAGTAGTGGCAAGGATCAGGATCAAGACCCTCTACATTGTCCACAAGGTTTCGGGGGCCTGGGACCACACTACCTCCAACGCTCTCTTCCTAAACATCTCCCTTCTTGAGATCTCTGCTCATCCACCGCCTACTCTCTGAGGGTCGGTCGCTTTGACAAGAAGCGAGTTGCAGATCTCTTTCTGCAGCTGGGGCCTCCCTCTGGAACAGCTTCCCTGCCTCTCTCAAACTTAAGCAGAACCATCTCTGTTACGGAAGCAACTCAAGACTTTCCTCTTTACTTCGCTTTCTCTCTTCCTCTCCCATGCTGATGACCCATCTGGTCCATGCACCGGTCACCTGGCCACCCTCTGAACTAGGGCCAAGGGCCCCAAATGTCCAGTTGCACCTTGCACTGCCTCTTGGCTCCCCCAGCGCTTGTGGACTGTATCTGTAACGCTACCACCCCATCTTTCAGCGCTTAAGAGCCACACGTTGGCTGCACTGTGCTTTACCTGCACTGAGCCACTAGCTGGCATCTCCACCCCCTGAGCCCCCCTGGCACTTCTCCCCATCCACTTCCCCGCACTTGCACAATCTGAATGACACAAGACCTAGTAAGATCGTTGTTTTGTTCTCCCTCCGTTTCCCCCCACCCTCCTTGTCTTGTTGTGCCGAGAAACAATTGTGTACAGGCGCGTTATAAATGCCATATCATATATTCGTTCTATCTGTGAGGAGCTTGCACAGCAGAGGTAATTAACTGTTCCTGTTCTATGTGTGTGGTGTTCCCACTGTTATGCTATTCCTAGTCTACGTGAGGCGACCATGGATAACGTAACCCCCTTCTGGGCAGGTTTCTTTGGGAGAGGAATTCGGACTGCTAAGGCCTACGATATCCCCGTTCTAGGCAAGTGTAGTTTGCCGTTCCGATTCCCTTCATTTACCTGATCAGTGTGGGGGTGCTTGCACTGCTCCGTCCCATGCAGTTTTGTCTCTATGCGAGTGGAACCACTACTGCTGCGACTAACTTCTCTGTGGCAATCCTGTACTGTTGACACCCATGACGTTCCTGTTACATGTGAGGAAAGAAGGCTATACCAACGTCCATTGCATACCTTTTCTATATTATACATTGTGCACTCCTGAAGCATATGTTGCACCCGTTCTATAGACCCATTTTCTATATGTTCTCTGTGTGTGTTTCTTCTACCCTTGCTTAACTTGCACAGAGCCACCCCACCTGTTCTACATGTTGGCAGCTTACATTGCCCCGATTCACCTTTTCTGTTTGGGTGAGTGAAGCCCGATCGTCTCCTACTCAAGATTGCCTTTTCTGTGTGATGTGAGAAACCTGAGGGTATCCTCACACCTATTCCCTTTGGATCTTCTTTTCAGGTGGCCAGGGAAAGGCATGGCTTTTGGATCCTGACCATGGGGTGGAGAAGCGACAGAGGATCACTTAGGTGGAGGGTTCTTGGGGATTGGGGAGAAGATATCCACAGGCGCAACATGCTATCTCCCTGTCCCTATTGAGAACCAACCTCCCCCAGCCTTTTTGGGCTGTTGTAAAACATCTCCACTTATTTTCCTACATTCAACACACTCTAGTACTGGGACGGCGAAGAAGCGACTAGGAGTAGTGAACAATAGTAAGTCATTTCACCACTCTAGTACTGAGACGAGGAAGAGGCCTGTAGAGTGTTTTAAAGGTCAGGGATTTCTCAAGTGTCCCATTAATTGCAGCCAGACAATTACAATTTGGGACTCACACCTGCAACCTGTCAAGTGGTTGCAGGTGTATAAAAAGGGAGGAGACCAGCAGCAAAGGGACCAGCAGGGAATCCTGCATGCAAGGAGGCTGCGGAAGTGGGTCCTGCAGGAGAGCCAGGATGCTGGAAGACGACCCCAGGAAGCTGTGGAGCCAAGGGCCAGGCAGGCCGTGAGAAGGCCACAGGTGTGAGAGTCTCATTGGTCAGAGGTTGGCAGCCAGAGCTTTGGATGCAGAAGAAACGAGTAAAGTGACCGACAATGTCCATGGAGAGAGAGTGGAGCTGCCGGCAGGAGACGGAGAGAGACTGAAGTGCGAGCGGGGCTCGCGGTCGCAGGAACATGTGTCGGTGACGCTGAAACAGAAAGCAGGGACCGGTGAGTGGCGAGGGAATATCACTCAAACCAGGGCACTTCTGGCGGCTGTGTAGAAACCAAAATGAACTGCCCAATTATGAAAAAGCATGAGCAAGTTGAAATAAACCCAAAGCAACGGGTTGAATGACAAATAAGGACAATATAACGTGCAAGTGGCAAATAACCAGATCACAGATATTGAATACCAAAGTGAATGAAAGCTTTTGGCAAAACTATGACCCGATGACAAGTGTGTGAGAAATTCATATACTGCCTATTTGAAAAGTAAGTACGAGTAGTATGAAACACAGAAGGAAGCAAGTACGGAAGATTGCAGGACAGCCTGAAAGCAAGGTGGTGAAGGAACAAAACCACCACGACGTGAACTATAAGGGAAAATACATTGTAGCAGGGTCAAAGGCTGGAAAAGGAAGAAACACATAACAAAGCCAATAGATTGATAAGGAGAAGCCAAGTGAGTGTGAACCATCACACAGGTGCAGATACAGAAGAACCTGTGTGGGCTAGAGAGCCTAAGGTTCCTGGTTGCGGAATCAGTAATGGGTGGACCATGTGGTTCGACAACTGTGCCTAGACCGGGGAAATCCCAATTGCAAAAGTCTAAGAGGTTGCTGAAGTGAAACAAGACCAAGCAATCTGGTTGAACTATTAAGAAACCAGAAAGAGTGTAAAGAACCAGTACAAGTTGACTACCTTGAACTCAGGGAATGGAACCATGAGGATTTGCGGAACTGTCTTGAATTTGGGGAAGGCAACCCCTAGGATTTGAGGAACTGTCTTGAACTTGGGGAAGAAGAGGTGAAAAGTAAGTGAGGAAGAAGTTTCAAACTTTATTTTGAACACCATTTCTTTTTTTGCTGACATCCATAAACATTGTTTAGCTTTAGTTGTGAGGGCAAGTATAGGTTTTGGACACAGTCACACTTTTAAGTTGAACTTTCTGACTCAGACTTTCCATAGCTTCTTTAGGTCGGGAAATAGTACCTTAGCATAGGGCAAGTAAGGCCTTCAATCATCATGACATGTAAGTTAATAAAACAATTCTGTTTGAACCTGGGCAGTGATCGAAGCGTGAACAAGTTTAGGCTGCTGTTGTACCTATTCTTTGCATTCAGGGAAAGCTCACAGTTTTAGTGCTCATCTGCTCCATTTGTGAGAGGGTGTTTGTTCAACTGCATGCTGTGATTTTCCGGTCAATTTCAGAGAAACCTGCTTTTCTGTCATGATGTGGACTATTGCCACATAATTATTTCTATACAATTTAAACATTTTGACTCGATTTTCACATACCTTTTAAACTTTTGTAGTGGACAAACACATTTGTACTCCTTTGAAATCACATTTAGTCAAAAAGTTTAAAAAGGGAGTAAAATACTCCCACTTCGATTCAAAATCTTATTTGGAGCACTGAGACCGAGAAAAGCAATTTCCGCTCCTTAGGACACACTACGCTACTAAGGACATGTTCAATGACGTGGCAGATGGAAAGTCTTCAAACCTTGTCTTGAGAGTCCTCACACTGCAAGGAGGATACCCAGTGCTTCAACACAAAATGTTCCAGGTTATCTCCTACCCAAGAGTTCAAGAAACTTAAACTACAAGTCTCCGGTCCTATGCTAATCAAAGCCAAACAAATCACTGATCCTTGGAAGGCTTTTTCAGGATTTACTCACAGTCTTGAGGTTCCATTACCCTCTCTGCGATCACCATATGTTTTAGGAGCTCTTTCCCCTTGTATCTCTTTCCAGGTTATTCTCTTATTTGGCCTCTCCAGGGCCTTGTAATATTCACTAGTAGGGTTCTCCCTAATCCTCAGATCTTCAGGATTCACAGGAGGTCTCACATACTCTTTAGGTTTCTCAAGATTCACAACATGCCTTTCATGGATCTTGAGATTCTCACAAAAGGCCTCTCCTAGACCTTAAATCTCTCGGGAGTTACAAAAAGCCCTGGACCTTGGGATTCTCAGGATTTATTACTGGTCCTCTCCTAAACCTTGGTCTTCCTGATTCACAAAAGACCCCCTCTACTGGACCTTGCGTTTCATGATTCACAACTGGCCCCTCGTTGACTTTGGTTTTCTACAGAATTCTCTGTATGAATGGGTGGTTCTCCCCCTTACTGAGGGTTCTTTTAAGACGGCTGATATTCTGTGGCCCTCCTGCCACATGTCTCAGTCCTTACCAGAGGGTTGCTTGTGGAAAATATTTGTCTCTGGCTTTTCAATTCCCACCCCAAAGCACCCGAGAGGAAATGTTGGGTCTTTTGGTCAGCCTTCATCCACCAGGGCACCAAACCTTAGCAGCTCTCCACCGCTCTCGTTCCAGCCTCTTCAGGCATGCATTGTCTGTTTCTAGGCAACAGGCTATCCAATCTTCTCCTCTCTAGCAGACTCCCCTCAAAGCAAGGGAGCATCAGCAGGTTTGTCTGCTTCCTCCGGGTCCAAAACCATGAATGACATTTCCCAGTCCCTTTTATATATATGAGTCTGTGAACTATTTTGGAAGTATGACTCTAATTGGTTCTTCCCCAGTTGCTCTTGTATCCCTCCCCAGAATTGGTGAGTGTGTTTCACTCGTCATAATCCCTCTTTTCATAGGATTATTGGCTAAGGTCAGTGATTGTTTCATGGATAATGGTTTCTATTAGGTTTTAATTGCAACAGTGGGGTCCATATGTATCCAGTGTGAAGCTCCATCTTGGAGTTCTCTACGTTGACTTGGGCACCACTGCAGCATTCCATAGTTCATTCTGCTGGAAACTGGAGGACATATTAGGCGAGAACCCCACTGCTTGCTTCTATATTCTGGTTTGCAGGCCTGTCTGCTCCCTTACAGAGTTCTTGAGGTCAACTTACCACACCTCTATGGGGACAGTGAGCTTGCAGGATCCCTTCTTGTTGGCATAACAGGAAATGGCTGGGTCAGCCTCATCCCCTGTGCCTCGTTCCTCTCATAAGTGAGTGTGGGGAGTTCCTCCCACTCATCACACTAGACAAATTAAAGTTGCAGCCATTAGACTGAATTGGGTGAATTTCCAAACAGGTTTCATGGGCTTGGAGTTACGGGGCAGGGAACAACCAGGTAGACCCTTTTGGTTTGGCTATGAGCAATACAGAGCAGGAAGTTGTGTTCAGGGAAATCAGTCAATGCCATTGCAAGAACATTCCCTTTCAGAAAGTACCAGCTATTGAATGTTAGTCATAATTGAGTAGTATGTGTTATTTCTCTAACGCTTTTGTGTGGAATTACCAGTAGGCGACGAGAGACTATAAAAGGGAGATTGCAACATAGTGCAAGGGAAGTCATGGCAAGTATCAGGTGAAGAAAAGAAGAGCCGAGGTTGAGATAGAGTTAGTAAGTATGAGACTATGCAATAACTATGATTAAGGAAAGGCTGCAGGGGTTCTGAGCGATTTAGCAGTTGCTTGGGTTAGGCGTTTGAGTGATAATGCACCCTGGAAAGCGTTTTAGCATGCTTTAGAATCAAACAATAATTAAATTAACTTCTTCCAGGCCAGATCATATATAAGTGAAACGACTGACTGTGTGCCTATTAATTGCAACGTCACATCTTACTTTTTCTTGGCTATGGGCTTCCTTTAATTCTGGAGGTCCCTTGCAGGATGCAGTCCAGTTGTTTATTTCCTTTTCAGTTTCTGCTGGAAGAAGGCTTGTTGATGTCAGAGAACTCAAAAACTACCTTTAGCGCGAACCAGTTTATCGGCTTAATTAATACGTACTTTGTGAGACAACGAGGTCAGCATACATTTGTGGTATGCACACTGTGTTTTTACGTGATGCAGTTTTCTGAAAGTGTACATTTCCATTATTTCAGATGACCGCAAGTGCTTTGTTTTTGACATTTCGTCTGTTCTGGAAGTACTACAGCCTTCCATGTGATATCACTATTAACCACTAGGTAATTAGCTTTGTACCTTTGTGTTGGATTTCCCTCTTTTTATTCAAGTTGTCTTAGACATTATGGACTGTAATTAGTCCTTTTCTTAAATTCTATTATAGAATCATGCAAAATATGAAGTGTTACAGCTCCAGACTTTTAGGATGGGCGCTGCACAGGTACTCATTCAATACAATCAAATCAATGATTCCCCTAATGCCAACCATTAGTTTTATATGCTATTCATCATGGGCTAATCATGTGTCTCATTATTGTGTTGTAGTTCTTGGAATCTGGCCTTGAAGAAGATGAGACGCTTCTCGGGCTCATCTTCAAAACTACTGTCCCACCACTAGAGTGCAGTTTCACTACTGTCTTTCCACCAGTGGGTGGGTGTATTTACCGCTATAGCTATCATTATTAGATATATGATTGTTCATTGCTAGTTGACTTGTTTGTTACATGACTAGATAGACGTGCCATCAACCTTGATTGCACTTTCTACTAGCCATGGATGGATCTACCGGCATAGCACTTTCTTGAGCACTACTGCACTTTATTTAGCATTAGTAACACTTTATATGCACTGTTGCACTTTATACATGATAAATGGATACCTCTGTGATGCACCGTTCGCACTAAGTCTGTATTACTGTATTTTCTTGTTTTTTCTGCTCTATGCCTATTTTTAAGTGAACCATGTAACTCAGTATGCTCTTTTTTCAAAAAACTTAAAAATGTGTTTTGGTAAATACATTAAAGTTACTCACTGTAGTGACTAGAGTACTCAGTGTCCTTAGTACCCTTTCTTCCGTTCTTGTGGGCAACCCCCAACATGGGGACAGTTCCGGAAATTTTGGCAGCAAACAATTGAGCTTCCCCTTTAAATTTAGCACAGCTTGCAGGGACACGACCCCGGGCATGGGAACGCCCCCTGAGACCCCGCTCTCGAGCGCCTCACCCAGTACCCTTTTTAACACATCGGACGCTTTAATACCTGGCTACACTGTACACTTTAGCCCCTGGCATACTAGCAGGGGAAGGTGGGTGGGACATTTGGAGGAAAGGGGACTAAGTACTATGAGTACTCTAGTGACTACAGTGAGTAACTTTAATTACTAATACGGCCCGTCCCCTCTCCTCCATCCTTGTGGGTGATTCCACTGAACAAGAACATAGGGTGGAGCTGTGGTAACCTGCCTCATATCTAGGAGAAGCAAAAAGGTTCTTCAGAACTGCCTGGCTGAACTCTGCATCTCGCCTGGAGCTGGTAGCCAGGGAATAGTGCTTACAGAACGCTGACAGAGTGGCCCAAGTAGCCACCCTGCTGATGACATCCCAAGAAGCATGTCTCTGAAACACGATGGCTGTGGCCTTAGCTCTGACCGCATGGGCATGAATCCCCTCAGGAACCGTTTTGCCCATGAACAAAGCCTCCGACTTCCTGAAGGATTTTGTGAGAGAGAGCTTGAACTTAAGGACTCTCTTGAGGTCCAAGAGATGCAAAGCTCTTTCAACATCCGACTACTTATGGCAAGAATTTTGGATGAGGTCCCAGACTGGATGAGGCCTATGCACCTGAAGAAAGAGCCTGGACAACCCCTTGAGGTGGGCCTTAGCCACCTGGTTGGCTGCTAAAACAAATGCTCTGGGGAATTCCTGTAGGCCCCAATGGCAGCCAGATAGGTGCGGCAGGTATCGACCTGAATGCCGGAGCGGGCTAGATGCACAGAAAAAGTCAACACCTCGTCCAGGGAGCAGGTATGAGGGTCAAGCCCCTTGTCACAAGCCTAGTGGCAAAATTGTGTCCACTTACTCTTGTACTGAGCCCACGTAGAAGGCCTCCTGAATGATGTCCTAGTTGTCCTCAGAGAGCTATGATGTAGTCTCAGCTGGTCAGAAACCAGGCCGCAAGGTCCAGATTGGCCCGGGTTCGGATGCTCCACTGCCCCGCCCTGCTGCGTCAGGAAGCTCCTGCTGGGGATCGGAAGATGGACCAGTCCCTGGGAGCACAGCTGTAGAAGATCCGAGAACCATGTCCTCGCCAGCCAGTGCAGGGCTATCAGGATGAGGATGCAGCCCACTGATGCCTGAAACGTGCAGAGGGTCCAGTGGAGGAGAAAACGCATAGCACTTGCGGCTGTGCCAGCAGAGCTGGAACGCGTCCCCCAGAGAGCGCTGCCCCCCAGCCCACCCAGGAGGTAAACCAGGGGCACTTGGAATTCAGAGGAGATGCAAATAAATCCAGATCCGGAACCCCCATCTCTGGAACAGGGGCAACAAGGAGTTGATGTGTAACTCCCACTCGAAGGTGTTGAACCCCAAGAGGCTGAGCTGGTGCTCTTCCGCATTGCTGTCCCCCAGGAGATGGACCGAGGAAATCCAAATCCCTTGCGTAAGGGCCCATTCCCAGATCACCACCACCTCCAAGCACAGGAAGGGGGGGGTGCAATGGGTGCAACCCTGCTTGTTCAGATACACCATTCTTGTGGAATTGTCTGTCCTGACCAGAACCGCTGTGTCCCTGATGAGAGGCAGGTCCACCGCCCTGAGTTCAAGCGGATTGATATGGAGGAAGGCCTCTGCCATGGACCATGTGCCACAAATGGAGTAGCCCATATGCCACAAATGGAGTAGCTCTCCAGAGTAGCCCTACAGCCCGAAAGGGGGGAATCTGTAATCACCACCAGGGTAGGCTCCAACCGGGTAAAGGGGGCTCCCATTGCCACACTGCCGCCCATCAGCCACCAGCGAAGATCTGGGAGGAGGAGCAGGGTTATTGGGATCCTGTCAGACTGCGACCCTGTCTCCTGGCCCCAATTGGCCGCCAGGTGGAGCTGGAGGTGCCTCATATTGAGGTAAGCGTGATGGACTGTGAGCATGCAAGATGCCATCAGTCCCAGAAGTTGCTGGGACCACCATGTTGAGGTGGTCGAGTTGGCCAGAAAGTGCTCTATCGCCTTGCAGAGGGAAAGGAGCCTCTCAGGCGTGGGGAACACCTGCTGCACCGCCGTGTCCCAGCGCACTCCCAGGAACACCAGACTCGGGGCAGTAGTCAGCGGAGACTTCTGCCGGTTGAGGGGAAAAGCCCAGTTTGTGAAGAACGTCTGCCAGCTGTTGGCAAGAGTGCACCGCTCCGTTGTGGGAGCTGGG
The DNA here is from genome assembly GCF_040938575.1 of Ambystoma mexicanum. NCBI lineage: Eukaryota > Metazoa > Chordata > Amphibia > Caudata > Ambystomatidae > Ambystoma > Ambystoma mexicanum. The sequence continues at coordinate 590,894,862 of NC_090922.1, read as the reverse complement.
TATAAGTGATGGCCCTCCAGGCGGAGGAGACCAGCCACTGCATTCATCATCTTCGTGAACACATGAGGAGCCGAATTGAGGCAGAAAGGCAGCACTTTGTACTGGAAGGGCTACGACATAATCGTGAACTGCAGACATTTCCAACGTGGCTGGCAGATGGGAACATGGAGGAACGCATCCTTGGAACGCATCCAGTTCCCGGCACACACAGACTCTATGCGCAAGGGCGTAATCATCTTGAAGCGTTCGAGCAGTAAAGATAGGTTGAGAAATGACAGGTCCAAGACTGCCCTCGCGCCAGTCTGGTTGTTCTTGGATACCGCAAAAATCCTGGAGTAGAAGCCGGTGCACCTGTCTGACTGTGGTACTGGCTACACCACGTGCATCTCCAAAAGAGAAAGAATGTCCCGTAGAAGGGCCGGGGATCCTATCTGCAGCAGAGGAGGAGAACATGTAGAGGAAAAGGAAGAGGAAGCCAGAGGGGACTATAGAAAGGATAAACAACCTGAAACAGAGCCAGCCGGCCCCCTACAGGCGATTTGTGTTCCCTGACGGTTATGTCACTGCTTTTTGGCATCTGAAGCGGGAGCGGAGGGGCGGAAAAAAAACCCACACAAAGACCTCTGCTGCTTCCTCCTGCAGTCACTGGGCGACCTGCAAGGCCTCGGTGCACCCCGGTTTCAAAACCCCTTGAAGCCGGTCAAAGTGCAGGGTTTGAAATAAGTCCTGCCCTGAGACTGAGGGAAGGACTTCTACCCTGGCTTAGTCAGGATGGCCAAGGACTTGGCGGTCTGTGTAGAGGTCTTCTTTTTTGTCAACTCCTCTTCGGTGAACGAATGAAAAAGATTTGAGCCTTCAAAAGGAAGATCCAGGATTCTCTCTTGCACATCAGAAGAGAATTTAGTGGCATGCATCCACACCGTCCATCTCATCTCAACCCCCAGGCACAGCCCTCTGCTGGCTGTGTCGATGTGGGAGACTGAAGACTCCATGAGGTCCTGTGCAATTGCCCGGGCGTCCACCAGCCCGACCTTAATGGAGGCCTGCCTCTCCAGAGAGAGGTCAAGCAGGAACTCCCAAGTTCTAGCCACAGCTTCTGGTTCGCCACGGCTATGAGGGTGTCAGCATTAGTCTGCCGCAAATGCAGCCCTGAGATGACACAGCAAGGTTTGCCGAAAGATTCCAGGGCTTTTTCCTCTTTGGACAGACAACTGGAGGTGGCCTCTGCAGATGAAGATGATGGTTTAGAATACAATGAGGCTGCTGTCACCACTGACGAGTGTGGCTGGGGGTGGGAGGACAGAGTACTGGCTCCTCATCCAAAAGCCTGGACCGGCTGTCCAATTTCTTGTTCATCTGGGCGTTGGCACTGGGTTTCTCCCAGACCTTTCTCACCACCTGCAGAACATCTTCTCAAGCGGAATGCCTGAGCAGCTGGTGGCGCTCCTGGGGGCCTTCCTCTGGCTGAGGGACCCCCAAAAACTCTGCAAAGCCCTGAAGGCGGTCATGAAAAGCATTTACAAATACAGAGGATTTGTCGTCCTGAGACACCGGAGCCGGAGGGGTTCCCCCCCTAGTCCAGACCAGAAGATAGCTGTAGATCCAATGACTGCTGCAGGGGAGGCGTTGGTGGTACAGGAGGAGGCGGAGAGGTTTGAAGCACCGGCAGAGCCTTGACCAGAGGAGGAACAGGCAACGGCACCGGAAGCAGCGGAGCAGGACCCAGAGGCAGAGGCCTAGATGGCATGACCTGTGGGATCACTTTGTTGACTATACCCTTGAGCAGCCCCATCATTTGTGGGGAGCGCTTGAGGATGACCGAGCCCTCAAAGAAGCGATCCTCACAAGCCACCAGATCCTGGTGGCACTGGGCCTACTTTCCTGATCTAAGTGCCTAGGCGCCTGTAGCATGTAGCCATGAGGCTGCGAGGGGTAGATCGAACCCTGCGGAGACCAACCACCTGTATAGTAAAATCTACTGCTGCTTCCTGAGAGAAAGGGATTTGCATGGCCCACTCAGTGAGCTACGGCCCGGGGAGACCCAAATCTGAATCCAAGATGACTGGCAGCCTAGCAGGCTCAGTCACGTGCTTGTCCGCCATCCTGGGGCCTTGCGCCACGCCATGGGCGCGAAGGCTCTGTGCCGGATCAGACATGGAAGGACACTCATTGGCCCTCAAACCTGAATCAGAAGCGTCAACCTCAGAGATGGCTTTGGTAGGCACAGAGCCCTGGGCCTGCTGGCCGGTTGTCATATCGCCCTGTACCACAACCTGGGAGGTGGCTCTGGTAAGTTAGGCGCCCTCAGCTCCAGGGCTGGTAATCCTGCTGGATCGTGCTACGGCCTGACTCTTGGAGGTAGAAGTCAACGATCCCTTGCCCACTAGGGCTGAAGAGGAGGACAAACTTGATAGCCCCTCTGTGGACCGCCCGGTAGAGGGGTCCTTAGCCCCTCGGCCGGTAGCCTTGCCGTCCTCGGGTCTGCCAACAGAGCGCTGGAAGAGCCCCTCAGCCCCTCGGCTTGGGAGCCAGTAGCCTTAACAGCCTCAGGTCTGCTAGAGCCAGAATCCAAGGTACCCTATCCTGTGGGAACCCCCAGGACAGAGTCTCCGCGCTGTGGAGTCGTACTAAACAAAGGGCCTATCCTGTCTTGATGTGGAGTCCTGGAGAAAACTCTTTAAGATGGCCTGGAAGATCTCCGTCCAGCGTTAAAGACAATTCTTCAAGGCCCAGTGACCGACAGCACTGCAAGCCGCACATGCGTCCCAGCGGTGGTCAGGCCCCAGGCACTCAAGACAGAGGACATAGGGGTCAGAGGCCTGGAACAAGCAATCGCAGGATGCGCCTCTCGTGAAGCCTCCTGCAGCCGGCATATGGCGGGGGAGGCGAGGCACCGAAGGGAGGTGAAGATGATGCACCTAGCTGCCAGGTCCGACACTGTCTGCGGAAAAAGAGACTGAGGCGAGGTGCCAGAGGGCGGAACATCGGGGGCATTCCCACACCCGGGGCTCGCCCCTGCGTGCTGTGCTAAATTTAAATGGCAAGCTCAATGTTTCACTGCCAAATATTTCTGGTACCGTCCCCATGTTGGGGGACGCCCAAAAGGATGGAGGAAAGGGGACGGGACATATGAGTAAATGTGTTCATCATCTGTGGTTACAATAAGGGTGAATCAAGAGTAGAGACGTTTTGGAGGCCATTGCCCCACAATAATCAAATTAGTTTGCATAACATATGTTTGAAATGGAGTTTTTGTGAGCCACCTGGCTCAGAATACGAAGATTGTATTTTTATAGATATGTGCACCCTGGTCTTCGTAATTCAAAGGAACTCTGGTGTTTTATTTTTAGTTAATAGCTACTGGTTGCAGTCATCCATTTCCAAAATACACCGACGCACTAGATTTAAGTTTTCACCCTCCAAACAATTCAAGTATTTTCTTTGGCCAATCTATGATTGGCGCATGAGTCGTACAGTGCCAGTTCTGGGTGGTATCCTGCATGTATTATGGCCAACTCTACATCATCTCCGAGTCTCTGCATGTCGTTGGCACGTCCCATCCTTCACTTCTTAAGGATCGGGACAAGGCTGCCATATGCAGATTGGTGCCTTCACATTCCCTATACAGACCGCCACACCCTTTAGCCCTCGGTGATCTTACTCCAGCTGCCTCAAGATCTTGCACTTTCCATTCGATGCTCCAGTCCTCCGCTGAGGCAGACATTTCTATGCATAGCACTCCTACCCTCCATTGCAATTTTGAAGTCTCTGCTGCAAAACCTACACAAATAGCAGCCACAGGGACCTAGAACTAGAAAAGGAGCTGGTATATGCACATATGCAAATTTGGGGACACCTAACTGGTGCTACTGTGTCTCGCTTACCGCACCCAAGATGGGTGGGCTTGAAGGGAGGCTTATTACACAAAATATGCTTCCTCCCAGCTTCCTGCTCTGCAACATTTTAACAGCCTGCTTGTTTACTTTGAATCCTGAACCCCTTATTCCTGCTATTCATCAGTGTTCGTGTTCACTATTGTAGGGGATCTCTTGCCCTGTTTGTCTCTGCCTGTGCTCAGTATTGCTGAAGTTACCCTGATTTCTCCTGTCTTGTCCTGCATCCTTGCCCCTTGTAGTCATTCCTGCTGGCTGCCTTTTTGGACTCATTCTTGGATCCTCTGTTTTTCTCGAAACCTTGCAGGACATTGTGTATTTCGTAGCTCATGCCCTAGAACCCTGGGCGACTGCAGTGCTGTTCATGGTCGACTCAAAGCATTCCTTGGTACACAATGCTCAGTTCAGTCCAGACATGTATTGATTCCAAAGGCCCACAAGATCCTGTCATACCCTCAGTACCGGACCTCTGTTTGACGACCTCAGAAAGCCTCTGTATCCTGCAGCGCTTTATGAGGCACCCATGAGTACTATAACTCTTTTTTGTTAAATCTTTTATTTTTCAGACAAGAAAATCATCATACAAACCGAACGAATAAAGAAAACCGGTCGGCCCACTGGCTCAGCGATTATGGGGTGACATTCTGCGACCAAATTGGTGGATATTATGGGCGGCAGCATAGACAGGTGAGCCAGAAGCATCTATCAAACAGGAACCATACTAATACAACTACAACCCCGCCCCCGCATATGCTGTCTGTGATCTTCGTATCGTGCATTGTAGTAAAGACTTGACATGCAGTATTCCATTGGACAGTGGTAGGCCCGTCTGTCCTTTTTGTCTCTGTTTTAGTGCATCAATGAAGTGAAGTCCTGTTATCCTTGCGTTACATGTGAGATGGCCGTGGGGGATGATAACCCGGGTGCAGACCCTGCAACTATGAGCGGGTTAGACTACTTCTCTCCATCACCCATCTCCCCCATCTCCCTGCCCTCCAAGCAGATGTGTCCATATCGAACCACTTAGTTATATGGTCAGTATCTCTCGCTTATAGCAGTACCTTTGTCTGGTCACATTACCCAGTGATGGTCAAGGACCAGCCCCAGACACGCCGTGTGATTCTACCCACGTTGTTGGAGATGCACAGAGCATAGAATGGGCACACGCGCGGGAAGCATGTCAAGTTTTGCTCCATTTCTAATTGGCACAAGGTAGGGCCAGCCTGGTGGGAAGGCTCAGAGTTATGTGCCGTGACCACCGCTTGTAGCGTTCTAAAGCAAAATCAGACCTGCTCTGCCGAGCCCAGCACATGGCGAGCCGCTTGAAACGTACAGATAGTACAAAATTAAGCTGTGCGTGTCATCTACGACATTCCCAAGAGAGAGCATATTATGGATGCCATAACGAAAATGCACTGGCTGCCTGTGTTAGCTATAATACGTTTTAAAGCACTCACCCTGACCCACAGATGCATGCATGCATGCAATGAAATGCCCCTACATACTTAAAGGAAAAAATAAAACCCTATGTCCCCTCAAGGCAACTTTGTTCTAGTACCAGTGGCATGCTGATCGTACCAAGGACCAAAAAATGTAGAGGTTAAGGTCGATCTTTCCATACACTTTCAACTCAAGATTGAACTCCTTGTCCCTTACACTAAGGCAGGAAACTAGACAGCAGGTGCTTAAGAAGCAGCTAAAGACCTACTTATTTGAATTATTCCACACTCCTCCCCCACCTCGCTTGCTGACCCCACCCTCCTCCGAAATGCTTGTTGTACGGGCTTGTGGCGCTCGAGAAACATTAAAAAAACAAAAACAAAAAAATGTTATTTGGTCCTCCCCCTCATCTATGTCCATAACCTTAATGTGTTACCATGCTGTGTCTTGTCTGGAATGTAGTCTGTGATCCAACCCATAGGAGAGTATCGCTCTTAGGCTTATCCATGCTGGTGCCATCTGAACGGTCGCTCCAATCGGTGACCTCAGCTTGTGCCATTGGGTAAGTGTCGGTCCCAGTATAGGGTGCGCCTTGGTCGGTGAAATGGCCATGACCTCAGCTGGGGAATATGGAGTTAGCAGAGAGAGCTCCATCGCCTTCCAGCTGGTTTTCATCATTAGGATTAAGCCAGCATTTAATCTGGCAGACCAGTACCACTTGGTCGTACCTCTCCAGGCCAGTAACGCCAGCCCCCATTCGTCTTTGAGGCCTGTCATATTTTTAACTAGATGCATACTTTTTTCCCGTGCCATATAAATTTGGTAATGTAGGTGTCTAGTGGGTATCATCATAGCAAGATATAGAAACTTCGGCAAAGAGTTCATTTTAAAGGCGTCTTTTTGAATCTTGGCAAGGATTGAGGGGGTAGTTCAAGTCGCAGATTTCCCTGAATGTCGAGCTAATGTACACCTCTAGTATTTAATGTGTGCTGAAGCCTGAAGGGGGCCACGCTACCGGGCTCCCGAGGGATATCCACCTTCAGCGGGAGAATCTTGGACTTACCCCAGTTAAGATTGTATCCTGCCATAGGGCCGAATTCCTGCAGAAGGGACCGGACATATAGCAGAGTGGACGCACAGTTGCTTATGTAGATGAGTAGATCGTCAGCGTATATGGAGACACAGTGTCAATCCTCCCCCCCGCACTATGCCCATCCACCCCAGTTGGTGCAAAGTTTCATTGCTAATGGTTCTATAGACAGAGCGTACAGAAGGGGTGATAAATGGCATCCCTGCCGTGTGCTGGTGTGGAGAATTTACGGGGCGAAGGTGATGCCATTAGTGACTACAGACGCTTCCGGGTCAGTATGAAAAGTTTGACCACGTTTATGAACTGTGGTGGGAAACCAAATGTTACCACGACCATGAACAGGAAATTCCATTGAACTTTGTCAAAGACCTTTACAGGCATCAAAAGTTAGGATTGCTTCTCCCGGGTCTGGTTCACGTGCAATAACCTTTGCACGTTATCTGCCAAGTGCCTATTGCTTATGAAACCTGTATGATCCTTGTGGATAAAGAGCAGCAGGATCCCCTCCATTTGCTGAGTGCGACGTTCCGCAAGAATGTTTGCATCCGAATTAATCAGAGAAATGGGGCCGTATGAGCTACAGTCCCCGGGGTCCCGTGCCTTCCTGTGGAACACCACAATATTGGAAGCAAGCATCATACGCGGCAGACGACCGCATTCACTGGCCTTGGAGAACACGGATTCCAATATGGGTGCTTGCTTGTCGGTCAGTGCCTTATAAAAGTCAATGGGCAGGCCATCTGGGCCAGGTGCTTTACTCGGTGCAAGAGATGGGATAGCCCAGATTATCTCTGATGTTGTGATCGGGGAGCTAAGATTGTCCACCTTGGAGGCAGGGATCTTAGGCAGGGTAATAGAGGAGAGAAAGTCTTGAGTCTGGTACACCTCTCGGGCCCAGGCATAGCGTACAATTTGTTGTAGTATTCAGAAAGTGGGCATTAATATTGTCATCCTCTGTCAGAAGAGACCCATGGTGATCTCGGATAGAGTCAATAATTTGCGCACTCTGCCGGTGTCTCAGCACGAGTGCCATCATGTGTAATGGTCTGTCCCCTTCCAGGTAGAATGTCTGGCACAAGATTGTGAAGGATTTTTGAGCCTGAATAGTGGATGCAATTTTAAGCTCTGAACTGAGTTTGCGTATGTTAAGGAGGATTTCTGAACTCTGACCAGGAAGGGCAGAGGTTCAGAAGGCCAACCTAGTTTTTTGGAACAGGGTAACCTCTGGACAAGCCAGACCAACCAGGGTAGCTATGGCAGGCGGTCAAGACTAAGTTTCAGTATGGGTGCGGGTGACTGAAGGACCTCAATGAGCACACAGAGCAAGAACACTTACAAATTACTCCAGACACGTGTTATATCAAAAATATAGACACATTTATTACAAGGCCTCTGTAAGATAGACCATAGCAAAGAATCACAGTAAGACTAAGTAAACCAATACATCACACTCAATACAATATCTATACAAGACCATGGGGGTCTAAAGGGGTGACTGCACGAAATATGTCGACAATCTAGATGGGAAGGAAATAGGCAGTGCAGTTAATCTTTAGGCCCAGTTCAACATCAATTATTCACCTAAGAGGCAGTCCAAGCCCTAAGAAGAGGGGAGCCTTGTGCTCAATAGTACATGTAATCCAAACGCATGCGGTTGTTCCAATGGGCAAAACAGGGTCACTTCAGGGGTCTCTAGCAGCTCAGGAAGGTGGATAAGGCGATGATGAATACGTTCCCACTATTCAAGAAGGAGCTCCACTTGAAGGCAGAGGCAATTTGAGAGTTCGGGATGGAGTTGCTATTTCGCAATAGCGGTGGACAGGGGAGGGGGCACCAGGTGCCACTTGTGCGTAAAAATGGGCTCTTGCGCTAGGGGCCACCGGTTGGGGTATTGATTACTCACCGTCCCTGATGCAAGGAGACCCAAACTTTGGCAGGTCAGTCCACTTCGCTTGCAGGTTCAAAAGCGGCAAAAAGGACGCCTCGGCACCTTTTAGTTCCTGAGATACAGCGATGATTCCCAAACGGGACAGTGGCGATTTCTCCGCTCCGGATGGATGAATCGACCCATTTTCACTGCAGCAGGCTTCAGGGACAAGAGGGTCACAAATGCAGCGGACTTGCAAAGGACGTTGCTGCAGCAGGGCAACACGGTAACCGCGTTTACCCCGGTCCGGGCGCACTCGTCTCACTTCAGACCTGGGAATGCCAAGTGTACGAAATTCGGTGTGAGGGTGCCATGGACATAGAGCTAGCAGTATACCAAGTTTCGAGTGCCCCCTTGAAACGATGGCGGAGACAGAGCAAAGGTCCTGCGTAAGCTGGGCAGCCCACTGGTTGGCCAAGGGACACTTCCGAGAAAGCTTACTTGCAGGGTTTGGTGAAGGTGCCGAGAATAGTTGGTCCCACTATTCCAATGGGTCGAAGCGTCTTCGCAGACCTTCTAGGACGATCAGATGCAGATGGGTCCCACAGGACGACAGCGGGCTCAGGATGCCAAACCTTCCAGCGGGTCACCAGCGTTTCCTCGACTCAGCTTCGTAGTTGCAAAATACTTGGATCCTATCCTTTGTTCAGTGAGAACTCAGGAAATCGACCTGGTAGTGGTGTTTTCAGCCTCCTCTTATCCAAAGTTCCCTTCACGCCAAAATGGAGAGGACCCAATGGGAGATCTGCTCACAAACACACACTCCATACGTGGACCAATCACAGACCACGGTGGTCTCGGGCATTCAGGCTACTCCAGACTCTCGGGCACCCAGGATGTGTATTGGGACCAGACATCCCAGCCCACATCCTGGAGGCACACACACAAGGCATGCAGAAGCCCGCAAAAACTCTGGGATTTGCGAGAAAGTGCATGACCAAATAAGGACTGCCTGGGTCGACTCGACCTGGGGAAGGTGAAGGGGCAAGATGGCCAAAGGACAGGACAAAGAAACTCGTGGCATGGCCATTTTGGAGCCAGGCCACCCATTTGTGCCAAACGCGGTTAACATGGCAGGAAGGGGTTAAAAATAATTGCGAAACGATAGCTGCCACCAGTCCTCTCCATGACACATCTGCACAGTTCATAAAAAGTCCAGCAAAATTGCACACTTGTTACATGTTGCACAAAAGTTGCAACTTGAGAAAAGGACTAAGGGAAACAAAGTCTCCCTGTACTGACTGTCATAAGGGGATGTCAGTTTCCCCATAAAAGTGAGTGAAAGCCCAGAGGAGTGCAACTGAAGGCTGTGCTTCTCTGGCAAAATCAGTCAATGGTGTCTAAACAGCAGCACAAAGTTTGGGGGTTGACACATGGAGGGAAAATTACATACAACTATGAAATCTTTCCTAACAGCGTGGACAGGCATAAGTTTGAGGGTCTTGTGTGTGCTTATGTTGCTTTTCGGAGTTGAGAATATCAGCTCACAACTGCTGTTCATGTTCCCCGAGGCTTTTAATTTGTATGACCAGCGAGAGATACATTTCCCCCATATATAAGCTTTGAAGGTGTCCCAGCAGGAGTGTGCAGTGTAATCCAGGGATAGATTGGTCTGCCAAAATATGTCTGCATCTTCCTCTAGATGTGTGAGAAAGTCTTGAAACCTCAGGGCCCTCAGGTTCAGCCCTCACGCCGGGGCTCTGGGTAGGGTATTTGGTAGTGTCATGCGTAAGAGCACCATGTCATGGTCCGACAGGGTTGTGGGGAGTATATCGCACTCACTAACCACGTGGAAGACATTGGAAGGGGTTAGCTAGTAAGTAATCAATCCTAGAATAGCTATGGTGGCAATTGGAATAGAAGGTGTAGTCCCTCTGCCCCCCATGTGTTAATCGCCAGACATCGTTCAGTCCAAGGTCAGTCATAAGGGATAGAAGGATTGTGCGCTTTCTAGGGCCGGTGGGTACATTTGTGGTGATGCTCTGCCGATCTAGTATCGGGTCTAGGGTGACGTTGAGGTACCCCAGCCCACCACAACGGGCAAGTTCCCCATAAACTGTGTGCAGGTCATGAAGGTATGGGTAAAGAAAGTTGTGGTGTCAGTTGTGGATGCATAAATACTGATATGGGTAATAGCGTGTTGGAACGTAGCGATCCTCTTTGTCCATGACCGTTTTCAGGGCCTTATAGTTGATGCATTTGTGAATCAATATCGACACCCCTATTTTGTTCTGATAAGGGAGTGCGTTGCTATTCCCACCCAACCTTGCCCCAGTTTTTCCGAATATGCTGCATTAAGGTGTGTTTCTTTCAGGAAGATTACATCCTGCTGGATCTCCCTCATGTGGTTTAGCATCCACCTCCTTTTGATGGGGTGGCCCAGACCCTGGATATTGAGTGTTATAAATTTAAGTGTGGCCATCCCTTCCTACTATGAGGGCCTACCCATTGTGTGCGCCACAATCGCTTGCCAGTGATCTTGCCCTTCAGCAATATCAGATATTTGAGCATATACATAAACCGTTCCCCAACAATAACAAGTAAACATTGGGATTGGTGAACTATATCCCAATATATGGCTGAAAGAGCCCATACGTGAAGCTGGATAGCAAGGGTCTGCTGACCGACTCCCTTCCCCACGTATTCCAAGGGGACTCTGGAAATCTCCCCAAGACTTTATATCGCAAGAAAGGAAGGGGGGCCATGGTGGGCCATGGGAGATGAGTGATGCGCCACTTTTCATCCCTGCAAGAGCATGAAATCAAGGTCCATTGCCTGTGCTCCAGGTAAGCGTTCAATGGGGAGCTTTGCTCCAGCGATAGTGCATAATTGCATAGCGTCTTTAGGCTAGGTAGCCTTGCACCCGAGGACAGGCTGAGGAGATTCTGTGTTGAGAGGCTGCTCTAGTCCGCTCCAATCTGGAGGCGAGAGGCCTAATCACGGGTCCCCCTTGAATTCACTTCAATGAACCATCATGCCAACCTTCCGGGCCCCAAGACCTATTTCTGCCAAATTCCTTTCAGCCTGGACTGGCGCTGTGGTATGAATACACAATTAGCACGCTATTGCAGCATAGGTCCTCTTTTTTTAGGGGCTTGTTGAAGGAGGACTGAATATAAAGAGAAAACAAAAGGAGGATAACAACAAGCTACCTTTCGATATCTTCACCGGAGATAACAACTCTGGCTCTCAAACCAAGTCCATGTATTCCCAAACCATCAATCTTTTAGCAAATATAAAGTGATGGGAGGCTCAGTTTTAACAAAAATATCTCATATATTTATTATATTTTGTAATAAAACAGACCATTCGGTCACATTTGCAAATCTCATCAGACTTAAAACATAAAAAGAGACAGTTGATCAACAATTTGGATCTTTGTGTTCATTCACACAACCCGTGTTGACACAAGAAGAATGGGGATTGTTTAGCGCAAATACCAAAGGGCTAATTCAAAGTCACCCATGTGCTACTAACATTACTATTGTTATAACGGGTTGTGTGAATGAACACAAAGATCCAAATTGTTGATCAACTGTCTCTTTTTATGTTTTATGTCTGATGAGATTTGCAAATGTGACCGAATGGTCTGTTTTATTACAAAATATAATAAATATATGAGATATTTTTGTTAAAACTGAGCCTCCCATCACTTTATATTTACTGAAAGATTGATGGTTTGTGAATACATGAACCTGGTTTGAGAGCCAGTTTTGTTACCGCCGGTGAAGATATCGAAAGGTAGGTTGTTGTTATCCTCCTTTTGTTTTCTCCTGGCGCTGTGGTAGCAGTGATGGTCTGTCTGCCTGCGAGTTCTCGCCTTCTGCGTGGGCATAGTCAGTGGACCCTAGGTCACGTTGTCCTAAGAATCGCCAGGCCTCTTCGGGAACCTAAAACGAGCTGTATGCACCACACGGCTGGGAATTTGAGGTAATGTTAATGCTCTGTGCCTCCAAGTGCATCAAATAGGGGTTTGAATCCCTTTCTGCGCCGTAAGACCTCTAGTGAATAATCATTGAAAATCTGTGTGTCCGAGTTGTCGACCCATAAAGTCCTCGCCGCCCAGTACGCCTTCAGGATCGCCAGGTTGTGCTGGAAGTTCATAGTGATGATGCGTGGGCGATCTCTTGCGGCTGGTTTGGGGATTTGGACTCGATGTGCCCTTTCAATAATGAGTTTTTGTGGATTTTCTATGTTCAACTTGTCTTGTAGAACGCGTTAAAAAATGTACGCCTCTAGATTGGCACACACTGCATTTTCTTCTGGGAGTCCAACCAGGCAGAGGTTATTGCACCGAGACCTGTTTTTCTTGGTCTTCCAATTTGGCCACTAGGTGCTGCACCTCTCTTGATGACCCCGTCCAGATCCATAGCAGCCGTATTGTGGTTATCCTCTAATGTGCTGATACGCTGTTCTTTGTTGGTCGTGTTCTCCGTCTGTGTGTTCAGCCGGGTATGGACATCTTGAAAGTCACGTTTAATATCCTGGACGGTATTATTGGTTTCCTGTGTCTGCTGCCCAATTACTTTAATTTTGGCCAGGATTGTTTGTAATTGCATCTGAATCTCCATCCAGGTCTTTGTCTGGAGGAACGGTGCAATCGGTTGTCAAGGGACTGGCCGTCTGCAATGTTGTCAGGGTCTGGGGCAGGCGCAGTCTGTGGTATGCCAATGGTGCACCCAAAATGTATTTATGAGCCGGCAGTAGGTTGGCCGGGCTGAGGTGGAGACCCACATGCCTCTGCAGAATAGTCAATGGTACGGGGACCACCGGGGTCATTGTGAATAGCAGCTAGCACACAATTTGTCAGGCGTGGGTGCTATGATAAGGCTGTGGTTTGGTGGACCTCCGAGTGGCAATGCGCAGAAGAAAGCCCCAAAACAACAGCCCACCACCTCAGCCGTGTCAGAGCTGAGAGGTTGCCGCCATCACTTTTCTTTTGTGGCTGTTGAGCATTAGGAGTGGAGGGAAGACCAGAAAAGTTCCCCACGCTTTTAACTTAATGTTCCCCATTGGACGCCCCTCATATAACCAGCCATCAACTGCTGCCTACTACAAAACCTGCTAGCATACCAAGAAAGTGCTGCCTATAGTTTATCAGCTATTCCTTTCTCAAAATAATGGTACACCTCTGACACAAATATACATTATGCCTACTGCATTGAGTACAGCAGTGGACTACACTATAATCCATGTGACCCTCAGCAGTCACAAAATGGGCATATGATGGAGCCGAGGGTGAAAGCTATGGCATAAATAACCATGAGTGTATACAGAGATGCTTTCTAAAGAACTATTTTTTAAAGATTATACATTGTTTGATCCCATCACATTGAAAGAGAAACAGCGATACCTTACCTTTATATTGCAGGCCTGCTCCATTAACCTTCTGGCATTTTCTTCTGCTCTGTAACGTTTGGGCAACTGGACTCTGAAAAACTTGAGGGCTCCTTCAAAGTCTGCCTGCAGGAGATCTTCCTTGGAGGTCTATTAGAAGACACAAAGCCAATGTGCTTTACTATGAGAATGGAAAACTAGAAACGCATATAATTAATCTATTTATTCACTAATCACAAACATGTGGTGCACGTCTTAAGAATCATTTTCTGGCTTGGTATCCTTTTATGGGTACCACCGTACGCCACAAAGACCATCCCACATCCCACTTCCTTGCTCAATCACAGTGAGTCATATCTGAAGCACTTTCTCTCACATACCATCATTGACACATCTAAACTTTCATCCTCTTAAATGCATATGTAGTTACACTCACTTTAACACACACATACACACGCACACACATGCAGTAATTTTTGCTAGCATACTTGGTCACATATAACCAAACATCCACTCACAGATTATAACACTGATCTAGACAAAGCGTCGCTCTTCATTACTTAGGCATGCGATCACATATGCACAAAATGCTTACACTCAACTAATAATCCCACTCTCTTTCTCAAACACAAACAAAACGCACACATTTGTTCATGTATGCAGCTACATTCCCCCAAAAATGGAAAAGCTAAACCTCTGTTGCTGCATTTTGTTCTCACTGGAGCCCACCATACTTGACTAACAAGCTCCAGCAAGAGCAAAACATTCCAAAGGTTTGCATACATTCCTTTAACTCAGAGAAGGGTTTCACATTCTGGGTTATGCTTCATTTTGTATGCTGGAACTTAAGTTTCACCGCGGACAAAGAATCTGCATTTTGAAACAACCAGGGTGACGATTTGGTACAGTAAATAAGCAGAGTTACATAACATGTCTGAATATGTAAAACAGTATTGCCTTCTATAAACGTTTGCCCACATGTACTGCCAAGGTCTCTAAAAACATTCTTTGCTCCTAGACACCTACCCCCTCCACAATGTTTTCACTTGGGCAAGGAGCAGAACAACGGGCGAGAGGTAACATGTGCAAGAAAAAACAAACCATGCGTAGTGCAAGAGTTACTCTTTAAGTCCCTTAAGAACCAGCCAAACTGGTCCAACTCATTCAGGCATGATAATTTTTTCCAGCACCAAACAGACGCATCACTGTGATGCTGGTCTTCATAACACTGCAACGCGTGGCACCACTTGGGCCCAGCCCACATGATGCCACATAGTTGCTGAGGGCTAATAGGAAATCTGACACAGCATATAAGGGAGCTGGGTACCAGACTAATCCAGTTCATCTTGTCCTCGAGGCCTCCAAGGCCACAGGAAAGCTTTCCCTTGCACAAGGACCAGAAGGACCAGCGAAGAAATGCGCATCTACATGCAAGTCATCCAAGAACCTGGGGCATTATCATATCATGATAAGACAGTTTGTTGTTTTAAGGACATCACATACACATGTGTGAAACTTGAAGGCCACAGGTGGCAATCCAAGTTAGGGAGAATAGTGGGTGGAGAAGCCACAGCAGAGAAATATGTCTAACCCAAATGAGATCACAGATTCAATCCCCACCTAGATAATCAACCTTTCATTTTTATGCTAATAAAAGACGCATCATTGACAATGGAAAACATACCACCAAATGACAATCATGTTGTGTTGTACATATGGTTTTCCTCCCACAAATCTGAAAATATCTCAAGGTACAGGTTCAACTCTGAAAGTTTCTATATCCACTAGGGAGTCGCTGTGTTGCTTAGCACCAACTAGTTACAGTGTTAATAGCACCCATGGTGGTGAGGTGATGTCCGGGGATGTGAGCATGAGCCTCATGACCTCAGTTCAACCCAATTTTCACCACTCGGAGGCGAAGAAAAGATAGTCAAGCCACATAGATTTCCAACAATCTGATTGAGAAGATGGTTGGATGATCGATGAGGAATACCCTATCCATCTGAAAGAACATAACTGAAGGTAAGTCACTTGTTTTTCTAATGGCTACTTTCCTCCCACAGATTCATGATCTCTCAAAAGACCCCAAAGCAGTAACATAGCAGATGAGCAAGAAGAATGTGAGGAACCAGAAGCTACAGGAGGAACCACTGATCATAAGAACAATTAAAACAAGATGTGTGCCCGCAAACAGATCTAGGCAATAAAGCTTGTGAGGTATGCAATCAAACCCAAGTGATTGCATGGCAGAAATACAGCAACCCTCTCTGCAGCGCTGGGTATCAGCTTTTAAAAAAGGTCATTGGATAGTGCCCACAAGAGATGGTGTCCTTGGTGTCTGCATTGCCTTTGCTCGGATCATCAAACGGCTGGTCCTCAATCCTGACTTTTTTAGTTCTGGCAACAGAGCAACAAAGAGCCCTTTTTGGGTTTAACTTGTAAAAATGCTCCACCTTCTTCTATAGATGAAGTCATGAAGAGGCAGTATCAAAAACAGGAAGATTAATCTTTTGTGCAAGATGAAATACAGACACCAACTTAGGCAGGACATTTCTTCCCACTCGAAGGATGACTATTTCTCTAGGAAAAAACAGAAAGGAAGTGAATCATACAACACCTATAGTCCCCTTACATTTCCGGTTAAAATGATTGTTACCAGAGACCAGCTTTTGGGCAAGCATCTTCAGACGGCAAGAAAAAAGGCACTCCAACAAGGTGACTATCAAGACGACTATTAAGCCACAAAATCTAACAAAAGATCTGTGGTGAAGAACTCACTAGCCGCTCCAATCTTGCCCTACTGTTCAGATGTACTAACCTTTGACACGTGCCCCGCAACAAGTAAGCCCTCCTTCAATTGGTGGCTTCATAAAATGGCAAATCAAGAAGCCTACAATATGCCATGATTTCCTCGCCAAGTATGGAACCACAATGATAAACTCTTCCTATCATCGTCAACATCTGGAACATAACAGGAGATAAAGAAATGGGAGGTAATGCATACACCAGATTGAAATCCCAGCTCAATACCATGGCATCCACCAGTGCCACACTGAGAAGAAACTCTCTGGAGCCGAGGAGACTGAACATTGTGCTCACGCTATAGGTGAAAAGGTTGATGTGATATAGTGAACGTCCCTTCCACCACCTCCCCGTGCAGCTTCTACTCATGCAATACG
This sequence comes from Ambystoma mexicanum, assembly GCF_040938575.1. Classification (NCBI taxonomy): domain Eukaryota; kingdom Metazoa; phylum Chordata; class Amphibia; order Caudata; family Ambystomatidae; genus Ambystoma; species Ambystoma mexicanum. The sequence continues at coordinate 590,877,996 of NC_090922.1, read as the reverse complement.
GTATCTTGTCTGTTGAGGTTATCTGGCAACACATTCACCTTCCTGACGACTATGTGGGCCACCAAGAGGTTTGCTTTCTTTCCAAGGCCAAAAACCAGATCAGCACGGCTACCCTGCATAGAAGGATGTATACTGTAACACCCCACTTGTTGAGGTATTCCACAGCTGCTGTGCATCATCATCAGTGCAAACTTCCCCCTAATTAAAGTGAGAAAAGCCACCAGAGCTAATCTGAACACTCTATAACAGCTCTAGTCGCTCTCCTACCACATTTAAAAAGATCATGCAAGTAAGTCCCAACATTTTGGGAGACACAGTCAAGGTAGCAATGGTTCATTAAAAGACTCTGTAAGGAATTCGACCATCCGCACGGTGGGTGTGTGCTCGCCTGGGCTTTTTTTTTATTTTATAGAAATTGAATGATGGTAGATCAACCTCCGGAAAATGTGTGGGGCTAATCTGCACACATTTTCCTATACTCACCACACCCCTCACACATAGACCTGTGTACTCTGGGTGGACACAGCCTACAGGCGCAGTTCTCCCGTCATATTTAGTTGGGATATGACAGCCAGGAGGACATCATGCCATCTCAGAAGGGGAAGGGCCAAACCTTCATCCTGCCATGGTCAGCCTAATTAATTAACATAGGCTCCATGATCCGCCCTGTCCTTTTTTTTTTAACCCTGTAGCGAATGGCAGCATTCACATACTAATCAGAGTTTAATTCTAACAGCCCCACATGGGGCCTGGCTGCAGAGGCTACCCAAGGAGACAGGAAATCCCCAAAACCCTTCCATATGCACTGTGTGAAGCTGCCAGCTTCCGCCCTCAGTATCGATTGACAAGGAAATGTCATGTCTGGGACAGTGTGTATTCCAGTAGTCATCCCCACAGGAGGATCCCATTCAGAAAGTATGAGAATGTGGTTTTGGGAAGGCAGAAAGTCTGGTCTCGCCACAGCTTCAAGTGAGACCTGCCGTTTTAATCAGGAACCAAAGAGAGCTCCATTAACCAGGGAGACCCTTTGATCCACAACAGACAGGAAGCTGGGTACATGTTTTCACCCCTTTGCCTTTTTTGTTGCAAAGCACTCTGTTTAAGACTTCACACATACAGGAGATTGTTGGTGGGAACCCAGGATTGGTTCATTAAAGTAGGCTTAGCCTACACCAACCCCTGTGGTCCATTTGGCATTAAAAGAGGATTGAGACCCTCTTTGGGCAGATCATCTGAAGACTTCTCAAGAAGCAGCAAGAAGAACTCACTATTGGACCCTGGCTGAAGGTACAGTCCGCCTTAGATCTTCCGCCAGTGAAGGAAGGCTAGGACCTCCACAGGGTCCTTCTCAGAACATCTCACAGGGAACAGAGGGAGATACTGAACCCAGAGGACCCTTCAGCAGCTCCAAAGCCGGTACCCAGCCAGCACACAGCATTCTGTGCTAGGGACTGCAGCAAGCTTCCTAGGTGGAAAGTGCCAGAGTCTCTGAACCAAACCAAGCACAAGGCAGCTGCCTGCAACACTCTCCTCAGCTTTGGACCATCACATTAAAGGACGACACAAGCCAAATGAGGAAGCTAGGAGTGTACCGACAAGCCTCTACCGACATCTACCTTAAAAGGACATTTTCGAGCCAGTCGAGTCCCTTGAGCTGCAACCGACTGCTCCTCTGACTGTTGTTACGCTGCAGTCGCTAAAGCCATACGAGACGCCTCGACCAGTCCATGAGAACAGCCGAGGAGCACTGAGAAAACGATTCCTGACCTAGAGCTGCCGTGTACGCCAGCCTGCAGCCGTCCCTCTAGCTTCGCTCTCCGAACTGCCTGCCCCCTTATACCTGCAGCTGTCTACCGTCTTGTACTGTGCCGCAGAAGCTACTAAGCGCCCCATAACCAACTCAACCCTGTCGAGCACCAAGCAGTCCTAAAGCATAAGGTACATTGTGGTTCTGTCCCCCTGGCCCTTCTCCGAAGGCCCCTAGTGAAATTTTACGACCCATTGTTCCCTTTGTGTTGAAACCAAGTATCGTTGAACTGTTGTGATTACTATACCGACTACTCACCTGTCAGTATACAGAGGGCATCCCTTTTTCCTTCTTTGAAATGGTCTGTCCTCTGCATTACTTTACAGGGTGGGTTGTATTTTGTAGTTTGCTAGAACTGTCTGTTGTGATAATAATAAATTATTTTTATGCAACCTTGACTGGACAGTCCCTTTTATCATTGGGTAATAATTGCATTTTCGCTGTGTTGCAACTAAACAACAATCCATGACCTTTCTAAGATAAGCCTGCCACTCTGTCCACGCTTCCAAAATTGGACAAGGAGGTTTATAATTTGCTTGTGTTTCCATTCTGTTCGGATCCCTTCTGGTGTACTCGAGGTGTGGGGCTCATTGATGGTTTAGAAACTGATATTCATCCCTGGACCACTGGTGCCCCAGAAATTGATTGGTCACAGCCTCCCCTCTCAACTGTTTAGTATGATCGGTCATCCACTGTACATCTTGAAACACGTGCAACAACACCTTCAGGAGAACAGACAATACACTTATAATGTAGATCATCTATCCCTGAGACCACATTGAAGTGACCTCATCTGCAACTGAGCATGTGGGACCAGAATACTACAAAAGACCTAGAGGGTCAACTTCCTGATAAAAATCACAGTCACGATTCCGGACAACATTCTGAAACAGGAGATGGTTTGGTAAATGTAGAACACTCTCTGCAACCGAAGGAAAGTGTTCATTTTATTTTATTTGTACTTAGAGTTGCAATCTGTGAGTCGGTCTGTGCATCCATTGGGATTAGTCATTGGTAAGGAGTTGAAAAAGCAACGTTTTGAGAGATTTGTGAAATAGGAGAATTGTGGGGGCATCCGGTGCCAAGAGAAGGATTGTTTGTGGGTCCCCTCTCTGCCGATCACTTCAGAAGTTTGTTGTCGAACCCTAAAAAAAATGAAATTGTCTTAAGGGCATCACATTACTTTTAAAGGTTTAGGGAGAACCCCATAAAGCAAAGGAGGAAGACTGTTTTGCATCCCCTATGAACTGCGCTCTGTTTCATCTGAGCTAGGTCTGTACTTTACAAATCCCATAAACAATATGTCAATTTGGCAAATGTCCTGACATCAGCAGGCAGATGTAAGCCCCAAGATATGGCTATAAACTGTAAATATATGCGGCTCACCACGAAGCAGAACGATTTCTAATTCTTCTGAGATATCAAAATATGCATCCTGGAGCTAGAGGAAAAACAATCACTCCCATTCCTGTAGGGTTTGACCGATCTGTGCCGATCTAATACACAACTTAATTACAATTTCCAAGACTGGGATGAAGAGAAAATGAACTTATGCCAAAAAGATGTGAAAAATGAGTCAACATGATGCCTTTTACACATCAATTATTTTGTTTAAACAGAAAAGCGATCATCGTGGGAACCCATGAAATATTTATTTTTTTAAAACCTCTCCTTCATGGTGATTTAGGTATCCTTAGTTTGTGGTGCCCCCTACTTCACAGAATGGCCTGCTCCAACAGCAGACTGGGCCAGAAAATTGCTCTACAGATGCTTCATTAAGTCAGCAAAAGAATTTAGAATAAAGAATCCTGGTTCGAAAACCATCTTTTTTGAATCTGGCAACAACGCTTCCCTATGGAAACCTGCTCTATACCCCAACCACTATGTTCCACATGTTTACATCAAGAAGCACGGTTACAAATATCACTGGCATATGCTCGAAGAGATGGCTGGATTGGAGTTACGAAGGAGGGAGAGCCAAGAACTAAGAGTATTTTTCTACATTTAGAGGATAAGGAAACTATGTAACCTAGTTGTGATCACCCATTAGTAACCATACTTTATTCAGTGGCAGCATACATGTCATTTTACCATGCCACCCAGAATCCAGTTTGAATGTTTGCTCAAGCTTGAAGTAAGCCTTTTTGTGAATGCTGCTTTCCTGAAGAATAAAACTAGTATGCAATTTAAAGTTGCACTAATAAATATTACATTACAAAAATTCAAAAACAGTTAATGGCTATGACCACAATAAGTAAAAGCCTACAAACATTGGCGATACCAAAGTTAAGATTTAATAAAGCATTTCTCAAGAAAACAAGTGTAACAGGACACTAACTAAAAATAACATTCTACTTTAAAAACCCCAAACCTAGGCTCACCTTAGATTTGATTAATATTTTTATTGTTGATATTTTGAAGTGTATTGATTTGTTTTGCTTATTTTATATTTGTACTTTTTGTGCATGTGGAGTTTTTGTTTGGTTATTTTTTATAATGCAACATTTGTCACAAAGTTTTATTTTTGTAAAGGTGTTGTTGTTTCTTTATATTTTCGGATGGTGTGATCTTTTTTTCTTTTGTTTGTTTAGTGAGGGCTGCAATGTTCAAAATGTCCAGGAGGCTTAATTAAAGGCACATTTTAGTAGTGCAAACCATGTGTGCATTTTAGGAGAATGTTAAATGAATTTTACATAGATGACCGTTTTAATAGACGTTGTTCTTAATGTGACTGATAGAAACTTTTAAACTATATTGTACCATCGGTACTCATCTGCTGGATAGACAAACTATTCTCACTTGGAATAATCCTATATTCTATTACTTAATAAGGTTTCATCTCTATAAGTAATTGAATAAAAGGTTATTCCAAGGGAGAGTCTGTTGTCTATCCAGCAGAAGGTTACTGATACTTCAATATATTTCTAATTTGAAGAACGAAGTGCAGGTTCCATAAATTTAGTACCAAATATTAATTTAATATGTTTTATTTACTTAACTAGTGAGGCGTTTAGTCCTTTTAATTCGGATAGCAAAATGTAACATGCTTATTGCACAGATGGGGAAGGGGCTTTTTTCTGTTCAGTATTTTGCAGCACCTTACATAATGAGTCAAAGTAATGTCATTGGTGGTTTCAAAGTATCATTTAATTATTTTGTTGATATCCTGTTGTATTTGTTTTTTTGTGAGAAGCTTCTGGAAACCATATTGTTGGTAATTCCAATGTTTGTAGGTTATAACTTCATTATGAGTGTTCTTTTTATTTGTCTGTTTGTGCTTGTTCATGATATTACATATATAAGTAATTAAAGTTACTGATGAGGGGCAGAAACACCTTGAGGGCAAGGCCCGCTGCCCTGAGCTCGAGCAGATTGATATGCAGGAGGTTATCCGCCCTGGACCAAGCGCCATGAATCATGTAGCCCTCCAGAGTAGGCCTCCAGCCTGAAAGTGAGGAATTGTCACCACCACCACCAGGATGGGCAACGGTTGGATGAAGGGGACTCCCACAGAAACAGTGTCATCCATCAACCACCAGCGAAGATCAGGCAGGAGGAGCGGGGGTATTGGGATCCTGTCCAACTGAGACCCTGTCTCCTGATCCCAATTGGCCACGAGGTGGAGCTGGAGGTGCCTCATCTTGAGGCAAGCGTGCTGTACAGTGAGCACGCAGGAGGCCATCAGCCCCAGAAGGTGCTGGAACCACCATGCTGAGGTAGTCGTGTTGGCCAGAAAGTGCCCTACCCCCTTTGTGAAGGGAGAGGAGCCTCTCAGGTGTGGAGAACACCTGCTGAACGGCCGTATTCCAACAAACTCGTAGGAAGCTCAGATCCTGGGAGGGGCACAACTGCGACTTCCTCTGGTTGAAGGAGAACCCTAGCTTATGAAGAACATCCGCGAATCTCTTCAGGAGTGTATCACCCCCTCTGGTGACCCGTCCTCACCAGCCAGTGGTACAGATAGGAGTATAGGGGAATTGTAGTCCGGTATGCAGCCTACAGCCTTGCAACCCTTGGCCTCGATACCGGTTGCAGACCCCAGTACAGGGGCATCTAGACAAGATTCTGTGACTGTGTATATGACTGCCCAATTTCCCTTGGCCCCACCAGAGGGTTTTACTTGGGATCTAAAAACCTTCCGGACATTTATTAATCAATGCCGCCTGCATTTCCTGTGTAGACCCGCCTCATTCCCTGATTCCACAACCAAGGCAGCGTTTGACTTATCATATCTGGGTAGCACGGCTGCTATATGGGCAAATCCCTTGTTCCAGCAAGGCAGTCATTTGTTATATAATTTTGATGCACCGATTACGGCCTTGGGGAAAGTTTTTGACACTTGCTACAGGACACAGACCACCGATCTCGAATTATTGAATCTCCAACAGGGGAGATCATCTTTATTGTCTTATGTAGCTAGATTCCATCAGTTAGTATCGGAAACAGGCTGGCCTGATGAGAAAAGGGCCACTTTGTTTTACAAGGGACTCTCTGATGATCTAAAGGACAGTTTGGCAACGGTTACCGTGGTTCCCACAGTCTTTCCGGAGTTATTAGACTTAGTCCTACAGATTGATGCATGAAAGAATGAGAGAAAGGGTGAACACAAGTTTACTACACCCTGCCTGCAGACTATCCCACCGCCAGTTGCTGGGAACGGTGAACCCATGCAGATAGGGGCCCTGCAAGGTCCTTTGTCCCCCGATGAACGGGAACTCAGGCGGAAGAAAAACCTATGTTTCTATTGTGGTTCAACAGAACATTTCTTGCATTCATGCCCAAAGAAACCTGTCAAGAAGTAGGGAAATGCCAAAGCCCGGCATTGAGTGGAGTCCAGTTGCCGGGGTTCTCCCCTCTAGACTCCTGTCTCACGAAACCCTTTGCTATCTCTGTGGTATTTTCCTCCTCGACAGGGAAAGTATGGACTGCTCGGGCCATTTTAGATTCTGGTGCTACAGGCAATTATATTGTTTCTACATTTGCCAGTGAAAAAGGGATACAGTTGATTCCAAAATCCTGTCCAGAATTAGTCAACGTGGTGGTTGGTATGACCCTGCACGTGGGCCTGGCCACAGAACAAACCATAGACATGCAGATGACTGCTAATGAGAATCGTGTTGAGTCCATCACCTTTGATGTCATCACGGCACCCCAGTACCGCCCGATTCTGGGACTACCCTGGCTACGTCTGCACAACCCCTTGGTGGATTGGAGTACTAGGGTTGTGGAATTCCAATCCCCACAGTGTCATAGTCATTGTTTGGCGCAGTCGTGGCTGCTCCAAGACCCATGTCAGGCTGTCTTGGATGCTGCTGGTACTATTGGTCTTCTAGCATCAGGTGTGTTACCTAAAGAGTATACAGAATTTCAGGATGTTTTTGACAAAGGGGGTGCTGATATCCTTCCTCCACATCGCCCCTAAGATTGCCCCATTGAATTGGTGCCAGGAGCTAAGATCCCTGTTGGTAGGATCTATTCCCTTACGCAGAAGGAGGACGCTGTCTTGAAAGAATATATTGACAAGTTCCTTCGAAGGGGCTTAATTCGCCCTTCTACATCTCCAGCAGCATCTCCCCTTTTCTTTGTCCCGAAGAAAGAAGGGGACCTAAGGCCTTGCATTGATTATAGGGGACTCAATGAGGTAACAGTACGAAACCAATACCCAATACCCCTCCTCTTGGTACTACTGGATCAATTGGGCTCCTCGATTTACCAAGTTAGACCTACGAGGAGCTTATAATCTGGTTCATATTCACCAAGGAGATAAGTGTAAAACGGCATTTAAGACTAAGTACGGTTTGTTTAAATATCTAGTCATCGTTTGGGCTCTGCAACGCTCCAGCCACATTCCAGAGTTTCATGAACGACGTTTTCAGGGACATGTTAGACTGATTTGTCACAGTCTACCTTGATGACATTTTGGTTTTCTCACCATCTTATGAGATACATGTCGAACACGTTGCCAAGGTCCTGCAGCATTTAAGGGAAAATCGCTTCTATGCCAAACTAGAGAAATGTATTTTCCATACTAACCAGGTCAAATTCCTTGGGTATGAAATATCTGATCATGGTGTCCATATGAGCCCCTCCAATTTGCGTGCAGTTTTGGACTGGCCGGTTCCAGTCAATCGAAAGGCCTTACAGTCATTCCTTGGCTTTGCAAACTTTTACCGCCGATTCATACAGTCCTTTTCAGCCATTGTTACCCAGCTTAACGCCCTTACTAGCAGTAAGCATGAGTTCATCTGGAATCAGGAAGCTCAATCATCGTTTATGAAGCTGAAAGAGGCTTTTACATCAGCACCTCTTCTGCAACATCTGGATCCGGCCTTACAGTTTGTGGTGGAGACGGACACATCTGACACTGCCGTAGGGGCCATCCTTCCCCAACAATGTAAAGACACTGGGTTTTTACAGCCGATAGCCTATCATTCCCGTAAGTTGTCTCCTTACGAGAAAAACTATACCAAAACTGAACGAGAACTCCTTGCGATACGTGACGCTTTTCAGACATGGCGCCACCATCTCCTAGGAAATCCGCTCCCAGTCCAAGTGTACACGGATCACAGAAATCTTCTGGCTCTGAAATCCGTGAAGTGTCCCACGGCTCGACATGCACAGTAGCACAAGTTTTTCACCATGTTCAATTTCACGATTACCTAACGGCCCGGACATCTGCATTCTAAACCAGACGCTCTTTCACGTATTCATGGCCCCTCAGATCCACGCCCTTCAGATGGTACCCTGCTATTGTCTAACCAAGTTGTTTGTGCCTGCTCTTTGCAATCCTCTCTCAAGTCCTTGGTGCAGGAATGGGTTTGGTCTTCCCAGCAAGAAGTGAATGAACACAACATGGATGTGGTGCAAGACCTACCTTATGTACAAGGAAAGGTATATATCCCCAGTGCACTCACCAGGAAGATCGCTTTGCAATGGTTCCATGATTCGACTGTGGCCGCACACCCAGGTCAGAGGAAGACACTCTAACTCCTTAGGTGGTGTTGTTGGTAGCCAGCAATGTATAAAGACGTGGTACACAATTTGTACTCCTGTGCCGTCTGTGACCAAAGCAAGATGATAAAAGCCAAGCCCATGGGTCTGCTTCAACCACTGCCTGTCCCGGGAACGCCCCTGGGTGATGATCTCAATGGACTTTATTGTAGAGCTCCAGACAGTTTACGGATTCAACACCATCTGGCTAGTAGTTGACTACTTCACCAAGATGGCTCTGTTAGTCCCCTGTAAATCTCTACTATCAGCTCCCCAATTGGCAGAACAGTTCTTGCACCATGTGTTCAGGTTCTTCGGTCTTCCTGACATCATCATCACGGACAGGGGATCGCAATTTACCTCGAGATTCTGGAGGGCACTTACGTCAGCATTGGGGGTGGACGAAAGGTACTCCAGTGCCTACCATCCCCAGATGGATGGTCAAACAGAGGCTTAATGCCACATTAGAGCAGTATGTGCGGTGTCTTACCTTGCAACACCAAGACTCATGGTACTCGGTTCTAACACTCGCAGAAATTGCTTATAACAATTCTCTTCATACTGCCATTGCTACCACCCCATTTTTTGCTTTATATGGGCAACACCCTGGCTCTCTTCCTTTGGAAACTGTCTCTGCCTCAGACAGTCCGCTGGCCCAAGATTGTCTATGTGCATTGGGTGATGTCCATCAGTCAGTTCAAACGAAACTCACTGAGGCACGTGACCGTACCAAGGCCTTCGCTGATTGACATAGACTGCCCGGGATTATCAGGTAGGGATGAAAGTCTGGCTGTCTTCACGAAATCTGCATCTAGTGGGTCGACCTTCCTTGTTGCCGAAATATGTTGGTCCATACACAATCCTCGGCCTGATTGGTCCTGCAGCTCTTCGTTTAGATGTACCATGCAGTTGGAAGATACACCCGGTATTTCATGTGTCCTTAGTCAAGCCCTGTCCTTCTGATACCCGTTTGCCAGCTCGACCTAGTCCCTTGTTGGTCCAGGGCTCTGAAGAATATGAGGTTCACTCTATACTTGATATCAGGGTTAGGAGGGGTGTTCGCCAGTTCTTCATTGACTGGAAGGGTAATGGTCCCTAAGACCGCACCTGGGAACCTGCTAGCAACATTCACCCCCTGTTCTGATGTCCAGTTTCCCGGCTGCCTGGGGGGGGGGGGGTGAGGGCTTCTTTGAGGGAGGGAACTGTCAGGATCACCAAGCCGTCGTCCATAGTTAAGGTTACTCCTAGGATCCGCCCTGTGAAGAACATTCAATACTCTCCTTCCTCCTCTGCCAAATATCCAGCTGGCGGGAGAGCTCCTCCGGCTTTATGGTCTGCATCCTGGTTTCCTACCAGGTCTCTGGCTCGCGGGTTTGCGCTGCGTTCCAGCTGGGGGTTGCTAGGGAGATGCTGGAACGCACGCTACCGAAACCGGAAGTCCCGGAGGCGTGGGTTACGGCATTGCACGTTACCTGTAGCTTAAAGCGCTGCTTGTGGTGTTCGCTCTCGTTTCTGAATACTGTTTATATTTGCGCGCTTTGTTTTTTGCTACAAATTGACTTTCTGGATTCCTGACCTTGTGCCTTGCCCATTGACCTCCCCCTGCCTTGCCCTTTAGTTCAGTCTTTGATCTCCTGGCTCTGAACTCTGGCCCGCCCATTGGACTGCTTTTGCCCACCATTTCGGACCTGTTTCTGCCCTCACGTTATCCACCTTGTTTTCTGCTACGGCTTGCTTCGCCTGCTGTTTTTGTTTTGGATTGCTCACGGACCACCAAACTCAGCTGCGTTGTTTGGATTCCGACCTTGCATGTTCTACAGACTGGCTGTCTCCATCTTCACTTATCCTATCACCCCTGGGAAACCGCCTCCACTGTTCTTTGTCATCTCGCCTCGCCCAACAGAACAGTGCAACGCCTGATTGAACTGTGGACTCCGCTCTCAGGAATAGGCATACGCGTGCCGTCGGGTACAGGGTTTTCCTTGTGGATTGTGAACTAACTTGGTGACTGGTGTGAATTAGACGTACACATGCCGTCGGGAATAGGTGCCCTGTGGAACTTTCTTATCTGGACTATCTCCTTGGAACTGCAACACACCTACACACGGGTAAGGTACTTTCTAGTCCACTGGGAATTATTGTTAGAGTACATCACTATTCAACAGTTCTCTCAATATCAGGGTTTTGTTTTTTTTGTCTTAAAGGGGGACTCCTGGTTAACTCGTCCTCATCTTGTTTCCATTTCTTGACTCACTATTTTGAGGTGAGCTTCCCTTCTTGTCTTTAGTTAATTACAGTCTGCAGATGGTTCTTGTTCGTGTATACTAACCAAGGCCTTTTATTTACAGTCAGCTGTGTTCCATTTGTGTCCCTCTACGTCTTTCTCTTAATTGACTGATTGGCTGTATTGTTATATTGGCAGAGTGTTACATTATTAGGAAGAACACTTCCCCTACATGACCTCGTCAAGCCTAGACGTAGCAGAGGGTGTTCTGACAAGGTGATGGCCGTCCAAGAGGAGGAGACCCGCCACTGCGCTCATCAACTTTGTGAAATCACGAGGGGTCGAATTCAGACAGAAAGGCAGCACCTTGTACTGGAAGTGGTACGACATAATCGTGAACTACAGAAGCCTCCAATGCGGCTGGTAGATGGGGTCATGGAGGTATTCATTCTTGAGGTCTATGAAACACATCCCGTCCCCTGCACACAGAGACTCCGCTGTGTGCGTGGGAGTAATCACCTTGAAGTGTTCTAGTGGTAAAGACAGATTGAGAGATGACAGGTCCAGGAGGATAACCCTCAGGCAAGCCTGGTTGTTCTTGGGTACTGTAAAAATCCTCGAGTAGAAACCGGAGCCCCTGTCTGACAGAGGAACAGGTTTGACCGCCTGCATCTCCAAGAGCGAGAGAACATCCCGTAAAAGTGCTGGGAACCTCATCTGACAAAAAGGAGGAGAGGATGGTAGAGAGGAAGGGATAGGAAGACTGAAGCCTGTGGAGACAATTGATAGGATCCAAGGGTTCTTGTAAAGATGCATCCAGCTGTCTTGGAAAAGAGCCAGTCGGCCTCCCACTGGAGAGCTGTGTTCCCCGACCTTGACATCACTGTTTCTTGGCTTCTGAGGCAGGGGCAGAGGAGAGGGAGAGGAAAAACCCCATGCTTCCTCCTGTTGTCGCTGGGCGACCTGTCAGGCCTCTCTGTACCGCAGTCCAGGAACCCCTTGAAGCCGGTGAAAGTGCAGGATTTGAATTTGGTCCTGCCCTGAGACTGAGGGAAGGACTTCTGTCCTGGCTTTGTCACAATGGCCAAGGACTTGGCGGTTTTAGTGGTGGTTTTCTTCTTTGTCAACTAGTCATCGGTTGACGAATGAAAGAGGTCCACACCCTCAAAGTGCAGATCTAGGCTCTGCTCTTGCACGTCAGATGAAAACTTAGTGGCATACATCCACATCGCCCTCATCTCTACACCCAGGCACAGCCCTCTGCTTGCTAAGTCGTTGTGGGAGACAGAAGACTCCATGAGGCCCTGTGCAACGGCCTGGGCATCCGGCAAACCCGCCATGAAGGAGGCTTGCCTCTCCACAGAGAGGTCAGGCAGAAACTCCCTGAGCTCCTGCCACAGGTTCTGGTTAGTCGGGGGTAAAAGGGCGTTGGCTTGTTGTAGATGGAGACCGGAAATGCCATAAAAGCGTTTGACCAAAGACTTGAGGACCTTGTCCTCCTTGGAAAGACAACTGGAGGTGGTTCCCGTGGAGGAAGACGACAAAGGCAATGGTTTAGAATATAGTGAGGCTGCAGCCACCACTGAAGAATGTGGCTGTGGGTGGGAGGCCAGGAGAATTGGTTCCCTGTCAGTGAGCCTGAACCTGCTTTACAACTTCTTGCTCATCTGGGAGTTGGCCCTGGGCTTCTCCCAGAACTTTCTCATCACCTGAAGGACATCCTTCTGGAGAGGGATGGCATACTGGATCGTGGTGCTTCCTCAGGCACAGGGACCCCTAGGAACTCCACCAGGCCCTGAAGGTGGCCATGAAAAGCTTTAACAGATGCCTAGGGTTCATCGTCCTGGGCATCATCATCATCATCGCCTCCCTTTATTACAGACCAAGGGGAGTCTGTGACCTGGGACACAGGTGCTGGCGGGGTCCCACCTAGGTCAGGAGCTGAAGACAGGTCCAAGGGTTGTTAAGGGGTAGGCGTTGGTGGTACAGGAGGAGGTGGAGGGGTCTGAAGAACCGGTAGGACCTGGACCTGAACTGGCACCGGTAGCAATGGAGGAACAGGCAGACCCAGAGGAGGAGGCCAAGGAGGCCCCACCTGCGGCATCACCTCCTTCAATCTGCCCTTCAGGAGCACAGTCATCGGAGGGGAACGTCTGAGGAGGATGAAGCGCTCAAAGAAGCGGTCCTCACTAGACGCCGGATCCCTAGGACGCCTGCCCTCAGGCGCTGGGTCTACCGCTCCTGGTCAAAGTGATGATGTGCCTGAGGCATGTAGCTATAAGGCTGCGATGGGTTGATGTACTCGCCTGAGGAGACCAGATGCCTGTACCATACAGTCTGCTGCCACTTCCAGAGGGAAGGGGACTGGAACTTTCTTGCAAGGCCCATTCAATGGGCGAGAGCACAGGCAGCCCCCGAGTCGAATCCAAACTGGCCACTGGCCTACCAGTCTCTGTCATGTGCCTAACTGCTATTTTGGAACCTTGCCCCACACTCTGGGTGGGAGGGCGCGAAGGCCCCGAGCCACGAGAGGGCTCAGACATGGGAGGATACAGCTTGGCTCCTGCACCCAAAGCAGAAGTGTCGATCTCAGTGATCACTCTGGTAGGTGCTGAGCCCTCAGTTGGCTGGCCGGTAGTTGAAATGCCCCGAATCAGCACCCATGCCGGTAGACATACTGGATCGTGCCGAGGACTGACTCTTGTAGATGGCACTCGACGATCCTAACACCTTGGAGTCGAAGAGGACAAACTTGGCCGCCCTTCCAAGGACTGCCAGGCAGGGCCTTCGAGCCTCCTCTACCCCCGGAAGGGGTTGCCGTGCTGAGAAGCTATGCTAAACAGGGGGCCTACCTTGTCTTGACGAGAGGTCCTGGATATGATATGATGTAGCATTTATAACGCACCTATACACAAGTGTTTCAAGGCATGTCGAGTCAAAGGAGGGGCACAGAGACAACAATCTTACTAGGCCAGGTGACACTGAGATTGCGCAAGTGCTGGGGGAAGGGGAAAAGGTGCAGGGGGGCAGTGCAATACATGGGAACGACAGTAAAAATAGATAAATAAGCAAAGTAAAAGTGCAGCCTTCTGGTGGCAAGTGCGGGTAGGGGGCTGTAGGGATACAGAAACAGTCCCACAAAGGCGGGGGATGTCAAGGAGGCAGTGCAGGGGTGCAACTGGCGCGAGAGGGGACCTGGACCCGAGATCAGAGGGTAGCCAGGTGACCAGTGCAGATTCAGCCAGGAGTTCAGCAGGGGAGAAGAAGAAGAGAGAAGGCAGAAACAAAGAGGAATGTTTGCGGTGCTTCCGGAACCGGAGATGGTTCTCCTCAAGTTTCAGGGAGGCTGTTCCAGAGGGAGGCCCCTGCCGAAGAGAGAGATCTACCACCAACTCGTTGCTTGGAGAAGTGACCGACTCTGAGGGAGTAGGAGGCGGATGAGCGAAGAGCTCGAGCGGGAAGATATTTAGGAAGAAAGAGTTAAAGGTATTGAGGCCCCAGACCTCAGAATACCTTGTGGACAATCCAGAGGGTTTTGAACTTGATCCTCGCAGCCACTGAGAGCCAGTGCAGAGATTTCATAGGCTGTTACTTTAGTCCAGCCTTGATAGAACCAGAGCTCTGGAAACAGTGAGTTTCTGGGGGAAGGAGAGGAAAGGAAGAATACATGCCTCTGAGGAGGTGCAGCTGGTATTGTGACTTCTTAGAGACATGAGAGATGTGAGGAGAGAAGGAGAGTGTGGAGTTGAAGATGATTTTTTTTTAGCCTCACAGGTGGGAGTAGGAAGGGGGCCAAGAGAGGCCAGCCAAAGAGTGACAGGAAAGGAGGGAGCAGGTGTGCCGATAAGGAGAATCTCAGTCTTACTGGCATGAAGGCAGAGATCATTGGCGGCACACCACTCCTGGATAGCAGAAGTCAGAGATGAGAGAAGGAGACGAAGTGGCGGAAGGGAGCCTGAAAATGAGTTGTGTGTCATCTGCATAGCACTGAAAGTTAAGGCAGAGAGCGGCAATGCAGTGGGCAAGGAGTGTGAGGTATTGGTTGAACAGC
Source organism: Ambystoma mexicanum (assembly GCF_040938575.1). NCBI lineage: Eukaryota > Metazoa > Chordata > Amphibia > Caudata > Ambystomatidae > Ambystoma > Ambystoma mexicanum. Next base: position 590,862,924 of record NC_090922.1, on the reverse strand, counting down.
ACTTGAGAGTCGAGGACGCCCTGGCCTTTGCAAGCACCTCCTTGAAGTCCGCCGGGATATCGTACCCTCCAAACTCTAGTGCTGCAGGAGCCAGGCCTGCAAGTTCAGCGACCCCGGGTCGTGGTGGAGGATGGCGCCTCCTTCTCTGGCAAGGACATCCGCGTCCGTCGGCAGTTTGACTGGTGGGGGGGGCGAGGGACACTGACATGTCCAGAAGGTCCGGGAACCAGATCTGTCTCGGCCACACCGGTGCGACGAGGATCATCCTGCACCGGGACCATCTGAGTTGGTTGATGAGTCGCAGCAGCAACGGCAACGGTGGGAACACATACAGGAACAGGTCGTCCCAGGGGAATGAGAAGGCATCGCCCATGCTCCCCGGCTAGGGAAACCTGCTGGCGAACCTCCGACACTTGGTGTTTGTCGCCGTCGCAAATAGATCGATCTAGGGATTGCCCCATCGTTGGAATAGCAGATCCACTTGATCCTGGCATAGCTCCCACTCGTGGCACGAGCGCAGCTCCCTGCTGAGTGAGTCGGCGATGGTGTTCTTTATTCCTGCCAGGTGGTAGGGTACCAGAAACATCCCTTGGGCAACGGCCGAGTGCCACAGATCCTGCGCCTTCTTGGATAGGGCTGGGGATCTGGTAACTCCCTGCTTCCGGATGTAGAACATTGTGGTGGTGTTGTTGGTGAAGATCCTCACCACCTTGCCCCTGAGGGACGGAAGGAACAACCAGAGGGCCCAGAACACGGCCCAGAGCTCCAGTACATTGATGTGGAGAAACCTCTCCTCTGGGAGCCAAAGGCCTCTTGCGTGGAGATCTCCGGTGTGCGCCCCCATCCCTCTAGGGAGGCGTCCGTTGTCACCGTCTCCTGATGCGCTGGGGTCTGGAAGTCCATACCCGCCACCAGTGGACCGCGGGTGCCCCATCACCGGATCGCTTGCCGAAAGATCTTGTTGAGCGAGATCCTGTCTTCGAAGCCGCCCGCCACTTGCATGCAATGGGCGTCGAGGAACTCCTGCAGTGGCCGCATCCGCAGTCGGCACACTAGGAAGATGCACGAGGACATCATGCCGAGAAGGGACTTGATGGACCTCACCCTGGCCACGTCCATGGTCAACAGCCGCTGCACTTTCCCCATGATGGACTTCGTCCTTTCCTCCGACGGCGAGGCCAGTCGCGCCACTGTGTCAAGCTTGGCTCCCAACAGTGCGACCTGCGACAGAACCAGGTGGGATTTGGCGACGTTGAGGGAAAATCTCAGGTCCGTGAGCAGTTGGACTGTCTTCGCTGTGTGCCCGACGGCGAGATCTCTTGCCTTTGCTCAGATGAGCCAATCGTCCAGGTAGGGATAGACGTCGATCCCCTGCAGGCGCAGCCGCGCCGCCACCGGTGCTAGGCACTTGGTGAATATCCTGGGCGCCGACTTCAATCTGAAAGGAAGGGCCTTGAATTGGTAGTGGCGTCCTTGGACTACGAATCTGAGAAACTTTCGATGTCCTTTTAGAATGGGGATGTGAAAGTAGGCAGCCTCCAAGTCCAGCGACGATAGGAAGTCGCCTTCCTCCAGCTGCCCCAGCACGAACTTCTGGGCCTTGATGTACTTGTTTAAACGACGAAGGTCCAGGATGGGTCGCCAACCGCCGGTCTTCTTTCTTACGAGGAAGTATCGAGAGTACACTCCGGAGCCCCGGAGCCTGTTTGGGACGAGCTCGATGGCTGCTTTCCTCAGCATAGCCCTTACTTCCAGCAGCAGTTGTGGTACGTGGTTTTCCTTGCTAGCCACGGGTGGAATGCGGTGGGACTTCTTTAATAACTCGAGAGTGTGCCTGCAGTCCAGGGCATCCAGCACCCATCGGTCGGTGGAGATGGACTCCCACACGCTGACGAACTTCGCAAGCCGGCCTTCCACCGGGGTGCTCAGGTGGGGGCCTGACGCCACGGCCGGTTCAGTCCTGCTTGGCAACGGCCTTGCCGCCTTGGCCTCCTTGGCAACGACAACGAGATCCTCCTGACTTGCTGCGTCCTCTATAGGCCTCCTGTGGCAATGTGCGGGCCGCCTGGCGGTACGTCGCGGAGCCGCCGCCGAATCCTTTGGAGGCACCTTGCTTGCCTCCGGAGTTCCGAAAGGGCAGCCGTCATTACTGCAAAACCCCCAAGGCCCGGGATGTCTCCGTGTCGGCCTTGATGGCCTGCAGTGACTTGTCCACTGTCTTGCCAAACAGATTATTCCCGTCGAAGGGCATGTCCAAAACTTTGGTTTGCACGTCCTGGCGGAAATCGGTCGTCTTGAGCCAACCACTCCTCGAAGACAAACACTGTTGCCCAATTGACGGAAACCGGTGTCAGCAATGTCCGTGGCCACCGTTATGGCGTGGTCCGACGCCAGCTCGCCGCCCTGCAGGATCTCCAGGGCCTCCGCCCTCTTGTCGTCCGGGAGGAAGTCCAGCAGAGGAGCTATCTTAAACCAAAGCTCCCTGTCGTAGCGGGCCACAATCGCTAAGGCGTTGGCCGCTTTAATCATCATTGCCGCCGACGAGATGACCCGTCGCCCCATGGTGTCCAGTTTCTTCCCCTCACCACCCGGGGGGGGGTTGAAGTCGAAGCCGTAGCCCCTACCGCCTTCTTCTTGGCTGCCGCCGAGACGACCGAATCCAGGGTTGGCTGCACCCTAAGGCACAGAGGGGCGGAATCCAGGACCCGGTGCTTCTTTTCGTACCGGTCTCTCTTGGCAGGGGTCGTGGACGGGTTCTTCAGGAGCAACAGCCCCTCGTCCCAGATGCCGTCAAGTAACGGGACCGAGAGGACCGTCTTCCTTTTGGCTTCACGCTGTTGATAGAGGAACCCTTCCTTCTTCTCTTCTTCAGGGCAGAACTTGAAGAGCTCGGATGCCCTGGCAATCATGGCGTGAAAGGAGGCAATTTCGTCGGGTGGGGAGGCCCGAGGGGGTGGTGATGGAAGGCCCATCCCGTCGTCACCACCGTCGTCATCCGTCCCCGTCGTGGCCGGCTCTGTACCCATGTCCTCCCTAGGATCAGGGGAAGGAGATGAAGGCTGGAAGGGCAGGGGGTGGGGGGGGTGAACTCTCCTCCGCTTGTTTTCGAGGGCTCCCCGACGGGCCAGGCTCCACTGAATCGTCTGTTGGGGTGTAAGGGCAACCTCATCCTTATCTGCGTACATAAGGCCTGGATCGCCATTAAGATGGCTCCCGAGTTGTCCCGTGGCTCGGGTACCGGCTGTGACGGGCGCGACGGTTGGGGAGTGGAATCCTCCGCCTCCACGGGAACCTCGTCGGCACCGCCATCGCTCTCTTCGTCTGCCTCATCTTGATCCTTCCCGTGGGACTGGACCTCCTCGAACTTCTTGTTGAGGATCTTCACGACTCCAGCCAGCTCCTCCTCAGAGGCTGTATCCGTGCCCGTGATGGCCACCAGCCCCCCCCTCTTTTTGCACCAGGGTTCTCACGGGGGTCTTATCGATGGGCTGAAAAGAGGATTCCCTCTGCGGTGGCAGGGAAATTCTGGTCCCCAAGGTCACCTCCACTGAGGGAGCCCCCACAGGCTTTACCAGGGCCGCCACGACTCCTTCGTTAGAGGCCTTAGCCAGGTGAATCAAGGCCTTCACAACTTTGGACGCGCTTGAGGCCTTCACCTTGGGGGGAGGGTCACCGCCTCGCTCCCCCTCGGCTATTTCCGTCGGGATCGACCGGGGCCTCTCCAGAAGCTTACCCGGGATCTCTAATTTTCTCTTCCCCGAGCCACAACATTGGCTCGTGGTTGATGGCGTCGGTGAAAGCGCGCCCTGCCTGGCAGCCGAGGAGCCCGACCGTTCGGTGCTCCCGGTGCCCGCGGACTCGCGGTGCTTAGCCTTCTGTTGGGCCCCCATCGCCGGAGCGCCCTCAAAGGACTTAGAAGACCGTTCAGACCTCTTCTTCTTCTCACCTACTGCTGGGCTCTTCCCTTCCAGCCAGTTGGTGAGGCGGATCCGCCGATCCCTCATGGTCAGCTCCGACATGTTCTTGCAAAACGCACAGTCCTTCTCCATGTGCGTTTTGTCTTTGTGAAGGCAGTAGAGGCATCTAGAATGCTCGTCCTCCTTGAACACATTCTGCAATCCGCATCCAGGGCAGTTCCTCAACAGCTTGGATCAGGGTGTTGCGCTTCCTTTGTCCTGGGCCATGTCCACGGAGTAGGCCTCAAGGTCTTCTGGAATCCTCCAAGAAGCGTAGCTCGATGAAAACTTCGCCCTTGAGGGGCATCGAAAATTCCAAAACGTTGATCGGAAGTAGAAACGGTGGAGCTTGAGGCTCGATTGACCGAAAAAATTAGATTAAAATCTTTGAAAATCACAAAACGCAGTAAAAGCTCGAGAGCTATAGCACGAGGACTCCCAACACTTGAACGTGCAGTAAAAATCTGAAGATGGCTGCCAGAGGAGGGGCTTAGGTAGAGGGCAGTCATTGGCTGGGGGCAGTATGACCCAGAGACCAGTGATTGGTTATAAGGAGGAAGACAGTTCAGAAACGAAACTGAAACTGATTTTTTCTTTACCAAGGATTCCCAGCCTGACGACCGGGAATATTCATGAGCATGTGAATCCATGCCAGACCCCATGCTGGAGAACCAGAGTGGATCCCTTTCCTTTGTGAAACTGTCTGTCCTCTGTGTTCCTTTACAGGGTGGGTTGTAATTTGTAGTGTGCTAGAACTATCTGTTGTAATAATAATAAAGTAGATATCTTTATACAACCTTGACTGGACAGTCCCTTTTATCATTGGGTAATAATTGTATGTTCGCGGTCTTGCAACAAACCAACGAGCCACGACCTTGCAGAGATAAGCCTGCCGTTCCCTCCATGTTACCAATATTGGACAAGGAGATTTATAATTTACTTGTGTTTCCTATCTGTTCCCATCCCTACTGGTGTCCTAGAGGTGTGGGGCTGATTGATGGTTTAGAAACCGATATTCATCCCTGGACCACTGGTGCCACAGAAGTTGATCTGTCACATTGGTGACAGCAGTGGGATCAGTTGGAGCCTTACGCACAGCTTAGTCACCCAACCATAAAAGTACTATTGCAGGCAACATTTAGTCACTGCTAGGTATTAGTAATAGTCATGGATCTTGACATGGAGACTGTAAAAGGCATGACAAAGGATGTCCTACGCGTCTTATGTCAAGAGAGGGATCTTCCCCACGGCACTAAGGTTAATAAAACTGAGTTGCTGACCAGCCTGCAAGCTTGGATAGAAGTGAGGGAGGTTGGGAAGAAGACCCCAGGGGACGGGCTGCGCCCCATGTACCCGAACGGAAAATATCTTCCGGAAGGGGAAAATGACGAGGACGACGGCATGAGCAGTGTTTCTCAGCAATCATACCGCCGGGGGGCATGTGTGGTTTCTCAACCCTCCAGAGTGTCAGTGAGGTCAGGGACTAGTGTGGCATCCTGCAGGTCCCAGGCCTCAGCACAGCCTCGAAGACACCCAGTAATTGTTCTGGCTGTTAATGAGGTAGTGGCTAGAAAGCTCCTGCTTGAGGAGCGGCGACTAGCGCTAGAGCAACAGAAACAGCAGGACAAGTTCACCATGGAGCTGCCCAAGCTGGTGCTTGAAAAGAAGAAGGCCAACAGATCCACCTCTAGTGAAAGCAGAAGTAGTGGTTTAAACCAGAGTGCCCGGGATAATCCTCAGAGGCATATCCCCAAAGACTTAGTGTAGGCTTATGAAGTGGGGAAGGATATTTTTGACTGGTTTGAAGCACTCGAGCTGGCTTTCCAGCTACAGGAGGTGGATGAGGTACTGTGGGGTGCAGCCATGATGAGTCTCTTACCGACACCAGGGACTGATGCAATTCTTCATTTAACTCCTGAGGAAAGGCCCATTTATGAGAGCATGAAGGTAGCCCTCCTCAGGAAGTTCTGAAAAACCCCAGAACAGTATCTCAAGAGCTTCAGAGAGCTCAGAAAGAAAAGTGGGCAGACATTTGAAGTGTTCACACACTTGTTGAAATATCTGAGCCGGTGGGTGACTGGTAACAAAGTTGACACATTTAAAGGGATGTACAATTTGATTGCTCGTGTGCATGTATTGAACAAATGTGAGGTTGACCTACACCAGCATCTTGTGGACAAGACTATCACCGACCCTAGGAAGCTTGCAAAGGCTGCCGACAGGTTTGTGAGTACTTGAGTCCAGAGAAAGGCTCAAACGAACACACCCAAACCAGAAGAGAAATGGGCAGACAAAAAAGTAAACAAGGATGGGAAGGACAAAGGTCCAACTCAATCCTATTCGAAGTCAGGTCCCCAAAAGAACAATGTGAAATCCCAAAACTCTGGTTCAGCTATGAACACCGAAAAGCAGAGCGCAGGCACCCCGAACACTGGGACAACTGCGTTCTTACCAAACCAAACCAAACCAAACCAGAAGAGAAATGGGCAGACAAAAAAGTAAACAAGGATGGGAAGGACAAAGGTCCAACCCAATCCTATTCGAAGTCAGGTCCCCAAAAGAACAATGTGAAATCCCAAAACTCTGGTTCAGCTATGAACACCGAAAATCAGAGTGCAGGCACCCCGAACACTGGGACAACTGCGTTCTTACCACCCAAAGGTTGTTTCGTGTGTAAGGAGCTGGGCCATAGGAAAGGGGATCCTGCTTGCAAGGGTTTACCCAAGCAAGCCAAAGTGAATGTTGGACTTGTGGAAGAGGCCATCATCAGTGTTGGCCTCTTACAGGAGGACTTCCCACTAGGCCAGGGAGTGGCCGAATGTGGATTGGTTACACCGAGTGGGAACAGTACTGGGTCCCTAAAAGAGATCCCAGTTCCCAATAATACTCAACACTATCTAGAGCATGCGTCTTTATCAGGACATTCTTTTCTTGTACAGAGGGCAGAAAAGCCTTCAGCGTTAAGTCTACTTGACCTCAGGTGCAAAAGGATGATGTGCAGTTTGGATTCCCATGGAGACCAACGACCGCTGACTGTCAGATCGTTGGCGTTGTTTCCCCACCCCGTGAGTGAGGCATCCGTAACTACTGTTATCTCTGGCATTGGTTGCCAAAAAGGTTCTCCCTTCAGAATGTTGCCCTTGCAGACCCACCACAGGAGATCCTGTGTGACCCTGCTCGGAACCTGAAGCAGATCTGACATCTTGCCCGAGAACTGAGACTACTGTGTTCTGAGAGCCCACTGGAGGGATCTCATTCTCAGGCGAGCCTCTGGCACCAGGAAAATGCAGGATGCCATGAGTCCGAGCAACCTCAATAAAATCTAAGTCCGAAAGACACTGGGCTCTTTGGAACTTGGTCACCATCTGCAGAATGTGTTGAGCCCTCACCTCGGTGGCGAGGCTTTTCCCAAGGATGCATCCTGGCAGCTGACCACTCCACCTAGGCACTTACAGCTGCTCACTCCCTAGCACTTCCCTCTTGATACACTTAGCACTTCCCCACTATGCCCTCTTCCCTTCTTTCTCTCCGCACTTGCACGTTCTGAATGCTCACAAGGCCTAGTAGGTCTGCCTCCTCCTTTCATTATTGTATTTGATTTTCACTCCCATGTTCACTCCCTGCTGCCCTGTGGGTGCTTTGAAACACAATTTACTTGATGTATAAGTGCCTTACAAATGCACAATAAGTAAAAAAGCATCTCAAGTCCAAGATGTGTCTCAATCCACCGTCCTTCTTGTGGATTAGGAAATAGGGAGCGTACCCCCCTTTGTTCCTCTCCATCACAGGTACTGGTTCTATAGCACCTTTCTCTAGAAGGCTCAAAATTTCCTGCAAAAGGAACGGATCCGGAACTTTGAACAAGTGGCTCTCTGGTTGATGACCATGAAGTCCTCTTAAAAAGGGAAGGCAGTAACCCTGGGCTACTGTTTCCAACGCCCAGGCATCTGAAGTAATGCCTTGCCATTCTTGCAGATGCAGAGTGAGTTTGCCTCCCACCAGGGTTTTGTGGGTTAAGGCCTCAGAGAGGTTTAGAGGCGGTTGAAGCAAGATAAAGCAGCCGTTGCTTGGGCCGACTTGGCGCCTCTTCCCTGTTCACCACTGGGAAATCTTTGGTCCCTTTGACCGACCAGTCTTCTCGCTGTACCAAAAGAGGAGTAGTAAAAAAAGGACCTAACCCTGCAAGCTTGTCCACTGGGGTGTGAGGGTTGTGGCTGTCTGATGGTGGCGCTGAGTGATTCGGCTGCCAACTTCGAGGTCTGCAGCTTCTCCAGGCTCTCGTCGCCTTGGAGTGCCATCAAAGGGCATGTTGAGAAGTCTGGACTGCTCATCCAGTGCAAATCCCGACTTCAACCACGCAAACCTGTGTATCACTGTGATCGCCGCCATGGCTCTGCTAATGCTGTCTGCACAGTCCAAACCCGACTGGAGAGACTCACACCTTGCTTCCTTTCCGTGTCTCACAATGTTCAGGAAGCCGCCTCTCTCATCTCCCTCCGGAATGTGTTCAGCCGTCATGGACATACATTTCCACAGGGTGAACGAGAACTTTGCAAGTGTACAAGTGGCATTGGCTGATTTTAGTGCCATACTCCCGGCTGAGAAAACCTTAGCCATTGCATTGGAATGCTTAACGTCTCTATCGGGCAGTATGGTGGGGTATGCCGCTTGCTTCGACATGGAAGTTACCGCTTAGACCGCCAAGCTTTGCGCTGTTGGGAGTCTGGATAAGTACTCAGGATCACTATTGGAAGGCCTGTATTTTTGGTGAAATTTGTGTAGACCGCCAGACTTCTTTCCGGCGCCTCCCAATTTGCCCTAACCCTCTTTTGAAGGGCAATGTGAAATGGCAACACAGGGTGCTTCTGTGGTCCCTTATCCAAGATATCAGTCAGATCGTCTTGTTCAAACGGAGGGGCCAGCCTGCCCCATCCCAAAAATTCAATTACTCTAGACATTTACTATATACAGTAAATGTCTAGAGTAATTACATTTTTGGGATGGGGCAGGCCTGCATATTCCGCAGGATCTGGCTTGCCAAATTCCAGCTCTGACGATGTATCAATGCCACTTGCTGTGTGTACATTTACATAGAGGTCCTTAATTCTGGACTCCTCAGAAATGAGGGCCTCAGGAACATTATGTGTTCCATATTCAAGCCTGAAGGGCGGTGTATTCTGGTCGGATGGCTCATGTTCTTCAAATATAGAAGATAAGGACTTAAAGAAATCCTTTTTAGGGAGCAGTTTTAACGTTTTTTCTATTTCCTTCAACAGAATCAAAGGCTTAGGCGCTGTCAACATCGATAGGGCTTCGACGGTTTTGGCATCACAGACTTCGACGCTATAAGTGTCAATAGAGTCCTCGACGGGTTGGACCCGTGACTCGATGGAGTCTTCGAAGGATGAGGACTGGGACTGTCGTTGAGTCGAGACCTTGCTTCTCTCCCAGGCTGGAGGGCACGCAGGTTTTCGCCTTGTCGGCTTTCGAAGACGCAACAGGGAGAGGACTTTTTGTCTTCTCCTTCGAGGGGTCTGGGGCCGACCTTCTTAAATATTTTGAGCATCTCCTGCCTAAATACCTCCCATTCGAATGGAGTCGCCTACTTACTTGGGCAGGCTATTTTTCATTCTGGCAAGGAATCAGAGGATGTGGAAGGAGATCTATGGCGCCTTTTTTTCATCTTTCTAGATGAAGATGAGGAGTGGTGCGAACCACTTTGGGAGCAAGAGCATTTCTTTGACTTCTTCCTCCGTGGAGAGTCGCCTCTCGACTCGTCCGACGATCGCCTTTTTTGACAGTGTCTTCGAAGGGGATTTCACAGGGGGCCTACCCGCTGCCAACTGCCCCTTGCGTTCCTTCAACGCTTTACCTGTCATGGATTGGCATGACCCGCAGTCCGCCATCCTGTGCTTGACACCGAAGACAAACCCTATTTGGATCTGCCATAAGCAAGCAGTTCATGAGAGTAGTAAATCTGACCTTTCACTGCACGGTTTATACTACTGTCCATTACTTTTGTACATAAATGTAGTTTGATGTCTTCCGTTACTATTTGTTCATTCGTATGATATTTACTAGTACTTTTTATTATTATTGTATATTGCAACTTACAGCAATGTAACCCAAGCTCAACAATCCTCTTTTTCTTTTTCTCCTGCGCCCTAATACCCTGGGGTTTGGTGCGCATTATAAATAAATAACAAACAAACCAACTAACAGATCCTGAGAGTACTCTGCAAACCGATTCCCAATGTACTGACCAAACAGTTGCCCAAGATCGTGAGCAAACCGAGTCTAAGAGTAGTTAGCTATGAAAAACTCAGAGACCCTTGCACTCTGCGGTTGGGGAGGAGGGCAGGGGTCGAGGACGCACTCTTGGGCTGCTTCTAAGAATTACCCATGGTTTATCAGGGTACTGTGCACATTCGGAATTAATTTCCACCTTCAGCATAAATTTGCAGTGAGCATTCATTTGCACGTTCTATATCAATTTGTGCATGCTGCTTAAATATGCAAGATCTGCATTAATTGGCACACACTGTTTTACTCTGCCCGTCCTGAATAAATATGCACGGTCTGCGTTCAGTTAGATGTTATGCAGTAATTTTCACGAGGATAACATAGGCCTTTCCCCTCCCCTCCGCTATTTGCCACAAACAGCAGAGATAATTGTTGTAGGCATCAGATGTGTGATATGTGAAGGAGGGGCTAGGATGAAGAGGAATTTCATTCTAGAAATAATTTTCCGGGGACACTGAATTGTGTAAGGTTTGTTGCAAGTTGCGAGCAACTTGTGGGGTACATATTTCGAGACGCCTGCTCCCATCCAGTGAGACTTTCATCCTTTCCAGGTGGATAAAGACAGCTATTTTGGGTGATAACCCATGGTTACGAACATATGGCTATGCATATATTTTATGTTTAAATTGCAGCCATAGCTACAGATAAATAAAACAGAAATCAATATTACAGTAAGCCACCTTCAGTACCCCGATGGAAGCCCACGTATTGGACTCCCAGCTGGCTAGGTATGCTGGCAAAGTATCTCAACGGGTTGAGCCTTCGCTACAAAGATTTGTGAGCGACCAGCGGGTCATGGTTCCATATCCAGCAATGTTGACTCAGCGTTTCACTCTTCGAGACAGGCTAAAATAAGTAGAAATGTGCTGGGTAATAACACTTTTTGTTTAAGCCTCAAGATACAATTCGGTTTGTGGCGTGGGACATAGAAATGGTCAATACTCTCTACACGGTCACCTTTAGAAAAAATACTCAAAGTGCACTTTCCTGAATACTCTGCACACCCCCACCCCTCCCGTTTGAGCCAAGAAGTACCCTAATGCTGCCCAACTAGCACAGCTCTGCTTCACAAAGTCTATTCGCACATTCATTATGTCCACTCGTTAGACAGGGCTATTTTAGTGATAATGGGGATGTAGAACTGGAAAATATCAATCACAGTGCCTTGACCAAACATAGCCGTGTGCTTGAGGAGCCTGCTCACCATGCCGGCCTACCTCTAATTGCACCACACTCATTTTCTCAACTTCTATGTTCCGACTGTACCCATACCAACTAAGCCACTATCATACTGCAATTGAATGAATACCCCTTGCAATAAACCTCAAACAACAGAAAGATATACCCCTCCAAGTAACTTCAATAGCACCGTTCCGGGCAAATGCAACCTTGCACCAGACGCACACAAGGCTCCCCTTCTGTCACAAATGCCTCTATGCTCTGAAACAGAACTGCACGCAGAGCTCATGGGACTTTTGGTCTACATGCATCAACACAACAGTAAAGTATTCTTGCGCTTTCCCTCTGTTTCCACTAACCTAACCCTTTTGTCTATCAGCTCGGCAAAAGCACTTGAAGGCCATACAAATGGCAGCAGTGAGAATAAAAGCAGCAGTAGCATAACAGAGCATACGCCAAACAAGGAAAAGATATCCGGGACTCAATGCAAGTAAGATTTCCAGATCACCCCATGCCATGAGGAACACCATGCTCCACGTCTACCCATACCGTCCATAACGGTTCAAATCTGTTGCTTCTGTCCAACATAAATGAACAAAGACATTAAATCCCAGAATGCATTAGGTTGTGAAATGAAAGCCCAGGGCTAGGAACATGGTGTCAAATACATGGAACCATCTGGCTACCCTACTTGCAAGCTTTTCAGATTGGGAGGCAAGGAAGGGATCTCACCGCCAGCAGACGTGGTACAAATAGCCGATGACCCATGCCCAGTAGTTCCAGCACGCGGCAGGCGTACTCATTCACAAGGGTGTTCCTTTCCTCCTGCAGCTCCTGCGCCTTCCTGACTGGTGGTGCCAGTTGGTCAGCCGAAGGCGGCGGTGGGCATGGGAGCCCCTCTTCCATCTGTGCAATCTAAAGCGAGGAATCCACGACTCTACCACTCCTCTGAGGTGTTGATCCACCGAACCCGTTAGAATGCAACAAATGTGGATCCCTCCCAAATGCGATCTAGAATGTGTCCCAGGGATAGGAAGCGGGGCAAAGGGGCCAGGGTGTAAACTCTGGATTCAAGCAACAGGGGGGTATTGTTTGCGTCCAGGTGAGCGGATTGCCCCGGAACGTGGTTTACATGATCATCCAATGGAGAGATGGAGAGAGTTATCTGGTGGGTCGCCAATGACGATGGATTCCAGAGACGGGGGCGGGGGGCTACGCCAAAGTCATGCAAGGCTTGGAAGCTGGCCGAGTGGATGCAGGCTCTAGATTGAAGCAGCAGGTGTGGACTGTGCGCCAGGGTCTGCAAAGTGTCCCGTATTTTGGTCTACAGTATGACACAGTGGCGTGATGGAGGGGTAGGGTGCGTGATGAGTGGATGGGCACTAACCAGGACTTTGATTTCAAGTTGCAGACGGTAACACGGAGTCCACGTGGTGTAGCTTGCTCCCCAAAAGCTGCTTAGAATGTGGTCGATGGAATAGATGTTGGACGAGGCTGGCCCATTCACCACACAATAAGAATGAAAATTCCTTTTCCATGCAGCACGCGGGTACAAGGAATCTGGATCCGTGCAATTCCAGTCACTCTAAATCGACGAAATGATGGTCCAATGAATTAGAAGGAGAGGTCTGCAATTCTGGAGCCAGCAGGGGCTCATGGGGAGACGAGGCTGCACGAGTGTCGGGGGAAATGGTTCTCCCGGTTGAAATAATGGGGGTCCCGTAATTTCGCCAGTTTGCCCTCCGCTTCAGCAGATCCGTAAGAACAGAGATTCAAGTCACAAGCATTAGACGGACCGTGGGTCACCCCCGGAAGTGACGTGATGTGTCCCAATAAGTGGGAATTGCGCGACGGCCCCTCTTCACAGCCCCGTGCATTCGTGCAGCCTTGACTCCGTGCTCAAAGGGTGAAGAGGGATACCCAGACCGATTGGCGGGGGCCGGACGCGCCCGTCCGCCATGCAAGCACGCGTGCGTGCAGACGGCAGAGCGCGGCTGTTGTCAAGCTGCAAACGCGCAAGAAAAGATGAGCTCATCGCAAACCGTGACCGCGCGCAGGGCGCCGCCGCCGTCTCGCGCCTGGAATCCATAATGAAAGGAGAGGAGGGGTGGCTACTGAGAGCCGAGGAGTGTAGGGGGTACAGGCAGCAGGTGGATGGGCTGGGCAGGCGGGGCGAAGAGAAATCCTTGGGGAGTAGCACAGCACTGGCTGGATAGCCCATATCAGGTGCACACCTCAAACCAAATTTTCTGTAATTGGTTCAATCTTGGTGCTTTTACCCAGGTCATTGGTACTCGTGTCATTCTCGTTAGAAGGGCTGCATAGTTCATATCCGTGACATCACATGCAGTTTACATACACAACTCTGTAGAAGGCACGGACTTCCTTCGTCTAAGAGATATCCCTCTTCTCCCAGTCCCACACCATCACTCAGGCTATGCTGTCAGGTGGAAGACACGCTGTTTTGTGGAAATAGTGGGCGGGTGATTGGCAAAAAGCAGGTTGGGAGGCAGAGAGAGGTTGACTGCATGCACGGTCATAAACCTCCCTTTCGCCCCACCCCTAGCGCAGTGATAACTAGACAGGCACCACCGGCCGGGATGCCCTGCTATGTGGTCCATTCACTAGCATCATCAGTGTTGCCATATTATACAACAACAGGGGAGTGGGGGGGGGGTCTTTAAAGGGAGGGCGTTAAAGGAAGTTCGAGGATTTCATCAAATAACCTGTTCAGCCACAAACAATAATGGTCAACAAGGGTTGGCCTAGGGGGACTCTCAGGGAAGGTTTACAACTGGGCTAACACTGACACAGCAGAATTTGCTCCCAAAAGAGGCGGCAATTGAAATTCCACATGTTCTCAATTTTTTTCAGTGCAGGTTGAATGAGTTCTTACAGAGATGTGGCACTGGTGGGTACTCATTTTTTGCTAAAATCACTGGGGCATTGGCCTGATCACAATATTTGCATCCCTGTCGACTCAACCTCACTGGAACGGTGTCACAGGCTTTGTAAAGGGTCTCCCTTTCAACAAGAGGTGGAAGTGGAAAAGAGGAACTAGTGGTAGTCTGGCTGCATCCGAAAAGGACGGAGTGGGATGGCCGTATAGATGGCCGGGAGGATGTCGAGTGTGTGGGGAGGCAGGGGATGAGGAGGGCAAGGATCACAAAAAAAAAGCATAATAAAGCCACATGACAGCATGTAAATCATTATAGTAACATGTTAAGCCAAAGAATATCAACGTGGCTTTAATTTTCACACCCGGACTGCTAAACTACAAGCCCCAGAATGCAAGTTAATGCCAACCTGAAAAATCTAGTTAACCCCACGGTACTTTCAGTGATTAGATTTGCAGATTCTTTGTAACGAACTTTAAGCACGTTGTTATTCATGATGTTGAAAACATTTGATTAGTGTCTTAAAGAAACGATTTTTTTGCATGTCAAGATACACATCACGGATATAAACACATTTTTAAAGGGTGCTTTTGCGTTGCTCACTATCACAGATTTGCAAGGTAATTTGTGCTTGGCAAGCTCTTTGAGTTGGAAATGTGCCATCATGCATAAGAAAGGCTCTGCCACAGATTAAAGAAATGTGTTTGCAACTTGAGCACCTTCACATCCTGCGGAGCCATGGACGCTGTGTGTGTGTGTGTGTGTGTGTCTGCATAGCTGTGATTTGGGAAACTGCCAGTGCTTGAAAGTCCATCCTGAGTCGATTCTATAACTGGCATGGGAGAAATTAAGTGTTACTCACTTGAATGACTAACGTACTCCTAGTCCATAGTCCCCTTTCCTCCATCCTGCATGGGCATCGCACGCGAGGGACGGAACCTCTTTTCCACCAAAAAAAGACATTTCCCCTTGAAATTTACTGGCGCGTGGGGGCGCAGGCTCCCTTAACCCCGCCTACCGGCACCATGCCTCAGTCCCCTTTCGACGCGTCTGCTGTAATACACTTTAAAAACCTCACTGGTTTTATTATAGGGGGATGAATGGTGAGACGTATGGAGGAAAGGGGACTATGGACTAGGAGTACGTTAGTCACTCCGGTGAGTAACCCTTGATTAATCCTACGTCCGGGCCCCTTTCCTCCATCCTGTATGGGCGATTACAACTGACACAAGGCCTTGGGGAGGAGAGCCTGACCCTCTAGGCAAATAGATTATGCAGCACTGCTTTGTCGAATGCTGCATCTGCCTTGGCGCTGATATCCAAGCAGTAGTGTTTGCAAAAGGCCAAAGGGGTGGCCCATGTTGCCGCCCTCCTTATCACCTGACAGGGAAGGTGGCGCTGGAACGCGTCTGTGGTTGCCTTGGCTCTTATTGTGTGCGCATGCATGCCCTGCGGCAGATCCTTACATTGCACCTTGTATGCCTTCTGGATCGCTGCTGTCATTCATCAAGCCATGGATGCCTAGGAGGCTTCCTGCCAGGCCTGGAGCCTCCAAATGTTACAAACAATGTGTCCGTCTTGCAGATGCCCTTCCTTCTGTCTAGATAGAATTTGAATGCTCTTGTGACATCCAGACAGTAGACCATCTTCTCTGCTTCTTCCTTGGTGTCCGGGAAGAATGGGGGAGCACAATCTCCTCGTTTATATAAAAGGGTGACACCACCTTTGGAAGGAACTTGGGGTGTGTGCGAAGCACAACCATGTCGTTGTGAAACCTAGTGTATGGCTCTAAGGCGACTAAGGCCTGGATCTCACTCACTCTGTGATCTGACGTAAGACCAACCAGAAGGGCTGTCTTCAGATGGACCAGTTTAACACCTGCTGTGGCCATGGGTTTGAATGGTTTGTGGGCTATAGCACTTAGCACCACGTTGAGGTCCCACACAGGATGCAGGCGTTTGACTGGTGGATACAGCCTGGTCAGGCCCGTCAGGTGTTTCTTCACTACAGGATTGGCCGAAGGCACAATAAGAGAGTCGAAGTTACTGTATGCACCAATAGCGGTTATGTATGTGTGGCAGGAATCCACCTGGACCCTCGATCTGGCGAGATAGGCCGAGAATGAGAAGACTTGGTCCAGGGTGCATGTCAGTGGATTCACCCCACTTTCCTTAGCCCAAAAACAGAATCTCGTCCATTTGCTTTTGTACTGCTTGCGCGTGGGCCTGACTTCTGCCACTTTGAATGATCTCCAGATTGTCACTAGACAAACTGAAGGTGCTGGAGCGTTAGCTGCTCAGGAAGCAGGCCGCTAGGCTAACCTACGGGGAAGGGTGAAGCACTGCATCTCCCTGGAGCGCTAGTAGAGGGCCCTTCCAGAGGGGAAGCACCATCTTTGCTGGGTTGACAGCTGCCGCAGGTCCGAGAACCAGGGTTGTGCCGGCCAGCAAGGTGCTATGAGGATTATCTCCAAGTTCCTGGAGTTCCTAATCTCGCTCACCACCTTGTGCACCAGCGGTGTGGGTGGGAATGCATATGCCCACATCCCATCTCAGGGTATCTGGAGTGTATCCCCTAGAGAGTTGCATTCCCTTCCTCCCCAGGACGCAAATTGATGAAACGTCCGTTGGTTTACTGCCGCAAATAGGTCTGTGGTGGGATGGCTCCATCTGCTGAACTCTTCATGCAGTACTCTCTCATTCAGCTGCCACTCATAATTGTCGGTGGCCAGGCGACCAAGTCTGTCTGCTTCCAGGTTGGATTCTCCCGGAAGGTGAACCACCAAGCTCCACACCACCTGACTTCCCAGATTTCCAGGGTCAACGAGCACAGCTGCGGGGATCTGGTGCCCCCATTTGTTGATATGGTACATGCAGGTCGTGTTGTCTGTCTGAATGCACAGAGACCTGCCCTTGATGGTCCGGAGACAGGACTTGAGAGCCAACCAGATTGCCATAAGTTCCAGCCAGTTGGTGCAGTCTGTTTGGGTCCAGAGCCCATCCACAAAGTGCATTCCAAGCGTGTCTTCACACCCCTGGAGGGAGGAGTCTGTGGTAATGGTGTACTCTATGGGGGGTGGGCGGAACCGTCTGCCCACCAAGATGTTCTCCTCCTGCTGCCACTATTTTAGATTGTGGTCCAGATGTTGGGTGATGGAGACCTGGGCCCCCTGATGGCCCGACTCCTGATGCCAGGAATCCACAAAATGCAACTGAAGCCTCCTCATGCGAAGTCTGGTGTACGGGACTGCCAGGAGGCATGCTGCCAGAATGCCCAGAAGGTGTTGATGGCCCAGGCTGTGGTGCTGGACCTGCTGCGGAAATGGGAGACACCAGTCTGAATCGCTGTAATCTTGTCCCCCGTGGAGAATACCCTCTGCTGCTGTGTGTCCCACAATAGGCCCAGAAACACCAGCGTCTGTGTAGGGGTGAGCTGAGATTTCTGCTAGTTGATTGAAAACCCCATGCCGAATAGGGTGGAAAGGAGCCTGTCCGCAGAGGCTCGAACCTGCTCCGGAGATGAGGCCCTGACTAACCAGTCGTTGAGGTACGGATAGACATGCATCCCCTCTGACCTGAGGGGAGCTGCCACCACATTCATGAGCCTCGTGAAGACTCTCAGAGCTGAATTTAACCCAAAGGGCAGAACCTTGTATTGGAAATGCAGGCCCATGAACCGGAACATGAGGAAGGCCTGGTGAGGCTGTACAATATATACGCATCCTTCAGGTCCAGGGAGGACATCCAGTCTCCCCCACACAGTGTCTCGGCTTTGAGCACTGGCGTCACCATCTTGAACGTCTGCAGCGGTAGGTAAAGATTCAGGGAAGACAAATTCAACACCACTCACAGGCCCACCTGGTTCTTCTTTTGAATAGCAAAGATGCAGGAGTAAAAGCCCTGCCCCTGCTGGGGGGAGGGACCTCCTATACCGCTTTGCTGTCCACAAGGGAGCAAATCTCTGCTAGCAGTCATGGTGTACCGATCTGCGGGAGTGGGGGATAACTCAGGAGAGGAGAAGGAAGAGGTAGCCAGAAGCCCCAGGACACCACTGAGAAGACCCATGCGTCCGCAAACTTCACTCGCCAAGCCTGACTGTGCAGGGCCAGCTTGCCCCCAACTGGGGTGCTGTGGACCTGAAAAGAATTGTCATCGTTTCTTCTGTTCAGAGGCTGATGAGTGGGAGGGGGGCTGGAAGAACCCCTTATTTGAGGCTTTGTGGTGTTTTCGCCTGTGCTGACTGGGAGACCTGACAGGCTAGCTGGCTTTGCAGTCCTGGGACCCACGGAAACAGCCAAATGATCGCCCCTTGTCTGAGCGAGACTGTGCCTGTGAGAAAGGCTTTGCTGGTGGCTTGGTAAGAATCGCCAGGACTTGACTGAGAGCATCTCTTCTTCTTGTCCAGCTTTTCAACAGTTGTGGAGTGGAAAAAAATCACCCCCTTCGAAGGGAAGGTGGACATCCGTGTTGAACCTGGTAACTTTTAGCCAGGACATGGGCCTCATGTCCGTTGCCAGACAGATCGCTCCGTTAGTTTCGTTGATGCGGGCTACTGTGGCCTACAAAATATCCTGAGAGACGAGTTTCGCCTCAGCCAGGCCAGTTTTGAATGAGGCTTGCTAGTCCTTTGCGATTTCATGGAGGAAGTCTGTGATTTCCCTCCTGAGGCGGTGATTAGCCGCAGCCAGAATGGCATCTGCGTTGATCTGTCTGAGGTGTAGACCAGTATTAGAGTAGACCTTCTTGCCGTATGATTTAAGAGTTCTTTCTTCCTTTTTCAAGAGGGCTGACATGGCAGTACAAGAGGAGGATGCCTGGGACTTGGCATACATGGATGCTGCAGCGATAACCGATGACAGAGGTTGCAGGTGTGTCGAGAGTTGCATGCTGTCCCCCTCGGCCTGCCTGAACGTAGCATCCAGCTTTTTGTTAATGGGTTGCGTGGAGTGTGGCTTGAGCCACCCCTTCTTGGCCAAGGACTGCACATCCTTCTGTAGGGGGATGCTAGATCTCGCCACCGCCATGATGGTCAGGACCTCTGCCAAAACTCCTGCCTCAGGAAGCTCCTTCTGGGGGTGGGGGTTGCCCAGGTATTCCGACAGGCCAACAATCCTATCGTGGAAGGCTTTTGCAGAGGAAGGTGTGTCCTGCTCCTCCTCGTCAGTGTCCTGCTTGTTGTCTGCCCTGGGGTGGGGGAGGGGAGCCAGCATCCTTTGGAGGTGCTTCCGGTGTGGGGGTTTGCCCCTGCACGGGGTTCTGCTGGAGCCTCAGGAAACTGACTGCGACGGAAGCGGAGCTGTAGGTGGGAGCGTTAGCTGTGTTGCGGCGGGCTGCACGGGTGGAGCCGGAGGCAACATGTCTTTGATAATGCCCCGGAGAATGGAGCCCATTTGTGGAGATCGCATGAGACATGAATTTGTCGAAAAACCTGTCCTCACAGGCTGGCTCATGGCGATCCCGCACCTGAGTCAGTGGCGAATACACCTGCTGGCCCCCCAGTCCTTGTCCATACATGGGGGTCACTGTACCTGGAACCCGAGATGGTGAGGTATGACATTGTCCAGGTGACGGGTGTCATTGGTACCCAGTCTGCCCTTGGAGTAAAGCTACTCTTCTGTTGATCGCCTGGCTGGAAGGCCTCCATGGCTGCCTATGTGGGTTCCTGCCTTTGAGGATCGGGAGTGTCGGTCATCTGTCTCGTGCCACTGCCATTTTGTCGGTGCCTTGAGCACGTGGACTTGTAGCCGATGTGTTCCCGGGCTCGGCCTGCATGCGGGTATGCACTGGCCCCGCCCCCCCCTGCACCTCAGGTGTACACCCGGTAGGCTGTGCACTCCCGGCCGGTAGTGCTGGCCGTATGTATAGGCGCCCCCTCAAGTAAGGATCCAATATCAGGGCAAGGCCGCTCAGGAAGAGTCCCGGTAGTGGTAGAGCTCACAGGCCACTCGGCTGTGGAAGTGTTAGGGCCCTTGGACTCCTCGTCCGTGAGGCCGTTAGCTGCGTGAGTGCTTTGGAAAATAAGGCATATACTTTCTTTGTCTTTCTCTGGACGTAGTCCTTGATGTTCTGTGGAGGAGTCTTGTTGAACAGCTCTCTCCAACACGTGAGCCAGTGTTTAAGCGACCTGGGCGTGAGAGCGTTGCATGCGGAGCACCCATCCCATCCGTGGTCTTCACCAAGGCACTGGAGACAGAGTGCGTGTGGATCTGCTGTGGGAAAGGAACCGTTGCACGACGGGCACATACTAAAGCCTGTCGAAACCGACATGCAGCATGGACAAACTAGAGCACTGGTGGACGGTGTTCCCAAATCTGCAAAAAAAAACCTTGCTCACTGTGCTCAGAGAGGCACAGCTCCACCTCACTAATGAGGCCCAACAGGGCTGAAACACTTGTAGGGGGTTGCTGTTGGGGGTTGCTGTTGGTACTCTTGTTCATAAGGGAATTGCCATAGCATTTCGGTGTTGGACTGCCCATGTGGGCGGGACAAAGACTGATATGCAAATTGATATTTCCCATCTGTGAAAGGTACAGTGAGCTAAAGTGTGGCTGCAGACTCTCGAGTGGGTACCTTCCCAAAGAACAGGTCAATAGGCGGTGTTCGTTCTAGCAGAGGGGCGCCTATGGACTCTTTTTTAACCATTAAATCTCGTCTCATCAGGTATCAATTCTAGATTCCGGACACAACTTACCTCTTCTAAAATTATTATGTCTACACTGATTACATTTTTGGTTCACATAATTTAATATTTATCCCTTAGTGCTTTGGAACAAATGGTATTACAGAGTATATACAGGACACTAAATAGAAGGTGTGACCACATCATTAAGTTAATTCTATCTATAATCCCAACCCAAATATTCCACACCTTTGTATAATAATCAGGTGACAATATCATTTATTATTTTAAAATGTTAACACTCATCTGACCATAGCAAACTCAATGGGCCCCATTACAATGTTGCCGGTCCAGAAACAAGGGTGCCGGTAAACTCACCGCCACCTTTGTATCCGGACCGGCAAACTACAAGTCTGCCTGCCAGATCTGCTGTGCCCGACAGGTGTGACCCTGCCGAGCGCAGCGGCCACGGTAGGAATACTTGTCACTGGAGCACCAGCACGATTGGTAACGGTGCTCCCGTGTCCCCACTCCAATAGAGTACCAGAGGACTCTATGGGAATGGGGATTAACAAATGTACCAGTGCCCGACTTCCCGGCCGCTGGACTTGTAATAGCCCGGTGGCACAGGAAAGTCAGGCGCCAGTAAATTATTATGGGTCCGGCAGCAACCCGCACCGGCAGGGTTACCGCTAGACCCGTAATGAGGCCCAATGTGTGCATCTTTACAGGTGACCACTGCATTCCTATAGACATCTTTTGTTGGGAAAATATCCATGCCATATCAATACAAATGGTGAGCATGTCAGAATTTACCTCACTTTAATACACCTATATTTTCACATGCCAGTGTCACGTGGTGGGCCACAGAAACACACACACACAAAGTCAAAGGCCTAAACTAAATGATGGGCGGTCGAGAGCCCAAATCATTAGTCTATTTTCAATATCCGCTGGCTATCTGCACAGGTGAATGTTCAGCAAGTCACTGAAAGACTTTTTTTTTGGAGTGCACCAGCGCACTTCTTTCCCAATGATGTAACGTTGGTTTTGGTGTTTCTCCTTGTTAGGGGCTTCCTCTCTTGATTTGGACTTGGTCTTGACCATTGGCATGATCTTGATCTGTTTCTTGGCCCTGGATCATATCAGCAGGTACTGGGGCATACTCCTCAAGACATTCTCTGCGGATGTGTGTATGTACTGCCCCTACCGGAATTAGCAAGAATAGGAAGTAGCCTACTGAGTGCAGACAGTACCCTACCACCAACCAATTGAGCAGAGAGGAGGAGGTGCTTCGTGGCCTGCATCCCAGCTAACAGCATAAAGAGCCCATTACAGCACGGAGTGGTGCAGGAGTGGTCTTTGGTGGTGACCAGAGTCTTTTTCCTCTTGCAACAGAGAGGAGGAGGTGCTTTGTGGGCCTCATCCCAACTAACAACATAAAGACCCCACTGCAGGAGTGGTCTTTGGTGGTCCAGAAAAGGACCAGGACCATTAGGCATACAGTACTGGCACCCCCCAGGTGTACCAAAATGATCTTCCAGAAACAAGTCACAGAGGAGAAGGACTGGTAAGCAGCCTCCACAGACTTGAACATTTTCCCCAGTCTGTAACTGACAAACAAATGTTGACATTCTCTCTATAGCTTTAGGCAAAATTAAAACTATTCTTAAAGGATAAGCCTTTGGTGGGCTATTGACGTAAGCAGGAAAGCACGAGTGGTCAGGATCTGTTACAGTTTTCTTTTTGAGCACCTCACTCGAGCCCCAGGAATCGTAGGAGGCAAGTCGGTAGCACTCGTCTGCGCATAGGGCTATCTTGAGTGGTGCAGAGCGAGGCTCGACATTTACCTCTGAATAAGAGTGCATACTATGGAAGTGCCTGGAGGTGCATAAGTGATTGCGTTTGTTTAACCTGGAAGAGCGCTGAGGACAGTTAATTGAGGAGAGTCTACTCCCTCCACCTCTTGAAATGCCCTATAAGAGCAAGCCAAAAACGAACCGATACAATCTCAGAAAGTGGCGCGCCGGGTCAAGTGGCTCAGCAGTACTTGACCCTATCAATATGGCAATTGAAGCAGCTGAAGTGCATATGCCTGCCCCAGTAAGACAAAAGGGCATGATAACTTCTTGTTTCCTTCCTGAGCCGACTATAACAAGAACGGTATCTGTGGCACCAGCAGTTTCCACAGTGCCATCAAGAGGCAATAGTGCCCCAGGATTCCATGACATTCGACAATATCGATAATAACTCTCTTTTGAAATTATATTTTACAATCCCACAGTGTATGGCAGGGACAGCGGTGGCAATTGCACCAGCAAGAGGCGAACCCGCAGTAGTGGAGGCCCAAGTGATTCGGGCTGAGTCAAGTCCTAAGCAGAATACAGCCATTAATCGCCTAACTGCATATCCTAATTTAGTAATTGACTATACTGGCGCGGTTCAGATTGAAGACTCATTTCAACTGGAAGATTCAATATCTGGAGAGGCAGCCTTTTCCGAGCTTCAATCCTTCATGGTTTCCATTCAGTTTGCCATGAAAATACTGCTAAAACTATGTGCTGGCAAATTTATGAAAATCTACAACTGTTGAAAGCAGTGTTGCCTAACCCAGTGGTTACCAACGAAAGGTAGCCTAGTGTGCATCTCGACAACAAAACCCTTACAAATGAATCTGCTTGTCCAGCTCCATCAAGACTATGCAAAAGAGACTATAACTATCACAACTGTTGACTCGTTGGATTCATCTGACATCTTCTACTCCAGGAAGCAACGCCGATTAGTAAACCATGCTGTGACTCACATAACGCCTTGCACTACGGCAGCTTCTAAGCCTCCCACTGACATTCTTACAAAATAAAATATTTAAAAAAGCCTGCAAGAAGGTGGCGCACTGTAAAATGCGTCTGAATAAACAGCTGGGCAATTTAAGGAGCTGGATGATTGGTTCTAGATGGAATTACCAGTCAATATCTTAGACCAAATAACCAGACAGACCCAAGGAAGATGGTAAGATACTGCTTTAATCTCAAGGAAAGAAAGCAGGGAGAAGTAACAGCTATCAAAAAAGATGCATGCGTATTTCAAACCTTATCTTGTTTGTAGAGTTTATATACTTTTAAATATGTCAATAGGTCATTTATGACATCATCCTATGTGGCATTTGCAAAACTTATTAACAGAAGTGATTGGATTAGGGGAACATGTCTACTTATAGAATCATATAAGAATTAATATCTGATTGGCTATCCCTTGTCAATAGGACACATCCTGAGCTACTTCCACTTACGTAATATACTGATTGCAGCGAGTTGGTTAATGCAACATTTGTATGTAAAAGCGTGTGGCACGCTCTATGATTGGTTGGCAACCCCATCCAACCTTTGACTTTCGGCTTGTTTAGCAGCACATGAGTGAAAATGAAACCTAGGTGCTCGAGATGCATCGATTCATTCCTTGTTTTCCCAATTAGTCCATCATATGTCATCAACCTGATCCTTAGCCAAGGCCTTCTGTTTGTAAAATATAAATTGGTTGTATACTAGGCTTACTGCGCTTGCCGTACCATATGTTTGAGACAGAAATAATGTGTCACATTAAGCTACTGAATGATTTTTATTAAGTGCGCTCAATTCTCCCGTTGCGCTCAATCAGCCGACATGTGTTTCGGCCACCGGTCTTTCTCAAGGCTTGCAGTGGCGCTAGTATATACATAATTAATATTGCATACAATTAAATCATACATATATTCAAATGATCACCACATCATCATCCATTGATGAGTTTGACAATAAATTACACACATAATGTTTAACGATTGGAGATATGAACAGTGCCAACACCAAACCCAAATTCAATATGTTCCATCACATTAGTTATAACACCAATAAATGGCCATTAGATCCAAAATAAAAAAGAGAACATTAATTTGAGCATGAATGGGATAACATTAAATGTCAACAGAATGGATTTTGAAAAAGAAAAGAAATAGGAAACAAGGAAAAAACAAGAGTACATGAGTCAATACAGATGTCCTTGTCTTTCCTAATCTTAGCAGAAATATGTCTTCAGCACATGATATTTTCATACGACTCCTTTGTGCCTTGCACCTACCTCTCAAAATAGCCTCCTTGATTCCAGGCCAAGGTACTCCCTTATTCTGCACATGAAAACCGCGTCTTCATCATTTCTTCAATTTGAAAATCCTAGGCTCATCTGTTGAGGTAGCGGGGTTGATGCGTAACACAGGCCGTCGTCATTTTCTTCCAATGGCCATCCTCAACATTGTGTATATACCTCTTTTAGCAAGCTTCTATGTATCTTTTCTACCTAGCGTTCCAGTGTATCTACAGTTATTGGTCAGCACGTTACTTCATCTTCTAATATTCACAATTACTTCGTCGTTAGGTACACATTTCTCTTATTGTTTCAGTTACATTGTCAGTTTTAATTATTTTCATTTTCAAATAATTTCAGCATAGTCTCATACACCTTCTTTATGACATCATTCTGTCATCATCAAACTTTATTTAGAGTTCATCCATATTACTCATAGCCGCATTCTGGCATCTTGGTAGTGGACATCATTCCTGGTAGCAACGTTCTTCTGCCTCTACGTGAGGGTATATTCAGAATGGCTGCCTGAGTGCATATCGTCTTTCATACACTCGACGCGGTATAGGAAAGTTGCATGAATTAATGCATGGATTCTCAATTGTAGCTCTTTGTCTGCTACTCCAATAGGATGGTGGAAAGAGGGCAGGGACCAGAGGAGAGTCACCCGTCTGCTTCTCTACATTGTGATTAGGGCGATAGTTTGTGAGGGTTACCGGGTCAAGTGTACATTTTTTTTGGAGTGGGGCAATCCAAGATTCTTTGAGTGAGGCAGGGACCGTGCAGAAGGTGAAGGAGGTGTTGAAAATAGTGGCGATGAGAGGGAGAAGGGGTTCTGCTCATTCCTTAACCAATGAAGCTAGACAGGCATCTCCCTTGCAGCGGGAAGGCTTAAAGCCTTTGATTATGTTTGCTAGGGATGTTGTGCTGATAGGTTGGAAGTGGAAAGGGGGATGGCTGTAGGGCCTTGGGTGAAGGTGATGGGCCTGGTAGGGTTTTCTGTTTGATTTTGATCTTTCCTAGTAGTTGTGTGATTTTGCATGTGAGAGTGCCTTGGATGCTGTTACACCAGACATTGGGCCTCATTACGAGTATGGAGGTAGCCATGCCGCTTTTAGGGTGTTTGTGGTTCGGAGCAAAAAAGAACCGACAGGTGTTGCAAGGTAAAAGCCAGTTGTCTGAAGGGACCGAACTGTCATCAGGACAATGCAAGCTCCTGGGCATGTGGCTCTTTAATTCTGGAGTTGCTGGATTTCTTGTTCAGGCCCCTTAAAAAAAGAAGAAAAATAAGAACAGGAGTGCCACAAGTCTAACACTTTCAGCACTGACCCTAAATAAGAAAGAATAGGAATGCCAAAAAATGTGTCTTTCTGGATTTCTATACAATAATTGCTAGACTCATTAAAGGTTTATTTCAGGCACACTTCAGGGGGTGGGTCACTGATTTAGTCTGTTATTAAACGCCTCAACTCAGCCTTTTATCCTTCTGAGGTCGATAAATGGGTACCAACACAGGTTGGGTGATATTTGGTGTATATTTCTTCTATGTAAAGTGCTTAAGCTTAAGTGCTACATAATAACACAACATTATCATTTGGTCATGGACGTCTGCTTGCTTTCACAGTAATTTGGTAATATGGGCCTATACACACTGATCTTAACGATACATATGGCGATCCATTCTTGTATGAAATGTACATCACATTATAGTGATATCGTAACCATATTTTTCGTAGTGTACAATGCTATGTGATGCCACTTCCTGTTTTGTCAACCGGTGAAAGGTCGTGTTCCATCGCTTCCCGCGATATCACTTCAGGGTGGGGTGAAATGACATCACTTCCTGTGACGTCATCAGGGGGTCAAGGGTCGTGTAATGTCACTTCTGCTACCCCTGGCATTTTGGTGAAATGACGTCCCTGGGATTAACCATCGCTGGGGTTTTCTCCGCGGATATTCCATTGAAAAAAACTCATTGAATCTTTTATTTATTTTTGGGGGATTCACCCCCTCCAAGCCCCCATCCCCTTTCATTTTTTTATATTCCCGAACACCCCATATATATATTTTTTTTTCTCGTGAAACTGAGCACAGGTATATATTTGTAGCCCCTTCAAAAATTAGATTCGTTTTTTTTCGATAGAATTTCTGCTGAGAAAAACCCAGCGAGGGTTAATCCCGCGATTAAAGGATGTTGTACCAAACAATATCTTTGATGAAAATAATCTAGTAGGAATGTACTCTTCCTTTGCATACAGAACCTTATAAATTATGGTCATATGCCAGATCCCTTATTCATTCTACCCCAGGAACTTAGAGCATCATATTTCTAACATAATTCACCCACTGGGCAATCTATCCATCAACCCATCCACCCCCCTCGATCCCATGCACTCGTCATTATTTGCCTCCAATTAGTGGAGTCACTTTGCTGAAAGTGTTCCAGGGATTGGGGGGGGTGGGCATGACATCTAAAGGAAAGGCGTCCCTGCCAATTGAGGGGGACAAAATGTTGTGCTATGAAAGTTGGGGGCACAAATCCCTTGCCCCCCCTAAAATTACACCCATGCCTCAAACACCTCCACTATGCACGTTCTCATCCCACTACCAAAGACCCCACACTGAGAAAACACTACATCTCATGCCGTTCAAAAGCCAATCCACCATTTGTACTGCCAACATCACTGAGCGCACCATTAATCATAACCTACTTCCAACTCTTTATCACAGAAACCGGTTTATCTTTTTTTCAAAATTATTATTTATTGTGCTGTAGTTTCTTACAGAACTTTTCACACAAAGTCAAGTCATTGTGCATCCTTTCTGTGTCGAAAGTATACACAGAAGTACCACAGAGCTGACACGCCACAGGATTGTGTGCATCTATGGTCTACACAATGTGCCATCTTTCTGTGTCATGTCAGTTTTTCCCACCATGTTCTCAACCTGATTGCTGAATATATTGTCCAACAGATCCACCATGACACATACTCGTGACATTTTGTCTCCATATAAGGCCATTGACCAGCATTTGTGAGGCGTTAGTGTACTTGCTTCAGTGAGAAATCTGCCCATCTGAGCGTTTCGTTGCTTTGATACTCCCGGACAATAGAGCATCAAGTGTTTGATGGTTTCAACTTGTTTCGTTTGGCGACAGAAGCAGCAGTGGTTGGTTGCTGCACTTCCTGGTTTCCTCCTCCACTGTACCTTCATCGTTTGGTACAAATTTAGCCTTATTCGGAGGAATTGGTTTCTGTGATATCGGCTTGGAAATTTTTGCAGATATCTCGGCAAGATATTCAGTTTACATGAATCAATTGGTATCTCTTTGAGGGTTTTATCTTTTGTTCTTTCCTCAATAGTTTGGATCCAGTCTCTTTGCAGCAGTTTCTTCTTCACCCATTAAGGGTTCGCTGTTGCGGTCTCTAATTCAGTGCTTAAGTCTGCTAGGTGTTGTTGCCAAATCTCGTTCCATTGATTTAAAGGACACACTCCAGGATTCATCATCGTGGTTTACTCCCTTGTTCGTTTTTATTTCTTGGGTCAGATCTCCAACTGTATTCAAGCGTATTCTCACAGTAGGGTCGCTGTAGAATGCTGTTATCTCTAGCAGATAGCACGGACACTTCCAGTTTCGCTGTTTCACCCATAGTTTTGTCCTGTTCACTGTGTCAAAGGCCTGTCGCACGTCTATAAATGCAAGAAAGAGGTTTGTCTTGTTCTCGATTGCCTGTGTTTTCAACACGTTCAAGATAAATAAGTTGAGATCCATTCCAGTTCCTTTGGTGAAACCTGTTTGTCGTATGTCTGTAATTTGGCACTTGTTAGACCATTGCACTAGTTGTTGTTGAAGGTTCGCTGACAGGAGTTTCCCGATGACATCCAACAGTGCAAAAAGTTTGTAATGTTTTGGCTCTCGTCGGTCCCCTTGCTTGAATATGCGGTCTATACTACCCTTTTTGTCCATGATGGTGAAATTGTGCTGCTTAGAGATATTCTTCGGCAAATTAGGCTTATTAGTTTGGCCCACTCCTCTGGGTCCTTTTTAAGTATGCTCTTTGTGAGCCTGTCAGGTCCCAGTGCATTAGAAGATCTGAGCTTTTCTATTCAATTTTTGATATCAAGTTCAGTATAATTGATCTTCCATGGCAAACACTGTGATGTCCAAGTCGTATTTTCAGTTCCCCCCTTTTTTTTCTTTTTACATTCGGTGAATATGCTTTTGTAATGGTTTAGCCAGGCCCTTTCATTCACTCCTTTTACTCAGGATTGCTTGTTGGTTTGCAGATGATTGGTTCAAAAGACCCCATGTATCAGTGCTGTTTGTTTTACAAATTGCACGCAGCATTCGCTCCCTTAGTTCCTGGTCTCTTATTAATCTGAAGGAGTGTCCCCAGTTCCGGTAGGCGGTTTTCCTTTCTTTTATCTGTTTTGATCTCTGCGGTTCAGGTAGACTTTTTGCCATTTTGAGTTCTTGTTGCAGCAATTTCTTGCATTGGCTCACCTATCTACTGAACACATGTTTTGGTGTGTCGACAGCATATTTGCATCCTGTTTGTGTAACTTCATAGATTCTCAACAGTGGCACATAGCAGCTGTTTCTGGATCCATTATGCTCTAATCTTTGGTACATAGTTGTAAGGGCTCTCACGTCCGATGCTGTAAATTTCAGTCGATTTCTCCCAGAGTTTATTGTTACATTTAAGTCAATGAGTATGGGAGCTCTTTTTCCCTTCAGTTGCCACTTTGGCCGTAGAGGAATGTGATCCCTTGATCTGAGGCTTAAAATGTCTAGTCTATTTATAACGTACTTGTAGTTTCCCGAACTTCAGATGTAGTCGAGGGCGTAGGCAGTAGTGGTACCCTTCCAGGGGTTATCCCGGGTATGTCTCAGTTGGTTTGGCCGTTAAGCATGTAACAATCTTTTGTTACTATCATTCTGCCAATGAAAGCCCTTTTGATGCTCTTGCGTGTCCACTAGGGACCCATAGTTCTTCGGTTTTCCTTTGTTGTCTAGATTTCTGTTGTTTAAGACAGTGGTCGAAGTGGGCAGGAGTGGTCGGGAGCGGTGCTCCTGTACTTCTTTTAATTAAGTTTTACCGTTCCTATACTTTTATTTTAAAAATGAACCGTTCCGGAACGGTTTCGTTTTAAAATAAAAGTGTAGGAAGAAGTTGAAACTTGCACTTTCAGTGCACTGCACAACGTTTCCTTAAAGAGAAGGCACATGCTCTTTGGGGTTTTTATTGTGCATGGGACAGGGCGCGGCGATGTGGTCTGTGGGGAGCGGTGCAGACCAGTAGGGATCATAGTTCCACTACTTCTTTTCGTACACTTCGACCACTGGTTTAAGATCACCACATAGAAAATATGGCATCTTGCAGACATGATATAAGCCTCGTCAATGGCTTTGGTGATGTCATGTATGAACTTCTTTGTAGGGATGAGCAGCGGGTTCCAGTACATGTTCCTTAGCACTGTGTACTCCGGGCTGTCTTCGTCATGTGTCAAGTGCTTCAAAGTCGTTTACTGAAGAAAGGGGTTTATAAGGTCATGTTCTCAACTGCGACTTCGAGGTTGTTTTTAATCATTGTTAGTAGACCTCAAAGGCCCTTTCGTGCGGGATTCATGAAGACTGTGAATCCGTCACATGCTGGCTTGTCACTCACCCAGGTTTCTTGTAAGTATATTATCTCGTAGGTTTCCAGATTTAGTTCGGGGTTACTCAGTAAGTGTTTAAAACCTCTGGTATTCCACGAGATAAGGGTTGCAAACTTTGCCTTCCTTCAGCATAGTGGCTACTTGTGATGTTTGTGAGAAAGCGCAGTTGATAACCACTTCCAGTTTGCTGGCTTCACTGGCTTCACAATAGTATGTTCCATTGATTTATTTGCATCTAAAATCCTGGCGACATTGCCGGTTTCAAAGGTTACTTTCAGTAGTTTCTTCGCACCTTCTGTCCCATCTTGTGGTTTTCTAGACTTCCGGTCGTGGGATGCTCCCGATTCGTTTCCCCCTGAAGCTTGTTTCTAGTTATTTGACCGCGAGAAATCATGAGGGTCGAAGCCCAGTGAAACAATGGCAGAGGTTGCTGACAAAATCAGGTCTTTAGCAAGACGGTATCTCATGTGAAGAATTACCCAGACTACCCTGGCTTCATCAGCGTATTCCAAGATCACAATATCATCAGAGCTAGCTGTTCTTAAGGTTGGTACTCTTTGTAGTAATTTCATTACGTTGGCTCTGTTCATGTTAACTTAATTTTTAGGTGAAAGCATGTTTTCCAGTTCTACTTTGTCGTTGTCGCTCTGAGCGGTGCGTACCGATCTTCGGTTTCTTTCACCTATTGCTGATCGAGCACTCTCTTGACGATTGGGTTTCATAGGGTTAACGTTTCTGCTGGGTCCACAGTCCTGAATGATTTCATGATCAGCTCTCTGTACCTTTGTCAACTGGTTCACCGTCTTCCTTTTCTCTGCCAGTGTCACAAATCCCTCCAGACTACTACCGTCTAAGTCGGTTTCACAGCTTACTTCCTTGTTTGTATGAGGGTTGCTTGTGGTATTGATCTCTTTTCTATGTCCTGACAAGCCGCGATTGTCATTTCCAATACTGTAGACATTGCCGATTTCGTTTGCGGTTGACACTTTGTCAGCAACTTCCGTCAGTTCGGAGAGCTCTTCTAGAGGATCATACTCATCTTCACTGCTTGTACCACTTGAAATAGTAAGTGCGCTTTGATTTATTTCACTGCAAGTCTCTGGAGTCTTGAAGGTCACAGTCTTGCCTCCATTGTATATTTTTGTCCTTCCTTCTTGTTTTTTTAGTTCGCTGTTAACGTTCGTGTCTGGCTCAGGCAGGCGGACATTTCATAGAATGGCTTGCGAACTATGGAGTCGATGTTTCCCTTTGCTTGGTTTTTCAGAGCTGACCCTATCTTGGTTAATAATAGTTTTCTGTGAGGATTTAGTTCTCGATTTCCTCAATTTCTGACATTGGCTGATCACCACGCCATCCACTTTGAACTCAAACTTACCAAGCGGCATACAGCTCATCTGCCACCCCTCCCACCTGTCCATACTAGGAGCTCCCACCTTCTCATCAAGGAGAGACTCCTACCTCACATACTTGTGCCAGCCTTTCAACCACCCTTATCTAAAAACCCGGATACCTTGGCCACCATTTACATCTCTACCATCTCCGCTCACCCAAAGGAAGGCTAAACGCTCCAAACACACAAATTCCTGGTTCACACCTGAACTCCTTGAACTATGAACCAAGAAAAGAATAGCACTCTCACCCTGGCTAGCCAAACCTAATGACTCCACTAAACTATCCTTCAAAACGTTATCAAAAGAATATAAGAATGCCATTATTAAAGCAAAATCAAACTCATTTAACACAAGGATCTCAAACGCCAAGTCTGGAACTAAAGAGATATTTGCCATCTTTAGAGATTTGGAATCACCAGCTCCCACCCCGCTCTATCCTCTCTAGAGACAAGGAATGGTGTAATAGTGTCCAGGAAGCCATGTTGGACAAATTGAATTCACTGCAAAACAAAATCATTAAACACCAACAAGCCCTGGGAAAACCTATCTCAAATGTCCATTGTAAACCCTCCACACTGACGTTCCTCTCATCTCCTTTAAGGAAATGAGTGAGCTAGAAGTGGCAGCAGTCCTCAAATCTATTAAACCCTCTAATTGTAAAGGTGATACCTGCCCAGAGCAGCTGATTAATGATATCACAAACACCCCGACACCATTCATCACGGCCTTCATCAATGCCTCCTTCACTTCTGGCTATGTACCTGCTTGCCTCAAAGAAGCTTGGGTGTATGACCGCTCTTAAAAAAAACAGCACTCGACCCAGCAAATATCCCAGCAAATTACCGGCCTATCACTACGTTTCCCTTTTTACTCAAAAACCTGGGCAAGGCAGCTTACCTGCAAGTTCATACATTTCTAGAGTCCAACAACTTGCTGGGTCTCAGGCAGTCCGGTTTCAGGCCTTGGACATGAGACCGAAACCGCACTACTGGACTTAAAAAAAAAACAACAGATTGATGACCTCAGGGATGCAGGTAAACCAGGTCCCCTACTGCTCCTCAACCTATCCGGAGCATTTGACCTTGTGAACCAGGATAGTGATACTCTCTCCCACCACCTCTCACCTGCTGCCAACTCCTCTCAAAGTTACAGCCTGGGTCATATCATTTTTCCAAGAAAGAGTCATGAAAGTTTTCTCTGATCAAGCAAGTGCTAACCCTAATTTCATCAAGTGTGGGGTCCCTGAAGGATCCTGCATCTCACCTTCCCTCTACAACTTACTCATGATGCCTCTCTTTAACTTCCTGGACCCGCATGGCATCACATACACTAACTATGCTGATGACACGCAGATCCTCATCCCCCTGATGGGCAACTACGAAGCAGACAGCAAAACGCTTAATTCCATCTACTCAGAGATTCAAACATGGATGGCGGAAAATTGGCTGTGTCTCAACAGCGATAAAACTGAAATTTTAGTTATAGGTTCACCAGGTACTCTCAAGAAACTTGACTTAAAGTACAACTCTTTCTCAGTAGATAACACTCCATCATGGTCTCACATGCTGTGAAACCCTTGGAGCTCTACTTTGACTCATACCTCACAAAGAACAGACAAGTTAACGCTATCTCATCTGCAGCTGCCTTCCACTCTAAATTGATCACAGCAGCTAGACCGTTCCTGACAAAACAGAATTGCCTTACCATAGCCAGAGCTACAATTGGGTCTCGGCTGGACTATTGCAATGCTCTTCTGGCTGGCACCTCCTTCAAAAATATCAGGAACCTTCAGACGGTCCAAAACAATGCACTCAGGGCAGCCACCGGCATCTCCAAACGTGACCACATTTCAGCGACTAGAAAATGTGTCCACTGGCTCCCCGTCAGGGAACGCATCATGTTCAAAACTCTTGCACTCACCCACAAGTGTTTGCACGACACCACTCCACGTTACCTCTCATAAAGTTTTGCCAAACCCTCCTTAGATATACCTATCAGAATGGCCTACTTAAACAAAATCACCATCCCCAAGACACTCAGAGTGAGGGCTTGAGGAGCCAGCTTCCTGGTCATTGCAGCTTCCACTTGGAATTCCCTCCCTCTTCATGTAAGAAACACAATCTTACACAGCATTCAGGAAAGCTGTTAAAACTTTATTGTGTGTATAACTGCATCATCTGAACGTGTATTGTAACAAACTTCCTGTATATGCATGACTGTTCTGTACCAAACTAGGCCTCCGCTCTCTGTTCTCCGCTCTCTGTAACCACGAGCTAAGCCTAAAACCTTTCAAATAAATAAATTCAAAACAAATTCAAATAAATAAATATTTATATTTCTTCTTTCTCATTTGAGGTATCTTTCCCCAGGTTTGTTTTCAGTTTTACTTTTTGTTCTCGAGGTGTGGCTGCTGTTGATATAATAGGCGGCATTCGGTCTGATATAACTTTAGAGTTTTCGTCTTCTACCACCTCGGCTGAGACGGCAGTGATGTGAGAGATTTCAGTGCTCACGGTCTGGTGAGCCTGTACGTCTGTACTCATATCTTGAACATTTGTCAGAGGGTCACTAGTCAAGGTTCGCTAGTCTAGGTATTTCCTGTGCTTTCATTTGCTGGCTGGTTCTCTACTGGCCAATAGTGATTTTTCTGATGTGAAACTGAGTGGAATATTCACATGGTCTCGACAATCCATTATAGTTTGGGTGTAATCGTTTTTTTGCATCCATTTGATGGCCTCTAGAAGGGCCTCCGTTGTATGTACTTTTTCTGAGTGTTCGCCTTGGGCGAGATCACAAGTCTGGCTTGCCATTTTACAGATGCTTCAGCTTCGATGTCTAGTCGGTCGCAGATCAATGTAGTAAAGGGCTCAAGATGTAAGAGTTTTGCGTGTACCATCGCCAACATTGTATCATTATCTTTTAGACTTGAGTGTATGTCCTTGTACAATTTTAAAAATGGCGCCATAGATATGGTTAATGCGGCAATTACATTGTGATGTAATTGTGTGACGGCCGCATTAGACAAAAGCAGATCGTTTTGGTGATCATCTCTAGTCTCTGAGTCGTTGAATTCATTGGCAATAACATTATCCAGTTGGGAGCTTATGTTTAAAGGTTTTCTTGATTTCTTTGTGCGGGCCAATTTGGGTGTGATTGGCAATTGAGGCGCTACCCATAAAGATTTTGATCTTGGCATTTACCTCCACATCATCGCCCGAATGTCCGGTTTTTTGGGGAGCAGAGTTTCCTGTTATTGCCGTTTCATTTGTTTGCGGCGCCAAGCATGACGCTGTTTCCATACTGATGTGGTTGTGGTTGTCAGTCTGAGGGATGTCATTGACTTCCATGATTTCGATGTCTGTTAAGTCTTGTAGTCCCTGAACTTCCATAAAGTTTGTTTTTTCTCTCTGTAACTGAACAGCTGCTACCGATGCCGGTACCGTATATGGTACCCTTTTCATTTGGTCCTTGTGGTTTCAGTACGCTTCCTGTGTCGTAGTATGTCCAGACATCGGGCTGCAATGAGAGACAGAGGGTATGTTCGTTGTGCTATTCCCAAGCACGCCGCGCTCCGCTTGACAACTCCCTTGGATGTTCGATTTACAGAGGAGTCTTTCACTATTGACACTGTCTGGGGCAGAACAGAGCCGTTGTTTCATCCGTGTTCTGATTCCAACTCCCAGTGGGTCCATAGTTGAATACTCCTCCGTTCTTAGTGAGTGGCTGGGGGACGTCAGGGAAGTCAGAGCGGATTCATGCTCTAGCCACACGTGTCTCCTGTAGGCTAGTAAATTCACAGATGGTGTGATTAGCTTAACTTCCAATCCCTCCAGCCCTCGTTATGAATATTACGTCACTAGTGAAAAGTGTCTTAAGTGAAGAGAGTCCTACCTTCACGTGATGTTGCTCTGTGTGTCACAGGTTTCCCCCATCTCACCTGTCTGTATTGTTTGCTCATGATCTTCGAAGATGTCTTCTTTCGCACTGTTCGGGATTTATATAAACCCGTGCGTGGGTCTTCGGGTTCCAGCGTGCGGTTCGTGACCCGGCTCCAGAAAGCATTCAGATGTCCGGGAAGAAGTCCAGAAAATGGTGAGGTTCGCACTCAGAGATACAAATGCGATGGAAATCCAGGATATGCAAGGTGAGGAAAAGGGGAAGGATGAAAGAAGAGGAATCCAGGGGACCGGGAACTAGGAATCAGAAGTAATCGCTGAACGAGCTCCGGCAACACACGTCTGACTACTGTAAGCAGTAGCGTTGAGATGCGCAGGGCCGTGGCTGCTTTGTAGAACGTAGAGCGTACAACGCGGAGACTGGAAAACAGTGTTCCGCGTTCAGTGGCCATGTTGGGAGTACTGCTGAGTTCAGTCCCCTATGGGTCAGGGACCACGAAGTCCAGAAGGGACACGTACGGTGGTCATGACACTGTGCTCTGTACTGTTTCAGCCTTGCAGCCTGCATGATTTGCAAAGACTGCTAACTCTCCTGCCAAACTCTGCTGCCGTGCTCGGCGCTGAAAGTCAGCAGATGTAGGAAAGGCCCGGTGTATCCAAAATCCATCACTCTTGGTGTCCTGGGACCTTTCCCGCCGTCCCCAACTTTCTCACTCTCACAGATATTGAAAGTGCGGAAATTGGACCCTAGAGCAACTGATGGGAACTGCTGTGATTCTGGAAATGCATGGGAGGGACAGGGTCTCCGTATCCTTGTCCTTTACTGCCGTTTTAAGGTGTATTCTGTCGTGTTTTCTGCCCAGGAGTCCACGTGGGACTCCTGGCAGTGCAGCTCTTCCTGTTTTTGGTTTGGTGTTCAGACCCATGGGATACCCTTATGGCACCCATGGGTGGGCGTACAAACCTGTGCCACTAGTGTATGTTTTTGGGCACCTGTGGGTGGCCCGCAGAGCAGGGTATGGGCTGGTGGCAGCTCCATGATGAATTTGACAGGTGCTCTGAGTATCCTCCATTTTGGGATACCCAGGCCCTGCCATTGGAATCAGTTGATTCCTGATAGAAAGCAAGATGGCCCCTGTGGCCTCTTGCTTTCTATTGCCCGTTACCTTGTTTCCCCAAAGTCCTGCGAAGCCCTGACTCTGTCCCTTCCCCTTGACTGGCTGTTGGGTGGAAGTTCCATATATGGTGTTGTTGTGCAGTCCAGAGTGGCTGGAGCCTTCCCAGTGACTGTATGTTGTGGGTACGCCCTGTGGGTGGGACCTGGGTGAATGGAGTGTGTGACCAATATGCACTTCTTGTTGTGGCTGTCTGGTTTCTGGTATGAGAGACAAAGACTGAGACAGCCTTGCCCGAAACTGGCCTGAATGCAGTGTGTAGTGTTGAATGGCTGGGTACTTGTCCCAATCCACATTCCTTGTTGTGAGTGTCTGAGAGAGAGGAGGATGGCCTAAATGCACTGTATGCCTGATTGGCTGATTGACTGCATGAATGCCCTTCTGTACGATTGGCTGCTGAGAGTGACCCAGCAGTGTGGATGAGAGACAGGATAGTATATCTGGGGACCTCTCACCACTGGAAATTGTTCAGAAGCTGTGTCTACACTTGAAGAGCAACTGGAATTGCTGATCCTCGATGCCCAGCTGGAAGAAGAAGACTTGCTGTTGCATTTGCTTCGACCTGATCTGAAAGCTGCCGAATTCGTCAAAGACTGATCCGAGAGAGGACCTGGTAAAGCGCCCTCTTCCCGTGCTCCGAGGGACCATCGAGCACCGCTAACCTTCGCCGAAGCTCCCTGGAAGTCAGACCCTCGAAAGGCTGCCGACCCGAGACGGGACCGCTGAGGAGAAAGGAGTGAAGCACCAGGACTTCGCCACTGTCGAAGTCCATTGCCGTTGACCAGGGTTCGCAGGTTTGTGTAACCGCTGGAGGCCCGTCGAAGTCGTGTTGTACCAGAAGAGGGGACCGCTTGACGCCGTGCCGCCAACGACCGGAGCCGCCCGCTCCTTTGCCTAAGAACATTTGAATCGAAGGACTCGCTTGTCCACAACGTCGACCGCTTTGTCCTGCCAGAGAAAGTCAAGAACGCTGACGCGCCAAGGAGAATCCGCCGGTGGGTTTCCCGCCACCTGAAGGCCACAAAGACTTTGCCGACTCGATGACCCCTGGTGAGCCACAGTGCTTCCGAAACTCTTTGCGGTCCTGAACAATCAATCGCCGAGGTGCCCCGCACACCTCATCCTCGCAGGACGTCGCCGACTAGCACCGCCTGGATCGAGGCCGTGGCCTCGCCACCCTCGAACTTCTCATTGACGCCGTCAACGTCAAGTTCACCTTCTACGAAGCCTCTCGACGATCCGTGGCTCCTGCTTTAAAAGGGAGTCACTCAAGAAGGATCCGTCGACGCTTCTTTGAAGAACTCTACTCCACCAGGTACATTGGGGGGTAAAAACATTATTGAATTATAATTATAGGAGAGAATAAGACTATTGGGCTGGGCTTGTGCTATATATTTATTTTACAGGTTGCCCAGGTGGGGGGATCTCCACACAGAACTGTGTCTAGGTAACGGGGCCAGTATTCTGCCAATTGTGTCAACCATCTTGCTTTCCCTCTTATCTCTATTGCTGGTTTCCTTGTTATTGATTTGTGTGACATTCTAACAATATAGTTGATGCACTTTAATGAGATCTGAGAATATTGCCGGTACCACTTTAGAATTGTATATATTTATCATTGTTGATTTCTGAGTAAAAAGTGCGTTATTATGATAGTGTACATACCTTTGAATATTAATTATATAAAGACTGTGTTTTCAGTAATACAGTGTGTGGACATTCCTTTGTGGGGGTTCGGGGACTACACTGTACTTAAGAACCAGCCTGCATCACCTCCTGAGAAGCTAGGCCTTGATTGCTCGTCCATTGCTACCACAATAGAGAATCTTGGCTGGGGTCCTCTGTGCCTCTCCTCTACCATATAGAGAGCGGAATTATAGGCACCCCCCACCGGTATCTTTACAACTGCATACAAGACTTCCTGATACTATCAGCAGAAGAGAAAGTATTTTAGCAATGGAGAGACCATGGTGAGGAATTCGACGTAGGCTATGCCTTGTCGGGGAAAGTTCTCTGCTCGCTGCATATGACACACCCACCCCCTTAATGTGGTCTATGTTCTTCCCTTTCCTAGTGTGTCTTTCCAGTGTGGTGGTATCTCAGGGTATACAATGTCAGTTATTAAAACTGAAAATGGTACCTATTGTCTAGGATTGGGGCACTGCCATATTCCAATATGATTTGTTGTTGAATGTATAGGACTTTGTTTAATGACTCTTATTTTGTTTCTTCAATAAATATGTTGGTGGAAAATTTAAACATGGTCTGCCCCCATTTTTGCAGAGATCTGTATGTTTGCATTCTCTCTGGAAACAACAGACAGCACACTGACAGCTCACAAGACCGGAAGTGGCAATCAGTCACAGAGAAATATGGCCATGCACCTTGCAGGAAGCAGTTTAATATCGGCACCTAGCACTTATTCCTCTCTTTGTCTCCGAAACTCACCTTACATCTCATTTGCAGACCTACACATGCTACAAAATTGCTTGTTGGGGGCTACAACAACCTCATCACATTTATGTCCCTCATTCAAAAACACAAAATCCACCTCAGAGCTTTAACCTATCAAGGTAAATCTAAAAATTATGAGCACAGTGATCTCACCCAACATACCACCAATAACTCTGAAAAACCGCTGTAGCAACGTATAACTAACTAGTCAATACTTCACTTATTTTCCTTCAACACCACACACATCCACCTCTGGACTAGTGTGACCACTTCCCAATGCCAATCTCAGGCCACCATGCCTCTTTTACTTATTTGCTACAGCCAAGATGATGGAATGGCAACCATGCCCCTCAGAACATCCCCTACAAACATTTAGCCAAGACCTCACAGTCATAACACAATCCACACTGGCTCACTCGATGTAGATGCCCTGCCTTCCAAACACTCTTTAAAACACCTTA
Organism: Ambystoma mexicanum; assembly: GCF_040938575.1. Lineage (NCBI taxonomy): Eukaryota > Metazoa > Chordata > Amphibia > Caudata > Ambystomatidae > Ambystoma > Ambystoma mexicanum. The sequence goes on along the minus strand of NC_090922.1, from coordinate 590,822,820 downwards.
AAGATTAACGTACACTTGCATGCCAGCAAAAACACCTACCAAGCCAAATTCTTCACATCGGTTTGAGCGTATTGAAAGCAAGTGGTCAACCCGTTCACAAATGGGAGAAGCTGTGGCACAATTCCTGTAAGCCAACAATCACCCATGAGCACTACTCAAAGAAAACTATTCACCATGGCCAAAGCCACCTGCTATGAAATTCCCAATGAATAAGCAATTAGGAGCAGTGACCTATTCAAAACTGGTAAATATTGTGTGAACCCACTCCCAGACTTTCTAATACCCAATTCCACTGAAAAATCAGCTGCCATCAATAGATTCTTCACTGAGAAAATTCTACATTAAATGAAGCCCACTCATCATCGCCCTCTCACATAGCCCCTGGACGGAAAACACCCAAACAAATGCCTTAAGCCACACTACCCTGCCTTTAATTCGGAACCTCTTCCTAGACCGTTACCCCATACAAGATCAAAACCATACTCCATGCCTAAAGAAATCTCACACTTGAGATGGATTCAGTACTATCCTCCCCAATATCAACCGCTTCCACCAACCCAGAGTCTTCCCTATGCCACCCTATACCGGTTCATTAAAAAGCCAATTCGTGACCCAGGCATCGTCAGCAACTATCAACCAAGAACCCAGCCCTCATTCTTCCGAAAGATACTCGAGAATTCACACAACAAGAGGCCCAGCTAGGCAGCCTCTTTATTCAACACAAAGTTGAGACTTATGATATTATATGATATGGCATTTGTAACGCGCCTATACACAAGTGTTTCAAGGCGCAACGAGGCAGGGAGGGGGAACAAGGGGAAGACAGACAACGATCCTACGAGGCCAGGTGTCATTTAGATTGCGCAAGTGCAGGGGTAGAGGGGAGGGAAAAGTGCAAGGGGAAGGGGAGGGGGGAAGTGCAGTACAGGGTAAGTAGAATAAAAATAAATAATAGGGCCAGCTGGTGGCAAGTGCAAGGTAAGTGCAGACAAGTGCTGGGGAGGGGGGGGGGCTGTAGGGATACAGAGACAGTCCCGTAGTGCAGGGGTTGCCAGGGAGGCAGTGCAAGTGGAGAGTGGCTGGGCCAAGGACCGAGGTCGGAGAGAGTGGCCCAGTTGCAGATTCAGTGCAGTTTCAGTGAAGAATTTAGCTGGGGAGAAGGAGAGAGAAAGCAGAAGCAAAGAGGAAGGTTTTGAGGTGCTTCCGGAACCGGAGATGGTTCTCCTCAAGTTTCGGGGAGGTAGGAAGGCTGTTTCAGAGGGAGGCCCCTGGCGTGGAGAGAGATCTACCCCCAGCTCGTTGCTTCGAGAAGCGGCTGACCCTGAGGGAGTTGGAGATGGATGAGCGAAGGGCTCGGGAAGGAAGATATTTAGGAAGAGAGAGTTGAAGGTATTTAGGCCCCAGTCCCCAGGCGGCCTTGTGGACAATGCAGAGGGTTTTGAACTTAATCCTCGCAGCCACTGGGAGCCAGTGTAGAGATTTCAGTCCTGGAGAGATACGGTCCCTGGGCTTGAGGCCAAGGACAAGTCTCGCAGTCCTGTTCTGGATGAGTTGCGGAGAGTGGAGGCAGGCAGATTAAGATAGAGGCTGTTACAGTAGTCCAGCTTCGAGAGGACCAGGGCTCGGGAGACAGTGAGCTTCTGGGGGAAGGAGAGGAGGGGAAGAATACCTCCGAGGAGGTGCAGCTGGTAGTGTGACTTCTTAGAGAAGTCAGATATATGAGGAGAGAAGGAGAGTGTGGAATCGAAGATGACCCTGAGGTTTTTTGCCTTGCAGGTAAGAGCAGGAAGAGGGCCAAGAGAGGCTGGCCAGAGAGCTGCAGGGAAGGAGGGAGTGGGTGTGCCGAAGGGTAGAATCTCCGTCTTACTGGCATTAAGGCAGAGGTCCATTGGCGGCACACCATTCCTGGATAGCAGACACACAGTCAGAGATGAGGGAAGGAGAGGAGGAGGCGAGGGTAGCCTGAAAATTAGCTGGGTATCGTCCGCATAGCACTGAAAGTTGGGGCAGAGAGCAGCAATGCGGTGGGCAAGGAGTGCCAGATACTGGTTGAAAAGCCAGGGAGAGAGATTAGATCCCTGGGGGACAGTGTGGAAACAATCCCCATATGGGAAGTCGAGCACATCCTTGTCCTAACACATACACAGTAAGAAAGGCAACACCTAATTTGGGAACATTTACTATTTTAACTAAAAGTTCCTATCAGGGAACTTTGCAGACATTCAAAATACTAATTCTGCTAATTTAACATACTCAGTCCAGACATGCATTCAATTAAATACGTTACATTTGTATTGTGAATTAACAGTGACTATTAGTACCAATGTTACAAATGCATTAAAGTACAGTTTGGCAGTGCATATCTCCCCTAATAATACCAGCAGGCAGAATTGAAGGGGTTCCCTGATGCAGACTCAGGCACTTGACAAAGCAGCTTAGAAGGTCAGATCTTTCCAACCTCACAGAAAGAGAACATCTGTGGATGGTTCACGGACCTAGAACGTGGGCCTCCCTATCCATGGTATTCTAACCGTACACTTAATATTCTTTCTAACAGTATCCATATTATTGCTTTCTATCACAGTATCCACTTGTTCAGCACTCAGGTGTTTCACTGCGGGGTTGTGATGTATAAAACAATATATATACACGTATACACGCATACATATATGCCTTAGTTGACATCCATTGAGTGACTCAGCAAACTAGTATTCAAGGCCAGCTGCTTCACCTACACAGTGCTCTCAAGTTACCAGATTTCATGCATGAAAAAGCCAGACATTCCTTTTTTTTCTGAGAATTATGGGATTTTAAGTTTTAACATTTAAAATGGAAAAGACAAAACCGTAAATCCCAGAATTCGCAGAACAAAACAGGACTGGCTGGCTTTCTCACGCATGAAATTGGAAAGCTCGCGATCTCTGCCTACAAAGTTGCAATGGCAAACTCCCCACCATATGTGGTGGAGAAGCTGCCCATGCCTGGTGGTGATGACCCAACGCCAAAACTCTGCCGAACTGGTGCTTCAAAGGCACAAGAAAGGTAAAAAATCAGGACGCAAACCATCGGAGTGTCTGCTCTTAGACTATGCAAGGACAGACTTCTTCATGTCATACTCGCCCCGCCTATTGCAAATCAGAAAGGCGCTTAAAACCCACCTCTTCAGAGCACATATACAGAATTGCACCTTTCACCAACCTAGTTCTACTCTACCCCTCGACTGGCGTTCACCACCGATTTTGAACAGTTCCCCTCCTTTTTAACTCCACCCACCGTGTACAGCACTCTGTTGCTCTCACATCTAGGCCTACAGTGTATACTCGCCCCTCTTCCCCTCCAACCATGCCCCTTGGTGTGCCTGGGCGGACAATGCACTTTCATATGTTTTTTCCCATCGAGACTGGTTCAGAGGGATATCTCAGGCCTCTGCATTCGCTGGAATGCAGCAGACACCAAGCTACATCTTCATGCTTGGTCTCTGGCGGAGGTGCCAGGGTGATGGGATGCCTCGATGCCAGGAGGATGCAAGTCTTTCCTTTGTGTTAAAATGAACTCATCTAAAGCAGATACTCTTCACTTCCCCCATTCTTGCACAAGGATGCCATTCTTTGCTGTGTGCCTTAGGAATTTCCTGCACTTTGCATTACACGCCATTTATCATTATTTCTTTTGTAAAACCCACAATGATTAACTAGATCATGTGTGCGCATAACATGTTCAGCTTAAAAAGGTCAAACATATCTTACCTGCCCCTGTCTTGCCAGACTGAAAACGCTGTCCTCGGTCTTCCCCACACGCCACCTCTTCAAACCTTTCTCCCCTTGCTGGACGGTTGCTAACAGCAGCCCTGTGCCCCAGACAGCCTCCTTTGTACACCTTTCCGTGCTACTCCTAAGGTGCGTTTGCTGAAGCAGGCAGGCGTCCCAGCTGAGAAGTGACACGTCTCCGCTCGCCTGGGGAGTACTTGCCGCACAGGCATTCTTCAGGGCCCAGGTTTCCGCGTGCTGAACTGTCGAAACATGCTTTTCGGCAGCAGCTCCCGGTACTTGCACTCCCTCCCTATAGACATAAGGCTGCTTCCAACCCGTACTCTCCCCGCCGGCCACAAACACACCTCTGGTGAAGCAGAAACAATTACACTTGAAGAGGTGGCTTGGCACATCGTCTATGGAAGGATTTCCTTTCAAATCCAAGGTTTCAAAATGTGCCCTTCCTTACTCGGTCTGCCGAGTTCTGACTTGATTGCCCTTTGCCTTTCATTATTTTATTCTATTTTTGTTCTAATAATGCTTATTTTTCTGTTAATTGACAATGTATTTTAAGTGCTTTTATTTTTTGTGCCCACGTTTATTTTTCCTTTTGTACAGGGCAATTAATATGTGTGATATCCAAAAATGTTCAATTATTTTATGAATTCAAAAAAGATCCCAGATGTCCACTTACAATCAACCCTACACAATGTCAGAGGTAGCGCTCGGCACTTATCAATATATTATAATAGCGTTATCAATACATTATGCACTGTCGCTACAACATCCATTGATCTGGGGTTGCACGTGATTTATGGACCAATAGCAAGGCAGAACAAGTGGGAGAGCTGGCAGAAAGATCCACCAGACACATTTCTCCCAAAAGATCCGTTTTTCTAGTTGCAATTTCAAATACAGCCACTAAAATATTGCAAAATAGCGCCAGCCATCAGCTCTAAGCATCAAGAACCGGATGTGGAAGCAGACATGGCAAAGCTTGAGGACCTGATTTTAAGATCGTGTTAAAAGTACTGAACAAAGCATTCTCCCCTCTAGTTTCCAGCACCACCATTCTAAGGTGGGTGGAAGAATTGGAGGGGAGATGCTGCGCTTTGCAGCAGCAAAAGCTGCTTAAATCTATCCTGTGCCAGTGGCACTGCAAGCATTTCTAAATTGACTGCAACTTTTCCAATTTAAGAACGTTTTCTTAAGATTTCATTAAACTAGAAAAGTGGTGCTGCAGTCTAGGAAATTATACTTTTATAAAGGGAAAACGTGTGCAGTAGAGTTTGAGGTGCTGTATTTTAACTCCCTTTAATGCAGTGCTTTGAAAGGAGAATCGCCTGCAGTGCCTGCCCTGCATTTCTCATGGTTGCTAAGGCTGCTGTCAAGCAGTAAATCAGGCGCATGCAAAAGTCGTGGCTTTTATGCCCAGCCGACACATCATCACTTTACCAGAATATCCTCCTTTTAAGGAAAACGCTCATCCTTCATGTAAGAACACTTTCTGGTTTTTGCATGCACCTCGAAATCGGGCCCTCTGTGTAAACAATCACGGCACAAATAATCATTAAGGTAATTACGTCAAATCCGCCTTGTTCCTGTCAGGTAGAGAGATGTAAATGTCAATGCCAGGAGGCTGTCATGATGCGGGTCACTCTCCCCTGTTGGCGGCAAGTCAATTAGGTCCAAATGATTGTCCAATACGAAGTATTTTAGGCCAGCTCCTAAGGGCTGCAGCAACCACATTAGGTGAATATCACAAGGAGCAAAGGAGGACCCACTGGCTGCGCCACAGGGCAGCTCTTGCCGTCTTGCAGGGGGCGCCACTGGATTCATAGTTGCCAAGGAGTAAACGGGGAGATCAGGAATTTCCAGAGGTGCATCCAGATTAATGGGCCCTCCTATGAGAAGTGAAGACACCTTTTAACTGTTCATTTCTGCACTACTGGTCACTTGGTACTATATTATGAAACGAGTTTGCAATCACTTTGTTTTCTTTTGTCACTTACAGTTGTAGTCCACTCGGCTCAGTGCTGTCAGTGTTCAGGCAGACAGGACTTTAAACACTCACAATGCTTTCACATTACCAAACGTGCACTATTCTAATGTTATACTATGGCTATTTGGATGTGGGGTGGGGAATTGTCTCCACACAGAAGTTTAGTCTATCCCCTAGTATCACAGAAGGGACCACATGAAGGCAATTCGTTGGAGGGGTATTAGGAGAACAACTTTCTTGGTTTGGTAAAGATGTTAGACAGAATAATAGTGTCATGCGTGTGTTCAAATACAACTACAGCTAAGATAATTGGTGATGTTGGTAACTTTGCCACTAATTCCATACTTTAATCTTCTGCAGTAAGAGGAGATCCATGACACTTATGTACATAAAACATAGGTATTGGCTATCATTCAGCTGCAAGGAGAAAAATTAAGCTCTTCTTACTGCCCCGAAGGCTCCTTCTCCCGATACTACTCACATCAGACGAAGACGGAAAGATTTTTAAACGGAACTGGCATTAAGGAGAGAAATCGCCAGTGGCCATTGGGACATATTATGCAAGCCTGCAATCTCTTTTGAGAATAAAAGTTTCTGGAAGATTATTGTTAGGAATTCGAATGGACTAGATCTAGGTTGTTCTGAAGATCATGAAGTCTATGTTACTAAACGAGACTGGGTAGATCTCTTAAAAATGCTTTATAGCTCTGATTCCACTATAATCTCAGAGGGCATAACACCCTTTCCTCTTTCCATCTAGACGGGGGAATTTCTGAACCATTCACAGAGAGCTCGAATTGGTCATTGGACCTTAAAGATCATTGTGGGTGCCGGGACAGACGGGATGTCAAATTACCTTTTCCATTCTTCTACTGAATTATGAGCTCCTTTCCTTACCGGGGTGTTTAATGCAATTTTGTTAACAAACGATATTCCTCAGAGTTGGAAGATGGGCACTACAATAACAATTTATTAAAAAATGTATAAATCCTCCACTTTGTCTTATCGCCCGGTTACTCTGCTGCACGGTACATCCCAGTTATTTTCTGGTATCCTTATGAAACTATTGGAGAAATGGGTATTAGAGTCTAAAATTCTCTCTGATACTCAGCTGGCCTTCAGAACTGGGATTTCATCTTCTTCTCACCAAATATGTGCTGCTTATGGGGGCTCCTGTCTACGTGGCCTTTATGGATCTGAGTTCAGAATTTGACCACGTGGACAGGAACCTCCTTTGGCAAATTCTGGATGAAATGAGCGTTCCAAGACCACTACTACACATGCTGGAATCTCTACATTCTGTTTCAGAGGTTGAGCTAGACTTGGAAAGGGGGTGAACTCAGTAGTAACATCGAGGAGAAAGGGATTTGGCAGGGGTGTGTGCTTGCACCCTTCTTTTTAATTTATAAATTAACTCCCTGTCATCTGTTTAGCAGAAGATGGATGCAGATGTTCCACAATGTGAGGGAAGAAGGTTTCCTGTGTTACACAGATGATACGGCTCTTTTAGCTAGAACTCCTAAATCCTGAAAAACCTTAGTTGAGGGCTATGTCAACTTCATGGCTCTATGGGGACTTAGGGTGAATAGTGACAAGTGCTATGTCTTATGTTTCTCTACAAATCTCATCAACATTCTAAGCTCTTCCTTAGCGGTAAAAGTATAACTAGCTGTGAGAATTTTGAACACCTGGGAGATATACTTTAATAGACACCTTAATTGAAACAACATATGCAAAAGAAGATAAAAAATGAATCAGGTCATTGGTGGTCTGTTTCGGTTTGCTAAGACCCGGCAACAGCTCTATACTGCACATAGGTTAACTGTCTACAGAGGAAAGGGGGTGGCCTTAGGTGTGTATGGCAGTGAATTGTGGTCTGTGGAGCAGACAGACTGGCTCCAATGTGAGAAGAACTTGTTTCTCGCACAGCTTTTGGGTGTGCGCTCGACCACTTCAGGATATGCTACACACTTAGAAAATGGGCAATCCCATATTTATGATATGATGTTAGTTACGCCTATTCTATTCAGGCTATCTCTATGGTCGGGGAAAGGTGAAAACCTGACTAAATTCTTTATAAGACACTTGTTGTCCCGTGGATAGATGTCATAATAAGGATTGGTTGGCATATATAAAACGGTCCCTTCAATCTGAAAGCTTAGAGTGCCGTTTTTAAAACCCAGAATCGCTGCAGTCGTAGTTCATATCCTGAAAGTGAAGGTCATGGTGTTGTGGGGAAGTGACAGGGAGTGTCTAAATTGGTTGAAATCCTCTGTAAGACAATATCTGTCTCTATGACCATGTATGGGGACAGCGGGGTATTTACACTGGGTCATTAGCTGTTACCATAGAGCATTGCGGACTCGTGCCAGGGTAAATGGGTTGCTGGTTGTTAGGAAAGATTTCCATTTCATGTATACTTTTCCCTCCAGCTGTGTACCCCCCAACCTTTTGCTTTGTTTAAACACCATAGTCTGACTTTTACCAGAGGAACACAGCCTTCTGCTGCACTCCAATGGGTTTTTTGCTCTCTTTGTTATGGGGAAACTGACATGCCCTTAAAGACAGGCAGTACTGGGAGACTTTGTTTCCCTTAGTTCTTGTCAATTTTGCAACTTTTCTGCAACATGTTGCAAGTGCACCATGTACCTGACAGTACAGTGCACTTGGGTCTGCCCGTCATATCTAAAGGGCCTAGATACTCTCAAAGGTTTTTTTTTTAGGAGAAGTGCAGGTGTGCCTTGGACAGGGCTGGTGGCAGCTTATCTTTTCATGTATTTTTAACCCTTTCCTGCCAGGTAAACTGCAGTTCCCGTGTTTCGTACGAATAGGTGCCACAAGGTTCTTTGTCCTGTCCTTTCGCCATCTTGCCCCTTCATCTTCCCCAGGTTGAGCCGACCCTGGTCAGTCCTTATTTGGGTATGCATTTTCCCGCAAAACGCCAAGCTTTTGGAGGCTTCTGCATGCCTTGTGTGTGCACCCCCAGGATGTGGGCTGGGCTGGACTGTCTAGTTCCAACACGCATCCTGGATGCCAGAGAGTTTGGTGTGCTGTGAATGCCTGGGACCACCTTGGTCCACGATTGGTGCACGTATGGTATGCCTGTATGTCAGCAGATCTCGCATTGAGTCCTCTTCGGTTTGGCGCAAAGGAGATTTTGGATAAGAGAAGGCTCCAAACATCCATATAATGTCGATCTCCGGAGTTCTCACTGAATGAAGGATAGGATCCAAGTATCCTGAAACTAAGAAGCCAAATCGAGGAACCACTGGTGACCCGCTGGAAGGTTTGACACCCTGAGTCTGCTGTTGTCCCGCTGGACCCCTCTGCATCTGGTCATCCTGCGAAGGCGCTTTGACCCATTGGAATAGTTGGACCAACTAATCTTGGCACCTTCATCAAAACCTGCAAGTAAGCCTTTTCGGAAATGTCCCTGGGACAACCAGTGAGCTGACCGGCTTGCGCAGGACCTTTTCCCTGATACCGCTGCCATTTCGAGGAGGCCCTTGAAACTTGGTACCCTGCAAGCTCTGTGTTCATGGCACTCTCACACCGAATTTCGTACACTTGGCATCCTCAGGTCTGGAGTAAAGAGAGAGCGCTCAAACCGGAGTACACGCAGTTACCGTGTCACCCAGCAGTGGTGACAAACTTTGCAAACTCATTGCAGCTGTGCCCCTCTATGCCCTGAAGCCTGCTACAGCAGAACTGGCCTGATCCATCCACCAGGAGCGGAGAAATCACCACGGTCCCTTTTGGGAATCAATGCTGTAACTTTGTCGCTGAAAGCCGCATAGCCGCAAGATTGCGAACTAGCAAACTATTTCCAACTCTTTGAACCTGTTCTGCCCTGAAGGGGAGACCCTCCTCGAATAGTGGGAATCTATTCTGCATCACCTCACCAGCCTTCCTGTGCTGCTACAGCCCCTACAAAAGACCCTACAAAAGACCCCGTTTCGCCCATCTGCACTACTGCGTGCGCCAGCCTCGCAAGTACATTTGAGCAATAGGCTCCCCTCATCGTAGGGATTGGACTGCCTTTCAGTTAGGATTATGTTTGATGCAGAAGGGACTAAAGACTTTTTGCACTACCTGCTTCCTCCCCTTTGTAGGTTGTGGACCCATTTCGTGCATTAACCCTTTAGACCCCTTTGGTCTTGTATATATGTATATTGATAGGATTGTGTTGGCTTAGAAGTATTACTTTGATTTAATTTGTGTGTTGAAATTCAAAGGCCTTGAAATAAATGTATTTGCATTTTTAGTATATATACATCTGACTGGAATTGATTTGTAAGTGTCCTTTACTCTGTGTGCTCATTGGGGTCTTTCAGTCACCCTCACCCATCCTGAGACCTAGTCTTGACCGCCTCCAATGCTACCTTGATTGGTCTGGCTTGTCCAGAAGGTTACCCTGTTCCAAGAAACTAGGCTGGCCTCCTGAACCTCTACCCACCAGGTCAGAGTTCAGAAATCTGTCTTAACACCGGTAAAGGCCATAACCAGCAAAGTCTCTAAATGATGTTCTCTGTTTCTGTGGTGTCAGATATGATCTGATATGATAGGTTATTCATATCGTGCTTAATATCCAGAGGTTTCTAAGCGCAGAGCCGGGGATCGAACCTGTGGTGCTCTGTGTCGTCTTGCTTCCAAGGCGAGCACGTTGCCCCGAGCTATCCTCCCAGTGCAACCTTTGGCTACTTTGTGCTTATCTGCCCTCTTTACAATGACATACGAGACGCTAGCTTTTCGGTTTCCTAGGGGGCAGTGGTGTAAGATATTGGAAACCTGCTTTTATGTTGTTGCTTTCCGTTCTTAATGCTACAAGTGTTTTTAAACTGGCCTGTCATTTACAGTAAGACGTTATTACAAAGCGTTTCTCCGAAATGCATTGGAGCAATGTCTTTTGTGCCCGTGTCTAAGATTAAAAGCTACATCTGCATGTTTGCCGGATAGTTTTGATCTTCGACTGATATTTGTTTTGAAGCATCACTCATACTGATGGTTTACTTGCAAAGTTATCGAATAGATTCATTATTTTCAGTGGAGTTTCCAAGTGGGAACAGCCATCATCTGCCAATGAATTGCGCGATTTCATTGTGTCATTTTATAGTTCTCTCAACGTGCAAGACGGACCACTGGTGTGGACGACTTGTATAAATGTTGTTAAAGGTTGCAAACTTGAACGTTGCCTGCTTTACTCCTTCATTACTCTTATAGGAGCAGATAATGAGCAAGATTACAGCCACCTGCTTAAAAGTCTCGAATCTGTTACGCGGATACAAGGCCCACGCCACCTACTGTATGCGAGTACTGCACGACCTTATTAAAGGACGTCATAAGTACAAGGCCCCAGGGGCGTTGCTAGGGGGGGGCTAAGGGGGCTAGAGCCCCTGATCTTTTGGTTGTAGCCCCTGATAGAATCTCAGGAGCTACAGCCAAAAGACTAGCTGGCCCCCAGTCCCAACAGTTCCAACATCAGCTTAGCCCCGAGTCTTTTCCAGACCTAGCAACTCCCCTGCAAGGCCCGCTGTGTTATATTACTATCCTAATGTTTACTTACATAATGTATGTGGGTATTCTTATATCTGGCTATAACCTTAGTGCATAACTTCTACTTTAAAGACACTTCATTACCCATAGCAAAACTGCCAGAGTCACAGGACACCATTAAAAAGCGGGGCCATAACCCAGAACAAATCATCCAAGTGTTTCATAGACAAGTGGGGCCACACATATTGTGGCTGAAAAACATGTGCAGCACGGCTTACCGACTTTTGGCTAGATTTAGAAAGAACAACTAGGAAGACAGACGAATGGCAGAGAGCATGTAGAGGGGAGCGCAGACTGTACAGCAACACCACACAGGATAGGATTAGAGCATGTAGATATCCAAATCATGCCTCATGGCATAAATAGCCTACTCCCTGTCGCAAGGTCCTGGTGGCGCATTTCCAGTATTTCAGCGTCTTCCTTCTTGCCCATAAGTAGCGCAGAGTGGCCTTTGGGCAATCCCATGTGAGCATTGCAAAAAGGACAAGCAGAGGGTCCTGGGTTAGCTCAGAGCCAGGTGTTCTATCCACGCAGGTCAGAATGTCCACCCAAAACGTGTTCAGCAGGCTGCATGACCAAAACATATGAACACAGGATCCCCTATTATTCTTGGAAAAGCAGCACCGGTGCGAGTCATCCAGTTCACAAGGGAACATCAATAAGAGGATCAGTACAGGCAAAAAAGAAAGTTATGTTGGATGTAGGACGAGTCAATGTTCACTTTCATGTCCCGTAAAGTGGAACCAGGCCTCGACCATGCCTCTCGAATCAAGTCTTGACCCAGTATTCAGACCATGAGCCACACAGACTAACAAGTGCAACCCCGCTCCCCCCCCTTTCTTGACCAATAGTTTATATGGGGAAGATGCTGACAACAGACAAGAGCCCGACTAGGATGGGAGGCCTGTGTAGTGTACACGTCTGAACAGATAGCAGAGACTGCAACACATCTAATGCCTAGCTTTCAATCCCATAGCTTAAACCTGAACTTCAAGTTCTCAAAAGACAACATTGGCAAGTGAAAAGTCCTATTTGTACTTGCTGTGGTGCCTCCCATGTACGTTTTGTTCACTTCTCTGGTTTTTGACTATTTATTTCCTCCTAGTCAGGCTTAATCTAAATCATATCTGGGAGAGTAGCTCTGTCTTAAAATGTTGGTTCTTTGTATTTATGTGTGTATATCTCAGATTATTTATATCTCGGTGTGGAAGCCTTTACCGAAACCCAAACGTCAAGGTGCTGCGCTACTGTTAAAAGAGGCCAGCCCAAATGCCCGCTACCCACACATTGTACAGCGTTTTGCTGCTCTCGAGCTAGGTCAATACTTTAAACAATATAAATAAATAAAGAAAAAGTGTGTGTGTCTGTGTGTGATACATCACTGACACTGAGTGCTTGAGGATGCCCGAGCTGGTGACCAGCAATTGGCAGGCCGCCAAATGTATGAATGTAACTTGGTATGTGACAGGAGAAAGGTGTAAACCCCAGCCTCGTGTGAGGGTAAAAGCAGAACTCTGACCCAACTCACTGTATCTTTTATGCTGGATCACAGACCAGGCATGCACCTCTAGAAGGCTTGCTACCCTAGAAAAGGGGCTGAGGCTCTGCTCCACCATCTGAAGCACTCCAAGAAATCTGACAGCAAAGCCCTGTCTCCAGGACCAAGGAGGAACTGACTGCAGTGTTCCGTCCATCTGAGTCTGCGCAGACAGCTGGATTGCCTCACCTGCCCAGTGACTCAGTTTACCTAAACACCATGTCCATATCTTTTTTACCTGTCCCAGAAGTGGGTGCCCCTTTCCTTCTGATGGCATGCATGAAAGATGACTCTGCGAGAAACATGGACCTGATTTTCCTCATCTGGGGACATCTGGTAAGTGTTCTGGCTCCACCTCCCCAGCTAGAAAGCTCCAGATGGCCATGCTGCGTTTCGCTGACCCACTGCATAAACAAACCTTCAATCAAGGAATTCAGAGGTAACTGGCTCTTCTACGGTGTTATCCCTATAAGGAATTCCAAATAACCCTTCTTCCTTGTAGTCTTTTGTCACTGAAACCCTCACTGGATTTCCACTCCAGAGCCCAGGAGATTTAGTAGAAACTGAGCATCTTAAGTGAGGAACAACTGCGTCTCCTGAAACTTGACACCTATTTCCTGCACTGCATGCTCAGACCCTTGGCTGAGTTGTCAAGGTATTTTGAATAAAACGCCATCCCTGTGGTCTGCTGCTGACCTCTGCAACAGTGTACCGAGAGAGAAGTCTCTGGGGGTCTCCAGAGAACCATGTCTCTAGACTATCCCTGGTATCCCCCACCTAATCTGCACTGGCACTGCCACATGGCCTCTAGAATCTATCGACTTGTCCTCCGGCGCTACTGGCGCGTTTCTTCTGCATCTGGTTGATCATCAGTGGGTATACTCTTCGGAATTGAAGGGACTGCCATCCTTCCCATCTAACCAGAATACTAGGACTTCCACTGGATGTACTTATGTCCATACAAAGGCTTGCTATCTGTCTTTGTCCCCCTGGTTTCTCTTGTACTGAATGTTCCCCCCTTTCTGAACAGCTAACAAAACAATTTCTTTACCTTTTAAAGGTCCCTCTATTTGTTAAAAAAAGGTTACAGAACTACCAAGAACTTTCAGAGTCTTTTTCTTATTCACCCGTAACCGTAGTTCATTTGCCCTTTGCCTTATCTATATAAATATAACTTTTTTCTAAGGATATATTCTGTGGACAGTCTTTTAATTGTCCATTAAAGAGTTTGCTGTACCGTTTAACCACCATAAGAGCTAGGCCTGGTCTGCTCTACCACACACCCCCTGGCAAAGCTTAGTATATTCAAAGGATACCCTGTGACCCAAAGGAAGTGAAGGTACATGGGCTTGGAAACAGTAGCGGAATGAAGTCCCCCTAACATTTTCTTGTCTACCCGCCTTTATTGTTTATTTATTTAATTGTATTGATTTATATTGCGCTTAAACCCATAGGCATCAAAGCGCTGAGACATAGAAAAGAAAAACATAGGGAAAAGACCACAAATCAATAAGACAACAACGAATCTAACATGAACTGAAACATAAAGGAACAGTCAGCCTGATTTGGGGAATTTACATGAAGAATTCAGAGAAGAGGAACGTTTTCAGCTTCTTCCTAAGAGAAGGAAGAAAGGAGAACGATATCATGCACATTGCTAACTTGTTCCATAATGCAGGAGCAAGAAATTGGAGAGATATGCCACCCGCTCAGGTGCGTTTGATGCATTTACTAAGCACTAACAGCTGAGTGGTGGAACGTAAGGCGCGAGTGGGTTTGCGCCATTTGAGGTGTTTTTTGAGGTAGTCGGGTGCTGGCAATATAGGCATTTGTGCGCGATCGTTAAGGCTTTGAATTTAATCCTCTGCAGGATTGGTAGTCAATGGAGTTATTTCAATGCAGGCGTGATGTGAGAACACCTGACAACATTGGACACTATTCTAGCAGCTGTGTATTGTACCACTTGTAGTCTGGCTACTCAATTTGCAGGAACTCCCAACAATAGGGCATTTCCATAGTCTAGTTTGCAGTTGGGCGTCGTCCACAGTCTTGAAAGATGATGTGACCTTCAAGCAAGATATTGTGTAAGGCTTGGTATACAAGTTAAATAGCAGGGAGGGGGAGGCAAAAACACTCCCTGTGGCACTGCTTGCAGGATAGAGTGGGCTCTGGATGACGCTCGACCCAGCAACACCATGGCTGATCTACCTCACAAAAAGGAGCTAACTAAAGGACTGTTGACTCAAATTGAGATTATTACACAAGCATGCCATAAGAATGTTATGATCCAGGACATCCAAGGTGGCTGAGAGATTCTAGAATTGTTCCCACTTGCACTGAGAAGTGTCCCCAATTGCATTTAGAAGTTGCGCCCGACAGCCTCTCTGTGAAAGCTTAATTTAGAAGTCTACTAAATTGCATTTAAAAGTTGCACCCAATAGCCTCTCTGTGAAAATTGATCTTAGAATTGTTCCCACTTGCATTTAGAAGTGTACCCAATTGCATTTGAAAGTTGCACCCAATAGCCTCTCTGTGAAAATTGATTCTAGTATTGTTCCCACTTACATTTAGAAGTGTACCCAATTGCACTTAGAATTGTACCCAATAGCCTCTCTGTGAAAGCTGAACTTAGAATTGTTCCCACTTGCATTTAGAAGTGTACCCAATTAAATTTAGAAGTTGCGCCCAGTAGCTTCTCTGTGAAAATTCAATTTGATTTGTTCCCACTTGCATTTAGAGGTGTACCCAATCGCATCTAAAAGTTGCGCCCGACAGCCTCTCTAAGCAAGTTGAACTTTGAAGTGTACCCAATTGCACTTAGAAGTTGCGCCCAATAGCCTCTCTGAGAAAGTTGAATTTAGATTTGTTCTCACTTGCATTTAGAAGTGCCCCCAACTGCATTTAGAAGTGCCCCAATTGCAATTAGAAGTGTACCCAATTGCATCTAGAAGTTTCACCCAATAGCCTCCCTGAGAAAGCTGAATTTAGAAGTGTACCGAATTGCACCTAGAAGTGTACCCAAATGCATCTAGAAGTTGCGCCCATTAACCTCCCCGAGAAAGTTACACTTAGAAGTGTACTCAATTGCATTTAGAAGTTGCGCCCAATGGCCTCTCTGAGAAAGTTGAATTTAGATTTGTTCCCACTTGCATTTAGAAGTGTACCCAATTGCATTTAGAAGTCGCGCCCAATAACCTCCCCGAGAAAGTTACATATAGAAGTGTACCTAATTGCATATAGAAATCACGCACATTAGACTCTCTGAAAACTTGAATTTAGAAGTGTCCCCAACTGCATTTAGAAGTGTCCTCAACTGCATTTAGAGCTGTACCCAACTGCATTTAGAAGTGTACTCAACTGCACTTAGAAGTGTATGCCAATTGCACTTAGAAGGGTACCCAATTGCACCTAGAAGCTGCGCCCAATAGCCTCCCTGAAAAAGTTGAATTTAGAAAGTGTTCCGAATTACACTTAGAAGTGTACCCAAGTGCATCTAGAAATTGCGCCCAATAACCTCCCTGAGAAAGTTACACTTAGAAGTATACCCAATTGCATTTAGAAGTGTACCCAATTGCATCTAGAAGCGTACCAAATTGCAGTTAGAATTATAAACAATTGCTTAGAAGCACCAATCAATCTTTCACTAGTTGATCCTGGAAGTGTACCTAAAAGCGTGAGTCACCGATCCTAGAACTACAATCAGAAAACCCTCCTAAATCAACCCAAAGCTCACACCAATCATGAGCGCACCAACTCCACCAGTGACTGTCAGAAACAACTACTGTGGACCTCCTCCACTCTCCGATCTGCCTTCCTTCCCACCCCCCACCTCCGCAATCCCTGCCATCACCCTCTCCAAACACCAAGCCAGGGGGGCACGATGGCGTGCCACTCACCCCAAGACCTCTCATCCCCTGAACCACACCGCCAACCCGCCAGCACCGCCCATGCCCGCTCCCTTCACTACTACACCCCACCCTGCAATCACCCACCCCCCGCCTTGCCATCATACCCCTGCCATATCCCCCCCGACTGCACCCTTTCCCCTCCCTAAAAACTGCGCGCCTAGCCCTAGCGAGAACCGAAGCTGCCTCCCTCTCTCCCTCTGACCCCCCCTACCCTCTCTCTCACACCAGTCGCTGCAAAGAAACTAAAGAGGAAACGCTCCTGGTCCCCCTCAACCTCTCTGCTCTCCTCGCCTCCCTTGTCTCGACCCACCACCTCTCTCCCACAATCGCCACCCATCCCCTTGACCTCTCCCTTCCTGAAACCCCTCTCCCTCGATTTCTCCTCAACTGCAACTGAAACTCCCAACCGCCCACTCCCCATGCTCAAATCCCCCACCCCAAACCCAATCATCCTATCACACACAGCCACCCAACCCCGCCCGAAACCTGCAAAACTTTCGGCTTGCCCACTTTTCCCTAACATCATCTACCTTACCCCTCACCCTCCGCCCTCTCCCCCTCCGCCCAATCCGCTCCAGCACCGATACCAACCTTCCCTGCCGATTTGAACTGTATCCTATTTAATGCCCGTTCTGTAGCAAAAAACAGACATTGCATCTTTGACCTCCTCGCCTTTGTCAAACCAGACCTAGTTTTCATCACTGAAACCTGGTTCTCTGATGACTTCAGCCCAATTGCAAGTGAAGCCTTTCCGCCTGACTACTGCCTCATCCCACTGTACCGTCTGTCCAGAGGAGGGGGGGGGTAGCATTCGTCTTCAAATCTCTCTTCCGCGCCTCAATCATGGACAACCAACCCTCCATTCCATCCTGCGAATCCCTCCTCAAACTATCCCTCTCCCCGTCGCTCTCACACACATTCCTAATAATCTACAGGCCCCCTGGCCACGATAGACATTTCGCAAACAACCTTTGCGACTCTATTGCCACCCTCCAAATAAACCATCCCAACCTCACCCTTCTCGGAGACTTCAACATATGGCTCGACAACCCCACCAACCCTATGACACTCGCCCTGGTGGACGGTCTAGATGCAGTTAATCTCCAACCCCACATAAACGGCCCGACGCTTTTTAAAGGACACACTCTCAATGCCATCTTTAGCTCCAAAACCCTGATTCAGTTAAAGCCCCCCACCCCTATCATCTGGTCTGATCACTTCATTCTCTTGTTCGCCATCCCCTCACCCGGCCCCCTTCCCGTACTCGCATCTGAACCTCCGAACCTACGCAAATGCTGGAAAAAACTAATAATCACCCCGGACCTAGCCGAGGCACTCCTCCAGTCCCCACCACCTACCTGTCGCCCCAACAACCAACTAACACCTGAGGCCTTTGACACATGGCCCAACGCATCTTTGGTGCGACTCGCCCTCCTGTGCAAACCATCAACCCGCCGTGGCCCTTTCCCCAGATGGTTCACTCCTGAGCTGAAGACCACTAAACGACACTACAAATAGCTAGAACGCAATTGGCAGAAAGAGAGAACCCATGAGAGCAGGACCACCTTGGCCCGACACTTGTACCTGTACAAGGCCGAAATCCGGAAAGCCAAAAAAGCCCACTACAACACCCGAATCCTAAACTGCAAAAACCCAAGCAAAGAACTCCACAAAATCATCGCCGAATTCACCAATCCAGCTTGTAATACAACTGTCCCGACCCCGTCACAATCACTGTGTGACTCACTCTCCCTCCACTTTTACACCACAGCTATTGAAAGGACAAAAACTCTAAACACCAAACTGACTCTCTTACAGCCAACCGACAATCCTCCACCCGTACCGGCCAGTCCGTCAGCTACAACCTCTACCCGACCAACGTTCGAATCCTTTAGTCCAATATCACCAGAACAATTTCTCAAACGTCTATCTGCCCGCAAACCATCTGGATCCCCCCTGGACCCCTGCCCAGCCACAACCCTTAAAGAAATTTTTGCTTCCACCTGCGCAGGAGAACACGCAAGATCTATCATAAATGCCTCCCTTTCCTCTGGTATTTTTCCCGAAGCATTCAAAATGGTACACGTCAAACCTCTAATTAAAAAACCTTCGCTCGACCCTCTCGAGCCCAAAAACTACTGCCCAATCTCAAACACCAGATTCCTTGCCAAACTCATTGACCGAACCGCCTACTCTCAACTAAATGCCTTTGTCGAAGCCAACAATCTCCTTGACCCCACCCAATCAGGTTTCAGAACACGTCACCGAACTGAAACCACCCTAACCTCGATCTGGGACGACCTTAAAATGACAGCTGACTCCACGGGATGTGCCGCTCTAATCCTTCTGGACCTTTCAGCTGCCTTCGACACAATCAATCACTCAATCCTCCTAGACCGCCTCCACTCCCTAGGAATTTGTGGAACCGCTCTTAAATGGATAGCTTCATTCCTCAAAAACAGGCACCAAATAACGACACTCTCCAGCTTTACCTCCCAAGCTCGACCAGTCAACACGGGAGTCCCTCAAGGAGCGTTTCTATCCACCCTCCTGTTCAATCTCTACCTGATCACCCTCCCACCAATAATTCGTTCTCACAACATCCTTTGTTACAACTACGCCGATGACACTCAACTAATTCTAAAATTCCTGAACTTGAAACCCAACTCCCGACCCGACCTGGCATCCTGCCTCCTTAACATAGAACGCTGGATGACCCAAAGCCAAATCTTGTTAAACCCCTCCAAAACTGAAATCATGGTTTGCGGCAACACCGATCTTCTTCCGCACCCACTACCCTGGCCACCCGCCATGGGCAACTCACCTACACCCTCCAACACAGTGAAAAATCTTGGGTGCACCCTGGACTCCGACCTAACACTCTCGCGCCAAGTCAACAATGTCTCAAAGTCCTGCCACTACCACCTTAAAACCCTTAGACGCATCTTTCCATACCTCTCATTTCCCAACAGAGTCTCCGCTGTCCAATCAATTGTTATTTCCAGACTGGACTACGGGAACCCCCTATACCTCGGAATCCATGCCTACCAACTGAATAAACTCCAAAGAGCACAAAACGCGGCGGCCAAAATGCTACTTGCGCTCGGTCCAAGAGACCACGTATCGCCAGCTCTTAAAACACTGCACTGGCTTCCAGTAGCCCGTAGGGTGGCTTTCAAAACCTTATGCCTCTCCCATCGAGCACTGCATAAAACTGGACCTCAATATCTTCAAGACAAACTAATACCTTATCATCCCACTCGCACCCTAAGATCAAGCTCAGCCTGCCTCCTGGTAATTCCCAAGACGAACTCAGTCAGGCTAGGTGGATCATCATTCTCAGCCCTGGCTCCAACCCTGTGGAACTCACTCCCACCCCACATCCGCCTAACTGAGGACTTAACGTCCTTCCGCAAACTACTGAAAACCTGGCTCTTCCCCTAAAACCAAACTAGCATCATCACAATAATACCTACCCAACAAACTACCTGAAGCGAGAAAAGGACCGCCAAATAAACTCGAATGTAAACTAGAAAGACAAACAGACCTAAACGAGTAACACAGATCAAAACAGTGAAACGGATAATAGGAATGAATCATTGAGAACCGTAGGAGATGTGAACCGATGAAAGGGACATAATGAATGAGGAGGGAACAAAGTTAATGAGATAAATTAAATAGTTAGAATGGATGAAACGTATAGAACAGACAAATACACTAAGTGGAAGAGTGCATGAGTGGAAGAACAGACGACTAGAAAGATCAAATGAGTATGGTGACCGGATGAAGTAGTTGAACATAATAATGCCAATGAGTATAAAGAATGGTTGGATGTGTAGAGCGGCTGAGCGAATTGAGTGGATGAGTATTATAGAATAACCGAGCACGCAAATACAGAGAAGTGAACAAAACGCAAGAGCGCATAGAACTCAGTTGGATAGTGCAAGAGGGCGAGGGCGTAGAACTATATTGAACGGACAAACGTTTAGACATGGAAAAAAAAAAAAGATTGTGCGCTGAACATCGGATGAGCACGGAGAGCGGATATGCACAAAGAGCGGGTGAGCGGGTGAGTGTGGAGAGCGGGTGAGTGCGGAGAGTGTAGAGAGCGGGTGAGTGTGGAGAGCGGGCGAGTGTGGAGAGCGGTGGAGCGTGGAGAGAGGTAAGAGTGAACAACGTCTGAATGTGGAAAGCGCAGAAGCAAGTGTGGAGAGCGACTGAATATGAACACTGCAGAAACGTATGAAGTAGTTGAGCAGTGGAGAGCGACTGAGTGTGTAAAGCGACTGAGTGTGTAAAGCGACTCAGTGTGTAGAGCGGAGGAGTGTGGAGAGCGGAGGAGTGTGGAGAGCGAAAAAGTGAATGTATAGTGTGGATGAGTGTAAGGAGCGGATGTGTATGTGGAGCGAATGAGTGCTTGGTGCGAATGAATATGTGGAGCAGACAAGTGTGTGAAGCGGGTAAATGTGTGGTGCGGATGAATGTGCGTAACAGATGATTGCATAGAGCGGACAAATACATAGAGTAGATAAGTGTGTGGAATGGATGGACATATGGAGCAGACGAGTACAATTGTCAAGCCGACGAGTAGTATGTTGTGCCGATGAGTGGGTGGACCGGATGAGCGTTGTCGACTGAACGAGTGTCTAATATGGATGAGTATGTAGACTGGACGAGTGTGTAGACTGGACGAGTGTCTGGAGCGGACGAGTGTCTGGAGCCGACGAAGGTCTAGAGCGGACGAGGGTCTGGAGCAGAGGAGTATTTGGAGCGGACGAGTGTATGGGGAGCTGACGAGTGTGTGGAACGGACGAGTGTGTGTAACGAACGAGTGGAGCGGATGAGTGTACAGAACTGATGAGTATGTAGAGCCGATGAACGCATGGAGCAGATGGGTTTGTAGAGCGAACAAAATGCATAGAACGAACCTACCCTCACGGAACTGCATGACATACATATTTTGCCTTGGAATGAAGGGAACATTTGAAAAACATACATCATACCACACCCCACGCTTACTCTCTCCCTTACACCACCACTCAACTAGAACACAGAGATACTATGACACCATTCGGTATAACTGTTCTCATATCTACATTCTCCCGCTCACTCCACATCACTCTATGTAAACATTGCTGGTTTTTACACCCCCCAGCCAGGCGTTCTCTTCAGGCCTAATGCAGCCACACTCATTCTGGATAAAGCCGGCCAGAGCGAACACATACTCCTGATCTCTCAACCACCACACCTACCGCTAAGAAGCAGCTACCACTTGAATTCCGCACCAGCTGCACACATACCTGGTGCACACACGCACCTTTTAGACTCTCTCTACTGACCCGAACTTCGGTTCCCAAGGGCGTTCAACCTACCAGCGCCTTCAGACCATACCAATGGTATATAAGGCACTATATAAATGCAAAATAACATAACATAACATAAGGAACATCAATAGCCCTGTGTTGCCTTTATCAAGAATGTCCAGTATATTTGCTTGAAGGTCTAACATAGATGTTTCAGTACTCTGCATAGGGCGAGCCCAATTGGTATGTTCCTAGTAAATTGGGCGAGGCAACAAAGTGTAGTAAGCAATTTTAGCCAAGATTTTCAAGAGGCAACTCACTTTAGTGATTGGGCAGTAGTTCCCACGATTGTCCGGATCAAGTCAAGCCTTTTTTATGATGTGTGTAATGCATGTAACATTCAGAGAGTCTGGAATGAAACTTTCATTACGATTAAAGTAATTGCTATGAGAGGATCCAACTAGAGCCAAGATGAAATTATACCTCAATGATTGGATAAAAACTCGAGAACTGTGCTGCACATACAAGGATTTTAGAGATAACCCTTTCGCAATGAAAAAATGTGGGCAATGTGAACCATACCTAATTCGTTATCCATCAGTGGCCTTGCGTTCAGCCACCCTACGTTTCAGGTACAATCTTTGGCCTACAGGAGAGGTGATGGCTAAACGCAATCCTATTCATGACTTAATTGGGTCTTGTAGATTCTGCAAAAATCCAAACTCCAAGGAAACTCTAAGACATATTATGCTAGAGTGTGTCGAATTAACAGCTAAAAGAGAAATGTACTTAAACAAGCATTACATGCAGTTTACTACCTTTAATGAGGAAGAAAAATGGAACGTATTCTTTTCAACTAATCGTATGTCTATTCACATTGCTATCAAAAATTTCTTGGAAAAAGTGTTTGAATTGCTGCCCCAGTGAAAAAGTAAATGTTTGATATCCATATAATTGAAAAATAAGCCGAAACATCAGTCTGTAACTTGGTATATTATTGTAATAGGACGGAAATGAAAGAATTTTTTTTGTTAATAATAATTAATTGTATTTAATCGTTCCAAACTTTCGTATTGTAAAAAATTATTGTAAAGTTGATTATCAGCTATAAATAATAAAATAAAAAAAAAATAAAAAAGTAATTGCATTAACCAAATAGGAGGACCATTCTTTAATGAGCTTTCCATGGCAGATATTGCTTATACAATTTGTGGCTTTTAGTCCAAAAATATTTTTTAAAGTTAAGTATTTTTTAAGTTGAAACGAACATTTTGGAATCAAGACCTGTTCTTAATTGATAATTCTTCAAGATGTTTTGACTCTTTCGAAGAATGATTTGTCTTAGCTTCAATGGTATCCCTAATCTTTGAGGTACGGAATATCCAAAGAGGGTGGTGGGAATTTCAGTGGAATTCATTATTTTGGACCTGGGCACCACATTATCTGTTATATCAAACATAAGCCATTTGAGGTAATGTGGCTTGTGGTGTTGCTTGCCACTGGTCCTCTTTGGCTGCTTGTCTGCTGGTGCATGTGGTTGAATGACAGCTCAGAGAATGTTGGGGGAGTGTGATGTGTCTCCGACAACCCCACCCCACCTGAGCTAAACTATTGGGGCACCCTCTGGAGCAAAATCGGAGACCGGAGCCCCCAGGGTAGCAGAGAAACGTTGTGGCATAGATCCAGCAGAGTGGCGAGCAAGCCCGAGCGGATTCGCTGTCCCACGCAGCATCAAGACTGCCCGGTGGGGGCAGTTCAGCGGTCACTGAGAGAACCTGCAAGGAACCTGGCGGAGCCTCCAACGAGGAGCAAAGGTACAGCCCGATGGCCTTGCTCCAACACAGAGCTCCAAGAGGGGGGTGTGAGCTGACTGTTGCATGGTGCTGGCACCCCCCAGACAAGAGGGAGGCCGGCACGGATGCCCAAAAGAAGCACCGGCAAGAGGTAGACCGCGGCCGTCAGGAGGGATTGGATTGTAGTTCCCCCTCTGGTGCGCTTCTCTCGACGGCACAGGAGAGGAGAACCCTGCGAAAAGAGCCCGCGGGAGATGTCCATTGGGCCTGGACCCCCCGGATTACTGTTGTCAGGGTAACCCTCCCCACGTAGGTAGGACCACAGGGTCAGACTGAGGTGTCCTAGACACCAGGAATAGTGGAGTTGTACCCAGGAGCTGAGGCCCCCCTCTGGGGAGAGACCTCCTCTCCTTCCCCGAGAACGAGGTCTCCAGCATATTGTGAGGTAGCAGGGCTCATTCTGCTTCGCCCTCCTGCGCACGCAGGATGAAAAAAAGGAACATTGTCCTCTCTGGGCACGGGGGCCTGGGCGCCACAGATCTATTGTGGAGCCCCTGTTTGTTGGTGGTCCATAAAGCAACTTATACCCCTAGGTGCCCAATGTCAACGAAGTATCTGGGGTCCTTCTACCATAATCTTAACTCCTGTCTATGTAAAGACTTGGAGATCACCCTCTGGGGGAAGTAAGAGTCGCCTGTTCATCATACTCCCGGAGCCCGACTTGAAGCCGGGGAGGTTCCCCAAATTGGGTTCACCCATGAGTTGGTCCGACTCACTTCAGCAGTTTCAACATGACCAGGCCTCTCCCGTGTCGCAAGCAACCATATCTACAACTTCAACAGCAGACGCAGATGAGGCACAATCAGTGAGCAAGGGCATGGCAGCCCTATCGGACGAAATTAGGGGCTTCATAACAGACATTGGGAAGAGGCTCGAAGGCCTGGACAAAAAAGTGGACAGTATGGATGAACGCAAACAGGACCTGGAAGCTAATCGAACATCTGTAGATCTCTTGGAGACTCAAATTGATATGAAACTATCTGAGCTGGAGAGGCGGGAAGAAAAGTGCATCCTTAATATGGACAATCTGGAAAATTGAAAGCGCCACAATAACCCGAGGTTCCTTAGCTTCCCACAACACGACAGTGAGACCCAGGCGGACATCTTTAAAGCCATCAATGCAGTGGTCAGTAAGCTCTTTGATAAGGGAAACAACAGTGAGCCAACGATTGACAGAGCTCATAGAGCGGGAGCAAGCTCCAGGAGGCCGAGATCATTGCTGGCAAAGTTCCATTACTTTGCTGAGAAGTGAAAGATTTTGGAATTGGCGAGAAAGAGGCGCCGGATAGAACGGAGAGATGCACGAATAACTATCTACCAAGATCTTTCCGCATTTACCTTTACCAGAAGAAGGTTGTGTGGCCCCCTAACAAAGTGGTTCTAGTTGAAAGGGGTCAGTTACAGGTGGGGATTCCCCTTCTCGCTCTCCTTCAAGTATGAGGGATACAAATTTAAACTAGTCATGGAAGATGACATCCAACGTGCGATGCAGGAAGTGCTGGGGGATTCCGCTCCAAACACTGGCAACTCAGAAATCCATGGGAGGGAGTTAACGGAATCCCAGAAAGCTGATGGCTTTGTTGAGAGGCGCTGTGTCTGCGGCAACAGAAAGTTTAGAAAATTGGCCCAGACAGTTCCCAACGGCTAAGAATATCCCCCAAGTTCCTCACAAAGATCCGGTGCTCTGCAAACCTCCAGGGACCCGTGAAGATGTGTGTTTTGGTCCTGAGGTGGGTATGTGCCTGGGATCCCGCCATGACTCAGCTGCATTATTGCCCGTGGGACGGTTTCAACTTATAGGCTGTCAGATGCCAAGGCCGGGACCCGTGTGGCGAGGCTCTGGTCCCGGGAGCTGTTTGGTATATTGGTGCCAGACTAAGCCCGGGCTCGGTAGGGACTGGTGGACTGCCCAGCGGCAATTCTTATGTCGCAGGCAGCTCAGGAGGGGTGAAGAGGGTAGGGGATGGGTTGTAACTTATACTGTTTCTCATTTCCTACAAGCTACCAAGCTCTAATCCTGCTCATAGGGGAACAGGCATGTGTGGACTGCGCTTGAGCTCAACGAATCCTAGATAAGATGAACATAATGCATTTAATACATGGGGGCTCATGAGAGGGTTGCGCATCCCTGATGGATGAAGCAGAACACACGCTGGTGTTGGGTTCGCTAAACGTGCGGGCTCTGAACTCCCTCACAAAAGATCCCTGGTGGTGAGGGAATTCAATCGGCTAAAGTTGCATTTCATGTTTCTACAAGAAACCCACTGGGCACGGGGACGAGAGCTGTTGTCATACTCACCTGTGTCTCTGCAGGAGCGATGGACAAGCCTCCCTTGACCCGAGTCAAGTGACGGCGCAAAACTACCAGCAGCTAACTTCTACAGGCAGCGCTACTCACCCACAAAAATACCGGAAAACAAAGACAGTACGGAAATTTTCGACACTCAACATTCTCCACGCAACGTTCACTTGTGGGAAGGACTTTCTAGCCAGTGAAGAAACTGGCGCCTTGAACCCTCGGCCTCGCTGTGAAGGCATAAAACAGCATTTGGCATCTGAACTCACCCTACAGACATTGGCACCAATCATATGAGTGGATCGCGCCCCTGCAAATGCAGGATGGAGTAAACGCCCTACTAAAAATCAAGGTAAGCCCATAGGGGGACATCACAGCACACAGTAAAGAGAAGGGAAGGGCCCAGGGGAATCAAGTGAATTCAGGTCTAAGTGTAGTCCTTGTATTTGACAGGTATTCCTCCGGGTGAAACAGGGGAAGTGAAGACTCGGGGTCAAGGTTGAGAGTTAAATATGCAACCTTGACTCTCCCTAGGGACCTTGGGGGCTTTGGCCTACCAGATTTTAAATTGTATTACAAAGCAGCACAGCTCTGGGTAATGATGGAACATTTGAGGGATGACATGGCTACTTACTGGACATACATAGAGGACATCCATATCCATACCCTCCCCAAGAAAGTGAGAGACCTCCTGTGGTCACCTCCCAAGGGAATCCCCCACCATGTTAGATGCCACCCCTCATTAGCAGTCCTCTGGGAATTATGGAGGCTTAATAAGGCAAATGCTCTCCTTTCCTCCTGGCCCCCGCCCCTGAGCTTGTTGTGGGGTGCTCCCCTTGATCTGGGTAACATAGGTCTTCACAATACTCAGTGATGGTCAGATATAGGACTTGAAAGAGCGGCCCAGTTGTTTAGGGAGAATAGCTTTATTGATTACGAGACTTTAGCTGAGGCTATGGGCCCATCCCCGCTGTCGGACTTCGAATACCTCCCCGTGAGGGACATCTTGACGGACCCCAAGTGGTGTAAGGAGCTTTCCCGCCCCCTCGCCCCCTTCGAGAAAATAATTGCTGAGTCCCCCAAAAGGAAGGAGCACTTTCCAGAATGTACAGAGTGTTGATCACAGCGGATCTTGAGGGGAGACAGAATTTTAAACGCATCTGGGTGGAAAAGGTGGGGGCGGAGAGAGAAGATGAAACTTGGGGGGCAGCCTGTAAATTAATGTTCGCCGGGTCGCTCTATACGGCAGTGATGGAACATAATTTAAAAATTGTACATGCTTTGCATTTACCCCCGGCTAGGCTGTCTAAGATATTTGCAGGAGTCTCTCCTCTTTGCGGAATGGGAATGTGGCCAACAGGGAACATGGTACCATATCTGGTGGGAGTGCCCGTCCATCGAAATCTATTGGACTGAACTCTTAAGCTGGAACAAGGCCATGGTTGGGGTCTACCCGAATTTGCATCCTATGGAATTCTTGCTCGATATCCCGTCCCCTGCATCTGAAACAAGGAACAAGTTACTTACCTGTAACTGTTGTTCTCCAGCATGGGTCTGGCATGGATTCACATGCTCATGAATATTCCCCGTCGTCAGGCTGGGAATCCTTGGTAAAGAAAAAATCATTATCAGTTTTGTTTCTGATCTCTCTTTCTTAGTAGTAACCAATCACTGGTCTCTGGGTCATACTGCCCCCAGCCAATGACTGCTCTCTCCCCAAGCCCCTCCCCTGGCAGCCATCCTCAGATTTGGTAACACGTAAAGTGGCAGTAGGACCAAGTGAAGAGCCGCAGAGGGGAAGGAGGGAGGGTTCGCATGTGAATCCATGCCAGACCCATTCCGGAGAACAAGTTACAGGTAAGTAACTTGTTCCTTCTCCAGCATGGGGTCTGGCATGGATTCACATGCTCATGAATATAAGAATACATAGCAGTACACACATGCACAACCACAGTAGGTGGCAAGGCTCAACATTAAGCATTATATAAACTCAACATTAAGCATCTCTTACCTCCTCACCAGGCCCACCTTCAGGCAAACAGGTTGCGCAGCACTGCTTGGCCAACCCTGGACTCCTCCCTGGAATCCCGGTCGATGCAGTAGAATCTCGTGAAGGTGTGCGTCGACCTCCACGTAGCAGCCCTGCAGATGTCCAGCATGGGTACACCAGACAAGAACTCTGTGGTAGCAGCGATCGCTCTGGTCGAATGGGCTCTCGGACGGCCGGGCAACAGTCGGTTTGCCAACCGGTGACAGTGCATGATGCAGCCGGAGAGCCATCTGGAAATGGAAGCCTTCGGTAGGGCCTTTCCTTGGTTCACAGGTCCAAAGCTCACAAACAGTTGTGAGGTCTTCCGAAAACTCTTTGTGCGATCCACGTAGAACTTCAGCGCTCTAGCTACATCCACAAGTGCAAATTCCTCTCGGCCGGCGACGAAGGCGGCGGGAAGAAAACTGGTAACACCAAGGGCTCGTTGAGATGGAAGTCTGACGACACCTTGGGCATGAAGGAGGGGTGCGTCCTCAGCACCACCCTCATCTCGTGGAAAGTCAAGTATGGAGGCTTGCAGGATAGGGCCTGGATCTCTCCCACTCGTCGTGCGGAGGTGATGGCCACAAGTAACGCTCTTTTCCATGACAGGAACTTCAACGGTGCCAAATGCAGAGGCTCGAAAGGCGCCCCCATGAGCCTGGTCAGCACCACGTTGAGCTCCCACGCCGGGGTGGAGCCTTCACCGGCGGGAATGAACGGAACAGTCCCTTCATAAACTCCTCCACCAGGCGATGAGACCACAGAGATGATCGTCCCATAGTTCTGGAGTAGCGGGAGATCGCCGCTAGATGTATTTTGATGGAGGCATGAGCCAGTCCCGCCTTGGCCAGCGACAACAGGTACGGCAGCACTTGAGGGGCTGTAATTCGCAGAGGGTTACTCTTCAGTGCATGGCACCAGACAAAGAACCTCTTCCATTTGTGTCCACAGCACTTGAGAGTTGAGGACGCCCTAGCCTTTGCAAGCACCTCCTTGCAGTCCGCCGGGATATCGTACCCTTCAAACTCTAGTGCCGCAGGAGCCAGGCCTACAAGTTCAGAGACCCCGGGTTGTGATGGAGGATGGCACCTCCTTCTCTGGAGAGAAGATCCGCGTCCGTCGATAGTTTGACTGGGGGGGGACGCTGACAAGTCCAGAAGGTCCGGGAACCAGATCTGTCTCGGCCCCGCCGGTGCGACGAGGATCATCCTGCACCGGGACCTCTTGAGTTGGTTGACGAGTAGCAGTAGCAACGGAAACGGGGGGAACACATACAGGAACAGGCCGTCCCAGGGGAACGAGAAAGCATCGCCCATGCTCCTAGGCTGGGGAAACCTGCTGGCGCACCTCTGGCACTTGGAGTTCACCGCCGTCGTCAACAGGTCGATCTGGGGTTTGCCCCATCGTCGGAAAAGTGGATCCACTTGGTCCTGACGCAGTTCCCACTCGTGGCACGAGCGCAACTCTCTGCTGAGTGAGCCAGCAATGGTGTTCGTTATCCCTGCTAGATGGAAGGGCACCAGAAACATTCCCTGGGCAACGGCCCAATGCCACAGATCTTGAGCCTCCTTGGATAGGGCCGGAGACCTTGTTCCTCCCTGCTTCCAGATGTAGAACATTGTGGTGGTGTTGTCGGTAAAGATCTTCACCACCTTGCTCTTGAGGGACGGGAGAAACGACCTGAGAGCCCAGAACACTGCTCGGAGCTCCAGGATGTTGATGTGGAGTGACCTCTCCTCTGGGAGCCAAAGGCCTCTCGCGTGAAGATCTCCAGTGTGCGCTCCCCATCCCTCCAGGGAGGCATCCGTTGTAACCGTCTCCTGGTGTGCTGGGGTCTGAAAGTCCGTGCCCGCCGCGAGATGCGCGCAGGTGCCCCACCAACGGGCGTCGAGGAACTCCTGTAGAGGACGCATCCGCAGCCTGCATAGACGCGCCAGGTAGATGCAAGAGGACATCATGACAAGAAGGGACTTGATGGACCTCACCCTGGCCATGTCTGTGGCCAGCAGGCGCTGCACCTTTCCTCCGACAGAGAGGCCAATCGTGCCACTGTATCGAGCTTGGCTCCCAGAAAAAGTGCAACCTGCACGGAACCAGGTGGGATTTGGGGAAGTTGATGGAAAATCCCAGATCTGTGAGCAGCTGGACGGTCTTCGCTGTGTGCTCGACGGCGAGTTCCGAATGGCAGGACCTTGAATTGGTAATGCCGTCCTTGGACTATGAATCTGAGAAACTTCGGTGTCCTTTTAGAATGGGGATGTGGAAGTAAGCATCCTCCAAGTCCAGCGACGATAGGAAGTCGCCTTCTTCCAGCTGTCCCAGCACGTGCTGGATGGCGACCATCCGGAACTTCTGGGCCTTGATGTATTTGTTTAACTGACGCAGGTCCAGGATGGGGAGCCAACCGCATGTCTTCATTCTGACGAGGAAGTATCTTGAGTATACTCCGGAGCCCCAAAGCCTCTTCGGGACGAGCTCGATGGATCCTTTCTTGAGCATCGCCCTTACTTCTAACAGCAGTTGAGGGACGTGATTTTCCTTCCTGGCCACGGGAGGAATGCAGGGGCACTTCTTTAGGAATTCGAGAGTGTGCCCGTGGGCCAGGGCATCCAGCACCCAACGGTCAATGGAGATGGAGCCGACATGCTGCCGAACTTCGCCAGCCGGCCTCCCACCGGGGTGCTCAGGTGGGGGCCCGATGCTACGGCCAGTTCAGTCCTGCTTGGAGGCGGCCTTGCCGCCCTGGCCTCCTTGGCGACGGCGACTTCCTCCTGACTTGCCACACCCTCTGTAGGCCTCTTGCGACGAGGAACAGGCTGCTTGGCGGTACGTAGAGGAGCCACCGCCGAATCCTTTGGAGGCACCTTGTTTGCCTCCGGAGTTCCGAAAGGGTGGCTGTCGTTGCTGCAAAACTCTCAAGGCCCACGCCGTCTCCGTGTCGGTATTGATGGCCTGAAGTGACTCATCTACTGTCTTTCCAAACAGGTTGTTCCCGTCGAAGGGCATGTCCAGAACTCTGGTTTGCACGTCCTGCCGGAAATCTGTTGCCTTGAGCCATCCCCGCTGTCGAAGGCAAACACCGTTGCCCAACTGGCGGAACCCGGTGTCCACGATGTCCATGGCCACGGTTATGGCCTCGTCCGATGCCACCTCACCTTCCTGTAGGATCTCCAGAGCCTCCGACCCTCTTGTCGTCCGGTAGGAAGTCCAGCAGGGGAGCGATCTTGTACCACAACTCCCTGTCGTAGCGGGTCACAATCGCTAGGGCGTTGGCTGCCTTAATTGTCGTCGCCGCAGACGAGATGACTCGTCGTCCCATGGCGTCCAGTTTCTTTCCCTCGCCATCAGGTGGGGAGGTTGAAGTTGAAGCCGTCGCCCCCGCTGCTTTCTTCTTGGCTGCCGCCGAGACAACCGAATCCGGGGTCGGCTGTGCCCTAAGGCACAAAGGGGCAGAATCGGGGACCTGGTACTTCTTCTCGTACCAATCCCTCTTGGCAGGCGTCGTGGACGGGTTCTTTAGGAGAGCAAGCCCCTCGTCCCAGATGTCATCAAGCAACGGCACCGCGAGGACCGTCTTCCTCTTGGCCTTGCACCGTTGATAGAGGAAGCCTTTGTTCTTCTGTTCTTCGGGGCAGAGCTGGAAAAGCTCAGATGCCCTGGCAATCATGGTGTGGAATGAGCCAATTTCGTCGGGCGGGGAGACCCGAGGGGGTGGTGATGGAAGGCCCATCCCGTCGTCACCACTGTCGTCATCCGTCCCCGTCGTGGCCGTATCTGTTCCCGTGTCATCCCCAGGATCAGGGGAAGGAGATGAAGGCTGAGCGGGCCGCAAGGGCTGGAAGGGCAGGGGGGGTAGGCCTCAAGGTCTTCTGGAATTCTCCAAGAAGCGTACTCGATGAAAACTTCACCCTTGAGGGGCCTAGAAAATTCCAAAACGGGTCCCCGTTCATCGGAAGTAGAAACGGTGGAGCTTGAGGCTCGATTGACTGAAAAATAAGAGATTAAACTCTTTGAAAAATCACAAAACGCAGTAAAAGCTCGAGAGCTATAGCACGAGGACTCCCAACACTTGAACGTGCAGTAAAAATCTGAGGATGGCTGCCAGGGGAGGGGCTTAGGGAGAGGGCATTCATTGGCTGCGGGCAGTATGACCCAGAGACCAGTGATTGGTTACTACTAAGAAAGACAGATCAGAAACAAAACTGATACTGTTTTTTTCTTTACCGAGGATTCCCAGCCTGACGACGGGGAATATTCATGAGCATGTGAATCCATGCCAGAACCCATGCTGGAAAACAGACTTCCCGAGAGTTGTGGAAGCCATGCTAAGACCCGGGAGGATTGCCCTAGCTCAGAAATGAAAACAAACGTTTGCTTCAACCTGAAAGGAGTGGCTTGCTAAACTGTGGCTTACCTTTACATACAAAAAACTCTCAGCGATCTTCAATTATATGATGGACAGCTTTTTGTTGGAATGTAGTGGTGCATTGTTAAAAGGAGGCTGTGACGCTCTGAAACTTTGATATGTGTCTGCTTCTGGGTTGATCTTGCTCCCCAGGCCCACGGGGTCTGAGGGGTTCTGTTGTAATGTATAGCCCGTGTAAGTAGAACCCACCTTTCCAGTTAGGTTTTGAAGGTTTGGTCTCAATTCCATTTATCTGTATGTCCCCGCCAAATGGTTGAGCTTGCTACCTATAGTGCGGGGGTTGGGTTAGGAGGGGGTAACAAATTGTGGGTGACATTTGGTGTGTTTGTTTGACTTGCGTCATTCGGTTTAATAACAAATGTTCAATAAAAATTAAAGTGAAAAAATATTAATACACATATGGTCTTCCCCTCTACAAATGAAACCTGAACTTTAAATAGTGGTGCAGCATGAGTTAAGATTTCATTTTTAGTGCGGGAGACTATATTTGTATGTAAGAATATTTAACTTGCATTAAGTGTTTCCAGGAACCTTACGTTTGTAGACTACTTTTTGACAATGGTAACCGTAACTTTTTTTAATGGCTATTTTTACTGTTTTTTTATTTTACAGCATACGTGACTATTAACATTGTATTATTGTGAATTGGTTACAAGTAAACCTAATACAACAAAATATTATACACAAAAATACCAAATCAAAATCTCAAAATTCCCCCTTTATTATATAAATAATAAGTATAACCAAATATTTAGCTTAATTCTTACGACAAGAATCTGCTTTTCATGACATTCTAAAAAGAGATCACATTAATTATTTTTTTAATGTATTTATTTATTGGGGTATTATAATTCACCTATCCACACTGTGTTTCAAGGCGCAACAAGATGGGGGGGTTTAAGGGGGTGACAAAACAGAAACGGCCCTTGTGTGACATTCAGATCGTGCAAGTGCAGTAATAGAAGTGCAGGGGAGAGGGGAGCGGGGAAGTGCCAGAGGGATAAGCGAGTGCCCGGGGAGGCCAGGTGGGCAGAGCCAGGGGGAAGAGAGTGCAAGGCAGGTCCATGTGCTAAGTGCAAGGAAGGGCTTGAGGGACTAAGGGGGGGTGAAGGCCCAGCAAGGCTACTGCAGGGGGAGGGAGCCGAGAAGGGCAAGTGCAGGGTGGGTGGTCGGCGGTGGGGGGGGGGGAGAATCAACGGTGACCAAGTGCAGGGGTAGACTAGTAGGGGAGTGCCTGGTGCCCTGTAAGAATCTGAAGCAAACAGGCAGTCAGTCAAGCGGCAGAGGGGGGGAGAATGAGCAGGGGAGGGGGAGAGGGGAGGAGGAAGGGATGAGGAGGGTCAGAGTGTAGGGGGAAAGGAAGGAGCTGAAGTCCCAAAGAAAAAGATCTTGGTCTTACTGGCATTAAGGCAGAGATTGTTAGCAGTGCACCATGCCTGAAGAGCAGACAGACAGCCAGGTATGAGAGAGGAAGCAAAGGAGGCAGAGGAGGGAAGCTTGAAGGAGAGTTGCGTGTCGTCTGCATAACATTAGAAGTTAGGAGAGAAGGCAGAGATCAAATGGGCTGGGGGGGAAGGTAGATGTTAAAAAGCCATGGTGAGAGAATAGAGCCCTGTGGTACACCACAGGTGGTGAATGAGATGAAGGAGAGAAAAGGGCCCAGTTGAACCTGGGAAGGTCGTTCACAGAGGAAGGAGGTCAGTCAGTCCAGAGCCAGGTCCGTGAAGCCAAGGGCATCACAGATCCGATTTATAAGGGTGGCATGATTGACCGTATCAAGGACAAAGGAGAGGTCAAGAAGGATGAGAACGGAAGGAGAGTTGGAGTTGAGATTAGAGAACAAGTGTTCATTGGTGTTCTGCAGTGCAGCTTCCATGCCTCTGGCAGCTCAGAGGCCAGACTGGTGGTCGTGGAGACAGCCAACAGATTTAGTGTGGTGGATAAGCTGGCAGATGGCCAGCTCCTCCAAGAGTTTGTCCATGAAGGGGGTCATGGAGATAGGGCGGTAGTTAGGTGGATAGGAAGGGTAGGCGGAAGGCTTTTTGAGGAGAGGGTGGACAAGGGAGTGTTTAAGGAGTGACGGGAAGGATCCAGTGGCAAAAGAGTGACTGCAGAAATCAGCCAAGGCTTGAGCAAGGGAGACAATGTTGTCCTTGATAGTTCTGGAGGAGCAG
Organism: Ambystoma mexicanum; assembly: GCF_040938575.1. NCBI lineage: Eukaryota > Metazoa > Chordata > Amphibia > Caudata > Ambystomatidae > Ambystoma > Ambystoma mexicanum. Next base: position 590,787,987 of record NC_090922.1, on the reverse strand, counting down.
GGAAGCACCTGCTTGGATGAGACTTTCATAGATGGGACTTGTCTAGAAAATTCATCAGGTGATATGGGAGAGAAAAAGGAGAGGAGGGGGAAGTCATGCGGGGCCACGTGAGGCCTCAGGGCGGGTGAGGGAGAAGGGTGGGGTATTGAGGAGAGAGAGAACAGGATATCCTGAGCTTCAGTAATGAAGTGGGAGGCCAGAGAAGTGCAGAGGGCCAGGGAGGGCAGAGGAGAAATGGAGACTGCAGTAGGATTGGCGAGTTCCTTGTAGAATTAAGATTACATTACAAATTGACCCTACCGATCACAATTAACTACAAGAGCAGAGGGTCCTAGGGATGAATATAGTTTGCGGGTGAGAGGAACCCAGGACGCCCAAATACATGAGACCTTAGATGAGATGGTTTTGACAGGCTCTGTCCTCCATAATGGAGACTCAGCTTATCGTGATTCCCATTAGGTTAGTTTTGTGGAATAAAGCAGGGCTAAGGAAGCACCTTGCAGACCCGGGATGGTGTAGCTTAATTCAAGAAATACGGGCCACGGAGCATACAGACTTTCAGGGTTATAAAACAATATCCCCAATAGCTAACAAAGGCCCAAGGGAAAGACCCTATGTTGGCATGGCTACCCGGATAGATGTGGCCCTTAACTGGCAGGTCGTAAGGGGGGAGATAGGTTCTCCAGATTTCCAATTCCTGAAAATTCAATCTCAGGGTGATGCGAGAAAACAAAGGGTGTCTCGCCCACTAGTCCTCATGGACTTGTCACCTAGGTGTTCGGGACACAGCCATCACTTTTGGATCCAGTTCCTGGGGTTGGACCAGTGCGGGAGAATCGACTGGGTGAGGGAACTTCAGGGTGTGGGGGTGAGGTAGCTGATGGGTCGACACATTCCCTCCTCTTTTGTTTTATCTGATCTATCCTACTTTTTAGGGTCTTCCGAAGTTCCAACTTCCCCCCACTGTTTTTTACACAAACACTAGGCTGAGGAAGAGGTTCACACAGTAACCAGACTAATTCTCTCACATCGTACTGGACATGTGCCGTTAATCGGGTCAGGCAACGTCAGGCACTTTACTCTAAGTGCATTCACCTAATATCAATTAACGCTCCTCACACGAATAAAAGGCAACACCTAAAGACACACTCTGAGCAAGGCAGAAAACGAGTGCGAGCAGAACTTCTGTGACGAACACACACCTACTGGAGCAGAGCAACAGACTAAGGGACGAGAGCAGTGGGTCGAAAACCCCAAGAGTTCCCTACTAGAGGTAATTGCCTACAGGCCGTGAAAGACGCATGGAGCAGGCTAGATCCCACAACAAAAGAATGCATTGTGTTTCTAGGACACCAGAGACCCTCCCGGGTGAACGGCAGAGTTGCGGAGGCGAGGCCAAGCCTGTGGTACTAACCTTGACTCGTGAATTGGAAATAACAAACAAAAAAGAGACACACACAGCCGGTGAGTTGGCAAGCGACCTGAGAGACCAGTATATGTTAGACTAAATGAAGTAGCAACATTATATCGTAAGTGAAGGCTGCATGTTTGTGGATGAGACGCAATGAATGGCAGACCTGTGAATGAACTTTGAAGTAAGGACAGCTGTGAGATCAGCGATACTAGCGAATGAACAGCAAAAGGGAAATACTTTGAATTGAAGTGGGCCTGCAGTGGTCTGTAAAGAAAGCCACGCACATTCAAAAGTCTTCACATCCAAATGTGGTCCGAGTCAGACAGAGGAAGACCCGAAGTATAATAAGCTTGGAGAAGGGAGCCCCCGTGCAAGTTTGTGTTAACTTTAACGTGAAAGGTCTGAGCCTGACAGAGGGGGACCTACGTGAACTGTGTGGTGAAAGGCCTAAACCCGGCAGAGGGGGAACTATGTGAATTTTGTGTTGAAGTACTATCTTTAAAAGTCAAGAAAAGAGACTTTAATGTGGAAGGCCAGGCGGGCCTCAATTCACATTTTGGAATGGCTTGTAGTGTTGGAAACCAAGCCAGAGTGTGTCATCCTGCCTACAGGGACAGCCTTACTTCGTGAGGTCTAACGTGGGGAGGAGAGCTGGTTCAACCACATTTATTCTATTGAACACCGATTTTTCCTTTGCACATATTTCTCCTTTTTTACACTTTGTGAACAGGAGATAGGGCAGGGAATTAGGTTTTGTTAGCATAGGGCATACTGATTTGACAGACTGCACTAGGACTGTTTTGTTTATCGTTTGATGGTCGAGATTGCTCCCATCTTAGTTATAGGGCAAAGTAGGAGTTTCTCCAACTTTTGCACCAACATTTTCAATAAAGATTTTACAAATTGTATCCATTGTGTCAGTGTCATGCTTGCGATACCATGCCTCCATTACAGTAATCATTACATTTTACGTGTTAATGTTTATAATGACCAAAGTATCAAGTCTATTCCAAGTAATATTGGCTTGATTAAAAAATAGATAGGAGAATGGGACGAATGGATACATTTTCCTCACATGTGATTTTAACCTGCAATTGGCGCCCCTGAAAGAGCTAGAAGGATTATGGGAAGACCAGGATGAGATGTGGGACATCCCACAACTAATAGCTCCACCCCCTAAAGTGACACACAGTTGTGCTCTGGATGCTGGGAGGAAACTATAGAGGGCTTGAATTGAGAGCGTGTAACGGTCACTTTGGGGAGGACCAGCCAGCTAAAAACACTTACTTTGGGCCCAATAACGCATCGCTGATTGATTAAATTCTTATCTTGGGCAGGGATTGGGTTTTAGTGAAGAATTTTGAAGTCTCACGAAGGCACGAGGGCAATCGTATGCCGATATATGTATATATATATATATATATATAAAACATTTGATAACTGTGAGGGGACGGACATAGAAGACAGGCACCAATGGTAGTTTGCCCAAATACTTTAAATACTAAAAGGGATTGGAAAAATGCCTCACTAGCCTTAACTCTATGAGGGGTTTCCCTGCCACAACAAAACTTACTAATGAGGCAGTCCTTGTCAAGATGTCCAAAATAATATTCACTGTCCTGTGTCCAAAACCTATTCTCACCCTCACATTCTAAATACTACAAAATCTACAAGGGAAAACGCATGTGTCCATCGGCTGCTTTCCAACAGCCTTTCTTGATTTCTGTGTATAAAGTTCCAATATGTAACTAGCACCTTAAGTGTTCCACAGAACTCTAAGTAAGATTATTTTACTTAGTGGCCCATTTACTATTAGGGAAAGAGACTTCCTTTCCTTAAAGCAGTTTTGATAATTGCCAATGGGGAAAATCCACTTCCCCTGGTCTTCCCAATTGTTGGATTCTTTTAATCAACTGTCACAACAATGTTCGCCTCGTCTCTGACAGACTTGGTTTTCTCTCCTGCCAAGTTCTGCAAAGTTAGTATTCCCAGAATCACTGGGACGAGGAAGAGTATGGGCCTTCGTTTCTGTCCAAACACCAGTATTTTATTTAGGTTATGCCTATTCTTTTTGATACATTTCATCTGTTCCCATCTGGTGAATCGGCTTTGCTCTCCCGCTCACTTTACCAACCACTTTCAATCAGTACATTTTATATAGTGGTTTATTTGTCTGTCCAAACCAGTATTTATTTACTTGGATTTCGTATGTGGTAGGTTGTTGTGGGATCCACTTGACTATTTTTCATTTAACAGTACAATAGCCTGCTCTGCCCCCATTTCAGCCGGTACCTGATATTCTGGGTTGTGGTGTCACTCAGGTTGCAGCTGGGATTTGCTCTTATGGTACATGTGGCTTTCCTCCCGTAGCCTGACAATGGTAATGGGGCTGGACGTGGAGCTCTCCTGAGCTTCTCCAGCACCCTCCTACAGCGGCTTCACCACTGCGTAGCAAACTAGCTGTTTGCTGGCTCGTTGGGGTCTGGTTCAGCCTGTCTGGTACTCTCCTTCCTTGTACTTTTCATGCATACCTTTCCATTAATTTCCGACAACTCCAAATTTGTGTGCGTTAGAATGCTCTTGGCTTGCAGGCAGCTTTTCTCAACTGCATGGGGAGACGGTACCCAACTCTGATCATGAATGCCCCCATCCTTCAGACACCACCACTGAAGCTTGTCCCAAATCCTGCACAGGCTACACTCCCATCCCTGCTCAGATAAATAATCTGTGTGCCTCTGTTGTGCTTTATAAAATCTGAGGTGGCACAACTGCCCTGGTTACTGCCATCTCTTCCACAGTAGTTGTCTACCGGTCTCTGAAACGATGTACCGGTTTGTAATTTCTTATGCTGAGCTCTGGACTTCTCTACTTGTTCTCTGTTTTATTTCAGAGAGCTTCCATCAAACAGCTGTTTGCCAGCTGTATCTCAGCAGCTTTCAACATAACTCTTCTCTGACTCTTTGCTTTCTTGCCTCGGCTTCCACTACAAGGGCTGCTATCCCAGTCGTTCTTGCCTTCAGTTTATCTGCACTTCTTCCTCTCTCCAGACCACTGCTACTGCAGCTACTACTACTACTGCTACAACAACTCATCCTTTGTCCCTCTTCTGTTTTTATTGGACAAATGTTCACAGTAGCTGGGAAACAACTAGAACGTTGCTGTTATTTCTCCATTGCATTCGTGGAGTTCCTCCTCGTAGCAGTTACAGAATAGATATTTTGGACAGTATTTTCATTCTGTCTTCTACTTTCATCATGAGGGAACGATTTCTTGGGGATTCTAAAGGGGTGAATTTGTCAGATTCATCACATAACCCTTTGGAGCAGGGGAATATAAAAACAACAGGTGCCAACACTCCTGGGTTAACCATAGCAGGTCAGGCACGTAGGGTGGTACATTGTTACCAAATGTCTAAATGTTGGCAGGAACAGATGTGTTAGATCACAAAGTATTGAATTCATTTGATAAGGTGTTAGCAGACCTTCAACTATGTGTTATGCAACCCTGTTGCATTGTTAAAACCCAGTCAATTAGAAAATAGAGGTGGTATGAAGGACTGCGAGATAGCAAAATCCCAACTGGTGGCCTGTGTAAAAGATGGACCTAACTTAGACAAGAGGAATTTACAAGACCTGTGGGCCAATTACAAATCCATTTTAAAGATTAAGAGGTTTGAGTTTGTGCAGGCCAAATGGAGAAGGTTATAGCAGGCAGTAGATGAAAAAGACACCCGTAAATTCTGGGAATTGGCCAGTGTAGGGGGAAGTGAAGGGGAGTATACATTATCCTGTAGTATTACCCCAACAAACTGGAGGAACCATTTTTCTAAGCTATATGGAGCCAAGCATAGTGGACCTTCCATCAACCGAGGGCCTGCTATCTCTGATGGGGGCACCAATGAATTCGGTTGTATTATTAGGTCCTTTAAAATTATGCCAAACAGAGGCCGAACGAGCTATGTGATTATAGCAAAGGGGGAGGGGAGGGCTAGGCCCCAGATGCAGATAATATCCCTGTAGACGTTTACCAAGACGAACTGCAAATTTGGGCTCCCCTTATTATGGAGGTTCTTTAATGCTGTACTGCATTTAAACGGAATACCGGAATACCGTCCTCTTGGCAAAGTGCTTCCATCTTCCCCATCTATACAAATGGTGGGATGTATTCCCCAGGAAAGTATAGACCTCTCTCATTGTTAGAAAGTGTAGGGAAGACCTTTGCAAAAGTGATCCATGAACATCTCTAAATTTGGCCTGTGTAAAATTACATAACTGACCCCTTACAAGCAGGATTTCAGGTAGGAAAAAGTGCAAATTGTCGAATAAAGGCATTATAGTGATGACAATTCACTACAATTTTATTTCCCCATCTCATTTATAATACCTTCCAACCTAGTTATTAAATATTTCAAAAATTGATTACAGCTAAAACGAAGGCTAACTGGTTCCCTATCGTCATTCTTTGCCAAAACAATGTTGTGGCTGTTATGTCCATGTAATGTCAAAATTGATTCAAAATAATGCCCTTTCCCTAAATCGACAGATGTTTCAATATTGTTAAACAGGTCTTCTTACATAGTCTACATCCATGCTCATTTATGTCTATGTGCAAGCTTGGATCCAAAGCTTCCAGCGGTTTTATCTGATTAAATTGAAATCTCATGTATAGTCCTCATTGAATGAGAGCTGGGAAACTCCTCACAAATGGTTGTAAGTAATTTGCCTCTCGACAGAATGTTATATATTCCATGATATTCTAGAGAGATGCAAATAGTTATCACTAATATCCTCATCACCCAGTTTCGTTTCCATACAAGTTCTGCTATATGTGAGAATGTTGCCTCACATCAAAGTCCTTAGATATTATTTCACATTGTTCCATACAATCACAGAAAGCCCTGGATGATTTATCCCTATCCACCTGGTTCAAATTCTTAAATAGATATGAATCCTCTGCATTTCTAATTTTAAGATACAAAGAGATGTTTTCCATCTTGGTAGAATACACAGTGAGATCACACCCAATTCTACTCTAATCACTACCACTGGTAATGAGCAAGAGAATCCCAGCATTGTTTTCCAAATCAAACACTCCAAATTAGTAAACCAGTTCAATGTTATGACAGTGTGAATATCTAAATAATATACAATCATTTGAATTCTTTAATATTTATCGAAACAAACTAATTGCACTAAAGAAAAGCCCACATACTTATAATTACATTTCTGCAATGCTGACATCACCAGGACAAGTTTCTTCTTCAATTTTCTCAACACAATTCTGTCTACTGTTGACATACTAATAAAGCACCCCTAGTATGTCCAACTGATGTACAATCTCAAGGGGCTTTTGGCCTATTTCCCAAATATAATTTAATTTCTTAGATGTATCAGAAAATTGAATGACTTGTGACTTATTTACACTTTATCTTACACAGTTATCCTTCAAATACACATCTGATGTGTCTAAAGAGTACCAGAGATCTATCAGAGTTTCAACCAAAACTGAGATGCCATCCGTGTAAAATTGCCCAATGTATGGACAGGAATCATTGAGAACTCAACTGCAGGCTGTCATTAACTAAGTCAAAGAATTGACGTATATTAAATTCAAAAGAGATAAGGAGCATGATTATGCCATGCTTACTAGAAGTGTTCTTTATACAGTAATCGGTCAACAAATTATGAACTATACAGTACAGTAGTAAAAATTTAACTGAAAAACATAAATCCAATAATACATCAAACTAAAAATAAAAAATAAAGCAACCTTATGCCTATTTCACACCTTAATGCAACGATCCAACACTATGCTCTACATGTTTAATGACTTTGTCCCATATTTAAGGGTACATCCTTGCTAAGTTACTAGAAAAAACATGCAAAATATTCACATTACTGGGGATTTTACTGTTCAACATGAACCTGTGCAAGTGTTGGATGGTCTATGGGATGATCAGGATGCAGCGCTTGGGATCCCCATATTAGCGACAGCCAAACCTCCTAGTTTCCATCCTGGTGCTACAATGGTAGAAAGGTTAATGTATGAGGTGGGTCTGCATTCATGCAATAGGAGGGTTTCTCCAGCTATGCCGGCGGGAGTCACTTCTGAGGGAATCAGTTCGCGGATAGACTATGTTCTGATCAGTATGAATGACTGGGACATGGTAACAAGTATGGAGGTAATCAAACACAGTGACAGTGACCATTATCCATTAAGCTGTGCTGGGAGTTTTGAGCGGGTGGCGGGCAGTAAACCAGGTGGTCTGAGGGATGGGAGTTTGCTCACGGTCTCTAGTCAATCTAAAAAGGTGGTAAAATGGTTGCCAATAGATACAAGTGTGATCAAGCTGAGTATTTATGCTAGTATTGAGTCCCACATTGCGGCATTTGCTTAGCTAACAGTACTTCCCTTAGTGTTGGAGAACTGGACGCAGATATGATGAAGTCTCTGTCCCATTTGTTTGTAAAACCAGTTGGAAAAATTAGAAAGCATAATCTAGGCAAAAGGGGCTGGTTCGATGACGATTGCCAGCAGGGTAAATAAGCAGGGTAAATATGACCTCTTATCCTACCTTCAAAATACAGCTCTAATTGATAAGTCCCATCTAAGGAATCATCAGCCCAAATATAAGAGAATGTTAGCATTAAAAAGTCAGAGTTTATTATCAATAAATGGGATGAACTGTTATCTTGTAGCGCAAAGGGCGATCAGGTTCATTTTTGGAAGCTTGTTGGTGGCGACGAATCAAAATGTGCGCCTCCTGTTTCCAGTTATATCCCCCTCACTGAGTGACACCAACACTTTAGCACGCTCTACATACAGGGGAAGGGCGAACCGCAAGAACTATCGCAGCAGCATAATATTGAGCACTGTGCAAGGGACCTAGTAACCTTTTCAATCGGTGAGGTGGAAGAGGCCATCAAAGGACTTGGCTGTGTGAAGGCCCCAGGGCCTGATGGAGCTCCCATTGATTTACTAAAGGACAAGTCTTGCATTTGGGCTCCTCTGTTGAAACAAGTGTTTGACTTTGTTGCCGGGATGGGGGCTGTTCCACAATCTTGGCGTGACCCCATAATCATACAATTATATAAAATGGGCGACAATAAGAATCCTGGAAATTATAGACCTATCTCGCTACTGGATGCTGTGGGTAAGGTCTATGCCAAGGTGCTGCTGACCCGCCTACAACAATGGGCTTTTGAGAGTAGTATTATCAACCACCTTCAAGCCAGGTTTTTGCCCGGCATTAGTACAGTGCACCAATGTTTTAGGTTGAATGTAATTTTCGCCAAATATGGCTCCTTACAGTGTGCTAGAATTTATGCAATATTTGTAGATCTCTGCACCGCGTTTGACAGAGTTTCTCGCTGTAAGCTAATGTTTGTGCTGAAAGATAAGGGTGCCTCATGGCCCCTCCTGGCTAACATTCAATTTCTCTCTACACAGACAACAGGGCACCAGTGAGATGGGGGCTAGATGGGGAGATTATGGATACCTTTTCAGTGGAGAGGGGGTGCACCAGGGATTTGTGTTGGCCCCCTTCTTATTCTGGCTGTATATAAAGGTCATAATAGAGGAACTGTTGGTCTCTGGCCTTGACCCCCCCAAAGCTTGGCAATGACAAATTCCCAGCACTCGTTCATGCTGACAACGCTGTGCTATAATCTACTACCCATATGGGTTTGAGATATAATAGGCATATTTTTCTTAGGAAATGTCAAGAGCTTTCAATGACGCTCAACCTAGAAAAAACAAAGGTGATGGTATTTGGTCGAAAACATTGTAAGAAAATCAAGTTGAGCGTTTCAGTTGATGCTTATGTTCTGGAGCAGGTGTGTCATTATAATTACCTTGGGACTAGGTTCTCGGAAGACCTCACATTGTCGTCTGCCCTTAGAAAAGCCACAGCGACCTAAGAGAAGTACAGTGGTGGAGTCTGTTGTTTTTATAACAGGGGTGCTGTTTCCCCTGCTTTAAAACAATCCAAAGCCCAGGGCTTGGCGGCAACTTCGTACAGGGCCGAACTATGGGGCCACTGTACATCTGTAGAGCTAAATGTGGTTGATAATAATTTTTTGCGGTGTCTATTTATGCAAATAATGTGTGCCCCAATGGCTAGTTTGCGTTGGGAATGTGACCTTAAGCCCATTAGAGAAGTATTAGCAAATAAGCCATTGTTATATTGGATTAGATTGTGGAGCACCCCAGAACTTGCAAAGTACAGAGAAGCAATCACTAGCTTGCAGACTGTACCTGCATCTGGCTACCTTATATGGTTCCGGTTTGTTCATAGAGGTTTTGAGGACTTGTATGGACATGGACCTGTTAGCTTTTGGGTTAACCTGTGGGGTTATCAACGAGTTCCAAGGTGCTGGTTAAAACAAAGTGATATGAAGCCACTATTAGGAACATGAAAAGGGCATGTGCTGTGTTGAGGATGTGCGCCCCATATATAATGTTAAAGCAGTCAGAGGGCTTCGAGCCCTACTTGGATTGTGTGGCTCCCGCATATGCCCCAAGCCTTATTTATTCAACTGCATACTAACACTCCCATGGTGGCTATTATTACAGCAAGGTGGTCAAGCGCAAATGACATACACTGTAAAGTCTGTGAAAATTCGAAGGAATCGATTAGACACTTCTTGGTATTCTGTCCAGGGTACAGTGCTCTGAGGAAACGCAATTTGTTGCCACATTATTGCCTGAGGGAAATCAGATTGACTGAGGCAGCTGTGACGTTTTGCAAAAGAACCACTGATGTTAACTTAGTTTATTTTATCTCAAAGTTACTCCACAGAGCTTGGCTACAAAGAGCAAAAAGTGTAAAGTAAAAGTGCGCAAAAATATTATGTTATTGCTAATGAACTTTAGTGTGCAATGATGATGATTTTAGATTTTATAATATTTTGTGCAATAAGAAAGTGTGTGTGTTACATTTAATTGGTGATTATGGATTGCTGTTCTTCACATGTTTTATATTTGTATTGTGATTAAATTATGCTTTTATGGTTTTTAAAGCCGAATAAAGTTATGTAAACATATGACTGAGGAAGTCAATCAGAGAAACACAATAAAAAGCAAATTTAAAAGTCATTGTTGATTCCATCCCAATACTCAATCTACAGTGAGATTAACTCTATCTCTAAAAAAAGCTACCCTATGGCTTCACGAATAGATAACCCTGCGTCTACTTCTCTAATGGGCATAAGGTCACATTCCCAACGCAAACTAGCCATTGGGGCACACATTGTTTGCATAAATAGACACCGCAAAAACCCTACGTCATATTACAACATTTGAATCAATCTGTAAGACAATAGTTATAATGTTCAAAGATATAGCTACTCGGAAACCCGGGAAAGATAGAGCATCCTGTACCCATATATACCTATTCTTAAAGCCAATGTAGGCCTAGTGCAACATTGTACAATCAATATGTACATTTAACATCACTAGAAATGCAGTGTGGTACTGAAGCATGAACCTGTTTTGGTTATGTTGATGTGACATGCCCTGTGAAAAAGCCACAAAGGACTAATTTCTTAATATCCTTGAAGATATTAACCAAGACACCATGAGAATACAGAAGTCTAGTATCTGTACACAGCTTGTATGTCAACGTGAACAGGCTGGGAAGACAGTCATCTTAAAATGAAGGTGAAGGGAGTCTGACGTCGCCACGTAAAGTCACGCGGATGGAACGTCTGTGAAAGTAATCAGTGACGTAATTTGAGCCATCTTCAAGTGTATAAAAGTGCAATAAATGCAAAGCTACCTTGAGCTAAATAAAGACAAACAGCTTACTAACGGGCACAGAGTCTGAAACGATAAGATTGTTTGTGAGTTAAAAAAGCTGAATATAAATGCAACCCCATACGATATATGAGTGCATGTAATGCCGATATAGGGACAACTTAAAGTGAACATTGAAAGTATAAGAAATACAGTATGATGGAAAAGAGATACAATTGAGAACAAAAAGAGAGACTGTTACACATAGAAAATGATAAATCCTGGCAGGCAAGTAAGCCAGGCAGTTGGAAGTGCTTAAGAAGTCCTCGCAAATAAGTATACCCGGCAAGAGGAAGTGTACCCAGCAAGTGGAAGTACATGAGAAGTCCTGGTAGGGGAGTACACCAGGAACATTTAAAACCTACAGAGAAGACCCAAGAAAGAACAGTGTTTGATTGAACAGAGAAGGAACTTTGTAGAAGAATGAAACCACAAGGCTAAACAGCCTGACACCTAATTATTGTGGGCCAAGAAAAGACGCAGAGAACTGTTAGTCCAAGAGACATTGCCATTCCTTTGAAGAATCCCAGGGAAGGGAGCCACCCTCTGGATCGAAGGTCTTATTACCTTAGAGAACATTTATGTTGGAGTCGTTATATTTTCATTTATGAACAATTTTGCAAATACCAAGTAAAAGACATTCTCCCTTCTCACTTTATTGTTTAGTTTGTAGTTTGATGGTCAGGATAGGACGTTTGGACACAAGGAAAACTTTTGATTTCTGACATCCTGACAAAGACAGTTCCTTCATTTTTGTTTTTTAGGTTGGCAAATTCCTCTTAGCGCAGTGCCAGTGTGGCATTTTCCCAACCCATTTTTGTTAATAAAAGTGTTTAACCAAAAACATGACAACATTGCGTCCGGCTTTCCTTTCTGACCACTCACATAACCCTTGAAATGAACTACAATACCATGCCACGACCTGTACATGCAACTCCCAAAGATATTACTTTCCACTGACATGTTTGATCCCAACCAATGTGCTATGTAGATTCATTAACATTACCGCCTCCAGTATATCATGCACTATAGAGGCACATGTCTTTATGTATGGGTCTAAACCAGCAATTAAGAGAGCTTACTGCGTAAGTAAATACATGAAATTATCAAGAACCATCATTATAAATCACAGGTAAGGTCAAATTCGATATTCATCCCCCTTGGCTTCAAAGACGAGAGCAGTTCAATCCAATGTACCACTTGCTGTTGTAGGAGATTGACGCCTCGCTTTGATACTGCATCTTGTTTAAGGACAAGGAATCTCAGTTGAGACACTGTATGCCTTTGCTCTTGAAAATGGTTGGACAATGGTGACTTCTGATTCTTGTTGCGGATCTGGGATTTTTGCTCTGTCCACCTCTATTTAATTTTCCTGGTGGTTGACCCAACATTATATAGCCCACATAGGCACAGCAAAGCATACATGACATTTCCAGAGTCACAGGTAGCAAAACTCAACAATTGAACTTCTTTACAACTATAGGGATGCCAGATTGACGGCCCCTTAATCAAGGTGTTACAGTGCTGACAATTGTAGCACGGAAAACTCCCAACATTAGTAACTGGTGGTAATTATTCTCTACATTTGGCATGAACTAACACGTCCCTTATAGATTTTGCATTTCTACAGGCAACCATTGGGTATTCTGTGAACAGGTCAGAGGTGGCTCTATTGAACTGTAAAACATTACTGTGTTTTTTAATGTGTCTAACGTGCTCACGCTGCCTGGAGTGAGTATGTATGTACTGTGAGAGTGTAGGAGTAAGACGGAGACAAGGTGGCATGTTGATTGCCAAATAGTTTAATAACAAAAATGGGGGGGTGATGGAAAACCTTACTAACCCTATCTCTAAGAGGGGTATCCCAGACTCAACAAAACTAGCTCATGAAACTGTCGGTATCAGAATGTCTAAAGTAAAGTTTGCTGTCCTGTGTCCAAATCCTAACCTATGCTTCACAGGCTAAACTCAACAAAAGGTGAAAAGGGAAATTTCTCATGGCTTTTGACCTGCAGCCCTGCTATGTAGTTCAAATCAAAAGATCCAAAAAGGTGTAGAAAAGCAAATGAAAGTTCCAAAAACTGAAAGGGTTGATTCCCTTTGCCGGGAGTCTTTCCAGCTGTATCCAACTTACCTCGGTGTCTTTAATGTTCACAATCAGTCTTTCTCTTTACTTGCCAAACCTGACTTCCAGGCTTGGCCATAAGGAAGAATGGTTTGGACGCCTTAGCTAAGCTGTTTGAGGGTCCCAGACCTTTTGTGGGCAGACAGGGCTTTCAGGAGCTGCAGTGGGGAAGAATAGCCTGCATGACTCTCCCAAGCCGTGCTGTGCTCAGGGTACCCAACCCCTTCTCTTCATTTCTGTGGGTCCCAGACCCTGTTCTCAGTAGCCCCCCTCTTGATCCACTCTCCTGCCAATTAGGGTACTCAACATTCTTGGATTCACAATTCTCCCTCTCAGTCTTCACTTCCACCCACTGCCTTGGTGTACTCTCCTGCCAAGGACTCTGAATATCACTGGTGTACACAAACATTGTATTGCTCTGGATTACAGTTTGGGGTGTACTTCCCCAACATGGGGCTCAGACCCTCTTCACTTGATCATTCAAAATTATCTCTGTGCGTTCAATCTCTATCTGATCCACAGACTTGGTTTACTCTCCTGCCAAGGTTGGCGACTGCCACCTGTATATGCAAAGTTTGTACCCTCCTTTACTACTGGTAGGGGTATGCCTTCTTGATATGGGCCCCAGTCCCCCCTCACTAGATCACTCTGCCTCAGTGAATATTCCTTCTGTTCTTTGCTCAGGCTCCCTTGTGCTCTCTGGGTCTCCCCAACCCTGGGATCAGCAACCCTTGTACCTGTAGGGTCAGGCCGCCAACCTCCGGTTGTTCACATGTCTCCCAGGAGCTTTGGAGGCTTCTCCTGCGCACCCGCATGTTCTCTGGACTTCTGCAAGTTTTACCTGCAGCTTGCTGGTGGTTTCATCATACAAGAAAAGGTTAATACAGGTCAGAGCCGGCCCGAGCTCGAATTAAAGCTTCTCAAGGATAGGGGCCTGACAGGGCTAGCTGGTGGGAATGGAGGACAGATCTGGCAACCCCTTAAGGATAAAAGTACCCTGGAGTTCAAGGCTGGGAAGAAAGCCTATGGGAGAGACTCTAATGGAACAACTGTATGTGAAGTAGCGGTCTTGGACCCTAAGTATGAGAAAGAGTATACAACCATTATACATTCAACAGCAGTTCCAGGCAGAATAGTGAGCCAGGTCAGCTATACTAACTAATGAAACCACATTAAGTACAAAGTACCTGGTAGGATAGTAAAGCACGTCCACCTTACAAATAGCACAGAATCTGGAAAGCCTAAGAAGGCCAAGGGAAGAAACCATACCCCTTGGCATTGTGAATTGTGAAAGCCTAATGCAGCCAAGGGAAGAAACCATACCCCTTGAGATTGTGAATGCTTCAGCAGGCTAAGGGAAGAGCCATACTCCTTGGCATTGTGAAAGCCTAAGAAGGGCAAAGGAAGAGCCATACTCTTTTGCTTTGTGAACTGTGGAAGCCTAAGATGGCCAGGGTAAGAGCCATAAACCTTGTTATTGTGAATAGAATAACAAATTACTTGCCCCTAGTAACGTTCTTTCGATTGGATGTTCCTCCCACATATTCCTCACCTTATGTTAAATGTTAAAGGTATTTGTACAGTGCACCATCACCAACGGAGTTGGTCCCCAGGCAATCTGGCGGATCTGTAAATGAGAAGGTGGGATGGGTTAGTAGTTGGAGCGGGAGTAGGATAGTGAGAGGAGTGGTGTTCTGTTGGCAGCTTCAACTCGGTATACACCGGGTGCTGAGCTTTGGTGCGGGTATCAGATCGATGTCAGTCCTCGTGTGCTGTTGGTGCGGCTTATGTGTTGTTGCGGTGTGTTAGGCAGAATCCTGTGCAGTTACCTTAGGGAGCACTACTACAGGTGAGAGCAATAAATCCCCTTTGGTATCAGTCTGTACCACAAAGATTTAGTTGGTTGCTGTGGCTGAGCAGTCAGACCTATCTCAAGAGGGAGATGAGCAGTATTCAGGGTTTACACAAAAGGCCTACAATACTATGGCACAAGGAAACTCTGACCAAAGCTGTGTATTAAAAATGAGATATACATTTATTTTATACACTTCTAGTAAAACACATTTATCACAGTTATCAAGCAAGTTAAATTAAGTCAAGGAAAAATATACACACTCCCTAGTTAAATTGTAGACCAAGTGAACCACAGTGAAAACTGAACAAAACGGCACAGTGAAAATCACACACAAGGGATACTCTAGCAATTTCTCACAAGGGAGGGAAAGCACAAGTTATATAGAAATAGTTTCTCACACACCCTAGCAACACTTCCAATAAGTTTGTGAACCAGATTTAAGCAAGACAGTGCATCAGTATAGGCAATACTTAAATGAAAACTGAGCAAAATGGCATTTCACAAGGTTTAGAAAGGGGAGGAAAAGGGTAGTTATAAGACGTAGGTGCATCATCACAAGTCTAGTTGAAAATCAATCTAAAGAAGGCAGTTCTAACAAATATAGCCAGAGTCAGTAGGCCTGTGCCAGAGACAGGGCAAAGGCCCAGGAGCAAAATGTTCTCGTAGCTGCAGTCAAGTCTTTGGTTAACGATTTTGAAAAGGTGGTTGCAGAAGGTGAAAGACAATGTTAAGAGAGAGGGGCGGCCAACCCAACAGGTAAAGGATTTAAAACACCTTTAGTGCTACCGCGAAGAAAGGGCGGCCTAGCGGAACAATGTACCTTTAAAATGAAGAAGTGGCTCCTGTGGTGGTGTTGTTCCTGGTAGTTCCTGTAGTTCGGGGGATCCGGCAGAGGAAGAGAGGCTCTCATCGTGGAGGAAGGTTCGAGTGACTGCACTACCCAGGGATGAAACCAGTCGCGGTGCTGTCCGACGAATAAAAAGTATGCTCCTTTAAATCACGGTCCGGGTGGACTGGTGCCTGGCTATCCGGCCTCCGAGTACAGGGTACGGGAGATTCAACCAAGGCAGGTCCGGGAAGGCGATTGGCAAACTGGTTGGTCCCACCAGCTCAAGGGACAAAGGCTCTTGCAGATGAAGATCTTCTCTCGTCGTGAGGAGAAAAGTGGTGAGACGCTGCAGTAGGGCTTCAACGGTGGTTCAGTCGTTGCAGATGTCTTTGGCTTCTCTCCTCTTTGGCTTCTTAGTTCCAGTGGCAATGTCTTGCTCTTCCAGTCCTCAGGACCCTGCTTTTATGCAAAAAGATCCCCATTCATACAGCCTAGCTGTCACTCACACAGTGGAGTGGTGCTCTTGGCGAGAGACCCTCCAGCCTATCAGGATAGAGTGCGACATGGGTTGCTGGCAACCCTGTCCAGGGGTCCTACTCCCCCTCCCACACAAAGGACCCACCCCAGACTCAGTGGCGCCGAAAGGAGGGCTTCTTGGCAGAAGCCCGCCAAACGGACGAACAAAGGATCCCCGACCTGGGTTAGGAGTTTAGAGAAAGACATGAGAAAGAAGTTATATTAAAGTTCTGGCAAATAAAACCTACCAGAGTAATGTTAATATTAAAATACACCAGCGGTATGTTAGAGGCTGTCAGAAAATGTGGTAGCCTCGAACAAAGGGAAAATCCCATTGGAAAATATGTGCGGTCGAATATTTATGGTATTAACCACTGCCACCAGCCAGAAACCTTTGAGAGAGGTACTGTAAGGGTACCCTCTCGAAAATGAACATAAGGGAAAAACTATTAACCCTTTCCAGTACCTCCATAGTAAGATGGGTTGTACTGGTTTAGTTCATAAAAATTGACTAATAAAGTCAATTGGGACTTTACATGCCCTGGGAGACAGTAGTCAGTCCCAGGGTATGGAGTCTATGTTTGGGGGTCGCTACGACACCCCTGTGTCACTGCACGGAGGGTGCTGTGTAACACATGTGAATAAAGATGGTTTCTATGGGGGTGAGAAAATCCCATAGACATTAAACACAAAAATAGCCTAGAACACACATAGCAAAAATCTCTAAGAGTGCGAAAAAGAGTCTCACTCTTAGCAGAAAAAAGAAACAAACCCCTCAAATCCAGCAAAGCTGCTGGGGGACACTATAAGTAAAGGAAATTAGCCATAAAATGAGAAGTCTGCCTAACACGGAGTTGTGAAGTGCGGGCGGATTGTTGTGCGAGAGATGGTTGTGTGAGATTTTTGAGTGAGATAAGTCTGCAGAGATGCTGAGTTTTTTGTTAGTAGGTTATATGAAGTTTAACATGCTAACATTCAGAACTCTGTCCGAGTGTGGTGCTCGCTAATCCTCCCAATCCCATCAGGATGGGCGAAAGGTTTGCGCCTGGCAGGGTTTTAGGTTTGTGTGAGGCTCTCACTGTGCTGTTCTAACACGCTCTGTAGGTGTTCTAATTCTGATGGAGTGAGTGTTGTGGGTTGGGTTTTAGTTGGTGCGATGCGCTCGCCGTTCTATTCTAGCGAGCTCTGTAAGTGTTCTAGTGCTGATGGATTGGTTAATGTGGGTTGGGTGTCTATTCTCCTCGGGTGATGGAGCAGGTGTTGTGGTCTCCTCTTACAAACTTTCCATCTAAATGTGTCTGCTGGGATTTTGGATATGGTACGGCCGGGAGGCAGTGGATGAGTCATTTAAGGGCTTTTCGTCTTGGTCTGGGTATGTGATCAGTCTATAGAGATCTCCTTTTGTGGCTGTTTCCCTTAATAACCTATGGTCTGTCGTGGGGTCCGTTCTTTGGGTTCTGTGTATGTCCATTTTGGGAGTGACCGAGGTTGGTGTTTTTATTCATCGTTGTTTAGCGGGTTGGGCATTCTAGTGCGTCGCTGTTGTAGTTATGCTGTGAAGAGCCATGATTTGAGGAGTTTCCTGAATGCTGTGTTGCATATATTCTTAGTTAGGTCATTCCAGGTTTTCGGTGCCTGGTGAGAGAAAGAGGATCCTCTGAGTTTTCTTCTGTCATAGGGTTTTGGTTCCAGGCGGATGTCGGTGCTTGATCTCAGTGTTCTTGTCGATTGATGAAGGCGTAGTTTATCGCTTAGAATTCTGCGCCTTGTTTGTGTATTGCTCTGTGCGTGATGCACATGGACTTGAACTTTATTCGCTGTTTTAATGGTAGCCAGTGAAGTATTTTTAGCGCAGGTGTGATGTGTTCTCTTCTGGGTAGGTTGAGGAGTCTGGCTGCCACATTTTGTAAGCGTTTTAGTTTTTTTAGAAGTCGTTCGGACATGCCGAGGTATAGGCTATTGGCGTAGTCTATTCTGGACATGATCAGAGCAATGATGGTGTTTTGTTGGCGAACGACAGGAACAGAAGGATCCTTTGTGCTGCTTGCAGGAGGAAGAATCATTTCTTGAGTAGTGCATTTACTTGTGGCTCTAGAGTGAGGTTGTTATCCATGAGGACCCCTAGGTTTTTTACAACTGATGATGGTGCTGGTGTGATGCCGAGCTCTCTTGGCCAGGGGATGTAGCTGATGTCTCCTCCCTATTTTGAAGCAATCACTATCTCTGTTTTGCCTGGTTTGATTTTGAGGTGGTTGAGGTTCATCCAGTTGAATATATCACGAAGACAATTCTCTAGTGTGGTGTTTTCTTCTCGGTTGTCTTGTATGTTGAAGATTATTTGAGTATCATTGGCGTAGTTGTAGCATGTGAGGCTGTGTTTTTTGATGAGTTTGATTAATAGGTACATGTAGACATTGAATAGAAGTGGGGAGAAAGATGATCCTTGTGCTACTACGCACGTGGAGTCTCTAGGTTTGGACATAAAAGGTTTCATCCATATAGTTTCTGTTCTGTTTGTTAGGAAGGATTTGATCCATAGTAGGGTGGTGTCTGTTATTCCTAGTCCTTCTAATCTCTTTATGAGGATGTCGTGGTTGACCGTGTCGAAAGCTGCGGATAGATCAAGGAGAATCAGGGCGGTACTGTTGTCTGAGTCTGCGTTCATTTTTAGGTTGTTCCATATTGAGAAGAGAGCTGATTCTGCTCCTCTCATTGGTCTGAAACCAACCTGTGCCTAGTCTAGTAGGCAGTGCTCTTCTATGAATTCTTGGGTTATTTTGTAGATGTACATTTCTAGCAGTTTGGCTATGTAGGGAATGTTGGAAATGGGTCTGTAGTTGCATAAGTCCTCTACGTTTCCTGTTGTGTCTTTGAGTAGCGGCTTGATGTAAGCTGATTTGAAGGCCTGTGGTACTTTACCTGTTGAGAATGAGAGGTTGAGGAGATTCCTGTGGTATTCCACAGGGGTTCCTTGTTTGAGAATTGTTTTATATATGTCCGGGGGGCAGGGGTCTTCTGGAGAGTCTGATTTGTTGCTTTGGTTTACCAGTTTGACGAAAGTCTCCACTGATATTTCTGGGAAGCTTCGTAGCCTGTTTGGATGTTCCTCGTTGGTGTCGGTGGGGTTTGAGGTGTGATTGCTTGGTCTGTTTTGTATGGTGTGTTGGATGGAAGTTATTTTGTTCTTGAAGTGGTCTCCTAGGTCATTGCATAGTCTCATCGATGGAATTGGCGTGTTGTTGCAGCCCGGTGGGTTTTTTATTTCGTTTATGATTTTGAAGAGTTCTTTTTGGGCGTTTGGTGCTCTGAAGATACGGTTGTCGTAGTGTTTCCTCTTCGCTTTTTGTATTTCCTTTTTGTATGAGTGGATCTGTAGCAGGAATTTCAATTTGTTTGCAGTGGTGTTGTCGGTCCTCCATTCAGATTCTAGTTTTCGTTTTTTTCTTTTCATGGCGCTGAGTAATGGGGTGAACCATTTTGCTGATGTTTTCTTACGTGATGGGGTGAAGGGCTTTTCTTTGGCGATGTCATCTAGGGTTGTTGCGATCCAGGTATGGAGCAGGGCAACTTTTTTGTCTAGGTCAGCTTCTTCCATGGTTGTTGCTTGTGGTTTGCTGAGTTCCAAGAGCTTGGTTAGGTTGGAGTTTTAGTTGGCTCTCCAATTTCTTTTCATCATGAT
The DNA here is from genome assembly GCF_040938575.1 of Ambystoma mexicanum. Lineage (NCBI taxonomy): Eukaryota > Metazoa > Chordata > Amphibia > Caudata > Ambystomatidae > Ambystoma > Ambystoma mexicanum. The sequence continues at coordinate 590,767,774 of NC_090922.1, read as the reverse complement.
CAGTGGTTTTTCTTGTTGCTTCTTTGTAGGAGTGGCTGTTGTGATTATGAATGGAATGATGAGGTGGTCGCTCCAGAGTATTTGAATTGGGGGTGCCGTGGTGATGAGATCCTTGTTGGCGAAGATTGCATCAAGTGTGTGCCCTGCTGAGTGTGTTGCTCCTTTGACTAGTTGTTGTAGGTACATGGCTGCTAGTTGGGCGGTTAAGGATTTTTGTGTGGTTGTGTTTTCTTCGTCGAACCAGATGTTAAAATCTCCGAGTATAATCAGATGATTGTACTTGATGACTAGGATGGTGATTGCTTCCGTGAAGGCATCTATGAAAGTCGCATCGTAGGTTGGCAGTCTATATATCAGTATGAATTTCAGGTTTGTTTTGGGGTTTACTGATAGCCGTAGTATTAAGGATTCGTATTTATCGACGTTTAGTGGATCTTCAATTTTGATGGCCAGTTACTCCCTGTGGATGATCGCTAGTTTGGATTTCCTGTTTGCTTGGATGCATTTGAAGTTTTCAGGCAGGCAGTTGTTGAGGGTGATCTTGTAGTTGTCGTCTAGCCATGTGTCGGTTACAAATAGGATTTCTATGCCTCCTTCTGATAGGAGGTTGTATATTTCGGTTGAATGTTTGGCGTTTTGGGTAATTCTTTGCATGTCTCGAGGTTTCTGTGTTGAGGTGTCTGTGTTCCGTGGTTTTCGCGAGGTACGGTATGAGGTATAAGGATTTTTCTCTTACATAGTTTGTTCCGGTTATGACTGCGTTAGGCGTGTTTCCTGCCAATGAGGCTGCTTCTTCGGGGTTCTGTTGGTGTTGTGTGTTCGTGTGCCTTGTTGCACGATCTTGCTCTCTTTCTCAGCGTCCTTTTCTGGGTCGGGCCATTTTCTGTTCGAGGTGTAGAGTAGTAGGGTAGTTGGTCCTCTATGCTGTGTTGTGTTGTGCAGGCGCAGTAATCTTGGTTTTTCCTACTCTGGATACGCTAGGGTGCTCTCTGGCTCAGTCTGTCAATTCTGTCAGTGGGTAGGGTGTGTATCCTAAGGGTGCGCTGTCAGGGAGGGTTACGGGCCTTAATTGGTCTGGTGGTATAGGACTCAATTAAGCTAGGTAGTGATGGGTTTCAGGGATTAATAGAGTACCGAACTAGACAAAGTTAGATTAAGGCCCTGTATGTTGGGAGAGAGGCCTACGCCTAAGAAGGCGATAGAGTGCTGGACCAAACACAGCTAGATTTGAGGGTCAGCCGAAACAGTGGAGCACAATACCAAGCACCGGAGTGGAGCACCAAGCAGGGTCCTGCACCGTGGGAGAGTGGTCCACGCCTAGGAGAGCAACAGGGTATCAGACTAAACACAGCTAGATTTGAGGGTCAGTTGAAACAGTATTGTATGATACCAAACGCAGCTAGATCTGAGGGTCATTTGAAGCAGTGGAGCACAATACCAAACACCGCTAGATCTGGGAGTCCTGCACAGTGGACGTCTCCCTGAACACGGTTCACTGTGGTGAGCTAGCAATGTAGGTTCAGGGAGGACATGTATTAGTTGAGGAGTGAGTTTGAGGGGCGCAGCTCGGACATACTCCCTTAATGCAATCCAGACACAGAAGTCCTGCTAGATTTGAGAGACAGGCCTCTCAATGCAATCCGAGTATCATACAATGCAATCTGCACACAAAACCCAACTAGATTGGAGAGACCCGTATAGTGCGAGAGAGGCTCCCAATGCAATCTAAACGTTATATAATGCAATTTGGAGACAGAACCCCTGCTAAACTGGAGAGACCTGTATAGTGGGAGTGAGGCCTATCAATGCAATCTAAATATCATACAATGCAATCTGGACACAAAACCCTGCTAAATTTGAGAGACCTGTATAGTGGGAGAGAGGCCTATCAATGCAATCTAAATATCATACAATGCAATCTGGAGACAGAACCCCTGTTAAATTTGAGAGACCTGTATAGTGGGAGAGAGGCCTATCAATGCAATCTAAATATCATACAATGCAATCTGGAGACAGAACCCCTGCTAAACTGGAGAGACCTGTATAGTGGGAGAGAGGCCTATCAATACAATCTAAATATCATACAATGCAATGTGGACATACAAACCCAACTAAATTTGAGAGACCTGTATAGTGGGAGAGAGGCCTATCAATGCAATCTAAATATCATACAATGCAATCTGGAGACAGAACCCCTGCTAAATTTGAGAGACCTGTATAGTGGGAGAGAGGCCTATCAATGCAATTTAAATATCATACAATGCAATCTGGAGACAGAACCCCTGCTAAATTTGAGAGACCTGAATAGTGGGAGAGAGGCCTATCACTGCAATCTAAATATCATGCAATGCAAACTTGAGACAGAACCCCTGCTAGATTTGAGAGTCCTGTATAGCGGGAGCTTATGATAAATATCTCTCCAACTTTGCTGCTTTGGAATTTCTATTTTCGATAGACTGCGCTGAATGCAGTGTTTTCGAGTCAATGTCCCTCGAGGGCCTCCGTTCAACGTGGTCATCATTATAAAAAGCGCATGCGACACATGTTGGCTTCAGTTCTGTTTTTCCCCTTCTGAAGAAGAATTACCAGGCATACCCAAGACCGTAGGCTCACAGAAAGCGTAGAGTGTAATAACACGTAAATTGTACGGCGGGGTAGGGTGGGAGGGGTGATGAGGAATGCGCGGGAAGAACATCCAATCGAAGGAACTTTACCAGGGTTAAGTAACTAATTTTTCATATGGATTGTGTCCTCACACGTATTCTTCATCTTATGATAGATTCCCAAAGCAGTAAGAATTTGGAGGTGGGAGTACCAATTCAATTTAAATCTAATCATGGACCAAATGGAGGACGGCTTTTGAAAAAAGTCCTCCCTGACAGGAAGATGAACCCAGGCAGTAATGTTTTACGAATGTATGGATAGACGACCAAGTGGCAGCTGAACAAATATCATTGATTGGGACACCTCTTTGAAGAGCAGCAGAGGTTGCCATTCCCCCTGTCGAATGAGCCCTTAGGCCTTATGGCGTGTCCTTGCCCGCTAATCTGTAGCATTCGCCAATAGCGAGGATGATCCATCTGGATATTGTTAGTTTAGTAACCGCAAGGCCCAATTTGTGACCAGTATAGCCAATAAATAGTTGGTCAACTTGGCGAAATATTAGCCATTCTGGATATATAAAAACAGAGAACCCTTTTTGGGTCCAGTCTATGTAGCCTCTCCTCCATCTTTCCTGTTTGAGGAGGTGGATAACATGTTGGTAAGGTCATTTTTTGTGACAAGTGGAAGTCAGAGACTACCTTCGGTAAAAAAGAAGGCTTTACCCTGAGAATAACTTTGTCTTTATGGAATACTGTATGAGGAGGTTTACAAGCAAGAGCCTGCAACTCGCTTACCCTGCAGGCTGACGCCATTGCAATAAGCAAAACGGTTTTAAATGTCAAGAGTCTTAAAGAACATGAGTGTAAAGACTCAAACGGGGAATACATGTTAAAAATGTTAACACACGATTGAGGTCTCATACAGGTACACTGAATGAAACTTTTGGGTATACATTAGTAAGGCCTTTCAAGTATTGGACAATCAGAGGGATTTTAAAATATGAATTCTCCTCTGAGGAGCGCTTGAAAATGGAAAGCGCTGCTAGGTATCCTTTAATGGTTCCAATCTGGAGCCCCCGATTAGCTAAATGTAACAGAAAGGAAAGCACCATATGGATCCACATTCTCATCCCTGCACCAGTTGCTAAACTTATTCCAACGTCAACTGTAAAAAGATTTAGTTGCTGGCTTATGGCTGAAAGCAAAATCTTCATTACGTCCTCCGGGAGGTCCCAATCCTTGTATCTCAGCCTTTCAGAAACCATGTATGAAGGCTGAGTGACTTGACCTCTGGATGGAGAAACCGACCTTCCTCTTTCGAGAGACGATCCTCTCTTTGTGGAAGACGTATTGGAGGGCAGATGGACATGTCCAGAAGTTACGGGTACAAATGTCCTCCAGGCCCAATCTGGAGCAAAATTGGGATCATGAATTTCCCAAACCTTATCAACCTCTTGATCACATGAGGAATGACAGGAACTGGAGGAAACGCATACAGGAGTGGAAAACCCCAGTCCACCACAAACGAGTCTCCTAGAGCTCCTCTTGGGGGAAATTCCCTGGAGTACTGTTCGCACATCTGGGTTGACACCGGTCATGAACAGATCCATTTGAGGGGTTCCCCAAAGGGTGAAGATCTCTTGAAGGACTTCCTCAGCTAGTTCCCATTCATGGGAGTCTGTGCTCTGCCTGCTCACAGAGTCCACTGTGTTCTGCTCTCGGCTAGGTGAACTGCAGACAGAGAGATTCCTTCTTGTATTGCCCAGAACCAGAGCTGCATTGCCCCTCTGCATAGTGGTAGTGACCCTACACCTCCTCTTTTGTTAAGGTAGTAAATGGCCATTGTGTTGTCCATCATTATCAGGACATTCTTTCCCCGTACAGAGGACAGGAGGATCTGCAGCGCTACTCTGATCATCCTCAGCTCCAAAAGGTTGATATGTAGTTTGGACTCCGATGGAGACCAGCGACCGCTGATTGTCAGATCGTTGGGGTGGGCTCCCCACCCCGTAAGTGAGGCGTCCGTCACTACTGTTATCTCCGGCCATGGTTGCCAAAATTATTCTTCCTTGAGAATGTTGGCTTTGCAAGTCCCTCACAGAAGATCCTGAGCAACTCTGCACGGAGCTTGCAGGTGATCCGACATCTTGCTTGAGAACTGGGACCATTGAGTCCTGAGAGCCCATTGAAGGGATCTCATTCTCAAGCGGGACTCTGGCACCAGGAAAATGCAGGATATCATGAGACTGAGCAACCTCAAAAAAATCGAAGGGCGGAAGATGCTGAGCACTCTGGAATTTGGTAACCATCTGCAGAATGTGTTGAGCTCATCACCTCGGGTGGCGAGGCTTTCCCAGAGGAAGTATCCAGGACTGCTCCAATAAATTGGAGTCTTTGGGATGGTATCATGTGGGACTTCTTGTAATAGAGAGAGAAGCCCAGTCTGTGGAACGAGTGGCAGGTTACACTGAGATGTTCCCAGGCTTGCTCGGGTGAACGAGTCCTGATCAGCCAAATGTCCAGGTAGTAGTAGGCGTGAAACCCCCCTCTCCTGAGACTCGCTGCCACCATCGCCATCAACTTGGTGAAAACCCTTGGGGCGGAGGTCAGCCCAAAAGGCAGAACTCAAAACTGATAATGCGAACCGTCAACCGCAAACCTCAGGTACTTTCTGTGCTTGAGATGGATTGGCACATGAAAGTAAGCATCCTGAACGTCCAATGATACCAACCAGTCTTGGAGTTGGAGAGCCTGAAGAATCTGAGAAAGGGTAACCATCGTGAACTTGTCATTCCTGAGGTACTTGTTCAAGCTTCTTAAGTCCAAGATGGGTCTCAATCCTCCGTCCTTTTGGGGGATTAGAAAATACGGGGAGTACCAACCCTTGTTCCTCTCCGCTACAGGTATATGCTCTATTGCACCTTTCTCTAGCAGGGTCAAGATTTCCTGCACAAGGAGCGAATCCAGAATTTTGACAGAGTTGTTCCCCGGTGGATGATCCTGAGGCCTTATTTGAAAAGCAAGGCAGTAACCTTGAGCCAGTTTCCAATGCCCAAACATCTGAAGTAATGCCCTGCCATTCGTTCAGATACTGAGAAAGTCTGCCTCCCACCGTGGTCTTGTGGGTCAAGGCCTCAGAGTGGTTTAGAAGCGGCTGAAGCTGTGGCTGAGGGTAAAGTTGCCGCTGCTTGGACTGACTTAGTCCACCACAAGGGAATCTTCTGACGTCTTTGACCAGCTTGTCCTCTTCCTCTTCCAACTGAGGAATAGAATCGATTTATCCCTCCAAGAAGATGGGCATAAATAGGGTTGTTGAGGTTGTCTAATGGCGACGCTAGGGATTTATCTGCCACCTTTGAGGTCTGCAGCTTCTCTAAACTCTCATCCGACCTGCTGCCAAACAACCTCGAGCCATCACAGGGCATGTTGAGTAGTCTTGCCTGCACATCTGGTGCAAACCCTGACTTCCTCAACCACGCAAATCTGCTTAATACCGTGCTAGCAGCCATGGATCTGCTGATGCTGTCTGCAGTTTCCAAACCTGACTCGAGACATTCACTCCTTGCCTTCTTACCATACTTAATGATCGCCAGGTAGCTGTCTCTTTCTTCAACTTCTGAGATGTGTTCAGCCGCCATAGCAACTGTAAATCTAGACAATGTACATGTCACAGTAGTGGATTTCAAAGCCATACTACCATCATTTAAAACTTTTCACGCCCGGGCATCCACCCTCTTGTCATCCTTGTTAGATGGGATGGATGTGTAAGCTGATTGCCTGGTAGACGCAGCTGCCTGAGCCACCAAGCTTTCAGGACTGGGATGCTAGGTAAGATGTTCCGGGTCACTGCTGGAAGGTCTGTATTCCTTGCAAAATTTTTATTAACTGCAGCTGTAGTTTCTGGGGTCTCCCAATTAACAGAGACTTTCTTCTGTTGTACCATGTGGAAAGGTAAAATTGGGTCTGAGGACCCTAGTCCAAGATGTCAGTCATATCATCCTGTTGGAACGATGGAGTAGGCCTTCTCTGTCCCATAAGTTCAATAACCTTCCCCATCAGTTTTCTGTACGATGAGTCAGCATGCTCAGAGGGGTCAGGCCTGCCTCTACCTCTGGCGAGGTATCCAAGCCACTAGCTGACTGGAGATTATCATACAAATCTCTTAGTCTGGACTTGTCAGATATAAATTCCTCTGGCGCATTGAGGGTGCCAAACTGTAGACCAAAAGGTGGTGAATTGTCATCAGAGGGTTGGTCTTCCTCATATATCGCTGACAAAGACTTAAAATAGTATTTTTTAGTTAAAGGCTTGTAAACTTTGTCTTGTACTGACGACGGCTTCAACAATGTCGAAGTAGTCTTCGAAGACTGCTTCAAAATTGGTGTCAGTTTAGTCGGCATTGACTTCAGTGTCAACGGCTCCGACTCTGACGGAGTCGGTAAAGACATGGATGCTTTCAACGTCTTGTGCTTCTTCGACAGAACCATAGTTGGACTCGGTTCTCGACTCGTTAAAGCTCTCGATGATTTTTCGTGAGATCGAGAACTTTCTCGATGTGACACCGGCTTTAAGCTCGACTTCGAAGATTTAGTCTTCGACTTCCCCTTGTCATCCTTATGCGGAGCGACTGGGGCATGAGTCTTTTGCTTTTCATTCGAGGGGGTCGAAGCCTCATTCTCGAGGATTTGCATCATCTCACTACGAAATGTGTCCCACTTTGCAGGGGAATCGGATTTCGTAAGACACATGATTACCTCCGTTGAGGAATCACTGGAGATCGAAGGTGAACTATAGTGCCTCTTCTTGGCCTTCTTAGAGGAAGAAGAGGAAGTGGCATGATCGACTCCTCGATCAGGATCTTTTTGATTTTTTGCACCAGGAAGAATCCCTCGACCCATCAGTCTTAATCTTCCTCTTCGAAGGTGACGTTGACGCTAACCTCCCCATCGCCAGTTTAGCTCTACGCTCCCCCAGAGCCTTCTCGGTCATCGCTCAACAGGATCCACAGTCGGCGGTAAGATGCCCAGAGACCAGACACCATAGATAGATGCAGTAACGGTCCGTAATCGACATTTTCGACTGGCAGTCGGGGCATTTTTTGAAACCCGACTTGGGCGTCGATGGATTCGAAGAAGACATTTTCTCTAGAAAATCTTTCACAGGAGCGCACTGTAATTCACTCAAAGCATTAGCTCGGTAAAACAGAACTGAAGCCAACAAGCACTGCATGCGTTATTTATACTGATGACGACGTCGACTGTCGAATGGAGGCCCTTGAGGTACATCGACTCGACGACACTGCATACAGCTCCCACTTTGAGAAAAAAAAATCTGAAGCAGCAAATTGAAGAGACTTTCTTTTCTGTGCCTGCCATTGACTGAGAAATCCTCCAAGAGAACTTAGAACTTTTTGTGGTTCTATGTCACTTTACCAATTTTTGAAGGCTGCACATGAAGACCGATTTATTTCACTCGATTTTGTGTGGCCCTCAAAAAGTCAGAAAAAGCATATGGTACAGGTTTAAAAAAATGTGGTGGGTTCCACTCGCCGAGCCCCCTTTCCTCTTTGCCACCCCGCTCCCCCACCACTTACACACACAAACACTTTCATTTCCACTCTACCTTTCCCCTTCTCCAACACGCACTTTCTCAGGCACACTCACACACACACACACTCACCTGATACTTACGCGGCTCCTCCTCTAGGTCTCGCTGTGCCTGTCAGCCCCTGCGTGCACTCGTGTGTGTCGCAGGGGCTGACAGTTCGATTTAGAAAGACCGCTCTGTGCGGTCACAGAGCAGTCTTTCTAAATCAAACTTTTTTGTAATTGGTTTTAAAAAAAATATTGTTTGACTTAACAGCCTTTTCGATTAAGCAATCCGGAAAACATGTCTCATCACCAGGAGGTGAACACCAAGCCTCAGTCCACAAGAAGGGACTCACTCTTCTGGACTAAGAAGATAATTGTGTGTTATTTAAAGGTGTAAGGGATGGAAATAGGTTTTGACACAGGACGGTGGACTATTTGTTTTAGATGGACATCCTGACCGAGTCCATAATATTTAGTGGAGGCAGTGAAACCCCTGTTAGTGTTAGGGACAGTTTGGGTTTTCCTCTTTTATTTTAATTCAAATAAAAGTCTAGAACCACAATACCTCCTCCTTCCACACCCTTACAGTCCCTATCAGCAAAGAACAATTTTAGTTTCATTTTTCTTAGAAATCTATGGAAGTCTATACGTTCTTGTAGAAAATTAGTGATACATGCGCCAAAAAATGAAAGCCCCAATGTTAAGGTCTGTTTTTAGAAAGTAGTCAATGGAATATCAGACAAATTAATGATCAGATCTTTCGTAAGGCTAGTTTCCTGGACAGGACCGTACTTTCTTCCGACCCAGTCATGTCTTTGACGTTCGTCAAACAAATTCAGATATAGTACCTGCCGAGCCAGTCAACCCAGAGGGCCTAGTCTCAGGTATTTCTGCAGTAGTAATCGTCGTGCCACTGTCGCTGGCAGTTGGCCTAGGGGTACCCGCCTCCCCTTGTATGGAGACGGTTGCCACTATAGTACCACTCTCACCACTAGATATTTCAAACGATGAGAACTCCCTATTGGGTTTATTAGATTTTTTCTGGTATGCCTCCTGCCATGAGTAAACTATGTCAAATTTATGGTCAAGAGTGTCATGATGAACATTCCAGAGCTTTTTGGCCTCAGATTCTTTCCAATACTTGTCTAGTATGCATTGATGTCCTCTTAAGTTCGTACGAAGTTCAGCCTCAGGCAGCAGTTGTGTTAAGCTCATTTTAATAGTATAATTTCGCCATCTAATGTTGACAGATTATCTGACAATTCCTCGATAGTATACAAAATTAAATCAAACATTAGAGTATCTGCTACCAGTGTTTAACGAAATCTGGACTATCCTTGCAAAGGGTTGGATGAAGAGAAACTCCCCCACAATGGATATGTGTTGGAATGAATAGTATTGCCCTAAAATTGATGCATGTAAATTTCTGATTCAGTTCCCTCCTAATACGATACTATATATGCTAAATCAACTGGTCTGGGTTTTCTCATTGATGTGTATCTAGGTGGATGCTTTTTATCAAATGTAATATTCTAGGGGCCTCCTCCGGTGTAAAGGCCAATGTCGCAGCTTGTTTCTCAGGCATAGTGTCTATTTTTTAGAAGAACATAGTTAAATGATCTCTTAATGTGTAATCACTAAAGAACATTTTGGATACAAATGGCATAATCACGCTCCTTATCTCTTTTGAATTTAATGGATGTCAACTCTTTGACTTAGTTAATGACAGTGTACAGTTGAGATCTGGATGATTTCCGTCCAGACATTGTGCAGTTTTACTGGTTCTAATACAGGGGCGTACCTTGTTTCAACGTAGCACCTATGATAACAGTATTTTGGAATTTCTTGGAAACTTTATGAAACATGTTGAATTGTCCAAACTTTATGAGTGGTCTCTGTTTGCTTTTTTATGTCACCCGTTTAAGCCCTCCACGATTAGGGGTGTAATGGTGTAACAGTATAATTACTGTGAACCCCAGTGCCAAGGAGGAGTATGCTCATACTTTTTGCATAGTCTTGCATAATAGCCTGGCACTTAAGTGGTTAATTAAATCATGATAACCGCCACCTTGTTTGTACCGGTTTACCAAATTTGGTTTGTAGAGGATGCAGCGAGTGCACAGATGCTTCGCCCTGCAACCTGGGAGGCACACTCTGTCCGGTCTGACTTGTCTGTCAGGTGGCCAGCAGAAGGGCAGGCGGCAGCAAAGCAGATCCACGGAGGGCAGCACATGGTGACATGTGTGTCTATGTTTCTGTTTTGACAAAACTGCCCACAGCTGCCTCCCTGCCAACACCTTAGATTGATCACCTCCCTGAGTATAACACTAAGCAACGCAGATGTCAGGTGGGTAGAGCAGCTCTCTGCAGGCTGCCCGAGGCTCCAGTGAAGGTTCAAAATGGTACTTTGCACCACATCTGTATTGCCTGCGGCCCCTGGTACTGAGCGGTTTTCTTTAAGTTGATCTTAAACTGAAAATGATGACCACTTTAAGAAGGCTCCCATGAGCAGCACGGAAACCGCCTGGTGTCTTTATGTGTTGCACACCAGCCACAGATCCTATCATACACCAGGTACATTTTGCAATTTGCAGTTTGAATTGTTAGCACGGCCTTAAAACCATCACGAGGAGTGGGCACAGCGGTTGGCAAATGATCATGTTTATAGCAGGGAGGAGTAAAGGGAGCATTTTACTTTTTCCATTTTGTTTTCATGTAGTGATCAAGTGAAATTAATGTGTGGAGCTATGAGGCTGGTTACTAAGCAACCACCTTGATAGCAGGAACCTAAACGTATAAATCAATAATTCTCAGATCTGCGGCACATGCTTCTAAAGAGCATACAGCGAGGTCCTGCAGCACCCTTTGCAAGAACTCATGAATACTAGGGTAGAGGATGGGACAGTGATGCTTTGCTTTGACTCTAGTGCTTGCCCCAGTCTCCAACGGCCAGTGTCTGGACACTGGACTCTGACTGCCTGCCTGGCATGCATTGCATTCAAATTTGCAGAATGAGATGAGGGTTCTGCGACAGACCTAATAATGGTTGTTTGCCTTCCCTCACCGGACCACTGCACTCTACTGTAATGGTGTGGACTCACTTTGCAAAAAGGTATGTGGGGGCTTGGAACTGCTGACTTTTGCCGGTTGACACCTTCTAAGAGAAGTCCAATCTTATTGAGAAAGGCTTCTTTGCCAGAAAACACCTACATTTGTGGCACGTAGTCTGTCTTCATGAAAAACAGAAGCATGTTTAAGGTCCAAAAACATTTAGGTCAATAAATGACATGTACTGATTTTCAAAAAGAGGGGTATGTGACTGATTAAGCACATAAGATTTGAAACTTTCACTGGCCCCACTTTTGAGATGATCAATGAGTGATTGACAAGAGAGATCCCAGCTATTATACTGGTGCTTGCAGAACCAGCTTAAAAGATGTGTTGGAACTTATTTCAAAATTTTGTTTAGGGGAACTCCATGGTCTCCAGCTGGGGAAGGTCAGCTTGTATATGTTAATAAGAAATATACCCTGGAGGAGGAACTCCCCCTATTGGCTAATTTCTGGGCCATACAAATCAGCTTGGCTCAGAAATCCAATATGTTCCAGGAATTGCCATTTGACGCTGCAGTGGCAGCTTCCTCTCATTATGGGTGTGCCAAACTGAGAGCCCTGCCTCTGGTGATGCTCCCCAACCCAACTGCTCCTGACAGACACGGCCCAGACATGCTGAATCCACTGCCTTCCCCTTCCTGAAGTGGGGGCGGATGGCTCAGAGCCTGCACTGGATAGTCTTTGCCAGGCTGCACCTGGCAGACGTGGCCCGGCCTCTTTCCAATCATTGCCCCCATCCACCAGTCACTGAAGCCCGTACTTCCTCATTACATTGTATGTGGTTGCTCGGAACCATCCAGTTCCCAGCAACCACTCCAGGCAGATTACCTTTTTTAATATTTCTTTTTTTTTAACAGTTTTTACCACCCTTCAGCCTGGGAACATGACAGCTTGGACTATAAATCATGTCCCGGTGCGATAATAGGCATTATGTGCAAGCAAACCTTGTTACAACTCAGTCTTCAGGTCCCAGAACTCCTGGTACAACCCTGGGGCTATGTCTATAAAAGTAAAAAAGCAGTGGGAAAATTTTCATTTTTTGATACAAGCAATTTCAGATGGGGCAGTTGTATAACCTTGATGCACATACCTGATCACACAAGCAAAAGAAATAGGTAGAATAAATACAGTGCAACATAGGTAAAGGGCTACGGTTGGGGTGGGCAGCTGTATAGTTTATACATTATGTATACATATTATTCTATAAATGATGTTAAATTATATACATCATATTATTCTAGATAAGAATGGAGAATGTGTTTTTTAATGCATATTCAAAAGGTGGTCTCTGGTTTTATCATTCAATTTGTATGACATGCACGACGCCTGGAACATAAGGATACCCAAAAATATTCACTGCCACAACACATCAAATAGCTGAAAGCATGGTGAAAATGATCTGTGAATATTGAACACGTTTTGGCGAGAAAATACAAATTTGCCTTCAGTTTATAAAGACAGATTCTTCCTTAGGGAATGCATACCATCGGAATCATTAATTTCAAGGGAAAATGTTTAATATCCTCTGCACTGCATAACAAAAAAAGGCAACCAGAGGGAAGATGAAACATAAATGACCACTTAAAAAAAAAAAAAAATCTAAAAGCTTTCATTTTACAGAGTCACAGGCACTCATCTCTCCCAAGGCTTGGGGGCCATTTTAATTGAAACGGTTGAAGTGCTGGCCCTCACTTAACATTTGTTAAACTCTCTTTGGTCCAGTGTGGGCGCAGGGCCTCTTTTTCCTGTTTGTGTGTGCAGTCAGTGTTCACTGTGTACTCAGTGCAGCCACAGTGCACTTTAGAGAGGAAGAAGGCAGTTTGGTTGTTCCAATTAACAGCCCCGAGCCACAAACTGCCCACTTCTGCAACATGGACTAAAACCCATTTTAGTAAAAAAAACAACTTCTTGGCAGTGTTTATGCTTGTGGTGTTAGTCTTTGTGACAATTTGTGACTTTTCTTAAAGTATTTTATTCAAGGTAACTGGTAAATATATGTCTTACACAGCAATAACCTTGGTATATCATCATTTAACAATAAGGTTATCTTACCATCAAATAATTCATACCGTTACACCCCTATTCATAAAACCCGCAGATGACCCAACCTCAGATTAACATTTTGTGGGTGGCGGGTATTGCGTGACATACAAAAGGAGATATGAAGTAAGAACCATTTGTCAATGAATAATTGTAATTGTTTATGTATACAGAGCTTATACACAGGTGGAGTGTGTCAAAGCGCTTCAAGGACGGAAGGGAGCAAGGGAATACAGTAATCATTCTAAGGCCTTGAAGTTTCCGATTGATCTAACAGAAAAAGAAATAGCAAACTAGGCCTGACGGCATTTCTCCTAATGCAAGTGCATGATGTGTTACAGTCACGACCAAGCTAGGGAGGGGGGACAAAAAGCGGGGGTGGAGGGGAGAGGACAAACAAACGTACTAGTCCTAGTACATTCATGTCATTAATACGTACAGACAGAGGTGGAAGGAAGGGGTGGATGGGGGACAAGCGCGTCTAGTCCAGCAGCGACCTGGGTTAAGTGCAGATAACTACAACTGTCAAAGCTATTTGCTTTTCCAAGATTAGTTCTGTTGTATGTTCTGTGACGATTCACAAGGGGTTGTCACGTTTCCCCAAGGGCAAGCCCTTTTTCCTTGAGGCTAGGTAGGTGCTGCCACTGCCCAATAGTCCCCCCAGGTGTGGTTTAATGCGGAAGGACCTCATGGGGAGGAATGGCCCCTCTGGGAACAAGGATGATCACCTAGGGTATAGCCCATTGAGCAATGCCACTTCCTAACATTCCCTAGCCCCACCTCCCTTCAGAGGCTTTTCATTCAGAGTAACCCCATGTATGTTTGTATCGCATGGAATATAGCTAAAGCAGAAAGCATTAGGACGAAGAAGACATGAAGATCACTGCCTGTGCTAGTACTGGTACGAGGTGGCCCAGGGGAGGCACACAGATCAAGCTGTCAACAGAAACAAAGGACTTTTGACAATCTGTCAGGGCGGGTCTGGCAACATTGTATAAGAATCAACGATGGACTAACAAACCTGTCAATCCCAGCCGGGAGGCAACAGGCATGGAAACCGATGTGAGTGTCGAGTCTCAGAAGAATGGAGGACGCTGGCGAAGAGTTGAGGGAGCTCTTCGTAGGTCTAGCTGGAGAGGACCCAAACGCAAAGCGGGAGAGAAGAGCCATGAAGCACAGCAGAGTGCGGAGCCACCACAGTGCTGTTGAAGCCAGAGAGCTTCCTCGTCGCAGTGGCAACAATAAGTCCACTGACCACCAGAGACTGGTCAGGGATCCTAACCATTGGAAACTAAGCATCAGAGGAGAGCTTCCTCATGGCCGTGGCAGCAATATGTCCATTGACCATCAGAGATAGGTTGGGGAACCTAATCATTGGAAACCAGGCTTCTGAGGAGATCTTCCTTGTTACAGTGGAAACAGCAGGCCCACTACCAGAGACAGGTCAGTGACCCTAACAAGTGCGAAATGAGCATCCAAGGAGAACTTCATCACCGGAGTGGCCAAGATAAGCCCATTGAACATCAACAAAGGATTTGGGACTTTGCTAACACCAAGAAACAGTGACAATGTGTATATCAAGCTGAAAGCCCGAAGAAAGAGATTTTTAGATACCAAGAAGGCAGTCATTCTTCTGGAGAAGAGGCTGAAACCATTGGAGCATATGATAGAGATACCAGGGAAAGGGAGTCAAAACCCCTAGCCGTATTGTGAACTATACATGCCAATACCAGGAGAAGTAGTCATTCTTCTGATCAAGAACTGGGAGTTGAATTATGCTAAAGACGCCAGGGGCCGGGATTCATTCTGTACTGTATACACAACTGTAAGAGAGTCATTTTCCTGGCATAGAACATGGAGTTGTGTAATGGCTGTGTGGAACTCACAAGCCAGTGGAAGGGAGTCATTTCTTCTGGCATTCTTGGTGCAGGAGAACATTCTTTTAAACATTATCTGAGTAGCAGATCAATGGAGGCATTCTCCTGGAGAAGGAAGTTTCAGTTGGATTATTCTATAGTTGAAGTGTAAGGGATAGAAGTAGGTTGCGACACAAGATGGAGTTTTGTTTTGAAGGACATTCTAAACCCTTCCTTGAAGATATGGATAGTGAGGACTTTGTTCTGCACAAATAAAAGTTTATAACCAGAACACCTTTGTGTCAGCTTCCTTCTTCGACACCCTTGCAGTTCCTAAATCATGTTATACATTACCAAAACGAGATACATGTTCCAACCATTTATTTGTAAATAAACAACTACAAATGCCAAAGTGTTGGTTGTGGTTTTAGGGATTGCAGGCTGTGGCAGGCGGGCAGAAGTGATCTATCTGATCACTGCACTGCGCCATAATTGCAGTCGACATAGAGTTAAAAACTATTGGCAATGCCAGTGCTTGTTATTTTGTACATTTTTATACAAGTAATTGGGCATAGGTATTGAAGTTACAACCATGTGTTTGTCGACAAACAACTATGAACACCAAATATATGGTCTATCCTAATGTGTGTTATTTCATACATTTTTACACATGTGAATGGTCGTAGTAATTGAGGGTACAGCTATTTGATTATCTATGAACAACAGAAAATGCTAAAACTATTGACGTTGCCAATGCATTTTATTTCATACTTTTCTTACACATGCGACTGGTCAGTATTTGAAGGTATAACCATTTGTCAAAGGACAACTACAAACCTTAAAACTATTACTTTTTGCAATGTGTATTATGTTGTACATTTTTGCATGAGCAATTGGTCACAGTTATTGAATCTTTAACCATTTGCTTGCCAATATTACAAAGAGCAAAGGTATTGACTTTGCCAAAGCTCGTTATTACCTTGATTTTTAAAGAAGTGATTGCTCATGGTAATTGCATTTGAAACTGTACTTCATAATGATGCATATTTTGTGACGGGAACATGGTTGTCATATAGATTTGAATGTATCTCATATTTATTTTGCACATTCTTACCCTGCTAAAAAATATAAAACATGATATTTCGTATCTACTGTTTGGATCATCCTTGTTTCAAAATATTTGCACCATATCCAATCAGAAGCCAAACTTTACATTTGAGGAAAAATTAGAAAGAAAATCGAAGCAGACAATGTTGCAAAATTGTGTTCTGAAAATCTTTTTTCCCTATGGTGATCCCCTTTCTAAGAAAGAGTAAACATTCATTTTTTCAACTTTGTACACACTATGAACACGTGTATGGATTGCCATCAAATATGGAATGTTTGATCTGATTTAGCAGAGTCGGGTGCCAGACTAATTTGGTTAGGATCCATTCACAGGTTCAAAGGTTATAGGGGAAATAATGTTAGCATTTTCCTATGTAACCTTAACCATATCACCACAATATGTATTGTGACGAAGTTCCCTGGCTCACTCTAAGGATATCTAGCAGGGTGATGTGGCTACAAGGAATGAAGAGGCTGGCCAAGTGGTGCAGTAGTGTTTGCTATAGACTTTTATTAAACGATAAACCAAACATATCTATCCCTAACTCTAAAGGGATTTCCCTAAACAAACTAAAGAAACTCTGCTGCTCGTCACAAAGTCAGTGCGAGTCAAAACAAAAAGGCACGGTCCAGGTCACAAAGGCTCCTTTAACCTATACCGGTCGCTACAACAAAACATCATAAAGTCCAGCTACAGTTCATAATCCATTAGAATGACTCCCTTCCCTGGATGCAAAGTTCCCAAACTCCTCTCAGGTTATTCAAAGCAAAAGCTCCATAAATGTTTTGGGTTTTCCATAACACAACAAAAACTCAAACAATCTCAAAGTTCTTGTGGGGCTAGGAGAATGTCTCCCTTCTCCTAATTGGTTCACCAATTACTTTCAGTTCTTAATAAGGTCTGTAGCTTCCTTATGGAGGTTTTCACAATCTCTGGGTTTTGTACAATTCTTGATTCACCCCACTGGGACAATGAAGCTGACCCCCGGAGTCCCTCACAACTCGGCAGATCAACACCTTTGTAAAGATGGCCTGGGACTTGTATCACAAAATGGTTTACGGTATTCTCTATTTCTTTATGGTTTACAGTCTCAAAGGACTTTCTATTTTTGTGGTTTTTCAAGCGCAAAGAAAATGACAACAATAATGGTTCTCTTCTTATCTTGAGGAAGGTAAGGTTAAAATCATGAGCTGAAAAAACTGGACCCTTGACAGGATCTGGTGTTGACCAATGTAAAGCGAAATAGCAACCCAAAAGCCAAAGGATAAAAATAATCCAAGAGGACCAAATAATCACTGCACGTTTTTGCAAGGGAAAACAAGGTTTATTGCATGTAAAAAGGTCTTAGACGGTCCCGTAGAACCAAACTGACACGGAGCTTGTCACACCTCAAAAGGTTACAGGTTATGTAGGCGAAAACCGCTAAATCTGAATACAAAGGTTACAATGTTATGTGAGGGGTCAGAAATGTAAGGCAGACAAGTAGAGATAATTTTTCCACAAGTAGCCATCTTACTTCATAATAAGAGTGGAATAAACACCTCACTTTCCCTAACCTAACAAGGATTTCCTTACCTTTCCAACTAAGACTAAAAGAAAACACTCTAAAAAGCAATCTGCACCTCACACTTATACATACAACAAATCATACAGGTATAATATGCTGGTTAAACTCAATAACTTAAGAGTAATATTGTTTTTACTTTTGTATTAACTATACCACAATAAAAACAATAATCCCTTTCCTGGTGTACTCACCTGCCAGGATACAACTCCTACCACTACTACAAGTACTCTGTGTTGAGGCTGTTTCAAGCTTTGAACACTTCAATCCTTAATGTGGGAAAAGTAAAAACCCAACAACTGTATCATGAATAGATCCACAACACATTGGCAATGTTTCTCGCTTTGATTCATTTACCCCTGGCCACGTAGATTATATTCCTCTCCCCTTGATATTGGTTTAAGGAAGGGCTTCTATTCAGCCATCCCTGATTTTCCTTAATTGCCTTGCTTTTTTGGCAATACTGGTTTTCCCGACTTGCCCTCCTTTGGCTTTGACAAAACAGTTTTTCCTTAATTGCCATTATTTGGCTTTGGTAATATTGGTTATAGTTCTCTTTTACAAATGCTCTTTCTAAACCACATTCATCATGTTTGAATATTCTTTCCTTTTGGCTTTGGCAAAGGTGGTTACAATGTTTCTACACTTAATCTCTCTTAATTTAAGAGTTGTGCCCACTTTGACAATGGTGGATAAAATGTTCTACAATTCTGTCTCTTTTAACATAAAAGTTATACTTAATTGGCTTCCATTCAATAGTTCGGTATTCAAAACCTTTAGCGGGAGTTAACATTCTTTTGTGGAGCGCCCCAGGGGTTCCATGGTAGAGGCAAACTCACCAGCCTTACCATGCGCCTCCAATAGACTTGCTGCTCCATCTCCTTTCATCGGCCTTGCAAAGGCATCTGACAGCTCCGGTAACGTTTCCCTCGCCCGTGCCTCCTGTAGCTGCAGCTTTCACTGCTGCTACTGCACTCCAGTGAACGCCAAACACTGGGTCACACGCAACAGCACCAGAAGAGCTCCTCTCTCGCTCGAGACAGCCAGCCTCTATATGTAATGTATCTTCAGGGGAAGATTTTAAAGGAATTAATAGGTGACTCTTGATTTTATAATTGAAACCTAATGTGGAATTAGAACTATCAAAAGTGGAGGTATTGGTTTCCTGATCCCTGCATGTATCATTCCCACATTTACCATAGGGGTTTTCAAAACTGACAACTTGAGCAAAAGCGGGAAGGGAAGCATTACTATCACAACATGCCAGTACGTATTCCGGTGTTACCAAAACCTCACCCTCAGAAGAGGAGGAATGCTGCGTCTCTCCTAACAGAGTTACCCCATTCCCTTGAGGGGCCTTCTTCCTGGTGATCCACCTGGTTAATACCACCCCCAGGGCTAGGATCTGGTAGCAGCTGCCTTCCCTAGGCCATTTGGGATGAGACTTTAGACAGGGATTCAGTTAGGACTCTGCAGGATTAATCACAGTTCATCCCACCTATAGAACACGCCAAAACTCCCTTATAGTCTCTGGACCTATTAGCCACACCTTATCTAAATCCATTCCCCTACACAAGTGGCCGACTACATCGTCACTATTAAATCCAGGTACAGGCGTGGGTCGTACATTTCTTGACACATTAATAAATCGTGACCGTCATGTGATGTGCACCCCTCCGATCCAGACACATTCAAAGTAAACTGACAAGGCCAAATCTGCTTTGATAAGACAATAGGCCTTCTCATTATACCAGATGCCACGGTGCACGCAAGCTGCACCCCAACCTTCGACTAAATGTATTGGCATCACCTCTGCTCTTCCTATCCCAAATCACAGAATGTTTCAGACACGGCTCCCCCTAATCTCCTTCAAATCCCAGGTGCTATAAGGAACTCATGGCGACAACAGTAAAGACAGACACAATTGATCACAGTTCAAGGGTGTTTATTAAACTGTAAGTGCAGGGTGTATAAACGGCTAATCTAATCCTAAATCTACAATGGGAGCAAGCGTCGACCATCAAATGAAAAATAAGGCAGTCCGTGTGGCATCTTGGCAAAGTTAAAAGCCTATACTAAGAAAAACCTATTGCCAATTCCTTACAACTAATTACAGAAAGAGTGTGGGATAGGGTATTCAAAATTAGGAAGAAAGTGTTCACAAGTGTTTGGCACGGGACAAGGTGGGACTTTGGAGCACAGCACACGCTCAAGCCTTCTCAGCACGAGCCAACAGTTCCGTATCAGCTATCAGATTCTTCAATGGTTAAGCCTCTTTTCAATAAAAGTATTATGCCTTCAGGATCCAGATATTCTCAACAAACAAAAACAAAGTTCTGTTGCACAAATACTGCGGGTCCCCTTTTTCTGGGCGCAGACCCCTTAGAAGTTGTATACAACTTATTAACAAGACAGTTCCTTTCTCAGTGAACTTTGGGTGACAACTGTCCACGCCTGGATCTCCCTAAACCAGGCTCGGACCCCAGATGACAAGGGGGACACTTCCCTTCCCCTTGTCTTGCAATGCTTTTTGCTCTCACAAATCTTAATGTCGTTTTATAACAGGTTTTCGGCCTTTGCCCCTGGTTGTCAGCTTCCCTCTGACTGGTTCCCTCTCGTGACTTTTGGTTGTCGGCTTCCCTCTGCCAGGTTCACTCTCGCCGTCATTTACCAGCAATTCCTCACCATGCAGGATTCACTTGCTTTGGATTTCACGATTCTCTGTCGGTCAAAGACTTTCGGCGGTACAGAGGATTTTACAAGACCCCTCTATGATTACTTTGACCATTCTTCGACTCTTCCCAAGGCTTTCTGTTTACGGCAAGTCTTCACCATTGGGTAATCGCCCAGAGTTTCCTGCGTGAGCACCCAAGTGGTGCCGGTCTCCTCTGTATCTGGTTTTCCCCCTCTGTCTTTAATATTATGCTTTTGCTTTTCAAAGTTCAATTTAGCCTTTGGCTACTTTTCATTCAACGCAGTTTGGTTTCTTATCGACACTTCCCTCAACTCACCGGCTGTGATGAACTGCTTGGCTTTCAGATGTCTTGGAGTCAAGGTTTGTACCACAGAAATCAGCGTCTCTCCCCAGCTTGGTAATCAGTGAAGGTGGGTCTTGCGTACAAGGCACATCTGTTACAATACACGTTGGCTATTGTTTGCTGACTTATCGTTCTGTCTGCAGAGGATCTACTGGCCTTGGTCGGAAATAGCAAAGTTGACTCTCTCCTTTCCCCACTCTTGGTCTGCACCGTCTTGCTCCTCCTCTTGAACTGCTGTGTTGAGTTAGCTCTTAGGTCGTGCGTTCTGCCTAGCTGCTCTGTTCCTGTTCTCTTGGGCTCCACCTTTTATCCCTGTGGAGAAGGGAAAGGGCCATCAGATGTGTGTGATTCTGGTCAGTTGTCGAACTCTGCCTGACCCTTGGGTTGGGACGTCAGGTGAACAGTTTTAACATTAGTCTGTTTTTTTCATCAAAGTGCTCAAATGTGTTCATATTGGAAAAGGTGGGGGTGACATGAGGAGTGATAGCCTTTGTGCTAGGGATTTTGGTAAACTCAGGAGAGTGAAATTGGTAGGGTTCATGAAACAAATGAAAATTATCTGAGTTTTTACTGTGATCTGAACAGGGGCGATTGTGGGAATGGTAGTGTGTTGTCTGAACAGACTAAGAGTGCGGGAAGTAATAATCAAAGGGATCAGTAGGAGAATGACTGGGAATATTTGGGTAGATAACCACTGGGAGACAGGGATTCTGGGAGTTGTGGTTCTCAAGAGTAACAGGGTTTGGGCTCCTAGCTGATTTGCCAGATTTGCAGGGGTAACAGAACTTGAGTAAGGGATCTTCAATGGAAGGAAGAGAGGTACCACGTATCACCTTGGATATTCCACCAAGCATAATCCAGGGTTTCCCATCCCAGGTGATCCTCCCTCGCTCGTCCACCCCCAGTGTTGGGATCTGAGAGCGCCAGCCCATTCCTGGCCACCTGAATAAGTCATTGTCACTGCGGTAATGTCATGAGACTCCCCTAATAAGTCAAAAAGTAATACTTGAAACTGGCTCCCCAACAACTCACATAACCCCACCACTTTCCATATCCACAGGGCATTTGTGGACAAAATTAGAAGAGCACAAGTCAGCATTGCAAGCAATTTGGATAAACATTTGCTTGCACCTGTGTCTATAGCTGCTGTGGTATCACCACATATTAATGCTCCCTCCTTCTCCTATAAAGCTATTTCTAGAGACGGGTTGGAGAAAATTCCTAACAAATTACAACCCACCACATGCTCGGGGGACATTATCCCAACAAGAATTGTCCTGGAACATGGGGGAATTTTTTCCCCTTTTTTGGTTCATTTTACCAATGATACATTTGCAACCAGCCATGTACCAGGCTTGTTGAAAAAGGTGATGGTCACCCCCGTGATGAAAAGAAATAGGACAAGATCATAAAGTTTTCAGCAATTTAAGACCTATAAGGAACAAGTTACTTACCTGTAACTGTTGTTCTCCAGCATGGGTCTGGCATGGATTCACATGCTCATGAATATTCCCTGTAGTCAGGCTGGGAATCCTCGGTAAAGAAAAAATCAGTTTCAGTTTCGTTTCTGAACTGTCTTTCTACTAATAACCACCAATCACTGGTCTCTGGATCATACTGCCCCCAGCCAATGACTGCCCTCTACCTAAGCCCCCCCCTCTGGCAGCCATCTTCAGATTTGGTAGCACGTAAAATGGCAGTAGGACTAAGAGAAGAGCCGCAGAGGGGTTGGAGGGAGGGTTCACATGTGAATCCATGCCAGACCCATACTGCAGAACAACAGTTACAGGTAAGTAATTTGTTCCTTCTGCAGCATGGGATCTGGCATGGATTCACATGCTCATGAATACAATAATACATAGCAGTACACACATGCACAACCACGGGAGGTGACAAGGCTCAACATTAAGCATTTCAACAACTCAACATTAAGCATCTCTTACCTCCTCACCAGGCTCACCTTGAAGTGAACAGGTTGCGCAGCACTGCCTGGCCAACTCTGGACTCCTCCTTGGAATCCCGGCCGACGCAGTAGAACATGGGTGCACAACTTATGGCCCGCAGGCCAGTTGCGGCCCGCCATGCTCTTTTGTCCGGCCCGCGAGGCACAAAGACTTTCCTAATGGAGGGCGGCCCGTGGCCGCCCTCCATTAGGAAAGTGTTTGTTGTCTTCCGGGCCGGACAAAAAACTGGCCCTCATTTGCTCAGCACACACACGCACCACGTCGCTCCTACGTGCCACGTAATGCGTGTGCTGCACCAATGGAGGGCCAGCACTACGGCTGGCGTGGTCCATAAGGCTTGATGCCGGAAGGCATTTCAGCCTTGGACCACGCCAGCCGTAGTACGATTCCAGCGTTCCAGCTTACCTGCCTTCCAGCACGTCTCCGGTAAGTGCTCTGTTTGTGTGTCGGGTTTGTTTTGCTTTATGTTTGTGTGTGTATGTTGAGATGCGGGGGTGGGAGGGGGGGTGTCGGATGTGTATGAATGTTTGTATTTGAATGTATTTTGTGTGTCTATGTTGAGATGCAGGGGTGGGGGGGTGTGTCGGATGTGTATGAATGTTTGTATTTGAATGTATTTTGTGTGTATGTTGAGATGCGGGGGTGGAGTGTGTGTCGGATGTGTATGAATGTTTGTATTTGAATGTTTTTTGTGTGTTGAGTTGGGGAGTGGGGGGTTCGGGTCTGTATGGGTGCATGCTTGAGAGTGTGTGCTGAGTTGGGGGGTTTGGAGTTGGGGGTTCGGGTCTTTAGGGTGCATGTTTGTGTGTGCTGAGTTGGGGGGCGGGGGTTTGGGTCTGTATGGGTGCTTGTTTGAGAGTGTGCTGTTTTGGGGGGAGGGGGGTTCAGGTCTGTATGGGTGCATGTTTGTGGGTGTGCTGAGTTGGGGGGTGGGGGGTTCGGTTCTGTATGGGTGCATGCTTGAGAGTGTGTGCTGAGTTGGGGGGTTTGGAGTTGGGGGGTTCGGGTCTTTATGGGTGCATGTTTGTGTGTGTGCTGAGTTGGGGGGTGGGGGGTTTGGAGTTGGGGGGTGGGGGGGGTTTGGGTCTTTATGGGTGCATGTTTGTGTGTGTGCTGAGTTGGGGGGTGGGGGTTCGGGTCTGTATGGGTGCTTGTTTGAGAATGTGCTGATTTGGGGGGTGGGGGGTTCGGGTCTGTATGGGTGCATGTTTGTGTGTGTGCTGAGTTGGGGGGTTCGGGTCTGTATGGGTGCATGCTTGAGAGTGTGTGTGCTGAGTTTGGGGGCGGGGGGTTTGGAGTTGGGGGGATGGGGGTTCGGGTCTTTATGGGTGCATGTTTGTGTGTGTGCTGAATTGGGGGGTGGGGGTTCGGGTCTGTATTGGTGCTGGTTTGTGTGTGCTGATTTGGGGGGTGGGGGTTTGGTTGGGGGTGAGGGGGCCATGGGGTGGGGGGTTTGGTTGGGGGTGAGGAGGCCATGGGGCATAGTGTTTGGTTGGGGGTGAGGGGGCCATGGGGTGGGGGGCTTGGTTGGGGGTGAGGAGGCCATGGGGCATAGTGTTTGGTTGGGGGTGAGGGGGCCATGGGGCATAGTGTTTAGTTGGGGGTGAGGGACATGGGGTATAGTGTTTGGTTGGGGGTGAGGGGGCCAGGGGCATAGTGTTTGGTTGCGGGTGAGGGGGCCATAGGGCATTGTGTTTGGCTTGGGAGTAAGGGGGCCATGGGGCATAGTGTTTGGTTAGGGGTGAGGGACATGGGACATTGTGTTTGGTTGGGTGTAAGGGGGCGATGGGGCATAGTGTTTGGTAGGGGGTGAGGGGGACATGGGGCATAGTTTTTGGTTGGGGGTGAGGGGGACATGGGGAATAGTGTTTGGTTGGGGGTGAGTGACATGGGGCATAGTGTTTGGTTGGGGGTGAGGGGGCCATGGGGCATAGTGTTTGGTTGGGGGTGAGGGGGCCATAGGTCATTGTGTTTGGTTTGGGTGTAAGGGGGCCATGGGGCATAGTGTTTGGTTGGGGTGATGGACATGGGGCATAGTGTTTGGTTGGGGGTGAGGGACATGGGGCATTGTGTTTGGTTGGGTGTATGGGGCCATGGGGCATAGTGTTTGGTTGGGGGTGAGGGACATTGGGCACAGTGTTTGGTTGGGGGTGAGGGGGACATGGGGCATAGTGTTTGGTTGGGGGTGAGTGACATGGGGCATTGTGTTTGGTTGGGTGTAAGGGGGCCATGGGGCATAGTGTTTGGTTGGGGGTGAGGGACATGGGGCATAGTGTTTGGTTGGGGGTGAGGGGGACATGGGGCATAGTGTTTAGCTGGGGGTGAGTGACATGGGGCATAGTGTTTGGTTGGGGTTGAGGGGGACATGGGGCATAGTGTTTGGTTGGGGGTGAGGGGGACATGGGGCATAGTGTTTGGTTGGGGTGAGGGGGCCAGGGGGCATAGTGTTTGGTTGGGGGTAAGGGGGCCATGGGGCATAGTGTTTGGTTGGGGGTAAGGGGGCCATGGGGCATAGTGTTTGGTTGGGGGTAAGGGGGCCCTGGGGCATAGTGTTTGGTTGGGGGTAAGGGGCCCCTGGGGCATAGTGTTTGGTTGGGGGTGAGGGACATGGAGCATTGTGTTTGGTTGGGTGTAAGGGGGCCATGGGGCATAGTGTTTGGTTGGGGGTGAGGGACATGGGGCATAGTGTTTGGTTGGGGGTGAGGGGGACATGGGGCATAGTGTTTGGTTGGGGGTGAGGGGGACATGGGGCATAGTGTTTGGTTGGGGGTGAGGGGGACCTGGGGCATAGTGTTTGGTTGGGGGTGAGTGACATGGGCCATAGTGTTTGGTTTGGGTGAGGGGGCCATGGGGCATAGTGTTTGGCTGGGGGAAAGGGGGACCTGGGGCATAGTGTTAGGTTGGGGGTGAGGGGGCCATGGGGCATAGTGTTGCACTCCAAGAGTGAACCCAATAATAAAGTTAAAACAGGCACAGCTAGGAGATGTTCATTGTTGGCTTTTTGAGGAAACCTGACTCAACAAAGGCCATACTCCTCTTGGGCAACCCAAATAGCAAACTGTAGCAGTCCAAAATAACGGCATGTCCAATCCAGGGTCAATAAAATATATATAAATTAATTAAACAGGCGAGATACAATAACTAAATAGAAATAAATTATAACTATGGAAAATGTGTAGTACAAAATGTAAGTTTGAAATGCAAATAAAAATCGTTACCCCTCAAAAACATTCTTTTTCCATGTGTTTAGTACAACTTGGGGGTTTAAAAAGCCTCCTGCCACGCCCCGCCTACCGCCCCGCCCACATTTACTTTTCGGCCCACTATAGCCCTCATGTAAGGTACTTTCGGTCCTCTGTCAAAATCAGTTGTGCACCCCTGCAGTAGAATCTCATGAAGGTGTGCGTCGACCTCCACGTAGCAGCCCTGCAGATGTCCAGCAGGGGCTCTCGGACGGCCGGGCAACGGTAGGTTTGCCAACCGGTGACAGTGCATGATGCAGCCGGAGAGCCATCAGGAAATGGAGGCCTTGGAGAGGGCCTTTCCTTGGTTCACAGCGCCAAAGTTCACAAACAGCTGTGATGTCTTCCGAAAACCCTTTGTGCGGTCCATGTAGAACTTCAGCGCTCTAGCTACATCCAGCGAGTGCAAAGTCCTCTCAGCTGACGACAAAGGCGACGGGAAGAAAACAGGTAACACCAAGGGCTCGTTGAAATGGAAGTCCGACGGCACCTTGGGCATGAAGGAGGGGTGTGTCCTCAGCACCACCCTCGCCTCATGGAATGTCAGGTATGGAGGTTTACAGGAGAGGGCCTGGATCTCTCCCACTCGTCGTACGGAGGTGATGGTCACAAGAAACGCTGTCTTCCACGATAGGAACTTCAGTGGCGCCAAATGTAAAGGCTCGAATGGTGGCCCCATGCGCCTGGTCAGCACCACATTGAGTTCCCACGCCGGGGCCGGAGCATTCACCAGCGGGAACGAGCGGAACACTCCTTTCAAGAACTCCTTCACCAGGCGGTGCAACCACAGCAACGACCACCCTGGAGTTCTGGTGTAGCAGGAGATAGCCACCAGATTAATTTTGATGGATGCGCCAACCCCGCCTTGGCTAGCGACAGCAAGTATGGCAGCACTGGAGGGGCCGTAATCCGCAGAGCGTTGATCTTCTGTGCACGGCACCAGACAGAGAACCTCTTCCATTTATGTCCATAGCACTTAAGAGTAGAGGAAGCCCTGGCCTTAGCAAGTACCTTTTTGCAGTCTGCTGGGATATCGAAGCCTCTGAACTGTAGTGCTGCAGCAGCCAGGCCTGCAGGTTCAGCGACCCTGGGTCCTGGTGCAGGATTGCGCCTCCTTCCCTGGTGGGAAGATCTGCGTCCGTCGGAAGCCTGACTGGAGGGGACGCTGACATGTCCAGAGGGTCTGGGTACCATATCTGCATCCTGCACCGGGACCGTCTGAGTTGACTGATGAGTCGCAGAAGCAACGGCAACGGTGGGAACGCATAGAGGAACAGGCATCGCCCATGCTCCCCGGCTGGGGAAACTTGCTGGCGAACCTCCGGCACTTGGTGTTTGTTGCCGTCGCGAACAGATCTATCTGGGGATTGCCCCATCGTCGGAATAGTAGATCCACTTGATCCTGTCGGAGCTCCCAGTCGTGGCACGAGCGCAACTCCCTGCTGAGTGAGTGAGACAACAGTGTTATTTACTCCCGCCAGGTCGAAGGATACCAGGAACATCCCCTGGAGACGGCCTAGTGCCCCAGGTCCTGCGCTTTCTTGGATAGAGCTGGGGATCTGGTGCCTCCCTGCTTCCGGATGTAGAACGTTGTGGTGCTGTTGTTGGTGAAGACCCGTAACACTTTGCCCTTGAGAGACAGGAAGAAGGACCTGAGGGCCCAGAACATGGCCTGGAGCTGCAGGACGTTGATGTGTAGAGATCTCTCCTCCGGGAGCCAAAGGCCTCTTGCGTGGAGATCTCCGGTGTGCGTGCCCCATCCCTCCAGGGAGGCATCCGTCATCACCATTTCCTAATGCGCTGGGGTCTGAAAGTCCTGCCCGCCACGAGATGCGCGCAGGTGCCCCAAAACCGGATCGGCTGCCAGAAAGTCTCATTGATGGCGATCTTTTCCTCACTTGTACCCAACGGGAGTCGAGGAATTCTTGCAGCGGCTGCATCGGCAACCTGCACAGTCGCACGAGGTAGATGCATGACAACATCATATCGCACAGGGACTTGATGGACCTCACCCTGACAACCTCTGTGGTCAACAGCCGTTGTGCCTTGCCCAGGATGGCCTTTATCCTCTCCTCCGACAGTGATGCCAGCCGTGCCACCGTGTTGAGTCTGGCTCCCATGAATAGGGCATCCTGCGATGGCACCAAGCAGGACTTGGCAAAGTTTATCGAGAACCCAAGTTCCTTGAGCAGGCGGACGGTCCTCGCTGTGTGGTCGACGGTGAGTTCTCTTGATTTCACTCGGATGAGCCAATCGTCCAGGTAGGAGTAGACGTGGATCCACTGCAGGCGCAGCCGCACCGCCACCGGTGGCAGGCACTTGGTGAAGACCCTTGGTGCTGACTTCAAACCGAAGGGCAGTGCCTTGAGCTGATAGTGCCGCCCTTGGACCACGAAGCGCAGAAACATTTAATGCCCCTTGTGTATGGGGATGTGGAAGTAGGCATCCTCCAAGTCCAGCGACGACAGAAAGTTGCCCTCCTCCAGTTGTACCAACACATGTTGGCTTTCCTTCCTGGCCACTGGTGGAAAATGGGGACACTTCTTTTGGAACTCCAGCGTGTGCCCGTGGGCCACGGCATCCAGCACCCAACAATCGGTGGAGATGGACTTTCACGCGCTGACCAAGTTAGCCAGCCGGCCTCCCACCAGGGTGCTCGGGTAGGGGCCGACGTCACAGGCGGTTCAATCTTGCTTCTCCAAGGCCTTGCCACGTTGGGCCCCTTGGCGATGACAACGGTGTCCACTAGCCTTGTTGCGGCCTCTGTAGGCTTCCTGCGACGAAGAGCGGGCCGCCTGACGGTATGATGAGGAGCTGCCACTGAATGCTTTGGAGGCACCCTGAGATTTGCCTCCGTAGGTCCGAAAGGACGGCTGTCGCTGGTGGAGAGAGCCCAAGGCCCGGGCCGTCTCGGTGTCCACCTTGATGGCCTGCAGTGACTCGTCCACTGCCTTGCCGAACAGGTTGTTCCCTGTCGAAGGGCATGTCCAGTACCCTGGTCTGCACGTCCTGACGGAAATCGGTGGCCCTGAGTCAACCACACCGGCGAAGGCAAAAGCTGTTGCCCATCTGCCGAAAACCGCTGTCGGTGATGTCCGTTGCCACCGTGATGGCATGGACCGATGCCACCTCGCCTTCCTGCAGGATTTCAAGGGCTTCCGCCCTCTTGTTGTCTGGGAGGAAGTCCAGGAGGGGAGCGATCTTAAACCACAGCTCCCTGTCGTAGCAGGCCCATCGTCCCATGGCATCCAGCTTCTTCCCCTTGCCGTGCAGTGGGGAAGTGGAAGTTGATGTGGCCCCCCCCAGCCGATTTCCTCTTGGCCACCACGGAGACCACCGAATCCGGGGACTGCTGTGCCCTGAGGCACATAGGTGCAGAGTCTGGGACCCGGTACTACTTCTCATACTAGTCCCTCTTCGCAGAGGCCGTGGACGGGTTCTTCAGAAGGGACAGTCCTTCGTCCCAGATGTCATCCAGTAACGTCGTTGGTAGAGGAACCCCTCCTTCTTCTGCTCTACTGGGCATAGCTGGAACAGCTCCGATGCCCTGGCGATCATGGCGTGAAAGGAGCCAATTTCGTCAGGAGGTGAAGCCCGGGGAGGAGGTAATGGGAGATCTGTTCCGTCGTCACCACCGTCGTCCGTCCCTGTCGTCGCCATCTCGTCTCATCCCTTGGAGGAGGGGATGGAGGTGAAGGATGCAAGGGTGGGGGGAGGATGGACTTGGTGTGGCGTCTGGTTCCTCGTTGATCTGCCGCTCTTCGTCGGCTCTACCCTCGGTCTCTGCATCAGCCTCATCGGGATCCTTCCCGTGGGCCCTTTCCTCAAACCTCTTGTTCAGGGTTGTCTTGATGTCAGACAGCTCGTCCTCGGAAGAGATATCTGAGCCTGTTAGGACTACCTCACCCCCCCCTCTTTCTCATCCCGGGGTTTCACGGGGGGCTTTTCGATAGGCTGGAAAGAGGATTCCCTCAGGGATGGCAGGGAAACGCTAGGTCTGGAGGTCGTCTCCACTGGGGTCACCACTGCAGGCTTCACCAAGGCCGCCACGACTCCCTCAATCGAGGCCTTAGCTGGGTGAATCTGGGCCTTCACGACCTTGGGCACATCTGAGGGATTCACCGTGGGGGGAGGGTCGCCGCCTCGCTCCCCCTTGACTTCCTCCGTCTGGACTTGCCGGGGCTTCTCCTGAAGCTTACCCAGGTTCTCCGACTTCCTTTTCACTGAGCCAGAACGTTGGCTTGTGGTTGACGGCATCAGTGACATTGCGCCCTGCCTGACAGCCGAGGAGCCCGAACCAACGGTACTCCCGGTGCACGCGGGCTTGAGGTGCTTTGCCTTCTGTTGGGCCCCTGTCGCCGGAGCACCCTCAAAGGTCTTAGAAGACCGTCCGGATGACTTCTTCTCATCTGCTGCTGGGCTCTTCGCCTCCAGCCAGTTAGCGAGTCGAGTACTACTGTCCTTCATGGTCCGGGCGGACATGTTCTTGCAGAACGCACAGTCCTCCTTCATGTGCGACTTGTCGGCGTGAAGGCAGTAGAGGCACCGGGAGTGCTCACCTTCCTTGAAGACTTTCTGTAGTCCACATCCTGGGCAGATCCTAAACAGCTTGGATCCAACGGGCGTCGAGTCTCCTTTGTCTTGGGTCATGTCCACGCGGGATAGGCATCAAATCTCTTCCGGAATCCTCCAAGAAGTGAAATTCGATGAAAAATTGCCCTTGAGGGGCATAGAAATTTCCGAAACGGGTCCCCATTGATCGGAATATGAAACGGTGGAGCTTGAGGCTCGATTTGACCGAAAAATAAAGAGTAAACTCTTTGGAAAAATGCAACACGCAGTAAAAGCTCGAAAGCTAAAGCACAAGGACTCCCAAAACTTGAATGTGCGGTACAAATCTGAAGATGGCTGCCAGAGATGGGGCTTAGGTAGAGGGCAGTCATTGGCTGCGGGCAGTATGACCCAGATACCAGTGATTGGTTATTAGTAGAAAGACAGTTCAGAAACAAAACAAACATTGTTTCTTTTACCGAGCATTCCCAGACTGACGACGGGGAATATTCATGAGCATGTCAATCCATGCCTGACCCCATGCTGGGGAACAAATGTGCCTTTCTTGCTGAAAATGATTGACAAATTGGCGACTATACGGCTCCAGGAATATGTGGAAAGCAAGAAGATCCTTCATCCCAGGCAATTGGGTTTTAGGCCCTCACACGGCACAGAAAGCGCCCTTTTGGATTTACAGGCCAAAATGCTTAATATCATGAACACGAGCAAATCGGGCTTGCTGATTTTATTAGATCTATCAGCAGCCTTTGATCTTGTAGATCATGAGAAATTGCTCACTAGGTTTGTTAAGCAGGAAAGGTGCTCTAGGGGAGCGATAAACTGGATTAGATTCTTTCTCCAAGAGAGAAAATAGAGAATACTTTGGGGTAATGCATGCTCCAAACCCGAGCTAATTAATTGTGGTGTACCGCAAGGGGTTTTCCTCTCCCCGGCACTATTCAATATATTCTGTCACCCCCTATGTTTTCTCTTAGGCTCACTAGGTGTGCAATTCACAAATTATGCTGATGATACTCATCTCATTATGGAGCTGAGTAGAAATTATGAGAAAGACTTGGCGAACATCAAACAAATGTGTAAGTCTATCCAAAACTGGATGACAGCAAACATACTTTGTCCTAATGCGGCAAAAACAGAGTTCCTTATCTTTGGATCCACACAAACAAGTTCCAAATTAATGATGCATTATGAAGGATTTACCATAGATGGGCAATGGTAAATCCTTCATACTACATCACATATAGTAATATGTTTGTTGTGCCACAGCAGTGGAGAGAGGTTCTTGAAAGGGGTCTTGGTATGCGGAAAAAGGAATAACCTTAGGGCAGAAATGTAGGACAGACAGCGTCTAAGGTGAAGACCTTCGGGGGGATTTTTGAGCCATCTCTCGGTGCTGAAGCCTATGTTAACAGCGTAATCAACAAATGTCAATATCATCTGACCCTGCTCAGATTGGTGAAGCCATATGTCTATCTGGCGAATTGCACTACACTAGTTCGAGCTGTTATAATGCCTATGCTCGACTATTGTAGTGGCTAGAGCGAGAAAAGGTGACATAAAAAAACTACAGATTCTCCAAAATGATGCAGCATGGATCATTAAAGGCCCAGCAATGCAAGACTCAATTTCTGCACATAGGAGGGAGTTGCATTGGCTTCCAGTTGAGGCCAGAATATACTTAAAAGGTGAATACTATTGTGCATAGATGTTTATATGGACAAGAACCAGAGTACTTAAAAGTATGTCTGATACTCGAAAAACATGCCAGAGTTACCCGGTCTAAGGACTTGATGTTACTGACCGAGCCTAGATGTAAACGAGTTAGAGGCAATGGACGCTCGTTTACGGTACACGCAGGGCTGGTCTGGAATAAACTTCCCCCTGAGATGCGCATGGAAGAAAACTTGACCATCTTTAGAAAACGTCTTAAGGCGTTACTGTTTGTTTAAATTGTAAGCCGGTTGTTGTTTGTCTATGTTATAAATGTTGCGCCTTGATGCCCGCGGGATCCGGCGCCTTATAAACAAACAAACAAATACATAAATAAATAAATAAATACATTGTCCTCCTTCCCTCCCTCCTCACTGCTAGTCTGATGTGAATATACCCCTTTTCCTCTTCCAAATAGTTTTGTGCTCACTTTCCATTTTCGGCTTTCCCCGGTATTATCATGGGAATCGTTCGCATCGAGAAAGAAGAACTAGTTACTCTTACCTTGTAACGTTCTTTCGATGGGATGTTCCTCCGACGTATTCCTTATCTTAGATAGAAATCCTTCAGCTTTGCTGGCCTCGGAAAATTTTTTCGCCAGAGGGCGCTGCGCGTCGATGATCGCCAAGTCGATGACCCTCGACGGCCTCCGTGCCGACGTCGACGTCATCCTGCCTATAAAGGCCGCGCGCAGCGTCCGTTGCTCAGTTCCGTTTTGTAGTCCCCAGTAATGTTTTTGGATTAGACTAATCACCTTGAAGGAGCATAGGCTGCAAACCCACAGGAAGTCATACTGCGGGGATGGATGGGAGGGTCGATAAGGAATACGTCGGAGGAACATCCCATCGAAAGAACGTTACAAGGTAAGAGTAACTAGTTCTTCGAAGGGATTGTGTCCTCCGACGTATTCCTTATCTTAGATAGACTCCCATAGCAGTGGTATTGTGACTGGAGGCGGGAGTAATAAAAGTTATGTTACCCTTCCAGAATGGACAGAGTGTAACACAGCCTTGCCGAATCTAGTTTCTTGACTAGAGGAGGAATCCAGGCTATAGAATTTGGTAAATGTATGTGCGGACGACCATGTGGCAGCCGCACATATATCTCGAATTGGCACCCCTCTTTGAAGGGCTGAGGATGTTGCGATACCCCTGGTAGAATGAGCCCTTAGATTTTGAGGAGGCTCCTTTCCTGCCAATTTGTAGCACTCCAGAATGGCTAAAATAATCCATCTGGAGATGGTTTGTTTTGTTATTGGAAGGCCCAACTTATGTCCTGCATAACCTACAAAGAGTTGGTCTGCTTGTCTGATCTTAGCCAATCTGCTGATATAGAAGCTCAAGGCTCGCTTAGGGTCCAGCCTGTGCAGTCTCTCTTCCTCCTTCCCCGGATGAGGAGGAGGGTAGAAAGAAGGTAATATAATCTTCTGAGTGATGTGAAACTCCGAGACTACCTTCGGGAGGAAGTTAGGCTTCACCTGAAGAACAACTTTGTCCTTGTAAAAGATTGTATGTGGAGGTTTACACGATAAGGCTTGCAACTCGCTAACCCTTCTAGCAGATGTCAATGCTATTAGCAAAACAGTTTTGAGGGTGAGAAGCTTCAATGAACAAGAGTGTAGTGGTTCAAAAGGGGCACCCTTTAGGAAGTTTAAAATTAGGTTTAAATCCCATAAGGGAACTTGAAAAGGTTTCGGGGGATAAACATTAGTTAATCCTTTTAGGTATTGTATTACCAATGGAATTTTGAAGTATGAAGGCTCCTCTGCAGTGCGCTTAAAGATTGATAGCGCTGCGAGATAGCCCTTAATTGTGCCAACCTGTAGGCCTGAATTAGCCAGGTAAAGTAAGAATGACAACACCATAGGTGTACCACAAGAAAAGGGTTCAATATTCTTTTCTCTGCACCAGCTGCAAAATTTGTTCCAACGGCAGCGGTATAGAGTTTTAGTTGCCGGCCTTCTGGCCGAAAGCAACACCTCCATAACATCATCCGGAAGGTCCCAATCCTTGTACCTCAACCTTTCAGACACCAAGCGTGAAGGTTGAGGGTCTTGATGGCTGGATGGAGAACCTGACCTTCCTTCTGCGAGAGAAGATCCTCTCTGTATGGCAGTCGAATTGGAGGGCAGATGGACATGTCTAGAAGGTCCGGGTACCACGTTCTCCTGGCCCAATCCGGGGCAATTAGGATCATGGTCTTCCGAAACCTTCTCAACCTCCTGATCATTTGAGGAATGACAGGGACCGGAGGGAACGCGTACAGAAGTGGGAACTCCCAGTCCACTACGAACGCATCTCCTAGAGCTCCTCTCGGGGGAAATTCCCTTGAGCAAAATCTGTCGCACTTCCTGTTGATACTGGTGGCGAACAGATCCACTTGAGGGGTTCCCCAAAGGGCGAAGATCTCTTGAAGGACTTCCTGAGCTATCTCCCACTCGTGAGAGACTGTGCTCTGCCTGCTCAGAGCGTCCGCTGTCAAGTTCTTCTCTCCGGCTAGGTGAATTGCCGATAGAGAGATTCCTTCCTGAATTGCCCAAAACCAGAGCTGCATCGCCTCTCTGCACAGTGGTAGTGAGCCTACGCCTCCTCTTTTGTTGAGGTAGTGCATGGCCACTGTATTGTCCGTCATTATTAGGACGTTTCTTCCCCGTACAGACGGCAGAAAAGCCTTCAGCGCTAGTCTGATGGCTCTCAGCTCCAACAGGTTGATATGTAGTCTGGACTCCGATGGAGACCAACGACCGCTGATGGTCAAGTCGTTGGCGTGAGCTCCCCACCCCGTGAGTGAGGCATCCGTGACTACTGTTATCTCCGGCCATGGTTGCCAAAACATTTCTCCTTTCAGGATGTTCTCCCGACAGGCCCACCACTGAAGGTCTCGGGCTACTTTGACCGGGATCCGAAGGAGATCTGTCATCCTTCCTGAGAACTGTGACCACTGAGTTCTCAGTGCCCACTGGAGGGATCTCATTCTCAGGCGAGCCTCCGGCACGAGGAATATGCAGGATGCCATGAGGCCTAGCAACCTCAGAAAGTCGTAGGCTGGGAGATATTGGGCATTCTGAAATCTGATGACCATCTGCAGAATATCTCGAGCCCTCACCTCTGGTGGCAAGGCTTTTCCCAGGGAAGTGTCCAGGACTGCTCCAATGAATTGGAGTCTCTGTGATGGTATCATCTGTGACTTCTTTAAATTGAGGGAGAAGCCCAGCTTGTGAAGGAAGTGGCAAACATAATCTAGTTGTCTCTGAGCCTGTTCCGAAGATACAGTTCTGATCAACCAATCGTCTAGGTAAGGGTAGACATGAATCCCTTCCCTCCTTAGACTTGCAGCCACAACCGACATTAGCTTGGTAAAGACCCTCGGGGCGGAGGTTAGCCCAAATGGCAGAACTCGAAATTGATAATGAGAGCTGCCAATTGCGAACCTCAGGTATCTCCTGTGCCTGGGATGGATCGGCACATGGAAATAAGCGTCCTGGAGGTCTAGAGATACCAACCAGTCCTGAAGCTGGAGGGCCTGAAGGATCTGAGAGAGAGTCACCATCTTGAACTTGTCCTTTCGGAGGAATTTGTTCAATTCCCGTAAGTCTAAGATGGGTCTCAGTCCTCCGTCCTTCTTCGGTATTATGAAGTAGGGGGAGTACCAACCCTTGTTCCTTTCCGCTACAGGTACCAGTTCTATGGCACCTTTCTCTAGCAGGTCTAAAACCTCCTGCAAGAGGAGCGGATCTGGAAGCTTCAAAGGGTTGTTCCCCGGTGGATGACTCTGAGGGATATGTAGGAAGGGCAGGCAATAACCTTGGGCTACTGTCTCCAGAGCCCAAGCATCTGACGTAATAGCCTGCCATTCCGTCAGATGGTGAGTTAACCTGCCCCCTACTGGTGTTCTGTGAGGGGAGACCTCAGAGTGGTTTTGAAGCGGCTGATGCAGTTGCCGAAGGTAAAGTGGCTCCTGCTCCTGCGGGTGCGGCTTTCTTTCCCCTACCCCGTCCACCACGGGTAAATCTTCCTTGGCCTCTTTGAGCCGGTCGTCCCCTGCCCCTTCCATATGAGGAATAGTAACGAAAGGACCGTCCTCTCCACGATGATCCCGAAGGACGAAAGGTATTCTGACGGATAGCAGCTCCCAATGACTTGGCTGCTGCCTTGGACGTTTGCAGTTTCTCCAAACTGTCATCCGCCTTCTTTCCAAAGAGGGTAGAACCGTCAAAGGGCATATTCAAAAGCCTGGTCTGCACGTCAGAGGCAAAACCAGACTTCCTCAACCACGCATGCCTGCGGATTGTGGTACTTGCCGCCATGGCCCTGCTGATACTGTCAGCAGAATCTAGGCCAGTTTGTAGGGTCTCGCACATCGCATCTTTACCATCCCTGATGATGTTTAAAAATGCGTCCCTTTCCTCTCCTTCTTGGAGGCAGTCAGCCGCTGATGAAGCGCACTCCCAAAGGGTGTGGCTGAACCTAGCGAGCGTACAGGTCGCGTTAATAGACTTTAACGCCATGCTACAGGCAGAAAAAACCTTCTTAGCCATGGCATCATATTTTTTGTCATCCCTATCCTGCGGAGCAGTGGGGTATGCAGATGTGCTGCCTGATGAGGTTGCAGCCTGTACAACCAAGCTCTCAGGAGTAGGATGTTTTGACAAATATTCAGGGTCAGAACTAGCCACCCTGTATTTTGTTGACAGTTTTTTATTTACTGCCGGGATAATTTCTGGCGTTTCCCAGTTTGTCAAAATCCTTCTCTGTAGAGCAGAGTGAAATGGAACCACAGGATCCTCCTGTGGGCCCTTGTCCAGTATGTCAGTGAGGTCATCCTGCTGAAAGGCAGGAGAAGGTGCAGACCAACCCATAAATTCTATGATTCTAGACATCAGAGCTCTATATGGAGTCTCCGCATGTTCTCCTGGGTCTGGTTTGATAAATTCTGCTTCAGGAGAAGTGTCCAAGCCACTAGCTTCCTGAAGTGCATCCTGAAGATTTTTTAATCTTCCTTCCTCAGAGGCGAAAGTCTCTGGCTCTGGTGATGTGGTCCTCTGTAAATCAATATCTTGGTCTGAATCCTCCCTTTCCTCAAAAATCGAGGTTAAAGGGGGATACATTGGTTTTTGGAATGGTATAAACCCCATTTCCAATGCAGAAGGAGCCATCATCACAGGCCTTGAAAACGTCGATGTCGTCGACACCGACGTGAAAGTACTCGAAGGCGCCGTGAAAAGCGTCGAGAAATGTGTACTAGGCCTCGAAGAACTCGAAAGGATCGGAGTCTTGCTCGAGAACGACGTCGACGTTCTCGGCGTCGAGTCGGAGGTCTTTTGTCTAACCGTTGGCTGTGGAGTAGCCGTGGTTCTTTCCTTCACCGGCGTCGATATCGGCGTCGACGTCGGCGTCGACTCGATCGACTGATGCGCCGATGAATCCTTCGACAACGGCGTCGATGGCGCCGACCTCTGTTTCGAAGGAGTTTTCGACGATGGCGTCGATGATGCTTTATCTCCCGATGGCTCGAGGCGCTTTCGGGTTGACTTTTCCGCCGGGTACTGCGACTCGCGGCGTTTAGATTTTTTGGGTTTTTTACCCGGGGTATCACCCTCAGCTGTCTTCGAGGGGGACGAGGCCGCTTTCTCGAAGACGCTTAGCATCTTTTTCCTGAATTCCTCCCACTCAGCTTGCGAGCTGCGTTTTGTGGGGCAATGAACTCTCTCAGGAGAACTCGACGAAGATGACGAAGGGGATCTCCTACGTCTCTTCTTCGAGTGTCTCGATGTCGACGAGTGGTGGGAGCCACTTCGTGATCTAGATCGAGAGTGTTTTTTATGGTGAGGAGACGAACGTCTCGACTCTACCGAAGAAGCTTTCGAGGAAGTTAAAGTTGACCTACCTCTCTCGAGCTTCCCCCTACGCTCCTTCAAGGCTTTCGCCGTCATGGAAAGGCATTCCTCACACTCCGAACTCTGGTGCGTGATTCCCAGACACCACAAACAGACCCTGTGAGGGTCCGTCAACGACATTTTCTTCCCGCAGTCTCGGCACTTTTTGAAACCGGACCGAGGGGTCGTCGGGTCGGAGGAGGATGCCATCGATATCGAGGTAAATAGTAGTTATTATATACGTTATCTTTGACGAGAACTGAGCAACGGTGTTCCGAGGCACAACGAAGCGCGGAAAAACGGAACTGAGCAACGGACGCTGCGCGCGGCCTTTATAGGCAGGATGACGTCGACGTCGGCACGGAGGCCGTCGAGGGTCATCGACTTGGCGATCATCGACGCGCAGCGCCCTCTGGCGAAAAAATTTTCCGAGGCCAGCAAAGCTGAAGGATTTCTATCTAAGATAAGGAATACGTCGGAGGACACAATCCCTTCGAAAAAGGCGGAATTCACCGACAAGAGCAATACTTCCCAGGGATCTGCATCCTGCTTTAAGGTAGCTTTGTTAGAGGGGGCACACGCCCAGTCATTCCGTTTCATCAAAAGGCCCTCTGATCCTTATTAAGTTCCCAACACACCACCCAGCCATTTTGTGGCAGCAGCAGTAGACTAGAGGGAATGCATTCGTTTTCCTACACATGTCAACTTAATATAAGCTAATCAGTGGCAGTTCTTTGTCACTACCAGGACACGATTTGTGTGGTACCCGGTGAAGTCACCTGGCAGCATCTCTGCAGGGTTTCAGATGGGACCCACTAATCAGTTCTAAAGTGTGAGGGTTGCTGTACTTGGCCAATACAATGAAGGCT
Organism: Ambystoma mexicanum; assembly: GCF_040938575.1. NCBI lineage: Eukaryota > Metazoa > Chordata > Amphibia > Caudata > Ambystomatidae > Ambystoma > Ambystoma mexicanum. The sequence continues at coordinate 590,728,629 of NC_090922.1, read as the reverse complement.
AGGAGGTTTAATTTGACTAACACCATTGTGTCAACACAGAGGGGGTGAAGGCTGGGTGTGTTCAAACGCAATGGAGGGTGGACAGGACCCTTTGCCTAACAGATATCTCCCTCCCCATATTTGTCATGAAGTACCTTCTCTTGGTGGTTTGTGGGTACCGGTGCACCTGACGTCAGTGGCTTCTCGCTTGTAATGGACATTTTCCTCCAGTTTGAGAACATAAGTCGGTTGTGGCCTATCTTAAAACCAGGGTAAAGTTTAGTGTATTTAGCCGGCAAGGGCAGGGGGCTTGAATAATGCAGATTATGTCAAATTAATGTACTTTCCCAACTACCACTCACCTACCACTGTGATATTAACATCATTTTAACATTAGGCAGCAGAGTATAATTTACATCGTGTTTATGTAACAATTAAAAATATCTGACAACAGCAGACTAAGGGCACATTGAAAATGTTTAAACATTGTGTACCCTTGTGCAATAGTTAATTTTACAGCGGCTAAGGCACAGTCATAACAAGCCAATTCTACAGCATGCAGACTCATTTTACATACTTCCTAGGCTCTTCTACTGTCTGTCATTTCTTAGGTATCTGATTATGCAGCAGTGTAGTGGACAAATTCTTGAACTAGTTAGTTCCATTTGCGAGCAAGTACATGTTTGTATTTCACAAAATGTTCATGGAGCCACTTCCACAAAATGTTGTATTCTTCCAACCAAAATGCAATGAGACAACAACTATGTGGATTTGAGAGCCGACTTACCTTAAGAAGCCCAAGTGCTACATTAAAGATGATGTTTAGACCCTGCAGAGGAGAGAAAGAAAAAACATTTAGCAGGCATGTGATGCAAGCATTACGCACTACAATACAATTTAAGGTGTTCGAATGCAGAAAGCAAAATCAAGGTGCCACTGACTCAACTGTGGTGGTGGTGAGGAGAGGAAGTGGAAATAGTCCAGGTGTAATGAGGTCAACAGAAAAGAAGCCCTCAGGGATAATCCTGATATAATGCCAGGCTCATCGACAGGGAATTGGGCACAGAGTGTATGCTCAGAGGGCAACAATGGTATCATCTGCCAAGACAAGATCTTACTCATGTAATCTGGATACATTCCCACACAACACAAGACAAGATCTTACTCATGTAATCTGGATACATTCCCACACAACACGAATTTGGCAATTGTTAAAGAGTCAGGGATATCACCCTGTGAAGAGGGGATGGGATTCCCCTCAGCCTTTGATGGGAGGCCTACAAGGGTTTTCACCGGAGCCAGTCATCCCCCAGAAGTGGGAAGGGCAACAGACCAGTTCCTTCGACATGTGCTTACATGTTAGAAATGAGTACCACCTTTTCTTGCTCTATGCATGTTCTTCACAATTCTGGCCAGTATCTTTCCTGTCCCGTAGGACTTCCAACATCCAGCATACCTAGCGGGGGAGGAACGAGCGAGTAACCTGACCAGGAGAGAGACAACAAAGAAATGTACCACAGAGCAGATTGACTGGCCAAACAATTTACGTGAAACAGACAAGGGGACAGATGTAACTTTACTTGCAGCAGATTGGCAGAGTGGTCCACATAGCAACCTGCCAATCCCTACGCTCCATGCAACATCACAGAGCCAATTTCTTTAGCTACAGCAGGGCCATGGCACCATACTCATATCAAACTGGCACACTGTGTGCTTCGGCAAGCCCTCACACGAACTGGGACATTGATTGTGATTGGAACGTGCAACCATTTACAAATGTAGGCGACACATGACTGAGAAGTATGAGGGGCATAAACTCCCATTTATGTGTCTGATTGGAGGAGTGGACAGAGTAGCAGTGGTGAAGGGAGAGCAGCAGCGGTATGGAGAGAGAAGAGTGGTAGTGGTGTGGAGGGGAAAGTAGCAGTGGCGTCGAGAGGGGAGAGCTGTAATGGAGAGAGGGGGGAGCAGTAGTGTGTGGAAGGGGAGAAGAGTGGAGGGGAATAGAGAGAGAGAGAGAGAGAGAGAGAGAGAGAGAGAGAGAGAGAGAGAGAGAGAGAGAACATCAGATGGAGAAATGGAAAGTGCTACTGAGAAGGAGAGTAAGAGGGAAAGGAGTAGAAGGAGGGAAAAGGAAGGATAGAACACCAATGCAAGGAGTAGAAGGGCAGGAAAGGGAATGAAAGAACACGGTCTGAGTGTCAGAAAGGTACCTAATAATATACCAAACTGCATTGGGGAACCATGTTAGGGATGCCCTGATTGTTTCCACTGGGAGGTGGTAAGAAAGGGTGTTTGCCTTTAGGCCATCACCACCAGGAAGATAGAACTGCAGCTAGTAGGGGTCACCGATCTCTAGAGACCAACCTTGGGTTGGGACGTCTGGGTTAGGGAAGGATCTGCCTGCAGTAGTTGAGAGATAGAGGGAGAGAGGGAGGCACCGCTTAGTAAGCCCCCTTTCGAATTCTAAAGTAAATAATATATATATCCTCGAGCGTTGGTGTGTTCTGGAGACGATCTGTGACCTATAACACAAAGTACTGCACTCAAGAAGAGGTGCATGGTTTAATTTGCAAACATGAATTATGCCATGTTACAAAGGAATATGTAACCTAATACAGAGAACATCAAGCAATCACAAATTCAAACAACTGCTTGAATTGAGACACTGTCAAATTTTGCATTTGTTTTATGTTTTTAAATAGAGAATATTTGTAAAGGCATGTATCAGTGTGATGGGCCACAAACCTCATCACACTGCTGGCCATTACCTACTATGGGGCATTGGGACATGTTGCGTCTGTTCAGTTTGAGTTACATAAGCAAGGCTTCATCAATGGCAGCTTGCTCACCATAATTTGGATTATTCATTGCAGTATACTAGAATTGGGTAAACTGAGAGCTTGGGAATACCAGAATGAGAGGCTACGGGAAATGTCAAGCCTATTAAGAGCTTACTGTAAAAGCTAGAGTGTGAGTATATTGAGAATATCAAGCATACTGTGAATGTCAAGCTTAATGCGAATGCCAAACAGAGCTTAATGAGAATGCTATGACTGGGAGCTTTCATTTTTTTGTTTAATTATTTTTATTAAGATTTATTATACAACTTAATAACAATGCAGAAATTCATGAAGATATCTAACAATCAAAGTAATCCAGAACAATGTTAAGTATGTATTCAGCAGACAGATATCTAGATGGATAACAATGCAACAAAGATTACAAAAGGAGGTTGATGAACAATAAGATCTGCAGAAGGCCTATAATTCATATGCTAAAACGTACAAGGGGGACAGACGAAGAGACAGGCATAAAACACACAGGAAAACCAGAGGAAATAGAGGGAAGGAAGGGGAGGATGTATATAAGACATTATGCTATTTGATGTTTTGAAATTGTGATCCAGATAGCATCAGGTAAAACAAGTAAACAGATTCAGGAGTTATGTAAATAAAAAAAGGTGTGCAGAGATAAGTGTAAATACATATATGTAAATAGATATAAAAGCTCAGGTTCCATGAGAAGATGCATTGAAACAATCAAGATAACGAATGAAAAAGGTCAACTTAGCATTGTACTTGGGAATAGAGTTTTGATAATTAGCCATACATAGTTCCATTCTTTGTATGTGGCCGATGTTGTTCCACCAACCCCTTGCAGAGAGGTTGCGTGAGTCTTAACAGTTGCCAGTGATGAGCTTCAGAGCAATGGCAATGAATAGGTGGTATAACTTGGCTGAGGTATGTAAAACATTAGTCTTAATAGCCAGGCTGCCCAAAGAAATATTCAGAAAAGATAGTGGGATGTCCACAGTAAAGAGGAGTTTGAGATATTTCCAGATATCTTGCCAGAATTTAAAAAGAAAAGGACAGTAAAAAAACATGTTTATATGAAGCAGGGGTACTGCCGCACGACCAACATTTATCATCAGCATCGGTCCTGAATTTAGATTTTACAAGGGTAATGAACGCTCTATGAATTTAAAAAAAAAACAATGCTGTGTTATGTTAGCTGATACAGATATACCTTCGATTTTAGAGTATAACTGGGACCACGTCTGGTCAACAGCACAGCCAAAGTCGTTTTCCCAGAGTAAGTGAACAGGCCATACAACACATTTGCTGGATAAATCTGATGCCTCTTTTTAACCAAGGTTTACGATATAAGGTTCTGTTATTAATAGTAATATGTTTGTAGTGCCACAGCAGTGGAGAGAGGGTCTTGGAAGGGGTCTTGGTATGCAGAAAAAGGAATACACTTAGTGCAGAAATGGAGGCCATAATGGGGTCAGAAAGGGCCAAAGAGGAATGATATGATATGATATGGCATTTATAACGCGCCTATACACAAGTGTTTCAAGGCGCGATGAGGCAAGGGAGGGGTAACAAAGGGAGGACAGACAACGATCCTACTAGGCCAGGTGTCATTCAGATCACTCAAGTGTGTGGGAAGGGGGAAGGGACAGTGCAGTACAAGGTAATAGATAATAACAATAAGTAAAAGTAAGGCCAGCAATTGGCAAGGGCATGGGTAAGTGCGGACATCAGGTGTCAAGGGCTGGTAGGGGGACTGTAGGGATACAGAAACAGTACCCAAGTGCGGGGGATGCCAGGCGGGCAGTTGCAGGTGTGTGGCACTGGTGGGGGAGGGACCTGGGCCCGAGATCAGAGGGTGTCCTGGTAACCAGTGCAGTTGGTTAAATATATAAATAAGGTCGGGTAACTCATAAGGATATACCAAATGTTTTTCTAGTGTGCACCAGGAGGGAGTATCAGATGTATCAGGAGGAGCAAGTCAGAAGCGGGATTGTTTGAGAAGGAAGGCAGAATGATAAGATTTGAAATCCGGGCACCGCTACCCCTCCCGTGTCATAAGGGGCTTTCAACTTGGCAGCTGTGATTCTTTTACATTTACCCTGAGCCCATAGGAAATTAAGAAGAATAGAGTAGATGGCTTTAAAAAAAGAAGGAGATAATGGGACTGGAAGGAGCTGCAATGAATATAAAACATCAACTTGATGGTGTCGACCCAACACCCCACCAGGAGAGATAAAAGGGAGACACCTGGATGTTAGTTCTTTCAGTCTATCCAACAATACCTGCATATTGAGTTTGATAGTATCATGTATTGTGGGGGCAAAACAAATACCAAGACCTTTAATAAAGTCATCGCACCACTTGAAACCGAAGACATATAAATCATGTTTGACACAGAAGGAATTAAGGGGTAAAATCTCGGATTTATTTTTATTGAGCTTGTAAACAGACACTTGGCCAAATTGATGGTGTCTATTAAATAAATTGGGAAGGTGGAGTCTAGGATTCTTGATAAGGATATTGTCAGCATATGCTGCTATTTTAGTATAGTGTTTTCCACTTGGAATTCCAGGGATATTTTTGTCAGATCTAATGAGCTTTAGCAAGGGCTCAAGAGAGAGGATGTAAAGAATTGGGGAAAGAGGACAGCCTTGTCGCGTACCTCGACGTAAAGGAAAGAAGGAAGAGGATTGACCGTTGATGCTAATCGATGATTTGAGACAGGAGTATAGTAATTTGACGCGGGAAGTACATTTATTTTCGCCGCAACAGTGCCAACATAGGAATTGAAACATAAAATCCCTGCTGACACGGTCAAAAGCTTTTCCTGCATCCAGTGAAATGGCAGCATATCCTTGTCTATCTTTCTTATCGTTGGAGACGATGTGAAGAGCATGAAGCAATAGTCTGGCATTAGAGGAGATATTGCGCCCATTCACATATCCTACTTAGTCGGATTTAATCAGAGCAGGAAGAGACAATTCAATTCTATTGGCTAGAATTTGAAGATTTTGCTTTCAACGTTAATGAGAGAGATTGGCCGATAGTTATTGGGGAGGATGGGGTCTTTGTCTACTTTAGAGAATAATATGAGAAGAGCCTCAGAAAAGAGCCAGAGGAGGATTTTTGAGATGAAATGGGAGAATAACGATTTGAGTTTAGGGGTAAGGGAATGGGCTAGACTGTCGTAGAATTCAGTGGAAAGACCGTCAGGTCCGGGGGCCTTTCCCCTGCCCAACCCTTTAATGGCACGAGTAATCTCGGAAAGTGCAGTATCATAATCTAAGTGGGATAAGTCGATTTGAGGATAAGATCATCTGTCAACATTGTTGAGAAATGAAGCGATGTTCTAGCAAGGGACAGTTGGGGGCAGGGGTATATAAATCCATATAAAATGTTTTAAAATAGTTCAGAATCTCATCAGGATTATTATGTGAGATGCCGGAAGTATCTTTGATGAGTGATATATACGTTCTTTCCTTTCTTGTTTTGAGATATGAGGCAAGTGATTTACCGGCCTTGTTAGATTTATGGTATATTTTGGATTTATATTTAAGAATAGTTCCAGCGGCCAGTTCGGTAAACTCATTGTTGATTTGAAAGCGGAGGGACATGACCTGACGGAGATTGACAGTGTTAGAGTTTTGATAATAAAGTTTTTCAGCAGATGTTAGCTTGGTATAAAGATCGTCAAGATGTTGTTTGCTCAACCTTTTCTTTTTACCTGACTAAGCCATAATATGGCCTGTAAGCGCAGCTTTAAACGCATCCCAATTGTTCACTATGGAAGTATCACTATCATGGTTTTCAGCATAGAATTGTCACAAGAATAGTTGAACAGACTGAATAAACTGCTGGTCTTGTAATAAGTAATTATTGAATTTCCATCGAGAGGATGGTTTTTTGATGTTGTCAAGATTGAAGGATGTGCAAACAGGGGCATGATTAGAAATAATAATGTTGGAGATCGTGGAATCAACAATAGTGCCCGTAAGAGATTTAGAGGAGAAGATGTAGTATAGGCGGGAGAGTGCATTATGTGTGGATGAGTGAAAAGTATAGTGCAGCTGTGTTGGATGTGAAAGCCTCCAAGAATCAGTTAGGCCCGTTTCGGCAAGGCATCCTACTAAGGGTTTATGGGATTTGGAAGCTTTGAATACACGGCTAGATTTCCGATCTAGGAATGGTTCAAGGACCTGATTGACGTCCCCACACATAATAAGATTAGGGAAATTATTCTTAAGACTCATTTGTTTTATGGAAACCCAAAATCTGGGTTCAGGTAGGGTAGGGCCATAGATGTTCAGAATAGAGACATGTACAGAACCTATTAGGAAACCTGACCCGACACCCAACGACCATCAGTGTCAGCATCTTGGCCTAAAATTTAAATGGTGGTTTCTTTCTGAGCAATATGGCTACTCCATAGCAGGGTCCATACTCTGGGTTCATAGCCCGTCTGTAGCGCAGATGGGCCCGACTTTGGCCAGACTTCGGCCAAGCGAAGGCGCTTCTGTTGCACTTCCAGGGGGCAGGCAGGTTAAATCAAACAAAATATAATAATAGAAATGAAAGCTGTATGCAGAAAGTAAAATGCATAAAAAGTGCCCAGTCAGATGCTGGCGGTCCAGTGGAACCGGTACCATTTAAAGGAACATAATTTAAATACAGAGAAAATATAAAACTATTTGTTGAACCGTGAGCATAACACGCATCAAGCTGAGCTGCAACTGCAGTCATGTGGCCATAGAAAAGAGCATAGAGAGCAAGAAGTAGATGCAGCGTGGTTCGTGCAAGCTGCGCAGGCAGAGACTGGAGGAGAGAGAAGACACCAGGACCACTGTTCGGCAGATATTGGCTGCCAGTCCTGAGAGAGTCTGTGTCTCCCAAATCCTGAAGTGCAGAGGCTGTGCAGCGGGAATTGAAAGCAAGGAATGCTTTCCTTCCCAAGAGGCTGTCTGTGGTGGCTGGCGTGCACCTGAGGGCCTTGAGCCGGTCTCCAGTGGCTGGCGTGCACCAGAGGGCCTCAGGAGACAAAGGAGCTCCTGTTGCAGGTTGCACAGGCGTTTCGGCGGTCTAAGACAAACCGTTTGCCGGGTCACGAGGAGCCACGGAAGCCGAAGTCCTGTGAGCAGAGTGCGGATCAGAAGCGCATGCCTTACCTGGTAAGTTCACCAGCTGGTAGTGACACCGGAGCGCTCCGTAACCACTCGCATGTTCAAGGCAGGCATTCAACAGGTAAGCAGCACTTGCGTGTCAGTGAAAATAATTTTGAAACTGATTTTAAATACCAAAATATTGAAAAGCACGAAAGCCTTATATAATAAAACCAAATGACTGTAACTTTAAACGTGTGAGTCTGTGGAAAACCCGGCAAACCGATGGGGCAATATTGTTAAGCAGCAATACCTACAAGCATTGCCCAAGTCAAGAGAGACTAAAATCACAGCTAATATGATCCAGTCAATATTGCCAACGGCAGAAGGGGGCTAATGATAGATCCATATATTGGGAAACTTACAACATATGGTAAACAGTGGTATAAACTCACATTGCCAAAGCCAACTGAGATGCAGAATGAGACCCTATCCTTTTCAGTATTCGGTTACTTGCGCAGTGGGGAAACAAGAGTGGCAAAAAGGATATCCCTTCTGGGAAAGGATATCCTGATGGAGAGGATCATTATTTATAGAAGAGTATTAAAGAGCACTAATAAAAATCTTGTTTTCCATGAAGAGTTGTTTAAAGATTAGCTGCAAACTGTTGAATACTGTGAAGCTGTTGTGAACTTCTTGTCAGTTGATCTTAATCACAAACGCTCTTGTTGCAAAACACTGTTTGGGCAGAGGAGTATACCTGGATGATAAAAATTTGGAGGAGTAGGACTGGCATGGGAGTAAACCAGGTGGAAGTTGAAGAAGTGCTACAAAGTGGTTTAAAGATGTTACAAAGAAGCCATATTTCTTTAGAACTTATCTGTTGTGCCAAATTATCCTGACCAAGACAATTATTGTTGCTATTGATGGGTCGAGAAACTGTCCTTTATCTAAGGAGGATAAATCGTACACTTGTTCAAGGAAGAGGAAGAACCTTCTATTTTCTATGTTGAATCACTGGAATGTTGGAACTTTCCGTTGACAAGTTGAAGTTGCAAAGTACTGCGTTTGAACTGCAAACCAGGATTTGCTTATTTTCTTTTCTTGAACTGTGAAGCAGAATCCCGCTTAAATCTGGGGTAGGGAAATTCGACCAGGTTATAAATGAGAGACTGTGGTTATATTACAAATTCAGTCACTATTGTTTTGAACTACCATGCATTTCCTTATTTATTTCTTGTATGTATAAGTGTGAAGGATGTGTATACTTTGTTAGAGTGTTTCCTTTCGGCAGAGAAATTCTCTTACGGGTAGGGATAGTGAGGCGTTTGTTGAGAAACCTTCACAAAGTTGTCCGCCTCACATTTCGAACCCCTCACAAAGCACCCTACTGGTTTGGTTCATATTGTAGAGTTTGGCCCTGATGAAGAACCATATAGGTCTGGAAATGCTTGGCCAGTAGGCATCTGCTAATTGCTCAGATACATTAAAAATGATCGCACATACTGTGTTCTTTGAGTATTTTCAGAAAGTGACAAAACGTGAATTTAAGATGTATAGACTACATTAAGACTTAACCACTTAGTCCTTTTTTTTGCTCACTTTAGTGTCTAGTGCAGAGACAATTTTCAGTGGGTTTACACCCCTCTAACATCATTTTACTAGTTGATATTATGATGCACTAGAGGCATAGGTTGTTTGTCTCTGTTTGGGGTCCTTGGATTTTATTGTGCTCTCCCTCTTCTCAGTGGGTTGGGCTGATGCAGTGTGGCTGCACCTGTGGTATGTAATTGGAGGCAGAGTTGGGATTGGTTGGGGCTCCTTGGTGCACCTGCTCTCACGTTGGGCTTATGAGAGTGGACCAAGCCTTCATCTGGCCTGTGAATCAATTTGGATGCTGCTCTCTAGTTCTGCCTGTGCATGACCCAGGGCTCTTGTTTACTCAGCATGCTAGTGGTAATTTGGAAAAGCTTTTAGTAAGTGGTTCAAATCCTCTGAATGCAAGTCTGTGAATCAGTTTGCTGGGCATTTGAACGGAATCTGCTGATATGACAGAGAAACCTGTGGTCTGAAAGTCACAAACCTGTAACAGGTCTTCGAAGCTCCCATAGGTTCTTGCTGTGTCTTTTAACTATCAGGACAAGCACTACTAGAGTTGCATGAATGAAATGGCTCAGGATAAAGGGCAGTAAATGTTTTATCTGTCTAATCATTTGTGTCTGCAAAGAGAGCGTTTCAAACTCTCTCAGTCGGAGAGGGTGTCCACAACAGGGGTTCCTGTGACTCTCATGTGTCACACCACAGGGACCAAGAGAGGGTGACCAAGGTATCCTCCTCATACCCCCTCAGGCCAATCATCCACTGGCTAGGGGAGAGGCATCCATCACCCTGAGTCACCCTTAGGTCCCTAGAGCCCGGCAGGGCCTACTCACAACAGTTAGCATACCACAGGAGAAACATTCCGCAGTAAAAATAACTAATCGAAAAAAACATTCACTTCAAACCAAGCCAGTGGAAACAAAGAATTACGTTTTACCATAGCATTCTTCTTTTAAATAAAGCCTATTGATTGAAATAAAAAGAACCTTTTAAAACGGCTGGACAGAATTCATAGTATTTACGATTTGTCATACGAGAATGTTTACGGATCATACATCACATGCATTCTACAGGTCAAAGACATCTGTTTACTATGAGTGTTTTGAAAAGAATCCTTTCTCGGATGGGGACCCAGTGAGCCTCCCTTCTTGCTGCGGCGATGTGCTCCCTCTTCGAGATGTTGAGTGCTGAGCATAGAGCATTGTTTTTGATGACCTGCATTTTACTAATGTTCCGTTTGGTGGTGCCTACAAAGAGGGCATTGCAGTAATCAAGCCATGCGCCGATGACAGCTCGGGCGATGGTGAGGCAGCTTGTAGGTGTAAGGAATTGTCTGGCCGCATTAAGAAGTTTCGAAGTGTAAGCGGCTGATGAGGCAATAGCATTAACTTGTTTGGTGAGGGAGAGGGTGGCATCCAGGTGGACGCCAAGTGTTTTCACTGATGCCGAAACAGGGATCTGTATCCCATCAATCATGAAAGATGTGTATTGGGGTTAAGCTTCTTTAGCATTGCTGGTGACCCTAACAGCAAGATCTCAGCCTTGTCGTCATTCAGACATAGATGGTTCATGGCAATCCATACCTGGATTGTCAGGTTGATTTTGCTGATAGTGCGGGAGTCATTTTCATAGGGGCCTGACAAGTGGTGGAGGATTTGCGTGTCATTGGCATAGTTGGTGTAGGCTATGCCGATTGCATCCAAAAGGTTGAAAAGGGGTTTGGAGAATACATTATAGAGGGTGGGAGAAACACATGATCCTTGCAGGACACCAAAAGAAATGGGAACAGGAGGGGCACTGGATATTTCCGAGAAGACTCTCATGGATCTTCCTTCGAGAAATGAGGCAACCCAGGTCATAGCTTCTTAGAGAGAAATTGGCGGCAGCCCTAACGTGGTGACATAGAATTGTTATGGTCCATCAAGTCAAAGGCAGCCAATAAATCGAAAAAGGATGGCTTTCCTTTGACTCTAAAAATGTCAAGATGTTTTTTTCAAATCTAGCAGTGCTAATTCCGTGCAATGTGATTCTGTGCAATGTTGTGGCCGGAAACCTGATTGGCACTTCCCAAAGGATGTGCTTGGTTTCCAAAATGTGTTTTATTTGGTTGTAGGCTGCCCTATCCACCATATTTACTAGGAATGGATTTGATGTTAGGTGCAGATGGGTCTAGAGAAGTTTTTTTAAATAATGGGAGTACCCATGATTCTTTTAGCCTGGAGGGTACGAAGCTTGATGTGAAGGAGGCATCGATGAATCTCATAATGAACGCAACTAGGGCTTCTGAGCAGTCTTTGATGATTGTAGCTGGGCAGATAGCCTCTTTACATCTTGAGGGCTTTAGATTTGTGAGAAGATTGGTGGCACGGGGGGGGGGCGAAAGGCGGGAAGCAGAGTTGGTTTTGATTAGCACTTCTTTCATGGATATTTTCTGCTGTCAGGAACTTATTGTTGTCCTCGTAGCAGTCTGAATGTTTGACCCCCACAACTCATCTTTTGTAATGGTTGTGGGGGGTGGGTGATGACGTTTTTCGGAGGTTTTCCTGGGAGTTCGAGCTTGCATTCATGATTCTAGTGTTGTAAGCAGCAGATGTAGCTGTGATGATGGAATGCTTATATTTCCTGGCAGTCTTACTGAAGACGTCTCTTGGAGTGTCGCTGGGGCTTTTTTCCAGGTGGCTTCTGCCAAGCGTTTAGTACGTAGAGCCTGGAGGTCAGGGGTGAACCAGAAGCTGATGTGACCTGCTGGTGTGGCCTTCCGGGGAGCTGGTGAGGCTACCGTGTTCACTGCCCTAGTCAAGGTATTCAGGTAAATGTCTGCCAGTAGACTCGGGTCTACCGAGTCAATGTGCTCAGGAAGGAGTGGTGTGAGATGAGGAGAGATGGTGTCTTTGGTCATCTTCTGGGCACTGCGTGACCAGGTGGGGGTCAAAGCCAGTGGAACATTCAAGTGCAGTTTCGTAGGTGGGAAGGTAAAGGTCAAGCTATGATGATCTGACCAATGGCTACCCAATCTAGGGTCCTGCCTTTGTTATGAGCCAGGACTGTTACGCAGTGATTGAAGCCAAGAGCTGAGAGTGTACTCGCCAGAGAGGTGGCGTTATGGTCTGAAGGGTCATTGAGACCTAGATTCAGATCCCCTAGTAGTATTGTTCTAGATGACGGCTTAAAGTTACCTCCCACAGTATGGAGGAAATCCTCTTTAAAGGAGGCAGGATGGACAGGTGGGCAGTAGATAATATGGATAGTAAGGGAGTTTGTAGGGGAGGATGAGAGTTTGACTGAGAGAAGCTCGCAATTTTCCTTCATGGAAATGCTGGAAGGTCTTATTTGGAGGGAGTCTTTAAAAATTAGAGGGACGCCTCCAGCACTAGCGTCTGGCCTGTCGCTTCTGAGGAAAGCCGCTGGGTATTGCTAAGGACAGTTCTGGGCCAGAGGCTTGATGGAGCCAGGTTTCTGTAATGGCCAGCCGGTCCAAGTCTTGGGAGGTTATCAGGTAATTTATGTCTAGAGCGTGGGCTGGGATAGATCTCGCATTTATGGTGGCACCTTTTAAGAATGATAGGGGCCCGGCTACTGGATAGGTAGCATTAGAAATGGAAGAGGGATCCTGGATTATCATAGCAGTACTAGTGGTGTCACTGCCAGCGGTGACATAGGTGGTTTGTCTGTAAAACTTCTTCTTAGGGCTCTGGCTACTGTTGGTGGATCTGGTGACCTGCGTGCTGCTGAGAGCATCTGCAGTAGACAGTCTTTTGTGTAGGTTACTACTGGGGTCACTGGCGGGCTTGTTTGCTTCTTGTTGGCCTGTAGCCTACTGCAGCTTTAGACTTTGTTGTCTTGGATGTCAATTTAAGGTATGTTTGTACACCTTGCTTACGGCCTCTATCTGAGTTAGTGGCTGGTAGGCAGTGTGGGGGCACCCTGTTCGTTCTATTGCCAAGACAACTGTTTCTGGCTTGTGTGGAGATTGGGACTGTGGTTCTCCCTGCCAAATGGGGTTGCAGGGGTGACAAAGCAAGCAAGCAGAGGACCTTTCCGCTGCTAGAGATATGGGTTTGGGCACAGTGAGGGAGTTAGTATCATTGTTCGTACTAAGGTCAATGGCTCGGAAGGAGGTATTGCTGAACTTGGTATGAGCATCAACCTCATGGGGGTGAGTTCATGGTCTAGCACCACGTTCCTCAAGGCTGTGGTGAGCCTTGTCTTGGGGAATTACAATTGATTTGCATCTGGGGGGCATCAGAGGCCCCCGGAGGAGCTGGCTTGTCATAGAGACCTCCGGAGCAGCCTGCAGCAATTGGCCGTGATTGGGAGAGCTGCTGGAGGTGAGGTTGGTCAGGCGAGAGCCCAAGGGCTTGCTGACGCTGCCTAAGGCTCATAGCTGAGTGGCATAGTTGTTGTGTACTGTGCTAAGCAGCGCACAATCATGCATAAGCATGCAGGCATGGTCAGAACTACACAAAGTGGGGTGTGGAAGGCCAGGGACTGTGTAGCTCTGTCAGCGCGCCTCACTAACGGTGTGGGAAGGCAATACTTAGTGGTGTATCATTAACACCGGCACAGGCATTGTCAGGAGAGATGCAGGTTGGAGGAAGTTGGTAGGATGGGGAGTGGGATATAAGATAAGAAATGCATACGGGTGGAGCTGACACATTAGTGCAGCCAGTTGTTTCCTATGTACACTGGATCAGGGTTGAAAGACCGAATTAGAAATGTTAGAGGGAGAAAACACCGGTCTTTTCTCACCGGAACATTTATGACTTGGCCAAACCCCTGCCCACACCCCCACCCACACCCCTGCCCATAAATCCAATCGGAATTTTCGAACGGCCGAAATGTAGCCAAATCACGCATTCAGTCTTTTTGGATGAACCCATGTACACTTGCAGGTAACATTGCAGAGGATCCCCTCCAGTTTTCACATTAAAACGATATTGCTTAATTACAAGTTGCTAAAGGCATCGATTTAGGGTGCTGGGTCACACGACTTGTCCTCCTGTTTTAAAATGCACATTTTCTTAAGATTTTTCTTTTTCATAAACACTTTAGAATGCTTTAGACATACATCACATTTTGATATTAACATCAAGTCCATTTTTTTTACTCTTCTTTTTTCTTCCTTATTACGGTTTCAAATATCTTCATAAAAATGTGTCATTTTAAAACCTTCTGATTTTATTGTATCTGAAGGTACAAAGGAAAAATAAATGTAGCTTTAGATTTTTCTACGGCAGGCTGAAACACTGAAAACTTTGGTGCAGAGTGTGGCAAGAACAAAACATGGGATTAACTGCGGCTGAACAGTGCTTCCATGTGTAACTTTTACTGTTGGCAAGAACATAAGACATCCGACAGCTAAGTCCGGCAAGTGCCCTGTAGCTATTGTTCTCCAACATGGATCTGGCATGGATTCACATGCTCATGAATATTCCCCGTCGTCAAGCTCGGAATCCTCGGTAAAAGAAAAAACAGTTTTAATTTCACTTTAAAACTGTATTTCTCCTCTAAACCAATCACTGTCCTCTGGGTCATACTGCCTCCATCCAATGACAGTCCTCTCCCGAAGACCCTCCTCTGGCAGCCATCTTCAGAGTTTTACCGTACGCTTCAGTGTTGGGAGTCCTCGAGTTTGCTCTCCTAGCTATTGGTATGTTTTTTCATGTTTTCGATGGAAAAAGTTACATTTTTGTTTTAAAAAAGCCGGTGTGCTTTTTTCTTCATCTGCTGACAGTGGGGACCCGTTGTATGTAAAGTTTTGCGCCCCTCAAGGGCGAAGATCCATCGAAGATTCTACAAGGCCTCTTTGGCCTACTTCGTGCCCTCCGACCATGACGGAGAAGGAGGGAGGGTCCCTGTTCAGGCCCTGCACCAAATGTGGGCTACAGAATGTGTTTGTGGAGGACAAGCACCTTCAATGCCTCTACTGTCTGCACCCGGACCACAAGGAAGTAGAGTGAGAGATATGCCTTGGTTTCTCCAAGAAAACGACAAAGGACAGGCGTATTAGAGTGGTGGTTATATCCAAGCCCTCTGACCTGTACTCCAAGCAGGGTCATGCCTCACTCAGGGACCGCCGGTCCGAGGAGTGGTCTTCTAAATCCTTTGAGGCCGCCTCATCCGTGGAAG
Source organism: Ambystoma mexicanum (assembly GCF_040938575.1). NCBI lineage: Eukaryota > Metazoa > Chordata > Amphibia > Caudata > Ambystomatidae > Ambystoma > Ambystoma mexicanum. The sequence goes on along the minus strand of NC_090922.1, from coordinate 590,713,007 downwards.
ACCAAGATAAGGCCAAGAGCCGCAAGTCCGCTGAGTTCGCCACAGAGGTGGGTCCCAAAGTGGATAGGGCGCGATCAGCATCACCTTCCGCCTCCATTGCCAGCCTACCATCCAGCTCCTCTTCAAAAAGAAAGTGATCTACCCCGGCTAAACTACATGAGAAATCAGAGAAGCCGTGAACAGAGGAGAAGAAAGTCAAGCAGCCCAAGCAGGCACAACTGCCACAGACTAAGACCTCGTCAGCGACCCAGTCGACAGCTACTTCTACCACGACCACTACGGGCGCTGATCCTACGAGGGTAGTTCCCACAGCTCAGAAAGTGTCCCTGCCCCCAAGGCGCGACACCGCTGCAGTGACTTTGGCAAAGTCTGCAGGCACGCCAGAAGGGGTGAAACTGGCCCAGGCACCGGTTCAGGACCCTCCGGGGGAGAAGTAGGGGGGGGCCGAGAAGGCCCCAAAACAGCCCTACAAGGCCATTGCCCAAACCAAGGAGGTCTTGTCCGCGGACGATGAAGATCAAGAGTCCTTACATACGGTCCACAAGGACATTGAAGAGGAAGACATCGAATATGGCACAGGGCCTAGTGTTCCTTTTCCATCTTCTCAGCCGAGGGATATTACCTTGGATATTCTGTCGACTCTACACCTTGGTGTCAGAGATCCAGGTGAGGATGCCTCCGGTTCAGGTACCTGTGGTTCCCCAGGTCCCTGATCAGCCTCCAGCGAAGAAGAGAAGCATCATCTGACACCCCCATATCAACCTCCTCCACCACGTCGGGCCCCTTTTCCCCCGCAGACCGAGACACGAGTACGGGAATGGATACGACGGCAGATGATGAGGAAGACATTGTTGCACCGGACGGCGAATCGTCACATTTGGATGCTCAGCATAGGGTGTGTCCCCACCGGATGAGGTGGGATCGTTCCACACCATGATCACCAGGGCCTCCGAGCTAGTCCAGCTGGTGCCTGAGGAAACCAAGAAGGAGGGCTTCTTGTATCAAAGAAGCGAGACTAAGAGAAAGACTATTATGTCGGTGCCTTTTCTGAACAATGTTTGAGAGGAGGGCCTGGCCCTTATGAAGAACCCATGCATGACAAACGGGATAGGGTGCCGGACTCCACACCCAAGTGCCTGAAGTCGCAGCCATTGCCAGTTCTGGTGGTGTCAGCCGCTGGGAGGAAACGGTCAGCTAACCCATTCTCGTCTAGCGGTATTCAATCCAATAACCAGGGGGAAAAAATGCAAGTTGCAAGCTACTACTAGGCCCAAAAAGTCCCTCTCCCTCTCCATTATCCACATACACACAGCACATGGTTCCTTATTCACTTCACTATGAATAAATTTTCCCTAGACAATGGACAGCGGCAAGTGCGAATTCCCCCTTGAATGCCATCTGTAACGATGTGTAGATCAAGGACAAGGTCACCTTTAGAAAGTGGAGACCATAAGCGTGCTTCCTATTAGAGCGCATTCGCATCCAGAACACCTAAAGGTTTATCAAAAGACAACCGCACAGACTCTTCCAAGTCAGTGCCAAATATAGGTGGAATCTACCTGAACAGCCCTTTCTGGGGACAATTCATACAAAGGAATACCTGGGCTTATTTGATAACATGTCTTGGAAGAGAGCACTCCAAACTGGCATAAGTTGACATGTAAAGTTCTATATAAACAAAGAAATAAACAGTAGAATTGTAAGTGAACGGGTAAGTATTGGCAAAAGCCAGAACTAGAGTCAATGCAGGCAGTGGAGACAGTGTTCAAGCCAATCAAACAGCTCTTGAAGTGGCACTTTACAGAGTCATATTCTTTGATCCAATTAGTTTGGGGTCCCAGACGTCAGGAATAAGGGCTGGTGCCGCCGGGGAGTAACTAAGTTTGCTTATTAAAGCATTGGTAAAGAGAACTACATTTCCCAGCATTCCGGAGAGGACCTGTAGTTCAGCGCAAGTTGCCGCGCGTTGTCAGCTGCAAGTAATGAAAGGCAGCATAAAGTCAACACGCTCGTGCCCGCAGGTGTGGCTTATTTTGTGTTCCTGGATGGGTGCGGTCGGAGCGAGACGTGAGCAAAGCCTTCTTTACAGCCCGTAGGATTTTGGAGCTAGACGAAGCTGGCGGACTGGCTGGCAGTTGATACAGCGTTTTCTTCAGACTCCGAGTGGTCCCGTGGGGCCGCTCGGAGATCAGATAAGTAACGGGCACATTACGCTGGTAAATACTGGGAAGCAGGATGAATGCGGGCGGGCTGGCTGACAGTGGTTACAGCATTTTCTTCAGACTCTGAGTGGTCCCGTGGGGCTGCTCAGATAAGTACTGGGCACATTACGAATTTACAGCAAAGTGTGTGTTTTCAGTAAATCCTTGTTAAGGACTTCGATGCTTAATACTCGTGTGTTTAAAGGCACACGGCAGAGTGCGGACAATGTTTAGGGTTGCTAAATCAGTAACCTACAGTACAGGACATTCAGGGTTAGGGGCTGTTTGGGCAAAACAGTGATCTGGTATCCTTGTCAGGGCATGTGCATTATGGCTATATGTGTTCAGTGTTGCTTCAGCTTGCCCAACGGGCCATGTGTCATGTATTTCATGTATGGAATCTAATTCCATTGTTTGTTTTCATCTATGCTTGCTATATGTTTATCTTGTTACATGTTCACACGTATTAAGGTGTGTTTATACGATTTAGAGGTAGGCAGGAGGCAAGATTAATAACGCATACCCCATGTGTCTGGTTGAGTACAAGAACTAGATAAAGAGGTTTTTCCCCTGTGCTTCCCCTTTCCTATCCACCTTAGGAGTTCCCTAACCCTCTATCCGGTGTTCCTACATCCCTATCCTATCCACAACCTCTTCCTTACTCCTCTTCCCCCCATTGGCTGCCACGTGGTGTCCTGTGTATATAATCAGGCGCCTGTGCCAACCATGGGTGGAGGGTCGAATTCATTCGGCCTCTGTGGTTCGGGGGAGAGTGTCGATTTCTCTCCTCCATTATTGTGTGCATTCTGACATAATAAGCCACCCCCATATTGGGATACTAAAACCACCCAAGCCAAATGGATACGACTCCTCCGCCTTTAGCCGATGTGCTAAAGGCTCTTAAAGATATTCAGTTAGAATTAGCACAGACACGCCAAGAGTCAGACAACTTAAAAGTACAAGTACAAGGTTTGATGGCTCAGCGAACTCCCTTGGAGGGGGCTAGTGGGTTTAATGTTAGCGAACCATCTACTAGTCAAAATGCTACCGTTATTGTTCAATCTTCTAGTAATGTACCGTTAGCAGCACCTGAACGGTTTTCTGGTGATCCTCGGAAGTATATGATGTTTCTTACACAATGTAGATTGCACTTTCTGTGTAAACCCATGGCGTTTGAAACCATTCAGGCCAGAACGGCATTTGTAATATCATACTTGACAGGGGATGCGGCTGCCTGGGCAATGCCCTTGGTTCAGAAGGATGATCCTTTGCTGTATAGTTGGGATGGGTTTTTGGCAGAATTTGGAAGGTTGTTTGATCGGCGGGAAGTGTCTTTGGCCCAAGATAAAGAATTATTAGCGTTGAAGCAGGGTGCTAAAGATTTGGTAACGTATGTGACCCAATTTAATAGATTAGTGATTGAAACAGAATGGCCAGAGGCTAAACAAACAGTGTTATTTTATCAAGGATTGAAGGATGAACTAAAGGATGCCATTGCTCAAGTGGAGCCGCAACCTAGAACATGTACAGCTATGATAGATTTGGCATTGAGACTAGATCACAGATTGAACGAGAGAAGAGGTGAAAGAAAAAGACCAAAGGCCGTCTCGATTGTGAGACTAGATAGAAGTAGAGGAGGAAGGTTGAGTGAGATGGAACCCATGCAGATTGGTAGTATCAGAGGACCTTTATCAACAGCGGAAAAAGAGCAGCGTAAAAGTAACAATCTATGTCTCTATTGTGGACAAGCAGGGCATTTTATCCGCAATTGCCCTAATACTCCTCAGAAAGGGGGCGGGGAGACAAGAGCAAGAAGGAAACGGTAAAAGAGATGGGCAGGCCTTAGGGGGAACACAGGTGTCTGGCCCAAGTGAAGTAAGGTTCCCCAGATGGGTAGCAAACACGGTTGGAAGCAAAACCTCTCATTTTTATATATTGGTGACATTATGTTTTGCGTTGTCCAAAAAAGAGGTATGGGCAATGGTGGATTCGGGGGCTACGGGAAATTTTGTAGATATTACTTTGGCTGAACATTTAGGATTACCTGTGCAAGACAAGGAGAGGGTGGAATGTGTGCAGTCAGTGGATGGGCCCCCATTGATATCCGGACCAATTCGGAAGCAGACTGAGAAATTGTAGATGATATGTGCGGCAGGTCATAGAGAGGAAATCACATTTGATTTGATAGCAGCACCTCAGTTTGGTGTGATCCTGGGAATGCCTTGGTTGAAAGAACATAATCCAAGAATTGACTGGGTAAAGCAGAGGTTGTGGTTTGAGGAACAGGAGTGTAAGGAACATATGTTATCAGGATTGGGGCCGGCAGCATTGTTGGTGGAAAGGAAACTAGATGTGCCAGTAATAGGAGCGGTGGAGACAGAGATCCCTGCCCAGTATATGGAATTTGCTAAAGTTTTTGACAAAAAAGGAGCGGAACTACCACCACCGCATCAGCCTTATGATTGTGTTATCGAATTAGAGAAGGGGGCCAAGTTGCCTTGCAGTCGGATATATGCTCTCACTGAAACTGAAAACAAACATCTCAGAGAATATCTTGATGTGATGTTGGCTAAAGGGTTTATCCGACATTCAACTTCCCCTGTTTCTTCCCCCCTATTTTTTGTTCCCAAAAAGGAAGGCACGTTACGAACATGCATTGAGTATCGTGCACTAAATAAGGTCACAATTAAGAATAGGTTTCCTTTGATTTCTGTCTTGTTGGATCAAGTACGGTCCGCAAAGATTTACACTAAGTTTGATTTGACAGGTGCCTATCACTTGATAAGAGTTAAGGAGGGTGATGAGTGGAAGACGGCCTTCAGAACTAAGTTTGGGTTGTTTGAGTACCTTGTAATGCCATTTGGCTTATGTAACGCTCCGGCGGCCTTTCAGTTTTTTATGCAAGAAGTATTGCGAGATTTCATTGACATTTTTGTTATCGTTTACATCGACGACATTTTGATATACTCAGATTCCCCAGAACAACATGTTGGACACGTACAGGCCGTGTTGAAGCGTCTGCAGGAATACCAACTGAGTGTAAAATTGGAGAAATGTGTATTCCATGTAAAACAGGTTGAATTTTTAGGATTTATTCTGATTCCAGCAGGAGTGGTTATGGATCCCAAGAAAGTGCAGGCAGTAACTGAGTGGCCTTCCCCACAGTGCATTAACGATATCCAATCATTCTTAGGGTTCGCCAATTTTTATCGGTGTTTCATTAGTAATTTCTCCAAGATAGTCTCTCCTATCACACAATTACTTCGGAAGGCAGTAAGATTTGTTTGGAATTCTGAGGCAGAAAACGCTTTTAAAGAATTAAAGAAAGCCTTTACTACAGCACCTGTGTTAAGACATCCAAACACTGAGAAAGCTTTTCAGGTGGAGACAGATGCTAGCAATGTGGCCATAGGAGCTATACTGTCACAGAAAGAGGAGGATGGAGTATGGCATCCAGTGGCATTTTTCTCTAGGAAATTGACCGGCTGTGAGCAAAATGACTCCATTACTGATAAGGAATTGTTGGCCATTCGGGCAGCCTTTCTAGAATGGAGACATTATTTACTAGGGGCACAGCATCAGGTGGTAGTGGTAACGGATCACAAGAACTTGCAATATTTTAAAACTGCACAAACCCTGAGTCAGAGACAACTGAGATGGTCCCAGTATTTTAATGAGTTTGATTTTGTGGTAACATTCAGACCAGGAAGTAAAAATGGGAAGGCAGATGCTTTATCCCGACAACAAAATACAGACAATCTAGTAGAGGAAGTCAAAACAATTATTGCCCCAGAAAAAGTTATTGGAGCAGTCACTAAACATTTAACTGACCAAATAAAGAAGGTGTTGTCACCAAGTCAAATGCAGAAGTGGAAGAATATGGATACAACACGAATGGTGCGGGAGGGGTTGCCTTACCATAATGGGCATTTGTACTTACCCACCAAAGAATTACAAGAAAAGTCATTGTATTGGTGCCATAATTCTCCTTTAGCAGGACATGACGGGCAAAGGAAAATGCAAATCAAGTTAGAGAAGTACTTTTGGTGGCCTACATTAAGAAAAGATGTGGATAAATATTTATTACATTGTGAAAATTGTGTGCGTAATAAGGCTGAGCATGTAAAAAAGAGAGGGCTCTTACAACCATTGGCCACTCCTGAAAGAGCATGGACTGACCTGTCAATGGATTTCATTAAAACCTACCACCTGATAATCAGTTTAATACCATTTGGGTGGTGGTAGATTTTCTGTCCAAACAAGCCCATTTTGTTCCATGTGTTGGAATTCCGGGAGCAGGCAAGTTGGCAGAGTTGTTTTTGCAACATGTAGTCAGATTGCATGGTCTGCCAAAGAGCATTATGTCGGATAGGGGCTCGCAGTTTACATTCAGGTTTTGGCGTGCTTTCTGTCGGATGTTGGGAATCAATTGTGCTCTGTCCACTAGCTATCATCCCCAAACTGATGGGAAGACCGAAAGAGTGAACCAGACATTGGAGCAATACCTGAGAGGTTACCTGGGGGATGGCAGAGAATCGTGGGTGCAGGCACTGTGGTTGGCGGAGTTTACATATAATAACACTTTTCACAGTTCTTTGGGAATGGCACCTATTGAATGTTTGTATGGGCATGAACAAAACATGATACCAGAACAACTACCAAACATGGAAAATATGCCAGCTTTGCAAGAGCGAAAACAGTTGCTTCTTCAAGTCAGATAGAGGGCACGCACAAATTTGGAGAGAGCCAAAGGAGCATATAAAAGACAGACGGATAAACATCGACAAAAGAGTCCGCAGTATCAAGTGGGGGATCGAGTTTGGTTATCAACACGCAATCTTTCATTGGTAGGATCACGTAAATTTATGCCTTGGTTTATTGGTCCTTATGAAATATGTAAGTGTGTATAAAATACTGCTATGAAATTGCGTTTGCCAAAAACTGTGCCGGTAAATCCGGTATTTCATGTATCTTTACTTAAACCTGCAGCTCCCGGAATGAAGACCAAACGGCCTCCACCCATTGTACAAGATGGACAAGAGGAATACGAGGTTAAAAGGATTTTGGACGTGAAAAGGAAGAAGAAGCATCTATGGTACCTCATTCAATGGGTAGGTTACGGACCAGAAGACTGTTCATGGGAACCAGCAGAGGCCGTACATGCCCCCAGATTGGTGAAATTATTTCATTTGAGACATCTGGCAAAACCCGGTCCTGGAAAGAGGCCTGGGAGAGGAGGTAATGTCAGGAATAAGGGCTGGTGCCGCCGGGGAGTAACTAAGTTTGCTTATTAAAGCATTGGTAAAGAGAACTACATTTCCCAGCATTCCGGAGAGGACCTGTAGTTCAGCGCAAGTTGCCGCGCGTTGCCAGCTGCAAGTAATGAAAGGCAGCATAAAGTCAACACGCTCGCGCCCGCAGGTGTGGCTTATTTTGTGTTCCTGGGTGGGTGTGGTCGGAGCGAGACGTGAGCGAAGCCTTCCTTACAGCCCGTAAGATTTTGGAGCTAGACGAAGCTGGCGGACTGGCTGGCAGTTCATACAGCGTTTTCTTCAGACTCCGAGTGGTCCCGTGGGGCCGCTCGGAGATCAGATAAGTAACGGGCTGGTAAATACTGGGAAGCAGGTTGAATGCGGGCGGGCTGGCTGACAGTGGTTACGGCATTTTCTTCAGACTCTGAGTGGTCCCATGGGGCCGCTCAGATAAGTAGTGGGCACATTACGAATTTACAGCAAAGGGTGTGTTTTCAGTACATCCGTGTTAAGGACTTCGATGCTTAATACTCGTGTGTTTAAAGGCACACGGCAGATTGCGGACAATGTTTAGGGTTGCTAAATCAGTAACCTACAGTACAGGACATTCAGGGTTAGGGGCTGTTTGGGCAAAACAGTGATCTGGTGTCCTTGTCAGGGCATGTGCATTATGGCTATATGTGTTCAGTGTTGCTTCAGCTTGCCCAACGGGCCATGTGTCATGTATTTCATGTATGGAATCTAATTCCATTGTTTGTGTTCATCTATGCTTGCTATATGTTTATCTTGTTATATGTTCACACGTATTAAGGTGTGTTTATACGATTTAGAGGTAGGCAGGAGGCAAGATTAATAACGCATACCCTATGTGTCTGGTTGAGTACAAGAACTGGATAAGGAGGTTTTTCCCTGTGCTTCCCCTTTCCTATCCACCTTAGGAGTTCCCTAACCCTCTATCCGGTGTTCCTACATCCCTATCCTAGCCACAACCTCTTCCTAACTCCTCTTCCCCCCATTGGCTGCCACATGGTGTCCTGTGTATATAATCAGGCGCCTGTGCCAACCACGGGTGGAGGGTCGAATTCATTTGGCTTCTGTGGTTCGGGGGAGAGTCGATTTCTCTCCTCCATTATTGTGTGCATTCTGACACCAGAGCAGGCCACCGAAGATGAAGTGGAAGAACAGGGTGATTGCAACTTCCAATGATCTATTTCATCAACCAAAACATCTTACCTAAATGACCATTGTCAGTCCCATAAGTCTGAACTCTCAGTGATGGGCATCAGCGAAACCTGGATAAACCCTCTCAACACTGCCTCCCTCACGGGCCTCCACATTAACTTTGCTGCCTTGTCCCACTCCCCTTGACTAACAAAAAAGGCAGTTGCGATGGTCTAATCATCTTCATGGTGTGAGAAACCTGAAGGTGCTCTCTACTCCACCAGGATCCTCTGTGCAGGTAGCCAGGGAAGGACCATTGCTCTTGGATCTCAACCCTGGGGGTAGACAAGCGACGGAGGATATACTGAGAGGAGGGTCCTTGGGGATTTCCTGATATTGGCCTACCCTCCATTCCCTTAGCCTTTATGGGCTATTGTCAGTCCTATCCCATCAAACCCTTTAAATTTCCCTTGAGTAATGGGAGGAAGAGGCAACTAGGAGCAATGCAGATTTCCCCATGTAAAAATCACTTTGGTACTGTGATGAAGAAGAGAGGGCTGTAGCCAGACAAATCAGGCATTTACCTCGAATAGGTGTACACAAGGTGAGGCAATTAAGAATTATTTGTTTCACCTGCAGCCCAGTAACACTGAGGGAACACATAAAAGTTGGCGCCCAGAGAAACCAAAGAAAACGGGGAAGCAGGAGCAGCAGGGGAAGCAGATGCACAAGGAACACGAGAGCTGCAGAAGGTGTAGGAGGAGAGATGCTGGAAGGAGCCATGCTCCAGGGGCAAAAGGCTGAGGCGCAGACAAGGTTCCCAGGTGGCCCGCCAAGAAGTACAGTGCCGGACGAGAAAGGAAGGCGGAGCTCCACAGAGCCTAGCACCAAGGCTGTTGTGCTGAGAAAGAGCACCCAGCAAAGTGGAGTTGCAGTCCAGTAAGTGTCAGAGGACATTTGAGGCTGCGGGGCACTCGGGGCACTCTGAGGAGGGCTGTTAAGCCCAAGGCACATAAACTTGAATACCGAACCTAACGAAAAGCTGAATGAAGCCGAATGTTTGATAATTATGAATCTGAAAGTCACTTAGAGTCGGACACTTGCCATTTTGAATGCTGTAAATAACGAAGAACCCGAGGCTCACCAATTGTGAAACTTGAACACAACGAAAGGGGCTTGTGAGCCAGCAGCATTACCGGCGTGACAGTAAAAGTGGCAAGAGAGGCTATTGAGCCTTCACAGTGAACATTTATATATTTTCCACCGACTATGGCAAGAGGGGCTGTTTGAGCCTGTGTAACAAACTGCATAAAGCAATTTATTGCCAAAGAGACACCTCAGGCATAAAGGGAAGAACTTAACTTTGTGAACTAAACTTTATGAACTATTGAATATCAGCTATGGGAAACCTATGGTTGTGCAACCTGTAATGGGTAGACTGTGCGGCCTAACAACTGCACATAGACCAGAAGCCATTGAAAGTCTGACCAGCAGCAAGGAGGTGTAAAACCTTGGTGAAACTAACCAAAGGAGTGGGGGGTGGGGTCAGACGTAACATACATTTTCTTATGAACTTGTGAATCGGTAAGCCTATGAAGTTGTGAAGTTTAAATCTTGGAAGTAAAGAGCCTCTTGGGGAAGGGAACCCTGAGAGGTAAAGTTGGAGAATCTTTGTCTTGGGGAAGAGAGTCCCAAGACCTCAGTGTTGTATGTATTTTTTGTTGCATTTGAACTTGGGTATGGGAGACCCCTAGATCTTCATTTTGATGTGCACTGTAATACCAGCAAACCCCAAAAGGTACTTTGAGAACTTGTACAGTGCCTACTGAAAAGGTATTATAATGGAACTGTTGAAACACAACCAGAGAACTTTCATAGAAACTTGAATTAACCCATTTTGAACATTTGCATTGGAACACTGATTTTGGTTGAGAACATTCCCCGCTGGTTGTGTTATAGTTGTGAGGCCAGCATAGGTTTTGACCCAGACAGACCTTTGCTTTTGGACTTTGTGACACTGAATTTCATCAGATTCCTTTTAGGCTGGGAAATCCACCATAGCATAGGGTAGTTAGGCGTTATACCACCCTGATCATTTCATAACATTTTGTTGAATTATATCTTTGTTATCTGTGTCATTTCTCTTGATTGATGATATGTACATTTCACAATGCCCATACCAACCACCCCTCTGACTTATCTACCTCCTTTTTGTTTACTTCTCTGCCCCAACGTCTTCCTCTAATTGTCTCCATATTCACCTCCCCCACCTGGAACCTTCATTTTAATAGATTGTATCCTCCCAGAGATTCCCTATCTTAGATACTCGATCGCAGTGCCAGTTGACACCGGGATATTTTTCACCAGCAGGAGGCAAGGTCTCCCTCGGCGCTAGCCTTTTTTGAAAGCCCACTCTTTCGCACCAGAAGTGAATGAAACCAGTCTAGATATAGGGCACACCATGCCCCATAGCTTTATTTTTTTCTGTGCACGGGGCATGCTGAATTAGAAAACTCTTCCTCCTGAAAGACCTTTCTTCTGCGTCACTAGGCATGATTCAGCTAAAGCTTGGATTTCAAGCACTATGGGGTCCAAAATGTCCCTTACTAATCCCCATAATATCTGCCCCTGGTGTTTGGAGGTAGATTATGATGACGCAGTTTGTGTTTCCTTCAAGGCATTGAACCCGAATGCTCTCTGTGAATGAGCGGTGAAGGCGAGCTTTGCTGAACTCGGAACAAGTCATGAGATATACCCCTCGAGAAATATTCTTCTGAAAAGTGGAGAATCACTGAAAAAACCAAAAGGACCCTTTCGTCTGAGAGGGAGCTAAAAAAACAAAAAGCCATAAAAACACTGAAAAAGGTCCAATCCAGGTGTGATTCGCACAACTTTTCTTCTTCATTACATGAGAAGAAAATGAATCCCTGTTGACAAAGAGATAAGTGAGAGGAAGACTCCACAATCACTTCTGCAAACATGATAACATGCTCTACTGCTTCTTCTACAGAAGAGACAAAAGAGACAATGGGAGTGCTTTAGACAACAAATGTTTCAAATATTTACTAAGGACTTGGTGTTGGCAGCCAGGAAGGCAAAGACCTACCATGGATGCTAAGACATGCAGAGGTTCCTTAGAAGCCCGCACCTGTATGCTAGAAGAACAAGTTACTTTCTTACCTGGTAACGTTCTTTCGATGGGATGGTCCGACGACGTATTCCATATCTATGCCAGGTAATCACCACAGCTGTGCTGCTTCGGAAACTTTTCCGGCGTCTGCGTCCTGCGTCGATGACGTCGATGCGCCGACGTCGAGGACCTCCTCCGACGTCCGACGTCATCCGATGTGATAAGTAGGACGCACGACGCCTCAGTTGTAGTTTTTTCCCCCAGAACGTGTGACATAAGTCAACTGCCAGTCAGACACAAAGCCTTGCGGAACGAAAGCTGCAATCGCAAAAGAAATTCTGCAGCGGGGAAGGCAGGGCGGGAGCGATATGGAATACGTCGTCGGACCATTCCCATCGAAAGAACGTTACCAGGTAAGAAAGTAACTTGTTCTTCGAGGGGATTGGGTCCTCCGACGTATTCCATATCTATGACAGACTCCCAAAGCAGTACCAGAGCAAGGAGGAGGGAAAGAATTTATAAACAAAATTTATAATAGCCAATCAAACAGCAGAGCAAAGGACCGCCTTGCCAAAGGCCAGATCCTGCCCTCTGATGGAATCGAGGGAATAATGCCGTACAAATGTATGTACTGAAGCCCAGGTGGCTGCATCACAGATGTTGCGAATAGGAACACCCCTCTGCAGGGCAGTAGACGCAGCCATACCCCTGGTAGAATGGGCCCGCAAGCCAGCCGGTGGGTCCTTACCCGCCAAGCGGTAACACTCCGAGATGGCCAAAATAATCCAGCGGGACAAGTCTGTTTCGTCACAGCTAGCCCCAAACGCTTACCAGCGTAACCAAAAAAGAGTAGACCGTCCACTCTGACCCGGGACATGCGTGAAACATAAAAGCTTAAAGCTCTCCTAGGATAAAGCCTATGGAGCCTCTCCTCTTTCTTACCAGGATGCGGAGGAGGATAGAATGCCGGAAGAACAACCTTCTGGGCCAAATGAAATTCCGTCACTACCTTCGGAAGAAAAGAAGGACGAACACGAAGGACAACCCTGTCCTTGCGGAAAACAGTGAAGGGTGGCTTAACTGAAAGTGCCTGTAACTCACTCACTCTGCGAGCGGAAGTAACCGCAACTAAAAACACAGTTTTCAGAGTTAACAGCCTCAAAGGGCAAGAATGTAAAGGCTCAAACGGAGCACCCATAAGAAACCTAAGAACAAGGTTTAAATCCCAACCAGGCACCAGGAAAGGTGACGGAGGGAATACATTAGTGAGCCCTTTCAGAAACTGTGAAATTAAAGGGATCTTAAAGTAAGAACACTCATCAGACGAGCGCTTAAAGATGGACAGCGCCGCCAGGTAACCTTTAATGGTACCCACTTGCAAGCCCCTGTGGGCCAAAGAAAGCAAAAAGGACAGAACCATGGGGATGTCACATGCAAAAGGATCCACATTCCGAACTCTGCACCAGTCGCAGAACTTACGCCAACGGCAACGGTACAGAGACTTAGTTGCTGGCCTTCGGGCCGAAAGCAACACCTCCATCACGTCTTCAGGGAGGTCCCAATCCCTATACCTCAACCTTTCAGAAGCCAAGCGTGAAGGTTGAGGGATCTGACCTCTGGATGGAGAACCAGACCCCCCTCCCTTGAGAGCAGATCGACTCGGTAGGGAAGACGACGTGGAGGGCAGATGGACAAGTCGAGAAGGTCCTAGTACCACGTCCTCCGAGCCCACGCCGGAGCAATGGGGATCATCCGGGAACCGAACTTCCGTAACCTCCGCAGCACTTGCGGGATGACGGGGACTGGAGGAAACGCGTACAGCAGCGGGAACGACCAATCCACCACGAACGCGTCTCCTAAGGCTCCTTTTGGAGGAAATTCCCGCGAGCAGAACCTCTCGCACTTCCGGTTGACACTGGAGGCGAAGAGATCCACTTGAGGGGTCCCCCAAAGGGCGAAGATCTCCAGGAGAATCTCCTGAGCCAACTCCCACTCGTGAGAGATCGCGCTCTGCCTGCTCAGAGCGTCCGCCGTCACGTTTTCGACTCCGGCCAGATGAACTGCCGAGACCGAAACTTCCTGCTGGATGGCCCAGAACTCGAGCTGCATCGCCTCCCTGCACAGAGGAAGTGACCCAGCCCCCCCTTTTTTGTTGAGGAAGTGCATGGCCACCGTGTTGTCCGTCAGGATCAGGACATTCCTCCCTCGCACAGTCGGCAGAAAAGCCTTCAGGGCTAGCCTGACGGCCCTCAGCTCCAACAGATTGATATGGAGTCTGGACTCCGACGGAGACCAACGACCGCTGACTGTCAGCCCGCTGGCATGAGCTCTCCATCCCGTGAGGGATGCATCCGTCACGATCGTCACCTCCGGCCAGGGAAGCCAAAACGGAGCCCCCTTCATCAAGTTGCCTTCGACGGCCCACCACAGAAGGTCCTGGGCGACCGAGGGCGGCACCTGAATAGGGTCAGACATCCTGCCGGAGGACTGCGACCATTGCATCTTGAGTGCCCACTGCAAAGATCTCATGCGCAGGCGAGCCTCTGGCACCAGAAGAATGCAGGATGCCATGAGGCCGAGCAACCTCAAGAACTCGAACGCTGGGAGCGTCTGGGCATGCTGAAACTTGTGCACCATCTGCTGAATGTGAAGAGCCCTCACCTGGGGAGGAAAACACTGCCCCAGGGAAGTGTCGAGCACTGCTCCGATGTACTGGAGCCTCTGCGTTGGCGTCAAATGGGACTTCGTTAAATTGAGGGAGAAGCCCAGCCTGTGAAGGGAGTGGCAGGTGACGGACAGATGATCCAGGACTTGCTCGGGAGAGCTCCCCCTGATCAACCAATCGTCCAGGTAGGGGTAGACGTGAATCCCCCCTTGCCTGAGATGCGCTGCCACCACCACCATGAGCTTGGTGAAAACCCTCAGGGCGGAGGTCAATCCGAACGGCAGGACCCGAAACTGAAAGTGCGAGTCGCCAACCGCGAACCTCAGGTACTTCTTGTGCTTGGGATGGATCGGCACATGGAAGTAAGCATCCTTGAGGTCGAGTGACACCAACCAGTCCTGAAGCTGAAGGGCCTGGAGGACTTGAGAGAGAGTAACCATCTTGAACTTGTCCTTCCTGAGGAGTTTGTTCAAACCGCGCAAGTCCATGATGGGTCTCAATCCCCTGTCTTTCTTGGAAAACAAAAAATAAGGGGAATACCATCCCTTGTTCCTCTCCGCTACAGGCACCAGTTCTATAGCGCCTTTCACCAGCAGGGCTTGAATTTCCTGCGCAAGGAGCGGATCCGGACACTTCAAAGAGAGGTTCCCCGGCGGATTGTCGCGAGGCCTGTGCCGAAAGGGAAGACAGTAGCCGTGGGCTATGATCTCCAGAACCCACACATCTGAAGTAATGGCTTGCCACTCTACAAGATGCTGCGCCAGCCTTCCCCCAACCGGCGAACCATGGGACATGGCCTCATGACTGAGTAGGAGCGGCTGCGGCGTTACCTGAGGGCAAAGAGGCAACTGCCCGAGCGGCCTTGGCACCACGGGTACCCTGTCGTCCACCTCTGGTACCCCTGCGCTGGCCTCTTTGACTGCCAGCCCCTCTCGCTTTCCTGAAGGACGAGTAATAGCGAAAGGAACCACCCCTCCACTGCTGTCCCCTAGGACGAAAAGCGCCCAACGACTTCGCTGCAGCTTTTGAGGTCTGCAACCTCTCAAGGCTCTCGTCAGCCTTGCTGCCGAAAAGGTGTTCACCGTCAAAGGGCATGTTGAGGAGCCGGGATTGCACATCAGGAGCAAACCCCGACTTCCGCAACCACGCAAACCTGCGTATCACGGTGCTTGCCGCCATGGACCTACTGACGCAATCAGCCAAGTCCAGACCCGACTGAACGGACTCACACATGGCATCCTTACCATCCTGGACCATAGCAAGGAAACCATCCCGTTCATCCCCTTCGGGAATATGTTCAGCCGCCAACGCAACACAGTTCCACAGAGTGTGCGCGAAACGTGACAAGGCACAAATGGAGTTGGCGCCATACCACCAGAAGAAAACACTTTCTTCGCCCAGCCATCAAAACGCTTGTCGTCCCTATCAGGAGGGATGGTAGGGTACGACGCCTGCTTTGCCGGGGCCGTGGCCGCCTGCACCACCAAACTTTCAGGAGTGGGGTGCCTGGTCAAGTAGCAGGGGTCGCTACTGGCTGGACGGTATTTACGCGACAAGGACTTGCCCACCGCCGGGAGACTCTCCGGAGCAGACCAAGCCGCTGCCACCCTTCTCTGTAAAGCCAAATGGAACGGCAGTACCGGGTCAGTTGGGGGACCAACATCAAGGATGTCCGTCAGGTCATCCTGCACAAACTCCCCTGGGGGAGCAGACCATCCCAGATACTCAGAAACCCTAGCCATAAGGCGCCGGTAAGAGGAATCGGCATGGGAGCCAGGCTCAGGCCGACAAAATTCCACCTCCGGAGAGGTGTCCAGTCCACTGGCATCATGCAGAGACTGCCTCAAATTGTCAAACTGACAATGGCCCGAGACAATGTCATCTGGCACCCGACGAGGAACCAGGCCATCAGAATCCTCATCCGCCTCTGAAATATATTCCAGGTGGCGAAAAGAAGGCACCCGAGAGTGCTTGCTCTTAGCCAGAGCCTTCCTAGGGGGTACACCCGAGACACGGGGCACCTCCGACACAAAAGACGTCGAGCGAATCGGCGCTGCCGTCGAGAAAACCGGCAACGGCGCCGAGAGGATCGGCGTCGACGTCGAGGAAATCGGCGTCGACGTCAGATGCAGCGCCTCCAGTATCGGTGGCGTCGACACAGCCCTCGAAGCCGGAGCCCCGAGCGTGTCCCTCGACGACCTGATCGTAGACGGCTTCGACGACTTCCTCGGAGCCGGAGCCTCGAGAAAGCCTGTCGACGCCCTCGACGCCACAGGCGTCGATGTCTTCCTCGAAGACATCACAGGTGCACACGGTCTCGATCGCGTCGAGGACCGGGACCTGGAACGGGTACGGCGAGAACGAGCCTCCTTGTCCGAACGGGACCTCTCCCGTGACTCGCGCCGACCACTCTTGCGAGCGGTGGCTCTCGACCTCACACGGCCGACCCCACTCGGGGGCGCGGACGGTTGAGTACCCTGCGACTCAAGAATCGCCAACATCTTCTTCCCGAAGGAAGCCCATTCCTCCGGCGTCGCACGGCTAGAGGGGTAACCGACGGGCCGGGCAGAGTCCTCCGAAGAGGACCTGGAAGGCGACCGGTGTCGGCGCTTCCGAGAATGCCTCGAAGAGGCGGAGGAGTGGCGAGACCGACTCCTAGAAGAAGACCGACGAGACTTCCGACGATGACGCGGAGAGTCACCCCTCGAATCATCCGTCGAAAGCCCCGCCGACTTCGACTTCCGGGGCTTGGACACCCAACCTACCGACAATTTCTTCTTACGCTCGCGCAAGGCCTTGGACGTGAGCGACAGGCAGTCGATACAGTCATCCGTGTCGTGGGCCTCCCCGAGGCACCAGAGGCAGGCGTCGTGCGAGTCAGTCACCGACATCTTGGACCCGCACTCCCCGCACTTCTTAAAGCCCGGACGCGGGGTTGACGACGCAGTGGAAGACATCGTCGAAGAAATACACAAACGAACAGGTTCGAAGAACCAGAAAGAACAGAACTCCAAAGAGTCGAGGCTTAGAACCGAGAAACACGAAGCAACACGTTCGCGGAAAAAACGGAACTGAGGCTACAGGCGTCGTGCGTCCTACTTATCACATCGGATGACGTCGGACGTCGGAGGAGGTCCTCGACGTCGGCGCATCGACGTCATCGACGCAGGACGCAGACGCCGGAAAGGTTTCCGAAGCAGCACAGCTGTGGTGATTACCTGTCATAGATATGGAATACGTCGGAGGACCCAATCCCCTCGAAAGCTTGATACTGAGGCAGAGTTAAAAGCACTGTCCTCAAGATTATCTGGGTTGGCAACCGCAATATAGAGGAGGGGGGATCTCCTTCTGGTCTCGAGAGAGACCTATTTCTACACCTAGGCACTGAGGGAATGTTATTTTAAAGCCATTCAGGAAGTATATGATGAAGAAGGAGATGGGATACCTATACATTTGAGCCCATTGAGGCTTCTTGGAAGGACATCCCTCAAAAATGTATCATGGACCAGTCTGATTTTACAAAACTGGAGAATGACCGAAGGGATGCCAGGAGTCTGGATAGTTCACCGCACTTGGCCATTATTCAGGACTCCCTCGCCCCAGTAACAGAGATACCTGAATGCCACGTTTTGAAGGACCATGGAAATGCATATGGTTAGGCACCCCCTTAAAACCAGTTTTACAAAATGTCTTTACAGAGATTGTAGACTATATAAAGGTCTTCAAAAGAGATGCTTTTCCAGGTCAATCCCAAGGTTGCTGGCCCAATATTACAACTTTGGCAACACTATTTGCTCCTCTATAACTGTACATAAACAAAATTCCAAAGAGGTGCAAGCTGGCTCCTTTAGACCCAATTTACCTTTCAAAGCGTAGAAAGCCTTGTGGTTCAGGCAGCCCAAGCAGGTATCAAGCCTTCTACATTCCGCGCCACTCCTACCTGATAGGGAAAGCAAAAATGCACATGCTTTTTACAAGAAGATCTTTGATGCTGGGAGCGTTGCCTTTAAAACCCTAAATACATCAGGTGCACTCGACAACTATTCCCAGTCTGTGGGAGGTAATCTGAAAGGCAGTCGAGCACTTTCCGCAGAGCGAAATAAGTGATAGTTTCAATGCATTAATGTCTGGTGGAAAAAATGCTGTGTGTCAAGCATGCTTGTATATACAGAAGATTGCACTGGTAAGTAGGCTGCATGTCAAGCCTTGCAAGACATACTTGTATGGCATGGGAGGAATCCAACAATGAGAGCCTGCGTTTTCTCTTCTTTTTCAAGGAAGAGGATGACAAATTTTAGGATGCACTCTTTAAATGGGATGTCTTTCTATGATTTTTTGGCTCTCTTTTTGGGTCTCCATAATGGTCTGTCGCCCGCCTCAGCACTTTTCCTCTATGAAGACTTACATTTCGAAGGGGTTGTACTGGGCGATTTTAAAATCATTCACACGAGAGCCCATTTCAAAGACCTCTCCTTCAGTGCCTTTGGTGTCATAGTTTGTCAAGAACCGCAATCGGCACGTCATATTCGGCACGGAGGCACCAAAGACAAACCTTGTGAGGATCTGTTACTGGCAGCTTGGCATAACAATCCTGTAGCGTCCTAAAACTAATATTTAGGTGTTGACATTTTGACAAGATAGTGGAATTCTATTGAGTATGTCAGAAGAATTGACTGAGGTGTCGAGGATGTATCCTCAGAAGCACGCTCAACAAATGGAAAAAAGGAAGATATCTAGGCACAGTGCAAGCTATTTGTACAGACGCCGACATCACATTCGGGCTCAAAGATGAAGAGCACTGTGGGATATCAACCCAATGCGCACAGCACTCACTGCTGTTCTAAAGTTTCCGAGATTTGTTGCCACAGGACAGTATTACTTAAACAAGGAATCCAGGGGAGGACACAATGCATTCTAACCTAACGTTTTAGCGAAATTGCTGGATGTTCCACTTGACTGTATGGAGCTTTTCGGAGCAAAGGTTGATGTAGCGTAGGAAACGTTCACACATTCCAATGCTATATCAAGGTTGTTGGGTTTGACTGGGCAAAAACCATTGTCATCTTTTGCGTTTTCTTTCTCAGCCTTTTGGTGGGGTCGTCAGTTCTGCCATTTCACTTTTGTTTGCTCACAGGGGAAACAGTAATTTCTTGACTATGAAGGGAACACAAAGGGGTTACACCGCCCACGCAGAAGTCAGTGAGCCGAGAACAGTCTGACGTTGAGTGCCACTGTTTCCTAGTTGTCCACAGCCACAAAACCTCTTAAGTGCCCTCGCCAGACTAGACACTGGTGGCGGGAAAAGATTGCTGCACATGGAAAATTGGCGTTTTAATGCTTCTAATGCCTGGCTACTGCAAAAGGTTGCCCTGGTGTATTGTCTCCCCTTTTACTCAAGAAACCCCAAACCACCCTCTACCTCTAGTGGTCACCTTTGCCAAACCCCTTTCTACTAGAGGAGGTTCAATCCCTTTTAGGGCAGGAAGCCATAGAGCACTTCCCAGAGGTGGAAACATCCTGCCATTTTATGTTCCCCAAGAAGTATGAGCTTGCACATCCCATCTTGGACCTGAGACTCCTGAACAAGATTCGTATGAAGGACAAGTTCAAGGTGGTGACTCTCTCTCAGATCCTTCAGGCCCTGGTGTTTCAGGATTAGCTACTGCAAATGAAGATTCAGTGTGTTTATTTTCAGTCTATCCTCCCGAGGCAGGGTAAGTACTGGAGATTCATAATAGGTGATTCTCATTATCAATTCCAAGTACTACCTTTCGGCTTGACTGCCGTTCAAGGGTCTTAACCAAACTGATGTTGGGGGTGATGACTCATCTCAGTAGGGATATGGTTCATGGTGTTCCCTCCATAAACAACTAGTTCATCCACATTTGTTCTACAGAGTAGGTGCACTCCCATCTTCACCCCACTTGCTAACTGCTGCACAGTTTGGGATCCTCCGGGAATAGCAAGAAGTCACTGGTAACACCTTTCCAAAGGCTATAGCTCAATGAAGCAGTCCTGGACACTCACTCGGAAAAGGCTTTTACACCAGAGGACAGGGACATAAACATTTCCAGATGGTTGAGAGGTTCTAGAACAGCAAATTTGTCTGTCTCAGACTTCATTCACCTTCTGGGTCTTATGTCTTATGTCATCCTGCACCTTTTGGTGCCAGAGGGCCACCTGAGGATATGATTGCTCCAATGCTTCACTGTGACCCCAATTATATGGCAGCCAGGTCTCAATGTGTGTATCAGAGAACCTCCTGTGGTGGGCCCTGTGGGACAAGCTGAAACCCTTTTGCCAAACTGTGGTCCCAGATGCTTCTCTTAAAGGCTATGGTGCTCCCCTACAGAATCTAAGGATAGCCTACATATGGTCTTTGGCAGTTCACAGTTATTAGAAAGACCATAGTTTGTGGTCTGCTAGTTTGACACTTGTAAATCGACTTTTTAAATCTAGTTTAAGGTGTGTGTGTGTAGGGGTAGTATGGGGGAGGGGTGGGGTCAAGTATAGGGAGACACCCTTCTTCCCCCATTTAAGAATAAATGAAATAAAGTTGACTAACAAGCAGGCCACAAATTAACTGTGATTGCTCTAAACACATAGAACTTGGCATACTCCAGTTAGCACAACAATCTGTTAAAGCTGCAGGAGATCAGACACGCTCAGAAGGCTTTCCTCCATTCGATCCTGGGGAAGATTGCCCTGATCTTGACTGACAGCATAGTGGCCATGCATTACCTGAACAAGAGAGGCGGTGTGGGGTCCTTTGGTTCTGGGCCTTGAAGAACAACATGTTCTGTCTGTGAGTCATCTTGCTGTGGTGGAGCATGCCATAAACATGCTGAGCATGGTCTCTCATGAGTATGAGCTTTGCCAGACGGTTGGTGTGGAAATCTTCAAACCTTGGGCAGCCCTTAGTTAGATCTGTTTGCCTACAGTACCACGGAAGTTGGTGCTGTTCTGACCCAAGGGATTTCTCTCGCTCTCTCTCTCTTTCTTGAGAGAGAGAGAGAGAGGGAGAGAAGGAGAGAGAGAGAGAGACAGAGAGAGGGGGCTTTGATCTCCCCTATGCATTCCCATCATCCCACAGATTCACAGGAGGTTAAAGGAGATTCAGGACTACAATGATTCCTATTGCCCCAAATAGGGGGTTTGGAGGAGGTGGTACTCTGATCTACTCTGATCTAGCCTTTTGTTTTCCTAGACATCTCATGAAGAGAGAAGATCTTCTCGCCCAGTCGGGAAGACAAGTTCTTCACCTGAAACCCTGCACTCTCAATCTGCTCACTTGGTTATTTATTGGGTGAAATACAGGAATTGGAATTTGTTGGAAGACGTCTTTGAAGTTTGCCACTTCACAAGAAGACCTTGAAACACTTGTATACAGGCGCGTTATAAATGTAAAATTATATCATAGCATATCACCAAGGCCAGTTACATTTGTTGATGGAAGACTTTTTATTTCCGGTATGGAGAGAGGCATCTGGATCCTCTACTCAGATCCATTCCTTCAGTGCTGTAATTTTGCTTGTCCCTGGTAAGGCCGTCTATAAATCTGCATGGTCAAGGATTACTTAGCTGCTATTTCAGCTTTCAAAAGGACACAGGCGCAAAGCTCCTATTGCTGGCACCCCTACTGCGGTTCACCATTTATGAAATTTAGCTATTATGTTTGTCCCATGACTATTTGTGGTTCTAGCTTGGCACATTAACCTAGTTCTCTCCTTTCAGATAGACTCACTATCGAACGAAAAGGTCACACTCTGTGTATGGCCTGCGTTCTTCCCAATGTAGTCTCTGAATTCAACCTAAATAGAAGATTCATGTTCTACAGTAATACCCCCACCTCATCCGTCCAAAGCAGAAGAAGAAAGGTTACATTACATAGCTCACAGAAGAGCACTGTACTACTATGTAGCTGGATCTAAGAACTATCCAAGACAGGATAATTGTTGCCTTCCCAGGAGCCAGGCAGGGCACGGCTGCTTCTAAACAAATTATTTCTCAATGGACGATTCTTCGCATTAGAGAATGCTGTAAACTGGCAGGAAAAGGAAATGCTTTCATGTTTCATGCTTGAGGGCACAGTCCATTACAGGTGTCGCAGTCACTTCAGCATTAAATGGGGGTGGAGGGGAGTTGAGCTCTAGATATCCGCTACGTGGCTAATTGGGCCTTGCTTTACACCTTTTTAAAACATTGTCTGGACTCTGTGGCTAGACACAAGGCTACACGAAGCTAGCTTCTATAGGAAGGTCCTTTAAAGCTTCTTAAATTAAGTTAAGTGGAACGTTCCTTGCTATCTTTCCCCATACAGGACTGTCATACTTCCATGATAGTGTATTGAAGAGGTGGACTGTGGGAGGATGGGTTCCCAAAGAAGAAAACATTTCTTGTCCCTGGTTAATTTTTATGGAGTCACATCCCACAGATTCCTCATTGTCCTCCAAACCTACACCCCCAGATAGAGAGAGCTTTTAGGTGATTCTGGAATAAAGAGCAGAACATTGTCTTGTTCACATTCCCCGAGCTGTTCAGCATGGATGAAAAAAGTGTGAACTGAGATCAAGGGGCGAGGTGTGCCCTATACATTTACCGGTCGCCATCACTTCTGGGGGCATGGAGTGAACTGTCAAAGACGGTAGATGCTGGGGCATAGCTCTTACCAAAATTTCTATTTTATCAAAGGGTTTATCCTTTGTACCTACTACCAACACCGATTGGTATGTAATTGAAGTTGAAATGCAATGCTTTTTTCGTACCTTAAGAATCTGTGCGTTCTTCAAAGAACACAACGAGCAAGAAAGTGAACTGGATACTGGTCTACATCCTTGACTTCGACGGACAGCCAGATTCTGCAAGATGTACTTACTTTTGAAAGATGTATTTTGAAGGACATCAAACAGATGAGTTGGAAGAAAAACAAACCACGTCAGAATCTTACCATAGATGAAAGAAAGGCCTTGAAACAGTTGGCTGACAATCGGGATTTAATAATTAAGCCAGCCGACAAGGGTGGCGGCATTGTTATTATGACGAATGACCAATATACTCATATGGTCATGAACCTTTTAGACGATTGCGCTAGCTACCGTTTACTCAAGAAAGATCCCACTAAAGAAATTAAATTAGAAATCTTGGAGATGGTAGCTTTTGCGGCAGAGAGAAACTGGATTACGGAGAAGGAAGCTATTTTCCTGACAACATCTCAAGGGCCTACTCCATGGCTATATGCCCTCCCTAAAATCCATAAAGATGCCAAAGATCTACCGTGGAGGCCCATAGTTTCTGACTGTGGGTCTATATTGGAACCAATATGTCGGATTGTTGATTTTTTCTTAAAACCAATGAGCATCAAGGCCAAATCGTATCTCAGAGACACCATGCACACCATTGAGGAGCTTCCATTTGTCCCTAATCACCAATTTTTGGTAACTATGGATATACAATCTTTATACACGTCAATCTCACAAGGGGCGGCAATAGACTGTATATATGAACATCTGATTATTGACAATATTCAATCTCGAGTCCCACCGGAGTTCATCATAGAACGTACGACTTTAGCTCTTTGCAAAAAATAAATAAATCATCTTTAATAATCAATTTTATTTGCAAACTAAAGGGACTGCAATGGGCGCCACATTTGCCCTGAGCTTGGCTATTCTTTTCATGGCCTCTTGTGAAGAGAAATATATATACAGCCAGCTCAACCCATGGCGATCTAACATCCAACAATGGAGTTATGGAGTACAATGGAGGATATTGATGATGTCATCTTTCTGTGGACAGGTGATGAATTGTCCCTCAAGTCCTTATGGGCATGGATTAATACATGCAATAACAATATCCAACTCACGATTGAGTACAATAAGATCTCGGTACACTTTTTGGATCTTCAAATCAAGTGTCAAGAAGGCAAACTCATGTGCAATCTGTTCAGGATGCCAACCGAACGTAATACCCTGTTGCACTATATGAGAAACCATCCCAGGCACATTTAACAAAACCTCCCATATGGCCAATTTTTGCGGGTCCGGAGGAACTGCTCCTCCCTTGAGGACTAGTATATGAATGCAACCTCGCTGGGAGATAGACTTTTGTTACGAGGATACCGGAGGAAATTAGTTTCATCCTCAAGAAAAAGAGCAAGGTTCACAAATCGGGACTCACTCCTCGCACCTCGGACCCACCAAGATAGGGATGAATCAGATAGAGTTACCTGTGTGATTACACATGGTCCTAACTCTTTTAACATTAAAAAAGTGATTCGGAAACATTGGCCCATAGTTAGGCTATAACTTCCAGAGGAACCCATACCAAGGTTTGCTTTCAAGAGAGCACAGAACATAAAAGAACATTTAGTTCATTCATCATTTGTCCAAGATACTCTTCGGTCGGGGCTTTGGAACCTACAGAAAGTCACAGGCCATTATCCTTGTGACTAATGCTGAGTATGCAGATTCACAAAGAAAATTAAAACCTTTGCAATTGGAGAAAGACACTGGATTTTGAAACACCAGTCGATTTTGCAAAAGTAGCCATATGGTATACTGTATTGAATGCCCATGTGGCTTCCGCTATGTGGGCCAAACCATGCGGAACATTGGGACCCAGATTTTAGAACATCGTTCTAGGATCCGGTGTAAGAACGTCACAGCTCCTTTGGTGACACACTATTTGACCAACCATCATACACCTGATGATTTGTTCTGGTGGGTCCTGGAAAAAGTCCAGCTGGGCCCAAATATACAGACTAGACAGCTGGACCTTGAAAATAGATGGATCCACAGAATGGGCACACAAGAAAATTGATTAAATGAGCAATGCATCCTTCAGACATGATCCTGATACTCAGTACATACCAACAATTTTCCCTATATGAACCATGAGGCGAGTGGTTTGAACCAGGGACCACACAAGCCAACCCAGTTTCTGAGCACAGCAACACTTTGGAACTGGGCCCAATTCATCCCGTCCCCACCAAATTATTTTTGGGTGCCTGGGCAAGATATATACTTCCCTCCCTCTCCACACAGCTCGAACCTTGGAGATTTGATTTGCAATATAAATATTTTTGGGCATTTGGCCAAGATACATCTCTCCTTTCCCACACGGTTAAGACCTTTGGAGTTCTCCAGTGAATCTGACTGTGTACGAATACCCGACTTCGTCTGACAAGAATAGTTTCCTTGCCTTAAGACTCTGGTTCCCTGATAAACAACGCTGTGCCCAGGACATCTCAGCACTCTTATGTGAGTTGTTTTTACGAACAAAGTGCAATGCATGACGAACAAATAGCCCATTGGTGCCGACGCACATACCCCCTTGTGATGCACGGTAAGCAATTTTGAGATCAGCTGCCCCACTGGTGACATTGACCAATTGTTGCACCGTGCCTCCCCTTTACCTCCTTTTCATATTACCATGGCTACCGGTTGTTCCTCTTCCGCATTCTTTTGCACGCTGGATTGCGAAAACCGACCACCACTACAGACGGCTGCATAGACACGTATTAGAGCCCTCACGCATAGGTAAATTGCTGTAGAATATATTTTTTCTACTCGAAAAACGACACATGATAAGGACATGCTCGAGTAAAGGCAATATGACTTCCGTAGGAGGAGAACAATATACTCTATTCCTTTACTCTTAGGCTTTGAAGCGGGCTTCATGCAGACTTCATTTCCCACCGCGTTTAAACAACCGCTGATGTATCGCCAGCCACAACACGGTGCCATTTGATACGTTCATGGTTTATCCCCAGGCTTTTGAGCGTGCCGAGTTTTTCAGCCAGCTACACAACAATCCTTCCTGCTGTTAAGCTTAAGCATCCGCAGCTGCATCGGATCGGCTTTTCCTAGGAACACAACAGTCCCACCCTAGATGAGGATGTGTTTGTTTGTGTTCTTCTTTTTCTGACCACGACTAGGTAATTAATTTCCTTAACATATAGTTCACAATGACTCTTCAAACCTTTCTCTGCAACAAAATGATTCCCGTATTTTGAAGGGTTGAATTATTTCAAACTTTTTCAAACTGCATAGATAATAACCTCCCACTTCTAATTACCCGGCACATGACCAGTGGGATGGGTGGGTCTGGAGTACAGATTGTATGGAGTGCCTTCCTATGAGGGTGTCAAGGAAATGTGAACCTTACTGTTTCCTTCCGGTGGTAAGCCTCTCCTTTTCTTTAGACAACCACGGTGAAAGGAACATGTTTTGAGTTGCTGTTAATTATTTCTCCCAATTGGCTTGCTTTTTTACATTTTCATATGTTAGAACACCTGCCAAAGTAATTTGATGTATTACCTACCATTTACCTACCATTTTCTTTTTTTGAACCATAGGGTCCTCTATTTGATGCCCTGATGAAGGCGGACCACCCTTTTTTAATTTGTTTTTCCGCCGAAACGCAATATAC
This sequence comes from Ambystoma mexicanum, assembly GCF_040938575.1. Classification (NCBI taxonomy): domain Eukaryota; kingdom Metazoa; phylum Chordata; class Amphibia; order Caudata; family Ambystomatidae; genus Ambystoma; species Ambystoma mexicanum. The sequence goes on along the minus strand of NC_090922.1, from coordinate 590,686,169 downwards.
ATGAGGGGACTGAAGGTTTCCACAGATAAGGCTGCATATCCTGGATCTTGGAACACAGCCTTTTCAGCAGTATAAACAACTTCCTTCTTTGCTTTCTGCTCCCCCTATCGCGTTGGCAGACCCTACCTCGGATTATAGTCTTCATTTCGAGGCATATAGAAGGATTTGATCCTTGCAAACAAATGTTTTTTAGATCGAAGTATTCTGGTTTTTGAGCAAAAAACTGCTTTCATAACATTAGAAGGACTAATGGTTATAACCTAGATGTAGCTTAAGGTTATAGTTTTGCGAAGTTGCCACGTAGGTTACTTCTTTTTCTTTCTGGTTTCTATCTGAATTTGACTTTGAAATTGTGTTTGCCTCTTTTGTTTTTCTCTCTATCCCCTCTTCCCTTTTTTATTTTTAAACTGTACATGTACGTGCAAATGATTTCAACTATTTTTCTTTTCCTCACCTGTTTCTGTATATGTTGGCTTGTTCAAATTTGATGTATTTGCACATTCATACTGTTTGGTTAAAAAAAATATATATATTTTTGTATTTTTGGTTCATTGGTGTTTTTACTGATAAATGCATAAATTATTTTTGTAACGCCTTCGGCGTAGTGAAGGGCTGGTCTAAAGAGTTTACAAATGATTTAACCCAGTTGTACCAATCCCACGTGCAACAGTACCTTCTTTTGTTGATATAGCTTACCCATCTGGTGAACATTAGTTAGGTGCCATCTGATGCTGTGGTAGAGTATCTAAGATGAGGAATTTGTGGGAAGAGAATCTATCAGAATGAATATTACCTGGGCCAAGTATTTTTTTCTCTGATCTCAATCTGCTACTTGAAATACTTCCTACAGAGATTCCCATGGCTGCCTTCAGTCTCTCCAGCATGAAGGCGTCCCATAACATGCAACTGGTCTCCACTATCTCTGATCACTCCCTGATTAACATGCATAATCATCCTACACATACAGTTGGGAACTCCCTCAATCTCATCGTTCTATCCACTGCTCTTAACTCCTCTGCTCTGTCCTTCACTCTCTCTCTGACCATTCACTTATCCCCTTCACCATTTGGGATTCCCCTCACCTCCTCTCTCCTTCTGCAAATACCAAAAGAAAATTCAAACATGACTTCAGACGCCCTTCCAATCTTAACCAGGCCAAGTCCTCTATCCTTGGCCCTCTCACCCTCCCTCGCCCTCTCTATTGAACTCGCCTTTGTCGAACAATGTTGTGGCTATCTCCCTTGAAGGCCACTACCCTGCACACTCTTTCACCACCTCTTGCCCTCACCTCAAACCACGGATCTCCCTAGCCAGCTAACAGCTAAAAACAGCCATGCTCCACCACCAATGTGAAAATTGCTCTGCTAGTCTTATCACCAACAAAGAAGTTCTCTTCGACCTCATTACTGCTCTTAACTCCTCCAAATCCAATTCTCACACTACCCTTATATCCTCTCTAGCCCCCATAAACTTTCCATGATCCTTCAGACCATGCTTCCACTCCCCTCCAAGAATTACCCCCTATCCTCCTCTCTTTCTGCGGAAGACTTTGCATCTTATTTTTTCACCAAGATTACAAAAATACAAGACACCCTACACACTTTTCTCCCTCTTCCAGCCCCTACCTCTTTCTCTACCTCATCGTTCACCCACACACTTTCCTTACTGAACACCTACCCATAGGTCTATAGGCCCCCATATACCCATTTGCAGCTAAAATTATTAAAAGACTTGACCCATCACCTTGTTTCACTTCGCCTCCATCTTCATCCTATCCCTCTCCACAGGTATCCTCCCTGCCTCCTATAAAATAGCCACTGTCATTATCATGGTGGAGAAAGCCACTGCTAAGCCCCACAATCCTTCTCTCTAAAGACATGTCGCTCTCTTAACCCACCAGACCAAAATCTAAAAGTGCATCGTCTTCAACAGCATTGTGAACTACTTCGAGGAACAAACAGAATGCAATCCGCTCCAATCCAGATTTTTGAGTTAAAACTTTTCAAAAACTGGTCTTTTCCATGTCCACAACGTTCTGTCAACCGTTTACCCCTGTCCTCCATCTTCATCCTACCTGAGCTCTCTGCTGCCTCCAACGTGGTAGATCATCCTAATGGCATTCAAACCTTCTCCTCCCTCCGCTTCAGACACTGCCCTTGACTAGGTTGCCTCCTACCTATCTAACCACTCCATCTTGTGGATATCCGACTCAAGACTGCTTCCTCACTGCCCTCTCCGTCAGGCATTCCCCAGAGATCAATCCTTTAAGCACTCCTCTTGACACTCTATACCTCTTCCCTGGTTAAACTCATACAATCATTTGGCTTTCAATTCCATCTATTTGCTGACAGATTAAAAAAAATGCTCTCCTTTCCCTGCTTCAACCCGCAATCTAATTTGTCTCACAGCTATCTGATACTGGATGGCGCTAAGCTGCCTCATGCTAAGCTATTCCAAAATGCAAGTAATCTTTCTCCCGGTTTCCAATGCGAAGCCTTCCCTTCCCTTCCATTTTCTTTACCACTCCCTCCTCTCTCCATCCCCTAATGCTCACAACCTTGGTGTCCTCTTCTATAGCAAACTTAGATTGCATCAATGTATCACTACCACAGCCAGGATCAACCTACAGAATATAAGAAAGATACACCCACAATTCACACAGCCAGGACCCTCTCTGCCCATGTACACAGTAAACATGACTACTACTGTAGCCTACACGTTGGTATCCCTCTCTACTCTATCTCCACTGTGAACAAAGTGCTCAATTTTGCCACAGGCATGCTATACCTACCTAGTAGCCTCCCACTACCTCCATCTACAGACACCGTACTGGATAGCCTGCACACTCTGTGCCTCCTCTCACCCTTTCTCCCTACGTGTTCCCCTCCGCTGGAATGCCGTCCGTCTAACCATCAAAACCAGTGGAGCTCTGCAAAACCCGACTCAAGAACCATCTGCTAGCAAGCGAGGAAGCATTTCCTACCCCATCCCCTCCACTTCACTTCCCAACTGACACCCATAAACAGCCCTGACATTATGTCACTCAGGAATGAAAACATGTTACTATGTATTTTGCATATACATAGATAATGGCATTAGGCCCTGCATTTTCATCCTATTTATGTCTGACCCCTTATTTATGTCCATGGTCTATGTTCCTTGTTTGATCGACTTCACCATCGCCAGGCTTACCCAGAACACACTAACAACCGCATATTGTAAAGGCACCTTACCCAGGAGGCTGCCTCTGTCATCTGATACTTTATCCTATGTATGTTATTTCTGTTCCAAATGACACCACGTCTACACAAATATAAGCTTCCCTTTAGTGCAGATCTTTTCCATGTCTGAGAAACAGAGTATGTCCAAACAATTCAAATATCAATGTCCATCCTTTCTTTCTCTCTGGTCCAATATGCTGAAAAGAAAAATCCAAAGTGTCGATATAATGCAAACATTGTAGAAAGGCCTTGAATGGTACAAGTCCACCCTCCCAAACCCATAGTTGCATCTACAAAATTGACGCAAGGACCTGCCAGGAACCCTGGTATATCACTTCTGTAAACTGTCAGAGGCATGTACTTCTACACAGGAACATCCTCCAAAGTAGCCAGCTCCCTGTGCAATGTCCCTCCGTCAGTGTCACACATAATTGCTGCTGGGGTCCAGGCAACGAGCTGAAAAAACAAAATCAATGTGACCGAATGCTTTAGATAAGGGACCCAAAGAAACTCAAACATGAAGTCAAACCGCATCGCTGATTATGAGAACCCGGTTTCAGATGTGAAATCTAGTGGGAAATCGAGGCAGAGGAAACTCCCATGACATGACATGACATGGGTTATTTATAACGTGCTTAATACCCAGAGGTTTATAAGCGCGGACCTGGGAATCGAACCTGTGATGCTCTGTGTCGTCTTGCTTCCAAGGTGAGCACGTTGTCCCTGAGCTATCCTCGCGAGACTTAGAAACGAACTTCATCTTCACCCAACTACAAAAAGGTTCTTTCTAGTATTTGTTTTATTTAATTTTTTATATATCAATTAGTAAAAACAAAGCTGGCCTTACATAAACAGATATAAATAACAATATACATAGTAACATTGCATGCTGGAAATCCAATTAATTCACAACAGTAAAAATATGCAATATATAAAGTAGAATAATACATCCTGTCCGTCCCATTGTTTAAAATGTAACGCACAATAGCAATATTTTGAAGGAATCAAATTTCTCAAAGATTAACGAAAATAATCTTTATAAACCTACCATCAAATCTTAACCACATCTTCCTGTGGATAGCAATCTCTCAAGCTAACATCTGACATATATTAGATTATCTCGTTATATATAATTAAGTCTCTTGAATCAGAATTATTCTAGCAGCACCCAAAAACGTAAGTGCTGCGATCGTCAGGCTCCCCTGATGCCCACCAACAACTCGGACCCAGAAATCCTCTGATGAAAGCAAATAAGCTAAAGTAATTGGATCTTACACTCATCAGAGCAGTGCAAATGGAAATTAAGTGTTATATATTCTGCACAATTCCTGCTACCCTGCATAGCGGAGAACCATATCAAACTGGATCGACCCCTGAACATAGCGCTATGATCTCCCCTGTTAATATAATGTTCCGTCTAAAACATAAAAATTATGTATACCATTAGGGATTTGGAAATCTCTCAAAATATTTTGGCAAAACACCCACTGGTTTGTCACAACGGGATAGGCTATTGTACTACAAGGAATACTGATGAAACTAAACCTTTTTCACTAAAGTGGGTGCTGAGACAACTAAGTCAGGAAAGACGTTCAAGTTATACAAGATGTTAGTAACATATACACAAAACCAACAGCTAGGGCTTGCGGGTGACTTAGTCACTACTTCTGTTTTTAAATCCACAAAAGGAAAGCCCTTCACGGGTCTAGCAGGCATCTATACAACAGAACAACCTTCTATAGGAGCCAGCCCCGGAGGGAGATCAAACCCAACTCAAAATGCAATTTGGCAATCAGGACACAAACAGGCAGATTGAGAACTATTCGCCATATTGCGGCCTCTATTGCATCCCAATCAATATTGTGTGCCATAAAGGAAACCTCGTGCCCATACAAAATGGATTGAACACTTTGAACCTTATAATATTCCAGCAGAGGTTTCACCGTAAAACGGCTAAAACGGACGTACAGCCACTTCATCTAACATCCACTTTGGACAGTTGTGACTTTAATTCTTGAAAGGAGTTCTAATTTCTTATGGGTCGATGTAAATATCATCTCTAGGTATTTAAGTCCATATTTGGAGAAACTCTACTTTCAACCACTATTAATGAATGAGCAAGAGGCTTGCTGTTTTTTGCTGAAAATCTGATTATAGTTTTTTTACTGTTCATCACCAGATCATTCTCCACTGAAAATAAAAGTATGGTGTCAATAAGTGTCTGGAGACCAACTAGCGTTCGATCAGTCAAAACTAGATTGTCCGCATAGGACATCCAACTGACCCTCAAACACCCGATTTTTAGGGAAGTGATGGCCATAGGCTCAAAATAAGAGTCCAAGTCTGCCAGGTAGAGGTTGAATAGGCAGGGAGCCTAAACACAACCCTGATGGAGGCCACGTGATGTTTTAACAACCTCCAACAGGTGGCCCTACCCATCCAGGCTCACCTGAACAGAAGTATCCTCGTGAATAGCCATCAACAGTGAGAGAAGATGCTCTGGAATTTGCCAAGATCTCAGTTTGGACCACACATGGTTTATGCCAATGATATGGAAAGCCTGTGATAGTCAATGGCTGCTCTATAAATAGATGGCCCCCCTGTCCATATAGCCCCATTCCTGAATACAATTAACAAGAAACCTATTCATAGTCATCCCCACCCCCTGCAAAATCCAGCTGGCATGGTACTTATTCTCCCCACTGATGCCCAATCATCTGGTTCTGCCAAAACGGTTCTATGTAAAAAGACCTTTTAAAAGGTCTCAAGAGAAAACGACCAATTTACTTTGACCGATTTTCTCTTGATCTGAAAAACCGACATTGTAAAAGTATTTTTCTCGAGACCTTTCAAATGCGGTTTGCCTTCGTTTTATTTTTACATATTTGGGTTTAACCACCTGAACTTCGACCCCCAAACCAAAACACATAGATACACACAACACACACGCACCCACACACCTACCCATTCTCCTGGTGTCACAGTTTGATTTAGAAAGACCGCTCTGTGCGGTCACAGAGCTCTCTTTGCAAATCAGTCTTTAAGTGAAAAGATCTTTTAAAAAAGATCTTCTCACTTAGGACCGCCAGAACAAGGAAGGCAAAAATCTTACTATCTTCATTGAGCAGGGTGATGAAACGATAATTAGCCAGGATTGATCTATCACCATGTTTATCAATGGGAATAATGATAGCCCCAGTGAGCGGGAAGGGGCGGGAGCAGTGTTCCACTACTTTTGTTTTACTGTTAACAGCTCTGTTACTTTTTGCAAACATTTGCCCCATTCCGGAACTGTTCTGTGTGAAGTTAAAGCACACTTCTCCACTTTACAACCGGATATCAGTTACAGCAAAAGAGAAATCTGTTTCAACAAAGACAACCTACTACATACTCGGGCCGATAACATCACACCCACATCTAAGTCAATCCTAGTCAATCCTCCTGGGTGACCTAAACATAGCCTACAATGAACCGGATGACCTTGAAGCAACATCACTCTCCAACTCACTGAGCGCCCTTGGCTTCTCACAACGTAACTGCACCACCACACATAACAAAGGATGCATCCTAGATTGGATTGCTGACCTCAACTGTCACGTAGTTATCCACACTAACAACCCGGGCCTGTGGAGTGACCATAGTGCAGTTCTCCAACTGGGCACGCCGCAACTACTACCATCCCGCTGCCCCCTACTCTTGCCCGCAGCTCTAAAAACCTCACCAAGGAACTTCTTGTTCCCCTGATCTCCTCTCTCCTACCCCAACCACCATTTGATAATGACCCTAACTCACTCGCTGACTTGTAACCAATACACTAACTCTTGCAGTGGACACTATTGCCCAGCTCAAGCCCGCAAACTCAAAATATCTTCTCATAGGAACTCCTGGTTCAGACCTGAACTCCAAACGCTCCAATCAAACAAGTGTCTGGCTAAAACTAATTGGAAGTATTCTCCATCTTAAGCCACAAAGCTGCAGTTCACGAAAGCTGCTAAAATCTACAAAAAAAGCCATCCTCTCTGCGAAATCCTCCACATACAATGCCTGTATATATATATATATATATATATATATATATATATATATATATATATATAAAACCAAAGATGACTTGTGGTGTACTAGTATTCAAAATGCCATGCTTGCCAAAATGGACACCGACACCCTACACAGGAAAATAGACTCCAAACTGTCCCTGATCGACCCCTTGCCAGCTTCTTGGACAGCCCTAGCCCTTCCCACTACTAGCCCACCCAACCTCCCCTCGTTTCACTTTTCCAAAGTCTCGGAAGAAGAAGTCAAAATGATTTTAAAAGGTCTTAGACTGTCTCGATTTAAAGGAGATACCTGCCTGACTCATCTCATTAAAGACTGCACTGACATCCTTGCTCCTCTCATTACCTCCTTCATTAATGCCTACTTCGCCAGTAGCACAGTACCCACCAGCCTTAAGGAAGCCAGCCTATTCCCCCTCATCAATAAATCATCATTAGACCCTGCTATCCCGACCAACTACCGCCCCATCACAACAATCCTGTTCCTGTTAAAAATGTTAGACATAGTAGCCTACCTGCAAAACCTGTGCTTCTTGGTAGCCAACCAGATTCTGGGTATCCGTCAGTCAGGGTTCTGCCCTGGTCACAGGACAGAATCAGCTCTACTTAACCTAAAGACCCAGATTGAAGAAATCAGGGATGAAGGCCACCCTGCCTTGCTTCTTCTCCTTTACTTGTCAGCAGCCTTTGACCTTGTAGACCACAAAATCCTCGGCCAACGCCTATCCTCCACAGCAAACTTCGCCCCCGAGACCCTATCCTGGATCACCTCCTTCTTAGGGGACAGATCCCTTTGAGTATTTGCAGAAAATGTCTTCGTCCCACCCGCACCTATCACCTGTGGCGTGCCCCAAGGACCTTGCATGTCCCCAACCTTGCATAACATATTCACAAGACCACTATTTGCCCTTCTGGACTCCATTGCTATATCTTACACAAACTTTGTGGATGACACACAAATCCTCCTTCCCCTCTCCGAAAACTATCATGATAACTCTAACACCCTGAACACTGTCTACATGACCATGAAGGCCTGGATGGCCACGCGTAGGCTTTGCCTTAATGACGAGAAGACAGAGGTTCTTCTTGTTGGCCCTCCTCTCCCCATCGGTCATCAAGAAGCTTGACCCCATATTACTCCTCCTTCAACCTCGACTGTATCCCTATCACAGTATCACCGTTTGTGAAAACGATTGGTGTTTATCTTGACTCCACTTTATCCCTCACTCGGCATGTTAGTGCCATTGCCGCCTCTGTTGCATACACAACTAAGCTATCAAACGCATCCAGACCTTTGCTCTCACCGGACAGCTGCCTCAAAATAGCCAGAGCCACCACAGGCAGGTTACAGTACAGGCTCGACTACTACAATGCCCTTTTTGCTGGCTCCATGGACTCCAGCATTAAAAAAATGCAGGCCATCCAGAACAATGCTATTAGAGCTGCCCTGAAAATTCCCAAAACAGAACGGCAGCGCAGAAAAAATCCCACTGGCTCCCTGTTCATCAACGAACCCTCTTCAAAATTCTGTCCATCACACACAGATGCCTGACTAGGGATGCCCCACAATACCTATCTCAAAACAATATCTCGAGCTTCCTCCTCCAGACCAAGTGGAGCTCTCTACCCAAATTTCAAAGGACTAAAGCTATCTGGAGGGTCTAACTTCCCACTCATTGCGGAAAAACATTGGAACCTCCTCTCTCCCACCTTATGTGCTGAACTCTGCTACTGGACATTCCTGAGAACACTGAAAACATTACTATTTTCCTTAATGCGGGTGTCGTCCACACCCCATTCGGAACTTTGCAACTATCAAAATCATCCTGTACAATCATTGCACTGTATGTATGATCATGCCAGCACTGTCATTTGAGTAACTGGTCATGCAACACCGCCTTGATGCCTCTGGGCTTAGGGCACTATACAAATGTAAAAATACATTAAATAAATAAACTCAATTGGCTGTCAACCAACATGACTGCAACCCTTGAAAAATGTGTTGCATGTTGCTCCCTTCCGCTACCGGGGTCATAGTTCCACTACTTTTTTAGTACACTTCTACCACTGGCATAGCCCCATGCCAAGAGCTTGAGGAAGTTGTAACCTGGATGGCATTCGAGAACATAGAGAGCACACTTTCCCACAATAAGGGGTTTGATTTTAAGATGGCATTGACAAGTCTGTTGGGACCGAAGGCGCCAGAATTCGAGGTACCTTTAATCAGTGCTTCAATGCCCTCGATTGTACCGTTAAGAACCACTCCCCCCACGGAAGTACATACACATGTTGAATTGTTTGGGCACCGATATAATGAGTTAATATGTTTGCCCAGGGCCCTCGCTCGCCGCATTAGACTGCAGGGGCTCCTGAGATGTAGATAGCCCACACGTCCTTCGAGTTCTTGGTTATTGTGCTCTGAAGCACAGCTCTGCCCTCCTTTTGCTGTCTCTCAAATGTACGGGCCTTTAGTGCGTGTTTATAGCTATCCCGCAGCCTCTTCGCTTCTTTCGGGTACTCGCTTCTCATGATCCCACGTGACCCTGGTCTTCTTAAGGTGGCTCGCAATGCTCTTTTTTCAGCTGGATTTCTTCTTGCTCAAAAATACCGATTCTTCGGGTAAAACACGCTTATACAAGGGATCTCTACAGTCCAAAAGAAAAGTTGTAAAACCTTTTGGAGAAATCAATCCTCTTTTTTATTCCATTGAGGCCAAGCATAAAGCAGTCGGGACTGGCTGCATTAACTGGGTGTGTAACCCGCCATTGAAGCTATTTTATGACCTTTGCTGAAGGCCACAAGATTAAACAAGGAGTCCAATGTATTCGAATTAGTGACTACATTAAAAGTTGCAATAATTGGGCAATGATCACTAGTTGATCTATTATGCATTATCAGGTCTTTTACACGTCAAATAATAGCGGACTTAGTACAACGGAATCGAAAAGAGCAGATGAGTTGATCCTAAAACATGTAGGTTTGGCCGGAGTGTCCCCCCCCTGTACCCAACCATTCGCAACTGTCAGATCGCATACTATAAACAGTTATCTGCACTTGTCCCATTTTTAGGATTAGAGATCTCGCCCCCGACCTTTCTTCTTAATTGAGGGCGGTTCCCCGCACCTACACTGTTATTTCTAGTGTTGGGTGGCGCGGTTTCGCAGTGGACCGCAAGTGGGCGCTGTAGGTCAAATAATGATCTAATCATCGGCACTAAACACTAGAAGGGCGAGTTATCAGAACGCTAGGACGAAAAACGCCGCCTTCGGAGCAGGACATTTTGGCGCGGCCAGTTCGGCGCAGGCTGATTTGACGCAGCCGGTTCGGCACGGCAGCCCGAGCCGAACTGGCCGCACAGAAATGTCCTGCTCTGAAATGGAGACCTCAGGGTGAGCGGCTAACAAGGGGACACTTTGCGCATGTTGCAGGCTGAGGTGTTCTGCAATGGACTGACCGAGCTACATGGAAATATTTGGTCTCGGGTAGAGATGTAAGCTTTCATGTTGGGCTGACGATTTCTTTTACTCCAACTCCAGCAAAAATGCACCAAAAGCGGCAGACTGAAAATACAGCCCACTACGCAGCGGCATGGAGTTTCTGGATCGGTGGGATATTCCAACATGCCATTAAGGGCCTATTTTCCTTCAGAAAAGAACGCTGCACCAATCCTGGCAAACTACACAAGGCTAGACACAAGTTGAAATGCGACAAGAGGCATGTTCCTATGCCCGCTGGGTGGTGCCATTGCACAAGGCTGCCCTTGTGTGCGGCGAGCGAAAACATCCCAGCGCCAAAACATCCCGTCGCCGAACTGGCTGTGCCGAATCGGCCCGCGTCTAACAGGTGGCGCCGAAATGAGGTGTACCGTGAAGCCTTCGCTGAGGAAAGCTTAGCCTGCGCAAACTCCTCCTCTCCCCCTAGCACTGTGTCACATGGTGCCTCTTTCCCTGCCGACACGGCAGGCCAAGAGCAGAGGCGAACATACAGCCCGGAGCCACCAAGGTGGCTGGCACCGTCTCCCGAGCTAGCCACTGGCCTGCATGACAACATCAGTGGGCACAATACATTTGGGAATATTATTGGGGACTAATACAGTTTCACTGTGGTGTCTTCTTGATGTATTTAGTATATTCGACTTTGATTTTAGATTTATAACGTGCAGAGGCAGACCAAACTGCATTAAGGCGTGAAAACCATTGCTAGCCAACTATATATAGGTAGATAAAAAATAGAGATACTGTACATCGGGAGGCATACTAACAAAACAAACAAGCATTAATCGCCTTGCAGAAAAATTAAATAAAGTTGTTCAAGTCCTGGATGTATTGGGGCAAAGCACTGCATAATCTGAGGGCGCCTACTGCAACGTACTGGTCCTCTCTGCACAAGAAATTTGCAGTAGGGATTATCAGCGAATTTTTATCTTTTAAGCGAAACGATATTGATGGGAAATATCTGTAGATTTCTTTCTGAAGATACAAAGGTCCCAGGTTGTGTAAGCATTTAAACGTCAGGAATAAAACTAAATCAATCTGTCTATTCACAGGAAGACAGTGCAGGGAAGTGCGCAGGCAGAGAAGGAATTGTGGCGTCATATTTGAATCAATCTGAAAGCTGTATTTTGGACTCCCTGTAGCTGTCTAATCTGCAAAACTAGAAGGCCTACATAAAGCGCATTACAATAATCAATTTTAGAATTGATCAGGGCACCGACTAAACCAATCAACCTCAGGTTTTATGAATGGAGCGGCTCTGCCTATGAGTCATGCACTAAGGGATGAGGGATGAGGAGTTCATTTGGGGCAGTGCATAGACTTATTGTATGACGTGTTCGGTCGTTGTATGGCCTGCTAGAAGAACAAGATACTTAACAACTGTAACGTTATTTCGATTGGATGTTCCTCCCACGTATTCCTCATCTTATGATATTCGTATCTCGCCAGCTTCGCTGCTTTGTAAAAAGATTTTCTCGGCAGAGGGCGCTGTGCACAAGATCGTGGTGTTGATGTCCCTCGACGGTCTCCGTACCGTGTCGACGTCACCATCAGTATAAGTAGCTCGTGCCGTCCCCGTTGGCTTCAGTTCTGTTTTTTTTAGGAAATATTCGAGG